>NC_136057.1:1735023776-1736223776 GCF_964261635.1 Lissotriton helveticus | reverse complement strand
TTGAGATTTACAACAAATTTGGCACCTTGGAGTAGCAAAGAAGGGACAGTTGAAAATTGATGGTGAAGTTCTTTGCATGTTCGGATTAAGACTGGTAAAAACAACGCTGATGGGTATGAACTATTGTTGGTATTGTGCAGCACTTCCTTCACCCCACATCTGGATGCTGCCTACTGAGCCCCCTCTGTGCATTATTTTCTGACGAGCTGCTCTAGCCTATTTCTGACAGCAGTTAGAAAGGCTGTGTTGGAATGGCACAGCCCCTCTGCAGACATGGGGATGGGCGTGTTGGGCGTTGCCACCACTAGACATGCGGCAAGGCTCGCTCACGTGGCGATTCTGCCTGGGATAAGAGCTCAGGGGGCTTGGATGGAGACAGAAGGCAGGGAGCTGCTGCCAGAGGGCATGTCTCCTGTACTGCTTGGTACCAATCCCCTCATAGAGCTTGTAAAGCAGCCACCTCCAACTAAATTGCCTCCAGCCAAATGAGTTGGGTGTGTGCTCCATTTGAGCTGTGAAAGGCATGTTCAGTGTATAACTGAGCGCCTGCTCTCTCATCCCTGTGTTCGTAGAAATGAAGATAATGTACACGTGTAATCTTATGCTTGCAAACCGCTCTTCGTCTCCTCCTGATTTTGCTGTTTTTCATTTCGGGAGGGGGGCGGGAACGGGGCCGGAGACACGGAGAGCGGGAGGGGGGCGGGAACGGGGCCGGAGACACGGAGAGCGTGAGAGGCAGCGGGAGGGGGGCGGGAACGGGGCCGGAGACACGGAGAGCAGGAGGGGGGCGGGAACGGGGCCGGAGACATGGAGAGCGTGAGAGGCAGCGGGAGGGGGGTGGGAACAGGGGCGGAGACACGGAGAGCGGGAGGCAGCGGGAGGGGGGCGGGAACGGGGTCGGAGACACGGAGAGCGGGAGAGGGGGTGGGAACGGGCAAAAAAAAAAAGCAAGCACTCACCTGGACTTCCTCCGGGTGCCGTCAATGCCGGACCAGATTCAGGGGCGTTCCGGAGAACAGGCTTTCGGCTGACGTCACCAAAAGGGAAAAATTCTCGGGAACGCCCCCGAATCTGGTCCAGGATTGACGGACAGAGCCGTCTCCCAATGGCTAGCCTCCATTTATGGAGCTAGCCAATGGGAGGAGGGGGCGAGTCCCTGTTCCCCACTGCAAAACATAAGATTTTTCCTAGCGCATGCGTACTTCGTACGCTTGCTAGGCAAAACCTAAAAAAGACATTACACAGTCCGCCATAATAGTGTGGGAAATGTGATTTGATTTCCTTCCTCCGACAGTTCGTACTCCGTAGGGCCGGTGGAGGAGCAACTCTTTAAAAGTGAACATCAGCCCATCTATAAAAGAGGTGGGCGGACCATGGGTTTGGTGGGCATTTGCAATGGAGGACCCTGTCTGCCAAACTCTGAAGTGGGCCCTTTGCCTTGCACAAAAGAACAAGCTGCCTTTTTAGACCATCCTTTCTAACTTGCAGAGTAAAATAGAGTGCGTTAAATATACATGATCCTTTGCAAATCTCCAAAATATAGCTGTTTGACTAGCAAGCATTTGCAGCAGTGCTTGTAAAGATACTAGTTGCCACAGACCTGTTATGACTGTAGTTTCAGATAATTTTTTATTCAGGCTATTAAGTGTTCATTGGTGCCAGGTTTAGGGGTTGTTTCATGAACTTAAGTCTGGTGATTGACCGCATTGGATATTGGGACATGTATTGTTTTGGATAATGGGTAATACTGCCAAACTTATAAATGCAATTATTCCTGGATTTCTGGTGGTAGTTACGATTCAGATACATTTACCACCAGGCGCCACGTAAGCTGCAGTTGCTTCAGTGGTTCATTTGTAAAAAAATAAGTGCAGAGGCTCTCGCCAGGAGGCAGCTTGCACAAGTCCATTTCTCCTGTCAGCATTGGCTAAAACAGAGCCAACTGCTAACCACGAACATGGGGAGAGGATGTGGCGTAATGGCCAGAGCTGCCGACTTCAGAGCTGGTGAACCAGGTTTGAGTCTGGGTGTCGGCTCAACATCCTGTGATTCTGGGCAAATCAATTAATTTCCCAGTAAATCAATGTGCCATTTACTAGTGCTCATGAAAAGTGACAATGTTAATGATCAAGTGCTGGTGCTGAGCACCAGAAACCACCGGTTCAAATTAAGCACTGAGTTGCTTGCTTGTAACTCGGAGGGCAGCAGACTGGATCCTGGTTGGGACTCTTGAGCCCTTCTTCTCTAGGAGGCTTGCTAAATTAAGGCCAATGGGCACAGGACCAACCATCACAAGTGGGGTGCAGCTGGGGACAGTTACGCGGGCCCTGTTGTTGCAACACCCCTACTTCAGATGGCAAAGTATGTGATAAATGGCTCAAAGTGAAGGAAGATTACAATGTCAAATAATCGCTTTGTAATTACAGTCTCTGGAGTGGACTGCTTTACAAAAACAAGTGAAGCCATTTTTTGGGGGTGTAGAGGGTGGGGAAGGCAGAAAAGAGGGGATCACTGTTCCTACAAAAAGCATGTGCATTAAATACACACTATATTGAGTGTGAATCGGTATGCTTCCCTCCTTCAATTAAATAAACATTGATAAAGATCTTCGGTTGTTAAAAGAAAAATAGTTCAGTGTTCAGACTCACACACATAAAGGTAGCGGGGATGACTGGGCTGAAACATGGCAGAGAAGGTCAAGTGTTCATTTTTTGATGAAAGGTTATAATGCCACTGCAGTGTACATTGTGTTTTTAATATGATAGATGTAGTGAGCCACCTGGCCCCTACAGAGGACTGCACACAACCGTCTGAGCCATGCTCAGTCCGAGAGTCTAAATAAAGGGGAGAGATACCACTTGGGGTCTTCGGCCCATATAAAAAAAACTAGTGCTAGCCTCACTTTTGTGTTGCCCACACCCCGCCCAGTGCAGGACCACACTGGTGATGAGGTATCGCCTCACCATGCACTCCTTCTGCTACCGCCATACAGCAGCCAGGGCCCATTGACATTACCGCAGCACCCGTGGCCTGTGACTGCAGCCTCCTCTATGCTGCCATGTCCTACAAGTAGCTGGATCAGAGTGGCACACACCCATGTGCCTCAGCAAGACCTTACATGCGGCACACCTCCACATCCAGCCTACTCCAGATCAGCCCAGAGCATCTGTCAGTGTAAATTTTGAATATGCCACTTTTAGAAAGTTGGCGTTTTCCTGTCCTTAGCCATTTGGTGCCTGCAGACTCCCCATGGTCTCATGACTGGGTGTAACTGATTGTTAGACTTTGTGGATTCCTCCCAAACAGTCACACAATAGAGCGATTAGGTGTGCCTGAATGGGCCATCTGCTGGTAGGATGGTGGGGTGAAGCTGGGCACAGCCCCACTTGCAACTGAATAGGCTGTGATATGCTTTCACACAAAGGGCTTGTTACCTCCACATCGTTTCTGTAGCCAGCTTGGAGGCAGGGCAGGGGAGTCAGGAAACTCCAACCACTACAAAGATAATCCTCCAGAAACTTCTCCCAACTTCAAAGAAGGCATCAGATATAAAAATAGAGCCCTCAGACCAACTCTTCAGTTCACTTTCAGAGGACTGCCTACTGCTGTGGCCTCTAGTGTACTCCACATGCCTCCTTCATTGCACCTAGGAGGTCTGCTTTGCTGCCTGGAGCCTGCAGTGAATCTTCAGAGGCCAGCCCTGCTGTTTAAGCCCTGCATCTTTGCCTGAACCCAGGACCACCAGAGTGACTAGTTTGCTAGCCCCCTGTCCAGTTCCACAGGAACCTAATAGGCTCCCACAATCTTGAACCCGAACCTAGACCCAGCCTGAGTGAGTTCTGAACACCAAAGCGGTGTCCCACCAGTACTGGACCCTGTGGCGCTAAAGGTACCCAGATAGCCAAAATTTAAAACTTGGGACTCAGAAATATTTTGGCTAAAAACGACTTGGAGAACCAAGAGAAGACTGGCACCCACCTGGTTGTTGATTCGCCAAAGATGCATCGCTAGTTGGCCTGACTTTGTGGCTGCTCCCGCTACATTCTTCACCACAAAAGCAAATCCTTTGCAAAAAGGGGTACCTGACCTCCCGGAAATGTCTTCAGATACAGCTTCTGGCTTCATCCTGCAGGAGTTTTTTGACTTCCAAAAAAATGACTACGTCAAACTTAGAAATCTTCATTGCACTTTGTTCAGCTGCTCTCTGACAATGATGCTCCCTCCTTGGGCAGCGTCTACAACGTTGCCCCGCTGAGCTCTACCTTCTCAGAACATTTTTAGGTCTCGGGCCTAGCCACTGCGTCAGCAGTGGGCGGAGCCATGAGTCCTTTTCTGAGGGCTTCTGAAAATGTACCTAGGGATTCCACGCTGCTCGTGCGTGTTTTTTCCTAGGTGCATTGCTATTGGCCTTTGCGTGCGTGTGCTTTAGAAACAGAACATGCAATAGGCCATTGGCGGTAGCGTAGCTCCGCCTATGGACTATTGGTGTCTGTTACGCGCACATGAAGGCCATATATCTTCAATTATCTCGGCCGTCATGGCGGAGATAATTGAAGACATATGCTGGGCGCTTGTGCACAACTCTCGGGTTTCTTTTTTTTTTTTTAATCCATTTCATGGAGCTCTCCCTGTCAGCGCGTCTTCTTTGTGAACACGCTTTCACCATTGAGTGCAGCACTCTCGGTTCTTTTCATGCCTAGAAGGGTAGTGCCAGGGATCATGGAGAGGAACGGGGGCTTTTCAGCCGAGCTGGGTAGCTCAACCTTCGGGGGCGGTGGCATGGAGCAGAGGGGGCGCTGCTGGAGGGGATATTTTCACAAGCAGTACTTAATTGTTTGGAGCTCACAGTGGAGCGCAGATGGGGGAACTTGTTGAAAGACAGATGGCCAGTAAACTATTGTAGTCGCAGTCTATCCATGCCATGAGTGATATGAATACCTCAGTGTTGTCACTTACCTGTAGCGATGAGGCTGACCGAGCCGCGCATGAATGCACAACAAGTGTGCTATATGAAGTAATACGGACATGAATTCTGTCTGTGCGCATGAGAGTGACAGTGAGTGCAGAGTGAGTGCGAGAGCGACAGTGAGTGCAGAGTGAGTGCGAGAGTGACAGTGAGTGCAGAGTGAGTACAGAGTGAGTGCGAGAGTGACAGTAAGTGCAGAGTGAGTGCAGAGTGACAGTGAGTGCAGAGTGAGTGCGAGAGCGACAGTGAGTGCAGAGTGAGTGCGAGAGTGACAGTGAGTGCAGAGTGAGTACAGAGTGAGTGCAAGAGTGACAGTGAGTGCAGAGTGAGTGCAGAGTGACAGTGAGTGCAGAGAGAGTGCGAGAGCGACAGTGAGTGCAGAGTGAGTGCGAGAGTGACAGTGATTGCAGAGTGAGTACAGAGTGCGAGAGTGACAGTGAGTGCAGAGTGAGTGCAGAGTGACAGTGACTGCAGAGTGAGTGCGAGAGCGACAGTGTTGGACCCGGCCTCGTGGCGTGGTCCACCCTGACCAGTAGTGACCCCTCCTGACCCGTGCAACTCCCCATGACCCTGATTCAGCCGACCATTCCCTCCATGACCCACATCCCAGACACTGGGCTTCCCCGTCCTCTCCCTCCATTTCCCTGGTACCCGAGGCTGATGCCCATGCCCCTGCACCTAAGATGGCCGCCCCGGCCCCAGCCCGACCTCGGCCTTCGGCGCCATACCCGGCTGGGGGGTAGAGCGCTCCCCGTGAGCGAGAGAGGGAGGAGTAGCTCAATCACACCTCCCACCTCCCCTCGAGAGATGAGTTTCGATCGCCCCTCCGGCCTCCCTGAGGGCTGGCTCCAGGACTGCTGAGTGTCTGGGATCCCTCCAGACCCAACTTGAAAGGATGAAAGGAGCCGCCGAGGCGGAACCCACAACAACCGGCCCCCAGGTGCTAAGACCTCTGCCTGCGAGGCCTCCGGACATCAAAGGGGAGCAGTCCTATATCAAGGGTTGCTTTGGGACAATCAAGTTAGTTGTATCCTGGACTACGTGAGCCCTGCTGACCTCGTCGCGGCTCCTACCGAGCAGAGAAGGACTTCTACTCGAGAACCATCTGAGCCCTGCTGACTTTGTCGCGGCTCCTACCCGGCAGAGAAGGACTTCTGCCCGAAACCACCTGAGCCCTGCTGACGCTGTCGCGGCTCCCTTGCAACGTTGAGAAACCCTGAGCCCTGCTGATTCGATCGCGGCTCGATACAGACCGTAAGAACTGCCTCATCTCCACTCGAGCCCTGCTGACTCGATCGCGGCTCAGAGACTATCCTGGTCCGGCTGGATCCAAGATCAACCCAAATCCCCCGGCTCGAGGATTGAGAGCTGTGCGCCGGATACGCACTCGCATTGACTTTGAACCTTAAGACTGTCCCGCTACCCAAATCCCTACCGAGACTCTTGGAGCCCTTGCTCCATTGTACACAAGAATCTGCGGATCATAAAGATCCATTTTTGCTTGAAGAGATAAAGAATACGTTCTCTTAAATCCTACGGTGTGGTGTTCCTTTGTCAAGGGGTGCTAGCTCAGCGCGTGCGATCCTAGATTCGAGATCCTCTCCCGGAGGGGTCTCCTGCCAGTGCTCGGCTGTGTTCCTAGGAGTGGTGGGTCACAGGGTGGTCAGGTACCTATTCTGGCCTCCCCTGGGGTCGCCCCCTCTAACATTGGTGGCAAGCGACGGGATCCGAGCCCATAATCTAGAGATCGTACAGTAAGCGGTTGACGCACTACCGAACAAAGATGACGGAAAAAAACACCAAGAGTTCCACTGAAGCCGACGCGAGTGCCTCGTTCCGTGCAGAACGACTAGAAGAGTATACGCATAAAGAGTTGAAAGAGTTTTACAAAGCACGAGGAATCGCTACCATAGGCCTGAATATGAAGGAAGACATGCAGAAGGCCCTACAAGCTTGGGTAGAGTCCGAGGCAGCCGCGGTGCGTCCATAGGGGCGTAGGGGCGTAGCCCCACTAAGCCTGGACGCACCGCATAGCATACACAAATAAATGAATATATTTAATTTAATTTTGAGCAGCGCTTCAATCCGGGTTGCGGCGGGACCCACCCGATTGAATAGGGAGTCCGAGTCAGTCAGTGCGCAGGGGGTGGGGCTGGCTGGTCTGCTGAGTGAGTGACAGTCTGCAGAGTGCAGACGTCAGCAGGCCAGCAGCAGTACGGTGTGCGCATATGAAACTTAGGGCTGCACCTAGCCCGAGCAAGCGCGCTGGCCAGAGATGCTCGCTGGGAATGAAGGGGCCGGGGGAGGGGTGCTGCTGTAGCCGGGCCCCGTGGTATGGAAGGCGCCAGGGTGAGGAGTCAGTGTGCCCCCCTAGCCAATCCTGGCACTGCATGCAACGCCAGGATTGGCTGGTGGCACACTGGCTCAGGCTCAGCACTGCATGGCCAATCACTGTGTGACTTCATTGTGAAGCCATGCAGTGATTGGTCATTCTGGACGGCGCGCGGGCCGTGACGTTGTCCTGGTGTTGAACGAGTCGCACAGCACTTCTAGAGTGACTCTCTTCACGTGCACACAGGCAGCAGCAGAGGGCCCCGGTCACCACACAAGGATACCGCCAAGGGCCTCCGGAGCGTGCTTGTGAGGAGCCTCAGTCTCAAGGTAAAAATATATCACTGCCTCTTACTGATTTTGAGAAAGCCTGTATAGACAATAATGTGCCACTGGCCATTGTCTTCTTATATGGTGGAACAATTCGTTGTAGGCCCAAACTAGAGGAATAAGTAAGGTATTTTTCTGGGAGTATTTAATCAGTTCATCTGTAAAAATATCGGTCTTTTTCTGTTTAGTGCCTTGGTCGTTATGCACAGGGGTTTGAAAGTAGCTCTTCTGACAACATGCAGGCAATTCAGAGCCTTCAGAACGGGCGAGCTGTGATTGTGAATCTCAGGGTAGGGTAGAGACACTGCAAGGTACAGAAGTTGGACATTCTGGATGTTTCCTTAGAGCCCTCCCTTGCACTCCAAGGCGGAGAGGTTGTCTGCTTCTGAAGTTAGAGTCCCCGAATGCTTGTTTAAAATATTTTTCTCTAGATTGAAATTTGGCCATGGACGATCGGAAAGGCGCAACTTTCTTTCCATCTTTCTAAAAATTAAACACATGTCAGTACTAAAACTATTGGCTAATTGTTATTCTGTTATTTCCATCGTAAAGCGCCTGGCCAGTCTGGAAGTAATATGAAGTACCGTATTAATTCAGGTTTTTGCCATTGCAACGAGTGCAATGTTTTTAAAGTAAAAGCACCATTGACAACTATTAAAGGTTTTATGAAGCAAGCGGGAAATTGAAGGGCAGAACTTGTCATCCTCTTTCCATTACTTCTGGGATCGAAACAAACATTGGGTAAAAAGCAACTTTCCACATTAATCACATAAAAACATACGTAAAAATGTGTGTATTTTAACAAAAATGATTTCCTTATGCAGAAATTGTTATAGGCATAAATCATTTTTACTGTATATTTTATAGTTATCATTCTTTGCGGTAGAGGGTTTGTTTGTATGTGTTTACTGAGACTCCTAATTGGCTCCAGAACATGCCTCAAAGATGCTTAAGTCAAAATTCATCATATGAAAAAACAAGGTTGGTGACATAGTTTGTTCTTCTCTACAGTTATAGTGCGATCGGTGTCACTGCTTTGCTCCTGGTCCAGGAGCGGTGGGTGACAGATGTTGACAGATTTAGCTAGAGCTCTCTGGTGTGTATCTGGCGCCTTGGCAGTGGTGCCAAGTGCCAGGCGAGTGAGAAAGGGTGGCTGCTTCTCTTACCTGGATAAAAAGGCTTGGAACCAGCTAACAGCGGATCTTTGCACTCTCAAGTCAGAATCTTTATTTCGCAACAAGCTTAAGATATGGTTGTCCTCCACGCCGTAAATAAACGTCACGTCTGGTTTTGTTGTTATTCTGCGAACACTCAATGCCAGGACACTCCTAGGAAAAGCTGTGCATTTTACAAAAAAACATTCTTCATTCATTCATTAAGACCATTGGTACTTTATCCCAAATACATGCACTTACTTAAAAAGAAACATGATTGGTGGAAGCGAAAATGTGGTTGTTTCGAATTTACAACTAGTAAGGATGTTGCCATTACATTTGTCTTACTTTTTTCCCTATCAACTTAGAGGTGGTTGCTATAAAAGTAAAGTTTACAATGCAAAGTAAGGTTAATCTATTTGATCGATCATGAAAGTTGACGAGGATTAACTGGAGTGAAATGCGTTGATCCTTCAACTTTGATTGCGAAAGTGTACGTCATTTAATGAGCAAAATGGTTATAGTGGTATTGTGGGAATATATTACTCGTTTTGGATTATTCTGGCAAAGAAGAGACAGAGAAGAATTAAATACTGTCAGAGAGTGATATTAATTTTCCACTAACAATAATGTGAATAGGCTGTCAGGTTTATTTTTTATAGTAAATATGTAAAAGTGGATTTGTAGTCATCTGGTTGGTACCGCATTCCATTTCAGGAGACACAATTGTCTTTCAAACGTTAAAATCACATGTGCCATCTTCATAGTATTTCTTTTATACATTATATCGCTTGCTTGACCTAGCCAACGATAGCAATATTAGAAATAATTCAGCTCTATTTATAGACGTTAACTTATGCGTATGGAAATACAATTAAAAGATATGTGTACGTCTTTCTAATTTGTTTTGAATTATTTTTTTAGGAATATATGTTACGATGCCTATTTTTCTTAATCTGTTATGGAGTATAATGTAAAGACAGGCACCGTTATGTGTCGCATGTTTTTTCTTTGTAGTGAAGGTTAATGCTGAAATACTCGGATTTTTTTTAGTAATTAGCATTGTGCTAGTGCTACATTATTTTTGTGAATACGTTGAATAGGTTAAAGAGTTCTTATTTCATTTACTGTGCAGCTGTTATATATATAGCCATGCTTAAAGACATCTTGAAATGTTCAAACGCTAATATTCTTCTGAAAATAACCATCTAGGTGCCAGAAGGAAATATTTAACTCTAGCCTCTCAAAATGCATGGAGAATTTGGAGTTTATTGTAAGACGGGCAATGTCCTTAAACGATAATACATGGTCCACAAGAAGAATCCAATTATTGTTTCCTTTTCACAATTGAGCATTTGGAAATAAAGATGTGTAATTTGGTTCTAATGGTTTCGCGTTTTAACTCTCACCAACAAAAATAAGACTCGGGTAGGAGAAATTTCCCTAGAGAAAGACATAGAATTTATAAGGCAGTCCATATTTTACTTTGATTCTTTGATATGTCAAAAGGCTCCTCCAATCATTAATAAACTGAATCAATGGACAAAGGTTAACTAAACTACTTGCTTTCAATTGGTTCCAACTGGCTCCATTTCACTAACTGCTTTTGTAAATAATTTCGTGTTTGCATAGCTCTCTATGCCGCTTTTCAGCCATTTAAATGTTTTGATTTGAACAATGTAAACTACATTAGGGGCAGGCAGTCCAAGGACGCAGGACTGGATCGAAAACTCTACAATGCTAGGAAACCCCTTTGCTGGTCAGTGATTTAGAGTTGTATGATAGAAACACGAATGGTTTAACCACGCTTGCCTCTACCACGCAGCCCAACTACGAATGTGTCTTAACCAAGCATTCCTTTACCATAAATTTCCACGCATAACCACGAATTCCGTTACCACGAAATTTGGTGGTATAAGCATGGTATAAGCATGAATGGTAAAGGGGTATGTGTGGCTAGGGTCGCCTCTACCCCACCTCCACCCTGACCACCCCACCACCCCTGCCCCTGTGCTGTCCCTTAAACTACCCCATTCCATTCCACTGCCCTAAAACCTACCCGACCCCCAACACTAAAAACTACCCCTCCTCCCCATTCCACTCCCACTGCCCTTAGGCCTAAAACTAGCCCGACCTCCCAGCCCCCTGCCGCCCCTTAAACCACCCCAACCCCTTCCATTGCCCTAAAACCTACCCTGCCCCCACTCTTAAAATGAACCCAACTACCCATTCCCCTCCCACAGCTCTAAGGCCTAAAACCCTGCCCACTAACTTACACTACCCCACCCCCTGCGCTGTCCCTTAAACTACCCTAACCCCTTCCACTGCCCTAAAACCTACCCGCCCCAGCCCTAAAAACGACCCCAACTACCCATTCCCCTCCCACTGCCCTAAGGCCTAAGACCCAACACTACACCTCCCCCGCGCTGTCCCTTAAACAACTCCATCCAGTTCCACTACCCTAAAACCTACCCCAACCTGCCCTAAAAACAAACCCAACTACCCAGTCCCCTCTCTCTGCCCTAAGGCCTAAAACCCTGCACCCTGACTTACACTACCCTGACCCCCCCGACCCACCCTGCTCTGTCCCTTAAACTACTCCAACCCCTTCCACCACCCTGAAATCCACCACAATCCTCCACGCCCTAAAAATTACCCCAACTACCCATTCCCCTCCCACTGCCCTAAGGCTTTCAACCCTACACTACCCTGCCCCCACCCTGTGTTGTCCCTTTAACTACCCCAACCCCTTCCACTGTGCTAAAACCTACCATGATCCCCTGCCTAAAAAATAACCCAACTACCCATTCCCCTGCCACTGACCTAAGTCCTAAAACCCTGCACATTAACTTGCACTACCCCAACCCCCACCACCTTGCTCTGTCCATTAAACTTCCCCAACCCCTTCCCTAAAACCTATCTGACCCCCTCCCAGCCATGAAAAATAAAACCCAGCCCCACTTATCTCACTGCAGTGTCTTCTTCCTTCTGTCCTCCAGCATCTAGACCATGCACTGCCTTAACCATGCATATGTGTGGTTATGGCATACGCGTGGTAAGGCAAGTGTGGTAGAGCTTGCATAGTCGGAACACGTGTGGTTCAGACTGCGGTGTAAAGCAAGCCCTCCAGACTATAAGATCATTTTTTGGAACCATGACACACACAGGATGGCTGTTTTTCATGGAAAGAATATGTCAGGCTTCACCTTAATCTTCATTGCTGACAGTGAATCTCTTACAGATGACTCTCTTAATCCCCTGTGGTCCTGTATATCAGCACCACACACTGTTTTGATTTATGGGCACACTATATGACTCTATTAAGCAACCAGTGGCAGCTACCTATGTTATGCCATCTATTAATGTAATAACTGCACTTTCACAATTGCTTTATTAACCTTCCTGCTTTCTCAAATTTGCTTGAAAATGCACGATTTTTCAAACCCCCCTTTTGGTTTTCAGGATCGCTCGCTACGTGTTGTATGCAAATCACTTTGCGCCCCACTGCTTTCAAATGTCACCCACCGCCCCTGGTCCAAGGAAAACCCTCCCCCGTCAGGAGGAGAAGCAGAGCAGCCGACCAAACCCGACCTCAACCCAAGAGTGGGCAGCAGCGCTCCGGTACGGAGCGGCGCACCAGATGGGGGCCTCTCCCCAGAAGATCTCGTGGACAGAGAAAGAAACCGCAACCATGAACTTGAATTAGCCAAACTAAAAATTGAGGGTGAACTAAAATTGGCAGAAAAGAAGCTAGTGGTAGAGCAGCTACGAGTACAAGGAGAGTTGGAAGAGAAGAAACTCCAACGAGAACATGAAGGCAAGAGACTCCAGCTGGAGCACGAACGTGGCCTGAAGGAGATCGAACTAAAGGCCCCGAGCGGAGAAAACCGAACCCCGGGGGGACCGAGAAGCCGTTCGCCCGGTAGAGCCAAAAGTCCACATCCCCAAGGATGTGGTAAAAGAGTACTACAAGAACGACGATATCCAGCAATGGTTCAAGGCCTACGAAGTCGCCATGACCTCCCACCGAGTTCCACAGAAGGATTGGGGAGCTGGGTTGTGGGGTCGATTCCTGAGCGAGGGGAGAGACACCCTACTCGACCTGTCATCCTCCGTGCAGACCTCCTACAGCCACATGAAAGAGGCCCTCCTCACGAGATACGGGCTCACCCCCGAGATGTATCGCCAGCAGTTCCGAGAGTGCAAGAAGATCCCTGGCACCACGTGGGTGGTGTACGTGAACTTTTACAGTCGAGCCCTAGAAGGGTGCATAAAGGGCAGCAAAGTTACCACCTTTGAAGAACTTACCAACATCATTGCATGGGAACACTTGTCATCGAACTGTTTTGTGGAACTATGCCAGCATCTGCTGGACAGCAAGCTCGCAGATCCGAGGAAGCTGGCCGTCGAGGCCGATCATTGGGTGAACACCCGGGTCCCCCGGGGCCCCGTAGGAGATTACCCCCGAAACAGTCAGGGTCCTCCCCGCAAGAGGGGAGGGGGGAACCAAGGAAGACAGAGGGAGTCCCAGTCAGGTGCCCAGCGTAGTCCCCCCAGAAGCCAACCCCAGAACTTTCCAGCACCCCCACCAGCCAATCCTGCTCCCCCAGGTAACCGAGGGCACCGGGTCACCGTCACCTGTTTCTGTTGCCAGCAGTCAGGGCATTACGCCAGTGACCCCCAGTGTCCCATGACCCCGCGACCCTCCACGACAGCTCCCCCAGCCCGGCAGGTAGCCAATGCAGCCCTAGGGGTGGAGATGGAGGACACCGAAGAGTGGGAACCTGCAGCCATGGCCCTTGTCTCCCTAGGAGACCGAGAGATGATTCCCGCAGCCCCCCTACCCGATAATACCAAGAAATACCGGCAACTGGTGATGGTGAATGGCCACCAAGTGGAGGCCCTTCGCGACACCGGGGTGAGTATCACAGGTGTCCTCAGCCATCTAGTCAGAGAGGACCAGATCATTCCGAATGTCCTGTGCCCAGTACTGTCCGCTGACAACACAGAGAGCTTGTGTAGGATGGCCCTAGTCCCGTTCAAATGGGGAGGAGAGATAGGCAAGTTACGAGTCGCTGTCCGAGCCTCCCAACCTGTAGACTGTCTCCTGGGTAACGACCTGGAAAGTTCCCCGTGGGGACAGGTTGAGCGCAAGACCCACCTGGGCATGATGGGCCTACCCGAATGGGTGTGCGCCACCACCCGATCCATGTCGGCCTGACTCTCCCCCCTCGGGGCGCTCGACGCCGAGCCTTCTCGCCCCCTCCCTGTGAATGAAGACAGGGATGACAGAGCCCAGCCGAGTGAACTCCCCCCAGGAGAGGAACCCGTCACCGACGACGAACTCCTGCATCCGGATCCCGCACAGATCCCTGAGCTAGGTGATCTGCCCGAATTGGCGCAGTGGCGCCACGAGGGGGGCCCCTCCCGAGAGGAGTTCTGCCAGGAGCAAGCCACTTGCCCATGCCTGGTCGGACCCCGGCAACAGGCCACGGCCCAAGCTACGGGTGACCAATCTGGAACCCATCTAGTATATTGTGAGAATGACCTCCCGTACAGTGAGCAGAAGTCTGCCGAGCTAGGGTCAGCCTGGGTGCTGGTGGTACCCCTACGCTTCCGAGACTTCCTCCTGGGCCTGGCCCACGATGTACCCCTGGCGGGACACTTGGGCCAGGACAAGACCTATCACCGCCTAGTTACGCACTTTTATTGGCCCAAGATGCGAGCGAATGTAGAGGCCCACTGCAAGTCCTGCCCCACGTGCCAGGCTAGTGGGAAAAGTGGAGGAACGCACAAGGCTCCCCTCCAACCCTTCCCCGTCGTCAGTACCCTCTTCGAGCGGGTCGGGATCGACATTGTGGGGCCCCTAGACCCCAGAACCTCCCAAGGTCACAGGTTCATCCTAGTCCTGGTGGATCACGCCACCCGATACCCCAAGGCCATTCCCCTCCGCACCGAAACGGCCCCCGTGGTGGGCCAAGCATTGATGGGGATATTTTCCCGAGTGGGTTTTCCCCGCAAGGTCGTGAGTGACCGCGGAACAAACTTTATCTCCAAATACATGATGTCCCTGTGGCAACAGTGTGGAGTGTCCTACAAGTTCACCACCCCGTATCATCCCCAAGGAAATGGCCTAGTTGAACAGTTTAACCGGACACTGAAGGGGATGATCATGGGCCTAGAAGAGCCCCTCCGGCGTAAGTGGGACGTCTCCTCCCCTGCCTCCTGTTCGCCTAAGGGGAAGTCCCCCAGAAGTCCCTGGGGTTCAGCCCATTCGAGCTGCTGTACGGGCATCCTGTCCGGGGGCCCCTCAGCCTGGTCAAAGAGGGGTGGGAGACGGCCCCCCAAGAACCACCTCCAGATGTGTTCCGATACATCCTAGCCCTCTGAAATCAAACTCTGAAGTTCCGAGCGCTGGCTGAAGTCAACCTCGAGGCAAGTCAGGAGGAGATGAAGCGCTGGTACGACCAGAATGCCACTCTGGTCGAGTTTCAACCAGGCCAGCAAGTCTGGGTGATGTCCCCGGTAAAACCCTGCGCCCTCCAAGACAAATGGACCGGGCCCTTCAAGGTCGTGGAGAGGAAGAGCCAAGTGACCTACTTGGTGGACGTCCAGTCCCCTCGGAACCCCCTTCGGGTCCTCCACATGAACCGCCTCAAGCCTCACTTCGTGCGGACGGAGTTGAGCTTACTCTTGGCCACCGACGACGGAGCAGAAGAGGAAACGGAGCCTCTCCCTGACCTCCTGTGTGCCAAAGAGAAGGATGGCTCCGTAGACGGAGTGAGCCTCTCTCCCTCCCTCACTCCTCAGCAACGGGAAGACTGCCGCCGGCTCTTGGGGCAGTTCCCTGATTTGTTCTCTCTGGTCCCCAAGGTCACCGACTGGTGTGTCCACGATGTAGACACCGGAGAAAGCCCGCCGGTGCGACACCGAGCCTACCGAGTGCCTGACCGGGTCCGGACCTGCATCCAGGCCGAAGTCTCAAAAATGCTCACCCTAGGAGTGGTCGAGCCCTCCGACAGTCCCTGGGCCAGCCCGGTGGTACTGGTCCCGAAAGCCGCGGCCCCTGGTGCTGTCCCCGAACTTCGGTTTTGTGTGGACTACCGGGGGCTCAACGCAGTCACCCGAGCAGACGCCCACCCCATTCCCCGCGCGGACGAGCTCATCGACCACCTGGGGTCTGCTCGCTACCTGAGTACCTTTGACCTGACCTGCGGCTACTGGCAAATTGCGCTCACAGAGGGAGCCAAGGAGCGGTCTGCCTTCTCAACCCCGGACGGGCACTATCGCTTTCGAGTGATGCCATCCGGGATGAAAAATGCCCCGGCCACCTTTCAGAGACTGGTGAACCGAGTCCTGGCCGGGCTGGAAGGGTTCAGCGTCGAATATCTGGACGATATTGCGGTGTTCAGTTCGCAATGGGACGAGCACCTCCGGCACTTCCGGAGGGTGTTGCTAGCCCTGCGCCAGGCCGGCTTGACAGTGAAAGCCAGCAAGTGCCAGATTGGGCAGGGGTCCGTGACCTACCTAGGGCATCAGGTCGGGAGCTGGCAGGTCGCCCCTCTCCAGCCGAAGATCGATTCCATCTTGGCCTGGGAACCCCCCACCACACAAACCGAGGTCCGAGCCTTCCTGGGCCTCACCGGCTACTAACGGAGGTTTATAAAGAGATACGGCAGCATAGTGGGTCCCCTCACAGAGTTGACGTCCAAGAAGCAGCCCAAGCGCGTGCAGTGGACCCCCTCCTGTCAAGAGGCGTTTGACGCCTTAAAGACCGCCATGTGCACTGCCCCCGTGCTCCAAGCCCCGGACTACTCAAAGGAGTTTGTGGTCCAAACCGACGCCTCCGAGCCTGGCATCGGGCCGTACTGTCCCAGCTCAACAAAAAAGGCATAGATCAGCCCGTAGCCTTCTTAAGCAGAAGGTTACTGCCCCGAGAACAGAGATGGAGCACCATCGAACGAGAAACGTTCGCAGTAGTCTGGGCCCTCAAGAAACTCCAACCTTACCTGTTCGGAACCCACTTCCCAGTACAGACAGACCATCGACCCTTACGGTGGCTCATGCAAATGCGGGGAGAGAATCCCAAACTGCTGCGATGGTCAATCTCCCTCCAGGGGATGGACTTCACAGTAGAGCATCGCCCTGGTACCGACCACGCCAATGCTGACGGCCTCTCCAGGTTCTTCCGCCTCAGCGATGAGAACCCCCAAGAAGATGGGTAGTTCTCCCCGACCTTCAGCTGGGGGGGGACGCGTGTTGGACCCGGCCTCGTGGCGTTGTCCGCCCTGACCAGTAATGACCCCTCCTGACCCGTGCAACTCCCCATGACCCTGATTCGCCCGACCATTCCCACCATGACCCACATCCCCGACACTGGGCTTCCCCCGTCCTCTCCCTCCATTTCCCTGGTACCCGAGGCCGATGCCCATGTCCCTGCACCTAAGATTGGCCGCCCCGGCCCCAGCCTGACCTCAGCGTTCGGCGCCATACCCGGCTGGGGGGTAGAGCGCTCCCCGTGAGCGAGAGAGGGAGGAGTAGCTCGATCACACCTCTCACCTCCCCTCGAGAGATGAGTTTTGATCGCCCCTCCGGCCTCCCTGAGGGCTGGCTCTAGGCCTGCTGTGTGTCTGGGATCCCTCCAGACCCAACTTGAAAGGATGAAAGGAGCCGCCGAGGCGGAACCCACAACAACTGGCCCCCAGGTGCTAAGACCTCTGCCTGCGAGGCCTCCGGACATCAAAGGGGAGCAGTCCTATATCAAGGGTTGCTTTGGGACAATCAAGTTAGTTGTATCCTGGACTACGTGAGCCCTGCTGACCTTGTCGCGGCTCCTACCGAGCAGACAAGGACTTCTACTCGAGAACCATCTGAGCCCTGCTGACTTCGTCGCGGCTCCTACCCGGCAGCGAAGGACTTCTGCCCGAAACCACCTGAGCCCTGCTGACGCTGTAGCGGCTCCTACCTAGCAGAGAAGGACTTCTGCCCGAAACCACCTGAGCCCTGCTGACGCTGACGCTGCTCCCTTGCAACGTTGAGAACCCCTGAGCCCTGCTGATTCGATCGCGGCTCCCTATAGACCGTAAGAACTGCTTCATCTCCACTCAAGCCCTGCTGACTCGATCGCGGCTCAGAGACTATCCTGGTCCGGCTGGACCCAAGATCAACCCGTATCCCCCGGCTCGAGGATTGAGAGCTGTACGCCGGATACGCACTCGCATTGACTTTGAACCTTAAGACTGTCCCGCTACCCGAATCCCTACCGAGACTCTTGGAGCCCTTGCTCTGTTGTACATAAGAATCTGCGGATCATAAAGATCCATTTTTGCTTGAAGAGATAAAGAATACGTTCTCTTAAATCCTACCGTGTGGTGTTCCTTTGTCAAGGGGTGGTAGCTCAGCGCGTGCGATCCTAGATTCGAGATCCTCTCCCAGAGGGGTCTCCCGCCAGTGCTCGGCTGTGTTCCTAGGAGTGGTGGGTCACAGGGTGGTCAGGTACCTATTCTGGCCTCCCCTGGGGTCGCCCCCTCTAACAGACAGTGAGTGCAGAGTGAGTGCGAGAGTGACAGTGAGTGCAGAGTGAGTACAGAGTGAGTGCGAGAGTGACTGAGTGCAGAGTGAGTGCGAGAATGACAGTGAGTGCAGGGTGACAGTGAGTGCAGAGTGAGTGCAGAGTGAGTGCGAGAGTGACAGTGAGTACGAGAGTGACATGAGTGCAGAGTGACAGTGAGTGCAGAGTGAGTGCGAGAGTGACAGTGAGTGCAGAGTGAGTGCGAGAGTGACAGTGAGTGCAGAGTGAGTGCGAGAGTGACAGTGAGTGCAGAGTAAGTAGAGTGAGTGCGAGAGTGACAGTGAGTGCAGAGTGAGTGCAGAGTGACAGTGAGTGCAGAGTGAATGCGAGAGTGACAGTGAGTGCAGAGTGAGTGCGAGAGCAACCGAGTGAGTGCTGAGTGAGTACAGCGTGAGTGTGAGAGTGACAGTGAGTGCAGAGTGACAGTGAGTGCAGAGTGAGTGCGAGAGTGACAGTGAGTGCAGAGTAAGAGTGACAGTGAGTGCAGAGTGAATGCGAGAGTTCAGAGTGAGTGCAGAGTGACAGTGAGTGCAGAGTGAGTGTGAGTGCAGAGTGAGTGCAGAATGAGTGCAGAGTGACAGTGAGTGCAGAGTGAGTGTGAGGGTGATAGTGAGTGCAGAGTGAGTGCGAGAGTGACAGTGAGTGCAGAGTGAGTGCAGAGTGAGTGCGAGAGTGACAGTGAGTGCAGAGTGAGTGCGAGAGTGACAGTGAGTGCAGTGTACGAGAGTGACAGTGAGGGCAGAGTGACAGTGAGTGCAGAGTGACAGTGAGTGCAGAGTGACAGTGAGTGCAGCGTGAGTGCGAGAGTGACTGTGAGTGCAGAGTGAGTGCAGAGTGAATGCCAGAGTGACTGCTGAGTGAGTGCGAGAGTGACTGTGAGTGCAAAGTGAGTACAAGAGTGACTGTGAGTGCAGTGAGTACAGAGTAAGTGCGAGAGTGACTGTGAATGCAGAGTGAGTGCGAGAGTGACTGGGAGTGCAGAGTGAGTGCGAGAGTGACTGTGAGTGCAGGGTGAGTGCGAGAGTGACTGTGAGTGTGAGTGTGAGTGAATGCAGTGTGAGTGCAGTGTGAGTGCAGAGTGAGTGCAGAATGAGTGCAGAGTGAGTGCAGAGTGAGTGCAGAGTGAGTGCAGAGTGAGTGGTGCCGAGTGAGTGCAGAGTGAGTGCCGAGTGAGTGCAGAGTGTGAGTGCAGAGTGTGAGTGCAGAGTGAGTGCAGAGTGTGAGTGCAGAGTGAGCGTGAGTGCAGAGTGAGAGTGAGTGCAGAGTGAGAGTGAGTGCAGAGTGAGAGTGAGTGCAGAGTGAGAGTGAGTGCAGTGTGAGAGTGAGTGCAGAGTGACTGCAGAGTGAGAGTGAGTGCGCAGGGTACGAATACTCGAACTAAGTCCACCACACATAAGACCACACACATAAGACCACACACATAAGACCACACACATAAAACCACACACATAAAACCACACAAATAAGACCACACACATAAGACCACACACATAAGACCACACACACACACCACACACACACACCACTCTCACCACCACACACTCACCACCACACACGCAACCACACACGCAACCACACACACACACCACCAGCCGTCACTGCACACTTTGACTGGGCACAAACACCACCAGCCGTCAGTGCATGCTTTCACCGGGCACAAACACCATCAGCCGTTAGTGCAGGCTTCCACCAGGCACACAACACCAGACATCAGTGCACACTTTCACCAGGCACACACACCTCCAGCCGTCAGTGCAGGCTTTCACCAGGCACACAACACCAGACGTCAGTGCACACTTTCACCAGGTACACACACCTCCAGCCGTCTGTGCACGCTTTTACCAGGCACACACACCACCAGCCATCAGTGCACGCTTCCACCAGGCACACACACCTCCAGCCAGCAGTGCACGCTTCCACCAAGCACACACACCACCAGCCATCAGTGCACAATTTCTACAGGCACATACACCACCAGCCATCAGTGCACACATCAATTGTTAACGCATCCACAATTAACTATTGTAGCAATCGCAGTATGGTGCACTTTACTTTTAAACATATTCATCTAAAGCGCAGCATGCCACCATTGCTACAATTCCAATCCAACCCACATAATTCCACTACACACCACATGCATACACTCCATAACACATGGCTAAAAGACATTGCCATTTACAATGCCATTAGCTCTAACTCAAATAAATCCGAGACCTATTGCATTTCTAATGCTTGTTTTTGAAAATGTTTCCAAGTCCAAAGGTAAGCTCCCAATTCACTTCTTGTATCTGACCCACGCTGTCATATTTTTTTTACTTTGACCCCGGTCTTGTGCCAGAAAATGTCAACAGTTGGGGCTTTGATCTTTTAGGCCCTAGTTTTTACTAAATACTTTGAAAAATAATCCCTGAAGTTCTACTGATTGGATTTTCATTATTTTGGTGTGAAATAATTTATTACAATTTCCACTTTTTTTCTAAATTGGTGACAAACTTTTCTTGTGTTGTGTTTTCACTTGATGACTGTTTGTATGCTGCATAAATACTTTACACATTGCCTCTATGTTAAGCCTGCCTGCATTTTGTGTCAAGCTACCCAGTGTTAAGCACAGGTTAATTTGGTGACATTTTGTTGTCCACCCTGTTGTGGTTATTGCTTGACCAGGGCTTACACCCCAGTCAACCACCAACCCAATTTCTCAAATGCACTATGAAAGAAATTTACAGGCTGTTCGCACGCCTTCCAGGAACAGACGCAGATGACGACTACGAGGCAGCCTTCAGGGCCATGAATGCCTACTGTGACCCACAGCTCAACCCCGACTTTGAGCAGTTCAAGCTTTGTCAAGCATCACCAATGAGAAGGGGTGTCAACTTCTATGCCTGACTGCGAGGGCTGGCCAACACCTGCATGGCCTACGAACAGTTGAAGGAAGTGCTTGAACAACTATTCCAAGGGTGCAGGTCAAAGACACTGAGAAGCCCGTTTCTGTGGCAACTAGGCATCAGCCTCAATGATATCCAGATTCTGGCACAGTAGCACGACCTCTCCGCAGCACAAGCTGCTGAGATTGACTACGCACTCACCGCCGTCACAGTGTTCCACACTACAGCAAACAACCTACAGTCAAGATAGAGACTGTTGGTGCAATCAGAATAAGACCTTGAGGTGGTATGACAAAATCACCAGAGCACACATCCACTGCGGAAATTGCGGGAGAGATGAGCACCCAATTGAGAACTGCCCCTTCCACGGAAAAGCATGCTCCAACTGTGGTCCATCCCAACCTTATCCCTGCCCCCCATTAGGAAATGGTCAGCTAGGGCAATTCAAATTAATGCACTGACTAGGGACCACAAGCTAAGAGCCCTTAACGGTAGGACTATATCCGATCAGGTAGGGGCACTGACCTTCAATAGACTTACTGGGCCGTCCCGAATTGACTACATCCTAATGGATGTTAGTTTCTGGGCAGACCTTATTGATATGGAGGTCTACCCAAGTCAGGATAGCGACCACAATCCACTGTGTTGCAAGTTTAACTGGGTTACCCTAAAAGACAGGAGGGCGAAAGTCACCTCAAAAACATCTAAAGAGGTTATCCCATATAATAACAATCGCAGACTGAAATGGGATAAGGCTAAACTTAAGGAGGACGATCTAGGGGCCATTAAATCTTTGGTAGAGCGCTTGTCTTCAGATTTGGAGGTCTGGATTGGTGAAGACCAGATTAGTAGGCTTCCTTACCCCTCCCTTGATTCTGCTTATCGCCATCCCAGAGGGCTACAAGATCGTCCGGAGAGACCGCAACACCAACCAGATGGGAGGAGGCATCGCCATCATCCACAGGAACACCATCCGTCTCACGACCAGCACCGACAACACCCTGACCAACGCCGAACACCTGCATTTCCAGATCCACACCAACCCGACCACCACCCTTAGAGGCACCCTGATCTACCGACCGCCGGGACCACGCACACAATTCAGCGAGGACATCGCCGACTTCGTCAGCCCGCATGCCCTCCCCTCCGCTGACTACATCCTCCTGGGGGACCTCAACTTCCATCTGGAGAACAACAACGACCGCAACACCAGCACCCTGCTCGACAACCTCGCCAATCTTGGACTCAAGCAGCTGGTGTCCACCCCCACCCACCTCGCCGGACACACACTCGACGCCGTCTTCTCATCCAGCAAAGACGTCGCCTTCAGCCACGCCACAGAACTCCACTGGACGGACCACAGCTGCGTCCACTTCACCTTCAAGAGAACGACGACCCACCACCACCAGCAACAGGCCGCCCGCAGAAGCTGGAACAAGATCACAGCAGACCAGCTCGCCACCTCCCTGAGCCAGCACCCTCCTGCCAGCTCAGCGAACCCCAGCCAGGCCGCCGACAACCTCACGAAGTGGATCAGCATCTGCGCGGACGAGCTCGCCCCGCTGAGGACGCCGCCCAGCAGACCCAGCAGCAAGAAAGCCCCGTGGTTCTCCGACGAACTCAAGAGCTCCAAGAAGAACTGCCGAGCCCTCGAGAAAGTCTGGAGAAGGGAACCTACACCGGACAACAGGACCACCCTCAAACTGGCCACTCGGAAGCACCACCAGCTGATCCGCGCCGCCAAGAAAACTGCATTCAAGGACCGGCTGGACAACAACGCACACAACAGCAAGGAACTCTTCAACATCGTGAAAGAGCTATCCAACCCCAGCGCAGGAAACAACGACATCACCCCATCGCAAGACCTCTGCGACTCCCTCGCTTCTTACTTCCACAACAAGATCGCGGACATACACAACAGCTTCAACAAACAACCAACGCTCACCATGACCGAACAACCACCCTCCACCACCACTCTCCACGCCTGGACCCCGATCAGCACCGAAGACACCATCCGCACGATGAACTCCATCCACTCCGGATCACCGACCGACCCCTGCCCTCACCACGTCTTCAACAAGGCCGACGCTGTCATCGCACCCCACCTGCGAGACATCATCAACACATCCTTCGACACCGCCACCTTCCCTGAGAGCTGGAAGCACGCCGAACTCAGCGCTCTACTCAAGAAACCAACAGCGGACCCCACCGAACTCAAGAACTACCGCCCCATCTCGCTCCTCCCGTTTCCAGCCAAAGTCATCGAGAAGACCGTCAACAAACAGATGGCCGCCTTCCTCGAGACGAATGGATCCCTCGACCCCTCACAGTCCGGCTTCCGAGCCAATCACAGCACCGAGACCGCCCTCATCGCCGCCACCGATGACATCCGAGCCCTGATGGACAACGGAGAAACAGCGGCCCTCATCCTCCTAGACCTCTCCGCGGCATTCGACACTGTCTGCCACCGCACCCTAGTACAGCGCCTCAGCAACGTCGGAATCCAGGACAAGGCGCTGGAATGGATCATCGCCTTCCTCGACGGAAGAACACAGAGAGTCCGCCTACCACCGTACAAGTCAGAGGCCTCCGAAGTCATCTGCGGCGTCCCTCAAGGATCCTCTCTGAGCCCCACCCTCTTCAACGTCTACATGAGCCCCCTCGCGGCCATCGCACGCCAACACAACCTCAGCATAATCTCCTACGCCGACGACACCCAGCTGATCCTCTCCCTGACCAACGACCCCGCCACCGCCAGAGCCAACCTACACGAAGGGATGAAAGAGGTAGCCGAGTGGATGACGACCAGCCGCCTGAAACTGAACTCGGACAAGACGGAGGTCCTCATCCTGGGCTCTTCACCCTCCGCCTGGGACGACTCCTGGTGGCCTCCCGCCCTGGGCACCGCACCCAAACCGACAGACCATGCACGCAACCTGGGCTTCATCCTGGACTCCTCCCTCTCCATGACCAGGCAAGTCAACAACGTCTCCTCGGCGTGCTTCAACATCCTACGCATGCTACGGAAGATCTTCTGGTGGATCCCCACCGAGACCAGGAAGACCGTCACCCAGGCCCTCGTCACTAGCCGACTGGACTACGGCAACGCCCTCTACGCCGGTACCACCGCCAAGCTCCAGAAGAGACTCCAGCGGATCCAGAACGCCTCAGCCAGACTCATCCTCGACATCCCACGACACAGCCACATCTCCGGACATCTGAGAGACCTTCACTGGCTCCCCGTCAACAAAAGAATCACCTTCCGCCTCCTCACCCACGCACACAAAGCCCTACACGACCAAGGCCCGAGCTACCTCAACAGCCGGATCAACTTCTACGCTCCCAAACGCCACCTCCGTTCAGCCAACCACGCCCTCGCCGCCGTCCCCCGCATCCGAAGAGCAACTACAGGAGGAAGGTCCTTCTCCTACCTGGCCGCCAAGACCTGGAACTCCCTCCCGACCGACCTGCGCCTGACCCAAGACCACCTCTCCTTCAGGAAGAAGCTGAAGACCTGGCTGTTCGAGCAGTAGCGGCACCCCCCCCCTCCCCTAAGCGCCTTGAGACCCTACGGGTATGTAGCGCGCTCTATAAGTGTCATTGATTGATTGATTGCTTATAAAGCCACAGTAGATCAAGTTGGTCAATTTTTTACTTGGAAAGGGAAAAGCAATAGGGCTACTGTTACACCCCCCACTCTTAATAAACCTTGGTATACTGACCAGTGTAAGGGTAAAAGAAAAAACTTGACAAAAGCCCTGATTTCTGGGGATCCTTTGCTGGTTAGAGCGGCCAGGAAGGATTACCTGAAAGTATTATCACTGGCCAAACGCGAGTGGGAGGAACAGCATTGGCAGGACCTATCCAATGCCGTGAGTAGTAGGAACCCGAACCTTTTTTGGGATTTGATTAATAGAACTAGACAGAGGAAATCGCAACCATTGGCTGCACACATAACTAGTCAGCAATGGTTTGATCATTTCTCATCCCTGTATGGAGGCATTGAGGAAACAGCCAGACCTGGGGCAGATAGTTTGGGTGAGGGGGACTCCTTAGGGGTGGACGACCTTCCATTTACGACCACAGAGGTAGTGGCGGCAATTAGACATCTAACCCCCAAGAAAGCAGCCGGGCAGGATGGGATTCCTGGAGATCTGTTGATAGTGGACCCACAGGCCTGGGCCAAATTAATAGCCATAATAATGAATTTGATTAGTAGGGGCCACCAGGTGCCAGATTCTTGGAAAGGTGCAGAGGTAGTGACCGTGTTCAAGAAGGGGGCAAGAGAGGACCCTGCAAACTACAGACCTATCAGTTTGATAGACATAATTCAGAAAGTGGTTGGCAGGGTCATCATCTCAAGAGTAGGAGATTGGATGGAGGAGGCCAGTATTCTTTCCCACATACAAGCGGGTTTTAGAAGAAAGGTAGGGACGATGGACCAGGTCTTTCGTTTTTTTGTTATCTATTGGAAGGCAGTGACCATCAAGAAAGGCAGTTTATATATGGCCTTCATAGATCTCAAAACAGCTTTCGACCTGGTCCCTCGCGCAAAATTATGGAAAATCCTAGGGGAGATGGGATTTCCCAGTGGTCTCCTTAACCTAATCGTAAAGCTCCACGAGGGGAATTACGCGAGGGTCAGATGGGGATCCCAGGGACAGTTAACAGATAGGGTCCCTGTGAGGAGAGGAGTACGCCAGGGCTGTGTTATGGCTCCGACCCTTTTCTCCCTATTCGTGAATGGAGTGGTGGACCATCTGAAGGGGGAGGAGGCGAATGCCCCATCCCTGGCGGGGGAAAGAATCCCCACCTTACTCTTCGCCGACGACACCTTATTAATCTCCAAATCCCCAGTGGGTCTGCAAAAACTCTTGAACCGGTTTAGCTCCTTCTGTACCATCCGAGGCTTAACCATTAACACCTCAAAAACTAAATTGATGGCACTCTCCCCCTCCAAAAGATTCAAAAATAATTTTCTGCTCAATGGCGTCCCTCTGGAGTTGGTTGAGTCTTTTGATTATCTTGGTGTCCGGATAAACAGTCGCATGACCTGGAAGAATCATTTGGCCAAAATGCTACTCAGTCACCAAAGAGTATCTGGGGTGACTTTGAGGGAGCTCCGTGAATCACGTAGTAAACCTGTCTCCCCCGCAATGGCCATATATGAGGGCCAGATTCTTCCTGCGGCATTATATGGCTCTGAACTCTGGGGGTTTGAAAATGTTTCTGAACTATCGACAGCGGAAAACAACTTTCTAAGGAAGGTGGTGGCTCTTCCTACTTCCACCCCACTGATCCCCCTGAGACTAGATCTGGGCAGAAGAGCACTAAAGGACTTGGTAAGGCTACGCCCGTTGCTCTTTTGGACTCGTTTGAGAAGAACTGCGGAGCTTGCAAAATATGCTGAAGGGCTGGATGATCTTCTGTTACTGGACACGGGTAAAAAAATAGGATGGTTGAATAGATTGAAAGACCTGGCTCTTAACCTGGGGCTAAGGGATGCATGGGAGTCACAATCGCCACCACCAAAGGAAGTGATCAAAAAGCTATATTGGGACTGGGTACAGAGTAATGCGCTGAGGGCTGCAGGTGGGGGCTCACTCACGGATCAATTTTTGTCATTTAAATGTGTGAGAAAATTGGAGCCCTTCCTCGACCTGATAACTAAACCTCTAGATCGAGCGCTATATCTAAAACTGCGATATGGGACGCTTCCGGTGCATGATTTCATGGAGAGGTGGTCAAACTCTGGTGCCCCCCTGCGTTCATGCCCTGGCTGTGTGGCACCAAAGGAGTCTGTGGCCCATTTGTTTTTTGCCTGCCCAGCTTACAAAGGGGCGCGGAAACTTTGGTTGAAACCGGTCTGCAGGGAACTGGGGCTGAGGTGTCATAGCCAGGCACTACGTGTACTTTCTACGGACACTTCATCTTCCATTATGATTTGCGGGGTGGCAAAATTCTTGGGTAGCGCGTGGTTGACGCGCTCCAGATTACTGAAACTGCGTCCGGGGGTCCCAACGGTCTAATGCTGCATTCGCTGGTAGCAAATTAGTGACTGTGTGTACCTCTTCTTTTATTCGTTTTAATATTTTTATGGAGAATTGGTAAATGTATATGCATATGTATTTCTTTTATGGTGATTAATTTGCCGAATAAAGATATTTACAGTATTTGAAAATCAATCCGACACTTCAAAATCAATGATGCAGAGCGGCCGGACCCAGCACAACACCAAACATGGAGAGGAGGCCACAAGGTAGAAGCCCAATCCGAAGACAAGGTAGTCTTTCTTGTATCGTTCGCAGAGCACATGAAGAGGAACAGAAGCCCCCAGCCAATGTGTGAGATACACATGGTGAGCACAAAGATCAAACCCCTGATTGGTACTGGAGCATCCATGAACTTTATGCGCTATCACCAGTACTCGTGCCTTCGACCCAAGCCAATGGTGTCACCATCCGCAACCAAGATGTATACATACGGAGGCCAAATACCCCTCCCTTTGATGGGGACAATTGATGTCTCGATGCAAAATGGAGGGAAGGAAACACCGGCAAAGTTCTACATTGGTAAGGGAGACTCAGAAACCCTTGTGGGGTTTCCCAGAGTCGAACACTTCAACCTTGTATTCTTTACCCGGAATGTCCAGACTCACCAAGAAGACATCATATGGCAATTTCCCCACCTATGCCAAGGTATAGGATGCCTCCAAAGACCTCCAGTGAAGCTGCATATGGACAAGACAGTGAAACCCGTGACACTACAACATAACAGAGTGCCCTTCCACCTACAACCCCTGGTAAAACAAGAGCTGGAGAAGCTCGAAGCACTGGATGTAATCTACAAGGTTTCTGGGCCCACCCTGTGGGTTTCCCTGATTGCTGAAAAACAAAAACAAGCTGGCAAAATCAGCTATGCATCAATATGCTTTTCTCCAGCAAGAGGATCAAGAGGGAACAATACATTAAGCCCACCATGGACGACATAATCGCCAACCTCAATGGGCCAGATGGTTTTTTAAACTTGACCTGAATACAGGGTGCCACAAATTACAACTGGGTGAAAGCCGCCGGTACATCACCACCTCCTTCCCAACCCATGTTGGCCTGAGGAGATACAAGCAGCTAAAGTTTGGGATCTCGTCAACAGAAGAAGTAGTGCTTAATTTAAGCCTGTGGTTTCCGGTGCTCAGCACCGGCACTTAATCATCAACACTGGCGTTTTTCATGAGCACCAGTCACGGACACATTCATTTATGGTAGACACAGGGAGATTACGTGATTTACCCAGAATCACATGATGTTAAGCCGATGCTGAGACTCGAACCTGGTTCACCAGCTCCGAAGTCAGCATCTCTGGCCATTACGCCACATCCTCTCCCCACTTTCATGGCTAGCAGTTGGTTCTGTTTTAGGCTGCACTCACAGGAGAAATGGGCAGGTGCAAGCTGCCTCTTGATGAGAGCCCTGGTGCTTATTTTGTTTTACAAATTAACCACTAAGAAGAAGTGTCTGGCTTCCAAGGCATCATCAATATATGTAACAATATCCTCATTTATTTGACGACCATAGGAGACCTCCATTACTGGCTCTGAGCAAGCTGGAAGTGGCTCAGAGACCACAGCCTTACCCTACATTGAAAGAAGAGCTTGTTTTTTAAACCAAAATCGAATTCTTCAGATACGCCTTGATGAAAAACAGCACCAGGCTTCAATCCTTTTTAACTGGCCATACTCAGAGAGTGCAAATGGGAGATCATCTTTCCGTCGCCAGCTCTGTGACCTGCGGCGTACCCCAGGGATCGGCAATGTCCCCTCTCCTATTTAATATTTATCTGCAACCTTTGGTGGAAGAACTAACGCATAGAAACTATCAAGTTTTTAACTATGCGGATGATACTCAATTGTTGGTCCAACTTGATAACACCAGTCAGGCGCAAGACTCAGTAAAGAACCTTCTTAGATTTACGGTTAACTGGATGGCAAATAATCTCCTAAAAGTTAATCCGGACAAAACTGAGGTGCTCATCATCACATCACAAGACAGCCCCTGGTGTGAGCTTTTCTGGCCCCCTGAATTAGGGGAGGTACCTACTCTGGGGAAAGTAGTAAAAAGTTTAGGACTAAAAATTGATGCAGATTTGTCCATGGCCCCCAAGTCTCCGCGGTGGTGGGCTCCTGTATAGGCCTACTTAGGCAACTTCGGAAACTTGTTCCTATTCTCTCTGTTCCGACACTGCAATCCATTGTGTCCGCCACAGTCATCTCGCGGCTGGACTATGGAAATGCTCTTTATATGGGCCTCCCTCGGAAGCTCCTTAGGAAATTACAGGTGGTTCAGAATGATGCGGCCAGGCTGATTTTCTCCCTGCCAAGGAGAACACGAGCGACGCCCCTTCTACAGAAATTGCACTGGCTGCCTATCGAACATCGAGTGCAATTCAAATGTCTCTGTATAGCCCATAGAGCCATCTATGGAAAGACCCCCAAATATATTAAAGACCGTCTGAGTAAGTACATCCCGGGCAGAGCCTTGCGCTCCTCCAAAGCCTGTAAACTAACCCCACACAGATTTAATCTTAAATCAAAGGGTGGTAGAGCTCTGTCGGTCCTCCTTCCTCAAATCTGGAACGAGTTACCTGCAACCTTGCAAGGGGAACCAGTGCTTTTGCCCTTTAGAAAGGCGTTAAAGACCCACCTGTTTAAAAAGACAACATCTCTACTTTAAAAACGTCAGTGTGGTCGTGGGGGGTCTGCCGGTGGCTGTTTGTTGTGTTTCTTTTTTCTTTAAAAGCGCTTAGAGACCAGTGGTGATTTGCGCTATACAAAACTATAGTAACATAACATAAAATACCATAACAGTGTAAATCCCAAGCAATTCAACAAACCCTAGCCCCTAGAAATGAAACAGAAGTACGTTGTTTTCTCTGTATGGCCACCTAATGTGGCTGCTTCATACCCAACCTCGCAATACTACCAGAACAGTTCACAGCCCTGATGAAGGCTGACACTAAGTGGAACTGGGGCCCCAAGGAAGCAGAGTCGTTTGAAAAGATCAAGAACGCACTGCTAGACAAAGCGACAATGGCCTACTTCGATCCAGAGAGGAAAACGGAATTGATTGTGGATGCGAGCTCTGTAGGACAGGGGGCAGTACTAACTCAGGAAGTGGAACCTGGGAGATGGGAACCCCTCACCTTGTCCAACAGAGCTATCACCCCAACCGAAGCAAGATACGTCCAAATTGAGAGACACTCGCCATTAAATGTGGCTGTGAACACTTCCACCTGTATTTGTGTGGGTGATAATTTCAGATGGTCCCTGACCTCTAGTGCCCCTATTCTAAAGCACCACACAACACCCCTCCTCAAATTGAGCATTGGGCGATACAGCTGAAACAGTACAGTTTCAACGTTATTTACTGCCAGTGGTCTAGGAACCCCACATACTTCCTCTCACAGCACCCCATCCTAGAGGAAAACCCAGCCACAGATCCTTACACTCAAACTAAGGAATACCTAAAGCTCAGGATCCAAGGAGCTTGCCCAAGGGCACTTCACCTCCAGGAGATAAGCCAGGTGACAGCAGAGGACTGCGCTCCAGAATGTCATTGCCACACTCTGTGACGGAGCATGGAGACTGTTCTTAAATGATGCCTACCAGTGGGGCTGCCCAGATAATGAGAGACTAACACAAACCTGGAGAGTCAGAAATGAGCTGAGTGCCACTCTGGAAGGTCTCTAGCAATGAGGACATTCATAGTGGGACCAGATCACTGGCACAGCAAGTCAAAAAATGTGCCTACAATGGGCACCAAGGAGCGTCCAAGATGAAAAATCACCTAAGGGAAAAGGTATGATTCCCCGGACTAGAGGTGGCCGTAGACGACCTAGTGAGGCATTGCCTTGCATGCCAAATGACAGGCGGAGCAGAAGCCCCAGCACAGGTAATCAGTGAAGAACACTGTGGTACACCATGGGCAAAGATCAGCCTGGACTTTAGCACCTTTCCAGATGGACACACCACGGTGGTAATAATGGGCTGCCACTCAAGATACCCCATAGTAGAACTGACAGAGTCAAAGGCACTCTCCAAGGTTGGCCCAGCACTAGAAGTGCTCACACTCTTTGACAATTCAATTTGACATCCCGGAGGAGATCAGAACAGTTAAAGCCCATATTTCCAAGAGCCAGAATTCCACAACTTCCTGAAACACTTGGGCATACGACACCGGTGAATCACTCCTCAGTGGCTGCAGCCCAATGGCGATGTCAAGCCCTTCATGTGCACCCTAAACAAAACACTACGAATTGCAGTACAAGAAGAGTCAGACCCAGAAGTTAGCCTCCATGTGCTTCTCAGGGAGTACCAAGGAACCCAACACTGCACAACAAGGTGCTCACCATGAATACTAATGCTAAGAAGGAACAGGTGAGACACAATTCCAACCCACCCATGGTGGGCACCACCATAGAAAGCATGCAAAGGTGGAGAAGACAGAATAATGAAAGTGTGAGCCGCGAAGGACAAGCACACAGCCGTCACTTAAACCCCGGAGATCAGCCTCATATGCAATCGCTGGCCAGGGGGGAAGTTCCATACATCCCGACATGCAAGGAACATGGACTGTGACAACGGTGGTAGGAACCATGGTGAAGAAGATGAGGCTGGATTGGTACTCTAGTTACCGGCGACAGGTGCCCCCAGGGTGTACAGCTAAGGAGGCACACCACAGGGTTGTAAGTCCCCAAATGGCAATCCCTGGCAGAAGCAGGTGTGGAAATAGATCTGGCAGAGCCCACAGAACTCGCCAACCCCATCAGAAGCCAGCAATACAACCTAAGGCCAAAATACTCAGCCTAGCCAAAGGCTCTGAGACTTTGTAAGCACCTTGTGGCCTATAAAAAGAGTTTCTGAAATGGACTAAAGTTGGTGAGTATGTAGTGAGCCACACGACCCCTACGGAAGACCCCTGGCCCAGGAAATTATACACGCAACCCTTTGAGCTGGGCGCAGCCCAAGGGTATAAATTCAGAAACAAGTGTGAACCTCAGTTATTTGTTGCCTACGCCATGTGCTAGGCTTTTGCTCTGCCCAGCGCAGCCCCACACTAATGAAGTCTGCCGCTGGGCCACTTTTAAGTGGTATACACCGTTTACAACGCAACTTTTACAACGCAGTACCATTACAACAAAACTTTTACAACGCAACATCCATTACAACGCATGCATCTACAACGCAGTCATTACAACGCATGACACTACAACGCACACTACTACAACGCATACCATTACAACGCAGTCATTACAACGCATACCATTACAACGCAAAACTTACCATCCAATACTTACCCTACTGTTGCACCCCCTGGAGTTAGAATAGTAATTTTAACCCCTACACTATCCAACACTTTCCCTACTGTTGCACCCCCTGTAGTTAGAATAGTAATTTTAACCCCTACACTATCCAACACTTACCTTATATGCAATGTAATGAAATGCGTTGTAATGGTATGCGTTGTAAATGTAGTATGCGTTGTAGTGGAATGCGTTGTAAAGGTAGTTTCTAAGAATTCGTTGTAATGGTATGCGTTGTAATGTTTTGCGTTGTAATGGATGTTGCGGTGTAAAAAATGCGTTGTAAAGGTATGCGTTGTAAAAGAGTGCGTTGTAACGTCATACATCCCTTTCAAGTTGTCACAAATGAAAATAAAACATCAAGGAGGAGCTTGGCGGGCATCCGAGATGGCCGCGTGAGCACAGCGCTCCCCGGACCCCCGCCGCTCCCGGCTTAATATCCTGATTTAATCCTGATTTTTGCGAGGATTCATATAGAGGACGTTGGGCTGATCTACCTGGACTTTTCATAAACAAATTTGGACATTGGGTGTCTGAATTATGTTCACTTGAACTTTTGGGCTCCGCCCTCGAAGTGCGCCCGGGACTGGGTGAGGTTCGGTGGCCGTCTTGGAGTTGAACAACAACGGCAGGGGGATTGGACGTGTGAGACCCCCTCTTAAGTTTCGGTTTCGTTTCTGCCTCGGACTGGGACATTGGTGAGAGGGCTGGGCCAGAGCTGCGGCCGCTCTCCACGTAGGTTGTTTGGCCCTTGGCTGCACTGTTTCTGGAGTGGGCTGCATCTATCCTGGTGCTACTTCTCTTGTAGTCCTTTGGTCCAGGGGCCTCCGTTTCTGGTGCTCGGCCTGTCGACCCTGGTGACATAGCTTGTGACGCATCTTCAAAATGGCGGGCAGAGGGGACCGAGAGACGCGCAAGACGAAGGCACCTCTGCGCGGGGGTCCGGTTCAATCTAATGTCATGGATCGTTATACCCACTCTAAGGGGTCCCCCGGAGCTGCCCTGCCCGGTCCCACTGCGTCGGACCAAGTACTAGATGCGTCGCCGGAGCCCTCCTTGCAAGACATCATGGGCGCCATTTCTGGCATGAGGGAATCCATAGGCCACCAGTATGAAACTTTGGCCCACAAACTGGACACTGTGGCGATTGAGGTCAATTTGATTCGAGCCGATCTCTCTCCAAGACGAACGAAAAGGTGAAATCGTTGGATATCAAATCTTCCAGCCTCACGACGGACGTCTCTGATATTCAGACGGAGATTGGCAATCTCCGCAGGGTGAACGATTTCATGACCCGGCGCTTGGAGGATTTTGAGAACAGGGCGCGTCGCTGTAATGTTCGCGTGGTTGGTGTGCCGGAGAATCCAGAACCCCACTCGGTTGATCTCCTGGTTGAAGATCTTATCCAGAATCACCTTTCACCGTCTGGCCTTAGTAAATTTTTCGCAGTGGAGCGCGCACATCGTGTTCCGGGGGGCCAGGGCAAGCCTGGCGCCCCGCCGAGACCTATTGTTGCCAAGCTTTTCCACTACAGAGATCGGGACGCTATCCTGCAGGCCTCGCGGGCGAAGGGCCCAGTAGCCTTTGAAAATGCCACGGTGAACTTTTATCCGGACTTTTCCCAACAGGTCCAGAAGCAGCGGATGGGATTTCGTGGTGTCAAGAAACGTCTTAGGGACTTGGGGATGCGTTACGCAATGCTCTTTCCGACCAGGCTGCGGGTGGTGCATGATGATCGAACTTTCTTTTTTGATCGGCCAGAGGCTGTGAATGACTGGCTGGACTCCCTGCCTAATCGACCTCCTGAGACTGAGTCCGAAGCCCACCCGGGCGGTGCTGAAGGTGGTGTTGAGAGCTAAACGTTTCGTTTTTGACTGATGCCTTGTTTTGTGTGACTTTTCCAGGGATGTAAGCCTATGTTCCTCTACCTCATATGTGTTTTGATGTATGGTCTTATTCTCGTTATTTATTGATCGGGGGGCGGGTGGGCCGGAGCCTTTCCTCCTCCGGGGTCTTCGTGTAGAATAGGGGTTCTTGGGCGACAGGCACACTGCAGGTTGGGGTGGCTTTTTAGCTTTTTGCAGGGGTGCAGGGTGGGGGGTGTTTTCCTGTTATTTGGGGGGTGGGTGGTTGGGAAGTTCATTGTTTGTACGTTCTGTGTTCAAGGCGACTTTATTCTGTATTTGAATTGCTTTTTGTGGTCGTGCTCATTGATGGGGGGTTTGGGCTTTGTCGGGTGGGATGGGGGTAGCGGGTTGAGATTTGTTTCGTGGAACGTTAATGGTCTGGGTGATCGTATCAAACGCAGTGTGGTGTTGAAATGTATACGACGTTTATCTCCTGACGTTGTTTTCCTGCAGGAGACTCATTTGATAGGCAATGTCTGTCATGCAATGAACAGGTGGGGCTATCGCCTCGTAGCACATTCGGGGTTCACCTCGGGTTCCAGGGGTGTGGGTATCCTCATTCGGGCTTCCCTCCCCCTGGCTATTGATGATGTTATACAGGATGACCGGGGGCGGTATGCTGTCCTTGTGGGTCGGTATGAAGGCCGTACCCTTTCCTTGTTAACTGTTTATGTGCCCCCCGGCTTGCAGACTTCCACCTTTTCAGATTTGGGCCGTGTCTTGTTGGACCTTCCTGATAGTACTCTCTTTCTGGCTGGTGACTTCAATTCGGTAGTCTCTGGCATTCATGATCGCCACCCTCCTAGGGATACCCCGGCGGCTCAGCAGTGGTTGGGTGGCTTTTTGGATACCTTCGGCCTAGTGGACTGCTGGAGGCTTTTGCATCCTACGCAGCTGCAGTACACCTTTCACTCCGGGGCCCATGGGAGTTTGTCTCGGCTGGATTATTTCCTGATGCCTGCGGCTCAGTCCCCGGCTGTGCGTGAGATTGTGCACTTGCCCAGGGGTATCTCTGACCACTCTCCGCTCTGGCTTCGTTTTGAGGTTGGGGTGGAAGCAGCGGGCAGGGTGGCTCCCATTAATCCGTGGTATCTTACCTCCCCTGAGACCCGCACCCTTTTACTTAAGTCCCTCGACTCGTATTTTCTGGATAACGAGGGGTCGGTTTCATCTGCTGTGTCCCTGTGGGAGGCCTTTAAGACTGTGATTCGTGGGCAGGCCCTCTCCCTTATTGCTGAGGCTAAGAGAGCGAGGAATAGAGAAGTGGTTGATCTTGAGGGGGAAATTTCTGTACTGGAGGAGGGCTTGGAATCTGGTGTCACGCCTGAGAAGCTCCATGCCCTGGGTCTGAAACAATTTGATTATAAGTCCTTGGTCACGGATGCCGCCAAAGTGATGTTTCGGGAGCAACAGGGACGTTTGTATGATGTGGGTGATAAAGCGGGTAAATTGCTGGCGTGGCTGGATAAGAAGGAGAGAGCTAATCGTGTGGTACCCGTGATTCAGTCTGCCTGTGGTGTGAGTGTAACGGACCCGATTGGGGTAGTTGACCGGTTTGCCGAGTACTTCCGTGTGGTGTATACCCCTGTGTCTGTGAGGGATGTGGTTGACTCTCGCCTTCTGTTGCGTGATATAGCCCTGCCCATTGTTTCTGATTCGGACCGTGTGGCGTTGGACTCCCCCTTTACGGTTGATGAGATAGCTACTGCCATCCGTTCCCTCCGTTCTGGCAAAGCATTGGGCCCGAACGGGTTGCCAATCGAATTGTACAAATTGCGTCCGGATAGGCTTGCTCCGTATCTCCGCGCCATGTTTCTGGAGTCCCGGGAACGGGGTATTCTCCCTTATGATCAGAGACTAGCCACGATAGTTGTCATCCCCAAGGAGGGCAAACCACGTGATCTTTGTTCCTCCTATAGACCCATATCCCTACTAAATGTTGAACCCAAGGTGTTGGCGAAACTCCTGGCCACCCGTCTCTTGACGGTCATTAGTGACTTGGTCCATCCGGATCAATCTGGATTTATCCCACATCGCAACACGGCTCTGAACCTACGTCGTCTTCATGGCGCGATCGCGAGGGCGGGGCTTCTGACGGAGCCGGCCATTTTGGCATCGTTGGATGCATCCATGGCCTTCGACACGGTGGAGTGGCCCTATCTTTGGGCGGCTCTTGAGAAATTTGGTTTTGGGCCTGATTTTATTGGTTGGGTCAAGTTGCTGTACGCGGCACCTCTGGCGCAAGTGGTGGTGAATGGTAGGGTCTCGGCTCCTTTCACCCTCGGCAGGGGTACCCGTCAGGGATGCCCCTTGTCTCCATTACTGTTTGCTCTCGCCTTGGAACCGTTGGCTGCCTGGCTCCGGTGGGAACCGTCTCTCAAGGGGATTCGCTGGTCTCCGGACTTTGAGGACCGCGTTTCGCTTTACGCGGACGATATCCTTTTATACCTCACCTCCCCGCGTAAATCTCTGTCTGTTCTGTTTGATGTTCTTGCTTCTTTTGGGGCCAACTCGGGCCTCGTTATTAATTGGGCCAAGTCCTGTGTATATGTTCTTTCGGGGGTTTTGCCCCCCTTGCCGAGTAGACTTCCCATTCAAGTGGTCCATTCGGGCTTCAAGTACTTAGGGATTTTTATTACGTTGGACCTGACGCTCCGCTTTGAGCATAATCTCCTCCCACCGTTGCTTAGACTGCGACTGGATGTGGCCCGTTGGCGCAAGCTTCCTTTATCACCGCTGGGCAGGGCGGCCCTGTTTAAAATGATGTCCTTGCCGCGATTCCTTTACGCGCTTCACAACTCTTATGACGCTATCCCTAAGACCTATTTCCAAGAGATTGAGAGTCTTCAACGGCAGTTGATATGGGATGGGCGACCCCGTATCGCACTCGCAAAGCTCACCATCCCCTGGTATGACGGGGGCATGGCGCTCCCCGATATCAAGCGATATTATTGGGCTTCCCAGTTGTCTGCCATTAATCATGTGATGTTTTCCCCGGGTCGTAATCCTGCATTCGAGATGGACAGACTCCAGCTTCCAGGTGGGGACTTTACTAGAGCGCTTTATTCCCGATCGGCCGGGCGCCATCTTGTGGGCCCGTCCAGGATTGCAGTAACGGTGTGGCGGGCTGCGAGTGTGAGTTTGGGGTGGGAGGATCGATTGACGTTAGCGACACCGCTTTATGCATCCGAACGTTTGGGTGGACTCTGGTCTACCAAGGGTTTCGACCGCTGGGATGTGATTGGGATCTGTAGGGTGGGTGACGTGTACTCGAATGGTTGTGTGAAGTCGTTCCAGGCCCTCCAGGCGGAATATGGTTTGAGTGGTAAGGAATTTTTTCGCTACCTGCAGGTCCGACATGCCCTCGTCTCAGTCTTGGTTCCTGATGAGGCTTTGCCTGACTCTTCCCCCCTCGAGGACCGTATCCTTGATGGGCATCTTCCCGATAGTACTATTTCTCTGATTTACAAGAAGTTGATTAATAATCGGGTGGACTTACTGATCTGACTTCGGGAGGCTTGGGTTCGCGATGGGTTGGAACTGGACGACGAGGATTGGCAATCGGCGCTCTCTTCTCCCAAGGAGGTGGCCATTCCTGCCCGTCTCCGTTTGGTTCAGCTTAAGATTCTTCATCGAGTCTATGTCACTGGTCCGCGTCTGGTTACGATGGGCTTTTCTTCGGATGGGCTATGCAAGCGTGGATGTGGCTTGAGTGCGACTTTTTTGCATATCCTTTGGGAGTGCCCGGTTATAGCTGCTTATTGGACTGCTGTGCTTGAGGTGATGACTGCTGTTACGGAGGTGGCCCTGCGACCGGAGCCTCGCAGATGTCTGTTGAATGTATGGGAACCCACTGAATACTCTGTGGCCCAGACCAGATGGGCTACCCTTGGTTACATGATTGCGAAGCGGGATGTCGCGCAACTCTGGGGCGCTTCCAGGCCCCCTGAGGTCTTGAGGTGGGAGGATAATATGGACTGGTCCATGTTTCGTGAAAAGACGGTTTATGTGGCCAGGGGCAGACCCAGGGCGTGGACGAAGGTTTGGGGCCAGTGGAATGATTATCGTGGGGGTATTTGCACCCCTCCCCTTGAAAACACTGCTGAGATTGTCCTTTCTCCCTAGACTAGAGTTCCCGGAACCTTTCCGTAAGGTTTTTTATACTTCCGGTTCTCCCCGCTGCTCCCCTCCCCCCCCTCCCCGACTTGATTGGAGCCTCCGGGCTCTGGGTGTGTTCTCCTGATCGTGGAACCGTCCCCTCCGCTCTTTGGGCTGACCTTAATTATCGTCCATTCGCCTTTAGTGTTTATGTTTTCTTTTTGTAAAAATAAAAATACGAATTGTTCTGTTATGTCTATAGAGTAACGCTCTGTCCTTGAGCTGTACCTATCCACGGGTGTATATTTTCTTACATGCATTTTGCCTTGTTATTAGCGGCCAGCCCGTGAGGTTGTAGGCCCATTCTTGTACTTTTCTATGCTTACTCCAATAAAGGTTTTGAAAAAAAAAAATAAATAAATAAAACATCATGCTTCATGTCTGTGATTCTAAGCACACTCTATATTCACATGTGCAATTGATATGGGTTAATGATACCTAATATTTAAGGGACACACAACATCTCATTGAGTGATGTGTGCTGCATAAATTGACACAATGATCATTTTATAGATCTTAGGTGGGTTTATTGTCTTTCATGTGGTTTGTTTGGCCCAGCCATCCCTCCATGATGCAGGGGACCTCCAAGGAAGAGTGCCAGGATGACATGTTTTCTCATCACAGCAATTTGGAGCGACGGTCAGGATTCTGGATAATCCTTGACACTGCACATTTTGGCATGTGTCTCATCAAAATCCAGCATGGACACCAAGGGTTGTGCGTTGAAGCTGGGCTTCTGTGCAGAGGTCACCATAAGGGAGACTTACTTCGAACAGTGACAGTGACACAGTGACACACACACACACACACACACACACACCCCCTCTCCCAGGATCCTTGGCCCTGAGGTTCAGTACCGCACTCTCAGGAAGTGCCAAAGTGAAGTTTATTACACCAGGTAACACATTTCGGCAAACTCGCTGTGTTGGTCACACAAGGAGTAAACAGGAAGTGTTCCAATACATAGTCTCATGTAATCACAGAAAAAGGACAAGAATCACATATCTGGCAACACAGTGTTTCTGCGTTGGCCATCTTAAAGCAGTGCAATTCTTAATGACAAACATTTCCAAGAGGGAGCGCTAGGTGGCGCACAACCAATATGACTGCACGTCTGTGAGGCTCGGGCTACTTGGTTCGATTATATTATATTTATCCTCTACCCTTGCTGTGTCATCATGTTATGATTGCCGGGAACCGGTAGTGAGCACTCATCGCTCAATCCGGTGCGAATTTAGCCCGTAACTGAGGCCTGTTGCGGGAGGAGGAGCCTGGTGAAGTCGACAGAGGAGTGTCACTGTAACCTGACTGGAGCTCCGTCCGGCTTAACAGTATGTAGGCATTACAGAAGATTAAAGCATACAAAACCAACAAGTGGTAAGGGGGATTTCCTATATGGGGGGTCGCCAGGGCAACACCGAATCAACCCCTCCTCTCTCCACCAAAGGTCTGGTGTATGTGGTGGCTTGAGTGGGAAAAAAAGGCCAGCCAGGGGAGGAGGAGAGGGGGGGTCACCCGGCTCATCGTGGATTGTTACCTCCTGCCATGTCAAGGGAAACAGAAAAAAAAAGTACAAATAGTGGTGACAGCGGAGGATAAAAACAATAACCGGGCATCAATAAAGTCACTTATCTGGAGTCGGTCACCATCAGTCCATCTGTCGTTTCTGGTCTTTTACACCATCGCCTGCGGGTTCCAAACTCAGAGGGAGGGGGGGCTCTGAGTGGCGAGACCCATCAGGAGAGGCGGAACCGTGGAAAAAACAAAAATGGCTACACAGTGCTACATTCCTACCCGCAGAGGGAAGGGTATCAATCTGTTTGCGGAGAGGGCGATCTGGAGACTCGATCTTCTGATGTATTTCCTGGATAGCGACACTGGATCGATTTAAGGAACTCCTCCACCTGATGCGGGTTAGTAAAGATGTTGAGTGACCCGCAAGCGTGCCGGGTATAGTAGGGCATATTCGATATGCGATTTCCGGAGTTTTTGCTTAACACCCAAAAATTTGCGACAGACCTCCTGCACCGCCACAGTAAAGTCTGGAAAGATATTAAACTCCCCTCCGTCATATTGCAGATACTTGTTTTCTCTGGCCAGCTTCAGAGCGGCATCATGGTCGCGATAATTTAGGAGACGCGCCACGATTGGTCGTGGGGGCCCTCCAGGGGGTGGTCTGGGACCTAGGGAATGGTGCGCCCGTTCCACTATGAACTGGGAGGAGAAGGGATTGTCATCACTGGCGCCCCGTAACAGCCTCTCTAAGTACTCCTCCATGCGGCCCATATTAGTGATTTCTGGAATGCCCATGATTCTGATATTATTGCAGCAGCTGCTGGCCTCCAGGTCCTCATTTTTTGCAGCAATGACTTTAAGTAGTTTGTCCATTTGAGTGACTTGATTCTGCAGCTGCAAGGTAGGGTCCTCATTGTCTGATATGCGTCGCTCTGCTTCTCCCAACTGTCCGTCGTGTTTATCGACCTTCTGGATGAGGAAATCAAGGCGCGTATTCATGGTGTCCATTTTCCCTGACAAGTCCGTCATACCGTGTTGTAGAGCTAGAAGCAGCGACTTGACATCGTCTCCCTGCGCTGAGTCTGCACCAAATCTCCCAAAACTGGAGTTGAGTCATCAGAGTTCGAGCATGTGGCTACCCTCTTGGCGTCAAAGACCAGCTTCGGCTGTCTACCGTCTTGTTTGCCCATGGCTGGCGATGTAACCGCGTATTTTGTCCCAGGCAGGCATCAATGTAACTCTCTCACTGCAGAGTCAATGACTGCAGGAGGGAAGCGATTAGTTGTATCGCCGTAGTTGTGGCTATGCGTTTTCACCCTACCAATAATCGTGGTTCTCCGGATCTCACACCCTGTCCCAGAAGGCTCTCCCGAAAGGCAAGTGAGGTATGGCGTGCAGCTCCTCACCAATCAATGCCCATACGGAGGAGAGTCGTCCAGCGTCACAGTTCTGAAAGAGTAAATGTTCAGTAGGCGTTGCGTGTTTTTCTTTATCCTGAGACGCGTGAACTGAGCAAGCAGCTCCGCGCTAATTCAATGGAGGCTTAGCAGAGGGTGTAAATGCGGCCCCGGAAATGGCGTCTTGATGTAAGCCTATGTAGACAGGCCATTAGTCCCTCATGTGGATCCAGTATGAAGTAGGGAGAGGGGTGTCCAGTGCCACAAACCCAAAGGAGTACTTGTACAGTGGGCGCTGTGTTTATTGCATTATCCTGAGGTAGGCGGACTCAGCAAGCAGCTCCACACCGCTTCAGTGATGGCGTGTAATAAGATGTAGGTGCAACGCTGGAAGTGATGCCTTAATGCAAGCTGATGCCAGCAGGTCGTCAATCCCCTGCGGGGATCCAGAGTTCAGCAGGGGTTGGGCCGTTCGCGCCTGAGGGAGTTAAGAGTGCTCACGGTAATGGCGGCAATCTAGTAAATCACACCTCCGGCACCGTTACTGGTAATGCTTGCTGCAAGGCAGGCGCTTGCACGGGCCACAGACCCCAATCAGCCACTACAAATCCAAACTGGCACCCAGCCCGGGACCGCACACTGTTCGTTAGGCCTGGGGGGAGGAAGACGCGCCTGCTCCTCACCGCGCTGCACTCCCTGCCCGGCAGAGTCTCACAGGGCAATTCACACCTAGGGGGGCCAAGCCGTGCCCCCACCGCACTCACCGCTGCTAATCTGTTGAGGATCCGTTCAGTGGCGGATGCTGCTTTCCCTTCAACTGCATGTAGTTTATTTTCTCCAAAATGTTATCCCCATGTGTCACCCGCCAACTGGGGTCCGATACAGCACGGACTGGCAATCACGTGGGAAGCCGCGGTATTCTAGTAGTCCCCGCAGTTAAACTGGGGTTTAGATGGCAGGGTGATTCCCGGCATGATTGGGGTGCCGTGGTGTGTGGGGGTGGGTGAAGTTTCAGTTGTAATACTTCCACTGTTTCAAAATGATACAGCACTAATTGGATACATCAGTACACAAGGCACGGCTTATAGTACGGTCCTCGCATATGGCATCATACACTCTTCTTTTCCGACATGTATCCCTGAAGATAAATCTACTCACATGGAATGTCAGAGGCCTGGGAGATCCCACAAATGTAGACAGCTTTTATTCTACATATACCAACATCAAATACATATATCCGCACTTCAGGAAACACACACTACCACTCATGGTAAGTCCAGATTTGTAACTAGATGGGCGTCGATAAAGATATTCTCCTCGTACTCTTCATACTCGAGAGGCACGTTACTATTAATTAAAAAAGGCACCTCTTTTGTCTTGGGAGGCTAACTGAGCGATTCCGCGGGTAGATGGGGCACTCTGGGTATGCAGTCCCTCACATTGGTATGTTGCTATGGTCCTAACAGTGATGACGCTGACTACTACATCTGCCTTTTCAGACAGATTCTAAAAGTTGGCTCTACACATATCATATGGGGAGGGGATTTTAATGCAACATTGTGCCCTGCGCTGGATCGTTCTCATCCCCAATCACACTATTACACGCGGATGCAGGAGGCCCTTACCCAGTTGCTCCAGGACCATGGATTAGTTGATACATGGCGACACTGGCACCCTGGGAGGAGGGAAGGCACGTATCACACCACTGCCCGAGCTGCCTGGTCCCGTCTAGACTATTAGTTAGTTACCAGAGGGGTAGCCCCTTGGATAACATCCGTGATGCATATGGCTAGAACATTTTCGGACCACTTGCCCGTGTTCTTGCAGATAACTCTCCCCTGCATTATGGCCCCCGTTAAGTTGGTGACTGGTACCCGAGGCACTCTTATATACAATATTTAAGGCCGAATTGGGAGAAGAGATCTCAGAATTCTTTCGCCGCAATAAGGAGTCGGTGTCTTGTGTGGGTACTCTTTGGGAAGCTTTTAAAGTGACAATCCACGGTTTCTGAATGGCAAAGAGCTTTGGGGTGCTGAGATACAAAAGGCGTAATTTACGTAAACTGGAGGGAAAACTCAAGAAGTTGGAAACAGATATGTGGCAAGACCCAACGGGTGCACAGAGGGCGGACCTTCGGAATAAACTCACCGAATATATAGACACTGCAGAGCGAGAGACCCGGTTTCGGGGGAAACATTTCACTGCATGCGCATACAAAAGCCAACATTTTCTAATTACATATTGGAGATACTGGATGCGGCTGGAACGCGCCATAAGGACGGTCGCGATATTCTCAACACATTCACCTCATACTATGAAACACTGTATACCTCCAAACGCACTGCCCCCCCTGGACTTTGGCCCCTGTCTAAATTACATCACCTTGGTTTGGCTGGGAGACACGCAACAAGAGTTTCTACCTGCACCCTTCGAGGTAGATGAGTTTAAAGAAGCGATTATGCAAATGAAATCCGGTAAGGCCCCGGGGTCTGACGGGCTACCAGTAGACTATTACAAAGCCTACATTGAACAGCTGATTCCCATATTAAGGGAAGTCTATGAGGAATCACTAGAGACTCATCTTTTACAAGCCTCTATGAGAGAAGCTCTTATTATCTCCCCGTTAAAACCTGATAAACCTACAGATTGTTGTGATTCGTATAGACCACTCTCCCTAATTAATACCGATGTGAAGATACTGGCTAAGCTTTTGGCGAATAGACTCAGTCTATTAATGGAGAAATTGGTTTTACCGGATCAAGCGGGTTTTATACCGGGTAGAGCAACATCTCACAATTTGCGTATATTGTTTTCAATTATGCACAATGTTGACCTGCAACTGACAATCCTGGCGGCCTTATTAGACGCCACGAAAGCTTTTGACTCGGCGGAGTGGGACTACCTGTTCACCGTACTGCAGTGCATGGGATTCCCGATCGGGTTTTTATCATTGATCCAGCTACTATATACCTCCCCCGTGGCCAGGGTGCGCATAAATGGACACATTTCCGCCTCCATTAGTCTCACGAGAGGCACTCGTCAAGGATGCCCTCTGTCTTATTTGCTCTTGTAATCGAGCCACTTGCTGTAAGGCTCTGGCAACATCATTCGGAAAAAGCCCTCCAGTGTTTTCTGCACCCCATCTTAGTCTCTTTATATGCAGACGACATCACTTTATATGTAAAAGACCCAATCCATAACCTCAACCCATTGCTGTGCGAATTTATACGATTCGGTGGACTGTCTGGTATCACCATAAATTGGGCTAAATCGCTATTATTTCCACTTACTGTAGCGGCGAAGCCTTTTGCTACCGACTACCCTATAGTCTGGTGTGCTGAACAGGCAAAATATTTAGGGGTGCAGGTTACCAATGATCGTGCAGAGCTCATGCGTAGTAATTATGGATGTGCATTAGAATAGGTCACCAATTGTATTACTAGGTGGATAGCGTTGCCCCTCACAATGGCGGGACGCATCTCGCATATCAAAATGATTATACTTTCCAAATTTCTATATTTTTTTTATACATTCCCCTATACCCTGGGCGACCCTCCTTTGGCATGCTTAGAACAGAGATCATACGACTGGTCTGGGGGGGCAAGCAACCACGGCTATAGTGGGAGATCCTCACTCGGCCATATTCACAAGGGGGATTTGACGTGCCAAATTTCGAGTTGTATTATCTGTGGGCACAAGCACACTTTGCACAGTATTGGTTCCATGCCCCCAGATACACACCTCAGGTTGCAACAGAGCATTGGTTGGCACATCCAATCCCGCTGGACGGAATAATCGCCTCTTCCAAATACTTAAGGTACCAATGCTATATTCTGCTGCACTCCCCCTTACATATCACCCACAGATGCCACTGTTATCCGAAGGAATTTTCTCCAAGGCCAAATCCAAATTCCAGATTCATAGCTGGGGCGACCTTTATCATAATGGTTCCTTTAAGAACATGACACAACTTTTTCCAAAAGCACAATCCTCCTCTATGAATATATTTCTGTATGTCCGGCTGAGAGCGGGTATTCGAGAACACACTCCGTCATACCCCGGAGAACCTCCTACAATGGCACCACTACATAATGTGCTGCGCGCCCATGGTACCTCCCATCTAGTGTCGACTCTATACCATTGCTTATACACAGACATTGAATATAAGCCCTGCCCGGCTCGTGCTAAATGGTGCATGGAACTAGGATGCGATATCACGGACCAGCAATGGGATTACTGCTGCAAGCAGACAGGGCGAATCTCTTCAAACAGCCGACTCCGCATCACACACTATAAATACCTTCATTAAACATATTATACTCATGCCAGACTGCACCGCTACGGCCTACGAGACCAAGCAAGATGTGATAGGTGTATCACAGACGATGCAGATTGCCTTCATTTGGCATGGTCCTGTGGGGTAGTATATGAGTCCTGGCAGCAGATATTTGAAGCCCTGACGCATATGACCCTGCTGGAATTACAGATGTCCCCTGTGCTAGCTATGCTGGGATACACAGAGTTGATCCCAACTGCCCAACGCAAGTTCGTTGATTTTAGCATTTTATTATCCAGACGTAGGGCGGCCTGCAGATGGGGCAGGGGTTGGGCTCCCAAATTTAAGGACTGGCTAGGGGATCTGATCCTGTGGCAAGTACAGTTGAATACATATGTTGAATTGATTCCCGCGCCCTCCAGGCCGCAAGATATATGGGCCCCACTCACTATGTACCTGTTGGAGCACCCACTACCGGTACATGCTAACACAGCTTCAGCACCCACATAAAGTACCTATACCAGCACATGTAATATAAACGCTAATACTCTGGGGATTGAATAGTGTGATAACCAAATGTGTAACCAAATTGTGCCCTATGGATTTTATGCTCATTCTCTCTTCAGGTTGTGGCAATAATTTACCTGATCGATACAAACCATGCTGGGAACGGGCCTTTTGCTGACCATTCTAGTGGCCTACGAAAAACTGATTCAGAGACCGATGCTAATAAGAATACATTTTGCCTATGTAATATGCCCATCTTCTCTTACCATTCGCTGTATTGTCGTGCCTCCACGTATGTACTTGTGCTGGAAATATAATTTGGAAATGTTTGTTATTGCTGAATAAAACACCAATAAAAAAACATTATCAAGAAACATGATTGTTCAAAATTATATACTCCGAACTTAAAACTAAAAAAAAAAAAAATTATATACTCCGATTATATTATTTCTAATCATAATATAACAACATTATGTATGTAGCTGAATGTTGGTGCACATCCTGAAATGTAGAATGAATAATTCACATGAATTGTTGTACTTGGGTACTTCATAATATAAACATATTGCAACCATAATGGAATAATTTCACTATCACGAAGTTCGAATATTTGTACATATACTCCATTTAATACTGTTACCATGTAAATTGAAGAAAACAAGGATGTAAATCCAGACAATATAGAGAGACATAGGGGCCCATTATGATGTCGGGCGGATTGCCTCCGCCAGCCTGGAGGGGGCAATCCGCCCGACATCCACACTCGTCCCCCCCCACCATATTCGTATTAGTATTAGTATTAGGCTGCTTTTCCACCCCGGTCGCCTTGCAAATTTGCAGATACAAAGGTTAGTCAGGATGTTAAGGTAGCGACACAACATTTTAACAATTTAGACATAAATTAATATAATCGCATGGAGCTTAAATCTGGCCAAGTGGATACATGAGACAACTCTACATGTTTAAAAGGAACATGTGTACTCAAGTTAGAAGCAAGTGAAAAAAGTGAAAATAAAGAATATCTGTCTATATTAATTTATGTCTAAATTTTGTTTCAATTGTTAAAATATTGTCTAGCTACATTAACATCCTGACTAACCTTTGAATCTGCAAATTTGTGTCGGTACTCATGTCAGGATTATAACAGTTGATGTGCTTTCTTCATTTTACATGGTAACTGTATTAACTGAAGTACATGTACAAATATTGGGGCTTCGTGAGAGTGAAATTATTCCACTATGGTTGCAATATGTTTATATTATGAAGTACCCGAGTACAACAATTCATGTGAATTATTCATTCTACATTTCAGGACTAGTTTCACAAATCCAAAATAGGATTAGTACTTCAACTGACACGTGTTTCACCCCTGTACGAATTTCTGATGGAGCTTTCTCAAGTTTTGTGCTGAATATAGTCATGGATAGGGCCAAATATCGTCAACAGTACGGCCTGGTCCTAGTGGTGTAATGGCACCACCGGGGCCAAACAGCACAGCACTCCATTTGGCAGAAAGGAGTCCCATTGCTTACTCGCCCACTGTATCTTCGCACAAACATTCGCAATTGACTCTTTTTTACTATATCAACTACTATATTCAACACCAGCCAAAACACCAACTCAAGGCCTTATCAATTTTTACCGAGTTCAACAACAAATTATGCACTTGATAAAACTCTAAGTACTGTCAGAAATCATATATGTGATTGATTATGGTATTCACTTATGTCGGACTACAATTCCCTCAGAGCCAAGGTTAATTGAGTTCTGTATGTAGGTGTGTAACTGAGTTATGGGCATATCCAGTAGTATATACTTAGTACCCCGACCCCCGAGCTCTTTAGACCCGCATATGTGACCAGCATTGGAGAAGGCTCCATACTCTGAAGCCCTTGATTCGTCAAACATGGTTCTGCTAAACAGCTGCACGTGGGCGCCACCGGGGCGCGGCTTAATATTGCTAGCAAAAGCAGTGAAAATTACCCCATGCCATTCGGGTATTTAGGAGGAAGGTGTAGTGCAGCAAAGATCCTTGCACTGACCACGGTAAAGAGTATACTGGTGTGTGGTAATAGTATTCCAGAATGCTGGCCTCTGGATAACAGCCCACAGTTTTTGGGGTACACCATCTCAGTCTTTGGGAAACAGCATCTCGGCCCTTAGTTAACAGCACTCTGTCTGATGGGTAAAAGCATTCCAGCTGGTAGGTAACAGGGGCATCTCGACCAGTGGGTAGCAGCACCTCAGCCGGTGGGTAACAGCAATCTTCCCCGTAGGTAGTAACACTCTTTCCCATTGGTGGCAGCATTAGTGCTCTTGGACAGCAGCATTTTTAAACATTGTTATTACTATTCTTGCAAGTGTTGTTGCTTGTCTGGAGCAGCATTCCTGTCCATGTGTAATAGAGGTGTTGACTTTATCATGGGGATCCTTCTTGCATCTGAACTACAAATTGAAAAGGCCAATGTGTTGATGGCACCTCACGTCTGTTTCATTTCTGTTCTGGTTTTATAGGTTCGGAAGAAGAGCTTTGTGAGGTGACCATTGCAGGCCCGAAACTACAATTTGTGGAGTTTGGATCACCCGTCTTCTGGAACTGTACCGCGACCACGACGTGCGACGTGGTGCCAGGCATGGACTGGGAGACATCACTGACTAAACAAATTAACAGGACCGGGAGGTGGATTACTTTGAGCAGCACCATGGACCAGTGGGCCACGACGCCAGAGTGTTACGCCTTCAGCACTGGGGGCAATGTGTTCACCACTCAAATCGCAGTCGTTGCCTATCGTAAGTCAATCACTGCACTGTGTCAAGAGTATAACCCAATGATTAGACTCTCCGTATGCGAGACACCCAGTCACAAATAATCTACCCTGCCTAAAGCAAAGACATTGGATGAAACGTATAGTTTTGCAGAGTGGGTGAACTTCCATAAAATAGCAGTTCATCTCCCTTGCCCTGCCCCGCTCAGTAATGTACCCTCCGCCGCCCTGGCAGGCTCTAAATGAGTCTTTGTCTTTGACAAGAATGCATACTGGGTTTTTATGACAACTCGGTACACAGTGAAACAATGTTTTTTCTGAGCAGAAGGTGACAAGTCCTTTAGGGGGCTAAGTGCCATCCCACTAGAGAAAATAAATAAATAAATACATACATAAACACATAAATAAATAAAACACCGATAATAAACTTCCTGTGCCACCTATAGCTATATGTAATGTCACAGAGTTGATATACTGAGGCAGGGAGTATGAGCTGGGGCAAGAGGAAGCAAACCAATGCAGGCTGGGTCCATATGGATGTCCAGTTTGTATTTATACATGTTTGTGTTCGTAGCTTTATAGTGAAAACCCAGGTGGGAAACAGGAATCTACTGTGCACCAAGAAAGGATGCTGAAAGGAAGCGGGAAACAGTTAAAGATGCAGTATATCTGCAGTGAGCATTGGACGGCGCCTAGTAGTAGACCCCAGGTGCTGGGTGAACAAGGAATACGGGGTGCTCCTCTAAGCGGTGGGTTTTCATTTCCTTCCTGGAGTGTAGTACTGAAGTGGAACACGTGCCTTTACTCCACGTGCTGCCCCAGTCACCTGCTAGTCTAGCCAGGTGTGCCAGTTCTACTTCCCTTGTAAATAATGCAGCAGGTTGTAGGGTGAAGCTGCTGGTAGTGGCTGGTGGTCTATCAGCGTGGGGCGATGTGGTTGGATTTCGTCAGTTCTTGCAGAGTTGCACGAGGGCATATAAATTAGAAATGTCCGTCTTCCATTTGTTGGAACAGTTATATAGCAATGTTTGGGGAGGTGTGGTTCGGCAGTGACTTTGTAGGCTGTAATTGAAGGAGATGTGACTTCTGATTTGTATGGTAATAGAATATCATGGACTAATATTATTTGGACACAAATATCACATCCTAAATATTACTTGCAAATATAATGCCCGACGGGAGTTAATGATAGTACATCTGCACCAATTGGGGCCATATCTCATAAAACAATGTTAAGGCTTTGATATTTATGCTAGAAGATATTTTTGTTAATATTCTGACTTGTAACTGTTCTGATCTCATCTGATTTGCTCTGATTGATCCAAAACAAACCAGACTATTTCGACACACCTGAAATAGCTATAATTTCGAAACAGGCTACATTCACAGTGATAAGCTTGATATTAACAAGTATTGGTAAAGTCAGTCTCTTTGTTCAATATGCTATCTCATGGAGGGCATGGGCAAGCCGCTGAACGAAATGGCCACGTGGTGCTGAATGTCCGGCAGCCGCTGCCATTTAGTGCACAAATACCGCGATTACAGCTACAGTCCATCACCATCTGACCCCACACGAGGTGGGCATTTTATTGTCCCTGATGGAAGTGGACTCCGAGCTGTGGGGAGGGGAGACTTTTCCAGAGGCGTGCAGATAGGCCTCCTTGTACAGTCTCTCCTCTCAATTTGCGGCCGTGATGGCAGAGCCAGGGGGGTTCAGACCTGTAGGCTGACCCCCTCTACCTCCTGAACTGAATGGAGCTATTCGAGGTGCCTGCGGAACCCCTGCTTCAACTCTGCATTGTTAACCGATTGCCCCTCGCACTTTCTGGGCAGTGGCCCACCTGCATCTTGCATCCACCTCATTGAGTCCTGGCTGTGTTGAGGGGTTCTTTTCCTGTGGCCGATACTTGACTGGCCGGCTGACAGAGTTATCGTGGGCGACTCTGCTGTTCACCCGGGTGATGGCGTTAAGAAGACAGAATCTGGGAACGTTGAGGTGTGGAGGAGGTACTGCGGACATCACCCGTGATTTATCCTGAGGAAAGTTTCCATGGAGGTCACGCGGCGATAGGGGCCAGAGCGAGCCTGGAGACGTGACGGACTAGCTTGCCTACCTCCTTCACCTCCTCCGCTTGCCATCACTCCCCCCTCCTAATTTTCTGTACGCTGGGGCACAAAGTACTCCCTGGGTCTGGATGGGAGCTACTGCCACCTACTGGTCCCCAGGTTCTTTGACGTTCACAAGTGAACATGCTGCATCTTGGGGTTCATTTCAACATTCTGCAGTGGTCTGGATCTCGGAATGGGGCCCAACTGTGTTCTCTCCCTTGTTATGGGTGCCCTTGCTTTCTGACCTGCCTCTCGGATGCCCACTGCTGGCTGGATGTTGTTCTCCACACCCCAGGCATACGACCATTGGCTTCAATGCCGGTCCTTAGCGTACCTGCGTCCAACTTCATCAATCGCGCCACAACTCATTTGCTAGCTCCTGGGCCTGGAGTCTCCCACATTGAGGCCTTACAATCAACCCTGCCTAACGCCCCCTAGTTATCACTTGGTATTGGTGCTTATTGAACTGCTGGCTACCTATCTGGAGGCTCTCTCATCAAACCAGTGCCATCATGCGTTTCATCCAGCAGCAATGAGACATGTTTCTGGTTAGAGGCCTCCTACCACCATGTGCATCTCCATATATATCATGACCTATGCCATCCATGGCCTGCTCTTTGCTGCCTCACTGGGGTGAACCAACACCAATACCTGGAATTTTGATCTTCCTCCACCCGCCCTGCCAGGAGATCTCTACCGTTGCCATTCCCTAGCCCCCCAAGGCTAGCTACATGACTTTCCCATACATCGCTGGTCACCGTGGGTACTGCTGGTGGCTATCTCTGCACAATTTGCCATTCGTTCATCTGGGTCGGCCTTCCCCCTCCCCCTACTTCACTCTAAAGGCTATGGTTTATGATGATCCCAAACAGAAGCATCTCAATTTTGAGAAGCAAAAGTCCACGTACCCCGCTCCATCTCCACAGATCTCGGACGTTAGCACCACCTGCGGCACTGGATCAGACCCGCTAACCAGCACAGATGCCATCATGGGCGCATTGAGAGCAGCCTTCAGGGCCATTGATGGCCAATTTGACACTCTGGCCAGGAGATTGAACACATTTGGTGAATGTCTAGACCGCCACACAAAATAGACTGGAGGCTACCGAGGGGAGAGTGTTGGACCTGGAAGATGTAATTGCACAATCCATGAAATGACTAGAAAGAATGGAAAAACTGCTCAAATCAGTGGCCATGAAGAATGAAGATCTGGAGGCGTGGGGTAGGTGCAATAATCTACTCATATTGGGGGTACCTGAATCTACCAATACTGGCTGCCTCGATCTATTTGTTGAAGGACTGTTGACTGATCTGTTTGGCAAGCAACACTTTACCTCAATGTTTAGGGTGGAACTGACTCATCACTTGCTGAGACCGCACCCTAATCGTGGCTGCCCCCCGTGGTCTCTGATTGCCCGCCTACTGAACTTCAGGGACTGCGACATAGCCCTACGCCTTGCTCAAGAACAGGGTCCCTTACAGTGGCAGAGCTTTACCATCTCTTTGTTTCCTGAATATACCGCTGTGGTCCAAGAGGCATGCTGCAAGTTTACAAGCATCAAGTCCACACTTCGAAAACTAGGTTCTCGCAATGGTATGCTGTACCCGGTGCACCTCAGGATGGAGATCAATGGTAAGCTGCATTTCTTTCACACCCCAGCTGACATTCAGGCGTTTTGCAAAGAACATTCTGCTGAACGCTCCTCTTCCTGTCGCTCCACTCTGGACAGATCTCGTTCTGAAAGTTATTTTTCTGATGTTCACATAAGGTTGTGGCATTATCTGCGCTGTCACCAGCCCTAAAAAGTAATTTACCAATATCTCTGACCAGCATGCCATGCTGTTTTCAAAGTGCAAGTGGTTTCACTTCACTGCATCTTGCACACTGTGGAAGAGCATTAGACGTCACAACCTTTAAGAGAGGGATCAATTGTGCCACTCTGGGTTTTTGTATGGATGTCCACGGATCACACTTCAATCTTATAGGGATGCGCAACCGACAATGTAAATCTCGCCTTCCAATCCATACACTACTCCTATAATGCATGGGTGTCTGTCGTGGCGTTGCACCCCCCAAGTTGTACACATGATTTATGCTAATTGTATGGTTATTTTATGTTTTTGGGGGGGTGGATTCTAGGGGTCGGTACTGGGCCCTGGTGTGCCTGGTTTGGGGTTCTTGGTAACGGTCACAATATTCCTTGTTGTTTTCTTCAGTCCCACTCTACACATAGTGGCTGCTCTCTATACTTCTTTTCCAGCTCCAGTTGTCATACCTGATGGTCCGTGCACATCCTCCTGAGTCCAACTACCTCCCTCTCACCCTCCTGTCTTGGAATATCAGGGGTCATAATGATCGCCGCCAAGTCAAACAGGTCTTACAATATCTTACCCGTCATGTTGTGCACATTATTTTTCTTCAAGAGATGCACCTTCCTCCTGGGAAAGTACACACATAAGCATCCCCTTGGGGTACGCACCGTTTCCTTCCCAAAGACAGTTCCTACTCTAGCGGGATTTGTACTCTTGTTTACAAGAGTGTACTGTTCAAGCACATCACCACAATTGCAGATGATGCCGCCCGGTATGTCCTAGTCTCTGGTACTCTAAGGGGGGGCACTCTAGTGCACGCTTCTAATGTAAATTCTCTGAGTCTTTTCAGTCCCTTTCCACCCAATTTGGATGGCTGGATGTTGACCACCTTATTATAGCTGGAGACTTCTCTATTGACACCACCACGTCAACACTCACCACCAAACCTAGATCACTCTGAGTTGTACATGACATTAGTGATACATACATATTCCTCGGCGCCTGGTTCTTGAAAAGCTGGGGTTCAGACACTACTTATCCCCACACAACACTTGGTAATGCATTGACTATTGCCTTATATCTGCCACACTTAGCCCTTGGTTGCTTTCCACACAACATCTCACTCTTTTACCCTATCCAATCACTCTCTTGGTTCTTTTTAGCATTCCTTTCGGTGGCGATCGGGTCAGACAGTAGCATTTCCCCACTTTCGTGCTTCAGGACCAACTGTTTTGTTCAGAGCTGCGTACTGCAGTCCTGTAATATTTAAGGCTTACTGAGGGCATGGTGGCCTCCCCGGCCACCCTTTGGGAGGCTTTCAAGGCCAATATCAGGGGTATTTTCATCTCTAAGCACTCTGGGGTGCTCAAGGATATACGCAGGTGGTTCAAACGCCTTGAGGGGGAACTGACTGATCTGGATCTTCGAACTGCATTTAGCAAAGACAGACCTTGCCCATGAACCAGTACTTCTCTACTGACTGTGTATAGAGACTTCGGCTGAGAGAGAGATCCTCTACCCCAGTAAACATGCTTGCTCATGCAGGTATGGTGAGTGTGAATGCCCTGGTGTACTTTAGCCCATTACCTTCGCCCCCGAGGGGGGACTCCTACATCACTGAGAGTAGAAGGGGCATGCATGTTACCTCTAACAAGTGTATCCTGGACTCACTACTCCAGTACTACATCTGTCTTTTTACTACCAATTTGTCTTGGGATACCATGGCCAAAGCGGTGAACCTTGATGAGGTGGCTATAGTTTGGCTCTCTAATTCCTAATGTTAATTTCTACACAAAGCTTTATACTGTGAGGAAATCATACAGGCCATAGACTCATCTGACTGCTCCAAGGTCCCTGGTCTTGATGGTAATACTGGAGAGTTATACAAACATTTTAAACATATATTTGCGCCGCGCCTGCTTGTGGTATACGAGAAATCTGTCCAAGTAGGCGCTCTACCACCGTCGATGCGAGAGGCTGTAGTCACTCTTCTTTCTAAACCTGGTACGGATCCCTGAGTTTGCGGCTCATACAGACCCTTGTCCTTCCTCAATCTAGATAACAAAATATTGCCATAAGTTCTCTCCAACCGTCTCTCCATACTGACAGAACAAATCATCTCTCCTGCGCAGTTGGGATTCTTTCCCCACCGCACAAAATTGCTGAACTTACGGGCAGTGTTCTCCTTACTACATAGAATATCTTCAGATATCCCAGCCATGATAGCTCTATTAGACCCTGAAAAAGCGTTTATCTCCTTGGAATAGCCTTTTCTCTGTGCTGTACTAAAAAAATGGGTGTACCCCTGGGTTTATCCTCCTTGATCAACCGCCTTTATACGCACCCTACCGTACGCCTCAGGGTTAATGGCTTAATCACAGAGCCATTTCCCGTAATGAGAGGTACCTGTCAGGGATGCCCACTTTCACCACTGCTATTCATTACAGCAATGGACCCTACGGTCCATCATCTACACATTCACCACCTATATGCGGTTTTCAATTAAAAAATGGCCCTCGACTTATCTTCCTCTACACAGATGTTATATTATTTTTATCCGTTTCCCAGAGGAGAACGTAACTCCAATTCTGCACAAACTGATGTGATTTGGGATCAACTTTGGGCTTCGGATCAATTGGTCCAAGTCTGAATTTTTTTCCCATCACCCCTACCACAAAGCAGACATTGGGTGATTACCCACTACTTGGTGTGACGGACTGGTTAAATATCTCAGCATCATACTCCATCCTGACAGGGAGCAGGTGGCGTGACTGAACTAAGGTCCCGCTATTGATTTACTATCGACTCAAATTGATGAGTGGATTTGGCTACCTCTTTCATTAGCAGGCAGGATTGCGATTATAAAAATGGTGATCCTGCCCCACTTCCTATACTTGTTCCTTAACATTCCCATGCCACTTACAAATTTGTTCTTTTTAACACTTCAAGGCCTACTCCTTAAACTTTTCTGGGCCGGTCGGCATCCGCGTGTCAGGACACATTGGTGATCCCTTCTAAGTGGGGCAGGTTTGATGTGCCTCATTTTCAGCTACATTATTTGGCCGCACTGTGCCAATATACCCACCATTGACATCATGCTAATGCCAGATTACTATACATCAAACCGGAGATGGAGCTTTCTGCACCCACTCCTCTAGCGTCCATCCTACCAAAAGGGATTCCTTTGAACCGCAAGAATGTTCAAACACAGTCCACCACCTGCTGGGCATGGAGGAAACTCCCATGACTTTTAGGTGGAACCCTTCTTCACTGGCCTTGACACTGACAGATAGCCCCTGGCTGCCCATTACCTGTGAAACATTAGAAAAGCGTACCCTGTCACAACACGGTCTGCACACTTTTGGGGATCCATTCCCGGAGGGGTATATGCTAACGCACTCCACGGACCTGCGCTTCAATGACGCCAATGGACCATTTTATTATGCACCGCATCCACAACATCCTGTGAGCTATACCACCTCTAGCACAAGACAAGTTCCCCCCTAACATTAGTGATTAGTGATTCAGATGGAGTGAGACTAGTGTCCAGACTTTATCGAGCTTGTGTTGCATTGGTCCCATTACATGATGCAAAACTCATATAGACTTGGAAACGGGACCTCGGTAGGCCCCTTACAGATAAGATGTAGGATGCATGCTGTGCACATTCCTGAATGGTGGTGCCCAATCATTGTCACAAACTTCTGTTCTGTGCTTTATGTTCTTGTGACGCACATGCATTACTCCAGCTAATCAAAGCAAGTATGATAAAACACACTCCTCCAATTTTACGAAATGCCTTCTTCCAAGAGCATACTTTCTCGACATGTTTTGGTCCTGTAGATTTGTAGCAACTTACTGGGGTGAGATCTTCTCCAAGTTAACGCAAATGCGGAAGATTGACCTGGAAATAGAACTGCTACTCACCCTATTGGGATATGTTTCAGACCTTCCCAAAAACATGGTGTAGGTGGGTGGGCACTACACTGGGGTAGGTAACATCCCTGCCGCTGCCAAATGGCTCCCCAGCATGGCGTACTGCAACACTACCAGTGAGATATATGCAACTCTTCAAACTCCAACCTCTGGATCAAAAGATAATTGGCAATCACTATGAGATTATTTACTAGCAAATGCAGATCAGTCCCAGGGAGTCAGCTGAGCTTTATCCACCCACCCGCTGTCACCCAATGATATGCTATTTGGTAGTCAGCCCTGAGCCCCTTCACTGATCACCACTACACATACACCAAGCACAGGTAGGATTGGAGAGACTGTTCTACATGATCCACTGTCCCTCCCTCACTATCAGTCCACCCTCCCCTTCATCACCCCCCCAATAATCATCACTATTTACTGGAGAGCAATTTTAAACTCTTGCTTCTTATGCCCCCCACTAAGATAATCTACCCCAAACAAACTTTCCATCCCTTTAGAGCAAAAAAGTTAACCTTTTTTATTTGTCTGTTCTTGCAACGTTTCCCTACCTATTGCAAATTTGAGGGCATATGGTGAATGCAGTTTATCATTCCTTGACGATTACCTATATTTATGCTAATGGTACTTACCTCCTTGTTCTCATTGCTCTCTATAATGCTGCTAATCTTCCCAAGGAGGGACAGCGGCTTGGTAGGTCCAGCATACAGGCCCCAGGTAGCTATGACAAAAGCAAGAGTATGCAGTTCCTAAGGAGGACAGTGGAAAGGGAGGAGAGGTGTTCGCAAGGAAAAGAAAAGGGGGAGTAGCTCCAGTTAGGAGCAAGAGCCCTCACACACCTCGAAGGGTGTCTTGCTTCATCATCTGGCAGCTCCTCTTTGGGCCGGAGCTGCAATGCCCAACGCGCCCCGCAGGGGGGCTCTTTGCAAGATATCTTCTCTGGTTGCCGACGTGAAGCTGAAAGGTGGTGTTGGGGCGTATGTGTAGTGAGTTGCTAGGCACACTATATGTGTAAGAACTGTGCTAAATAACGTCAACAATAGTGTGCAATTCATATTGTCTGATTGTGAATTTTAATACACAGACTGTTTAATTGCCTCAAATATTCTTGTTTGTCCCCTTCCTAAGTGTGCTAGTTAGACATCGGCTGGTGTCCTGCTGTTATCACACTGGATCTTTTGTATATTTTATTCATCTGAAATTAAAACTGTCCGGCAGGACAATGAATTTGGGGCCAGATGTAGGTGGCCAATTACCGGTCGGTAACGGCCGAATTCGGCCTTTTCCGACCGGTAATTGGATTTTGAGATGTAGGGCCCTTAATTTTACAGAATCTGTAAATTTACCGATTCGGTAAATTTACCGATTCTGTAAAATACCGAATCGGTATTTTTACCGATTCGGTAAATCTCAGATGTAGGTGGGACTCTTCTGAGTCCCAAAGGCCCTACAAATTTGGTATTTTACCACACAATCCTATTATGTGTTAAAATACCGAATTCAGGTGTGCATGCACATGTGTGCATGCACACCTAGCCATGTGACAGACAGACATGCCCTTAGGGCATGTCTGTGTGCCACATGGCGCACATGCCTATTTTTGGGGTGACAGAGGGTGTCAAAGTGACACCCCCTGCACCCTTGCAGAATTCGGTATTTACCAATTCGGTAATTACCGAATCGGTATTTCCCATTCTTTCCTATGGGCTTCACAGCCCATAGGAATCAATAGGGAATACCGATTCGGTATTTACCGAATCGGTAAATACCGAATTTTAACGATTCGATATTTCCACATCTGGAAATACCTACATCTCCCCCCTTCATATTTACCGATTCATAAATACCGAATCGGTAAAATTCGGTATTTATGAATCGGTAAATATCATTTACCTACATCTAGCCCATAGTGTCTATTTAGCCTATATTTATTTTTTGAAAATTTAAATTGTCTAGGGACCACTGTCCTGTGCAAAGATATAACTCCCTAAGGTCCCTAGCATATTGCTTCCTTGGGTTCCCTTGTGCCATAAAATGTGATGACGTTGTAAATGGGCCGCAACTTTTACGCTGCTGCTGCATCACAAAAGTGACGCAACAGCGGCGCAAAATTGACGCAAGGGGGTTGTAAATCTGCCCCTTGTACTTTTTCTGTGCAGGCATGAAAAGTGCTAAGGGGCAGATTTACAAGAAAGTGATGCATCTGTAAAGATGCGTCACATTCCCTGCGCCACCCTGAGAAACCCTTGCGCCACTATGGATGCGCCGCAATATGGCGCACTATGTCGCAAGGATTGACAGATGCGTCAGAAATTCTGATGCATCTGTTGACGCAAAAGTCACGCATTGCTGGAGTCGTGTCGCAAGCACGATGCAACTCCAGCAATGCAGGAGGAGGCCTATCCTCATTGTGCTGCGTCACTCCTTACGCCTGCTTTAAGCAGGCGTAAGAATTTGACGCAGGGGCATCCTAGAAGTGGCGCAGGGAAATCTTGTAGATTTCCCTGCGTCACATCTGCAAGGCTTTTTTGCGTTGGAACGCCCACCCTGCATACATTATACCTGACGCAAGTACAATGTGACGCAGGGCTTTACAACGTGACGCATCTCCCTAGATGTGTCACGTTGTAAATGGGCTGCATTTTTACGCTGCTGCGTCACAAAAAGTGACGCAACGGCGGCGCAAAAATGACGCAAGGAGCTTGTAAATCTGCCCCTATGTTTTGACAATGTCACGGTTCGGGGTCTGTTTATTTGTTTTTTACATTCCTATGATAACTTTGAATAAAAGTACATTTAAAAAATAAAATTGCAAAGTAATTAGTTTGTGCTACGACACCTTCCCTTGCTTACAACGGTAAAATGTGTTTTGTTTTCTGACCCTCTAGTGCCTCCTGAGGATGTAAGGATTAACATTCCCCAGGGAATGGAGGTGAGCCGGTCCTATGAACTCATATGTGATGTTAAACACATTGCGCCGGAGCGAAATCTCGTCGTGTTTATCAAACGAGGAAATGAGACGCTGCATAGAGAGACGTATGGAAGTGACCACACCAAGGGAAGCACCAATGTCACCGTATCCTATCGCATCACGGCACAGAGAGAGGACCACGAGGCCGAGTACACCTGCCTGGCTCAGCTCGACCTGAGGCCCAACGGGAAGCTCTTCGAGAGGTCCTCAAATACAACAGTCCGTGTTATGAGTAAGTGAACAAAACCCATGTGACTGCACAAAAGGCCTTTTCTGGTCAATCACATATCGTTGTGCGTTCAAAGAACGCGGTAAAAACTGTGCTTTACTTAATATCTTTTTACATAAGTGTGAATCCCGAAAAAGCCAAACATCTTCTAAGATCACAAGTCAGGAAGTGAAAAACATGTATAGTCTGTAAACTGTCCAAAATGTAGTGAAGTCATAATATCCCCTTCAGAGATCTTCTTAGTGTGAATTCAATATGTCAATACCTCTTTGTTGCATGTTTCAACCATAGTTTCAAAAAATCATTTGCTAGTGACCAGGCGAATGTGCTATTCTAAATCCATCCTTAGAAATTTGAGAGGAAGTTATTTTCTGTGGGCTTTGCTGGGTGTTTACGGATCGATATTGTATAGTCAAGATTTCAGTAGTGGAGGTGTTTTTGTGTTATTGTGCATTGATACAGTTTAAAATATCACTGCAATCTGAGTTGTCTAAACATATACAACTGTTAGTTTTGATCCTTGCAGCATCTCCCTGAAGTATGTGTTATTTATTTGTGGATTTCTGATCTACCGTTGGCATGTTGAGTGCTATTACAATAGGTTTGTGAAGGCTCTTGTGCTCTAGAAGCTCATTTAAATGACATTTAGATTAATACATTGGTAGAATACAGAGGATATCTAGTAAGTGATTTGCCTTCTAATTGTGCTAACTGCCATGAAAGTCTGACACAACCACAGTTTTAATGCAAAAAGAACAATTGATGGACAGAATGCAGAACAATGTCATACATTCACCCCAGTACAGAGATCTGGGCCTAAATTCATCTTCGTTTTTGCTCACCATGCCATTCCAGTTTGGACCCAGCTATATGCAAATCAGACTTGACCCTGCGCCCAATGGGAATAGTCCAGCCCAAACTGCCAGGCCAGGTCCTCCCTGGACTGAAAACAGGCATCCTAGGACCAGTTTCGGGCTTTCAGCCCTCATCAGCCAGGATAGCGTGACTCCAGTGGCATGGAGAGCATGGGGCTCACGTCTGAGCATACCCATCCCACTTGGGGTGACAAATGCAAAAAGAAAAATTGATGGACAGAATGCAGAACAATGTCATACATTCACCTCAGTACAGAGATCTGGGCCTAAAGCCATCGTTTTTTTGCTCACCATGCCATTCCAGTTTGGACCCAGCCATATGCAACTCAGTCTTGACCCTGCGCCCAATGGGATCAGTCCAGCCCAAACTGCCAGGTCAGGTCCTCCCTGGACTGGAAATAAGCATCCTATGACCGGTTTGCGAACCACAGTTTTAAGCACACATTTTTAATTCCAAGAAATTGGTAATGATCTGTAAAGCTTCTATTTGATCTCTTTTCCTCACAAAATATAAACAGATTTACTGGGAACTTTTGACTTGTTATTGCAGATCAATGCTTAATTTGTAAAGGAATTAGGACTGGGACCCAAAAATGAGTGACAGTAGGCCTCACCTTCAAACACCAGCTCAAATTAAGCACCAGTGAAGAATCATTGTGGCCTGTGCTGTGGATCACCTTGTTTTCCTGTGCTGGCAGTTTGCATGTTGGGAGTTTTAATAAGACTGTGCGTGTATGTGTTTATGGCCATGCAGTCCTCTGTTTCTGTTTTGCAGACCCTTCCCAGATGTGTGAGTGGCCACCAGTTCCCTCCTGGTCATCTAAATGCACCCTCTCCCATTTTAGTAACAGACAAGGGGAGCCATTGTAGGTACATAATGGCCGCAGTTTATTCAAACTAATATATGGACATGAGACATCACACATTTTAATTTTTTTTTAAGTTGTGTTTATTGGTATTTCAACAGGAGACATAACAACAGGCACGAAGTGCCAACCAATAGCCAGCTACAGCGCACTCACAATACATATAACATATCAAATCAGAACATTTCTGTCCTCGTAGTTTGCCAATATCCATATATCATTGTTACAACTTAGAAGGAGGTTAGACATATTTCAGTTACATTTCAGCATACATCGTCAGGGGACATAAGTACAAAATTAGACACTTTTCTCAATAACCTAGGCAGATTGCATTTCACACAAATAGGTAGCCTTATCTTTGGGCATTGCAATACATCTGGGGCATCATCACTCAGCGTCATATACATCATTGTTACATTTCAACCAGTCTTACTTCTTTAATCTACAGAATTTTCATCTTGTACAAGCTGGTCGGCAGTCGACCGTGTCCATTCCAGGAAGGGTTCCCATATATCATTTGGTCGGGAAGTGGAAGGCATCTGGTCCCAGAATAATCTCAGTTGAGTGTGCCCATAAGTCTTGTCAGATAGCCAATCTTTACATTTTGGAACCCGTTTCCTACCCCACCGTATAGCAACCTGTCTACGGGCATAAAGTAGTAGGAGTGTATGTAACTTCCGTCGCTTCGGCACCGTTCCTCGCACATACCTAGAAGACCCAACATCGGGGATGGTGAATCAGCCCTGCCAACAATTTTATTCACTGCATCAAACACCTCCCCCCAAAACATGCTCAACTTCGGGCATTCCCAAGCTACATGCAAAAACGTTGCCTGTTCATATCCACACCTCCAGCATCTATCATCCTCTCTCAGACGCATACGATGTAGGCTAACCGGTGTCCGGTAATATCTATGTAGGAATTTGAAATGGATCAATCTCAGGTGATAGTTGGGGGACAGATCGGACAATTGGCCACAACAGTATTCCCACTGTTCCTCCGTCATCTGCGGGTTTAATTCGCTATTCCATAGTTCCATGGACTTGGGCTTCAGAATCGGATAAGTAGTCTGCATTATTGTGTATAGGCGTGTTACTAACTTCCAAGCCGAGAGCGTTTTAAGAACATTTTCCAGCACTAACAGTGTCGGGGGGCCTCAGGGAAGCTCATACATAGCGCACGGCACACAGTGCGTATTTTATGATATAGGAATTTTTCAGCAAAAGGAACTTCATGTCCGTCTGCTTCAAGCGGGGGAGGTCTGAAATTGTTATCTGGATAGAGATCAGCGAAAGTTTTCAACTTCATACGTTCATCTAAGGCCTTTCCAATACCCCCCTCCATGCATGGCAACATAGGGTTATGTTCTGATAACATGGATGGTGCGTAAAGTATCGGGACACCCGCCCTCCTTGCAATTCGCGCCACACCCAGTGTAATGTTTCAGCAGTATCAACGTCTTCTCTCCGGTGCTTCACTTTTTGATATAGAGCAACGGCCAGTGGCACCGGAGCTACAGCGTCCCGCTCAACGGCAACGTGAGGCTCAAATGGAGTCTCATGCACCCAAAAGTGAAGGAACTGAGCTTGCGCACATAGGGCATATAACTGCATGTCTGGGGCACCCAGTCCACCCTTTCTCAGGGGAAGGGTCAGGAGGCTCCAGGACACTCTGGCCTGCCCATTTGTCCACACCAGGGACAACAGCTGTGAACGCAAGTGTCCGAAAAAATGCTTGGTGAGAGGAATCGGCACATTCACAAATAAATAAAGGAATTTAGGCAGGATGACCATCTTTGCCACTGCCACCTTACCTGCCACAGATAGAGGCAGCTTGGACCAAAGGGCAACTTTCCCCTCTAACCACGAATAGGCCCTTCCAAAATGTAGGTTCCAGATGTCCTGGAGGTTCCTGCTTAGCCACACACCCAAATATTTGACCTCGGTGGCCTCCCATCGTAGGGGAAACTCAGAAGAAATCTCCCTAGTTCCATCTGTTAGCGGGAAAATCACTGACTTTGCCCAGTTTATAGATATTACAGCAAACCCCCCAAATCTTATGAATTCACGCAACACTGAGTCAAGATTTTCTTCTGGGTTTAGAATGTGTAGTGTGACATCATCAGCATATAAGGAGATCAGAAGGCTTCGAGTAATGAACGCTATGCCTCTAGCAGTATGGTGTTGTCTTATCCTTGCTGCTAATGGTTCCATAGCTATGGCGAATAGTAACGGCGACAGCGGACATCCCTGTCTTGTCCCTCTTGAGATCTGGAAAGAGTCCGACACCATGCCATTCACTCTAATATGGGCCGTAGGGCTCTCATACAATAACCTAATCCGCTTTATAAATAAAGGACTGAGGGCCAGATGTAGGTAATTTGTATTTACCGATTCATAAATTCCGAATTTTACCGATTCGGTATTTATGAATTGGTAAATATGAAGGTGTGAGCTGTAGGGAAAATCGGTAATTGAATTACCGATTCTGTACAAATCGGTATTTACCGAATCTGCAAATACCGATCTGGTAATGCCCATTGATTCCTATGGGCATTGAAGCCCATAGGAATCAATGGGCATTACCGAATCGGTATTTACCGATTCGGTAAATACCGATTCCAGCAAGGGTGCAGGGGGTGTCACTTTGACACTCTCTAGCACCCCAAATACAGGCATGTGTGCCGTGTGGCACACAGACATGCCCTAAGGGCATGTCTGTCTGTCACATGGCATAGGTGTGCATGCACACATGTGCATGCACACCTGGATTCGGTATTTTACCACCCAATTGGATTGGGTGGTAAAATACCGAATCTGTAAGGCCTTTGGGACTCAGAAGAGTACCACCTACATATGAAAGTTACAGAATCGGTAAAAATACCGATTCTGTATTTTACCGATTCGGTAAATTTACCGATTCAGTAAATTTACCGAATCGGTAAAATTGGACCCCTACATACCGAAAACCCATTTACCGGTCGGTAACGGCCGAAATCGGCCGTTACCAGTCGGTAAATGGCCACCTACATCTGGCCCTGAATCCCATGCGTTGTAACACCAGGAAAAGGTATGGCCATTCTAAGGAATCAAACGCTTTAGTCGCGTCTAAAAATATTGCAGAGGCCTGGAGACTGGGATGTAAATAATGTATAACTGAAAATAGCGTGCGCAGATTATGCGACGTCGACCTCCCTGGGATAAATCCTGACTGGTCAGGGAGTGCGATCATTGGGAGCATCGGCTGAAGACGGTTAGCCAATAATTTTGCATAAATCTTGACATCCACATTTATCAGAGATAGCGGCCTATAAGAGTCTAACTCTATTTCCTCCTTTTCCGGCTTCAATAGGGCGATAATCATGGCTTCTCGCATGAATGGGGGCAAGACTTCCTCTTCCATAGCCTCCTCGTACACTGCTAGTAACCAGGGTGTCAACTCTTCAACATAGGTTTTATAAAAAGCGGTTGTTAGTCCATCTGGAACGGGAGACTTTTTATCACTTGCGCTACATCTTCTTTTGTGATGGGCAAATCCATATATATTCTGTGATTTTCATTAAACCATGCAAGTGCACTGGACTCTAGAAATTCTAACATATTTGCAGATTCGGACACCCCAGCTGTTTTATAAAGATTGGAGTAGAAAGTATGAAACTCATTTAGTACTTCCCTTTGGCCTCTGACAACCTCACCATTCACACCTCTAATCTCATGCACAAAAGTAACATCCTTGTTTTGTCTAATCATATTCGCCAGTGTACGCCCTGGCCTGTCACCCTCGCCATAGCACCTCGCCTTCGCATGTTTTCCAAGGAATTTCACCTCCCTATTTGCCTCTTCTTTGAATTCAAGCAGCTTAGATTTTAGAAGGCCCGCCGTCTTGATATCTGTGTGCGAGTACATCTGCCCCTCCAGATCCTTACAGAAAAGGGGGTGGTGATGAACAGAGTATCTGAATTAAGCAGACCACTCTTACCCAGTCCAAAGATCAGGGCTTGATCCATCACCGTTATTTATCTCACTGCCCCATCCCAGCTCAGAACCTGGCTATATGCAAATTAGTCTGTCCCTGGCCCAGTGCATCATGGGAACAGGGCAGACCAAACTACCAAGCCAATTCTTCACCAGAAAGGAGACAAGCTACCGGGGACCGGTTTCTGGCATTTCAGCCTCTTCGGCCCGGCTTGCTTGAATCCTGATGGAGCAGTGAGAAAGGGACTCATGTCTGAGTATACCCTGCCACACCTATAGTGGCCAAAAACGATACAGAAAAGGGGGTGGTGATGAACAGAGTATCTGAATTAAGCAGACCACTCTTACCCAGTCCAAAGATCAGGGCTTGATCCATCACCGTTATTTATCTCACTGCCCCATCCCAGCTCAGAACCTGGCTATATGCAAATTAGTCTGTCCCTGGCCCAGTGCATCATGGGAACAGGGCAGACCAAACTACCAAGCCAATTCTTCACCAGAAAGGAGACAAGCTACCGGGGACCGGTTTCTGGCATTTCAGCCTCTTCGGCCCGGCTTGCTTGAATCCTGATGGAGCAGTGAGAAAGGGACTCATGTCTGAGTATACCCTGCCACACCTATAGTGGCCAAAAACGATACAGAAAAGGGGGTGGTGATGAACAGAGTATCTGAATTAAGCAGACCACTCTTACCCAGTCCAAAGATCAGGGCTTGATCCATCACCGTTATTTATCTCACTGCCCCATCCCAGCTCAGAACCTGGCTATATGCAAATTAGTCTGTCCCTGGCCCAGTGCATCATGGGAACAGGGCAGACCAAACTACCAAGCCAATTCTTCACCAGAAAGGAGACAAGCTACCGGGGACCGGTTTCTGGCATTTCAGCCTCTTCGGCCCGGCTTGCTTGAATCCTGATGGAGCAGTGAGAAAGGGACTCATGTCTGAGTATACCCTGCCACACCTATAGTGGCCAAAAACGATACAGAAAAGGGGGTGGTGATGAACAGAGTATCTGAATTAAGCAGACCACTCTTACCCAGTCCAAAGATCAGGGCTTGATCCATCACCGTTATTTATCTCACTGCCCCATCCCAGCTCAGAACCTGGCTATATGCAAATTAGTCTGTCCCTGGCCCAGTGCATCATGGGAACAGGGCAGACCAAACTACCAAGCCAATTCTTCACCAGAAAGGAGACAAGCTACCGGGGACCGGTTTCTGGCATTTCAGCCTCTTCGGCCCGGCTTGCTTGAATCCTGATGGAGCAGTGAGAAAGGGACTCATGTCTGAGTATACCCTGCCACACCTATAGTGGCCAAAAACGATACAGAAAAGGGGGTGGTGATGAACAGAGTATCTGAATTAAGCAGACCACTCTTACCCAGTCCAAAGATCAGGGCTTGATCCATCACCGTTATTTATCTCACTGCCCCATCCCAGCTCAGAACCTGGCTATATGCAAATTAGTCTGTCCCTGGCCCAGTGCATCATGGGAACAGGGCAGACCAAACTACCAAGCCAATTCTTCACCAGAAAGGAGACAAGCTACCGGGGACCGGTTTCTGGCATTTCAGCCTCTTCGGCCCGGCTTGCTTGAATCCTGATGGAGCAGTGAGAAAGGGACTCATGTCTGAGTATACCCTGCCACACCTATAGTGGCCAAAAACGATACAGAAAAGGGGGTGGTGATGAACAGAGTATCTGAATTAAGCAGACCACTCTTACCCAGTCCAAAGATCAGGGCTTGATCCATCACCGTTATTTATCTCACTGCCCCATCCCACCTCAGAACCTGGCTATATGCAAATTAGTCTGTCCCTGGCCCAGTGCATCATGGGAACAGGGCAGACCAAACTACCAAGCCAATTCTTCACCAGAAAGGAGACAAGCTACCGGGGACCGGTTTCTGGCATTTCAGCCTCTTCGGCCCGGCTTGCTTGAATCCTGATGGAGCAGTGAGAAAGGGACTCATGTCTGAGTATACCCTGCCACACCTATAGTGGCCAAAAACGATACAGAAAAGGGGGTGGTGATGAACAGAGTATCTGAATTAAGCAGACCACTCTTACCCAGTCCAAAGATCAGGGCTTGATCCATCACCGTTATTTATCTCACTGCCCCATCCCAGCTCAGAACCTGGCTATATGCAAATTAGTCTGTCCCTGGCCCAGTGCAACATGGGAACAGGGCAGACCAAACTACCGAGCCAATTCTTCACCAGAAAGGAGACAAGCTACCGGGGACCGGTTTCTGGCATTTCAGCCTCTTCGGCCCGGCTTGCTTGAATCCTGATGGAGCAGTGAGAAAGGGACTCATGTCTGAGTATACCCTGCCACACCTATAGTGGCCAAAAACGATACAGAAAAGGGGGTGGTGATGAACAGAGTATCTGAATTAAGCAGACCACTCTTACCCAGTCCAAAGATCAGGGCTTGATCCATCACCGTTATTTATCTCACTGCCCCATCCCAGCTCAGAACCTGGCTATATGCAAATTAGTCTGTCCCTGGCCCAGTGCATCATGGGAACAGGGCAGACCAAACTACCAAGCCAATTCTTCACCAGAAAGGAGACAAGCTACCGGGGACCGGTTTCTGGCATTTCAGCCTCTTCGGCCCGGCTTGCTTGAATCCTGATGGAGCAGTGAGAAAGGGACTCATGTCTGAGTATACCCTGCCACACCTATAGTCCCCGGAAGCTTGTTTCCTTCCCAGTGTAAGAATTGGCTTTTGTAGTCTGGTCTGCCCTGTTCCCATGATGCACTGGGCCAGGGACAGACTAATTTGCATACAGCCAGGTTCTGAAACTGGGATGGTGCAATGAGCTAAAAAACGGTGTTGGATCTAGCCCTGATCTCTTGACTGGGTGAGAGTACTCTGCTTAATTCAGAGACTCTGTCCATCACCACCCCTTGTTGTAAATAATTTTGTCCACCCTAAGCGTGGAAGGGTATACTCAGATGTGAGTCCCTTGCTCATTGCACCATCAGGATTCAAGCAAGCCGGGCCGAAGACGCCTGAAATGGCAGAAACCGGTCCCCGGAAGCTTGTTTCCTTCCCAGTGTAAGAATTGGCTTTTGTAGTCTGGTCTGCCCTGTTCCCATGATGCACTGGGCCAGGGACAGACTAATTTGCATACAGCCAGGTTCTGAAACTGGGATGGTGCAATGAGCTAAAAAACGGTGTTGGATCTAGCCCTGATCTCTTGACTGGGTGAGAGTACTCTGCTTAATTCAGAGACTCTGTCCATCACAACCCCTTGTTGTAAATAATTTTGTCCACCCTAAGCGTGGAAGGGTATACTCAGATGTGAGTCCCTTGCTCATTGCACCATCAGGATTCAAGCAAGCCGGGCCGGAGACGCCTGAAATGGCAGAAACCGGTCCCCGGAAGCTTGTTTCCTTCCCAGTGTAAGAATTGGCTTTTGTAGTCTGGTCTGCCCTGTTCCCATGATGCACTGGGCCAGGGACAGACTAATTTGCATACAGCCAGGTTCTGAAACTGGGATGGTGCAATGAGCTAAAAAACGGTGTTGGATCTAGCCCTGATCTCTTGACTGGGTGAGAGTACTCTGCTTAATTCAGAGACTCTGTCCATCACCACCCCTTGTTGTAAATAATTTTGTCCACCCTAAGCGTGGAAGGGTATACTCAGATGTGAGTCCCTTGCTCATTGCACCATCAGGATTCAAGCAAGCCGGGCCGAAGACGCCTGAAATGGCAGAAACCGGTCCCCGGAAGCTTGTTTCCTTCCCAGTGTAAGAATTGGCTTTTGTAGTCTGGTCTGCCCTGTTCCCATGATGCACTGGGCCAGGGACAGACTAATTTGCATACAGCCAGGTTCTGAAACTGGGATGGTGCAATGAGCTAAAAAACGGTGTTGGATCTAGCCCTGATCTCTTGACTGGGTGAGAGTACTCTGCTTAATTCAGAGACTCTGTCCATCACCACCCCTTGTTGTAAATAATTTCCTCCAGATCCTTAATCTGTTTCTCTAGCTCAGCCAGTGTACCCCTAATGGCCTTTAGCACACCCGCCTGTCTCGCTATACATTGCCCTCTTATAACGACCTTAAACGCGACCCACAGAATGGCTTCAGTGTCTACTGAACCTGTATTCGTGGTAAAATACAACTCAATTTCTGACCTTATTTACTCCTTGAACGCCTCATCTAGTAGCACACTCTGGGGGGGCCACCAGGTAAAAGCACGTGGAGGGACCCCGGGCAGAGACAGCCTGAGTAGGCAAGTTGCGTGATCTGATAGTGAACGTGCCATACGTGACACTGCCACCGTCCAAGCAGCGACATCACGCGAGACTAGCCAGAAGTCTAAACGGGACCAGGCCATGTGGTGTGTAGAGATGCATATACCCTCCCTTAGTGTTGGATTTCGTTCTCTCCAAATATCCAGAAGTCCCACATCCGTCATTATGTCCTGCAGGGCTGTCCGCGCCTGCGGGTGCAACGATCTAGCTGTACCCTGTCTATCAGCAGTATCTGAAATAACAGCATTAAAGTCTCCCCCCCAAATGACAGTGTGACAACCCAGCGCTGTAATTCTAGACCATATTTGTCTGAAAAAATCAGGTGAGTCTGTATTTGGGCCATAGATAGCTTCTAATGTCACCTTTCGTCCGCCCAGCCTCCCATTCAGCAGGATAAAACGTCCCTCGGGGTCCACATATGAATACTCACATTTCCAGTCAGATCCTTTCTTTAGGAGAATAGCCACCCCTCTTGCATAACTAGAGTACACGGCTGAGTATATCTCCCCACCATCTGCTATTTCTTAGTTTCTGCAATGGTGCTACATTAACATGTGTTTCCTGCATGAAACAGATATCTATATTATGCCTCGTTAGATACGCATGTACTAGTCTCGCCTTTCGGCATTGTTTAGACCCCTGACGTTCCAAGTTATAATATTCAGTGTATGCATATGCGGCGTCATTTGGTAAAAGTACTACTTGTGTTTTTGCCCAACCTACTTTTATCAAGGTATTGGCAATATGTCTGCATTGCGTTCGTGGCTGTTATATTCTGGCATTTAAACAAACAGTCAAACCTCCGCACCCACCCACCGCCCACATCAACCCCCCAATTAGGTTGTAGTATATCCCTCCCAATAACAGCTGTAATTAACAATAAGTAAAGCATAGGGAACCTTCCCAAGGGGGAGAGGGTAGGCCGGCGTACTTCCCCACTTGCGCAGGGTGGCCAGGGTTGGTTACATAAGGTGCTCGCCATGTGGTATATGAACAATTGAAACATATAGTTCTTTCCCTTCGGTGGGGGCTCCATGGGGGTCTAGGTCAGAACGCAGTAGCGTGATACTAATGGGGAACGTAGAATATCATGTGATCTTAGATAAAACATCAATGTTGTCATATAAAATTCGAACAATTCAATCATTGTCACTCTGCCTGTCCGCAGTTGACTTGTCCCCTTCACCTCGCTTCTTGAACGGCTTGCCAGTGACATGTTTGGTGAATTTGAGTGCAGATTTTGAATCCGTAAAATAATGCGCTGTACCATCGTGAGACACTTTCAGTTTAGCTGAGTACAACAGAGAGTATGGAATTTGCGCTTGTAACAGGAGTCGCTTTACTGGAATAAATTCTCTTCGAGCGGCTTGCACTAGTGGTGTGTAGTCCGGATAGTACGATATGGAGTTCCCCTGGTGTTTAATCTGACCCCTTCTCTCTCGCTAGGCGCTAAATGGCATCTCTATCTTGATAATTCAACAGCTTAACCAAGATAGGGCGGGGCGTACCCCCCATTAGTGGCTTTGGGCCTAAGGCCTTATGCGCCCTCTCCAATATAAACACCTTTGATAAATGAGGATCAAACAGCTCGTGAAGGAGATCTGCCATAAAGTCTTCCATTTTTGATATCGCTGTTGTTTCCGGAATGCCTGTGACTCGGAGGTTACTCCTACGAGACCTCCCCTCCAAATCGTCGTTCTTCGCTCTTATTACTCCCAGAAGTTTATCCATTTGCAAAAGTTGTTCTTTGGTCTCCGTTTGAAATTCGTGAAATTCTGCATGCCGGTTTTCCAGGCCATCTAGTCACGTTTCGTGCACGGAAACTTGTGTTTTCACAGTATCCAGCTGTTGAGTTAGCCCGTCCAGTTTGGAGTCAATACTTCTAAGATTAGTGCACATTTCTAGCAATAAGGCCTTCACATCGTCCTCCCCCGTTCCAGATTGTGCATCCATGTCGGAGCCTCCCTGCGCTACAAGCTCGGAATCTGCCTGTCTGGTCGAACGACGGGCATCAAATGTTATTTTTGGTTGCTTTGGGTCTTGTTTACCCATAATTTCGCCAGTATATAGGACACAGCTTCGGCTTTCAGTAGGTATTCTGTGCTCGATATAATTGGGGATCAGCTAGAGTCCCGGCCGCACTCCTTGCAGCTCTCGTTCCAGTATAGCTCCCAGATGCAAGCCTCGCCTCGATCTGGGGCCGCGCAACAACCCCACAGTGTTATCGCCACTAGAGTCTTGTATCACTTAATGTTGAGTCACTACACCTTAAATTGTGCAAGCCCTATTGGAGTTTAGGCATTTCGTGTCTCTGGCGTTCGAGCGCAGCGTATTTGCTCCAATCACTGTGTGCAGTTCAGCCTCAGCTCCTCGTCAACTTCTGCAGAGGTTACTCGGCCCCTGCCTAGGATTTCCTACTCCTCGGGGTGCACATACTAAATGTGGCCGCAATTTGCGCCTGCATTCGCTCACAACCCCATTTTTGTCTCACTCACATCCAGCTCCTCCGTTCTTACAGCTATGGATCGTGGCCAGGAGTCTTGTCTAGTCAGGACCGCTGCAAATTACATGCAAGCTCACCACACCTCGGGGCCCTCCGGGTTAAACAAAATGGCAGTCAACTGTGCCACCTTATATACAGTTAGCAGTGTTCCCCACTTGTGTAAATGTACCGCTTGCTGTTATGGCCTATCCACAGCGCGATCCAATGTCATCTCAGCCCTTCGTGCAGCCAGCGTCAGCCCGCCTCCATGTCCGCTATTCAAGAAGTTCTCAGGCAGACACAGTGCTCCTACTCCTCAGCGCCGCAGTCTGACCTCCTACCATGTGAGGGCGTCTCAATCTTCAATGTAGGTAGGCACCCCTCACTCAGCTAAACCAGTCTTGAGTTTTCGCCTAAAGTCTTGCTTCACCGGCTATCCATCAACGCGTGTGTATCCCGCAGAGCGCCGCCATCTTCTCGATTTCACAGGCCGCAGTATTATTGCACTTGCCCTCTCCCCTGTCAACACCGCATCAGGTCTCCGCAGTTACCGCATGTAAATTCACTGGCGCAGCCCCACAGCTTCCCAGTTCTTATCCGCTCACCTCACGGCAGCGCTCAGTAGGAGTTTTAGATCGGCGAGCTCGGCCTCCAGCGCCTCCGTCGCCCCGGGTTGTAGTTTGGGACTACCCGGCGTCATTCGGTTCCAGCAATCACGTCCCAGCCGCCGCCACAATTCAGCGTCCATAACTTCGGCAAATTACCCACGCTGCACTTTAAATCAGCACCGCTATGCGCTCCAACTTCTCCCCCGTCGGACACGTATCATTAGCACAGTTCCAAACACATTTGAAGCAGGATAAAAGCAGGATTATTCACCCGCCCGGCGGAGCTCGCTCAGGAAGCGGCCATCTCGCAGCTCGGCTAGCCACGCCCCGTCAGACATCACACCTTAATGGTCATTCGCATTCCATGGATTTAAATACTTCATCACATCAGTCATATCTCATGTTTAATACAGCAGTTCTGTTTTGTTGGTCCATATTCATTTACTGACAGCACTTCCGGCACAGCCCTGCACGACTGCCCCTCAGCAGGCGGCTAGCATTAGCGGCTTCTAGGCTTCCTTTGCTACCGAGACCTATGTGTACAGCCATCCGACCTATCCCGGTCAGCTAGTGGCGGGTCCACCTGCAGCTGACCCTTGCTGGCCCATCGCCTGCCCCCATTGCCCCTGCTGTAAGGTATCCCAAGGACACTGTTTGAGCAGCTCTTCTTCCTAGACTATTGTGCTTTCCTTGGCTTTCTGTGCGTCCTGTCTCCGCCAGCCTGCTGGTGGTTCCCTGGCCACCGTCAGCTCCCCCTTGCCTGCCTGCCTATGAGAAACCTAGTTGCTCCAGCTCCCCAATGATGTTTAGCAGAAACATGTCCATACACACCCTGGTTAAGCGGACTCCATCCACTGCATAATATCCCGGTGTCCTGAGGTTGATGAGCCTGTGCCTCACAAACTCCCCAGCCATTCGACCTGCACACTTTTGCCATTGAGATGTTTAGTTTGCGGCAGGGTTGGATTGGATTAAAAATCGGCCCGGGCACGCTAAAAAAAAGTGGCCCGCATTTGCATATTGCCTTGCTCAAGACACTGCGTCGGCGAATTTTTTTTAAAAAGGGGGGAGGAATAAAAAAATGCACTGATTAGTTAACACTGGTGAAACTCCTCTGAAAACAAGTGAGGCCACTTCTGCTCAGGCCCGCAGCCCCGTTCAGTATGTCTACATTAATGGGAGGTCCAGCGAGAGAAAGGGAGTGACACCTCTGCCTGTCGCAAACCGGGAGGTAATGAGCACCCATCTGCCTCCAGAAAGGCCACTCAGACACCCACTGGGCCGCCAGCTGTATCTGAACAACAGAGACACCGCCCTAGTTGGCCCCCCAGACTGCTCAAAAAAGCAGCCCACAGTTGGAACACGGACACCGGCCCCGCGGGCATTGGCCGAGTGCCCGCGTTACCAATCCGTCGCTGCCTGGATCTCTCTACTGCCTCGTGGTCTATGGCCCCCATCCACTCCCAACAGTCTTCAATGCCCATTCCCTGGTGGCCTTGCCCTTGGGAAGCGTTGCTCGCGAGCTCCTATCAGGCCCTGCTTTACCTTCCCTGCCCGTGCCTATTCTGGGCCTTGTCCAACATTTACAATAGTATGAATAAACCATGCTTCAGCGACACTATGCCTGATCACAGAAAACGCTTGACAGTTCTGAGTTCTCCTAGCATGGCATGTCTCAGGTCTCGTAGTTAGCGTATTTCACACCGGAAGTGTGCCCACATTCAGTTTGGCTAGGAAAGCTCCAAACCCCTGTCTCAGCTAGTTACCACAAACTGCAGACATCAAACGAGCTGCTCTTTCTCTTTCCTCTCATGCAACCGCTCTAGCTGTGCCTTGCAGCATGTGCTGCTCAGCGGTGTGATACAAAAGGATGGGGCCCCTGCAGAATGTGAAGAGGGGCCTCTGAGTCACCTATATATCACAGATATTCAAGTGGGCTTAATGGGGCCCCTTGAAAGGTTGGGGTCCCCCTGGAGGGTTCGGGCCCTCCTGCATCGCAGGGGCTTCAGGGTCCTACGTTATGCCCCTGGTGCTGTTTCTACAAGTGGCTGCTAACTGACTCCTTGTCTGGGATTGCTTGAGTTTCCATATAGACAGGGATTTATGTGGCCCGGGTCTCACCGGGTCTGAGCGCCCGCAGTTTTTTAAAGAGGGCCTCGAAACGGGTCCCTATTGGCAGGGCTTTAAGTGGGATTAAAAAACTGGGGGGTCTCTCAAAGGGGCGTGGCAGTGTAATTAGGGGCGTGGTTTTAAAACACTCATGGTAAAAATCTGTGTTTAGCATAGTGTGCCGCCCGACTTGTATTTTGCTGTTTCTGTCATTGCATCCAGGTATGTGATACAACAAGTAACATCATACCTACAAGTCAGGACTATTGGCTAAGTCAATTGTTGTTAGTTGCATAAGATAAATAAGCTGCAACTATGGCTTGTTACATATAATATTGAAAACGCTTCCAATTAAAGCCCTGGTGAACCTACCACCGTGTTGCTGCTCTTGCGTTTCAGAAAGAGAAGGGAAATCCAGAAAGAAAATGACTCTTTAAAAGGATTTCCCTTCCCCCACAACCCTCACCTGGCATGACGTCATGCCGTAACTTCTCTGCTAGTGAGAAGTGAGCAGCGTGGGCAGCGCACATCGATGTGCCTGATGTCCAGAAAGGGATCTCTATCGGGCTGTTTTGCGCCCTGGTTCTTTTTTCCGGACTGGAGTGACAGCAAACTGCTGCCACTGCAGTCTGGGAAAAAACGGACCGTCTGTGCCAGGGCTCAAAACAGAGCCCGATAGAGACCCGTTTCGAGGCCCCTTCTAAAAAACTGCCGGTGCTCAGATCCCCGGAGACCCGGCCCACTTAAAGCCCTGCCTATTGGGCTCTGTTTTGTGCCCTGGCACAAGCGGTCCGTTTTTTTCCGGGCTGCAGTGACAGCAGGCACATCAATGTGCGCGTGCTCATACTGCTCACTTCTCTCTAGTGGAGAAGTTACGGCATGATGTCATGCCAGGTGAGCGTTGTAGGGGAAGGGAAATCATTCAAAGATTTCCCTTCTCTTTTCGAAACTTAGGAGCAGCAACATTGTTGTGGTGTCACCAGGGCTGTAAGTGGAAGCTTTTTTAATATATACAAGCCATAGTTACTGCTTATTTATCTTAGGCAACTAACAACCATTGACAAAGCCAATAGTCCTGACTAGTAGGTATGATGTTACTTGTTGCATCATATATCTGGATGCAAAGACAGAAACAGCTAAATACATGTCGGACATCACACTATGATAAGCACGAATTTTTTAGCTTATGTGTTTTTAAGCCACGCCGTTAATTACATTGGCCACGCCCCTTCAGGAGACCCCCCCACCTAGTTGTTTCATCCCACTTAAAGCCCTGCATATAGAAGAGATTGTCCTAGCAGTTTGGACAAAGCAGTCTGTTCTGGAGCAGAGTCAAAACTGGTTTGCTAGTGGCTGGCAGTTTGAGCTAGACTCTCTCCGCTTCCAGGAGCATAGTACCCAGCATACACTGCGCAGACGCCGTGACATCATTCCTGTCTGCTAAAGCAGCAACCCCTGTTAGCCCCTGACCTCTCATATTGCGCCCGCCGCTGCCCCGTCTCCTTCATATCTCCGCTCTGCACTTTCTTTCACTCAGTAAGGATTGAATGGAGGCAAACAACAGTAGTTATGAGCCGCCTTGGGAGCCTGTGACGTGGACACTATTTCTTTCTTGAAGTCCTTGGGCTTCCGTCCTTCTGGACAGCACTGTAGGTTGAGCTCCCACTGCAGATGGTCTGTGTGGGGCCAAATTCGGATCCTGACAAGGCGCATTCCAAATTCCACCCAACAGAGGAAAGTAAAATAGTGTAATTTGTACCCATGGGGTACCATTGAATACCTATTAGGTAAGGTTTTGAAGACATTTGAACTTTTAGTATGCATTACATATATGTGTCCCATACACTAAAGCATAGTGCCAATATCGGCCCCCACCCAGACCTTTATTTAATACCACCAACTCTTTCCCCAATAACTGACACCACACAAGTTGATGGAGAAAGTTGTTGCAATTTTATTAGCATAACTTTATGCCAACATGTTGGGTTATTTTACGGGCAATCCAGAGCAGGCCGCCCCTCGCGACCCGCCCACCTGATAAGTCATAACCCCCGCGGTGTTAACCTTGGGGGCGTTGTCAGTTTCTGGGGGGAAGGTCTAACCCCTCCCCCGGCGAACCCTTCGTTCGCCCATTACTCAGGCCCCCCCCCTCGGGGGGGCGGAGTGTTGGCAACCCCCGGTTGCTCAGGTGCACAACCGCCCGAAGGACTAACGGGGCGCCGTCGGTCCTCCAGGATCCGCCGTGGATCTCCCTGGGGATAATTCGCTCACGCACCCTTCCGGTGCTCCTGTCGAGGGTACCCTTGAGTACCTTCTTGTATTGGATTGCCCTGTAACTCCGCCTGCAACACAAAGATAAGTCATTAGTACAACAAACAGCCCCCCCAAACTGCCCAAGAAAAGGGTAAGCGGATGGGAGGGAAAACGCTGGGCAGTTTGTCGTCTCGTGGCCCGCGGTCAGCCTGGGGTTAGGGGGCGAGGGTCACTCGCCGCTGCACAAGAACAAAGAGGGCGCTTGACCCTCGCCCCCTGGGCTACATAGCCCATCCCCTCCGCCCTTCCTACAGGAAGTGACCGCTGGTCCCCCCGGACCACTAGACTGCTCAGGGTGTTTGCCATCCTTGGCACTAAGGTTGGCCGCCCTCGTAGGTGGCCACCTTTGGTGTCACGGGGCAGCCGGGCATAGTGCCAATATCGGCCCCCACCCAGACCTTTATTTAATACCACCAACTCTTTCCCCAATAACTGACACCACACAAGTTGATGGAGAAAGTTGTTGCAATTTTATTAGCATAACTTTATGCCAACATGTTGGGTTATCTTACGGGCAATCCAGAGCAGGCCGCCCCTCGCGACCCGCCCACCTGATGAGTCATAACCCCCGCGGTGTTAACCTTGGGGGCGTTGTCAGTTTCTGGGGGGAAGGTCTAACCCCTCCCCCGGCGAACCCTTCGTTCGCCCATTACTCAGGCCCCCCCCCCTCGGGGGGGCGGAGCGTTGGCAACCACCGGTTGCTCAGGTGCACAACCGCCCGAAGGACTAACGGGGCGCCGTCGGTCCTCCAGGATCCGCCGTGGATCTCCCTGGGGGATAATTCGCTCACGCACCCTTCCGGTGCTCCTGTCGAGGGTACCCTTGAGTACCTTCTTGTATTGGATTGCCCTGTAACTCCGCCAAGGCTCTGGGTGCGGCAGCCGCCGTCCCAGAGTCCCCCCACCTACTAGCTTCCTATTAGTACAACCTGCTGCTCCTAGTGCTTTCCGCTATGTCAACCAAGGATCGCCATATCACTTCGGGTAAAAGAACCCCGTCTACATCAAAGCACACAGTGCATTTGGCAAGTAGCCACCCAAGCCTGATGAAACAAGTTCTCCTATGTTTCCGGCTACTTCCAAGTTTGACGGGCGACACTATCCACCTCTCGTTGGCTCCAAGGACCTATTGCACTACAATTGCAATCACCGGCCTCCTTCGGCTCAGGCAAGGACAAGTCTGCTCTCTTCCTCAGCACCGCCAAGCTGGCACGCAACCAACTTCCTTCTCACTTCTGCCGCCCTCTAGACAGGGAACTGTGACAGTGGTGTCCATGAACTTCACAACTAACTGCCAACTGTGCTTTGCAGGTGTCCATCTAGTGCGCCATCCCCCAGTCATTTCCTATTCTGTACCGCTGGCTGACCAGCAACCAACAAGCCCCTATCGGGTGACCAACACCACTGCCACTGGCATGGTGTCCCCTGTCTAGCATGCGGCCTTATACCCTTACTTAGACCTACTGGGGACATATTCACCATCAAGGTCCCGCCAGGCGGCTCACTCCCATGACGCCGACCCTACTGTAGGCTAACAAACTCCTTGCATGTTTAGCCTCACTGGAAAGACACGTAACTTACAAACCCATGGAAACCTAATTGTAAGTCCATCACCTCTCAAATATGCCTGCCAACTGCGTTCTGGTGTTGCTTGAAAAAGGAACGCTATCCCCTCCATTTCTGCACTTGAGCCAAATTGCCCACTCCTGGAGATAACTTACACACACCCACTTGATCCAAAAGGCAGGTATTAAAGAAACCAATAAGTGTGTAACTCCTCACCTAATCAGCGTTCTGCAGAAAATATAGCGTGCTAGACTGCTGAGAACTACCCGGTTCTGAAATTCCTCCACACCGTATCTGGCCGCCAGCTGCTGACCTTGCCCGCCCAAACCCTGGGCGAACTAAACGGAGCCACACCGTTACCCATGTGCACAGCCGCCGCTACTACAGATGATCCCTACTGAAACAGAGAAATAGCTGCTGTACTAAGCCGTTACACATGGTGCGGCGCCCCTATGCCAATACATAACTTGACAAGCTCCGGAGTAAGCCTGTTCTGGGTAACCCAGGTCCCTGCTGCGCTCGTCTTGCCCTAAAGAGCTCTCTAATACGCCTCATAAAACAAACAGAAATGACCCAGCCCAGAGAGACGCCGTGTGACAGAAGAAGCAACCAGGCCCCTCTAAAGTGAAAATGTTGCCCTGGGCAGAGTGCCGATGTCCACCATCCTCTGGACCTTGGGCGACCCTGGTCGCGCTTACCCAAAGACCCATGGCCCCGGATGATCCCAAGCCAGTCTTCTGCACACTACCCCTGAGGGACCCTACCCGCTGAGGCCAGTAACCGCATACGAATTGAGCACAACAGGGGCTGAAGTATAACGGTTGTCCTGTTAATTTGCGCAGCCGCTTTATTTAACACTGCTACTACTCTCCCCTACCAGAAGTCAGAAACTCAATGTCGCCTTACCCCCCAAGAGCACTTAACCAGGAACAGCATTCAAGTTCCAAGCCCGGGGCACGCCATGGACCTCCTGCTCCATTCCCACCTGTGGTGTCTGTGTTTTTGACCAGTATTGTCCAGAAATCCGAGATTTGTTACACTCCTATCCTGGACATTTTGATTCAGGCCCCCAGACACTGGCCCCAGTGCGTTCTTCCCTATACCAGCTCCAAGGCCTAACATGCCAGCAGCTAGGCGTATTTTGACCATAAAGGCGCGAAACTTGTGTATTACTGAAAGAAGTAACATTCCCCAACCAACGATGGCAAGTAAGTCATTACTCATTCGATCGCCGGGAACAGCGCCCTTCGTTGCGCCCCCGTTGCTGAATTAACAAACCTGTTTCCTATAGCGCATGGGATGCATGATATGCCAAAATCGAGTAGTAGTATAGATGAGAACACCTTTCCAATTCTCTATCGCATGAAATGCATGAGTAGCCCCAGTTCTGCCACTGCATCTAGCTTGAACACCCCCATTATTGTACCATAAAATGCATTGTCCAGACTCAACAGCAGAGAGAACATCAAATACTGCACAGGGCTACCCAATATGTCCCGGCTCCCAGTTAACTATCAATGTCTTACTTTCATGAAAGAAACCTGCACGCGTCCCACACCCCGGATAGTCATGACAATGGGGGGGGGGACATGGGAATCCCAGACCCTAACACACTGCCCACAGTGTGCTAAGACCCTTATACCTGTTGCTAATTGGTGTGGTGTCCCATGTGGGTAGGGCCGTTCTCCTGCGCGGTCCCTGCATTAGAGACAGAAAAGAAACATAAAAGCTGTCCCCCTGTTCCAACACTCCACATTGAGACCAGGCCCTCAATGCCCCAAACGCTACCCCGGCCAGTGGGATTTGCGAGCACTAATTAGTCCCCATTAACTGCGCACTTCCAAATGAAAGTTGTCCACTCTAATACTTAATGGAAGACCTTTCATAAGAACTACTCCTCTCCCTGACTCCGGAGGTGACTTCTCCGGACTGGTGCCTAGTGAGTTTGCCCATAAATGCCGTAATGGCCTCTAAATGAGTCTGGTCCTCTTTAGCCGGATGCACCCTACACGAATCTCGGGTAACACACAGCTTGCTACCTCTTACATACTGTTATGTACCGGTGCTTGCACAAATGCACCCAAGCCTCCATAACGTTTGTTCTTACATGAGACTGTCTACCCAGAAGTCCTAATGACCTCATTATCACTAAATAGGCTAAAATAATACCAGACATGACCCATTCTCCTCCTGTAATACCCAGTAGGAACCTCTTCCACCATCCACTCATGAGTCACTTTGCATCGCGTAACTTCGCGTATGCTTAAATACTGAAGTCACCATTGGAGTATCCGCTCTGCCACCCCTGAGAAGTGTCCTGACCCCCTGGGCAGAGCTCGTGCTATCCAACACCCGGAGCATTGAGCTGCAGGGACTTGCAAACAAAGTTCCTATCACCTCTGCATAATAAACTAAGGAGTCTAGTCGTCGGCGGGCCATTATTCTTGCCGAATAGTTCCGTCATTCATCTCTTAACTGATTTAGAAATCTATACTTGCTCCCCAGAATTCGGCCTGAAGGTGTAAGAGTTTGTGCGCTAATATCCTTATGCAAAGCCAAATACATCGTAGTGAGCCCGCCCTGTTCCGGATCAAATTATGATGCCATGCTAACATGGGTACCCCTGCCCCAATATATCGTGACCGGACTGATGAATGAGAGCCTGATAACGACAACACCACTAATGCGCTCTTAACTGATCATACATGATAACAACCATCAGTTAATAACAGATCCACTTAATAAGTTATGCTATATACACCCCATCTACATCAGTGTGTAACCTACATGTCAGAAAACCTCGAAGGTAAATGAATTGTAATAACAGGCCCGCGCCACTATCATTTACTATTTTGCTCACAGGCTGGACCACCGCACCGGTCACTTCGGTGGCCTGTCATGAGGTGAACCACGACGTCTTCCTCTGACCGATACCTGCATGTATGGGAAACAACATCCAAGCCCAGACCCCTCCCCCTCAACACAGCAGGCCCTGGGGAGGCTGGGCGGGCTCGAGAACATGCCTAGGGATACTCTCATGGTGTTGTGAAGCCCTTGGCATGTAAGCGTATAGTTGACACGACATCTTCCTATCGGTATTGCTTCCTAAGACATGTCTAGTGCCTATTCATGTAAGTGCACCAACTAGAAAAGCTTAAGCAATTCGAGTTATACTCAAGAGTGCAATACTAATCACAATGAGCAACAATGACCACTGGAATACATTAACAATGGGTACAGCAGCAGTGTGTTGCCGGGTGTAAAGAGCTCTACCTGGTGGCAGTAAACGCTCGCCGTCCTACAAGTGTTGTGGTAGACGCATGGAGAAAGAAACAATGGCCCTCTCTCCTTCGTCACCAATAAAGATGATTATATATTGTACATTGTCTGTCCACCACGTGGTTTCCCATGCAAAATTAGGCTAGGCGTATCGTGGAATAATCCATCCGTAGGAGCTGGGGGGGGAGGGATGATGGCTAAACCCTGGTTGATAATATTGTATAACTGCCACTAAATGTTACCTTTCTCACATACCAAAAGCTAGAAAGAAGCTCCCTGTGAAAGTGTTGACCTTGGTGAAAATTAACTAAACCTGCGTAACTATGGAAGTAAATTACAAACCGACAGGAGCATAGATGTTACATCAACTCAACCTTTAGTTAAGATCCCTAATTTACTCCAATCCAAAAACACGACTCTCGTACCTCCCTCTGGACAGCTAGAAAAGAGCTCCTTGGGAAAGTGTTGACCCTGGGTTGAAAATTAGCTCAACATGCGATAGCTATGGATGTAAATTACAAACTCAACAGGAGCATGGATGTTTACATCGACTCAACCTTTAGTAATGCTCCCTAATTTACCCAGACCTAAAACCCGACTCTCTCACCTCCATCTAGCCACGTCGCAGTGGAAGAATAAAGTAAGATCAATTCACTCATCAGTACCTCATCCTTGGGTAGCCACCTAGGCTACCTGATCTAAGCCGTGGGTGTACCGCCTTAGTTGTCCATAAGATCGCCACTAAATATGCACTACCTATTGAGGTAGTACCAACTTATTCCAGATTTCAATATTGTTAATTCTTATTTAGAGTACATCCATCGATCACGAATATACCCAAAAGTGTCAGGGCACTGCACTATCTAACCAGATACGTGACCTGAGATAACTGTTACAGGAAAAGAACAAGCAAAATTAGCAGGCCATAGAGTTGAAGCAACACAGGACGAAGGCACACAATCTCAAGCGCAGCATGTACAGACTGTACAAGCCAAAGTAAGAATAAACATTACAACATTTTCAATTACAAAGAACTTCCTGGCGAGCAATCCTTCAGCCTGCATCCCTTAAAGCCGGCCCACTGACCAGTGGAACAAACCAAATGCCATGCGCTTTCCGTCGTGATCCTACAAACTCATCTTGATGAAGTCCTGCAGTAATAGAAATTGAAAGCAATCAATATCTTATACCCGCCCCCCACCACCCCGTTCACTCCATGTTTGTCGACCTTCCCTTTGCCGCTCTCAGCTGCTGAAAGACAAAAAACAACACGTAAATTCCCCAAACCCCCCCCTCTCAAGGTGTGCCGACCTTCTCTGCCGCCGTCCTGCAGTAAGACACAAACAAAAGCGTCAAATGCCCCCACAACCCCCCCCCATCCACATTGCACCGGTGAATATAAACCCCAACATCTGCACCCAAGTCGCCGATCCCTTAATAAATACATGACATGATATATAACGCCTGCATCCGTGACCAGTAACGTGAAAGTTATCCTAGTGTTACAAATAATGTTCATCATAGCGCACCGACGCCTGCGCGTAAACATTGCGCTAGAAAAATGCCTAACGGCCAAATAATGCACAAAGAAACCCACCGGACCACCAGGATCGCGACAGGGCAAAAGAATCCCATCCCCTCAGCGCTGCTAACGTTGGAACTGCGCGGGGCGGGGTGGGTGGGGGGGGGGTTGCACGATTGTGCATTCGCGAGGGAGGGAGAGACTGGCCTCCGGAATGTAACCGCCCTAAAAGTCCAGCGTGGGCCCCAACCACGAGGACAAGGGACCAGCGAGGCCACAGGTGCCGGAGCAAAGAGCGAGCGCAAGGCAGGAGTGAAACACTCCTAGGGCATCGACCGCAAACGCCGCCCCGTACCTCTCGGCCCGGGGGCAGAGGGAGACAGCAGGGGCCCGATGCCCGGCCACCCCTGCGACCCGCTGACCCACCGACAGCCCCAAGGAGATGAGGAGGCCCGGGGCCGGCGCGTGCAAAGTCAGCAGCACGGTGGGTTGCTGAGAGGCTGCGGAGCTCAGCGCCGACCAAAAGCTGCCCCAGAGAAAACCCGATGGAGCAAGGAGGCTGCGTGCCACAACATCGGGCGCTCACAGGAGGGGGAAGGAACGGAGCAGAATCATGGGCGAGGGGGGGGCTATTTATTAATTATCTGTGCGTTTTTATACAGCACGGACTCCACCCCAAGGCGCCAGGGCGCCTCACAACATGAACACAACCTTCACATGAGAACACCACAAGTGAACTAAACCCAAATGCAAACGCCACACAAATTAAGACAAAATGACAATCGTGAGCCAACTAAATGCTAGTGACAGCAAATGCTTCCGCCTGCTAGCATGGTCCCCATTTAACTATTGTTAACATTAACGATTTACGTCGCAAACACCAAAGACTGAGTTTCCTCTATTGCTAGAATAACAGCCAATCCAAGTCACAGGCAGTAATTGTATCTATCTTGAAAGTTGAGTCTTTCCTGCGGGGACTTGAACTCTGACCTGCAGGTCACACACAGATCTCTGCAGTGGACTCTCCAGCCACCTACACGAATGGTCTTGCAGCTGTAGAGCTAAATAAATGACTGTGTAGTTTCACCTCCCCCCCTACGACACCTCAAAGCTCAACGTTTGAACTCCTCCCCTGTTTCCTATTACCCGGCTTAGGCTATTTTGTTTTGCTCTGCATCAAGCAATGCTGGGCATTTGTGGAATTAAATAAAACTTGAAGCAAAATATTGTCTTTGGGAGGCATTGAAGATCGTTTTCTGTTTGGTGTGTATGGAGCATGCGCTAATAGCGAGCATAGCCAGTGGAGTAGCTGCGGGGGGAGGGAGGGGGTGCGGTGTGATAGCCCCTAAAAAATTAATTTTGTTGTAAACAGTTGGGTACAAGGGCTTTCAGTCGGGTATGGTGAAGTGTCTGTCAGACTTCACCTTTGATTTATGCCCACACTGACAAAAACACACACACACACACACTCTCTCTCTCTTCTCTCTTGTCTCTGTTTTGAAGTCATTAAAATGCAGATAGTTGGAAAATGTGTGTGTTTTAAGTGCCCCTAACTATTTGCCGCATTTACGAAGGACACTAACACAAGCCAATGATAAATATGGGCGGAGAGTGGGTGGGGTTTCATGTAAATACTCCAATGCAGCATGGCTCGCAGAGCAGCGCACGCGCTGCCCAGGCTCAACCTAAAAATGGATGCTAAAAAACAAAAAGTAACCTTTAGGACGTTGACTTTAATTTTTCTGGGACTTTAGTCTTTGCTCGCTCCACAGTATGTCTTGGATGTAAATATGTTGGTCTTTCGTACCCTGTTTCAGTCCAGTGGCGGCTCCTCGAGGGAGTGCTGCGGGGCAGTGAGGTGGGGCGGGGGAGGGGCAGGGTGGGGGGTAGTAAACTCCGGATTGCGGCCCAACTGAGTTGTATATATAAATAAATAAATAAAACAAATTACATTACGCACGCTGCAAAGCCAAATCGATCACAATAGGTATAGTAATAACAATTAATTTATAAAACATAGGAAGAACATTTTGGGGCAATAAAAGAAACAGTTTGCAGTGGTATGCCTTCAATACCAAACTCCACCAGGAAACAAGAATAGACGGTAAGTGATGAGGATGAGATAGAGGACCAAAGACAATAATGAAGGGATAAAGGGGAGATTAGAGCAGGGAGTGCAAAAAAGAAGGAAAGGAAGATCAAGTGGATAAGGGAGTATAGGTTTAACAAAACGTGAAACACAAAGAATAAGAGTGTCTGGAAGTGTAAAACAAGAGAGCAAGACTGGCCAAGAGGATATGTGAGGAAATGGCTGGGGAAATGAGGGTAAAGGGAAAAGAAGGCAGAAGTTCTCCATTCTGTAAAACAACAGCGAATATAAAAAAATATATATACCAGCAGCGTATCTTTGAGATCGTAGCATTACCATGGGAAGATCAAACAATTCTGACCTGACTAATAAAAGCATTTTTTTTCTAGTCGAATTTGGTCTGCAAACTTGTCAGTGTAGGAATTGGTGAGGCTGACATTTATCTGCACGATATAGAACTGTTTCAGCAGTTATAGCGATATTAAAGAGCCTTCTTCAGGACATAAGCCATCAGAGAAATGTATGTACTTTGAAAGAGACCATCCAGGTAACAGATGCATTTAATAAATTAGGAGATCCCGCCAAACATCTAGTAAATATGGTTTCTGCTCAACGTGTGAAGAAGTACTGTCCAGGAACATTTTAAAGTATGGTTGTGTAGAAGAAAGGATCCCCAGTTCACCAACCTCCTCGCTAATGTAATGGCAAATAAAAATAACACTTTTAAAGGTAAATATCTCAAATCAACCTCATCGAGAGGTTCAAAGGGAGGTCCACCTAAACCTTATAAAACCAGTTCTAAATCCTATGTTGGAAATTGCTTATGGAGAGCTAGATTAATGGTAGAGAGACCCTTAAGCACTAGATCTTCTTTATCTTTTAAATTTCCCCAAAAGCTTCTGAATGCCTTAATGGTAGCCCATCAAATACTCAATGAGGATACCGTCAGGCCCATAGTTGCTCTATCTTTCAAAACTTCTAGACCCTGTTCCATCGTTAGGCCTATAGTTGCTCCATCTTCCCAAAATGTTATAACCTGAACAATACTAGCCCTTGTTCGGCTTAACATCTTTTTCCCAAACCAAATTGAGATGGGCCTACAATGCTTATTTGAGAAACCTTAGTTTGTTCACTGCTGTAAAAAGCTCCACTGCAAGCAACCCCCATCTCTGAACTAGTTGTTTGTAAATTCGGGATGTTGAGAAAAGTGGTCTGATGAAGGGATCACCCGACTCAGGTTGTCTGCTACAGAGTTGTTGACCCCTCTCTGCATATGAATCACCACTAAAGATTTCACTGTTGTCTGAGCCCAGTTGAACAGACTATCTGAGATAATTTCCAAAGCGTGAGATCTTGTTCCACCCGTCTGTTGATAAATGCTTTGGCTATGATATTGTCCATCAATATCAGAACATTTCTTCCCTAGACCAAACTGGGCAATTTCCTTAAGACCTGTCTATGCCCTCTAGATCCCTCCAATTTGAAGAATTCTGACTTTGAGCTAGTGACAGCAGCCCTGGTTTTGTCTGGCACTTAGCCAGGCTTCCCAACCTGGAAGACTTGCATCTGTAGTGATAATCAATACTGGATACGGATATAAAAGAATTTCCTTCATTATATTCTCATTGTTCAGCGGCCAAGAAAGTTACTCTTTCATCATTTGAGTAATTCGTACACTCTTCTGTAGGTAACAAATTTGATTGTTCCCAGTTGGCTAAAAAGCTGTGGTTTTGCAAGACCGAGAGAAGTCTTTCTGTATGAATAGATATCTGTTCCTCTGACATGCCCTGGACCAACCAATCATCCCAATACAGATGAATGTGGATTCCATCCTTGTGAAGAATAGAACCTGGAGGGGCTACATTTTAGTAAAAACTATTAGGGAAGATGTTGAAGGGTAGAACCCTGAACTGAAAATTTCAGTTTTCGATGATGAATGTCAGAAACGTTTGATTAGACTCTGATGGGGATGTTCAGATAGGCGTCTTGCAGATCTACTGAACTCAGAATATCTTCCTTGTTGACCATAGGAATTACAGCCTGCAAAGTTACCAACCTGAAATGGGTAGTTTTTACTCAGGTATTTGACCATTTCAAGTCTAGTACGGGTCTAAAGACCCTGAAAACTTTGGTGTTACAAACAAAATCAAAAAGGTCACTTTGCCCCTTTCCTCTTTTGGCACTGGTACTATCTCTGCCTTGCCCAACAACACTTGCATTCCCTTTTGAAGATCCTCTCTCTTCATCTTGTACATTGGGATTCAAGTTACTATAGTTCCTGTATCCAGAGGCCACTGCACAAAATCTATTGTGAAGCCATTTGTTTTACGACGCCTAGATCCCAGCAGTCTGGATTCGTTTTTTCCCAAACATGAAGAAAATGTAGAATTCTTGCTCCCAGTGGACTCTTGTGATTTCCATCTCTGTCAGGGCTTCTTTTTGCTTTGTGTCGGCTGTTTGGAGAAGACAGCCTGTGCAAGGATTTTCTTGGCTGGTATTTTCCTTTCTGTCAGACCAACTTGTATAATCTCTCTTTGGAGATGACCTTGATGAATAGTTCCATTCCTTCCTGCCAGATGATGAAGAATTTCCTTTATACGAAAGAGCATGTTTGCAGTTCTTAAAGGCCTTAGTAATCATGCTATTTAATTGCTAACCAAATAGCATCTTACCATTGAATGGAATTTCCACCAAAGATTACTCTTCTGCATCATCAGATTCCCAAACAACTCTGCACAGTCAGTACCTTTCTGGACTGCTGTATGTAAATGGTCAAAGTCTCTGATTAACAATTAGGCTACATACACCGAGTATATACTCATCTTCAAGACTAGATGTTATGCTGAGAATACCTTCTTTAGTGCAGAATCCACCCTTTTATCCGTGGACTCAGATTGAGTGCAATCCGATTAATTTTGTTATTCTTCCCTCCCAAAGCTTCAAGGATAGCATCCACTTTGATAAAATGTGGTGACGCATCATCACTCTATTCCATGATACTCACAAAGGAGAAAAGACCGCCTGCGCGGCGCTTCTAGTGCCGATGAATGCGAGCAGAACAAACGCCATCATGACTCAGGCCAAAAATCAAGACCTTCAACACACCCTTAAACTGATTAGCCCAGAATTCCAAAACCTATCTGGGAAAAACAAGAAAAAACTAAGAAAACTCAACAAGGAGAATAAAAATAAATCATTCGCTGCCAGATCAATTCGGCAATGGCTACGGCCAGACAACCAGACGCCTGGTCACACCGAGACTCAGAAAACGACTCAAGCAGCAGTCACCTCTAAAACGGCCGAAATAAACGAGTCAATTGCGGAAGCCCCATATATAATCCATCCAGCAACAGATCCGAGGATGCTGGCCCTCCCTGCAGCCCCTCAGCCTGCTCCAGCATTGACAACACAAAACCAAGTAAATGACTCGCAAGGTCAAAGTAATGGGGAAGTAAACCAAGCCCCCCTAAGTGATCATGATCCTTGCCCAACAAGATCTCAGCCCTCCGCTCAAACAAAGACCTTAATGAGCAGAGTGACTCAAGCGCCACCAGACGTCAATAAACTAACCGCGACCAACGCAATGACGGAAAACTCTTCGCGCGCACTCCAAGGCACTTCTGCCCTCAAACCCGAGTACGCCAAGAATAGGCCATTTAACAACAGCCCGCTTAGCTCACCGCTTATGGTGGTTTTCCAGCAGACTACAGGACCAATAAACCATGCAAACGTACATCCGCCCAGCGTAGCACAGCCACCACTAACTGGCACTCAAGCAAAAAAGTGGAAGGACGCGGACTCTGCCTGCCACCTAAATCAAACAAAATCCCAGGACCGGAAAATAATGCTGTACCCTGAATATGTTTCACAGGGAAAGTGGGACATTCTCAACCGCAGCAACCTCCTAACACTCTGCGCAAACATCCCAGGGCTGGAAGGGACAAAAACCACAGATATTGAGACTATTTCTTTCCTGCCGCCGGACCCGGAGGAGAAAAACGAAACTACGGAGCTAACCTTCACCAGCTCAAATATGGTCGAGGTTCTGAAGAGCCAACAAACGCTACTGGAAAGCTGGGGCATAAAAATAAAGCCCAAGCCCGTACAAAAATACCCCCTAATCTTAAAAACGTATTTCCCGCACTTCAAGCCGGAAAACCAGGAACAGACCACTGGTGGGCATCCACGCCTGAATGCCCCCTTTAACCACGGGCCACATGTGGCGTCCATTCTTCAGGGGTCCAAAGGCAGCACAAACACAGGCTTAATCAATGGAACCCCAATCAAGATAACAACCAACCCGAGTCAAGGCATACGCTCGTGCGTAACAAGGGGGCGAGCGAGCAAAGACTGGTCCTGGCTGCCGTTAGCATTAAACCCCAGCTCCTAACAGGCACTGTCCTGAAGACACAGGCCAATCCTATCAATGCCCGACCAACGAGCAAGGAAAACCTTTAAATAATACCCGGATCACCGAGAGCTTGAAAATTATGACTTGGAATGTGGCAGGACTTAAAAAGTTGTTACAAAATCAAGCCGCGGTGAAATTCCTGGAGGAGGCGGACATAATCTGTATACAAGAAACTTGGTTGATCAATCCACTCTCACTAAGAGGATATGCAGAATACGGTAAACCAGCGAAAAAGACCAACATATTTGGAAGACCATCAGGGGGGACATGTGTCTACATAAAGCACTCGTTGAAACTAGAATTCATGGAAATAAACAATTTACCAGACACCCTCCAAGCGGGCATCCTGAAAGGCCCCCACTCGACCAACGGAACTTTTTCAATTTTAGTAATCAACATTTACCACAACCCGCATGGGCCTACAGTCAACTCGCCCATGCTAACAAACCACCTAGAGACCCTATTACTTCGATTTCCGGCACTAAACTGCATCATTCTCGGTGATCTTAACATTCACAACATAGGGGTCTCAACTACACAAAGCCACCAGTCTGGTGCTACCAATACATTGAACGATCTATTAAAATCCTATAAATTGGCGACAGCACACTCAGTCCACTTAAAGAACAGCCCAGGGGCCTTCGTTGGTCCAACGTATAACAATCAAACGACGATCGACTATATCATTTTAAGTGACAAACTGCAACCCCTAATGTCAGACTACACAGTCCATCCGCATAGCGACAGTGATCATGCCGCCTTAACAATCACTCTGAATCTAACAGTGAAAACTCGCCATAAGCTAGAATGCTTACAACAAGGGGTGGCTAGAATGCATCGGGGCAGCTGACGGTGAAGAATTGATAAAGCTACCCAGAAGAATTAAATGGGAGCAGGCAGTAACTACCACATTCAACAACTGGGCAAATTCGTGGGCAGGCTGGCCACTGAGTGAACAGACGAAGGGCGCAATAGCAACATGGAACGGAACTACCGGGACCCTAGCGGCGACACTTCGAGGGGACAGACAGGATAACCTACTGGCACCCACCAACCGCATTCAGATTTAACGAAGCAATCAAAAAAAGTGCCAAACACCTGAACACGAAAAGAAAAGCCTTCCGCAAAAACGGCACAACCTCAAATAAAAAACAATTACAAGACGCTGCAAAAAGTAATTCCAAGAAGGTGTGGGCTGCAAAACGTGACCACTGCGAAGCACAATGGCTACAAATCTTTGACCTGCTGAGCCCCGGGAAATCGCAAGAGTTCTGGAGCTACATAAGCAATCTCGGATGAGGTATAAACCACAGAGAAAACTCCCTCGAGGCCTCCATCTGGGTTGCCCATGTAAAAGCGCTTTATAAAGAAGACCGACCCGCTATCCAGCTAAATGACGCATACATAGCAAGAGATGACTCAGATTCCATCACCGACAAAAAGGCCCCTCCAGGAAAATTGTTAGTGTCCAAAATTCTAAAAAACATCAGGCAAAATGGCGCACAGGGTCCCAACGGCCTTCCGGGCTCTCTGTTCAAAGCAAACATAGAATTCTGGTCCGAAAACCTGACCCACCTGTACGCCGAATGCTGGTTCTTGGGGGACGTGCCAGATTCCTGGAGAGGATCACTCTTACACCCAATTCATAAGAAAGAGGCCAAATCAGACCCATCAAACTATCGCATGATTGCCCTCCTGGACATCGAGGGCAAAGCCTACGCCAGCGCAATACTGACGGACCTCGCAGATTGGGCGAGCGAAGAAGGCCTCCTGCCATTCTGCCAAACTGGGTTTAGACCTGGGTCTGCCACCGTTGATAACATCACCGCACTCTCTTATTTGGCCTACCAAGCACGGTCGCGAAAAAACCTCCCCCTATTTGCTTGCTTTATCGACTACTCGGCAGCGTTCGATGGGATAGATCGCGCCACCCTATGGAGAAAGCTGGCTCAATGGAACATCGACCCAACCCTGCTAAGAGCGATTCAGTCATTGTACCAAAAAACGTGGGTGAGAATCAAACTCTCGAAGGACTCTGCATCTGTGAAGATTGACACGGACCGAGGCCTAAAACAAGGGTGCGTTTTAGCACCACTGCTGTTCAACCTATATACAGCAGACATGGAGAGAGCCTTGTCTGGGGCAGCCTTAGCAACCCCAAAGATTGGGGGGACCAAAATCCAATTCATGCAATATGCAGATGATCTGGTGCTCTTGGATCACACTAAAATAGGGCTACAAAAGGCGCTGACCGCCCTGGCAATATACAACAATAAAAACAGGTTGGTGGTAAACCCTTCCAAGACAAAAATAGTCATCTTCGGGCAATACCCCAAAAAAAAATCAGCAAAATGGAGGCTTGGTCATCTCTCCCTGGAAAGCACACAGCTATACACCTACCTGGGTGTTTGTTTCCAGGAGTCGGGGCGTTCTGGCGCTCACTTAAAGAAAATCCAAGGCAAAGGTGAAACCATCACCTACACCCTCTGTAAATTACAAGCCTCCTTATAAAGTCCATCTACACTGGCTATCCAAAGAGTACTCAAGGCCAAGCTAATGCCGGCCCTCAATTATGCTCAACAAGCGTTCCCGGGCAAACTCAATAAGGATCTAGAAAAAATCCACTGCGGAGCTTACAAGAGATTGTTCCACCTATCTAAGTGCACCAGAAACACCCTCGTCCGCCTAGAATTCTCACTCAATCAACAAACTCTGGAAGAGATGGCTGCCCAAAGTAAATATTACTATCTCACAACAGCGGCCCATGACAACACACTCAAGGCAGTTCTGAAACACATCTTTACGGAACCTGGGAATCCTTGGTCAGCCACTCTCAACGCGGCAATGGACCTTCTCAACCTTGCCACCGAGTCTTGGAACCCAGAACTTGTCAACTACACGGCAATCAAAAACGCGATTAAAAAACAAGTACGCGCCTGCTCCCGGGAACTGGACTTGGAGTCACTGGCAAAAAGAGATTTTCACGAGTCCCTATGCTTGCCGCATACTGTCTACAATCCCAAACACCATCTTACGCAGGCCGTGGGCCGCTCAGCTCTTCACAAGATCTTAGCCTACAGACTACACCCCCTGCCCCTTAAAGAACTATATGCCTTTGAAAAGGCTGGACCTGGAGCTCGGGAATGCAGGCTCTGTAAGTACTAACGTGAGTCACTGGCCCATCTTTTACTATGCTGCGTGGGGCACGCAGTCTTTATCTTAGGCCTATCTTAAGACAAGTGGGGTCACGCACCGCAAAGGAGGTGACCTACCAACTATACACACTGACTACAGTAAAACTGATGGCCTCATTTGGAAAGTTCATCCAACAGACACGGTCTAAGCTGATGGCCATCCATGGCACATAGGAATAGAGACTTTGCAGACGCACGCTGGGCCGTCCTATTATGAACCTTACTTCTTGTGCCTACCAGTGTCCTGGGAGCTACTATACAGACTTGCCCGCTGATACATATCTGGTTTTAACTTTTGTAATTTTGTATTTTGTTTTTAATGTAATGGTTTTGAGTAACCAAACAATAAAGTTATTCATTCATTCATTCATTCCATAATATATAATTTTAAAGAAATCTGGGAATCAATGCTTTATCTCATCTAGGTCCTTCCACTCACAAAAGACTCTTTTATCCTGACATGGAGGAGTTTTACCATGGAAGAGGGTTTAACATACTGATGGAACAAACCTTCCTCGTCAGCCTCCCCGTGTACAAAAAGAAACAGCAGATTCTGCATTACATGAGACAAAAAGCCCATCATCCCATCGCTTCTCTCATAAATTCCCTATTTAGTTGAAGAACTTCCTGCATTAAATTAAGAAGAAAAGTGTGGCGATGGAGATCCTGGTCTTTTCACTCTCTCCTTTAACTTAGCCTTTAAATCAGCTGTCAATGCCTTTGAGACAGCTTCGTCGATCATTTTCTACACATCCGCAGGAGTCATTAAGGCTGACATCACATCATCAGAGGAGATCCCAACTCTCTAGACCTGGGTCTCCTTGCTGGAATTGGCCTTCATCATCTAAAGAGGTAGAAAGAACATGCTTCCTTTTGCAAGATTGTATCCCCTCCATGGTACAAAAGCAACTGACATCTCAAAGGCAGTTCAGAAGGCTAAAGAGTATAAGCTTCAACTAATCAACGATTTACCCTTACAACTCTCTGCTCAATCCAGTGTGAGATAAGACTGACCAATTGAACAATTCAGTAAACTTAATAAACTTGTGTGAAATATCCCTATCAAGACTCTTACCTATTGGGTACCTCTGCACCATACCCAGAAAGGTCACCGGCACTGCTCTTCGTGGTCTCAATCTGATTGTGGAGCCGCACACCACCTTTCACCCGTACACGCAGCCTCTGCCACCCATGAGCCAGTCGAACTCCATCTCTGCTGCATAGGAAGGTGCTCTTAGCTGCCACCACCATTCAGCAACAAACTGCATATTCACTGGTGTTTCTTCACCACCACCCTGCCCCACAGAGATGCCCAGCCCGAAAAATATTGCCCAAAACTCTTTGGCAAGACGTCACATAAACTTCCAGTTCGGAGTTATATCAGCAAGGGTCTGCCAACACTGTCAGGCAGGGTGATCAAAAGAGAAAACAAACAGGAAGAGTGGTGGAAGAGAGGAAATTTTATAAGTTTGATTGGAAGGAGTGGGGTTCTGTTGAGGTAGGACTGCCTAATATTGTTATGAATTGAAGCAAGGTAGTGAGGAGGAGGTAAGTGATCCATAATCAGAATTATATTTAATTAATTTGCATTTGTTTCAACTTGAGATGTGTTATGCTCTTTGAACATACAAGTGTTTGTGTTTTTGGTCTTAAGTTTAAAAAAAATTGATGCACCTTTTATGTATGGATCCATTGTTGAAACCGCGATTTTATTTCATGATTGAGGCATTACTGAACTGACCAATCCCTCGAGACTATATACTGCAATCAGAGCTATATGGGTGCAGGGCCTCTCAGTGGCGGGTTTCTACATGGATTTGAGTTTAGACTAGAACTGCGACCATTACTATGAGCAGTTTCCTCTCATCTTAGGACAGCCGACCCATGGTTCCTGTTCTATTTTGCTTAGACTCTGCTTTGGGGATAAGTGGCGGGTGGTGATAGGCAGTACCACATTGAGGCTATATCGCCACTATTTTGCACACATTATAATGCATGACAATAGTTTAGAATCCGCTACATCGACCCAACCACTACATTGCAGGGTAAGTATAATCGGTGAACATAACAGTTAATAGGGTTAGGTAAAGGACATGATGTTAAAAATTGTAATCACATACTCATTATGACAATGTATTAGTAAGCAATGCATTTAATGCAATATTATTGCATATTAATATCCTTCACCTTGCTATATTGTCAAAGAAACAAACATACAACCTGGGTATGAGATCAGCCCTAGCATCTTGGGACACGTATAGGGGTGGGTGGATCTCGTGGAATTTGACTCCACAGAATTCTGCAGAGTTACAAAAATCTTCAGGAGATTCCGCAGGGTTCCGCCAATGGGTGGAAATAAGCATGTTGCACTGCTCGTGCTGACATTTTGCGGCTAGAGCACGTTCTGTGGTGAAAAATCAGCTCAAATAGTACCACATGGTGCACCAGAGAGCACAGCTACTCAAGTTAAATTTGCTGGCACTTGAGTAGATTTTCTACTTGAGCAACAGCCTTCTTACTGCAAACGGTTGTGACCTTCCAGATTGGAAAAATCTCGCGGATGTCCTCCTAGAGACAGAAAATCTTGCTAGGGAATGCCAAATCTCGCTCACTCTTACCAACTAACCTTTTTGGCGCATGCAAGAGAAAACATTCTGACACACACCGATTGGTGGAATTTAGTTAGAACTCTTCGTTACAAGAATAACACGGAGTCTGCAAAATTCTGCCAATTCCACAGCAGAACAGAATATTTCACCCACCATTAGACACGGCTCACTGTTCCTGCTCTCAGTCGTCCCCCTACTATCTTGCACTAGACGCAGGCAGGAGGGAACCCAGTGAAGGATGATCGACGGGAGAGAAGATGTAACCTTTCTGATTTAATCTGTGTGTAACATGCTGGTCAGATTTTAATTAGAGGGCTCGACAAGCATTATTGTTAGGCTTATTCTATTTAAAACCACCCCCTTTCGGATCAGAGGTCCTACATATTACATTCAATGAAATGCTTTGCAGAGAAAGAGTAATTTGGAGTGTCATGGTAGGAAAATATATACTCTTAATTTGAATAAAATTTAGTGTAAAATGTTGGCTTTACTCTACAACAAATGAGTGCCCCATTAAAAATGTGTGTAAACTGCTGGTCAGATATTGTTTTTCATTCCAAAATGAACACTGACAATAGTCATACACTAACTCATAGAGTAGATGATAAATTGTTTTACTGGTTTGATATCATTTAACTAAAACTGGTGTACTTTGGAACATGCAGGGAGGGTGACATTATCCCAGCTGCAGAAATCATAGTGTGGTATTGATGCCAGTCTTCCATTCTCTCATACTTCTCTGCTTACTCAATTTTATACTGCAATGTGTTTTTCGTTGTCTGCCACAGGTTTACCGGAAGACCCCAAAATTGACGTCCCAGGTGTCATCGAGCAAGGGTCGAATGTCACCATCAAGTGTAAAGTGGCCAATGCTTTCCCCATTGAGGAGACACAGATAGAGCTGATACTGAAAGACAAGGAGCTGACTAACACGACGAAACTCAGGAATGGTGATGTTAAAAGTGCAGAAGCAGTGGTTCTGGCTGCTGAACCCGGGAATTATTCACTGGAGTGCCTAGCGAGAGTTGGTGATATCGTCAAAACAGTAAAGAAAGAACTCCTCATCTTCAGTAAGTACACCTGGACCACTGTGTTCGAGGGAACTATGAACACTTTACATGGGCACTGGGCTATAATGCCCTAAAGCTGAGGCATTGATTTCTCTTTGTAAAACTCTTCGCTGACTGAGAGTAGATAATGACAAGAGCTCAAACTTCAGTCCAAAAAATAAGGGTAAAGGCAACCAGATTACAAGATGATAGGGGAACAAAGTCCAGCCAGGTCCATGGGTACCAGGAAACCCAAGGGTAGCAGTGTACTTTATAAATAAAGTATAAGATAACATCAACGGCCCTCCTCACCGCCTCAGCAGTTCTTTGCAATTAACTTAAGAGGTGGATGAGCAATGCAGAGTCTGAAAAAAATCCATTTAGCTAAACAGCAGCCTTATACTTAGTAGATGTATAGCCCGTAAGGAGATGATGAACCCTAATTCACCCTGCAAAAGCGCAACTGCAGTATCAGAGCTCACACATCATTGTTTCACCCATGCAGACACATCACATACTTCTTTCTTCCTGCAACATAAAAAGCACAGCAGCGACATCATACTCTTGATTCACAGAGGTATCTTAGCTCCCTTCCTACAGAACCCAGGGAAAGCACAACTGCAGTGTCATTTGTGATAGTAAACCGAAATACCACACACCCTCCTTTTTACACAATACAGCAAAAGCACAACTGCAGTATCATCTCTCACAAAAGACCAAAATACAGCACATTCGCCTTAAACAACACAGTAAACCACACCAGCAGTAGCAAAGCTCACTACATCATCCTTCATCAAGATAGACACACCAAGCTGATTTCCATTTTTAGGCCTCGATTTTGACAACACAGCTGTCAAAGAGAACTCTTGTTTCTAATGTCCATTTTTCAAAATTTAGGCCCTCCCCATTCAAATTATTGACTTTTTTGGACCAGCCTTTTTGAGCCATTGACTTGAGGATTTGTAAATTTAGTTTTGTCTCAGTCCAGTGTTTCACTCTCTCACCGAATGTGATTGGCTGTTTGGCTATATCCTTCAGCCTCTAATTGATTGTGTGCATTGCAATGCATTAGGGACCGTTTTACAAACCTCCCCCCCCCCCAGTTGTGCAAGCATCTCACAGGCCCTCCCAGTGTTCATTTCTAACCCATCAAGTATGGACACCAAGACCTTTTGTGGTGTTAGAATGGCCACAGTTTATTATCATCATAAGTTGGCACATAGTTAATTAACATGATGGCATTGGTCATTAATATGCTCAGTTCTTGCTTATCTTGCCCTACAGTGTAACACATTGCTACCAAATTTGTGGCCATGCCTGGGCTGCCAGTGCTGTATCTGCCAAGTGCTGACCATCTCTTACCACTTTGTCTGCCTTCAAGAGTCCCTGTGATATGGCTTCCCAAGGACCTTGTCTTGGCAATTTTCTCAAGTGTCCCTGCCGTAAGGCATCCCAAGGACCTTGTTCCAGCAATTGCACTTCTTACGTGCTTGTGTTCAGATATTTATTGTTAAATCTTGTGACTCCTGCCCCTTCCTTTCCCTGTCACTACGACACCTGCATTGACTGGTGTGGGTGAGTGGGATCAATTTCTTCCAGCGACAATGTTGGGGACTGCTTGTCCCGTTGCCTTTTGGCTGTGCTCGTAGACACGCCCTTCTCTCCTGACTGGCCCCTGGGCCCTTTGAACCCAAATTTGTATTGGTCATCTGCTGACCCTTTGCCTTGGCACGCTGCCATGCCCTGCTGCTGCCGTGCCCTTTGACCCCCCTCAGCTGTGTGAGCATCTCATGTGCTCCCCTGTTAGAACGGCCGCAGATTATTCTCATCATAAGTTGGTACATAGTTAACACAATGGCATCGATCATTAATATGCTCAGTTCTTGCTTATCTTGCACTACAATGTAACACATTATTCATAACAGGTTATACAGTGTACAGCTTTTCGTTATTGCATATTAATGACCATAACTTGCCTATTCCTGCAAGACTTCACCTTTACAGTCACACAGTTTATTCAAGGTTGTCATAATTCACTTTCAACTGCTGTGACAGCTCTACTCCTATTGATTACTAGGTACAGTGGGTCCCAGCTTTGAGGCTTCCCTTGCTACCGAATGTATCGCGTTCATGGCCCCATGGCCATGCCGGGCTGCAAGTACTCAGCGCTCACCGACTCTTACCCTTTTGTCTAATAGCGGCTGGTGGTGGGAGTGCTGTGGGGCGGAGTGGAGCAGGGTGGGGGGTAGTAAACAACAGCAGGCGGCCGAACAGAGGTAAGTGAACAAATAAATAAATAAAACAAATTTCATTGCGAGTGCTGCATTGCCAAATGCGAAGCACCGTGCGCAACAAAATTCATTTTATTGATTTATTTGTTTACTTACCTCCATTGGGCCGTATTCCATAGTTTACTACCTCCCACACTGCTCCACCCCCGCCACGCCACGCCCTACCGCCCCGCAGCACTCCCACCACCGGCTGCTACTGCCTTTGTCTACCCTCAAGGGTCCCTGCCATGAGACATCCCAAGGACCTTGTCCGGACAATTGTCTCAAGTGCCCCTGCTGTAAGGCATCCTAAGGACCTTGTTCAGGGAATGACCCTTTTTACGTGCTTGTGTGCAGATATTTATTGTTAAACCTTGTGAGTACCCGCCAAACTGGAGGTGGTTTACCGACCTCCAACAGTTCCCCCAGACTAAGAGAAAACCAGCAGCTCTAGGGTACCTACAATGTCCGGGAGGAACATGTCGATGTCCCAGCTAGCCAAATGAACCTTGTCATCTGCGTACTTCTGGGGGAAAGAACCGGTGGGAGTTCCCTGATTTTGGTGATCTCTAGCGACTCCATTCTCATCAAGGATAGTGAGTTTCCTGTCTTTGCCCTCCGTAAAGACCCCAATCAGAAGCCGTGATTTTTCTAAGACTTGGCTTGTGACCAAAGCTAATTCTGGGGTGGTAGGTTGGGGAAGGGGGGGAGATAAAAAAAGAATAATAAATAAAAAAAACACTTACCTTCTGCCCGCTGATTCCTGCAGCGTTGTTCCTCTCCGGTGTCGACTGCCAGAAGGGAATGGGACCTCAGAGTAAAGGCTCCGCACCCAATCACTGCTCTAACACGAGAGCAGCGCCAGGATTGGTCTGAGTGGCCTCGTTTGCCACTCAGATGGTGCATTGGAGTCTGTGCTGTTTTCCAGCCCGGCTGTGTACCCCACCCAGTTGGAAAAACATAAGTGCGCATGTGTGTTTGGTCAGCCTCAGACGGACAGGCAAACACACATACACACTTATGAGTGCATTTTACTCCTATCTGACTTGCTGGGTCAGCCCCACACTATATTTTTGTATTGGGCTCAGTCAGCATTAATAAAATGATAACAACATTGCGTTATTATAATTGTATTTATTGTCTGCTGGAACGGGCTGTGGGGCGATGCTCCTCCGCCACTACGGCGGAGGAGCCGTCCCTGTGAAGGTCCCACTGCTGTGAGAGCCTAGGCAGCCGCTTCCGTTAAAGATGCAATCGAAGATATTGTGGGGGGAATTCCGGGAACTGAAAGGTTAACTCACTGCCCACTGATGTTGATAAATTCTTCCCCCCGCCAGTGCGTAATGGGTTACCTAGGTGATCGATGGTCAGAGGTGGTTCAAGGCGATCCCTATGCCCCTATGCGAAAGCGCATTATGCCTATAAATTCAGCAGCGGATTGTGAATTGCGCCAGTCCTAACAAGCTGCAAACTGAGCAATTAACTGCTGCCCCAGGGCACCCTTTACAAAAGATGGGATACCCTTGGTCCGAATGAATGCGAAGCTCCATTGACTCCCCCAACACTGGCCCTTGTATTCTATGGATTTGAGTAGGAAAGAGGAGAGGGGAGAGGAGTTGGCCTAACGGCTAGGGAGGTCGACCTCGAATCTGGGGAACTGGGTTTGAGTCTCAGCAATAACGCTGAACATCCTGTGATTCTGGGCAAATCACTTAATCTCCCGGTGCCTAACAAAAATGAATGTGTGTCCTCATGTAACGTGACTGGTGCTTTGTAAAGCGCTCTGATACCCGATTCGGGTCAAGTTCGTGCTGTATAAAACTCTGGGGAAAAAAAGAGCCCATGTACGAATGCTGAGGGCTGTACTCACTGTACCAGAGCAGTTTCCTGTGTAGAGACTCGTGTGCTTTGTAAGTACGAAACACAGTTTGAGGACGGCCATCTGAACTGTCATATTGTGGGTAAGCCACTGAAGCCATTGCTGCGAATGCACTTCCCGACACAACTCTTGTCACAAATCCTCCCCCATTTCTGGTTATTGTTCTGTGCTTATTATACAGACCCTCCAGGATATCGCGATTTCGCGGTTTGCCGCGAAATCGGCACTTTTGTAAAAATGCCTCGATTTTTACGAAAGTGCCCGCGAAATCGGCACTTTTGTAGAAATCACGGTATTTTTACAAAAGCTAATCCATGTCCTGTAGTCTAGAGGAAGAAGTGAAAGATTGTGACCCCACTGAGGACGTGAGTGACACAGGCATTTATATCACCTCCTTCCTATGTACGCAGTCATGAGATTGGTGTTGGTATGTCTTGCAGATAACCCAACATTTTGAATGCCCATGCGCCACCTTTGTCCCATGTAATTTAATCTCACGCGCATCACCCATTGAGTGGACAAACCCCCAGTGGGCTATTCAGGAGCGCCATGACACATTTTGTGCATCTCATCTGGGTGCATTTAAAATGAGGGCACCTCATGACCTCCTCGTGCCACTGATGGTACCACCCTGCCCACATCCCTAACTGGCATCACCAGGGTCGACTGGAGACTCTGGACAGTTGCGTGTCGGGTAAGTCTGACTCCACCCCAACCTACTCAGCCTCTCAGAGACCGGCATGTCCAAGAATCTGCTCCGTTGGGGAAGGGGGGAGCTTGTTAGATCAAGTTTTCTTAACACACTGCTAAAACCAGAACTAATTATATGAAGACCAGCAGTAAACTGCCTCCATGTTGTTAGTGTCTGTCTGTAGATGTAAGAGGGTGTTAAATTACTAAGACTGCTTGAGGATGCTCTTGCGGAAAACTCAATAGTGTTCAAACGCAGGGTGGCACCTGTGGCACATTTAAGAGTTCCAGACAGGGTGAAAACTGTCTCTGATTGCCTAACATTTTTTTAAAAAATATTTTCTTTTTATTGATGACAACATTAACGTGTTACAATTACAGTTGCATAATACATTCAGATCAATGCATTTACAGTGAAACATGTTTTAACAGTCTTATCTCTAGCAGTCATCATTGAAGAGACTGTACCTAAATACCGAGTTTTATTCTCTCTTTATACTCGTGGCTGGGTGCTGTGTCGCTTGCGGGGGATCACAAATATTCCCTCTTCATTAATTCTATTTTCCCCATATTTTTGACCATGTCTCAGGGCAAACTCTTGACTCATATATGGTTCTTTCCATTACTATGCACCAGTCCATGTCTCTCTTCCATGCAGTTAATGTAGGTGCTTCTTGTGCTTTCCACAGTCTGGCAGTGTTACGCCTGGCAACTATCATCCCCAGCGCCACCCAGATTTTTTCTTTACCATTAAAGTCTGTAGGCTCCTAAATATTCAGAAGAAATAGTTTTATCTTGGGTTCTATCTGCGCCCCCAGCACATCCGCCATACACTGGGTCACCTGTGCCCAATAGCGTTTAAAGTGAGCACACTCCCAGATGATGTGAATGAAGTTCCCTCCTGCCCGCACCTCCTCTCACACTTGAAGATGTCTCTGTAACCTATCTTTACCAGAGCGGTATATGATAGATATATTCTGTGCAGCACCTTGAGCGGTACCAACCTTAATCTTGAGGAGATCGCAATCTCCCTAGGGGATGCCAAAGCCTCTTGCCAGTCATCATCCTCCAAGCCCACAACGTCTTCCTCCCAATGTTTGCGGAGTTGTAGGAGGGGGTCAGGCATGTTGTTGATTAACTTCTAGTTTGTCATAGATTTCGCTTTGTTAGGCAGGTTTTCTTCAAGGATCCTGTCCTCGAGATGGGAAAACCCAGGGAGCGTCTGCCCCTTCAAAATAACCACCAGTAGAGTGTGTTTGATCTGTGGGTAACAGTATGCTTCTGTCTCAGCCATCTTATACTCTTTCCGTAACTGTGCAAAAGGGATCACCTCACCCGTTTTCCATAGATCCCCGACCCTGGAGATTCCAATCAAGTCCCAGCGATCAAAGTCCTTGATGTTTCTCAGGGTGCCCAATCTCTCTGCATTGCACAGGGGGGGGTGGTTTGCGCATCCCATGCTCGTATTAACTGCGTGCCATATCTGAACCGCACGTTTATTTGGGCCTGTTAATTTTGCTCTTTCGGGATTGGAGTAAAGTGTCTTTGAATTGTTTCCACCTGGAAGAAGCCACCTATCCATTTTGTAACCGGGGTAATCCTTGGGCTTATATATGCATTGGTTAATAGCTGCTAATTGTGCCGCCCTATATTATCTTCTAATGTCTGGTAGTCCTATACCACCATCGTACCATCCCCTTACCAGTTTTTGAGTCGCTTTACGTGGCGGTTTCCCATACCAGAGTAGATCCCTCTGTTCACTATGGATGTATTTGAAATAGTCTGCTTGAACTGGACCCGGTGAGTTTTGTAATATGTACAAAAAACGAGACAGTGCCATCATTTTAAATAGCACGGCGCGTTCCATTTGGGACAGTGGAAGAGATTTTCTGGTCTTAACGTCACTCTTGAGTCTCTGCAGTGGGGGCAAGAGATTTTGCTTATAGTAATGTACCGGGTTCTTGGTGAGACATTGGCCCATATATTTGAATCCCTCTTTTGCTTCCACTATTACATAGGCCCTAGGCGTCAAAGGAAAATCACCCCTTAATACGTAAATGACTGATTTGGACCAATTTATGGTGTAACCGGAGTACTTCCCAAAATTTGTGAGAATGTGAAGTGCTCTATTATTTGAGGCTCTTGGAGATACGATGTTCCCAGCCCTCCGCCCACCTAAGTCCCCTAATGATTGGGTCTTTCCTTATCAACAATGCTAAAGGCTCCAGCATCAAAGCAAAGAGGAATGGGGAAAGGGGCCAGACCTGTCTGGTCCCCCTCTCTAGGGTAAACACTCTGGATTTCCTGTTGTTTACCACTACTTGCCCCATTGGTTCCCTGTACAGAAGCTTCACCCAGCTGATAAAGTTGGGACCAAATCCCATTTTCCCAAGTACCGCAAACATATATGGTCAGTCAATCGTATCAAATGCCATGGTGGCATCAAGGGACACCACCACCGCATCTTACACCGTATAAACGTTGAAGTTTGAGTGAGGTATTTCTTGATGGCATAAAGCCCGACTGTTCAGGGTGCAAAAGTTTCGTGATAACCCCAAGCAGTTGGGTGGCCAATTATTTAGCAAAGATATTAACCTCGGCGTTGAGCAGAGATATCGGTCTATATGAGGAGCACTCATTTATGGGTTTACCACTCTGGTGGCTATTCTTTGGTCTGCCACTTGCTGGTAGCTAAGTTATATAGCTCGATGCGTAAACCGTTTAGGCCCATTGCCTTCCCAGACCGCAACTCCCCAATTGCTCGCTCCACTTCCGTGTGCGTGATTTCGTTATCTATCTGCTGAAAGGGTAGGGAGGGGCATGTCTGACAAAAGGGAGTCTGCTTCCTCTGCTGTGGAGTCGGTTCTGGATGTATATATTCGCTGAAAGTGGTCCGCAAATCTATTTGCTATTTCTTGTGGGTATGTCAATTTTGACTCTGACACATCCCTCAGCTCAGCCACCAGTCTATTGGCTTGTTCTCTTCTGTCTAACCAGGACAACAGTTTCCCCACTTTGTCCCCAGCTTTGTAGATCCTACAAAGCGTGGCCCTGTGTTGTGTCTGTACAGCATCTGTGGCGAGATCCCTGTACTCTTTTAGCCTGATCTATAGCATGTGTTTGATTTCTACTGCATCCTCCCCCGTACGCTCTCTTCCAAGTGTAGGATGTCTGTTTCTAACCTAGCGAGGATGGTGGTTTTCTCTATACGGATCCCAGCAGTCTGGGAGACCACATGGCCCCTGATTACCATCTTAAAGGCTTCCCAGAGCGATCGTGCTGACTCCACCGATCTCTCGTTCTCCTGGAAATACAGCTCTATTGTGAAACTGTCTTTTTAATAGAATGGACTTTTAGGAACCAGGGATTTATTGGAGCTATTCTACCTGACTGTGGTTCTCCCACCTCTACTAAGGCCCACACTGGGGAATTGCACAAGATACCCCTTGCCAAGTGGCAAACCTCTTTCATTTGTCCCGCTTGGTGTACCGGTACTATTATGTAGTCTATTCTGGAAAGACTTTTATGGGCTCCAGACTGGAATGCAAACTGGGTATCAGCGGGGTGAAGGGTACGCCATGCGTCGGTTAGTCCCATGGCACCTATAAAGCCGCGGAGTTGTGTTTGTGAGGGTGGTACCTCCCTTAAGGGATACCGATCCAGCTGTCCCGTTATGATTGAATTAAAGTCTCCTCCCAAAAAGAGTTGCCCCTCTGGAAGAGCAAGCAGCAGGTCTCCCAGGTCTTTAAAAGCCAAGTCATGGAGGCCTGGCGGTACATACATGGATATTAATGTAATAGTTTTGCCTTCCCATCTCCCCGAGGTTGCTGTGTATCTGCCCTGTTTGTCAGTCCATGTGTGTTCAATGATCATTGGGAAGTTTTTACGTAGCATTATTCCTACCCCTCTGGATACCGTGGTAAATGCCGAGTACGCGACAAGTTTGCAACCCTACCTAGTCAGGGCCCGCATGTGTTCCCTTTCAAATGTGTCTCCTGCAGGTGAACTACATTCTGTGAGTGTCGCTTTAAGTATTGGAGCACTGTTCCACGCTTGAGCTTATCTCCCAGACCGTTCACATTCCAGGACAAAAGTCTAATGCCTCCATGTGTAGATGAACTGATTTCTGTTGGAGTCCATTCTACTCTGTAAACCAGGCAATCTCGCTTGCATAGGACTCACCCTCAGCGTTATGATCAACACCCTGAGATAGTTTGTCAAGTGCATTCCTAAACTTGTTGTGAATGAATTGCATTATGTCCCTTTCTATTGTGAATTGGTGTCATCTAAACTATCTAACAAACATAACTGTAACCCTAAACCCCCATACCTACTTACCTGCAATCTGGGCTGAAAACTGCCACTATCCCCAACTATGCAGAGTGCCTGACGCTCCATATGGAAACTCTATTAAAGAAAGTGGGGTGGGGGGGGGGGGGGTGCGTTCTCTATACCTTCAACCACCACCATTACTTTTTTACCAAATTCCACCATGCAGCTGCAACAGTTATAATTCTGGAAGTCACTTATCCATAATGTAGTATAGCTTCTGCAGGCTGTTGCCTACTGTATGATAGTCCGATATTGTAGCCTGCATTTGCTCCACTTTGCAGTTACTTAGTTTAGTTTTGAGTCTTACTCTTCTGAGTCTTTTCCTTCTTTTAGTCGCCGTGAGTGCGCATCCAGCGCTGTTTGCTTCTTAGGGGAATGGTCCCTTCTCTGCCTGTAGCCATTTCCATTGACCATCCTCCACCAGACCAGCCACTCTGGGGTGTCAAAAAAACATGCCCTCCCCTCTGCCTCCACTCGCAATTTTGCAGGGAACAGCATTGAATATTTAAGTCCTCTTTCTCTGAGCTTACTTTTGGTTCCCTGGAAAGATTGTCTCTGTTTCTGCACATTGACGGTGAAGTCGGGGAAGAAAGTCACCATGCTGTTGTCAATTTTGATCGGCGGGGCAGTGCTGATGTTTTGCAAGACTATGTCGCGGTCTCCATAGTTGAAGAGTCTCGCCAGCAGAGGTCTTGGGGGAGCCCCAGGTTTTGGGCTTCCCCCGGAACACGATGTGCCCTCTCCACCGAGAAGAAATTAGATAGGTTTTTAGGTTGTAGATGTTTGGTGATAAAACCTTCTATGAAGAGGTCTGGCGTGGACCTTCTGCTCGCTCCAGCACTCCAAAGATTTGGACGTTATTTCGGCACGACCTCTCCTCATAATTGTCCAATTTACTTTCCATCGCTTTACTAGCTACTTGCAAGTCTTTGATTTGTTGCTGCATCGTCTTAAAATCATGGCTGAGCTTCGTTATGACTGTTTTCATCTCCTTCACCTTTTCGCTCATCTTCTGCAGGTCTGCCCTTATCAGTGTTACCTCGGTTATTATTGAGTCAATCCTGCTTTCAAGCGATGTGCGCACTCCGGTAATAGCGTCCATATCTCTTTCAGAGAGGGGTCGTCTGACTCCTGCCACGGTGTTGTCTTCATTTCAGCCTTTTCTGCTCCGTCGGTCTCTGCAGTATTCGACATGGCATATTTGCTCAACTACTCGCCGCCTGCTTGTGGAGCACTGTTGCTGCGTGCCACCCGCGGCCTGTCAGGGTTACCCCTATGGAGTCCACTCGGATCTGCAAGTTTAAGAGGCCTCTCGCACTCTGTATTTATACTACTCCTGGTGGTTCATCGGTGTGTGCTCGATGTTCGGTGCGGCCTCTCCCTGTGAGTAAAAAATCTGGCTTGGTGCCAGTGATGTTGCTGCTCTCAGGGTAAAAACCCACTTTAAGGTCTCCTACTCCATTTCGGGTGAGAGCAGTCGTTTCCCTCTCCTACGCCTCAACCTCCCGGTTCCGCAACACCTGCATTAATGGGCTCAAATGTCAACATCCATTTAATACTGTCCGTGGCCGATCGACCATGAGAGGCCGGTGTGTTAATTAATTATGCAGCAGGGATCTTCCTTGTCGGGCTTAATTAATAAGATGGCATCCCTCCGTGTTCCCTCGTGGGCCCGATGATGTTAGCAGTGCCCTGCCCTCTTCCTGTGTACATGCTGTGATGTGACTTGGTCCAGTTCTTTAGTAGGCGAGTCTGTTGCTTAGATCCTCAGGGCCAAGGTAGCGCTCGCTAGGTCATTGAGATTCTGAGGGGGGGTCGTGCTTCTCACCTTAGCTGATGACCCTCCTCGTGGCTCTGCTTTCGCGCTCCTCAGGCTGCGGTCTCCAGCAGGGTCCATGCTGCACCGCGTTTCTCAGCAGTGCTCGTCTGTGAAAGGTGATGGAAATTTCCCAGCGTGGTATCGGTTCCACTGTGGGGAAAGCGTGCTGCAACTCCACTGTCGACTTGTCTCTGGTCCGCGCCTCCTGTGGCCAGGCTAAGTTGGGCACCCGGGGAACTGCTATTCCTCTTCGTTCATCGATCTCCTCAGTGCCTTCACTTTTATGCGGCTATGTCACTCATGTGAGCCTGCGGCTTCCTGCAGGGGCTGGGCCCCGTTACTTTACTCGATCCTATTCTGGTTTTAGAGGAGGCAAATCGTTCGTTCAAGCGCACCACTGGCCATGCTGCCATCAGGACGGCCTTTACTATTACATGGATCGTATAAATTAAACTGATTTTGTGGCGTGGGGATTAGAGATTGCGGAGCTCTTCTAGCAAGCATCCATCTTTGTCGACACATAGCCATGCCCCTCGCCTAACATTGTTGAGGAAAACTAAAGACAGCTGAAAGCAACATGGCGGTGGATGGATCCAAACCCCGCTATCGAAATGTCTAGATTCTAAATTGGCACAGACACAGAGAGCAGATTGAATCGGTGCCGAGAGGAGACTTCGCGTTCTCCCCACAAAGTGGCGGACTACAATCTGAAGTGAACTAGTCATGAGGACAGCCAATCCAACAGTTTAATATTGGATAACTAACCATTGCCGCCCATTTTTCTCCAAATAAACAAATTTCTCTCTAAAGACAAGACACCTCCAAGATTACAAATTAATTCCACGGATGGTCCTGATGAGAATCCCATCAACGTTTCGGATTCGAAACGCGTCAACCCCTCCTCTTTTTCCTTCCTTTCTAGGCCAATCATTTATGAATCACTATGATCAAAAAGACTGTTTGATGGCCTAATAGTTTGAGAATATTTGAGAACATTTTGTTGTGATAGGTGCCCCACTAACTAAAAGAGACTAAATAGCTTAGGGCCACCCATACACATTTCAAACAACGAATATCCCCTACCTGTTTTTTCATTCTTTTTTGGTTGTATGAGCTAGTATGTATGAGCAAGTTTGTTACGAATGTATCACAGTATGATTGTTGAGACTGATAACTGAAGTACGCTTGATTTTCTTCTCATAATTTTTCTATCCACTACACTTATGCACATATTCACACATTTTATACAGAAGATAGAAGCCCTCCTCCCCAAATGAGAATTTAATGTCTCTGTTTGATTGTAAATAATTGTCAAATATAGAAGTTTTCTGAGAAATATTTGAAAAACCCAAAAAAACATAATAACATAATTTTGAATTAATAAAACTTTATTTGAAAGCAATCTCGGACTGAAAGAGTGGTCCATGCAGACGAGCTGCTTGTTCCTCGTTTTGCAAAAAATTAAAAGAAAAAACGGAGCAGTACTGGCACTTCGTTTTGTTGTTCATAGTATTTGGCGCAGCCTTACTGCGCTTTAGCCAAACCCTTGTTGTTCATTATTAATATAGATTCTAAATCCAGCACCTTATACCATTCAGCCAAGCTACCATCCACCCATGTAGCTAACAGAGCTGTGTAAAAAGCACTGACTCCGTCTTTGTAACTAGCAAAAACACCCGGTGGCAGCTAGACAGCATGAAAGTCCCTCCTTTACCCACGTGATTAACTTGAGCCAATCACCTTCTGGCCCTCGGCACAGGCGCTCTTAAGTCTACTGCAAGCGGGCCGCCCCACATGACTTGATCTCCTACCTTCCATCCCAGACCTGGAGCTAGATTCTAGCAGAATATAGACAGAAGGAAAGAGGAAACAATCGATGTATAGTGGAAAAAATATAAATAAAAGTATGCAAACAAGAATTTAAAGCAAGAATAAAGAAAATATGCAAGCCAGGGTGGGCCCACATAGCAGTAAGGAAGATGATTCCTGCAGCATGGCTGAAAATGAGCAGGCTGGAAGACAGCAAGGAGCCCCTCCCCTTAACACACTCACCCCAGTCCACACTGCCATTGGAGCACTAGCACCATTTAGTGAGTTGGCAGACCCTGCAACAGCAGCACCCAGATGGCACACATGGGTGGGTTGACTAGAAAACCTTTCTCGAGCTACCAGAGAGCCCAACAATGAAGTCAAGCGATCCTTACTTCTGCACTTTGCAGGCGATGAAATATACAAAATATTCCAGCACTTTCCTGCCACTGGAAGTGTTGATGACTGTGACACAGTCATAAAGGCACTAAATGCAAACTTCAACCCCCAATTCAATCCAGATTTTGAGCGATTCAAACTGTGCCAAGCCAGACAGAGGAGGAAGAATCAGTGGACACATTTTATGCTTAATTGCGAGCACTGGTAAGCATTTTCAGTGAAGATGACCAATCTAAAGAAGTCAGAGCCCAAATAATACCGAGATGCAGGTCTACACAACTAAGGCGTCTGATTCTATGACAAACTGCCATGCCACTGGAAGATATGCTGATACGTACACAAACCTATGACCTATCCTCCGCAAGGGTGCAAGAAATGGAGGAAGCTTTAAACAAAGGAGCAGAAGGATGACACCCACGGGCGAGCATGTCCTTCAAGATGGAAGTGGTAGACATTATCCAGAGCAAGCCAATGAATAGACCGGCGAAGGCAGGTCTCACCTCAGATGCCTCATGCCCGAACAGTGGCCTAGAAAACTACCCACTGGAATAGGGCCCAGTTGCAGGTGGCATGTGAATGTGCTCAGCATACAATATGCCAAACTCACTAGAGTGTGCAGAGGAGTTGAAAGAGAGCGAAGAGGACAAAGGTGACGCCCTTTAACCCGAATGCTCCGACAACTGTCCATTGACGAACAAACAGACACAGTGTAAAAGAACCCTGAGAAGTGGCAAAGTCACAAGTCCAGCCTGGAAGACGACAAAGAGAAATACATAGTTCTCATCTCTTACACGGTCCCCTGCGGTAAAGGCTAGAGGACCCACCCACGTTGCCAGATAACCGTCACAGGCACCATAGTACCTGCCCTGATCGATACGGGGGGCATCAGTGAACGTGATCACCCACAAACAGTACTTAATGCTGAACCCCCGTCCTCCCATCGATCCAACCTGCACTCGGATAAATGCCTGCAGCAGCAAAGAACCGCTGGTTTTGGTGGGAACGACAAACATACAAGTTCGACATGGAGAACAGAAGGTGACAGCTCGATTTCATGTCCCCGAAAAAGGAGAAACCACACTACTAGGATGACACACCTCTGAAGACTTAGAGCTAGTGTACTTGGTTAAGTAAATTCATGCCCTGCAGGTAGGCAACATTCTAGAGCAGTACCAGGGAATGTTCACCAGTCTGGGATGCCAAAAGGGGCCCCCAGTGAAGCTGCATATTGAATAAACAATCAACCAGCAGCCCTGAGACACCGGCATATACCATTATACCTGTACACCAGGCAGAAGAGGAACTAGAAAAACTTGAGAAGATGGATGTAATCGAAAAAGTATCTGGCCCGACACCATGGATGTTCCCGCTAGTAATCATAGAAAAACAAAGGCAGCTAGGAGCAATTAAGCTCTGCATTGACATGAGTCTACCTAACCAGGCAATACACAGGGAAAGATACCTAATGCCATTCATTGATGACATCATCGCAGACCTAAATGGTACAAAATGATTCTCTAAGCTGGACTTGAATGCTGGGTACCATCAAGTAGTACTCCATACAGACAGTAGATAAATAACTAAGTTCACGACCCACATAGGTCTGCGCCAATACAAATGGCTCAACTTTGGAATCTCATCAGCCATCAAAGTTTTTCAAAACGCTATTATGGAGACTCTGTCAGGACTCAAAGGAGTTTGGAATATCGGCGACAATATTCTCATCTTTGCATCCACCTTGGCTGAGCACCTCAAATGGCAGAAATCCACCCTGCAGCACCTGAAGGAACGTGGATTGACCCAGCCCAAGGACAAATGTTCTTTCTTCAAGTCTCAGGCAGAATTATTTGGCTTCATATTCTCAAAAAACAGTCTACCTGTAGACCCAAGAAATCAACGGCAATTAGGGAAGCATCAGCCCCAGACAATCCAATGGAAATCCACAGTTTTCTGGGCATGGCAACATACTGTGCACACTTTCTACTCAACGTGGCCATTCTGTCAGAACCCCTCCGGGCACTCACCAAGACTGGCGCTAAGTGGGGGCATGGCCAAGTACCTAAGATGGGGGAGTTGTTCTAAAGGCACTCCGCTCCATATCCCCGGTTATCCTGGCAATCCTGTGGTACACCAACGGGAAATTTGCCCTGCCTCCCAGGAGTTTACAGAAGAGCATACACTGATCCGGGCAAGGCAGCAGAGCCCTGAGTCATGGCGTGCAAAGTTAACATGCAGGCCCGGGTGGTGGTGCCCCTCGTCAGGCGAGAGAGGGCACAGCGCCGGCAGAGAGACTGCAACCCGAACCGCAGCAGCGCGGCTGTCCGGCCCGCCGTGTTCACTTGAGGGACAGGTGCAATGGAGCCATACCGGCAGGAGAGGCGGTTGTGGCAGAGCCGGTGGAGTCGTGTGGGGCCTTCACAAGCCCAGAAGGACTGGCCCCCCGCCTGCTGGACTGCGAGGTGAGGCGTGGTTCCCTGGAGGTCGCCCGGTGGATCGAGGGCGTCACAGCGAGTCCCACCCTAGCGGGAAACCCCTTGGATAGGCTGTGTCACCCGATTTGAGACCTCCTGTGCACCCGGTGGCACCTGAGGTGGCCTGGACGGATTCGGTGCCCTGAGCTGACAGCGGGGGATTCCGGGCCCACCCTGGAGGCCTGCCCGAGATTGAACCGGCCCGGTTGGTGCGGGGGGTCCCCCATAGAGCGGGGTGAGGCCTCCCCCCTCTCTCCCCATAGAGAGACTTGGGCACGGCAGAGTGCAGCAGGGCCTAGTGTTGAGGCCGCTGCACCTGCAAAAACCTATGGCCAGAACAGTGTGGATCAGGCCTCTTCCGTTTGAGGGAGGCCCCGTTGAGCCGGGAGGGGCCATGTTGGTGCAAGACTAGAGGAGCTGCGGAGCTGAGACCATGCTGGATGTGGCTGCATCAAATGATGTGTGACCCCCCGGAGGCGACTGGCTTATACCTGGAAAGGCCTTGGAGGCGGCGGAGGTGACTGGGGGCCTTCGCCTGTGACAAAGGCCGCTATCTTAGACAGCCCACATCCATTGAGACAAAGACACGTCAGGTGAGCCTGTGGTGCTGTTCAGCTGAGGTGGGGAGTGGGGGGGTCTGGAGGTCGGTCGGGCGTAGGCCCCCCCAGGTGCAAAGAGGTGCGGCAGTGGGTGACTACCTGGGTGACGCGGTGCTAGGAACAGTGTGGATGCCGGCTTGGGCCTATGCTGATCCTGATCTTATTTGACCACACAAAGATCATTGCTTGTCATAGGAGCGACTGGCTGAGATAGGGAAGGTCCGGGGGCCATTCGGGCCTAGGCCCCCCTTACAGGATCTTTCCTGTTCCGGCCTAGCAGGGCTGCAGCAGTTCTTGCATTCGGCCGGGGTGGACCCTGACCCAAATCAGCGATTTGAAAACCTGCATATGCTCACATAATGAGATTCATCCACAGGAAAACCTGCATGTGCAGCATTCACCCAAAGAGAAGCTCACTTAATGAGATGCAGCCACAGGAAAACCTGCCAGGAGACAATACCAAGCGGTGGGGTGACGTGTTGGGGCTGCAGGGACTGTATTGGAAAGCATCAGAAGGAAGCTATGAGGCCGTAGACACTGCTCTTGTGGAGTTACCAGGGCCGGACTGGGAACAGAAATCGACCCTGGCAAACTGCTCAGCTGCTCCCCCCCACCGGGGTGAGGGGGAGTGCAGCTGAGCAGTTTGCGAGGGCCGGTTTCGGCCGATTTTGTTGCCGGGGGCCGATATTGCTGGCCCAAAACCGCCCCCCACCCTAGCGGTCTACCGGGGAAACGCCCGGTGCCCGCTATGGCCAGTCCGGCATGGGAGTTACAGGTCACTCAGTGGTGGTGTGATACCCATGCAGCAGATGGGACTAAGACACACGATGTGTGATGACGTCTCTGTTAGTAAAAGTTGTGTGGTTATTGGGCTATTTACAGTGGTAGCACAGTGGCCATAAATTGGCTGCAACTGTACGGATTGTCGAGGTAGGAATGGTATGGAGGCAGCCACGATGATGCTCTAGAAAGTTGTGGTGGCTGTGTTTGATGTACGAGGTTGAGGTGGTCTTTGGCACTAGATAGAGGTGTGTGGCTGGGAAGTTTGAAGTAACCAAAGGGTAATAATACAAGTCAGCAAGGGCACCATGGTGGAACAATGTGATGTTTGGTGTACAAAGGTTTGGATGAAGATCTAGAGTTTAATGGAAACTGTAGTGGGAGAGGTCCACGGTGACAGAGATGAGTGTATTGAGGTGTGGTCAATTAAGGTTTTTTTTGTAGTCTATTGTCATTTATTTAGTGTACGCTTACCAAGCATGAGGTCTAAAACAAAAGTGTGACGTGAATGATGGTGGAGGGAGAGGACCCATTGATAAAGAGACCATAATGGTAGAGAGTGTGTGTAATGGACGCATTCATGGCGGCAGACGAGGCATTGTAGCACGTATGGACATGATGTTAGAGATATATGTGCCCAGCCATGGAGGAGTGTGGTGGGAGAGGTAGAGGTAGGCTTGGAGGAGTTCCAATGTGGAATTCATAGTTGAAGATCGGTAATGGGAAGTAGTGGGACTTCATGGTTGGGTTTGCGATGGTGGAGGCAAGAATAGTGGATGGGCCTCCATTATTAGGCACAGAGACATTACAGGAAGGTGCACACTTTATAATACAGGTTGCATGGTAGCAACGGAGAGGGTTCAATGGTGGTAGAATTGATGTATGACTAAAATTCCAGGGTAGTAGGGTACATGTATGAGAAAAGGTCGATAATAGTAGAGTAGCTGTTCGGTGTGGGGTGCGTGGTTGAAGGGATTCACTCTGACGGGTCACTTGTCAAACTGATGAATGGGGAGGGGTTCAGGATGGTTGGAAGAGATGTGTGATCAGGGGTCTATGGTGGTAGACAAAAAGTGTGATAAGGGCTTGAGGAGGTCCATAAGAGGTATGAAAAAGCTCCATGGTACTACACAATATGTATGGTTTATCGTGGTTGATGAGATGTACAACAAGAGGTCCAAGGTGGGAGACAGAATGTGTCTAACTGGTGGAGTAGGTGTATGAAAGAGCAGCCGGTGGTGGTGGAGATGTATAAAGAGAGGTGCATGGTGGTACATATGCGTGAGGGGGTACATAGTGGTAAATATGTGTGACATGGGGTGCATTGTGGTAGAGATGCGTGACATGGGTCCATGAAGGTAAAAGTATGTGACATGGGGTGAATGGTGGTAAATGTGCGACACAAGGGTTCCTTAGAGGCAGAGATGTATGTTGAGGGCTTCACAGTGGTAAAGGTGTGTGATCCGAGGTCTTTAGTGGGAGAGATGTCTCACCAGAGGTTCTTGGTGGTAGAGGTGGGTGATGTGGGGTCCACTGTGATAGAGATGTGTGATGCGGGGTCCACGGAGGTAGAGGTGTGTGATGCTGGGTCCACGGAAGTAGAGGTGTGGAATGCGGGTGCACATGGTAAAGGTGTGTGATGCGGGGTCCATGGTGGTAGAGGTGTGTGATGCGGGGTCCATGGTGGTAGAGGTGTGTGATGTAGGTACACAGTCGTAGAGGTGTGTGATGCGGGGTCCAAGGTGGTAGAGGTGTGTGATGCGGGTACACAGTGGTAGAGATGTGTGATGCATGGCAGTAGAGATGTGTGATGTGGGGTCCACAGTGGTAGAGGTGTGTAATGCGGGTACACGGTGGTAGAGGTGTGTGATGTGGGGTCCACAGCAGTAGAGGTGTGTGATGCAGGTACACAGTGGTAGAGATTTGTGATGTGGGGTGCACGGTGGTAGAGGTGTGTGATGCGGGTTCCACGGTGGTAGAGGTGTGCGATGCGAGGTCCACGGTGGTAGAACTGTGTGATGTCGGGTCCACGGCGGTAGAGGTGTGTGATATGGGGTCCACGGCGGTAGAGGTGTGTGATGTGGGCTTCACGGCGGTAGAGGTGTGTGATGCGGGTACACAGTGGTAGAGGTAGGTGTGTAATGTGGGGTCCACCACAGTAGAGGTGTGTGATGCAGGTACACGGTGGTAGAGGTGTGTGAAGTGGGGTCCACAGTGGTAGAAGTGTGTGATGTGGGGCTTCAAGGGGTGAGAGGTGTGTGAAGAGTGTCCCACTGTGTGGCAGATGTATGATGAGGGCTCCACAGTGGGCGACGCGTCATGAGGGGTTGTAGTAGCTGGGCAGGTGATGGCAAGTCGCCCACGAAGACGGATGTGGTGTATGGGAGGTGGTGGTGATGGCAGATGTGGTCTAATGATGGTCGGTCCATGGCGGCAGGGTGGGCTGTACAGGCTTGGGGTGCATAGCGGAAGGGTGTGGGTTGTACATTGGTGCAGTACAGTTGGGTGGGGGTGATCTGCAGATTACCAACCCACCATGGTACCCTCACAGCCCCTCACCTTGGGTCACCACCCAACTCACTCCATGTTCATCACAGACCGTGTGTGTCCGGTGCGAGCCCATTACCTGCAGTTCATTGCCACACGAAGTATTGTGGTAAAAAAATCAGTGGAAATGAAACCAAGCCTACAACACCCAGAATGCATCAGGGAGTCACTGGAAACCCCAGTCCGGGATAAAAAGCGTTAGTGAGTACATAGAGTGAGAGTACCACCCTAACCAGCGCATACAGCTCCTCGACCTCAGGAGCTCCTCCTTAAAGCACTGCATGTAATCATTTCCAGCTGCTGGAGACATTTCTGCTCCCAGGGGCCCCGCTGCTCCTGTGCCGTTAACCCCACTGCAAGACCTGCCCCCTGCCTCACAACACACAGGCCGCCCCCTCCAAACCACAGACACCAGGACTCTCCTTTCATCTCTGCTAATAGGATGAGCTTGAGATAAGGTGCCCAGGCACCCTCGCGCTTTGGGTTTCTGAGGGCTGCAATCACAGGGTTACCATTCAAGGTGCAAAAATCTGGGCATCTCAGCCCACAGTATGAACACAGCTCCAGCGCCTGTGATGTATGTATGTGGGAGTCTAGGACAGGATGCGCGGTCCTTTTATTTAATGCATTTTTATATAGCCCGGACATTACCCAAAGGCTTCTTCATGGGGTCCACTTGTGGTTTTGGGGTGAGGGGTTCATGGATAAATAGGAGAAGCCTCCATGGAAGACATCAGGAGTGGAAATGATGCTGGCATGGGGCAAAGGGGGGTGGAGCGTGCATGCAGGCGGTGAGGGGAGGGAGGAGGGGGTGGGACCCGTGTTTGTGGGGGGTGGTGGGCGGTCTTTGTTCAGATAAAGGTTAATGATGATAATGGAGGCTCAGGGCCGGGGGGATGGACACTCACTGTCACACGCCGGGTATACTACTTCCCACGCTAGGGCAGCCGCTGCTTCATCAAGGCCCACCAATCCCACCGGTCTGTCGGATCCGACTCTATGGTAAATCAGCGGCCTGATCGGGGTAATCCACTGGTTTCCCGAGAGATCCAAGGGTGCGCAAAGAACCGGTGGTCCGCGGCGCTGGGAGGGTCCATGGGGGTCGACACCCGAGGCACCGGGCCCCAGTCTCAGCACCAGAACTGGGGGGCAAAGCGCTGGGCGAGCGTGAGCACAAAGGATTCTAAAAAACACAAGTTTCCAATCCGAGAACAAGCATTTGCAATGCATACGTGCCACAGTCATTCAGAAAGTACACATAAATTGATCCACAAATTCAGTGTGGGTGAAGTCTATGCTCGTGTGCACCTCATTGCCACACCTATACATACAGGTTAAGAAAGTTGAGCCTAATCAAGGGTTGGCGAACATCAAACAAAAGACATGAAAGAGTTCTGGTTCAGTACTGACAGGCGTCTGTCACACCATACGCATGCACTTGAGAAGGCGATGAAAAAATAGAAGCTAGTCTTCAGTTTGTGAACATTAGGTAAACATAGGAACGAAGTATAGGGGGGTGAACCGCTCGTCCTGGCAGACCTAGTTGTCACACCTACCAGCACAGAAACGTCACAACTTAGGTTCTAGAGCATCAGACAAAAATTATCAGCAAAATTAGGGCTGTCAGTGCGGAGTCCTCCGTTTAGCAGCGTGTAACTTTTACAGGCTGTTATACTGCCATCTAGTGGTTGGTTCTGAAATTTCCTTTGAAATGAAAAGTTACTTATTTCCTGCGTTGTTGGCTGTATGCAGGGCACAAGTCCTAAAACAAGCGTGCGTGGGAGCATGTGAGCGCGCAGTGGGAGCGTGTGAGGCAGAGAGGAGACTCCAATGCGCATGCACATCGCCTGTCCATGCGCGGCCATGGTTTGTCTCCCTTCGCGCACCAAACCAACAACAATAGTCTCACCAGGCGAAGGAGCACATGCGCTGCATTCGCTTGGCAAGACCTAAAGAAAAGGAGTGCTTACAGACTAAATAAGACATGCTGGGTCGCATCCAAAGTAAAGGGCCAGTCGTCATGGGTGCTTACGAATGCAGACAAGCCGGTACCATGGAGGGACTAACAAGCCTAATAAGGACTCGCAGGCCAGCGTTTACGACGGACAATGACAAGTCAATGACAAATATGGGCAGAGAGTGGGCGGGGCTTCAAGTTCATACTCCACTACTGTATGCCTCGCAGCAGCGCATGCGCCGCTCAGGCTCGTCCTAAAAAGTGTTTCCCTTTCCTTGTAAAACAATGCGTTTCGTGCAGTACATCTATATATAAACACAGGGAACCAATCGCTTTGTCATCAGTGCAAGCTTTTGAGCAGCGATTCGCTAGTCTTGCCTCGCATAATAGTATGTCTGTCTTAAAAAGCAGCAGGTGAACACGAAGATATAGCTTATCCCCTGCTGGATCTTTAATCAGAGATAGCTGTAAATGTCATATAAAAAGTGCTCAGTGTGACATGGCAGATTAACCATTCGTAATACTTAATTCCGTTTTTAGTGTGACAGAACCATTTTCAGTTTTGCTGTTTCTAGGATCTGGCATTCACAAAGCCAGACCTAAAAAGTGAAAGGCTTCATATGTGTCTTACCTATTAATTTGTAAACATTTATTGATGTCTGTTGCCTGTCCTCACCTGTCTCTTTTTTAAGCAAATTCGCATTATTAAAAAAAAGTTAATTTTCTCTCTTCTTTGTATATGTCTTCAGACTTTCCTGATCCGGTACTTCAAATATTCCCAAAAAGAGCAGAGCTGCCAGTTGGTACAGAGGTGAATGTAACCTGTGATGTTGTGGAAACCTATCCGCGCGAGGTTCAGCTGAGCATCCGAATCGGTACCCTCCTGGAACCCTGCGAGATGGAATCTCCCACCTCCTGCACCTATACCCTGACGGTGCAAAAGGAACACGTTGGAGTGACTGCTGCCTGTGAGGCGACTATGCGCGCAGCAAACCTGACGAGGAGAACCTCCGAGACACTGAATGTTGTTTGTGAGTATCAGGGATGGTGCCCTCCACACCCCCAAATTCAGAGCTGCCCAGCCATGTTCTTTATTGCAATTAGGTTTTTATTGTTAATTGCCATTTGTATAGCACACAATCAGCAGTTAGTATGGCTTTGCAATGCCTTTTTGTAGTGATGATGCTGACACCTTTTCTTCCACCTTTAACTCTCCTCTGCTCAGCACAGCGCCTGGTTGCTTGCCAACTAGCTCCATTCGATCAATCAATCAGAGTACTGGTAAAGCGCGCTACCTACCCGTGAGGGTCTCAAGGCGCTGAGGGGAGGGGGGTGCCGTTACTTCTCGAAGAGCTAGGTCTTGAGGAGTCTTCTGAAGGCGAGTAGGTCTTGAGTCTGCCGTATGTGGGTAGGGAGGGTGTTCCAGGTCTTGGCGGCGAGGTAGGAGAAGGATCTGCCGCCGGAGGTCGTTCGTTGGATGCGGGGGACGGTGACGAGGGCGAGGTTGGCAGAGCGGAGCTGGTGGGTGGGGGTGTAGAAGCTGAGTCTGCTGTTCAGGTAGGCTGGTCCGGCGTTGTGGAGTGCTTTGTGTGCGTGGGTGAGGAGTTTGAAGGTGATCCTCTTGTCGACAGGGAGCCAGTGTAAGTCTCTCAGGTGGGGGTGATGTGACTGCGACGGGGGACGTTGACGATCAGTCGGGCGGAGGAGTTTTCGATGAATTGGGGGTCCTACAGAGAGGTTAGCCGAATATGTAGATGTGATTTTGGGTCCCTTGGTTAGAAACTTACCGTCTTATATCCAAGACTCCAAACACATTCTTAATCTTTTGAGCGACTTGGAATGGCAACCAGACACTACCCTAGTTACCATGGATGTGGTAGCACTCTACACCAGCATTAATCCGAGTTTAGGGTTAGAAGCCATCACTCGAGTCCTATCCAACAGGCCGGCATCCCTTTGGGCACATACACAGATGCTGATCACCATGATGAATCTCATACTTAACAATAACTTCTTTATTTTTCACAAACAATGGTACCAACAGAAACGGGGAGTGGCCATGGGCTCCAAGTTCTCACCATCGTTTGCTAATTTGTTCATGGGTGCATTTGAAACAGACCACATTTGGGGCACTAAAGGGAGTCTTTACACCGACTCAATCTTGTTTTGGGGTCGATACATAGACGACTGTATCTTACTATGGACTGGCTCCGACGAACTACTGCTAACCTTTTTCAACCATCTTAACTCCAATCTGTGGGAACTCAGTTTCACCATGAAGTACAGCAAAACCAACATAGAATTTCTTGATCTTGAATTCTATGTGAAAAATAACACCTTACAAAGTAAGTTACATAGAAAACCTACATCCTGCAATTCCGTGCTACGAGCAGACAGTCATCATCCATTTCACCAAATCAAATCCATACCGTTTGGGGAATTTCTCCGCGCGAGACGGAACTGCAGTGAGGATAACGAGTTTGACCTCACGCTGAAAGACATGAGTAGGCGCTTTGATAAACGTGGCTATTCTAAGACAATCCTGACTAAAGCTAGCAAGAAAATGAAAAAAATTAAGAGAGTGGAAACTCTAACAGGGAAATCCAACCAAAAATCACAAGAGAAATCAATGAGATTAATCACAGAATTTAATGCACTCCATCACCAAATCAGGAATAGCATGACCAGACACTGGCGGCTGCTAAAAGAAGACGCAGTCTTAAAAGATATCATCCCAGAAACTCCCCAGATTACATTTCGCAAAGGGAGAAATCTAAGGAATAGACTCAGTCCTACTGTTCCTCGAAGTGACATTGCTCCTAACTGGCTAACCCAAAAGAGCAAAGGTTTTTTCAAATGTGGTTTCTGCACTATGTGCAAGTGGGCCAAACATAACACTAAGGGCCAGATGTAGGTAGGCTTTTACCGGGTGGTAACGGCCGAATTCGGCCGTTACCACCCGGTAAAAGCAATTTGACATGTAGGTCCCTGTAATTTACAGACTCGGTAAATTTACCGATAGGTAAATTTACCGAGTATGTAAAATACCGAGTCGGTATCATTACTGATTCCGGACAATTGGTATGTAGGTGGGACTCTTCTGAGTCCCACAAGCAGTACAACATCGGTATTTTACCATCAAATACTACTTGATGGTAAAATACCGTTTCTGGTGTGCATGCACATGTGTGCATGCACACCTATGCCATATGACAGGCAGACCTGCCCTTAGGGCAGGTATGCCTGCCACATGGCACCCGAGCCTCTTTTGGGGGTGCCAGAGGGTGTCAAAGTGACACCCCCTGCACCCTTGTGACAGTCGGTATTTTCCGATGTGGTAAATACCGACCGGTATATGCCCAATCAATCCTATGGGCTTCAAAGCCCATAGGAATGCATGGGCATTAACTGGTCGGTATTTACCACATCGGAAATTACCGACTGTTTCCGATTCGGTAATTGCACATCTGCAATTACCTACATCTCGGTATTTTTATTTTCCGACCTCTTAAATACCGAGTCGGTATGACTCGGTATTTAAGAGGTCGGTAAATAAAAATTACCTACATCTGGCCCTTAGTCTTTTAAGGGCCCTTCTGAAGAAACATATGACATCAGGGTCAACATTAACTGTACCACTAAATACGTAATTTACATCATCCAATGCACGTGTGGCAAACAATACGTGGGGAGTACAATTAGAGCTTTGAAAGACAGAATCGCAGAACATATGAGAGCTATACAGAAACAGGATCCCAGATATCCAGTTGCCCTACATGTAGCCACATGTCAAAAAAACGTGGAAGATGTCCGAGTGTGCTTCTTTGGCATAGAAACAGTACCTATGCATGTGAGAGGAGGTAACCGGGAACTCAACTTAAGACGGAAAGAAGCAACCTGGATTATGCGTCTGCGGAGCATTGAGCTCGGATTGAATTACGACCCGGAGCTTCAATTCTTTCTGGGCGACTAAAATCAGTGAGAGTAATAGACTGTAAAAAATCTTTAATAAGATCTCTATCACAGACTTTGTACCTATTTCTAAAGAAACGTGCTCAATCAGTGATTGTATATAGTTTGTTTTTGCACTTGCGCTGCATATTATAGGTTAAATGTTATTTTTAACGTGCATTTTGTGAAACAAATCCCCTCCTTTTTCTCAACCCGACTTTTTTGAACCCCCCCCCAATCCCATTTGTGTATATATACTTTATTGTTTGTCATATGTTTACCAATGTCTCTACTATATATGTTTTCCAGGCATACTATCTGCACACATAATTGTATTGTTCTTAGTTCACGCATTAAGGTCGTCTTTTTGTGTTTCTCACGGAACACTAGAGAGGTTCTACACTTTACCCAAACATTTAAATTTATCGTCGCTACTAACTGTATAACCGCAATCTAAATAATTATCACTCCAAAACATTCGCTCGCATACATTTGGACTCTCCAACTCAAAGAGAGATTATGAAGCCGGAGACGCTCTAATAAGAAACACTGTATGGATGAGTGTGAACTACGGCAGAGAGTAACTCTTCTCTTTTTTGCCATAACTCAGCGAGTGAACACACAGACTTACGGTCTAGTGTTTCTCAATCAGGGAGGGAGCGTTCAGCACATATACCGGCTTTACTTCCGGCTCGGCGTCCGTCTTTGAAAAACGGCGCCGGGCATCTCAAGAGGGAGACAGAGAATCATTAGGTAAGCGTGTATACAAAAACATGCGGGCTACCCAGTATTGTCCAAGGATTCGACCTTAGTGTACTCACTTATCAAAACGGTCGATACCAGTTACCGACAAGAACCCTCTTCTTGTTTTCCTGTCTATCTATCTGTAGGTGCTATTACCGCGTGGCTACTAGGGCATATCTGCCCCACCACGAGCATTTTTCTCCGCCCGGGTACATCATAGACCCAGTAAAACCAAGGTATGTTCAACTTGGAGTGTGTAATTTGGCTCAGCCATATTTAGGATAACAGCCTGGTGGTTAAATATATACATGTGTCATATTATTCTTTAGATTTTGGAATTACGATTCATTATCTCGACGACGACCCTTGACTTTAGACACCGAATAGGTGCCATCATTTAAACTAACGATTTCCTCCAAAGGTGAGTGCGAATGACTCCTCGCAGTTTCACGTCGTAAAAAACCCCCTTGTCTAGAATCTAATTACTAAGCCAAATGGCCATAAACATAATATCATAATTTTTGGGTCTTGCAATTATATATAACGAACACGCTCAATAACTCCCGTTCCTTGTGAACTTTGACAGGTATCTATAATAGCCGCAGGACATATAAAATAGGCTACAGGAGCCCTATTTCATACTTCAGTTAACAAAATGTGATTTTCATAATGTGATGTCTCTCCTTGATACGTTAGAGCAACCACTCTGCACAAGTCACTTGGGTTCTCGTATGTTTTTAAGGTATCACTGACACTTTCACGCGCTCACCTTGAATTACGGCAAACCAGTCGTCTTGTCTCAATTTTACCTCTCTAGTGCCAACATGCATACAGTATTCAGCAATATGTAGTTTGGGTCCAACTTTTGACATCCATATCGGACCACACACTAAGTCACAGTATTGGCATGCTTCTATTCACTTGGGTGTAACTCACCAAGTCACAATTGGAGTCTGTCTGGCAACAGAACATGCTCCCAAAACAATTTATTTCTGTTTCTCATCCAGCCCTGAAGATTCGCAGACTGTTCCCTGCGATGAAACATGTGTTGGCTTGTGTTAAGGGACAATAAACAGAAGTATCTACACCAACGAACCTGGATATTATTCTGTACATCTAGACTTTGAACTATCGATTTTTGAAGAGTGTGTTACGGTTGATACTGATGCTAATATCCATTCTTGTTACTTAAACACCACACGTACTACGTGATCTGGACTTTGAATGTGTATATGTGCAGGGGCATAGTTGTTTATACTTTTCATTAGTGAAGATCAGTCCGCTGATCATCCTTTGGAGCGGTTCAGGGGGTAACACCGCTCGCCTCATTGCCGATACAACAACCATACTTGAATCCACCATCTAGTGGTAACCCGGGAGATGCGCCTATCCAATCTGGAAATTGTAAATACCCCTTAGCTGCTCTCTGCGTTTTCGATGCGTTGTAGTCATCGTAGGTGCTTGGCTGGGATTCCTGCGTAGAGTGCGTTGCCGTAGCCCAGTCTGCTGCTGACGAGGGCCTGTGTCTCTGTGCTTCTTGTTTCGGCCAAGATCCACTTGTAGATCCTGCGGAGTATGCGGAGGGTGTTGCAGCAGGAGGAGGATACGGCGTTGACCTCTTTAGACATGGAGAGGGAGGAGTCAAGGATTAATCCTAGGTTGCCTGCATGGTCGGTGGGTGTCGGTGCTGTTCCCAGTGTGGTCGCCCACCAGGAGTCGTCCCAGGCTGAGGGGGTGGGTCCGAGAATGAGGACCTCCATCTTGTCCGAGTTCAGTTTCAGGCGGCTGCTTCTCATCCAGTCGGCGACGGCCTTCATTCCCTCGTGGAGGTTGGTTTTGGCGATGTGTGGGTCCTTGGTGAGGGAGAGAATGAGCTGGGTATCGTCGGCGTAGGAGATGATGTTGAGGTTGTGAATGCGGGCCACTTGTGCGAGGGGGGCCATGTAGACGTTGAACAGCGTCGAGCTGAGGGATGAGCCAAGGGGGACGCCGCAGATGATGTCGGTAGCTTCGGATCTGAAGGGCGGGAGGCGGACGCTCTGGGTTCTGCCGGAGAGGAAGGACCTGGTCCAGTCAAGGGCCATCTCTTGGATTACGGCTTCTAGGAGTCGTGTCTTTAGATTGCGATGACAGACCGTGTCGAAGGCGGCTGACAGGTCCAGGAGGATGAGGGCTAATGTTTCGCCGTTGTCTAGTTGGTGCCTGATGTCTGTGGCGGCGATGAGGGCTGTCTCGGTGCTGTGGTTTCGTCTGAACCCGGACTGGGACGGGTCCACAATGTTGTTGTCTTCCAGGTGGAGGGCCAGTTGCATGTTGAGAATTTTTTGATGACCTTCGTCGGGAACGGGAGCAGGGAGATGGGCGGGAAGTTCTTGAGGTCCTTGGGGTCTGCCTTGGGCTTCTTGAGGAGCTCCGCGCCAAGTAGAACTGAAAGAAGGCACTATATTTGAATGTACATGTGAGGTGCACTGACAGTGTAGTGTCACCAAGAGGGGTTAAATTTAGCTTAGGTTTAGGTTAAGAACAAGGGTTAGGCTTGAGGTAAGGAGTTAGTTTAGGTTTTAAGGGCTAGGGAAAAGGTTTGGATAAGGAGTAGATGCGGCTTTGCGGCCAGAGCTCCCGACTTTGGAACTGGGGTACCAATTTCGAGTCCCGGCGTTGACTCAACACCCTGTGATTCTGGGCAAATCACTTAATTTCCCCGTGCCCAAAAAAATTAAAAATCTTACCTTATGCAGCAAGTAGCAGGGTTAGGAAGCAACACATGGGTATTGTTTTTAGTAAGTTTTGATCCGTTTGGGTTAGAAACAGTTTTTTTGCTAAAATCTAAATAAAATATGCAAACGATGATGGATCACGTGGCAAGTGCGGTAAATCCCTAATCATGAGCTAAACAATGTGGCCGCTGACTCTCATGTTTCAGGGGAAGAGGAGCCATCTTGTTTCTCCACTCCACGATCACACAAAATCACAGTCCTCTACAACAGCAGGAGGTCAGCAAATTGACGTAATAAAAATGAATAAATATGCCAATTAACCTTTATTTGCTATGATTTTCCTTTTTAAGATTTAAGTAGATTATCATCATTTTTTTTTTGCACAACCACAGATTACCTTTTCTACCCACTACACAAGTGCTTTGAAGCAACCTGGTGGCAAGATTAGCGCTACAAATACATTTAAACGTGAAGCCTGGTGGACACCTAACTAGTTCAGTGTGTTAATTTCAGTGGTAGAAACAATAAATTCAGAATAAACATCCTCTCAGCCAATGTCTTTTTATTAATTGTGATTTCTCAAAAAATTATATCAATCACAGCCGAAACGTGTTTCAGCAATGATGGGTCTTTTTCAAGTTTGCCAAAGTGAATGCATATTGTTCTATACTCTGACTTTAGTGTTTCTACAGCTTGAATTAATTATATTGGCCTTGTTATCTTGTCCAAAATAGGTTAATATTTTTAAAAGAAAATTTGCAAAATGTTGTGAAGATTACGCAAAATGTAGTTTAGCTTTATCGCAACTGATAATTTCATAAGTTGAAATATCTCACATTAAAAAACTATGCGAGGTTCAAGCAGAAAATGTCTCACACTGGCTGAAAACAGAGTGCAAAATTTCAGGAAATGTTATGATTTTGGTGTTCGCAAATTTGTTCCGTTTTTCAAATGTTGTCAGTGTAATTAGAAAACATAGGGTGCACCTGGCTTACTATCCGAAGGACTTAGCCCGCATCTCACATGGTTGCACCCAGAATACCAGATGTGTAATCTTCTCTTCGTACCACAGATTGAATCTGGCAAGACAGCTCAGTGGGTAAATGCATATGCTACTGATCCCTTTATGTAATCTAGAAGTCACAAGTTCGAATTCTGGTAAGAAAGCTCTGTAGATTAATGCATCAGCTGCAGCAGTAGTGTGTAATCTACATGTCACAGATTGAAGTTCCAGAGAGATTACTGCCGGCCCTTTCTATGATTTGCAGTAATTTTGCCTAGCAGGTTAACACACAGCTAATGTTTATTGTGACCCAACTCAGTATTACTCCTTGTATCGAGAGGATAAATGGCTGAGTGGACCTGCCGGAATTTGAACCTGTGACCTACTGATAAGGTTGCTTGTTACTGTGGTTGAGTGTGAGTGAACTGCTTGCTTAGTAAGGTGTGTTTACATTTACAAGCGCACAGAATAAAACAACATAACACCTACTGCGCAAGCGCCGAGAGTTCAGTTCACTTTGCGCCGTGCGCTTCATGGACAGTAAAATTTAATATCCTATTTTGCTTTTCTGAATTATTTCAGATGGCCCTGAATTCAGTGACAGCCTCTGCCCAAGCGCACAGACTGTCGTCGAAGGGCACAATACCATTTTCTTCTGCAAAGCCGATGGAAACCCCGCTCCAACCGTAACGTGCTCGAAATATGAAAATGTGGACGCCTGGCGGCAGACCGGAAGGAATGACTCTGGAGCCTTCAATTGTACGGCCACAAACTCTATCGGCGTCAGCGTCCGGGTGGTGAAAGTCACCATAGAATGTAAGTAAAGGTGGTAGCACATGTCAGCTTCGCCTACTGGGAGCTACCGGTCACAAGACAACCTGCCACATTTATTACATTCATTGCAATATTTCTCTCTCTCGCTGCTACATTTATTACTGGCCAAAGCACATTTGTAACTTGCCCTGACACATTTATCACCAGGACTGTAACCAGGCCCGGTTCTAGAGGGTGGGCCAGGTGGGCCAGGCCCACCCAAACATGAGCCTTGGCCCTCACAGTGAGGGCTTGAAGGCAGGCGTGCAACACACAGGTCGTGTGTGTCAGCCCGGGCCGAGACAGCTTCCCAGGCACACACAGACAGTTTTGAGATTATTGCAGCCGCCCGAGTACTTCACAGGTCTTTAACCCCTTCCCTGCTAGGCCTTTTCCCCTCCTGTGGTAAGCCTTTTTTTGGCTATTTGGGGTAGTGCGTGCTTAGGCCCTGTAACGTTTTGACCACATAAGGTATCCACTCCAATTTTGCGTCCTTTTCTTCCAACATCATGGGGATTCTAAAGGTACCCAGAGTTTGTGGATTCCCTTGGAGGGGTCCCAGAAATTAAACAAAATACAGTACAATGTTTGTTTTTTCCAAAAAATGGAAAAACGGGCTGCAAATGAAAGCCTCTGGGTTTTTCCCTGCAAATGTTATCAAAAAAGGGTTTGTGGGGCTGAAATCACCATTTTCCCAGCTTTTAGGGAATGACAGTCTTTTGTCAGAGAACCAACATTTTTCACACAGTTTTGGCAGTTTTCTGGGACATAGCCTATTTTATTTTTTATTTATTTATTTAAGAAGTTTTATATAGCGCTCGCCAGACCGGGGGGATCGGAGCGCTTCACATTACAGAGCAGATGAAATGAGAGCAGAACATAATACAGTAACGCAGGGCAAACGAAATGACAATGATACAGAGTTCCGATGCGAAGTCTAGAAAACACCGCATCCAGGAGGGGTGAGGATTCAATCTCAGGGCTCCAGCTGTTTCTATCTGTTCACTATTTTTGCTATTTTTAGTGCTTCCAACCTCCTTCCAGTTAATGGTAAAAATGAGTATGAAAGCAATAATGGATCCTGGAAAGCTATACATTTTAGAAAAGTAGACAAAATTCTGAATTCAGAAAGGGGTTATTTGTCTAAATCGATGAAGGTTTCTTTATAGAAACTAACAGTTAAATATTTGAAAAATTGAAAATTAGTTGAAAAAAACAGCCTTTTGTGTCAACCTTTTCACCTGTAACTTCTTATAATTATGACAGCTGTTTGAAAGCAATATACCGTTACATTTGCTGGACCTTCCTGGTTGTGGGGATATATAGGACTTGTAGGTTCACCAAGAACCTGACGTACCCAGAGGCAAAAACAGCGCATCAACTTGCAATGGTATTTTGTTACGTACCAGGTTTAGAGCAATTATTCTTTGAAAATGTATATATGGAAAAATCGGTATGAAAGACACCTATGTATTTCTGAAATGGGTACAAATTATAGAGTTTAGAAACAGTACATATTGGCACATTTTCAAAATTGGGAATACTCATACTAGCATGAGAATTATAGGTCATTTTTCAAAATGACTGCTTTTTCACACAATGTCTTTCATTTGGAAGGGAGAAATGCATGAAAACTCAATAGGTAATAACCATTGATTTACAAATCTGAATTACCCCAAGTCTCCCAATAAAAATGGTACCTCACTTATGTGGGTCGGCCTTGTGCCTGCGACAGGAAACGGCACAAAACACAACGTGGTCACACCTCAATTTAATCAGTGAAAAATGACCTTTTTTGACATAGTGCATAGCTTTAGTTTTTGTACCCTAGCTCAGCCGGCACCTAGGGAAACCTAGCACACCTATACATTTTTTAAAACTAGACCCCCAGGGAAATCCAGGATGGGGTGACTTAACTGCCTCACACCAGGTTCTGTTACCCAGAATCCCTTGTAAACCTAAAAAATTGACAAACAAAATGCATTTTCCTCACATTTCTGTGGTGGAAAGTTCTGGAATCTGCGTGGATCAACAAATTTCTACCAACCCCGCTTTCCCCAAAGTCTTCTGAGAAAAATGGTACCTCACTTGCGTGGGTCGGCCTAGTGCCTACGACAGGAAACGGCGCAAAACGCAACGTGGTCACACCTCAATTTTGCAGTGAAAAATGACCCTTTTTTGGCAAAGTGCCTAGCTGTAGTTTTTTAACCCTAGCTCTGCTGACACCTAGGGAAATCTAGCAAACCTATACATTTTTGAAAACTAGACACCCAGGAGAAATCAGGATGGGGTGACTCGACTGACTCCCACCAGGTTCTGTTACCCAGAATCCCTTGCAAACCTAACAAATTGACAAAAAAAAAACACATTTTCCTCACATTTCTGTGGTGGAAAGTTCTGGAATCTGCGTGGAACAACAAATTTCCACCCACCCTGCATTCCCCAAAGTCTTCTGAGAAAAATGGTACCTTACTTGTGTGGGTCGGCCTAGTGCCTGCGACAGGAAACGGCACAAAACGCAACGTGGTCGCACCTCAATTTTGCAGTGAAAAATTACCCTTTTTTGGCAAAGTGCCTACCTGTAGTTTTTGAACCCTAGCTCTGCCGGCACCTGGAAAAACCTAGAAAACCTATACAATTTTAAAAACTAGACACACAGGGGAATTCAGGATGGGGTGACTCGACTGCCTCCCACCAGGTTCTGTTACCCAGAATCCCTGGCAAACCTAAAAATTGACAAAAAAAACACATTTCCCTCACATTTCTGTCGTGGAAAGTTCTGGAATCTGCGTGGAACAACCAATTTCCACCCACATCACGTTCCCCAAAGTCTTCTGAGAATAATGGTACCTTACTTGTGTGTGTCGGCCTTGTGCCTGCGACAGGAAACGGCACAAATCGCAATGTGGTCGCACCTCAATTTCGCAGTGAAAAATGACCCTTTTTTGGCAAAGTGCCTACCTGTAGTTTTTTAACCCTAGCTCTGCCGGCACCTAGGGAAATCTAGAAAACCTATACATTTTTGAAAACTAGACACCCAGGGGAAGGCAGGATGGGGTGACTTGACTGCCTCCCACCAGGTCCTGTTACCCAGAATCCCTTGCAAACCTAAAAATTTACCAGAAAAACACATTTTCCTCACATTTCTGTGTGGTAAAGTTGTGGAATCTGCGTGGATCCTCAAATTTCCTCCCACCCAGCGTTCCCCCAGGTATCCCGATAAAAATGGTTCCTCACTTGCGTGGGTGGCTCAAGGACCCACAACAGTCAAGGGCCCAAAACCTAATGAGGCGACATCAAAATTACCTATCACAAACCAACCTGGTTTTGCAAGGGGGTTCCCATGAGTTTTTGGCACGGGGTTCGGCGGCCATCTAGGGAATCCTACCTAACCCACATATTTCTGGAAACTAGACACCCGGGGGAGTCCAGCGAGGTATGGCTTGCGTGGGTCCCTCATCATTCTCCCACCCAGAATCCACTGCAAACTTCAAATATCGCAAAAGAAATATCACTTTTTTCTCACATTTCTGTGTGGTAAAGTTGTGGAATCTGCGTGGATCCTCAAATTTCCTCCCACTCAGTGTTCTCCGAGGTCTCCCGATGAAAATGGTACCTCACTTGCGTGGCTAGGCATAGTGGCTGCAACAGGAAAAGGCCCAAATCGTACGGTGGAGACTTTAAAATTACCTATAGCAAAAGTACCTGTTTTTGAGGGGAGGGTCCTGAGTTTTTTGCCCCGGGCTCGGTGGCCATCTTGGGAAACTACCAAACCCAAACATTTCTGAAAACTAGACACCCGGGGGAGTCTAGCGAGGTATGGCATGCGTGGGTCCCCCAACGTTTTCCTACTCAGAATTCCCTGCAAACCTCAAATTTAGGTAAAAAAAACACCTTTTCCATACATTTTTGCGAGGGATCTCCATGCCAGCACAAATGTCCTACCAGATTGGGGGCTACTGCCACATCTGCCACCCAGGGGGAGTAGGAAGGCTGTAATGTTTGTGGGGGAGGGGTTGGGGGCATGGGCATGCACGTTTTGGGCAGCCCCACTCTAATTCAAATTTGCCTAAAAAACACCCTGGCGTCTAGTGAGCTTTTTGCCCCCCCCCCAACCCACCAGCGGGGCACATTAGGGGCTAATGCCCCCATCTGCCTCCCAGGGGGGGCTGAAAGCCTGCTAGACGCCAGGGAGTTTTTTGGGCACATTTTAATTATGGTGGGGGCTGCCAAAAACAGGCATGCCAATACCCCCACCCCTAATAAAAATTTGCACAAAGAAATCCCTGGCGTCTAGTGGGTTTTTTGCCCCCCCCCGGGGAGCAAATTGGGGGCTCCTGCCCCATCTGACCCCCGGGGGGACAGGAAGGTTGTAATTTTTTGGAGGGAGGGTTGGGGCATGCCCATTTTGGGCATCCCCCACCCTAATTCACATTTGCCCCAAAATAACCCTGGCGTCTAGTGGGCTTTTTACCCCCCCGGGGGGGGCAGATTTGGGGCTACTGCCCCCATCTGCCAGGGGGGGCAGAAAGACTGTAATTTTGTGGCCGGGTGGAGGGGGAATCGGCATGCCCATTTTGGGCAGCCCCCACCCCTAATAAATATCCCATAAAAATACCCTGGTATCTAGTGGGCTTTCTACCCCCCCGGGGGGTGGGCAGATTGGGGGCTACTGCCCCATCTACCCCCCAGGGGGGGCAGAAAGACTTTAGTTTTGTGGCCAGTGGGTGGGGGCATCGGCATGCCCGTTTGGGGCAGCCCCCACCCTTAATAAACATACAAAAAAATCCCTGGTGTCTAGTGTGCTTTCTACCCCCCCGGGGGACAGACTGGGGGCCAGGGGGGGCATAAAGACTACATTTGCCAATATTTTCATGGGGAGGAGCAAATGCCCTTGCCCAAGGGGCCGCTCCCCTCTCCCTGGTGCCTAGTGGGTGGATCCCTGGTTAGGGATCGCCCTCCTGGGGCGCTCCCCAAGCAGAGATCCACTGGGGAGGGGTACCATTGGAAAGGGGAGATTCTCCCCTTTCCAACGATATCTCTCCTGAGTTTCTACGTGCTCAGGGGGCTGAGCCCCCTGAGCACGGAGAAACTGAAACTGAAATGATTCTCTTGGCTCATTTCAGTTTCGGTTTCACTGAAATGACTTCAGCGCGACGTGCGCGCTGATCGTCATTTCAGGGAAACCAGGGGGGGGTCCTCGGGAGCTGGGGAAGGTGTGTGTGCCATGAAGAGCTCAGCTCGTCATCAGCAAGGAAGGGGTTAAAAGACCATTTACATGTTAAGGAGGCTTTGTTTGTTTTTTAACCTCTTCATCTCCACAAGGCAAAGGTGACAAATCCTTTCTTTTACAAGGGTAACCTTTGCCTCCTGTTCTGCTGCGTGGATATTTATTTCTCTGTGCAGCACACGAGAAAAGTTTGTTTATTCCTATTCACCTTACCTGACCCCTGTAGCGGCGTATCACATCAGGCTGTGACACAAACTTTGACTAATAGAGTAGGTCAGAGAATGTTGAGTCAGTGTAAAGGGTTTGAATTGGATGCAGGAAGAATTGGCACCCTAGCGTGTACATATGAGGGTCAAAAGAACATGGTAATTAAGATCCATGGTGCAGACAGGTCAAGGAAAACAAACCCAGAGGACAAAACAACCCCTGCCACAGTATGGGAAAACCCATACAGTAAATATAGTTCAAAATCCTGTGCACACGTTTCAAGTAAAGACGAGGGTTAATAAAAAAAAACCACAATAATTATTCACTGTTCATATTTAGAAATGACGGAGGTCGACATCCAATGTTTCATTTGTGAAGCGATATATTGCAGCTTGATCAGTACAACAAGACATAAAAATCAGCCGACACGTGTTTCGTCACACCATGTCGAGATGTGACTCTTCAGGGCTGGGAAGGACAACAAAATTGGAAACAAAAAACTGAATACAGACAGGAGTCAGAAGACCAAAAGTTAAAATAAAAGTTAACTGAGAATAACATAAAGAACATAACATTTATAAACAACATTAAGTGAATGATTTGAGCAACATTAGGAACACCAAAACTACTGTGGAAACCCTAAGTGCCAAAAGTACATCAAAGTGACATGTGTGGCATAGAATAAAACCGTAAAAAATGTAAGTGGGAAGTGACCATCTAAAGGAAAAAGGGTTGGTTCGATCAAGAGTGCACTATCGCTCATACTAAACTTAAAAGGGCACTGAACATGCAAGATAGAAATCTTAAAGAGATCAGGGAGCTCCGAAAAATTTACAAGTCGGCTATTAAAAAGAGGAGGGCAAAGATGAAAAGTGAAGCATGGGAAGCACTTTTAGATGCCTCTGATTTAAAGGATATGACAGCATTTTGGAGGGCAGTCAATGCGCCATTCTTTAAAGATGACTCAAAGGCTCGAATTGAGATTGCTATTTCAGAGGACGATTGGGTGAGGCACTTTGAGTCACTTTACGGCTAGGTGGAATCCCAAATACAACTGCCTATGCAGGAGATTACCTCCTCATTAAGTAACAAAGAAGGCTCGAACCTCCTGTTTACACTGGATGAAGTTATTAAGGGCATTAATTCAAGCAAGGGGGGCAAAGCCCCGGGCCCCGATGGTGTCCCGGTAGATATTTTTAAACACAATATAAATCTATGGGCACCTTTACTTGTTAGATTCTTGAATGCAGCATGTTTGGTTGGTCTCCCCAGTAAATGGTATGAATCTATCATCGTACCTATTTTTAAAAAGGGGGATAGGGCCAATTGTACTTGTTATCGCCCAATTTCCCTGCTTGACTCTACAGTCAAAATTATTGGGAGGATTATTTTAGATAGGCTGCAGACATGGGCTAAGGAGCACAAGATTATTAGTGACTTGCAATATGGTTTTAGAGAGGGTGTTGGAACTGTGGATCAGGGACTTAATTTATTTTTACTCATGGAAAAATATACTATGGCCAAGGGAGGGAGGTTGTTTTTAACTTTTGTGGATTTGACCTCCGCCTTTGACTGTGTTAATCACAGTAAACTCTGGTTAGTTTTAACTTCTTTGGGCGTTGAGGACAACATTATATGTTTTTTAAGAGAATTATATAACGGAGCCAGGGCCTCGATTAGATACAACATTAATGGCGAGTGTAGTAGAGCGTTTAACATTGCAAGAGGGGTGAGACAAGGCTGTGTCCTTGCCCCGTTCCTATTTTTAATTTACATTAATGGCCTGGAGAATACATTACTGAGGGACTGTAAAGATATGCCAACAGCATCGCAATGCCATATTCCGGCGCTTATTTATGCCGACGATGCTGTCTTAATGGCAAGGACCCCAGTGGCGATGCAAGCAATGATTACGTCATTCTGTACCTTTATGACTGATTTAGATTTAAAGGTGAATTGTACTAAAAACCTTTTCAATGAATTGTGGAGTTAATGTTAAACAGAGGAAAAAAACTATGTTTATTGATCAAAAGCCATTGGATCATGTCTCTAGCTTTCCTTATTTAGGAATATTGTTTGACTCTACTGGTCGATGGAAATGTGCAATTAAATGCAGAAATTTGCTGTTTGCCAAATCCATAATGGCCCTGAAAATGTTTAGCAAAAAAATGGGAAAGAGACCTGTCAAAGAGCTTATACGTATCTATAAAGCTAGCTGTGTTGCTGTGGCAACCTATGGTGCGGGAATTTGGGGGTTTTCTAGCGTCACCAGCCTGCAATTGACCGAGAATAGCTTCCTGCGTTATATCCTCACTGTTCCGGATGGCACGTCGACCCATAATTGCCACACGGAACTTGGTATGACCTATTTAGAAGATCTTATTCGGGTGCAACCGGTCCTTTTGTGGCACAGGGTTTGGACTAATGAAGAGTGCCATTTGAATCGTCTTATTTTGGAGGACGTTCTAAAACTAGAGGGTGTACACAGAGTAAAATGGCTGAGTTACATTAAAACTTTCTGCTACAGCCTGAATTGCCCCGAATTTTACGATGATCCTATGTCAATGATAAGAATCCCTAGGAAAGAGCTTAAGAGGCTATGCATTACTTTCCTGGTGAATCAAAGAGACCGAACTGAAATGTCTAATAAAACTGTGATTGCTCATCAATTGATCTTAATCTCGCAGGATATACAACCGTATTTAACCCTGCGGATGAGTGCACACGAAAGGTTTCTGTCGACAAGATTTAGATTTGGGATTTTATTTAGATTATTAAATTTCCCGGTTATTAATGATTGGTCGACCTGTTTATGTAAATGCCCGTGTGACAATACCTCCACTCAATCAAACATTCATATTTTATTTTTTTGCAATTTTTACACTGTACCGAGGAGAAGGTGGATCATCCCATTTTAAAATATTTGAATTTCAGACAATGTAGACCTGCCTTCCTAGTCATCCAGAAACTGGATGACATATTCTCAGTGGCATCTGTTTCTGTATTTCTTAGAAATGTTTTTCATTCAAGACAAACAATAACTGTCTAATCACAATACTTTTTAGATATGAGTCCCTGTATTTTTAAATGTATTTATTGTTTTGATTAACATATGTAAATAGACTATGAATTGTTTTTTTCTTTTTAATGTACTTTTATGGTTGTCAAAGATTTATAACCGAATAAAGTCTTTTTGAATTGAATTGACCATCTAAATCCACCTTTCGAAATGTATATATGCAGCAGGTGGACAATAATGTATCTTAGATCTGCGTATCCGTTTAGTAATAATAAGGGCAAAGAATGTTGCCATGAATAACTAGTACTAGTATATCTCTACAGAAATATTGTTTTGCAGCTTATTTGTGTCTACGTTTTATTCATGGCAACATTCTTTGAAATGAGTTCTTTTGAGCAGCTATACATTTTTATTAGTAAAGCCAACCCCCAGGCACCGGAGTACTCTTTAAATCCTAAGGTTGTGTTTCCCCAGACCAAAGCCTCTTAAAATATACTGCCCACCAGTAGGGATGAGATGTGATTCCTACACCTTGTAATCCTTATTGGCTTATGTGATATTCCCTGTAGACTGATTTACATACTTGTATGATTGATTGTCTCTGTATAATGTGTGTGTGCTGTAAAGTACTGTGACACACTACACTGAAATGAGTAGTGCTATAAAACAACTGAAATGCATATGAGAGAGGGACTACTTAAAGATGAGGGGCACTGTTGGAGGGTGGCAGTGAGGGAATCCGAGGAGAAGGTAGTGGAAGGGGCTATGGAGCGACGAGGGGCACTGTTGGAGGGTGGGAGGGAGGGAATCCGAGGAGGAGGTAGTGGGAGGGCTATGAAGCGATGAGGGGCACTGTTGGAGGGTGGCAGTGAGGGAATCCGAGGAAGAGGGCATGGGGTGGAGGGATGGAGGGGGGTGCTAGGGAGGGAGAGATGAGGGGCACTGGTGGAGGGTGGTAGTGAGGGGATCCGAGGAGGAGTCATAAGGAGGAGGGGCTATGGGGAGATGAGGGGCACTGGTGGACTGTGGCAGTGAGGGAATCCGAGGAGGAGGTAAATAGGGGGGACCATGGAGGGATGAGGGGCACTGGTGGAAGGTGGTAGTAAAGGTATTTATGGAGAAAGAGGTCATTGGTGCCGCGCCAAAAAAGACTTTCGCATCAGTGCTGAAGACAGCCCTGTCATGGCCTTTCTGTTTTTGTTTATTTAATTGCAGTCGGGTCATAAGGGCTACTGTGGAACATACTTTAAAGTGTGTGCTAATTATATTTACTGCTATATTCAATGTTTTAAGTTTGAAGGTGATTTTACTAATGTTTTACCCAGGGAAAAATGAAAGTGGACCCCGATGGTGCCTGATATGGGGCTGGGGCCTAAGGTCATCTGTGAGATAAGGTGCACTGGAGAGGAGTAGTGGAAAAACAAGTCTGTAAGGGAGTGCGTTGCAGAGTCCAGGGTCAGGTGGAGGTAGTAATGAAGAGGGATTCTTCCTGAAGGCTCGCACAGAGGAAGGCCGAGAAGTATCACTTGCTTGATACTCCCACCTCAGAAACCTCTTCTTGCCATCAAAGGAACATTACATGGAAAAAACACTTTTTGAGAGTGATAATATTTAGAAAGAGATTTGGAAAAGTGTGCGCTTTACTGGGCCTTGTAAGACTAAGAAGAGGTAAAGGAGGGCCCTGAAGCAGGCCTGCCTAGACATATATGCGACAAATCGAACCCGCAGTGGCCCACCCAAATGCACCCTTGGCCCGCCCAAATTAAAATTCCTGGAGACGGGCCTGCCTATAACACTTACCACAAGCCCGTCACGTTCAATATAGGCCCCACAGGCAGTCAGTCCCATTAATTCCCAGCCCCCCCATTCATTACAGGCCCAGATACATAGACCCAGGAGTCGGCTTCATTTATCGCTGGTTCACCCACTTTCATTGCCAGCAGAGCCACATTTCTCACTAGCCCCAAGAACACTTTTTAGGAGGTAGTTGCCTTTATTATCAGCCCTGCCACAATTACTACTGTCTCTACCATATTTATTACCACAGCGACTGTCACATTTATTACTGGCCCAGCCATGTTTATTACAATTTACCTATGTTTATTATTGGCTCTGCACAATGATTTCAAAACTCTACTACATTTATTTCCAGCACAGGAGCATTTACAACAATGCTGCTACATCTATGACAACCCCAGTCACTTTGATAAGAGTCTTGGCAAGTAAGAGGGGCTTCTAAAACCATAATAGAGGTGGAGCACCAAATCGACTTAAGTCAAAAAACAAATGTCCTCTTTGACCCAATCAGAACCACACAATTACAACCATACAATTTGTTCTTACCGCATAATCGGAGCGTAAATGTACCAAATCATGAGTAAAGGGGCGGCGGCCTCCCCCGCTCTTACCTGCCATCTTGGGATGGCAATCTCCAGCACCCCCTCCCACACTTCAATGCGGCTGCTGTGGATCAAATGGAGGAATCTCGCCAGCACCCACGCTCTTCAATGCGGCAAATGCAGGTACCTTCACGTGTGGCTAAATGGCTAGCTACGCTTTTGGGTGCGTCAGTGTCTCAGTGGGTCAATGAGTGGGTAGGTTAGTGTGTAAGAGGGTCTTTGTGTGCATGAGTGTCTGAGTGGGTCTGTGAGATGGTCCATGAATGTCTGAGATGGTCTGTGAGTGGGTGCATGAGTGTCTGAGTGGGTCTGTCAGTAGGTGCATATGTGTCAGAATCTGTCAGTGGATGTGTGAGTGTATGAGTGGGTCTGTGAGTGGGTGCGTAACTGTCAGAGTGGGTCTGTGAATGGGTGCATAAGTCTCTGAGTGGGTCTGTGAGTGGGTGCATGAGTGTCTGGCTGGTCTGTGAGTGGAGGCATGAGTGTCTTAGTGGGTCTGTGAGTGGGTGCATGTGTCTCTCAGTGGGTCTCTGAGTCAGTGTGTGAGTGTATGAGTGGGTCTCTGAGTGGGTCAGTGACTGCCTAAGTGGGTCTGTGACTGGGAGCAGGAGTGTCTGACTAGGTCTGTGTGTGAGTGCATGAGTCTCTCAGTGGGTGTGTAAGACTCTGACTGGGTCTGTGAGTGGGTGCCTGAGTGTCTGAGAGGTTGTGTGAGGGCGTGCGTAAGTGTCTGAGTGGGTACATGAGTCTCTCAGTGGGTCCATGGGTGGGTGCATGAGTGACTGAGTAGGTCTATGAGTGCATGTGAATGTATATTAGTGGGTCCGTGGGTGGGTGCATGAGTCTCTGAGTGGGTCTGTGATTGGGTAAGCATATCAGTGGCTCTGTGAGTAGGTGCATGACTTTGTCAGTGGGTCTGTGAGTGGGTGTCTGAATCTGAGTGGGTCTGTGAGTGGGTGCGGTATTGTCTGAGTGGGTCCCTGAGTTGGTGCATCATTGTCTGAGTGGATCTGTGGATGTATTTTTAAACTTTTTTGTCAGCGATATTTACGAATTCAGTGTGACGTTACATGTGGGGACGCGCTGATGGTCACACTGAATCAGCGAATATTGCTTGTGGGAATAAGAAACATTTTTGAAGGTGGTGTACCCATAAAGAGTCCCACAAACACCCTTGTATTCCAAATTTGGGGACAGGGTACCTCTAACCTGACCCATTATAACTCTTTTCACTTTTATTTTGAGCCCCCGGGGACCGTATCTCAGATAAAATAGCGGCTGCGCCTCTCTCCTCAGGTTTCAGACAGCCAATCACAGCATTCGTGTTGGTGCGCGAATCCACAGTTAATTGCCGAATCGTCATGAAATATCTGCAGCCACAGATATCACTATCTTGATTCTATTAAATTTCTCAACCACCTCCGCCCAAAAAGAATGGTTTGTGATTAGACCAGGGTGGCGGTGAGCCTTAAAGGCTTCACTGGTGCCACTGGACAAATTAACTTGTCCCCCACTCGAGGACAAAGCCTCCCCCTGCCCCAGGCACTGTTTTTTGCGGGCCGGAGGAAAATTAACAATGCAGGCGGAATCTAACTCCACAAGGCTGACCACGCCTCTAGGGTGTTGCTGGATCACTATTGGCGTGGATTAGCCGCAGGACTGGATGCCCATTGGCTACTAGTCCTCAGACCCACTAACACCCCCTAAATCCAGGGCCGAAGGGGCACTCCAGACACTAGAACCTTAGTTTCAATGTGAAACAAGAAGAGATCAGTGTCAGCACAAAAGCAGGACTGCACAAAAGGAAAGGTGCAAAGTACTGCACCTGTGACAGGCACCCTTCATCCGCTGGACTACGACTCGCCAGAACAGGAGACCAGTTCCAAAAGAAAAGTGAGCCCCACTGCAACCTAAAGACCTCACAAGAACACCCTAAGACTATAGGTAGTAGTCCCCTGCAATTAGCAGGCAGAAACCGCTAAGTCCACGACCTTGCTTATCTTCCAAAGGGTTTTCCTCAACGCGCCCCATAAGTACATTTTTACTAAGGTAACTATTTCAACACCACAAGCCTGAGTGACCGCTCCATTTGACAGCTGAAGTGCACGTCTGCACCCCAATTCCCTGAGCCAGGTAACATTGTGGTAGGTGTTGTGAACTAGTCTAGGGACTCACGAGACCTTAACTGCAAGTGGGTTCAATTGAACTCACTCTCTAAGTAACCACTTGCATATATGTGTTTTTCCCAATAACCACAGCGTTAATGTTTTCACATTGCACAGTACTGATTTTTGGTATTTAAAAATATTTAAAAATCAGGTATTTTATAAATTGGTGTTGGATTTCTCTCAAGTCGTGTCATTTACTCATCGTCCATGTTAGTGATGTGAAATGCTTAACACATGTTCCCTCAAGTGGCTTGTCTGCTCTTTGCCACTCTACCAGGACTGAGAGAAGATGCACTGAGAGAGAACCTGTGGAACTGAGGATCCACTGCAGTGGATCCGCTGTAGATCCATGCAGTTAGATTTACAAAACTATTTTTTCTTTAATAACTCCAAAAGTACTGAACAGATTTACACCAAATTGGAAAAAGCACTCTTCCTTTACCAAGATCTAGCTTTCTGCCAAATTTAGAGAAATTCCATTAGCGGTTCGAGCTGTAGTCGCGTGAAAAACTCTATGGGAAATTGCAATGGGAGAATGAGTTTTGGGATGCCTCCTTTTTCTCTGCCCCGCTTGATGAATCACCCAAAAACTTTTCAGTCTGCAGCTGAAGTGAGTGGCAAACTAGTTTTGAGAATTTTGTGAAGATTCGTCAAACTGTGTCAAAGTTATTAGCAAAACAAAAAATGATTTTCCTTTGTAAACTAGGTCCTAACTATAACTACCAGTAGGAAATATATTTATATGTACCAAACCGCAATTCATGAGATGCTCGGGCCCCAAGAGGGTGTGAGACCCGTATGTAGGAATGACCAGACTCCAGACTTCCATGAAGACAAGAATTGTACGCAGGCTTTAATGCTTCCTTAGCATGAACAACTTATTGTGTAGCAAAATACCCAACACGTTTCTGCACAACCTCATCTTGTTCACCGGATCAAGATGAGGTTTCGTCAACACGCATTGGGTGTTTTGATGCACAATAAATCGTTCAGGCTAAGGACGCATTAAAGAGTGCGTGCCTTTCTTATCTTCCAGGAAGTTTGGTCTGATATAAACTGAAGTCCCCAGTGGTGATCCATGTGTGATTTGCAGCAGCTGAATGATGAACAACTTTTATGCCTTTGCTGTTTTTGAAGTTCCCACAATACCCCTTTAGAATACCCCTGTCCATGTGTCATACAAGTCTTTCAGTCACTCCTTTAGTCGTAGCCAACACCAGTGAGCAGTCTGGGACGGTTAGGACTACACTAAAAATAGGAACAGCAACATTTAAGTCTCAGAATGCATAATAGTGTTAGCTAGAAAAGTCAAGGCTGGCTGAAGACGGCCTTCATGGCGTGGGGTTAGTTGTCAGGAAGGAGGTTTAGCCCAGCTTTGCGGGCCTGACGTAGGCACAAGCCCAATTTGGAAAACCCATATTTTGTCCATAGGCACGGTCTGCCGCAGGTCACCCATTCAGATATGTAAGTAATGTTTCAGCTTATTGTGTATGGCAAGACCATAACAAAAATGACAACTTTGTTTTGAAGAAGCAGTCATCATCAGTAGCACCTACAGTTTACCATTCATCCTTTTTCAGATAAGCCCAGGATCACTCTTTTCATCCGAGGACCGGAGAAAATCGAGAAGGGGCTTAACCTGACGCTGGAGTGCTTGGCTGACGGACTGCCTGCCCCCGAGTACATTTGGACCACTCCGAAGGGCGCAGACATCATATACTCCTCAGACAACAGGACCTTGACCATCACGAGTGCTACGAGTCACCACTCCGGGAGCTACATTTGTGAGGCCAGAAACCGACATGGATCCGACACCCAGCAGAAGGAAATCAAGGTGGCAGGTGAGGTGGATTCAGACTGGGAAAAGGGAGCATATACCGGGGAGGGCTCTTATACACTCTCTGTGTCAGTCAGTCAGTCAGTCAAAATACTTTATTCGGTTCATTGCAAAAACCATAAAAGTGTACTACAAAATTCATCAAAGTCAAGACATTGGTTAAATAATAAGACATTAATTGACAAACCTTATCACAGCATAATCATGTACACATAAAATGTATATTATAAATATGATGATAAAAAGGATAAAAGCCGGCAAAAGCCAATTAAGAGAATTAAACCAAATTCAGAATCCTAGGCCTATAAATACAACTATGTGCAATCTATCCAGTTAATTTTCCTCTTCAATCTTAAAGCAATGGTTAAAAAATTTGCTACATTGAAGATCTCCCATGTGGTAGACAGCAACTGTAAATAAAAAAGGGCAGGTTTAACTTGTCTGAAGCCCTTGTCCTTGATAAGGGGAATGATACATTTTTTACGAATAGGACACAAATGTTTACAAAAAAAGATAAAGTGCATAGTGTCTTTAGTTGAGAAACCATCACAAGAACAAATCTCCAGTTCCGAGTCTTTAGTCCATCCTGAACGATCAGAAAGGAGAAGGTGGAATTTGTTCAGTCTAAATTTAGTCAATAAAAATCGATGGTGCATATTGTTGACGACACTCAAGTAGGGTTCTATGCCATTAATAGTGATTAACATTTGACGAGCCCTAACAGATGGTTTACATAGTTCTTATTCTTCTCTATCCAGAGATGCCAACTGTTTAAATGTATATTTCACCCATTTGATGTCCCCTTTCAACAGTTTATCCGGGGAATGATATAATTCCGGTCGACCCAATTTAGCTGCCAGTTTTTGAATATAATTCAGCTAGGGAATAGTTTGACCATGGTCCAAAGATAGACAGTCCCTCATAATTTCATGGTTCAGCTCCAATTCAGGGTTCAGCCATATAGAGATCCACTTCAATAGCGGTGCTAAAGCAATACGATCCTCCAGGTAATCAACCCTACACTCTTGATGAACGATGTATCCCAGGGTAGACTGAGGAACACATAACAAGGATTTCAAAAATTTATCCTCTATCACCTGCAAGGCCTTAACATTTTTTAACCCCCACAAATCTGCACCATACATCGCTATAGCAGTGCATTTAGCATCATAGATTTTCAACACTGCCTCCATAGGCTACACACCCAATTTGCGAGCAAAATCCCGTACTGCCAGGATAGACCTGGCGAAAGCATTTAGTTTTGCAACTAACTGGGGTAACCAAGTAAAATTATCATAAAAAATTACCCCCAGATAGGGAAATCTTGTCACCCTGGATAAAACATTTTCTTCGCAAATCGTTGTCTTAATTTTTTTCGGTTTACTCCCCACAATCATTACATGAGATTTAGGAAAATTTACACTTAGATTCAGTCCCTTCATAAAACTAGAAAATGAATTTAAAAGACATTGCAACCCCACAGCTGTACGTGCTATTAATGCAGCGTCGTCGGCATACAATAATGCCGGAATGGGGAATTTACCGGCCCTTGGTAAGTCTTTACATGCCTCAGTTAAGGCGACCCCTAGTTCATTAATGTATAAAGTAAAAAGTAAGGGGGCCAAAATACAGCCCTGCCTTACACCATTAATGATCGCGATCTTGCCTGTGCTATTTCCCAGACGGTCGTACCTAACTGTGGCTGTAAGATCCCTGTGTAGGTCAGCAAGAAAATACACAATATTTTTGTCAACTCCTAACTTGAGGAGCAGTTCCAGAGCTTGGACCTATTCACCCGATCAAAGGCCGAGGAAAGGTCCATAAATGCCAAATACAAGGTGCCCCGTTTAGCGATAGTGTATTTCCCTATTAACAGATAGAGGTTGAGGCACTGATCTACTGTGCCTCGACCTTTCCTGAACCCATATTGTAAGCATGAAAGGGTTTCTGTGTCCTCCAACCAAGTTGTTAATTTACCAAGGACCACTCGCCCTAGCACTTTAACTGCGGCGCCGATAAGGGAAATGGAGAGGTAACAACTTGGGTCCCCCACTCTCTGTGTCATAAACTGCAGGGATGCTTATGTGACCACATGGTCGCAGCTTAAAAGACCAGCAGCTCCACTCAGCCTTTCATCCTTCCAGGTCGATAAACAGCTATTGTCCGTCGATAGCACCAGGAGATTCCTTGGGGTGAAAGTGCCCTCTCTAAATACACTTCTCGTGTTTCTTATGTTTATATTATACTAATGCTTATGATGGGACATTAGTATCATGATGCTCCTTGTCAAAGACTGGTAATGGGGTTGTACATCGTCAAACCACAAAAGGTAAGATGTGCCTGCGTAGCTTAGCACGTCCCTTAGAAACATAACCATGCTTGAAACACGTTTTTGAGGCTTGTACTTCAGCAAAACTTGTTAAAAACAGAACCTAAAGATTACCCTTCAGCACATTACGCTCCTCCATTTTTATTATGTCATAAAGAGAAGGTCTACACCTCCAAACCAGGGAGTGCATGTAAAGAAAGCAACAGGCTGGAACCAAGGCTCTGATTCTCCGCACAGTTTTTAAAGCACAACTTCGTATCTTTGGTTCCTCAAATATATGTTTTGTAAAGTACCCAGGGAACCCCAGGGCATACTACAGCGCCCAATCCCAGGGCCCGCTACGGTTTTGCTTGGAAAAATTTGAGCCAACGATACCAGAATGCTGCACAGGAGCTGTAAATATGAGAACTTTACAAAGAGAAAGACTTTTTTTTATAAATATAACAACATAAAAGAATTTAAAAGCTCAGAAATCCTAATGCTTAGTTACACCTGTAATCGTTCACCGTGAGATCAAGAAAAAAACGAAACATTTCTATTTATTCCGGAATTTACTCACATTAAAGAGGTGCAAAGGGTTTCCTCCTTCAATTACTCCTCTCATGCATACTGGGAGGAGCGCGGGCATGCACTAATGCCAGGCACCAGGAAGTTTTTTTCTGTTTGTAAAACAATTTAATAACGTTTTTATTTTAATTTTATTTCAGGCCGAGGTTAGTGTAGATTCCCTTTACGTGTCTAAAACATTCACGCAAAGTGCCCAGTGAATTTTGGCAACGCAAAACCCCTTTAAAAGCGAAAATAATATATTTTAGACCGTTTGGAGTGAGCCCCAGGCCATAACGTCACGCCTTAAGGTTACATTACAGGACAGAAACTGATTTTAATGCAGCTAGTTAAGAGATAGCACGTCTGTGCAGAGGGCATTGTGCGTCTCAACCTTAGGGGCGCTCACGCTCATGCATCTATTAACTCAGACATTTTATGAGACGCTGCTTAGTGCTTTACCGTTACTTCAGAGCGCTAGACTAGAGTGATGAGAAATCAAGGGGAGAACCTAGAGGAAAATCAGCCAGAGCACACTTGGAAACGAGTCCTCGGCCTCTTCCTCCACCCCATCCGGCATTCCTCGCGGGGTGCATGAGATATGGAAGAATTTTAGCCCCAAGGAGGAGGGTGCAGACTCGGCTAGTTCACCATCTCAAAAACTCTCGGAGTTTGATGCAGAATAAATACATGGGCATGTTCAATCCACCAGGCATGGCTGTTAACAAATAGGCGGAATAATACTAAACGACCACGAGGTGGCGCAAGCTGCTAGAAAAAGAAACACATACAGAGGAAGAAATACATACATTAGATTGAAGAACACCACAGACCCGTTCTCTCTCGCGGATCCTTTATAACATACATTAAAATTTAACGTATTGGAAAACAATGCTCACTAATTGATTCATAACGGATTCATTTTTGGGCCTCACAAGACGCAGTTGTCGATGGCCAAATTAGAACCTTTGACCTACCGGTGACACGTACTTTTAAATTCTAGTCAGCGAGAGCGTCAGCTCACTGAGCTAGCTTACCGAAGGTGGTGTAGTGTCCTGCGGGACACGTTCTAGTGTCCTGCAGGAAGCTGTAATCCTAGCCACTCCCCTGAGGGCTGGACACACTTCACCCCACACCCATCCATCACGGGTGTCACGAGGGACGTGGCCCCGGCTAATAAAAGGGCCCGGGTGCACGTGCTCGCGTCTAGTTAGTACACTATCTCTCATGGTGTCTGTGTCCGTTATTTATATGATGTGGGCCTGAGGCCCAACATCACACTGGCGACGAGGCGGGATGCTGACCCCGCATGCCTACTAGTCCACGCGTCGTGGTTCTTCGTGGAAAAGGAAAGGAGCCTGACAGGCGGCACCCCAACCACCCGAGGATCGCGACGGCCTTTCTGGACGCCCACTAGTGCCCAGTGCCAGCACAACAACCACGGTCGCGCTGCAGGAAAAGGGAGCCACCCAGCGCGGAGACCGGTGTCCCGTGAAATCTCAGGGCAGACGCCCACACACAGCCGTCGCTGCAATGCTGGTTCTGACCAGCCCGCCAACGGAAGGTTAGTGGGGCAGAAACAAGCAGCCAAGTAACGGATTGCTACCATCGGCGAGGCGCAAGAAACGCCTGTCACTACGACTCCCGCCGTGTCCCGAGGAGTCCACCGGCTTCCCTGCACGCCGCTTCTGCATCAGAGGTACGGAAAGAGGGGAACAATGCCGGACATGTGCCTGCAGCTGAGTCTAGGTGGCCGCCTCAGCTGCCAATCAGCCCTGTGACCCACAAAGCAGCAGAAAGCCTCACTGCCAGCCGGCACTAGCAAGAGAGCCGTGGTGCACTCAGCAAATCCGGCTGCGCCTTTACTGCTGGTGAATGAGTCTTATGCATCTTCCGCCAACGCTACTGGCAGCCCAAGCTCCCCTTTGCCAGTGCAGCGTGGAAAATGAGAGAGGCTGCTGCGGGCGGGTAGAGCAAAGAGGAGAAAGTGTGCGGCCCGCGGCCGGGTGGAACGGCCAGTGTGGAATGAGGCCTACCCCCAAAATCCAGCAGTGAGGCGGACCCAAGAAGAAGGCCCTGCAACCCCTGCCGTGACGACCGATCAGCAGGAGCTGCTGCTCACACCGGAAGTGTAGCATCGCGCTACTAATAATCACAGACACAGCTCGTGGTTTGACTGGAGCTTTATTCCTCACTTCCAGTGTCAACCCTGTCCCTACTCTAACTGCCCTCATCCTGTCCTAGCTCCTCCTCTTCCCCTCAACCCGACTAGCTCCGCCCCCCAACTACTAGACTGTCAACTACCTTACATCTCCCCTTTTCTTAATAAAACAAAACAAACAGTGCTTCAATCCATCTCTTCAATGAGTCTCTTTGGTGGTTGGATATTGTGAGGTGGCCGCAAGGACATGGCCCCAGTGGACTCACTCGGCAAGAGTCCATTCTGCTGACCTCGGCCGTCTGTATCACCATGGTCGGGTTCTTCAAGTGCGAGATTGCCAGTCAGGCTCACCAAAGGTCCTTTCATGTCTCGACGACACTTCTTGAAGTGAGAGACATTCCTGGTGATTCGACGTTGGTCAGATTCCGCAGTCAGCATGGTGCCCTTCTGCTGGGTAACCAGCAGTGGCTCATCACGGAATCGGCAATCAGTCTTTCTCTGTTGATCCTGTTTGACGAGGACATTGTCTCCTTCATGCAAGGATGGAGACCTCGCTCTCCTTTTGGCATCGGCGTATGATTTCATTTTGTCCTTGTTATGTTTGTCAGTCACAGCCATCTCTTGGTGATTGTAAGTTGGTGACACAGCTTGCAAGGCCCCTTCCCATGTTGGGATGCGATTTCTCATCGGTCGCCCTAGCATGAGGGTTGCTGGGCATTGTCCGGTGGTTGAGTGTGGGGTGGTCCTGTAAGCTCTGAGGACTTCATTCAGTGCGGCCTGCAGCTCCTTCTTCTCAGCCGTGGCTTGCTGAAATGTCTTTTTGATCGTAGCCTTAAACCTTTCGATGGTGCCATTTGCTTGTGGCCAGAGTGGTGTAACTTTCCTGTGCTTGAAGTCCATGTGTTTTGCAAATGCACTACATTCGTGTCCATTGAATGGGGGCCCATTGTCCGTCTTAACCTCTTTGTGGACACCCCATGTTGCAAATACTTCATCTAGCACCTTGAGAGTGCAAGAGGCACTTGTGGACGATATTATTTGCGCGATGGGAAATCTTGAATATTCGTCAATTATGGCAACCACATATTTTCCAGACTGCAGCGGTCCGTAGAAGTCCATGGCAATTTCTTGCCACACTCCGCTGGGCAGGGTGGTCATTTGTAGTGGTGCCGGTGGATTGCTTTTGTTGGTCAACTGACAGAGATGGCAATCCTTCAGGGTAGACTCTACCATCTGGTCAAGGAAGGGAAACCAGACGCGTTCCCGGAGAGCTCGCTTTGTAGATACTACTCCTCTATGACCTTCATGGGCCAAATTGACAACTCCCTGCCGTAGTTGACTAGGGATCACAAGTCGTTGACCTCGTAGAATGACTCCATCGGTGGTGACCGACAATTCATCGCAGACATGCCGGAAGGCTTGTATCTCTTGCCGGACTGTGGGGTCTATGTCTTCTTCTTGTGGGTCATGTCTCCACCGATTGGTTTGAATCCGGCGGAGTACAATCTGCAAGACGGCGTCTTGGGCGGTGGCCTCCCGGATGATGTTCATGGGGATGGCAGGTGGCAGTGCTTGATCAGCCACAAAGTGGATATACTCCTCGGCAATCGATGGTTTGGATTCTGATGATGGCTGAGGATGATGGGACATGTAGTCAGCCGGGTTCTCCGCCTTCCCCAGTTTGTGAACAATGGTGAACGTGTACTCTTGCAGTCTGAGACCCCATCTCTCAATTCTCGGAGGCATCTTGGACCTTGGGTTGCCGTAGATGGTGACCAGCGCCTGATGATCGGTGATCAAGGTAAAGTGCTTGCCATATACAAAAACATGAAAGTGTTCACATGCCCAGACCACCGCAAGACTTTCCTTTTCCGGCTGCGAATACTTCTTCTCGGGGTCAGACAGGCTGCGACTGGCATAGGCAACAATCTGTCTCTGGTCAGAGTCGTTCTCATGTTGCGCCAAGATGGCTCCCAAGCCAACGGGGCTGGCGTCTACAGTGATCTCAGTCTTCCGTTGAGGGTTGAAGTATGAGAGGCTGTCTGCCGACCCTACAGCGCGCTTGATGTCTTTGAACGCTTGCTCGCACTGAGGGGTCCAGTCGAATGGTTGACCCAGCTTGGTGAGGATCCGAAGGGGGTGACTGATGGTCGCATAGTCACGGATGTAGCGGGCACAGTAGCTGGCCATCCCCAAGAACGATCTCAAATCGTTAACGTCCTGCGGGCTCTTGATATTGTTCAGGGTTGCAATCTTGTCCGGATCAGGCTTCATGCCCTCATCTGAGAAAATGTGGCCAAAGAATTTCAGAGTAGCCTGGTGAAACTCACATTTCTCCTTGTTCAGCGTCAGATTTGCATCCAACAGGGCATGACAAACACGATCAAGAGCGATGTCGTGCTCATGGACATCGGACCCATAGACCAGGATGTCGTCGCTGTAGTTCAAGGTGTTGGGGATGTGTTGAATAAGTTGCCGGATTGCCTCCTGAAAAATTTCTGCGGCAGAGGAGACACCAAAGCTCAGCCTTTTGTACCTAAAAAGGCCAAGGTGCGTTGCAAACGTCGTGATGTAGCGAGATTTGGTGTCTAATTCGAGCTGGTGATAGCCTTTGTTTAAGTCCAGCTTCGAGAATACCCTTGCACCATTCAGTGCAGCGATCATGTCGCTCAGATGCGGTCCAGGGTGTCGCTCCCTTTCAATCGCAGTGTTGGGTAGGCGCATGTCAACGCACAGCCTCACCTTGTTGGGAGTCCCTTTTTTAGGAACGATGACCACTGGCGACACCCATGCGGTTGGGCCATCCGTGCGCTCTATGATGTCCGCAGACAGGAGTTCCTGAAGTTCGTCCTCGACGGCACTTTGAAGATGGAATGGAACACGTCGTGGGTGCTGAGCAACTGGTTTGATCTGTTCGTTTAATTGCAGATGAATTTGGCACCCTTTCAGCTTACCCAGGCCCTGAAATAGCTTGGGGAACTTGCTGACACAGTTCTGGTTGTCATTGACTTTGAATAAAATAGCCACCAGCCGAAGACGCTCTGCAGTGGGGAGACTGAGTAGGCAGTCGGCTTCAGGTCCTTTGATGACATGGATGACCGCTGGTATGGTAATGGTGTCATGAGTGAGTGTTGTGTGGAATTTGCCCAGACAAGGGAGTGGCTTCTTGGACATCCACGTGAAAACACGGACTGGTGCAAAAGTCAATGGGGGCTTCGGGGTCATTTTCTCATATTCCGTAACAGGAATGTAGTTTAGCGAAGCTCCACTGTCCATTACGAATTTGGTGTCATGATTCCCCACTTTAATGTCCAGGCGTGGATACCTTTTGAGTTGGTCAGGATCTGCAATCATGTTTAAGTATTCAACGGTGTACGCTGATTCCCTGGATGATGATGATCTCGAGTCCCGAGACGGGGATCTGCGTTCCCATCGTGACCTGCGTGATTCTCGGCTGGAATGTGATGAGCCTGGGGACCGCATGGACTCACCTCGAACAGCTCGTATGTGATGCTTTCTTGTGTCTGAGCGAGACGATCTCGTTGTCTCACTTCGCCTCTCCTTGTGATAGTCTCCACACATTGCTTCAAAGTGGTCCGACCGCCCACATTTCCTGCATCGCTGACCCATGGCAGGACAGGTGTCTGCATGGGGATAGTCATGTCCACATCGGTAACATCGTTTAGTCCCTTCTGGCTTCCGGTCCCTTCGCCCGGGTTCTCTCCTCCTGTATTCTGGGCGTCTTTGGCGCGATGACGGTCTCTGTCTCCATTGCTTCTCTTGCGAGTACTTTCGTCTGCTACTGGGTTTTTCTTGAACGCGGTGCGCCTGCTCATGGCTTACACTGTGTCCTGTTTCGATGGTGGCGGCGTGTTCTTCAGCTTGGTCATAGACACGAGTCATTTCTTCGATCTCTTCTAATTCATGTGGTTTTCTCAGCAGCCGCCTTCTGACTGTTTCCGAGTGGCAACCGGTTATGATTTGCGATTTGATGGCAGCGTCACGCGAGAAGGTTTCGAATTCACAGTGTCTCGACAGCCGCCGCAGCCGGGTGATGAATGCACTCATTGCTTCCTCTTTTCCTTGACGCGCTTGATGAAATGCATGGCGTTCATAGTCCACATTCCTTTTGTGGAGGAATTTCTTGTTTAACGCCTCACGTACCTTGTCATAGGTTCCAGCATCTGCAGGCGGAAGGTCCTTGATTATTTTGCTTATTTCTCGGCCTGCTAGGTTGCGGAGGGCAATTAACTTTTTTTTGTCCACCGTCACTTTGGACCCCTCAATATAATCTTCGAAGTCTTCTAGCCATTCTTGCCACTTGGGGCCCATGCTCCCTCCCGTGGTCACGGTCAGGGGTTCTGGGGCTCACAGGTGCGATCCTCCCGCGATGATGGGCTTAGCTTCATTCCGCTGTGGTGAAGTATTGGGGGTCACCATTGTGTCGCTGTTTCCCTCTCACTCTTTCCTTTGCCTGTGCTTGTTTTCTCACTACACTGCTTGCGTTTGTCAATGTTCGTTCTTGTAGTTCACTCACATTTATTATTGTCTGTCGACTTGATGTTGTCAATGCTTGTTTGCTTCTTCTCGCCAATGCTTGTTTATTTGCTCTTGTCAATGCTTGTTTATTTGTTCTTGTCAATGCTTGTTTATTCTTACTCGCCAATGCTTGTTTATATTGCTGTATGCCTGACTTCAAAATGGCCGCTCTACAATGACCAAGGGGTCTGTCTTGAAAGTTGCCTGACTCCAAGATGGCCGCTGTCACTGCATGCACATGAGGCTTTCTCTCTCCCTTCACTCGGTCCCAGTTCACACAGGACTCACCGGCAGGCGACTTCAGGAGGCAGCACACATCAGGATTCACTTCCCTCCTGCCACTGCTACCACCAGGTGAGGTTGGGGTGGGCTCCCGCCTTACTTTGCAAGGTCCCGCGCTTTCTTCGGCGACAGCGTGCCGAAACTCACGCATCGGGCGTGAGATTTTCTGACGTCGACGGGCACTCGAGCCCCGACTTCAACACGCTCGGTGGCGCTTGCCAGCGGGCCTTCGGGGACAGCGTCCTCCACGCTTGGGCACTTCTTCTTCGCTCTTGGGTGCGAGGCAGGGTCGGAGTGGGTTCCCGACTTCTGCACTTCCAGCGCTCACCTAAGGCACACGCTTCCGGCGTGAGTCGCGCTTCGGCGCGATCAGCTTCTTTTCTTCGAGCGGTTCAGCGCTCGTTGCTTCGGCCCCTCTTGGCTCCCTCACGGTCTCTGGAGGGGTAGGGTCACCTGCTGCTGGCCACTCTGCTCGGGCGGCAGCTCGGCTTCACTCGGCAGCGTTCTCCTCGACACTGCCCGGGGCAGGGTGCTCTCGTGGGGGTCTGTGGACAGTGGGTTTAGTCATCCCACCCTCGTCGCCAGTTGTAGCATCGCGCTACTAATAATCACAGACACAGCTTGTGGTTTGACTGGAGCTTTATTCCTCACTTCCAGTGTCAACCCTGTCCCTACTCTAACTGCCCTCATCCTGTCCTAGCTCCTCCTCTTCCCCTCAATCTGACTAGCTCCGCCCCCCCAACTACTAGACTGTCAACTACATTACAGGAAGTGTCTGGTCGGGTGTGGTCGGGGTGAAATGCCTGTGCAAAGAGTGAAGTTGGCACCCGGAGACCAGTATAAGTGAAGAGGACTGGAATGTTGTAGCCCCTGCGCAACCCGTGATGTGAGAGGGCCTGTTGGGGGCGGAGTAGTCAAAAGGATGCTGTGCGGCCAGTACCACGAAAATGCAAGGTAGGAGGAAACGTGAGACCTAAAACATTGCAGGTGCGTTCTGCACTATGACTGCACGGCCCCCAAATACAGAAAAACACATACCGAGGTGAAGGGGTAGTCATCCTGCGGCCGGTATGTGTCCAAAGCAGCGGACATCTGAAAAGGAGCTCAGTCCACGAGGTAGGAGAGAGCGTAGCCACCAGGAAACAGTAGCAGTTCTGAACGGGCCCTGCTGTCGGCCGGTAATACATTCCACCAGCGAGGAAGTAGCCAAGTTTGTAAGGTGCCAGCATCAAAGTGCCCACATCCAAAGAGAACTCCGGGACAGTGAGCAAGGAGACCCGCAACATGAAGGAAGCTGCCGGGGCCTTTGAAAATAAGGCAACAGTGCCAGCTAGTGGCCGTTTTGCGCCACTGCAGTCACGAACATAAAACTTATAGTGTAAGTACAAGACTGCAGCAGAAACCACCCGGTTGCGGCAGCCTACAATCAGAGCCAAGGACAAAAGAAGCTACAGTTACTTGGCACACAACAACTCGGCCCCACACTCAGCCAATAAAAGGATATGTGCCCCCTCCAGCCCTGATCACGAGAACAGCCTGAGAGGGCCAGCTAGGTGTCAAGGTGAGACAGTCCCAGGAGAACACTGTTTTGTTCAACCATTACACCGGTACTGCACAACATTGCCTGCAAGTGAAGAAAGCAGGCAGAGTAAAGCGCTGACAAAAGCCTCACATGGAGTTCCCAGTCCTGTTCTACCTGTCTCAGCCCCAAGAACCCAAAGCTGCCTCAACAAGGATAAGGCACCGCCAGAGGAGAAACAAAGAGAGAGAGAGGGGGCAACACTATCTACGAGAGCAGCCCACTTGTGAGGCTGGGGTAGTAACAGGAAAGGACAATAAACATTTTTTTTTAAAAAGAGAGAACCACACGGACGTCCTGCCAAAGGGTTTTAGAGGGGGAGAGACTGAACCTCTGAAGAGAGCCCCTGCCAAGCCCGATGTGATAGTGCAAATGAGAATCTACGAACGGGAATGGCCCCATTCAAGGACTGCTACTCTTGGGCTCAGCACAACTCCACTGACCCCCTCGAGAAGCCCAAAGCGGCGCCAGCCCATAAACGAGAAAAGTACCCAAGAGCGGCCAAGCATAAGAAGGCAGCCAGCCTCACACGATATACAAGAAAAGCGTGCAGAGAAGACGCAAACCCCAGTAGCTAACTTTCGCCACCGCAAGCGAGAACATCGCACCACCCGCTCCAAACAGGCACACTAAGTGCCAGAAGAAGACGGAGGGCACCACGTCAGAAGCGCGCAGGAGACAGCACCAGTGAACCTGATGCACAAGAAAGTGCCCAGGAGACAGAGACATCTCCACAAAGAAGCACTCTTGAACGCAGGTAGTGGAGCATCCACGTCTCCACCGCCCCATCGAAGCCCCGCAGTGAGCCGAAAGCAATGCAAAGTGTCCTCCCTCGCACCGCCTCAGGACGGAGACGACAGTAACCCGCGACAGGCAAGAGAGGAGTCGCACACTCCATGTGGCAGGCCATCACAGCAACAGGCGCTCCGACAACCGACGACACGTGCCCGGACATCACATCACCCAGCAAGCAAGGAGCACGTCACACCAATTGACCAGTCAGGACAAGCACGCCTAAACGAAGGCGGATGCCGGCACCACCTCGAGATCCAAATGCACGCCCTCGAAGAAGGAAGAGAGTGACAGCCCTGTCACCCCGAAATCGGATGAACACAGGTGGGTCGAATAGACTAACAAAGGGAGAAGACCGAGGACTTTTACAGCATGCCAGGAGCACACCCTGACACACCCGACAGCCACCAAGGCGGACTGACGGCCTGGCGACAGCACCAAGGATAACCACACGTAAGCTGCAGCAAGTGCAAACCGAGTCTCATCCCACCACTTCCCCAGGTGAGCGTCAATCGGCGCCCCTGGACACAGGCTCAAGGGAGAACCAAGAGTAAGCCGCAGCAAGCGCAAACTGAGTCTCATCCCAATGCGTCTCCAGGTGAGCGTCAAACAGCGTCCCTGGATACAGCCTCAAGGGAGAACCAAGGGTAAGCCGCAGCGAGCGCAGACCGAGTATCATCCCAAAGTTTCCCCAGGTGAGCGTCAACCGGCGTCCCTGGATATAGCCTCACGGGAGAGCCAAACATAATCCGCAGCAAGCGCACACTGTGTATCATCCCAACGCTTTCCCAGGCGACCGTCCACCCCAGACTGTCAACAGTCTAAGTCAAACGGCATCCCTGGTACCGACTGCAGATGCCATGGGTGAAGATCGGTATCGAGTGTCTTTTCCTCACAACGCCTCAAGACTGAGTCAGCTGTGGCCACAAGCCAGGCAAGAGAGGATCCACACACTCTACGTGTCACGCCATCACTTAAACTCAACCTCAGCACGGCGGATGCACAGGGCTGCTAAGTCCCTCCTGACATCCAACTCTCCCAGCAAGTCAAACACCACTCCAAGAGTATCAATGGACTGGAGTCACCAGCTGTTGACACACCAGCAGAGAAAAGAGACCAGAGGCTACCTGTGACCCGGGCACACCCTAGAACCGCGGTAGCGAGAGCAAGCATCGACCAAGACATCTCCACCCTAGAGGGTTGGGCGTGCGACCAAGTAACGGCTCCTCAGTGGTCCAGCAGCTGCCCCCATTCGGCACACAAGCGGCCCTAGTATAGCCTTCCTGCAGTCCCGCAGCAACCCCGGCAACGGGCCTCTCCAGGCGGAAGAGTGAAAAGAGACTTTCCCCCACCAACGGGTCATCGGTTGCAGCAAAAAGGGTCCACAGAGACAAGTGATCAGGGAACACCTCCACGAACCGTCACCATGAACTCCATCCATGCTCATGACACATCCTATTGAAATAACTGTTTGAATTCACCACGGACCATCACCGATGTCGACAAAAAGGAAGTCCTGCAAGACATGTCAGCACAAGTGAACTGTTGCTATGCAGCGGACATCTCCAAGTCGGCGGTCGTGTCCTGAACCCTTCAGGTTAAACTACGAGTGCCAACCGAGAAGGTCCTGCTGCAGGCAGAGTCATCAGCCCACGTCTGGCGTCTTCCTACCCCCCGTCTCAGAAGACTGATGGACCCTGTGGTGTTTTAGTTAATTGTTTTGTCCCCACAGGTTGGACTAACATTTTGTTTGTTTTTTAAGAAAGTTTGAAAGGAATGTAGTGCCCTGCGGGACACGTTCTAGTGTCCCGCAGGAAGCTGTAATCCCAGCCACTCCCCTGTGGGCTGGACACACTTCACCCCCCACCCATCCATCACGGGTGTCACAAGTGATGTGGCCCCGGCTACTAAAAGGGCCCGGGTGCACGTGCTCGCGGCTAGTTTGTACACTATCTCTCATGGTGTCTGTGTCCGTTATTTATATGATGTGGGCCTGAGGCCCAACATCACAGGTGGAAACTGTCACCCGCATGTGGCACAGTTCTCAGCATTGATCAGGCGTCTTCTTTGACCCAGATTCTGATCCGTGAGACAAAGATCTGCAATAGAAGCGAGGTGGACGAATGTTGTATCACACAATGAAAGGTGTCCCCATTTAATTTTCTTCCAATTCCACCTATGTTTTCAAACTTGCCCTGGAGGCCAGTATTAGGTGTATTTTACATTTACACTGTGGGACTCCTGCTAATTTCCTAAGAAACAGCCCCTTGTTATAGCTTGGCAGTCAAGAAGGCATTATGTCATTATTGTTTCACTAGTAACTCTTCAAAGTTAGTCGATGATGCAAAAGCAATCCGAATATTGTTATGCACAAAAATGGACATGAAGAAAATGCAATTTAAAAACGAGTACTTTGCCATCAGTCTAATAATCTGTGAGCATGATTCACAAAGTCAGTAGTTTCCAGGGTATTCCCAAAAGGTGATCTTGCACTTCTAATTCCATTCACTCATACACAATATTACCTGACAATAGTGTAATATTTTCCATGTCTAAATCCTGCTACAGGTCACAAAGCACACAACCCTGGAAAGTTTTGAAACACCCTCAAACTCTTGAGTTTCTTCATATTCACAAACCTTTTTAGACCCTTTCCTGCCCGTGGTGGGAATGGGAAGGAATTGGCGAGATTCAACATTGAGAGTTCTTAAAATAGATAAATACAACGATACACAGGAGTACACCTGCAGGTGTGGATTTATGTATTATTTAAGGAATCGGGCTATGCGCCTCCACCTTATCAGCACTGCTAGTGCAGATTTGCAATTATTGCTTAGATATGAATGCAAGTGCTTGATCACGCATTTAATAAAGTTTGTATGGTTTGGCAATTACGGCTTAAATCTGTATGTGATTTTTAATTAAGAACACAACGCATAGGGAAGCCCAAACACAAACAGCGTTTATACAACATTTCAGGCAGCCAAGCTAAAGTATCACAGACAATTGTCATTTCAACTGACCAGGGATCATGCTAGAAAGGTGTCAGTTAGAGCAGTGGCTAAAAACAAAACCCTCCTATCCTTTGACAGGTTTGAAAACAAGGGTGCTCTTACTAAAATGTGCAATGTACAACATGAAGTATCATGGTTGCCGGGGCTAACATGGCCCAATGAAGCTATCAGCAGACCCAATGCTAGTTAAAACTTTTAAACAGGGGACAAGTTTTCTAGCTGACACATGGTGAATACATCCATAAATGTGTATTGATAGTTACATACACTTCTCTCCACCAGCATATTAAGTATAATATAGCATAGTAGAGTATGTTTTTACAGCCCACCATTTGTCGGGGGGAAACACTTCAATATTTACATTCTCAATAGAACAAAATCTCACTACTTTTTAGTTTTATTTCACTATGCTCACCTCCCTAATTATTCTCAGAGATAGCAAGAGTAAAAGTGTTGGCTGTGCCTTTATTTTTGCATCAGCGTTAGATGATGGACAATACTAATTAAATAGCAACACGATCCCAATCAAGAGAATAACGATAATGAATTTGAACACCTTCATTCCCCCAGAGCCTGTTGTGCCATTACGACAGCCACTGTTCCGCCTGCCATTTACACCCATGCTCTGCTCCCTCTGTTCTGGAGCACTGTCAGGTCGCGGTTTCCCGTAAATTAACTTACCTCTCGGCGGCCAGCCTTCTGGAGCAAACTCCTTGTCCGTCGCTCCTCTCACTGGGGGTTCTTCACTGAGCGACGTGTTCTGCCCTTCCCAGGATCCCTCAGTAATGATCTCTGGGAAGAGAATATTGAACCCAATCCAAGATGGACTCCACATTACAGATTCCTAAAGATGCCTACCCAATAAAATATGGAAGTTTGTTCGAGAAGCAACTTCGTGTTTCTGGAATGTACTAGGAGGAAATCTTCTCTGCTCTTCATCACAACACTTAAAGCTGTTTTTTCGTGTTATCTCGCTCCTAACTTTCTTTTGGACTTTTTCCAGTTCTGTCTCTTGTCCTTCAGCCTTTCTTCCTTCAGGTCCCTCATTTGCTTTTCTACATAAACTTTGTGATTACTGTTGATGACATCAGATTACAGCTGGGTTCACCTCCTCTTTCTGATGGCTGGTTCTTTGATCCTCAAGCTAAGTACCTCTGACCCCTCCGGGATCCCTGATTCGAACTCAGAGGCTTTTTGCCTTAGGGTTTTTACCTCATTTGGGGCTACTTCACTTCCTGCTAGGCGGTACCCAGTGTCCGTGGCAGCATGCCTACTGGAAGGGGTTGCACCCACCTGCGGCAGACTAAGAGCCTGATTTTGATCTTTTGGATTACGTCCGACAAAGTATAAATCCCATAGGAGATAATGGGATTTATATTTCGGTGGACAGGATAACCATCACCATTGTGATGGAGGAACCCGACCGCTAATATCTAAATCAGGCCCTATGACTGTGAAGACCTGAACGTCCAGACCTAGAAGCAGCCTGAAAGACTTCATTAGGTGTCAGCCTCATGACAGGGCCGAACACTTCCCCCAACCATCCCCAAATGCCCCTTGGACTCAAATCAGATCCTAAGTGCATTTCGTGTTGTTTCTTCACCCTTTCTTTAATATGATCTATCTGCTAATATATGCTAAGAGAGGCTTAGGGATGGTGAGTGCAACACTTGGTTCCTACAGTGGTACAAATCCCCCCTTTGGCTGCCAGATAGTCATACAGGCATCCTGCTCTGAACTAACCCCTTTCAGTGTGCATCCATCAGTTACTAATCCTAAATCTATTGTGGTGGGTGGAATTTGCTATCTCTTCTAAGATTTCAGCATTTCTCCTTATCTCGTTTGAAGCAACAGTCATATCTTAAATAGAGATTAGGACTGAAAAAAATCCAGAAGTGGATGCAAAAGTTCTCTGACGTCTTTTCATTTTAAAGGATGAACATCAAAATGTCTTATAGCAGGCACAATGTACCCCGGAAAGCACGTTTCAGTACAGTCCAGAGGCAACCAAGAGTAAGCTAGTGCGCCTTAAGTCCTTAAGCAGAGCAATACTCAAATGGGGACTGATGAAAGAAATGTATTTTACTGTTAAGTCACATTTACTATGTCTGACTGGTATACTGGATATGTTGGCTCCTCGGTGCTCCAAATTAATCCTTGCTCAGTAATTGTGAGGTGAGTAGTGCCTGCCATATTGTGATTAAGAGGATTATACATATTTTCCAGGCCTGGGAAGAAAGATGGGGAAATTCTAGCACATTGTGGCAGTCTGTGGTCCACATGATAAAGCTGCAAGCAAGTTTTACTGACACTGCTTGGTACCCCATCAGAGGGATGCTGTCTCCTACATCAATGGGCATGTGCTTGCATACCCAGCAAGAAGAATTATTTGTCTGCCTATATTTTCATAACAGCAAGATGTAGGAGCTGCCCTTGTTGGCTGAGCGGGGAATTTGTACCAGGGGAGTCTTTGCAAAATGTGCTCTAGGTGTATTTTCCCATCCCTCCACAAGAATGTATCTCACCACCAGCCAAATACTCTGAGCAGCAGCAAATACATCAGGCCAGACCCACAACGGGATCGGGGGCATGGGTAGGGAAGGCTGTTTAATGGGGGCGAAGACAGCAACAAAAGGAGGCTGATGCAACACCATCCTGAGATGAGGAAATAGGCAAAGAGGCAGTGCCCAAATGCTGCGTCCCACCAGCCGACAATGAAGGTGGAGCAGAGAGGGTGTCGGCGGGTGCCTGAGTGGCTGTCTCAGGCTTCAGCTCAATCACTGAAGCTCCATTGGCCCTAAGGAGCCAAACTCACTTGCGGTGCAAGGAATGAATCCAGGTTGCCAGACCCCGTAATTTAACAGCAGTGTTCGTACTGAGCAAGACTTGGTACAAGCCGCGTCAGCTCTTCTGGACAGCTATCTTTTTCTGGGACACTTGCACATAGACCGGATCACCAAGCTGGAGGGAATGGCAAGCCTCGGTCGGGCACTCAGGTAAGGTACCTCACACCTGAGAATGGAAACTGTAAAAGCGATCTTTATATTCAGAAGTTGATACGTTTCAGTGAGTTTGCCTTTGGGAAAACATAAAGTGCCCCATCTCCCACAAACACATAAACAAAGTGCTTAGACTTAAGAAACAGACTATGCGACCCCAGGGTGGGATCAAAATGGCAATTGACACATACAGTCACAAGATGAATTCTTGTTGGAACTAATTGTTCAAAAATTCACAAAGAAAAAGAAATATTTTTTAATTGTGTATAAATAATTCTAATACACAAAGGACTTCCAAAACAGAACAATTAAGCAATGTGCACAAGATGTCCCACACTTAATAGCAACTGGCTACAAAATATATGGACATAGTAAAAGCAGTTTATATCTCGGTTTCATCCCTTTCTCCTACTGTAAATCCCATGTGCAAGTCAAATAATAATAAATAACAAATGATCATTGTGCATGTCAATAATATAGCTCCAAGGTGCAACTAATGGGTCGATTGCTCTTTTTTGTAGCCTCGACAGGTAAGTAATTTGGCTTAACTGATAAGCTTAAAGAATTTTAAACAAGGTGAAAACTGGTTCCTCATACGTCTATATGCGGAAGGATTTCAAGTAGAGAGCAGAGCCAGAGCCAAGTTAGATTCCTAGCTTGGCTCTAAGAGCCAAAGCACGAGCCAAGCCATCAAAAGGTTCAACATGTACATCCTGCAACAAATGCCATGAAGAAATATGATGAAGACTCTTTAAACTATGAAATAATCATGAATACCCCAATGCTCTGATGACATTGCCACGAGTTACCCAAGAAGAGTCAGCTTGCCATATTCTCTGTATGTATGGCTGATAATGTTATTTAATGTGAAGCAATATTATTTTAAATTAACCATAATCAAGATCCTGGCCTGAATTATTTCAATGTGCTCTCAAATTGATTGGTTAAGGAAAATTTTACATAATGGGGCGAAGTATGCCTATTTGGTAGGATGGCGACCTGATAGCTTCTGAATGCTGTGAGAACATAAGTAAGGGGGCAACGCACGCTGAAGGCGGTGTCTTCTTAGGCCCAAGGTCATTGAAGTAGCCTTACAGCTGTAAGTGCTTTTATGTGTATGGCTTAGCAAGGGCAAATCTGTTAAGGTGAAAGGGAAGGTATATACGAAATGAATGCTTGGTTTAATATAACACAACAGTGAGAAGTTTAAATCTACTGTTCTTGCATTTATCTTTTGTAGTATTTATGAGAACTGAGTATATCCATGCACGACAGGATAAGCCTTGATGTTACTTTATTTATATATTGCATGCCAGCTAAAATCTCACACTAAACAATAACTATTAAGATACAGATTTTTAAAAAAGAATATCGAAATATTTGTTGTTAATTAATATTCACACCAATTTCAACATAATGAACACACATTTGGTAATAGCATAGAAATCCAAAAGCAAAACCAATTGATGGCCAGAATGCAGAACAATGTCATACATTCACCCCAGTACAGAAATCTGGGCCTAAATCCATCGTTTTTTTGCTCACCATGCCATTCCAGTTTGGATTCAACCCAGATCTGTGACTGGCGGTGAGTGTTTGAAAAGTTTCAGCACTCTGTCCATCATCTCCTTGTGTTTGCTTTGTTCGCCCTAAATTGGCAGGGTATGCCCAGACGAGAGTGCCTTGCTCACTTTGCCACTGGATTCAAGCTAGCCTGGCTGAAGAGGGCTGTTAGCCCGAAACCGGTCCCAGCATGCTTGTTTCCGGTCCAAGAAAGCCATGGCTTGGCAGTTCGGGCTGGACTGTTCCCATGAGGCACAGGGTCAAGACTGATTTGCATATAGCTGTGTCTGAACTGGGGTGGCAAAGTGAGCTAGCGAATGATAATGGAGTCAACCCAGATCTGTGACTGGGAGTGAGTGTTTGAAAAGTTTCAGCACTCCGTCCATCATCTCCTTGGGTTTGTTTAATAGCATGTAAATCATCATGCTTCTCAAATGCAATTGATTTCAATCTCAAAATAGACCTGGGGGGAAATGTCTGCTTGAGTGTTATTAACCTCACAGTCTAAAAATAGCAGACATTTATTGAATCAGTGCAGAAAATGAATTTGTATGTATTGCATTCCTGCTTCCATCAGTGATTATTTTAATGTTTCAGGACTCTCTTTGAGTTATGAGTCTTCTTCATCAGGTCTATACATGGATTACAGACTTCATATTCAATATGTTGAGGCCCCCATCAAATATAGAGATATCAACTTAAGAGATTACTCCTTCTGATATTTCTCCTGGGACCACTGCCAGTATGAGTGGCGAATCTTGGTGCCATCTGAATAATCACTGAAATACTGAAACACCCGCAGTTTTGTGAATATTATGCTTATCATTAGTTAATTAGAAACATATTTTTTCAAAAATCTGTTTCTAGAAAATAATAGATTTTTGTGAGATTCTGACTGGCATGAAATGTATAACCAAAGGTGTAAGGGGAAATCATGAAGGGGAAAGTCTTCAACTAATGTTAAAGAGATTATCAAAATGTTGAGGGATGTTTTTAGGCTTTTTGAGAGAATCATACGTTTGACACACTTCCCCTTGAGTTTGAGCAGTGGCAATTTTTCCAACTGTAACTGTTTCCTTTACCATATCCTTTCTTTTGCAGACACATTGCCTTTAATCCTTGGCCTGGTCTTGGCAGCTGTGGGATTGGTGGTTGCTGTAACCGGCGGAGTGGCCTACTATCTGTGGAACAGGGCTAGGAAAATCCGAAAGTATGAATTGCAGAAATCAAAACAGAAGGCAAAGAAGCCTGCAACTAGAGACAGCCTCCTCCCCCAGGAGAATAAAGTTCTTCCGTTCGAGATGTGAGTTTACTGACCCGGAAGTGATTCCTTTTCAATAGCTTGTGCATAGAAAGAAGGGACCTGGAGAAGGACTGTGGCAGAAGAGATTAAGTGAATGTCATGGAAGAGATCTTGAAAATTACAACTGAAACATCAAACTGTGGAGCAATGGGATGCCTGAATTGCTGAACAGATTTAGTATTTGAAACTCCAAGTAGCAGACTGCAAAGAGCCTGTTAAAGTTCTCTGTGCTCTCTGCTGAACTAAAGTATTAGAGGTTTATCACCTCAAACATTGTGGGGTTCAAAAAGGAATCACTTGCCCCCTCATCCATGCCCTTAAAATTGCAAGCAGACACTTTCAGATACTGTATGTCACGTCTCCACTGGATAATTCGTTTTTTTAATGTCATGCACTGCAAATTGAAATCACCTCAAGATGCTGGATATAATATAGGAGCGGTTATAGTACAGGGGTCATACTGGAGGCTGATTCATGTGCAGCAGTGTAAGCTTCTCACACTACCCATCATGAAGGAACTTCAGACTCCTTGGAGTACACAACCTGCAGAATTCACATCGGCGATATAGTTCACTTACACAGGGACACGTTTGGGGAGGTTGTGAGGTGGCTTTTGCATGCTGAAGCAATTCTACTGCTGCAGGTCAATAGAGAGGAGTCCAGGCCACCCGTGTTAATAGCCAGCCCTACCCTCCACATTCACTGCACTGAAACCAATGTCTGCACTGACACAGTGTGAGATCTTGAAGCCGCTGTATTTTATTCCGTTTTACATTGTTCTCTTGAGGCCATTGATTGTGCATAAATGTGGGACTGTCGAAATGAATCACTGTAGTAACAAATTGCTTTTTTGCTCCAAAAGCGCATCTGATAACTAAAAATTCTCTCCCACGATTGCCAACATGAGCTCAGCTAGTAGACGGTTGGGTGGGTTGGTGGTGTTTTAAAAATGGAAACGTTTTGTTGAGTGTCAGATGTTGCACATGGATTGCTAAAACAGTTATGTGCTTGTGTTTTGAGCCAGTGATCTGCTTTACACAAGGCGCTACTGTATTTGTCAGATATAACTTCGACGTATAAGGCATTTGTATGCCTTTACTGTAGTACAAAACCAAAATTATCGTGGGGCAACCCGGTATCCCTGGGTACCTGGTACCCTTGAGAAAAGCATTTTTTTGCCTATGCTTCCATGGCAAAATACACTTAAGTATCCTATAACAGGCTTTTAATTACCGCATGTTTTTCTCTAATATAAAAAAGATGATTTAGTAGGTGCTCCAAAAATGGTGCAGCAAAAGTGACAAGTTTGAGATGCCGAGCTACCTTTCCACGGATCATCAGTGGCTGGAAGCTTTGGCTTCAGTACTTATGAAAACTCACCAAGTGATTTGAACAGCTGCTGTTCCAGTGCGGCAGATTTATGCAAACCAACTCCTCTTTGCCACCAGATGGCTTTCATTGTACCCTTATTTGAGTTACTGGAGGGGTCGAAACTTTGACAAATTAACTTATTGACTGAAAGAACAAAAAACTGAACTGGAATCACGAGTCCTTCGTTTTGAATCATTGTACTACTCCGTCATCATCCTTTTAATTTTCCTGATCATCAGGAAACCTGTTGAGATCACAGATCCTATATGGGGTTTCAAAGCTAGGTCACCGTCTATGGTAACGCCCAAGCTCTTCGCAGATATTTTGGGGGTTCCCTCATCTCAGAAGATCAAGCCCCCTTTCAGCTTATCAGACCTCTGAAGGTTGACGCTAACACGAGCTGACAAAAGCTGATAATTCACATGTAGGAAGGAGGAGGAGGGGGGGGGAGAAGGCTCCTGATGCCATGCACCGCACCTGAGCTACGAGCCTCATTTAGCCCCGTTGAGTCTTTTCAGGTCAGTAGGAGCAACGAGACCCGCAAGGATCCGGAAGAAGATTATTATTCACAGATGGGGCAGAGGAAGAAGAGAAGCGGGCTTGACCCATGTGACAGGCCGGCCTGTGGGCACAAGGGTCTTGCCTTATAGTGCACAAGGCAGGACCAGGGTCAGGAGCAATGAAGAGCTCAGTCGGAGATGAGCAAGCCAGCGGGACTTGCAGACCGGTGAGAGGCATGGTTTGCCCAGGAGGTTGGGCACTCTGGGTAATCCAACTCTCTGGCTCGAGGTGGCACAAGGAGGCATAGAGGGATGTCGTAAAAGGGTATAGGTGGAATAGGAGGTTAGGGATAGGAGCACGTGCCGTGCCATAGGCGCCTGCTGCGTTTCGTTGAGAGCCGCGTGGCGTGAACGCAGCCAGTTTAGAGACCGGTGAGGCTTGCTCCTGCTTCTCTCCGCCGCTTCACCCCTCCGTTTGACTCCTTTTGCCCCATTTCTCTACTCCTACATCTACCCTGTTCCTAACTGCCCTGACCCCTCTTTTGACTCTTCCATGACCTACTACCCGCAGAAGATTGGTAGAGCGGTCAAACCGATCCCTTAACGCCTATTGATTACAATCCGGTTTCACTCTGTCAACAGTGTTGTTGGAATGTTGTTGTTTTTAAGAAACTCTAGTGCACTTTTGCATTTTGCTCACATGACACTTTCACTGCGCCTTTTTTTGGAGCACCTTCTACATTGTCTTTTGCATATCAGGCAGTAATTAAAAACATGATTTAAGATACTGGTTTATCAGTTGTTATGCAGACAGTTGTGCGGAAAACGTTTCACCCAAGGGAACCATTGCTGCTCCATGTTTACAGCAATGCAGACATAAGATTGAAACACAATCGTACAGTGTAGGCCTTAGCAAAAAAACTGACGGAAGATAAAAGTCAAACATATAAGGCGTACGCCTTGATGATACTACTGACGTAAGATGTACACCCAGCATACCACGTGCCAGTCTTCGGGGAGCCAAACATCTACGTACGTTATAAAGCATGTACTTTGACAATACTCCAGGCGCACAAATGTGGAAAAAGTTTCCAAAACTTGCGGGTAAGACTGGGAAGTTTTCATAATATTTGATATAAAATATATAAATGCAAATGTATTTAGCAGCGGTGCAAAATACTAAGCAACCTACATGTAAACGCCCTCTATGTACACAGACAGATTTATTATACTTCCATTCCTTCAATTTGGAAGTTTATGCGTAAGGAGGCATGCAAAGTTTAAAAAATACACACTGGAAACTATCTAAGTTTGGGGAATGCCAGTATGAAAGAAGAAGCTGGACTTTTACAAATTTATTCTGGGTGTAAAATGCTTAAGAGAGGGCTGCAGGAATGAGCTTTGCCGTTATAGGTAAAGAGAACACTTGCCATCACCGACTGGTGATGTGGTATCATTTTCTAAAGAGCTAGTAAACTTAATTTTTATTTAAGAAATATGCAGCAAAATGACAATCATTGATTATTGAGAAAAAGCTTTTAAAAACTCATGAAAAGCAGAGATGAAATCGTGTTCAATAAAACAGTCGAATACACATCGTACTACCCCAGATGTGGAAAATAAATTGTGTGTTATTTTTAGAGTTCTGTTTATGGCTCTGATGGGTTCAACATTTTAAACAGTTTACAGACTGCTAAGTCAGTTTGGTTCAGTTATGCTTATGTTACAGAAAGCTGTTGTCCTACTGTGGTGTTAATCTGCTTGCAGAGACCTTCATCCGTGGCGGAGGATGCAGAGATGCTGAATTGTGATCGAGTAAGCGCCGCCATTTTCATGGGCCTTTTTCTGCTCTTTGACCTTTCGTGGAAAGCATGCCAGGATAAACAAGTGAAAGGCCTCGGCACTGTGCTGGCCTGCCTCTCACAGTTGCTGGGAATAAGCAGCGTAACTAGAAATCTGCAAACTCGGTGGGAAATTCTTCAGCAAGGGTTTCAGACTTCCTCTGTGAAAGCATATTCTTTCCCACTGTTATATACCTACTATATCTCATGCATTATATTGCATCACAATAGTTTTGCTTCTATTGTTTTGACCTAATCGCATGGTATACTTAACACGATAAAGTTGGTAGGCAATGTGCTGGATGCAATGGTATTGATAAAGCATCATAGAACCCTTCACAGCACTAGGGATGCAAGATGTAAATATGACATTTAAGGCCATCATGATTCTGCACAGATGAGATTTAAACCAAACACATTGTTATTGTTATTTCGCACATTTTGCTAGTAGTGCTTAAGTCTGCGTTATGACGTTCCATTAACTTTCATCTCAAACTGACGTCTGATTCGGTTTTGTGGTGGTGGGTGGTCAGAAGTACAGAATCGAGGTACTGCAAAAAGTAAGATGTAAACACAGCATGAGAGACAGGGCACAAGTCCTAAAAAAAGAAGTAGGGGGACTCTCCAAGGTAGGCGTGGTCACAGGAAGTGACATCACGACAGGAAGTGACATCACAACAGGAAGTGACATCACGACAGGGAGTGGCATCACGGCAGGAAGTGACATCACGACATGAAGTGACATCACGACATCCTGAGTGTCCTATAATAGCACGTGTTAAGTCTGGTTATTCCACGTCCCGAAGAAAGGGTGGTACGGGTAACTGGAAGGAAGAGCCTCTGGGTTCTGCAAGTGTGACCATTGTCCACTGGGGTACAGTTATAGGCAGAGGTCATTCCACTGAAATGACGCTCCAGTCAGTACCTCTGAAGGTCTGCCTACTTGGGGCGGATTTGCTGAGGCAGAGCACTCTCAGTGTCTGCCATGCCTGGCAGGAAAAATGAACACTGCCCACCACTTGTAGGGGAAAATCTCCCTGTGGGTAGGAGACATTTTTATTTTTCAGAAACAAACCCTTGAATTGTGGGCTTGTTTCTGAAAAACAAAGAAGTTTGCGAAGTGGGCTGTAACAATATGACAGCCCACTCAGCATTCAGTCTTGCCAAAAGCACATCTACTTCACCAATGGATACACTTGTGTTAAAGAGTTCCCCATCGACACAGTAAAGAGTTAAACTTTGGGTGGGTTGTCCTCCATAGGGAGCGGTAGTAAAGGTTACAGAATATTCTACGTTCTATTATATGACCTGCATTTTTGGGCAGCATGTTTATCCCTCAGTTACAGATATTGCCAAGATGCCATTTTGCTAATTATCCAAATACAGCCCACATTGCCATATTATCAGACTAAATAAACTATGCACTTAAAGTAGCTTAAACATGGATGTATTTAGGTGGTAAATGGTACTAATGAGATGAAACATTTGCCCAGTTGCGGTGATTCCCAGGATCAAGAAGGCCAGAAGTGGCGGTAGCCTCTTCTCACTCAATGCCTCCAGACTATGGAAGCCCTCCCACTGCATCTACGGAGCGAACCAAACCATTTGAACTTCCGAAAACAGTTGAAGACCTGGCTGTTCATATAAAAGCTCAGACCCCCTCCCCTTAGCCCCCCCGCAGCGCTGGGATGCCTCCGGGTAGCCATGCGCTATACAAGTAACAATACAATACAATACAGTTAGTGTTAGCATGTGCAAAATTTCAAAATAATAAAGTAAGTCTATCATAAAATATGCAGCATTATACTACATAACTTGCCTTTGCTTGCCTCATAATTCCACCCTGCTGCATAATTTGGTCTTCTCCTGACGCATAATTCCAGTGACCCGGACTATGGCAAAAGGCAAAGGTGGGCGAGACACCAAATTACCAGGGACAGCGGAGCCAAGGGTCTGTTCTGGCTCTTAAGAACCCATACACAAGCCAAGCCTTGAAAAAATGTGGTGTGTCAATCATGCAGCACAGATTATGTTAGACTATAGTAAACTATCGAAAGCACCTCATGTTAGTACTTCAGATTATGTGCAAAGTATTTATCAAACAAGACCTGAGAATCGTTCCAGCTCCCCCACCACCTCCCCCCAAAAGACAGTGCTATTAGTGAACTAAAAGGCAAGTCAGGGGTTTTGTACAGAGCAAAGCCTGAAGTCATGTATTTGAAGGTGTATTCTTTGTGATGATAAATAAACAGGAGGATTGGTTTAAAACTTTTTGCCTATACTTTAAGATGAATGTTTAATGTAGTTTTTACAGTTTTTTGATCAACATCGACTGGAAAGTATTGGAGCTCTTCATTTGAGTATCAATACTGGAACCTGTTTCCAGGGCCGGCTTTAGCACTGGTGGTGCCCAGTTAGCGCCCCCCAATGACCACTACCGGCACAGATTCCCTTACAACCACCCTTTAACAGGATTCAAAATGTAACACCATACTTTAGAGTTCTCTGTAATAATAACAATTGTTTTCTACCCAAACAAATCTTTTTTGCAACAGTAAAAAAATGGAAGACTGGGGAAAAAAGTATAACACTCTAATATATAACTTGCAGTTTGCATGCAGCGCTTTGATTACAGTTGATAGCTCGCTGTTCCATTTTAGGATTTTAACTTAGAAACTGCAAGTAACTAAAGAATACCTCTAACAAAAGCAGTAACCCACTGAGCTACCTTCATAAATACAGGTCTGTGATGTATGGTACACGTCCTTTGCATCAGGCATATTAACCCATATTAACAATGAGTCAAAACTTTCACTAGACAAAACTCCGATCTCACTCCAAGTAGAACATTAATCACCAAAGCTATGTAACATTTTTATTGTGGCTAGGAACGAGGCAGAAGGTGCTTTTTAAACTTTAATATACTTACCCTAGTGCCGGCCTCGCAATCCTCCCCCAGTTCCAATTTCAGCAACACTGGGCGTAATGACACGTCCACACCCTGTCATTGCAGTGTGAAACACATTCACATAGGATTAGTTTCACACTGCCTGCTAAGGGCCTCTTGGAAAACTGTAAGCAGCCCCTTTGTAATTTAATTGCTGTACTGGGCTTCCTGGTGCGCCTCCTGCTTTGAAAAGGGACGTTTTGACGATACCCTTTTGTTATGTATTCTGCTTCTCGAGGGGAGAGCGCACTCCCACAGAGCGTCTGGGCGCTGTAGGAAGCAAGTCTGCATTCGGGCACACACGCGCAGCCTAGAGGCAAACATAATTCATCAGTAATGGTGGACGCGGTTTTGCTTGAGCAGGGTGGACGGCGTCCACCTTGAAAAACCCTCGGAAATAAGTGGGGGGATGCCGTCCACCCGCGTGGTACCCCGACTCGTGCCCTGATGAGAGATGTGCGAGTTCCCCGTACCAGTGGTGTTAGAATAACATTTGACATGAAAGTGTTCCTTAGCCTTTCTGATCTTAACCCTACATAAAACCATATTACTTCTGACACTACAGGTACTGGATGAAAATCTAACATTAACCATTGTAGATAGTTGGATATAATGTTCGTAGCCTCCCATTGACCAAGCACGGTTTGAAAATATTCTCTTCTTTTTTATTCTTCTGATTTCGTTTGAGAAACATTAATTCCCAAACCTTATGTATGACTAATGCAGTTAAACAGTACAACTTAAAACACCCTCTCCTACCCTTTTGCTATTTTTCAGTTTGAAAAAGAAAATTCATAAAATTAACAAATGGCCAAGCCAGTTAAAGTGATGAGCACTATTTAATATTGTATAATTTTCTTATTTTTGTAATTGAGTTAAAAAAAAATCATCATATTATATAATTATAATCAACAAATCTGTGAATACATTAATACACATGATAGCATTGTGGGTCATCTTTTCAAGAAGGACCCAGTGCTTCGAAACTGTGAAGCACACCTGTGTGTTCTGGCCACATCTCTTTCAACTGGTAAACATTTCATACTCTGCATTCGCACATCCGTCTGCTTACGTTTGGAGAATTACATTTGTTTAAAAATATGGTCCTCATACATCTGCTACAGAGTGTTTGGATACCTTCACAGGTGATAAGCATTCTATAAAACACACTTAACATAACATGATATAACATATAGTACCCTAGAGATTAAAGCTGCTACACGGATGTCACCCAATTGTATCTCTTGACTTTGTCTACGAAGTACATTATTGGCATCTGTTAATATATTTTTCCAAACAACATTTCGTATAAATGAAAAAATAAAAATTCTAATTGCCATATACACATGAACACACACATAAAAATCTGTCTCTCTATATGTTGTAAACATAGAGGACAATTATCAGAATAGGAAGTCACGTATGGCCTTAAATTCGGTGGACAGATTACTGTAACGAAAATCCTATCTGGCATATGTCTTCCTAATCCATTGCATTTTCATGGTTCTAGGCGATTTTAACTTCCACCTGGAAAATGAAGTAGACCCAGATTCCCTAAAGCTGATTGAGGCTATGAATGCGTTTGGACTATCTCTAATCTCTAGAGGACAGATGCACAAGACCGGACACATGCTAGATGGGTTTTCTCCAACTACCCAGATACAAACCTATTACCTTTGCTCCCTCTCACTTGGTCCGATCACTGGGCAGATAACTGGCAGATAAAGATTAAAAAAACACCAGACACAGAGATACATGACAAAAAATCTCTACTAGATTCTGGCAAAAAATTCAGCCGGCCGAACTGGGAGATGCTCTTACTTCTATACTCTGCCAACTATAACTGACAACTTAGAACAAAGTGATGAAAACTTCTTGTGCAGGCTAAAGTCGGCCCTAGATACTATAGCACCAGTCAAACAAAAAATCATACCGAAGAAAGCCTCCCAGCCACGGTACAACAAAGACCTTAGGGCATCAAGGCAGGATTGCCGTAGGCAAGAACAGAAATGGAGGATAAAGTATGAGGTTGAGGAGAAAATCATCTACAAAAACAAATTATCCAAACATAAAAAACCTATCCTAATGGCAAAAACCTCCTACTACTCTGAGCTGATAAAATTAGCCTGTGATGCTAACAAAATTCTTGTTATAAAAAAACTGGTGGTACCAGTGTGTCCCAACACTGCAGTGATAAATGAAGAATTTTGTAATGCTGTGGCTAACTTCTTCCAAGAAAAGGTTGCCAGCATCTTTAACAAGCTCACTGCAGGTAGGACAGCCATCCAACTGGATGGGCTATGTCTACATACGACATACGTTATTTCTAAAGACAATGGTCCCTAGACAAGGGTTAATGTGAGTAAACAATATATAGAGACCCAATCAGTACTATATTTTACAGCTGTCCAGCCGGACAGGTTTTTTTTAATATGCAGTTGCTTAAATATATACAAAATGAAGCAAGAAACATTTAAAGTGTATTGTGCGCCATATACACTTCTTTAGTTAATACTCATTTTGTGTAATGGTGTCTCCACTATAATTTGTTTCTCATATCAAAATGTGGCCGATACAAACAATTTACTCTGCCTGAGCTTTTCTGTTTTCATGTTGTACTCCTTCCCACTAAGTTGGATACAGGTTTGTGTCCGACTTTATATGTTTCTTGCTTTATTTTGTATATACTTAAGCAACTGCATATTCATAAAAACCCTGTCCGGCTGCACAGCTGTGGAAATATAGTACTGATTGGGTCTGTATTTATTGTTTATTAAAGTATTGGGTACTGTAGAAGTTCAAAAGCCATTCAAACAATAAGGAGGTGTTAATCATTTTCAATATAATATTGTCTAATAAATCCATGTTTACTGACTATAATAGTATCCATAAATGTAACAAAGAAACAGGAAAATGCACAGGTAAGTACGTTTATTAGTAAAGTTCCAGAGAACTGTTACCCAGCGACAAAATATGATGGCGCAGGAAATTTGAACAGAGACTGAAGGGCACTGATACTCAGATTGCGACAGGTGATGGAATGTCTACCGCCACGGACCGGTAAGTTACAATGGGATAACCCAGTATCCCTCAGAACCTGGGCAGAAGGAGAAAGTATACAAACGGTTCTGTCGGGTATGTACTATTTCTTTAGGTTGTTCTGAATATTAAACCATATATACATTTCGAAGCGAATTCATCAAAGAAGAAAGAATATATACATTATGAAGCGATTTCATCGAGGAAGACAACTTGGAGACAGAGAAACCTATCGTCCAACCACAAAGGACCCCACTGCGGATCTCAGAGTCCTGATAGGAGAGGCAACCCAGAGAGGAATTGATGAGGGTTTCCTGAGTCGGCACGAATATGACTTTGTGAACCAAAAAGAACCTTGGATTCCAACTATCTACACCCTGCCAAAGGTACACAAGTGACTAGAAAAACCACCAGGGAGGACTATAGTATCTGGCCGTTGGTCAATTTTAGAACCTCTCAACCAGTTTATTGAACACTTCCTACAGCCGTGGGTCCCCAAAACAAAATCCTTTGTGAGAGACAGCATGCTTATAATACAACTACTGGAAGGGCAATCTTTCGATCACCGCAAACAGATATTGGTCACGTTGGATGTGTCATCATTATACAAATCTATCCTGCAGGACAAAGCAGTATAAATAATCAGAACAACTTTGGATTCAAGACCAGGACTGCACCGGATCCCAACAACCTTCTTGATTTCACTGCTTGAGATAGCAATGAAAAAAAAGATTTCATTTTCAGGAGACAGTACTATCAATGTAAGGGGTAGCTATGGGCGCTACGTATGCCCCAAGTCTAGCTAACATTTTCATGGCAGCTACAAAGAGGAACATCTGTATAGTCAAACCTCAACAAGATCGAGGTTTGGAAAAGATATATCGATGATGTAATAATTATATGGTCTGGCGAAGAGAGTGAATTGATGGAAGTTCATGCATGGCTCAACAACAGGAGTAATTTACAATGGCTTGCAGCAGAGAATCAATAGATTTCTTGGATCTCACATTCGGGATAGATGATGGACTGCTATATTGTGAACTCTATCAGAAGCCGATGGAGAGAATACCTTGTTGATGTATGGCTCACATCACTCCCGCAACCTAAGGGATAACTTGCCTTACGGACAGTACTTGAGGCTGAAGAGAAATGGCTCCCTGAGAAAGGACTTTTTCAGGGAGTCAGAAGTATTAACAACCCGATTGAAGGCCAGGGGATACCCGACTGGCCTTTTGAAACGTGCCAAAAAACGAGATTGGTACTGTCCCCGGGACCACTTAGTTGAAGTCAAAGAGAAATCCAAAGAGACCAACAATATTGTCTGCGTAACGACTTTTAACACGAGGAGCAATTATATCAAAAAGATTGTACAGAAGTATTGGAATCTCATTGCTGGTCAACTACAAACTACTCAACAGCCATTGTTCGCCTTTAAAAGGGAAAAGAACATTAAGGACAGGGTTGTGAAAGCTTTCCTAGAACCGCCCAAACAACCAGACCTTAGAGGCTACCTGGGCTCCCGCCTGTGACCGGGCATCGAAGATGTGGAAGCTGCAAAGCCTGCGATTTGTGCAGGGAGGGCACTGATGTCACATACAACAATAGAACCTACAAATTACCACACTTTACCAACTGTAATAGCTCCCAGGTGATATACGCTATCCTTTGCCCCTGCACTCAAATGACCGTCTCAGAACCGGTCGCTCCACCCGCCGCGCGGCCCTCCTTGGTGTGCCTGATATCGTATTCGCACTGTATCTCCTGCATTCTGTGCCATTGTGCCTGGTATCGTATCCATATTGCCTTGGTGTGCCTGATATCGTATTCGCACTGTATCTCCTGCATTCTGTGCCATTATTATTATTGCATTGTTTTGGTATTTGTGCCAGCGACCTCCTTGGTTGTGCCCCCGATCTCGCCTGTGCCATTATTATTGCATTGTTGTGCCCTTAGCCCGTCTCTCCTACCCGCTCCCTGCCGCTGCTCCCCCGCGGCCCCACCCCCGCTCCCTCCAGCATCTCCGGACCGATCCCCTCCCCACTCGCCACCCCGCTCCCGCCTCCCAGCTGCTCCTCCATCCCACTGACAACATAAGGCAATACCCGCGAGGCGAGGAGCTGTGACCGTCCTGACCTGGTCAGAACCGGTCGCTCCACCCGCCGCGCGGCCCTCTTTGGTTAATTAATAATCAATTGCGCTTTGCTGCCTTTGCCTGTTTAATCGATTTGTGCCTGACTGTGCTGGTGCCATTGCCCATTTGCTAGCCACTATTCAGGTTGTGCCCCAATATCGTTGTGGTAGGCTCTTGGCTTGCTGCCATTTTGTTGTTTGTTGTGGTGCCTCCCAGCCCAGCTCACCACCCCGCTCCCGCCTCCCAGCTGCTCCTCCCTCGCCCTTCCCCACTCCACTATCCACATATGACAGATACTTTTGCGCGCAGCGTTCACGCGCAGCGATCGCGCCCTATGCGCGCCGAAGGTGCGCCAAAGGTAAGCCCGTCTACGCCCGTCCGCGCCTTGACCGCGCCCAGAGCCAGACCCCCTGGCCCCCGCAAGACCCACTCCGCCCGCCTAACATACGACGCAGCTACCCTCTCAGCACTTAACCCCGGCCGACTCCCAAACTGCTACCAAGCCGCCCCAGGTCACACCCATGGACCCTTCACCTGCCGCTCCTGCAAGCTCGACTGCACCAGGACCCACACCAATTCCACTAACTCCAATCAGAGCTCCGACACTAACCACCTGAAGTGCATCCTGCTCAACACCCGCTCGGTCCACAGACACGCCATTAACCTCTGGAACCTACTCGACACTACATCGCCGGACGTCGCCTTCCTTACGGAAACCTGGATGAACACCTCATCAGCTCCCGACATCGCCATAGCCATCCCGGTCGGCTACAAGATCATCCGAAAGGACAGCACCAACCAAACTGGAGGAGGCATCGCCATCGTTCATAAGAACATCATCCGCATCACGACCTGTTCAGACAATAACCTCGCTACCGCCGAACACCTTCACTTCCAGATCCACACCGACCCCAAGACCACACTCAGAGGCACCCTCATCTACAGGCCACCAGGACCCCGCACACAATTCAGCGAAGACATCACTGACTTCATCAGCCCACACGCCCTCCCCTCCGAGGACTACATTCTACTGGTAGACCTAAACTTCCACCTGGAAAAGAAAAACGATAGCAACACCACCACTCTTCTGGCCAACCTGGCCAACCTCGGACTCAAACAACTTGTTGATACCCCCACCCACTATGCCGGTCACACGCTCGACCCAATCTTCACCTCCAGCAAACACATCTCCTTCAACCACACAACAGCTCTCCATTGGACGGACCACAGCTGCGTTCACTTCAACTACAAAAAGACTATGACCCACAACCACCCACAACACATTCCCAGGCGAAACTGGAATAAAATCACCTCTGACCAGCTCTTCACATCGCTTCACCAGAACCCTCCTGCCAAACCATCGGACCCAAACTAAGCAGCCACCAACCTCACACAATGGATCACCCACAGCACCAACGAACTAGCAACCTTGAAAAACCATCAAATCAAGCAAGGTAGCAAAAAAGCCCCCTGGTTCAACGATGACCTTAAGAAATCCAAGAAGCTCTGTCGCACCCTCGAGAAAGCCTGGAGAAAAAACCCTACCAATGACAACCTGACCACCTTCAAGAACGCCACCCGCAAACACCACCAACTGATCCAATCCACCAAGAAATCAGCATTAAAGGATCGACTCGACAACAACGCCCACAACAGCAAGGAACTATTCAACATTGTCAAAGAATTCACCAACCCCACCGCCGGCACCAACGACATCACTCCCTCCCAAGACCTCTGCGACTCCCTAGCCTCGTTCTTCCACAACAAAATCGCTGACATACATAACAGCTTTGAAAACCAGCCCGGAGACCAGTCCACTCCACCCACCTCCGAACCAAAACACCCCTCTAACAACCTTTACGCCTGGAACACAATCACCACTGAAGACACCATCCGCCTGATGAACTCCATCCACTCAGGATTGCCAACCGACCCATGTCCTCACCACATTTTCAACAAAGCAGACTCCATTATCGCACCCCATCTCCAAGACGTCATCAACTGCTCCCTCAACTCCGCTACCTTCCCGGAAAGCTGGAAACATGCCGAACTCAGCGCCCTCCTGAAGAAACCCACAGCAGACCCCACTGAACTCAAGAACTACTGCCCCATCTCGCTCCTCCCATTCCCCGCCAAAGTCATTGAGAAAGCCGTCAACAGTCAGCTCGCCGCCTTCCTCGAATCCAACAAATCCCTCGACCCCTCACAGTCCGGCTTCCGAACCAAACACAGCACCGAAACCGCCCTTATCGCAGCAACAGATGACATTCGAACATTACTGGACAACGGAGAAACAGTTGCCCTCATCCTACTTGACCTCTCCGCAGCCTTCGACACAGTCTGTCATAGCACCCTCATACAACGCCTCAGCAAAGTCGGAATACAAGGAAAAGCATTGGACTGGATCACCTCATTCCTCGCCGGAAGAACGCAGAGAGTCCGCCTCCCCCCTTTTCGATCCAAGGCCACCAAAGTCATCTGCGGCGTACCACAAGGATCATCACTCAGTCCCACCCTCTTCAACGTATACATGAGTCCCCTCGCATCCATCGCGCGCAACACAACCTCAACATCATCTCCTACGCAGACGACACCCAGCTAATCCTCTCCCTCACCAAAGACCCAAACACCGCCAAAACCAACTTACACGAAGGGATGAAAAAAGTAGCCGAGTGGATGAAGAACAGCCGTTTAAAACTGAACTCGGACAAAACGGTAGTCCTCGTCTTAGGATCATCCCCCTCCACCTGGGACGACTCATGGTGGCCACCGGCCCTGGGAACCGCACCCATACCAACGGACCACGCACGTAACCTAGGCTTCATCCTGGACTCCTCCCTCTCGATGACCAGACAAGTCAACGCCGTCTCATCATCATGCTTCAACATCCTACGCATGCTCAAAAAAATCTTCCGCTGGATTACCACCGAAACAAGAAAAATGGTCACCCACGCACTGGTCACAAGCAGACTGGATTACGGAAACACCCTTTACGCCGGAACCACAGCCAAACTTCAGAAAAAACTCCAACGCATCCAAAACGCTTCAGCCAGGCTCATACTAGACATCCCCCGCCAAGCTCACATTTCCGGCCACCTGAAAGACCTCCACTGGCTCCCCGTCAACAAGAGAATAACGTTCCGTCTCCTCACCCACGCACACAAAGCCCTCTACGACCTAGGACCAGAATGCCTCAACACGCGCCTGTCCTTTTACACCCCCTCCCGCCAACTAAGATCGTCCAATCAAGCCCTCGCCGTAATTCCGCGCATCCATAGATCCACCATGGCTGGAAGATCCTTCTCCTACTTAGCGGCCAAAACATGGAATTCTCTCTCCACCCACCTCCGCCTTACTCAGAACCACCTCTCCTTCAGAAAACAGCTAAAAACTTGGATATTCGATAAGTAAAGTACCCCCCCTCCCTCAAGCGCCTTGAGACCCTCTGGGTGAGTAGCGCGCTATACAAATTTTTGAACTTGAACTTGAACTTGGTGTGACTTGGTGTGCCTGATATCGTATTCACACTGTATCTCCTGCATTCTGTGCCATTGTGCCTGGTATCGTATCCATATTGCCTTGGTGTGCCTGATATCGTATTCGCACTGTATCTCCTGCATTCTGTGCCATTATTATTGCATTGTTTTGGTATTTGTGCCAGCGACCTCCTTGGTTGTGCCCCCGATCTCGCCTGTGCCATTATTATTGCATTGTTGTGCCCTTAGCCCGTCTCTCCTCCCTGCTCCCTGCCGCTGCTCCCCCGCGGCCCCACCCCCACTCCCTCCAGCATCTCCGGACCGATCCCCTCCCCACTCGCCACCCCGCTCCCGCCTCCCAGCTGCTCCTCCCTCGCTCCGCCCCCTCAACTCTCCACTTATGGCAGAGTTGCATACGCGCAGCGGTCGCGCACTAAACGCGCCGAAGGCGCGCCAAAGGTAAGCCCGTCTGCGCCCGTCCGCGCCCAGCGCCAGACCCCCTGGACCCCGCAGAGGCCATCCCACCCGCCAAACGTACGACGCCGCCACCCTCACTGCACTCAACACCGGCCGACTCCCCGACTGCTACCGAGCCAACCCAGGACGAACCCATGGACCCTTCATCTGCCAATCCTGCAAGTTCCTGTGAACTAGTGCTTGGTAGTGGTGTGTGTGGACTAGCACTTGCCTGATGGTGTGTGGACTGGCGCTTGGCTAAGAGTGTGCATGGACTGGCACTTGGCTGGCAGTGTGGGTGGACTGTCACTTGGCTGGTGGTGTGGCTGATCCCCCAGCGTTTTCTTACCCAGAACCCACGTCAAACCTCAAATTTAGCTAAAAAAGTCCCATTTTTCTCACATGTCTGTGTGGAAAAATTGAAGGATCACCACATCAGCACACATTTTTTACCACACAGCATCCCACCACAAGGTCCTGCATATGAAAATTAATTTGTAGGCTACCGAAAGAACTATTAGACGGTACTTAATTTCTATTTCTTAAAGTATTTTTGACTATTGTACTTTTCTGGGACTTTTATCTGAGATTGTGAAACATTGAGTGCTCATACACACATTTAGATTTAAGTTCTAGCCTCCAATGCTTCAGATCTTGCTGGCACTGTAATGTACTAAAGTGCATATCATTTAATAATTTAAAAGAGAATGCATTTTTTTTGTTGCACACTTTATAGTTCAGTTTTGTTCCAAAACACGCTCTTATAGGCAATGATCAAAAAGATTGCTAATACGATTCTTGGTCGCGCTGCCAGATTATGGAATTGACCTAAAGTCTGTGCTCTTGCATTACAGAAGCTGTGATCATAAACGCTATTTCTTTAATTAGTTAACTCTGATCTCCAATTTCTAATTCTGGTTTTCATTTTCAAAATTCTGCTCAAAGAACAGCTTTAATGATCTTGAACGATTTTACAGGTCCTCCATTTCTTGCCTCTAGTGATTGTTTTCTATTTTTTTTATAACTGCCATACCCTATTCTGTCCATTATATAAGTGAGTTTGAGACATTGAACCTCATCAGTTTTCTCACAGAATATTTTTTTTTTATCAGTTTCATCTCCTGCTTCAATCTATTCCTTCAAACTTTGCCCATTTCTTTCCAAGTCTGCTCCATGACACGCCCACACAATACAATTCTAGTTAGATTGGATTATGGAAAAGCTTCATGTTCATCTTAATTCTCTATTTCTCCAACTTGCAATCTAATCACACTGATTAATCTTCAGTGATCACTAATAGAGAGCACCAATCCAACTCATTCTCTGCAATATCCTCACAAACCAATGCATAACAAAGGACTAACATATCTCCAGAATAGTCAAAGTCATAGTCAAGTTGATTCAAATGTTCGATCTTTTATAACTATTAACACAGTATTCTTTAATTTACATTTCTTAAAGCGTCCTATAAAAAGCGTTAGTAAAAAGAATAAAAATCTTTGTTCATTGTTCTACACGTAATAAAATCAAGACCAGATTATATTCTCCATAAAGTGCTGCATCCCTAACACCGTCCTCATCATAAAAACCATCTTCATCATAAAACTGTATATTAGGTTGTTTTATTTTCTTCTGCAACTCCTCCTAATTTCTTCAGATACAAATGTAGACCAGAGGATTTAAGACCCATCTAACCAGGCGGTTACAGCTTCTCTGCATGCTAGTATGTTCATATTAATGAATATTTCTTTCAAAAGTATCTTTCTTTCTTTTAAAACTTTGGACATGCACAGAGAATATGTGATAGGGATTCATGTTTGTAATTGCACAATCTGCAGGCTTGATTTTGGTGCTGGTCTTTCCAAAAGGGGATCAGATCCTTTGTTTCCCACTTACCAAAGTGTAAATTCATGAATTGTTTTTTTTTTTAAATAGTTGAGAAATGTGCTGATAAATAAACCTGCGGTTTCCTGGTGCCGTATAAATTAATCATCGTCCAGGCATGACGTCTTTGTAATAAGCTGTTTCCATCTTTTATGTTAGACAGGAGTTTTGTTGAAGATGTAATGCTTTATTAAGGGCCTGTTTCCCCATGCCCGAGTTCCGAATTTATTGAGTGCAAAGATCCTTAATAGCCTGTGCTAAGTAACAGCCCCAGGAACCTTGTATTTTGTTCTCACATTGAGCTTCTATTTCTTTCCAGCACAGCTTCTCGATAGAATCGGTTGTGGCTGCTCTGAGCCTTCCACATAGTTTAATAAAAGCACTTTTACACCGGAATATTTGATTGGCCAAACCAAACTCTAGTCGGTCGTGAGCCTGTGATGCTGCTTGCTGAACGAGGAAGACATTTCTATAAACCTTTATTTGGATGTTGTTTGGGATTGAGATTTCGCGACCCCTCATAATTTCGCTACCATATGTGACAGAAGGCATTAACTGTGCCGACATAACTGATAGTAAGTGGCTGTAGGATGGACAGCTTAATTTATTTTTTAATAAATTGAAGCCGTATATGAGATTTTGAGCTTTATCCCTCATTGCTAGAAGCTGATGCTTGTAACTCTGATTTCTCTTGATTTTAAACCCCAGATATTTGTATTAGGTAATGACCTCAACTTTTTTCCCGTCCAGGAACCCCACGTTTTTGGTATTTGTATTCCACTAACTGCACTACCTTTGTTTTAGATAAACTTAGTTATGGCCCATGCCGATCCATATGCTTATTTCCAGAATAGGATCTGGAGGTGCTCGCTCGCAAGATCCTTTCCTCTATTCTATTCCTCTATAACGGTTCATTTTCTAACAACATGCAAACAGTGACCAGTCCATTTAGCTGTTGGCTATCTTCCACCAGCCTCTTTCACCTATTGGCTTGAAACGTTGTCAATCACATCTTGTCTTAGAACAGCAGAGTACTTATCTGTCACTAAATAGTATTCACTGTTTTGGTGTAATCTTCATTCTCTACTTGAGGGCTTGCATTGAACTGCAGGAGAAAGTATTTTACAACTACCGAACTCTGTGTCTGCTCTTGCAGGCTCCTCTCCATGTGTGGCTCTAATGTACTCAAGCTACATGCACGTACATATTGAACCTAGACCTTTTGGCTTTGCCAATATTTGTCCTGATTCCGCTTCAGCCACCAATTCTGTATTCATCCATTTATGCTCCGACAGGATGGTGATCTCAGATCTCCTCTCCAAGAACACCTTCGTGCTGACAATTGATGTCTACTTTTATCTCTTTAGCTACTCCTCCCAGGTAGAAGCCCAGTCTAAGGGGCATATTTACAAGAAAGGATGCATTACTGCATTGCAGCAGGAATGCATGAAAAGAACTAACGCCACAGTGCGACAGATTCCTATGCCACCGATGCGTCATATTTACCAAACGGTGCACCATGGATGAAGGAGATAACCAGTTTTGCAAAAACTGAAAAACTGAAAAATCTGACGCTACTGTTCAAAAAAAGGCCAGTCAGACTCCCAGGGGAAAAGGAAGTGCAAGTTCATTGAGGAGGAGAATGGCATCCTGATCACTGAAGAGGCATAGCACAAACACCAGCTCTTCGTCACCTCAAAATTGACATTAGGAAAGAAAGAGGCCACATGACAGGCCATTGTGGACAAGGTTAACAGTGTGGCAGAAGTAAAGAGGACAGTGACCGACTGCAAATGGAAGTCTCAATGCCCAGTTACACATTGCACAGCTCAGTCCAGCTCTGTCACCTTCTTTTTTTTTTTTTTTTTTTGAAAATTTCTTTATTGTGCTAATGCATAGCTCTGTCACCTTTATCCCGTCCATGTGCAAAGTGAAGCACCATTCCACGTTCCCCTTTCTCTGTATACTGGCACTTGCAGTGGAATGTACAACATCAGCCACTAGAACTACAAGTTGCAGAATTCAAAGCAAACAAAATGGAAAGGAACAACACTTCATGCATGCATACTTCAACCCAGTCCAACCTTACTGTGACAATGCATTACAACTTGCACCATGAAGCAACTCTGTCTCACCTGGGCCCATGCACACTAATCTAGCCTCCAAATCCATGCCATGCAATTGGCTTGTCAACGGAGAAACCACCCAATTGAGAGGAGGGGCATGTGTGGCCATGGGGAGTATCTACACATAGGGACATTTCAAGAGCCACATCTATAGTAGCCTACATTTAAATACATTGCACACAGCTGTTCAGGTATGCAGGGTCAGAGCACACAAGTTTCAGCTGCCATGGTAGGGACCATATGAACTCCCCATATCTGCTAAATATGACTGAGTGTGGGGGTGAATGCAAGTGATGCACAGCAGACAAGTCTGGGACATATTTACAAGATTTATGTGTAGGCCAGTGCTCCAAGTCTTCTTGCTGCGCTGCCCTACGGCAAAAGAAAAGGGCAGGATTGCACTGTATTTACAGGATACTGTGCATTCCTGTCCTCTTCCACATTGTGTTGAACAATTGTCTGCTATGCGCTAACACAGGCACCCTTGCACTATGATCCCAGGGTGTCAGCGTTGTAGGTATGAATTTTTCCGTGCAGGAAGGGACATCTACCTGCACAAAAACGATCAATGGAGGTGATTTCCTCTGACTAAGTGTGCTTCAGAATGCAGCTCAGATGGAGAGAGGTGAAAACAAGGAAAAATAATGTAACTTCTCCTTGTTGTGCCTCCCACATGCCTCCGCCGGGGAGGAGTAGGCCACTGACGTATTCCAGTTTAACTAATTCTTGTACATCTGGGAGATTTGTAGGTGGTGCATGGGAATACCGACAGCAACACCTAAGGCACGGCCCTTCCATGCAGAGTAAGGCATTGCCTTACTCCATATTTACAAGGCCATGAACAGCCATTCAGGGTGGCTTTGTGTGGCCTTGTAAATATGTGCTGGCACACTGTGCCTTGGGAGGGTCCCAAAAGTGACACTACGGTGGCGTAAAATTGCTGCAGGGGCATTGTAAACATGCCCCCCAAGGTGGCTTGGCATGACCTTGTATATATGGGCCTGTAGCCTGCATCAACGAGGAAAACACATCCATGGGTATTATGTTGGTGCGGGAAGGTGTCCCTTACAGCATAAAAATGATTGCGCCCACAACGCTGACACATATGCACCATGGTGTCAGGGTGTGGTGTCAGGGTGCGGATGTAGGCATCAGTCAACAATATGTGATGGTGCGCATGCGGTGGGACCACGGCTGTGCCCTATGTTAGTATTGTTGTAAAAAGATCAATTGCTGGACAGAATGCAGAACAATGTCATACATTCTCCCCAGTACAGAGATCTGTGCCGAAATCCATCGTTTTTTTGCTCACCATGCCATTCCAGTTTGAACCCAGATATATGCAAATCAGTCTTGACCCTGCACCCAAATGGAACAGTCCAGCCCGAACTGCCAGGCCAGGTCCTCCCTGGACTGGAAACAAGTATCCTAGGACCGGTTTCAGGGTTTCACCCCTCATAAGCCAGGATATCTTGACTTCCAGTGGCATGGAGAGCACGGGATGTTGCCTCATAGAAATGAGTGAGAGAGCTGCTCCACCGGAGCATCATAGACGTTGATGCTCCAACAGTGAGTCTTATGATAGCATCCAGGATGGAGAAGAATGCCGAAAAGAATGGATAGGATACTCCAGAAACTCTGGCTGTGGTAGGTTGGAATGTTCCAGATGCCAGCATGTGTAGCACTGCTAGTAGCGTGGCCTGCGGAGGGATGTTGGTGCACCGCTGAGCTGTTGTCTTCAGCCTTGGTGCAAACAGATGTAGGAGCTGGACAATGGACCCCCTCCTGAGCCTGTAATGGACAATAACATCCTCCTCCCTGAGGCCAATGAGGGCAATCCTCTGCCGGTATGTCTGCTCCATTCTCCTGCGCTGCCTCCGTGGTGATGGTGGTGGTGATGATGGAGGTGGTGGTGGTGGTGATCATCTTAGTGCTCAGAGCTTCAGTAGGAGTAGGTCCATGGCGTAGTTGAGCTTGCCAGAGTGATTTGGGCATGTTCTGCTTTTGTACAAGTGGCAATGCATAATTTTTATGCCTGGTTTGCTAAAGCTTTACATTTTTGATGCTTTTGGGACTCTGTGCGTCTTTTGACAAAGTATTGTCATTTTCTCATATGCTTGTAAATACGGTGGCGTAACCTCTGTGTGATTTTTTAAGAGGGAACACTTACTTTGTATATAATTGTCGCTATCTGATGCATCTGGATCTAGCGCAGCCTAAAATTGACGCAGAAGTGGTAGAAGTGATGCTAAAGGCCTATAACGTCACTTTGTAAATATGGAGCACTGATTGCGCTGCCACTGTGTCAACAAAAGGATGCTGCGGCAGTGCCAGCTTCTTGCAAATATGCCCCTAAGCTTGAACCTTACCCTACACCACTCCATGAATAGTCCCTTTGTCTGCTTGCTCTATCCACAATCAATGCTCCCTTGAAAAGCAGCAGGAGGTCAAAATAGAGCACAAATCAATGCATGTAAAGTTAAATGGCAAATCTTGTCTACGTTTTAAGCTACCTATCTTTCAAGCTCCACCACCGAGGCAGTGTGGTCACATTTTTGAACTCTCTGTCCCACTTTCATAGAAAGCAATTTCTTCCACATGCTCCAACCCAACATGCAAAAGGCCATGGGTGAGTGTTTTAAATACAAAATCAAACCCAACTATCTTACTATTGTACCTACTGTTGTATTATTCTCAATTGATTTATCGGAGGGATGCTGGCAATACAAATAAAACGATTGTGGTTTGGGGCTTTACCCATACTTTTAAAACAGTTCTCCAAGAACAACTCAATTAGACACAAATATTAGACTAAATGAAATATTTTAAATGCATTTTCAGTTTTCTAAATAGAAATATTGAGGTCTGGACACAGAGAATATCTATCTCCAATTTAAGACCCCATGTGAGCACTGTTAGTACCTTCTGCACTCTGAAAACCGTGACATTGCTTTGATTTACGATTGTGAAGTGAGCCAGTGCCACCAGGCTTTGAGGGCAAGGATCATGAGAGTGATCCATTGATTACCTCGCCAGTTTGGAAACTGCAATTACAATGGTGCTTCAGGCACCAAGGCAATGTGGAGCCAGGGAATGCACTGGTGCTTTCCACACTGAGGCAATGTGGAAGCACATGTGACAATGTGGGTTTTTCGTACTAAGGCATGTCCTGGGAATGTGTGTGTGTGTGGGGGGGGGTGTGTGTGTGTATGAGGTGTGTGTGTAGTGTGTGTGTGGGGTGTATGTCAGAGGTGTGTGTATGTGTTGGGAGGGGGATGAGGTGTGTGTGTAGGAGTGAAGTAAATAATTAAGAAAAAGAGAATGAGTGAATAAATAAAGGAAGGGAACAGAGGGTAAGTGAAGTAAAGAATGGGAACTGAAACAAGTTGAATATGAGAGGGGAAATAGGGAAAGGGGAGTAAATATGGAGAATAAGTGAGGGAAGCAGAGTAAAGAATCAGGAGTGAGGTTCAATATTAGTGAGGTTAAAACAAAGGGTGATGACAAACTACATTTTTTTAGTCACACTTACCATATAATAAATGTAACTTTAATTACATTTTTTTTACTACACTTTGTATCTGTGAAAGAGAGAAGAAAAAATAAGTTATAATTTGTAAAATATGCATTTTAAATTAAAAGATACAAATGAAGAGGTTAAAAAGCATAACAGTGTATTTAGAAATAAAGTAAGAGTGAAGGACATAGAAAGGGAAATAAAGTAAGGTAGAAGGACAAAAAGAGAGAAAAAGAAATAGAAGGAGAGCAAATTAATAAGAGTAAGGAATATAGATTCACTGACAGAGAGGAAGAGAAGAACAGAGAAATGAACTGAAGGTAAGAAAGATACTAAAACAATGTGAGTTAGCAAAACTAAATCAGGAAACAGTAGTAAGTAAAAAGATAATGACTGAGACAGAAAAGAATCTAATTAAGGATGCATTTAGAAGAATGAGGAATAGAAGATAACTGAGAGTAAGTGAAGAACAGTCATAGAGTGAAGGGATGAAGGGAGAGAGGATAATATACAATAATTGAGGGAAATAGAGTGAGGACGTTAGTAGACAGACACACTAAGAGAAAAACTGAGTGAGGTGGAGTACAATGAGTGAGAAAAGGAAATGAGTAAGGGAGCAAAAAAAGGAAAGAGAGGAGAAGATGAGTAAAACAGTGGTACTGAGAGAAAATAATTTGGTGATGAAAGTAAAGAGAAGGACATTGAAAGAAAGGAAATGAGGGATAGTAATGGAACCAGAGTAAAAGAAATGGGATGAAGAACGATGAGAGAGGAGCAGTGAAGTTGTTGTAAAAGAAATGATATAAGGTAGATAAACACAAGTGAACATAACACAAGGAGAGTGACACACTGAGGACATAGGGGTAGTGAACGAAAAATAGAGAGAAGAGGTCAAAAGAAAGGAGCAAACAAAGATATGCGAGGGAGAGTGGGTGATTTATAGTGATAGAGTGCGATAATACTGCTGAGTGAGTAAACAGGAATTACTAAAAGAACAAAGGAGGAAAATACGGAAAAGGAAAGTAAAGCAGAGAGACTGAAAGCAGAAAAGTTATGCAAGGGAGTGAGGCGATGCAGACAGTTGAAATGAGAATGAGGGGTTGTCAAAGACGTGGTGTAAAGGAACGGGGGTTACAGAGAGTGAGAGAAAGACATTATAAGTGAGTAAAAAGAGCTGAAAGAGGATGGAAAAAGGAAAGTGAGTGTCAGAGAATGGGAATACAATTTAATTTACACAATCCAAAGTATAGAATAACTTGTACAACATTACAAATGGGGGTGGGGTCGCACACTACTCACACACCGGCGGTGTCGCCCCTAAGGACTCTGGTCAATGTAGTAAAGTGTTCGCGATGCATCATCTTTCGATCTTCTGCTATCTTCGCTGTCTTCGCCATCCCTGGACACGTGTTTCGGAGTATTACCCCTCATCAGCAGGGATAGGCCGTGTACTGGGGTTGCCGATGGCTGCCAATATCTGCCAGGTATAGTACCACTCAGGCGCGTAGGTGCGGGATCCCAGGCTCGTCAGCCCGCTGCTCAAGGGAGCTTTAAAGTTACAAATGGGGGTGGGGTCGCACACTACTCACACACCGGCGGTGTCGCCCCTAAGGACTCTGGTCAATGTAGTAAAGTGTTCGCGATGCATCATCTTTCGATCTTCTGCTATCTAAGCTGTCTTCGCCATCCCTGGACACGTGTTTCGGGGTATTACCCCTCATCAGCAGGGATAGGCCGTGTACTGGGGTTGCCGATGGCTGCCAATATCTGCCAGGTATAGTACCACTCAGGCGCGTAGGTGCGGGATCCCAGGCTCGTCAGCCCGCTGCTCAAGGGAGCTTTAAAGTTACAAATGGGGGTGGGGTCGCACACTACTCACACACCGGCGGTGTCGCCCCTAAGGACTCTGGTCAATGTAGTAAAGTGTTCGCGATGCATCATCTTTCGATCTTCTGCTATCTTCGCTGTCTTCGCCATCCCTGGACACGTGTTTCGGGGTATTACCCCTCATCAGCAGGGATAGGCCGTGTACTGGGGTTGCCGATGGCTGCCAATATCTGCCAGGTATAGTACCACTCAGGCTCGTAGGTGCGGGATCCCAGGCTCGTCAGCCCGCTGCTCAAGGGAGCTTTAAAGTTACAAATGGGGGTGGGGTCGCACACTACTCACACGCCGGCGGTGTCGCCCCCTAAGGACTCTGGTCAATGTAGTAAAGTGTTCGCGATGCATCATCTTTCGATCTTCTGCTATCTTCGCTGTCTTCGCCATCCCTGGACACGTGTTTCGGGGTATTACCCCTCATCAGCAGGGATAGGCCGTGTACTGGGGTTGCCGATGGCTGCCAATATCTGCCAGGCATAGTACCACTCAGGCGCATAGGTGCGGGATCCCAGGCTCGTCAGCCCGCTGCTCAAGGGAGCTTTAAAGTTACAATTGGGGGTGGGGTCGCACACTACTCACACACCGGCGGTGTCGCCCCTAAGGACTCTGGTCAATGTAGTAAAGTGTTCGCGATGAATCATCTTTCGATCTTCTGCTATCTTCGCTGTCTTCGCCATCCCTGGACACGTGTTTCGGGGTATTACCCCTCATCAGCAGGGATAGGCCGTGTACTGGGGTTGCCGATGGCTGCTAATATCTGCCAGGTATAGTACCACTCAGGCGCGTAGGTGCGGGATCCCAGGCTCGTCAGCCCGCTGCTCAAGGGAGCTTTAAAGTTACAAATGGGGGTGGGGTCGCACACTACTCACACACCGGCGGTGTCGCCCCTAAGGACTCTGGTCAATGTAGTAAAGTGTTCGCAATGCATCATCTTTCGATCTTCTGCTATCTTCGCTGTCTTCGCCATCCCTGGACACGTGTTTCGGGGTATTACCCCTCATCAGCAGGGATAGGCCGTGTACTGGGGTTGCCGATGGCTGCCAATATCTGCCAGGCATAGTACCACTCAGGCGCATAGGTGCGGGATCCCAGGCTCGTCAGCCCGCTGCTCAAGGGAGCTTTAAAGTTACAAATGGGGGTGGGGTCGCACACTACTCACACACCGGCGGTGTCGCCCCTAAGGACTCTGGTCAATGTAGTAAAGTGTTCGCAATGCATCATCTTTCGATCTTCTGCTATCTTCGCTGTCTTCGCCATCCCTGGACACGTGTTTCGGGGTATTACCCCTCATCAGCAGGGATAGACCGTGTACTGGGGTTGCCGATGGCTGCCAATATCTGCCAGGTATAGTACCACTCAGGCGCGTAGGTGCGGGATCCCAGGCTCGTCAGCCCGCTGCTCAAGGGAGCTTTAAAGTTACAAATGGGGGTGGGGTCGCACACTACTCACACACCGGCGGTGTCGCCCCTAAGGACTCTGGTCAATGTAGTAAAGTGTTCGCAATGCATCATCTTTCGATCTTCTGCTATCTTCGATGTCTTCGCCATCCCTGGACACGTGTTTCGGGGTATTACCCCTCATCAGCAGGGATAGACCGTGTACTGGGGTTGCCGATGGCTGCCAATATCTGCCAGGTATAGTACCACTCAGGCGCGTAGGTGCGGGATCCCAGGCTCGTCAGCCCGCTGCTCAAGGGAGCTTTAAAGTTACAAATGGGGGTGGGGTCGCACACTACTCACACACCGGCGGTGTCGCCCCCTAAGGACTCTGGTCAATGTAGTAAAGTGTTCGCGATGCATCATCTTTCGATCTTCTGCTATCTTCGCTGTCTTCGCCATCCCTGGACACGTGTTTCGGGGTATTACCCCTCATCAGCAGGGATAGGCCGTGTACTGGGGTTGCCGATGGCTGCCAATATCTGCCAGGTATAGTACCACTCAGGCGCGTAGGTGCGGGATCCCAGGCTCGTCAGCCCAATGCTCAACGGAGCTTTAAAGTTACAAATGGGGGTGGGGTCGCACACTACTCACACACCGGCGGTGTCGCCCCTAAGGACTCTGGTCAATGTAGTAAAGTGTTCGCGATGCATCATCTTTCGATCTTCTGCTATCTTCGCTGTCTTCGCCATCCCTGGACACGTGTTTTGGGGTATTACCCCTCATCAGCAGGGATAGGCCGTGTACTGGGGTTGCCGATGGCTGCCAATATCTGCCAGGTATAGTACCACTCAGGTGCGTAGGTGCGGGATCCCAGGCTCGTCAGCCCGCTGCTCAAGGGAGCTTTAAAGTTACAAATGGGGGTGGGGTCGCACACTACTCACACACCGGCGGTGTCGCCCCTAAGGACTCTGGTCAATGTAGTAAAGTGTTCGCGATGCATCATCTTTCGATCTTCTGCTATCTTCGCTGTCTTCGCCATCCCTGGACACGTGTTTCGGGGTATTACCCCTCATCAGCAGGGATAGGCCGTGTACTGGGGTTGCCGATGGCTGCCAATATCTGCCAGGTATAGTACCACTCAGGCGCGTAGGTGCTGGATCCCAGGCTCGTCAGCCCGCTGCTCAAGGGAGCTTTACAGTTACAAATGGGGGTGGGGTCGCACACTACTCACACACCGGCGGTGTCGCCCCTAAGGACTCTGGTCAATGTAGTAAAGTGTTCGCGATGCATCATCTTTCGATCTTCTGCTATCTTCGCTGTCTTCGCCATCCCTGGACACGTGTTTCGGGGTATTACCCCTCATCAGCAGGGATAGGCCGTGTACTGGGGTTGCCGATGGCTGCCAATATCTGCCAGGTATAGTACCACTCAGGCGCGTAGGTGCGGGATCCCAGGCTCGTCAGCCCGCTGCTCAAGGGAGCTTTAAAGTTACAAATGGGGGTGGGGTCGCACACTACTCACACACCGGCGGTGTCGCCCCTAAGGACTCTGGTCAATGTAGTAAAGTGTTCGCGATGCATCATCTTTCGATCTTCTGCTATCTTCGCTGTCTTCGCCATCCCTGGACACGTGTTTCGGGGTATTACCCCTCATCAGCAGGGATAGGCCGTGTACTGGGGTTGACGATGGCTGCCAATATCTGCCAGGTATAGTACCACTCAGGCGCGTAGGTGCGGGATCCCAGGCTCGTCAGCCCGCTGCTCAAGGGAGCTTTAAAGTTACAAATGGGGGTGGGGTCGCACACTACTCACACACCGGCGGTGTCGCCCCTAAGGACTCTGGTCAATGTAGTAAAGTGTTCGCGATGCATCATCTTTCGATCTTCTGCTATCTTCGCTGTCTTCGCCATCCCTGGACACGTGTTTTGGGGTATTACCCATCATCAGCAGGGATAGGCCGTGTACTGGGGTTGCCGATGGCTGCCAATATATGCCAGGTATAGTACCACTCAGGCGCGCAGGTGCGGGATCCCAGGCTCGTCAGCCCGCTGCTCAAGGGAGCTTTAAAGTTACAAATGGGGGTGGGGTCGCACACTACTCACACAAGGGCGGTGTCGACCCTAAGGACTCTGGTCAATGTAGTAAAGTGTTCGCGATGCATCATCTTTCGATCTTCTGCTATCTTCGCTGTCTTCGCCATCCCTGGACACGTGTTTTGGGGTATTACCCATCATCAGCAGGGATAGGCCGTGTACTGGGGTTGCCGATGGCTGCCAATATATGCCAGGTATAGTACCACTCAGGCGCGTAGGTGCGGGATCCCAGGCTCGTCAGCCCACTGCTCAACAGAGCTTTAAAGTTACAAATGGTGGTGGGGTCGCACACTACTCACACACCGGCGGTGTCGCCCCTAAGGACTCTGGTCAATGTAGTAAAGTGTTCGCGATCCATCATCTTTCGATCTTCTGCTATCTTCGCTGTCTTCGCCATCCCTGGACACGTGTTTCGGGGTATTACCCCTCATCAGCAGGGATAGGCCGTGTACTGGGGTTGACGATGGCTGCCAATATCTGCCAGGTATAGTACCACTCAGGCGCGTAGGTGCGGGATCCCAGGCTCGTCAGCCCGCTGCTCAAGGGAGCTTTAAAGTTACAAATGGGGGTGGGGTCGCACACTACTCACACACCGGCGGTGTCGCCCCTAAGGACTCTGGTCAATGTAGTAAAGTGTTCGCGATGCATCATCTTTCGATCTTCTGCTATCTTCGCTGTCTTCGCCGTCCCTGGACACGTGTTTTGGGGTATTACCCATCATCAGCAGGGATAGGCCGTGTACTGGGGTTGCCGATGGCTGCCAATATATGCCAGGTATAGTACCACTCAGGCGCGTAGGTGCGGGATCCCAGGCTCGTCAGTCCGCTGCTCAAGGGAGCTTTAAAGTTACAAATGGGGGTGGGGTCGCACACTACTCACACACCGGCGGTGTCGCCCCTAAGGACTCTGGTCAATGTAGTAAAGTGTTCGCGATGCATCATCTTTCGATCTTCTGCTATCTTCGCTGTCTTCGCCATCCCTGGACACGTGTTTCGGGGTATTACCCCTCATCAGCAGGGATAGGCCGTGTACTGGGGTTGCCGATGGCTGCCAATATCTGCCAGGTATAGTACCACTCAGGCGCGTAGGTGCGGGATCCCAGGCTCGTCAGCCCGCTGCTCAAGGGAGCTTTAAAGTTACAAATGGGGGTGGGGTCGCACACTACTCACACACCGGCGGTGTCGCCCCTAAGGACTCTGGTCAATGTAGTAAAGTGTTCGCGATGCATCATCTTTCGATCTTCTGCTATCTTCGCTGTCTTCGCCATCCCTGGACACGTGTTTCGGGGTATTACCATTCATCAGCAGGGATAGGCCGTGTACTGGGGTTGCCGATGGCTGCCAATATCTGCCAGGTATAGTACCACTCAGGCGCGTAGGTGCTGGATACCAGGCTCGTCAGCCCGCTGCTCAAGGGAGCTTTAAAGTTACAAATGGGGGTGGGGTCGCACACTACTCACACACCGGCGGTGTCGCCCCTAAGGACTCTGGTCAATGTAGTAAAGTGTTCGCGATGCATCATCTTTCGATCTTCTGCTATCTTCGCTGTCTTCACCATCCCTGTACACGTGTTTCGGGGTATTACCCATCATCAGCAGGGATAGGCCGTGTACTGGGGTTGCCGATGGCTGCCAATATCTGCCAGGTATAGAACCACTCAGGCGCGTAGGTGCGGGATCCCAGGCTCGTCAGCCCGCTGCTCAACGGAGCTTTAAAGTTACAAATGGTGGTGGGGTCGCACACTACTCACACACCAGCTTTGTCGCCCCTAAGGACTCTGGTCAATGTAGTAAAGTGTTCGCGATGCATCATCTTTCGATCTTCTGCTATCTACGCTGTCTTCGCCATCCCTGGACACGTGTTTTGTGGTATTACCCCTCATCAGCAGGTATAGGCCGTGTACTGGGGTTGCCGATGGCTGCCAATATCTGCCAGGTATAGTACCAGTCAGGCACGTAGGTGCGGGATCCCAGGCTAGTCAGCCCGCTGCTCACGGGAGCTTTAAAGTTACAAATGGGGGTGGGGTCGCACACTACTCACACACCGGCGGTGTCGCCCCTAACGACTCTGGTCAATGTAGTAAAGTGTTCGCGATGCATCATCTTTCGATCTTCTGCTATCTTCGCTGTCTTCGCCATCCCTGGACACGTGTTTCGGGGTATTACCCCTCATCAGCAGGGATAGGCCGTGTACTGGGGTTGCCGATGGCTGCCAATAACTGCCAGGTATAGTACCACTCAGGCGCGTAGGTGCGGGATCCCAGGCTCGTCAGCCCGCTGCTCAAGGGAGCTTTAAAGTTACAAATGGGGGTGGGGTCGCATACTACTCACACACCTGCGGTGTCGCTCCTAAGGACTCTGGTCAGTGTAGTAAAGTGTTTGCGATGCATCATCTTTCGATCTTCTGCTATCTTCGCTGTCTTCGCCATCCCTGGACACGTGTTTTGTGGTATTACCCCTCATCAGCAGGTATAGGCCGTGTACTGGGGTTGCCGATGGCTGCCAATATCTGCCAGGTATAGTACCACTCAGGCGCGTAGGTGCGGGATCCCAGGCTCGTCAGCCCGCTGCTCAAGGGAGCTTTAAAGTTACAAATGGGGGTGGGGTCGCACACTACTCACACAAGGGCGGTGTCGACCCTAAGGACTCTGGTCAATGTAGTAAAGTGTTCGCGATGCATCATCTTTCGATCTTCTGCTATCTTCGCTGTCTTCGCCATCCCTGGACACGTGTTTTGGGGTATTACCCATCATCAGCAGGGATAGGCCGTGTACTGGGGTTGCCGATGGCTGCCAATATATGCCAGGTATAGTACCACTCAGGCGCGTAGGTGCGGGATCCCAGGCTCGTCAGCCCACTGCTCAACAGAGCTTTAAAGTTACAAATGGTGGTGGGGTCGCACACTACTCACACACCGGCGGTGTCGCCCCTAAGGACTCTGGTCAATGTAGTAAAGTGTTCGCGATCCATCATCTTTCGATCTTCTGCTATCTTCGCTGTCTTCGCCATCCCTGGACACGTGTTTCGGGGTATTACCCCTCATCAGCAGGGATAGGCCGTGTACTGGGGTTGACGATGGCTGCCAATATCTGCCAGGTATAGTACCACTCAGGCGCGTAGGTGCGGGATCCCAGGCTCGTCAGCCCGCTGCTCAAGGGAGCTTTAAAGTTACAAATGGGGGTGGGGTCGCACACTACTCACACACCGGCGGTGTCGCCCCTAAGGACTCTGGTCAATGTAGTAAAGTGTTCGCGATGCATCATCTTTCGATCTTCTGCTATCTTCGCTGTCTTCGCCATCCCTGGACACGTGTTTTGGGGTATTACCCATCATCAGCAGGGATAGGCCGTGTACTGGGGTTGCCGATGGCTGCCAATATATGCCAGGTATAGTACCACTCAGGCGCGTAGGTGCGGGATCCCAGGCTCGTCAGTCCGCTGCTCAAGGGAGCTTTAAAGTTACAAATGGGGGTGGGGTCGCACACTACTCACACACCGGCGGTGTCGCCCCTAAGGACTCTGGTCAATGTAGTAAAGTGTTCGCGATGCATCATCTTTCGATCTTCTGCTATCTTCGCTGTCTTCGCCATCCCTGGACACGTGTTTCGGGGTATTACCCCTCATCAGCAGGGATAGGCCGTGTACTGGGGTTGCCGATGGCTGCCAATATCTGCCAGGTATAGTACCACTCAGGCGCGTAGGTGCGGGATCCCAGGCTCGTCAGCCCGCTGCTCAAGGGAGCTTTAAAGTTACAAATGGGGGTGGGGTCGCACACTACTCACACACCGGCGGTGTCGCCCCTAAGGACTCTGGTCAATGTAGTAAAGTGTTCGCGATGCATCATCTTTCGATCTTCTGCTATCTTCGCTGTCTTCGCCATCCCTGGACACGTGTTTCGGGGTATTACCCATCATCAGCAGGGATAGGCCGTGTACTGGGGTTGCCGATGGCTGCCAATATCTGCCAGGTATAGTACCACTCAGGCGCGTAGGTGCTGGATCCCAGGCTCGTCAGCCCGCTGCTCAAGGGAGCTTTAAAGTTACAAATGGGGGTGGGGTCGCACACTACTCACACACCGGCGGTGTCGCCCCTAAGGACTCTGGTCAATGTAGTAAAGTGTTCGCGATGCATCATCTTTCGATCTTCTGCTATCTTCGCTGTCTTCACCATCCCTGTACACGTGTTTCGGGGTATTACCCATCATCAGCAGGGATAGGCCGTGTACTGGGGTTGCCGATGGCTGCCAATATCTGCCAGGTATAGAACCACTCAGGCGCGTAGGTGCGGGATCCCAGGCTCGTCAGCCCGCTGCTCAACGGAGCTTTAAAGTTACAAATGGTGGTGGGGTCGCACACTACTCACACACCAGCTTTGTCGCCCCTAAGGACTCTGGTCAATGTAGTAAAGTGTTCGCGATGCATCATCTTTCGATCTTCTGCTATCTACGCTGTCTTCGCCATTCCTGGACACGTGTTTTGGGGTATTACCCCTCATCAGCAGGGATAGGCCGTGCACTGGGGTTGCCGATGGCTGCCAATATCTGCCAGGTATAGTACCAGTCAGGCACGTAGGTGCGGGATCCCAGGCTCGTCAGCCCGCTGCTCACGGGAGCTTTAAAGTTACAAATGGGGGTGGGGTCGCACACTACTCACACACCGGCGGTGTCGCCCCTAACGACTCTGGTCAATGTAGTAAAGTGTTCGCGATGCATCATCTTTCGATCTTCTGCTATCTTCGCTGTCTTCGCCATCCCTGGACACGTGTTTCGGGGTATTACCCCTCATCAGCAGGGATAGGCCGTGTACTGGGGTTGCCGATGGCTGCCAATAACTGCCAGGTATAGTACCACTCAGGCGCGTAGGTGCGGGATCCCAGGCTCGTCAGCCCGCTGCTCAAGGGAGCTTTAAAGTTACAAATGGGGGTGGGGTCGCATACTACTCACACACCTGCGGTGTCGCTCCTAAGGACTCTGGTCAGTGTAGTAAAGTGTTTGCGATGCATCATCTTTCGATCTTCTGCTATCTTCGCTGTCTTCGCCATCCCTGGACACGTGTTTTGTGGTATTACCCCTCATCAGCAGGTATAGGCCGTGTACTGGGGTTGCCGATGGCTGCCAATATCTGCCAGGTATAGTACCACTCAGGCGCGTAGGTGCGGGATCCCAGGCTCGTCAGCCCGCTGCTCAAGGGAGCTTTAAAGTTACAAATGGGGGTGGGGTCGCACACTACTCACACACCGGCGGTGTCGCCCCTAAGGACTCTGGTCAATGTAGTAAAGTGTTCGCGATGCATCATCTTTCGATCTTCTGCTATCTTCGCTGTCTTCGCCATCCCTGGACACGTGTTTCGGGGTATTACCCCTCATCAGTAGGGATAGGCCGTGTACTGGGGTTGCCGATGGCTGCCAATATCTGCCAGGTATAGTACCACTCGGGCGCGTAAGTGCGGGATCCCAGGCTCGTCAGCCCGCTGCTCAAGGGAGCTTTAAAGTTACAAATGGAAGTGGGATCGCACACTACTCACACACCGGCGGTGTCGCCCCTAAGGACTCTGGTCAATGTAGTAAAGTGTTCGCGATGAATCATCTTTCGATCTTCTGCTATCTTCGCTGTCTTCGCCATCCCTGGACACGTGTTTCGGGGTATTACCCCTCATCAGCAGGGATAGGCCGTGTACTGGGGTTGCCGATGGCTGCCAATATCTGCCAGGTATAGTACCACTCAGGCGCGTAGGTGCGGGATCCCAGGCTCGTCAGCCTGCTGCTCAGGGGAGCTTTAAAGTTACAAATGGGGGTGGGGTCGCACACTACTCACACACCGGCGGTGTCGCCCCTAAGGACTCTGGTCAATGTAGTAAAGTGTTCACGATGCATCATCTTTCGATCTTCTGCTATCTTCGCTGTCTTCGCCATCCCTGGACACGTGTTTTGGGGTATTACCCCTCATCAGCAGGGATAGGCCGTGTACTGGGGTTGCCGATGGCTGCCAATATCTGCCAGGTATAGTACCACTCAGGCGCGTAGGTGCGGGATCCCAGGCTCGTCAGCCCGCTGCTCAAGGGAGCTTTAAAGTTACAAATGGGGGTGGGGTCGCACACTACTCACACACCGGCGGTGTCGCCCCTAAGGACTCTGGTCAATGTAGTAAAGTGTTTGTGATGCATCATCTTTCGATCTTCTGCTATCTTTGCTGTCTTCGCCATCCCTGGACACGTGTTTCGGGGTATTACCCCTCATCTGCAGGGATAGGCCGTGTACTGGGGTTGCCGATGGCTGCCAATATCTGCCAGGTATAGTACCACTCCGGCGCGTAGGTGCGGGATCCCAGGCTCGTCAGCCCGCTGCTCAACGGAGCTTTAAAGTTACAAATGGGGGTGGGGTTGCACACTACTCACACACCGGCGGTGTCGCCCCTAAGGACTCTGGTCAATGTAGTAAAGTGTTCGCGATGCATCATCCTTCGATCTTCAGCTATCTTCGCTGTCTTCGCCATCCCTGGACACATGTTTTGGGGTATTACCCCTCATCAGCAGGGATAGGCCGTGTACTGGGGATGCGGATGGCTGCCAATATCTGCCAGGTATAGTACCACTCAGGCGCGTAGGTGCGGGATCCCAGGCTCGTCAGCCCGCTGCTCAAGGGAGCTTTAAAGTTACAAATGGGGGTGGGGTCGCACACTACTCACACACCGGCGGTGTCGCCCCTAAGGACTCTGGTCAATGTAGTAAAGTGTTCGCGATGCATCATCTTTCGATCTTCTGCTATCTTCGCTGTCTTCGCCATCCCTGGACACGTGTTTCGGGGTATTACCCCTCATCAGCAGGGATAGGCCGTGTACTGGGGTTGCCGATGGCTGCCAATATCTGCCAGGTATAGTACCACTCAGGCGCGTAGGTGCGGGATCCCAGGCTCGTCAGCCCGCTGCTCAAGGGAGCTTTAAAGTTACAAATGGGGGTGGGGTCGCACACTACTCACACACCGGCGGTGTCGCCCCTAAGGACTCTGGTCAATGTAGTAAAGTGTTTGCGATGCATCATCTTTCGATCTTCTGCTATCTTCGCTGTCTTCGCCATCCCTGGACACGTGTTTCGGGGTATTACCCCTCATCAGCAGGGATAGGCCGTGTACTGGGGTTGCCGATGGCTGCCAATATCTGCCAGGTATAGTACCACTCAGGCGCGTAGGTGCGGGATCCCAGGCTTGTCAGCCCGCTGCTCAAGGGAGCTTTAAAGTTACAAATGGGGGAGGGGTCGCACACTACTCACACACCGGCGGTGTCGCCCCTAAAGACTCTGGTCAATGTAGTAAAGTGTTCGCAATGCATCATCTTTCGATCTTCTGCTATCTTCGCTGTCTTCGCCATCCCTGGACACGTGTTTCGGGGTATTACCCCTCATCAGCAGGGATAGGCCGTGTACTGGGGTTGCGATGGCTGCCAATATCTGCCAGGTATAGTACCACTCAGGCGCGTAGGTGCGGGATCCCAGGCTCATCAGCCCGCTGCTGATGGGAGCTTTAAAGTTACAAATGGGGGTGGGGTCGCACACTACTCACACACCGGCGGTGTCGCCCCTAAGGACTCTGGTCAATGTAGTAAAGTGTTCGCGATGCATCATCTTTCGATCTTCTGCTATCTTCGTTTTCTTCGCCATCCCTGGACATGTGTTTCGGGGTATTACCCCTCATCAGCAGGGATAGGCCGTGTACTGGGGTTGCCGATGGCTGCCAATATCTGCCAGGTATAGTACCACTCAGGCGCGTAGGTGCGGGATCCCAGGCTTGTCAGCCCGCTGCTCAAGGGAGCTTTAAAGTTACAAATGGGGATGGGGTCGCACACTACTCACACACCGGCGGTGTCGCCCCTAAGGACTCTGGTCAATGTAGTAAAGCGTTCGCGATGCATCATCTTTCGTTCTTCTGCTATCTTCGCTGTCTTCGCCATCCCTGGACACGTGTTTCGGGGTATTACCCCTCATCAGCAGGGATAGGCCGTGTACTGGGGTTGCCGATGGCTGCCAATATCTGCCAGGTATAGTACCACTCAGGCGCGTAGGTGCGGGATCCCAGGCTTGTCAGCCCGCTGCTCAAGGGAGCTTTAAAGTTACAAATGGGGGTGGGGTCGCACAATGCTCACACACCGGCGGTGTCGCCGCTAAGGACTCTGGTCAATGTAGTGAAGTGTTCGCGATGCATCATCTTTCGATCTTCTGCTATCTTCGCTGTCTTCGCCATCCCTGGACACGTGTTTCGGGGTATTACCCCTCATCAGCAGGGATAGGCCGTGAACTGGGGTTGCCGAGAACCCCAGAACATGGCCTTTCCCTGCTGATGAGGGGTGATACCCCGAAACACGTGTCAAGGGATGGCGAAGACAGCTAAGACAGCAGTAGATCGAAAGATGATGCATCGCGGAACACATAACTACATTAACCAGAGTCCTTAGGGGCGACACCGCCGGTGTGTGAGTAGTGTGCGACCCCACCCCCTTTTTGTAACATTAAGCTCCCTTGAGCCGCCGGCTGACGAGCCTGGGACCCCGCACCTACGCGCCTGAGTGGTACTATACCTGGCAGATATTTGGCAGCCATCGGCAACCCCAGAACATGGCCTATCCCTGCTGATGAGTGGTGATACCCCGAAACACGTGTCCAGGGATGGCGAAGTCAGCGAAGACAGCAGCAGATCGAAAGATGATGCATCGCGGAACACATAACTACATTAACCAGAGTCCTTAGGGGCGACACCGCCGGTGTGTGAGTAGTGTGCGACCCCACCCCCTTTTTGTAACTTGTACAACATGTTACATAGTTTATTTTTGCTGTTCTCAGAATATATTGAATTTCATTTAAAACAGTGAGTTCAAATTACTCATCATATGACAGCGGGAAAAAAACCCACAATCTCAGTTCAGTTTTATAGTCTTTATTTCGAAGATTTCCTTCATAAAAGACATCACATACACAAAAGCATTTCAACAACAATTGAAGAAAAAATATTATTCAAAATTTACTTAAAACATATAAAGAAAATCCTTAATAATTGTTAATAACCACAAAGTACATTTTTGTAGACAGTTTATCAGTAAAGACTAAACTAGCAATATCAAGAACAATTTACAAATTACACAATGACTAAACCAACAGATATAAAAGTCATTATGTCCCAGTTCGTATTCAGTCAATTTCAAGATAATCTCGTTAGTTTAATGATGGACGCTACTCGTTCACTCCTTTGATATACCTTGCTCGAATGACCCAGGCCCATCCAAGATATTTCGCCATGCCAATAGACACCCACTCAGCTGTATTTGTTTTTAGGATGTGTATTGCTTCTTTACACACCCGTACATTAGTTCGCCGACAGACTGGTTTAAGCCACTTCTGGCGGGGTGCACGATAAGCAGGACATTCGAATAGGAAATGACTCTCTGTTTCATTAAGTCCTAAACAAAAGGGATAATGCATTTTCAAACTATTCTGCCATTTGTTAGTAAATTCCCTTATTGGTAAGGTGCCTACTCTAAATTGATGATAGAGTTTTCTATCTAGGCCTTTGGTGATGTTATCCCAATATGTCTCTAGTTGGGAAATAACTTTATAAAGCAAGAAGGAACTGGTAAGTGAAGAACCAGCTGAAAGTAAAACCATATCATCTTTAACAACTGTCCAAAACAATTTTTTAAAATCATTCTTTGTGGGAAAGGTTTGATTGCCTGGATCTGACCAGTGTAAAGGTAGACCCATTTTAAAGAGGGTAGCTTTAATGGTTTTGAACCAGGGTATATACCCTGAACCAAAAGACAATTGAATCTCCCGAAGCTCATTAGCAAACATTATCAGTTCTGGGGTAGACCAAATTCTTCTCCATAAAGCAACCATTCTAAATAGAGCTTGATTTTTAAGTGATTGGCAGCCCATATCCAACATTAGGGGAATAGCGGGGGTTGAGAGCGGTAAACCTACCAGGCTACGAAAAAATTTGTTCTGGATTTTGTCCAGTGGTACGAGATCCACATGACCCCATAGATCAGAACCATAAAGAATGGCTGAACTAATTTTAGCTTTATAAATTTTTATGGCAGGTGTGGAAAAGTAAATTTTGCCATGTTCTGTGTCCCTACGCGTCATCCATCATATGTTATCTGTGCATGATTAATATGCATATGTATTCCCTATGTTCGATTAAAGACGCAATTACAGTTGTGTCCACCTCTAGTATGTCAGTTTCCAGTTCTCGTGAATACTACGAATATCAGGCCCATGTGAAGTTACGTTGCCACGTTTCTCAGTGTGCACGTTATTCCATTGTAAAGTCCCCGTTTCTAGGCCTCAGAAGGGCCTGGACACCAGATTCAGTTCAGCTCCTGTCTCCTGTCTCCTGTCTCCTGAAGCCTCGCTGAGGAGCGATACAGCCCCCACCTGTATCCTCGACCCTTCACTTACTTCCTGCCTCGCAGTGCCCGGCTCAGCCTAGCTCTGCCTCTGAGTCTGCCAAGAGTATGTTATGATTCCAGCTATCAGTTCAGTCCTCCTTCTCTGCATTCCTAAAGCTACTGAATCACATCAATAGTTTCCGTCATTGTCTAGCCCTTACGTCTCCATGTAAGAGAAATACTGCATTTAATGGTCATTTAATATTCTTCATCACGCACTACATGTAGAATAATGCATGCTCCAGTCTTAGAGTCCGTTAGCCTCTCCCCTCCTGACTTATAGTTTATATCAACATGTTCTCTAAACATCAGATACTAGATACTGTTTAGGTACATGTCGCCCTGACTCTCCAGACTTCAGTCTCTGCTCCTAGCACAGAGTTCGAAGCCCCCAGCTTCTCCTAGTAACACGTCATTGCCAGTTTGCGCGCACCATCAGGTTAGAGGTCCCGGCTCCTCAGGTAGCCCCCTCCATGGTTTCCGCCCCATTTATGACATATTCTGTTACGTTTGCATCACATGTCTATGTATACGCCCTGTTACACCTCTTTTCACCCTTATCTTTCGCGACTGCTACGCGTCACGCCTATTGCTCCTCCCACTGCTACGCCTATTGCGATGTAATGCTATGTGTTTGCGTTATGTATATATGCTCATGTACTGTTATTAAAAAGTTATCCTTCCTAGCGCGCTCATCCCAGATCCAGCCCCAGCAGCTGCTGGGCCCTGCCATCCTATTCCTATGCAGGTTGTCCTGTTCCTGTCCTTTATGCTGTAATAAACCTGCAAAACTCCTACTACCTCGAATCTTGACTCTTATTTATTGAGCTATCTGTTATTCATTTATTCATCCAAAAATAGAGGTATTATTTATTTATTTACCACATAATGGCGCCCGAACAGGAACTTGCCCTTTCCCCACGCGTCGGTGAAGCCACGCCGACCCCCTGACCCTCTGCAGTCGTGACGGAACTCTTCTGCGCACCGGCAGATATTTCTGCTTCAAGTATCCCTCAGGCCCACGGAGGAGACGGAGGAGGCGGTCCAGCATCCAGACGAGACGGTGGAGGAACGCGGCGAGTCCCGACCAGAGCCCAAGCCAAGAGTCCAAGGTCCGAGGTATCCGGAGGCCCACCCGTAACAGAAGTCCGAAGTTCGTCCGTCCGGCGTCCAAGCAGTCCCGTCCAGTCTGAGGCCTTCCGTTCTTACTGCCCGGTGAGTACCGTTACTGGGGTAGTATCTAGACAGGGTCAATCTAATTGACTCTGGTCCGTGGGTTGGTGGTACACAGTCCCACAAACGAAGTGTCCACTTCGGTGGATGCGGGTCCTGACGTGTCTCTGTATGAGACCGGTAAGTTTCGTACTGTTTCAGCAGTGCATCTAGTTCCTGTTCTAGTCAGTTCTGTTCCCGAGAAAATTCATGTATTCTGTGTTCCGTATTCCAGGTAGTATTCTGTTCGAACTGTTATTTTAAATGTTCTTCATGTATTTTAATGTCGTGGTATGAATGGGGAATAAGTATCGTGTTCATTGTGTATTGTATTGTGTCTAGATTACAGTCCAGTCATGCCCTTGTTTCCTAAGTTACGTCAGTTAAGAACTAGAAAGGGTCTGCTGGAAGCAGCAGTTCCAGTTCCGCCTAGGGACAGTCCAGGTCATTTTATGTATCAGAAGCATGGCATAAGTGCCATATTATATCTAGATTTATGGGTAGAGTATACCAAACAGTTAGAAGAAAAGTATAGATGGCCCGTATCGGGTACATGGGATGCCGAGTGCATCATGCGAGTAGAAGAAGCATTATGGAAAAAGAAAGCCAGACAGTCACAGAAAGATGCTATCGAGTTATGGCGCAAAGAATCTCATAAAAGAACCGAAAAAGAAATCAGAAAGTCAGAATTAAGTAGAGAATCCTTGGAACGAGCCCAAGAAAGGGAATTAATCGAGATTGGTGAACGAGTTAAAACCGAACAGTCAGACAGACAGAGGCATGCTCTTATTAAGGGTATGTATCCTCTTCTTGCCGAGGGCTTGCCAAAAGCGACCCCGGAGGCATCCAGTAACTTTCCGCCACCATTAGTTCCGACCAAGCTACGTCACAAACCGACCGCAGCTGATATTTTCATTTCGTCCTATTTGGACGACACAGTCCCAGAATATGCAAATCCTGTTCGCGCTCCGCCAGTCCCTGTAAATCAGGCACTCCCCGTTTCTCCAGACACCGGGGTACCCCTTGCAGTACCTGTTACGGTCCCCCCGGTCCAGCCCGCCATACCAGTTCAGCCCGCATTTCAATTTCCTGCCACACTAGTACGAAGAGGATCAGTCGACGATTCTAGTTTAGGGGCCGCAGGAGGAGGTCCTCCTCAGACCCCGCCGCCACACAAGCGTTTAACGTCAGCCGAATTACATGCACAAGCGTCACAGCGTACGCCCAGACATCAGTCTGTAGCAGAGATAAGAAAAGCCCTTAACGAATGTGGCTATGATCCAGTCCCAGGCGAGGATAATATGGTTTTATATTCATTACGTGTAAGAAAGGTGGCCGAGTATCTAGTCACCCTACCGAATATGAAAGAAGATCTAGACAGAATATATCGTTTCATCCGTACAGGGGATGATCCAGAAAGCATTGGCGAAGTCATGTCTCAAAGGAAAGCCGAGATCCAGCTCATGATACTAAAGTTTTTGATTAATTGTTTAATAAGAGAACAAGATTACCCGTCCAAAGATCAAGCCGAAATGAGAACCCTGACAAAGTGGAGTGATAATATAGCCGAGGGTAAGCACAGGACCATCAGTGCTATGGAAAGTATGTACAAGAAAATTCGTAAAGAAATAATAAGGTTACACGATCAACGTAAAGCAGCACAAGTAAGCGAGAAAGAAAGTAACTCTGATACTGAAGAGGTAGACGACGAGAATCCCGCCAGAATAGCGTATGTAGGAAAATCTAGATTTCCAGATCGCCATTTACGCCTAGAACACAAGTCAACTTTCCATCATCCAGCACCAGAACAAGGTTCTCTAGAACAAGTGTTTCAAGCTACCGATCACATTCTGAAATCACGAATCGGTTATAGTGAGTTAAGTACCATGCATGAACAAGAACTAGTCCGATCAGCAGTCCGATGGACTACTGATTCTACCACTTTTCCAGACGAAATAGTGGCACAAATGTTTCTGAAAATGCCCCCAGCCGAGCAACGACTGGCGGGTATGTATATGATTCAGCACCTCATTACATTGTATGAGGGTCAGCACTCTGATCCAGGTCCGTTACACGATGTCCTGAATGAGTTACTCCAGTATAAATGGAAAGGTTTAGGTACCGATTTAATTAGTGTCATTCTAGAACAGCGCCACAAATATAGAACGTTTTTGAACCCGCATTTTGTTCATGTCTCACCCCCAGAAAATAAACCATTTTACATAGAGAGACAGAATCCGTTACGAGAAGTCCACCCAGTTAGAGGAACGGGTGGCGAACTAGAACGAGTGTTTGTTTACACTCCGATTACAAAGATGGAACTCCTAGAGATGAAAAAATTAATCCCCTGTCATGATAAAGATCCAGCAGGGTTCCATCGAGAATTAAAGGACATGCTCCGTATGGGAGAATACACGTATCCAGACATAATTAAAATGTTAAAGGTTCTGTTGCCCGCAGGGGTATATGAAAAGCTCAAGGAAAAAGAATGGGAGGTGGGGGAGAAAAAGATCGATTGGGCAGTTCTAGAAGCTGAAGACAAGGCACGAGTACCAGGTACCGGCCTTGGAGCGAAATGTAAAGAATTACCTGAATTATTGATTCAAGTTTTACCCAGATTGTTAACAACGAGAAAGGAAGACTGGGATGCAATCTCAGCCTGTAAACAGAAACAAGACGAAGACATTAGTGATTTTTATTCTAGATTTGAAAAATGTTTTAGCATCAACAGTGGCCTCAAGACGAGTAGCGAGTCATACCCTCACCTTTTTGTTACTAAATTAGTCGAGAATTCAAGTTCACCAATTAAAAATCGAGTTTTGAAAGTCGAAAGTACCTGGCAAGCTAATACCCCGTCCCAGATGTTACAGATGCTCCAATACCACCAGAATAGAATCAGAGAAGAGCAAGAACACGAGAGAAAACGTATGAAAGACACGAAAATGAAAGTACTAGTTGCACAATCTGTTCCTCAAGACAGTCAGAAGAGGGGTCCGAATCAGGTCAGTCATCCTGCAGCTCCCGTTAAAGGAAACTGCAATTATTGTAAACAGCCAGGTCATTTTATAAACGAGTGTGCAGTTCTGAAACACAACATAGCTACCGGTAAGACTAAAGAAAGACCACGTCCGCCTAGACAAGAACAAGTTTCACAGATTTCTCAGCCACAGAATGCACCACAGACAGTTACAGCACCGCAGCCCATCGCTGCAACACAGCACGTTACACAGCAGATGTACCAGTATGCACAGTCTGAGTATCCAGAGTATCAGCCATATTCATGAAACAGCCTAGAGAGGGAGGTAGGCTTGCCTCTCATCGAGATACCTGTAGATCAAGAAGGTCCCTATGTTCACAGTCAAGTATTGGGGAAAGACAGAAAGTTTTTGATTGATACAGGGGCAAGTAGGACCACAATTAGCCACGCCGAAGTTCCAGGGGCTCCGCTCTCAGGCTCAAGAAATGTTTCCCTTGGATTTTCAGGAAAACCCATTGTAAATGAAATATCAAAGCCAGTTACTCTAGAAGTAGGTCCATTGTCCCGTACTACTGACCTGTTACTTACTAAGTCATGTCCAGAGAATCTATTAGGTATTAAAACACTGAAAGAGTTAGGTGCAGTTATATGCTGTTCCCCAGAGGGAATACGATTGTTCCTACGTGACTTCAAGGGTCACTATGTATTACGAGATTTTGATCCCAGATTGTCTAATGTTCCGCAGCATTTATGGGCGCAAGGTCCAACTGATGTAGGTTACATGCAAATCACACCCCATCGTGTGACTCTCAAGCCAGGTGTAGTGTTACCACGAATCAGACAGTACAGATTGCCACCTGAGGCTGTAGCAGCCTTATCCAAAATTATTGACGAGCTCATCGCTCAAGGAGTGGTTGTAGAAACTGACTCCAATGTATGCAATTCTCCGATCATTCCAGTCATGAAACGTACTGATCCAAATGCACCCCCAGTATATCGATTAGTGATTGACCTACGAGAGCTTAATAAATGTATTATTCCTCAGTACCCAGTTGTCCCAGACATCTCTTCCCTATTGACAGCCATCGATTCCGAAGCCACGTTCTTTACTGTAATTGACCTCAAGAACGCGTTTTTCAGTGTTCCCATTCATCCAGACAGTCAGTTCCTTTTCGGATTTTGTTTAAATGGAAGGAGCTATATGTTCACACGAGCTCCTCAAGGTTTCACAGAAAGTCCTAGTATTTACAGTCAAGCACTTAAGAGACAACTAGACAACATTCACATGCCAACTGACACTGCCCTGCTCCAGTATGTCGATGATCTACTGGTCACAGCCCGTTCTGAACGTGCTTGCGAGCGAGCATCCCTCACAGTTCTGTATTTCCTTGCCGAGATGGGGCACAAGGTGTCCCCTTCGAAGCTTCAATTCTGTGTCCAGCAAGTGGTCTACTTAGGACACTTACTGTCCAAGTGGGGTAGGCAGTTGACACCAGACCGTATCCAGTTAATAGCGAGTCTTCCTCAACCCAAGACCCAGAAGGAGGTACGTGCTTTTATTGGCCTTACTTCTTATTGCAGACAATGGATTCCTCAGTATGCATTTCTAGCTAAACCACTGATACAGTTAACGACACAGGAGGCAGCCGTATCGACTGTCCTCCCTTGGACATCTGAACATACACTCAGTTTCAATGAGTTAAAGAAAGCCCTATGTCAAGCTCCAGTTCTAGCTACACCAAACTACAGTAAGCCTTTTACACTTTTCGTCACTGAACGCGAAGGTACAGCATTATCTGTTCTCACACAAGATCAAGCAGGACAATACAAGCCATGTGCTTATTTTTCGAGCACATTAGATCCTGTAGCCCAGGCTCTGCCTGTGTGCCTCAAGTCAGTTGCAGCCACAGCACTAGCTATCAGACAAAGTGATTCCATAGTCTTAGGACATTCCTTGACAGTACAAGTTCCACACTCCGTGGAAGTTCTTTTAAACCGAACACAAACTCAGCACTTGACAATTGCACGTTTAACAGGTTATGAATTGACACTGTTCCAGCCACACATAGAAATCAGACGCTGCAACGTTTTGAATCCTGCTACACTGTTACCGTCAGTTAATCCAAACCCTGCCACACATGACTGTGTGGAAGTAGTCAACATTACGACAAAGCCAAGACAAGACCTGACCGATATTCCATTACCAGATCCAGACCTGACACTTTATGTGGATGGTTCATGTATGAGAACAAGTACAGGAGAACTAGTAGCCGCGTATGCAGTGACTACTGACACTGAAGTTATTGAGACACACCGTATTGATACCCTGTCCGCTCAAGCAGCAGAGCTAGTTGCTCTGACTCAAGCCTGCATACACGCCAAGAACCTGAAAGTTAATGTTTACACAGATTCGCGCTACGCATTTGGAGTCGTACACGATTTTGGAGTGCTCTGGCAGGAGAGAGGTTTTATGACTTCTCATGGAACCAAGATTCAGCATGGTCTCCTCATTCAAGCTCTGTTAGATGCAATACATTTACCGACATCCATTGCTATCATGAAATGCAAAGCACACACGAAAGTTACTGACATTATTTCCCAGGGTAACGATCTAGCAGATCGCACAGCCAAGCTTACAGCACAGACTCCAGACATTCCAGTTAACATGACACACACTCCAGATCCGATTACATGCATGACAGTTAAAGACCCTACTCAAGATGTCATAGATATCCAGTTACATGCTACTCCCGATGAAATCAAGAAATGGTCCGAACAAGGAGGGGTCCAGACAGATCAAGGATGGTTAACGAAGGGTAGAGCCACATGGTTTCTCCCCGACTCTATGGTTCAAGTCATTATCAATACCGCACATAGTCCAGCACATTTAGGAGAAAAAGCCATGTTAGACAGTATCCAGAACCTTTGGTTCAACAAGCATTTACGAGCTGCAGCCAAGCAGAAAGTCCGTACCTGTATGATATGTTGCCAGTTTAATCCAGGTAAAAGTGTCCCTGTGGAACAAGGTGGATTCCAACCCCCTGACCACCCTTTTGAAGTCCTCCAGATGGATTATATTCAGATGGAGCGATGTCGAGGTTTCAAGTATGTCCTTGTAGTTGTATGCGCTTTGTCCAGGTGGACAGAAGCATATCCAGTCCCAGATTACACAGCCGCGACCACTGCCAAGCAGTTGGTTCGTGAGTTCTTCCCCCGTTATGGACTCCCTAGGGTCGTATATTCTGATAACGGCCAGCCATTCTCCTCAGAGTTAATGAAACATGTTTCCCTTTTGTTAGGGTACCAGTGGAAGTTCCATTGTGTACGCCATCCTGAAGCAGCCGGTCTCGTAGAGAGACATAACCAGACTTTGAAAATCCGTATCGCAAAAGTTTGTCAAGAGAAAGGCGTAGACTGGCTAGTAGCTCTGCCAGTTGCTCTATTTTATATGCGCATGGTCGCACATTCCAGATCAGGTCTGTCCCCGTATGAGGTCGTTTTCGGCCGCCCCCTAACATGTGGGGTACACCCAGACCCCGAAGTATTACCGATGTTTCAAGTAATATGCTGACAGATTACCTAGCTTCCTTGATGTCTGCCCTCAACTCTTGTCGTTCACAGGTTGCCGCCGCATTTCCAGACAATACCGAGGTGGCACCGCATGAAATCGTTCCAGGATCCATGGTCCTGGTGCGAAATTTCGATCGCTCAAGTCCGCTGGAGCCTCGCTGGAAGGAGCCCCGACAGGTCCTCCTCGCCACCCGTACAGCCGTGAAGTTGGAGGGACGCAAAGGCTGGGTGCACCTTTCGCACGTAAAGAAATTTTATGGACTGGAACCAGTCTCAAAGAACATTGCCCAGGATTTGAAGGATTGCCAAAGTACTATTCTCAAGGACTGTCCCGCAAAGAACAATGATACTGCACCCTCCCCGTTAGAGAAAACTCCGCAACAGGAGTATAAGTTGAAACTCCGGTCTAGTAAAATAAGTCAGCCAGTTTGATTGTCTAAGTCCTCCCCTAGGTGAAACGGTTAGACTGTTTCTGACATGTATAAAATAGACCCCCATAGTGAGAGAGTTAGTCAAAACTCAATCCGATGTATCGTTTTTCTATGTTTCATATTATTTCTCAGCATTATGATTTCCTGCACCAGTTATGCATTCTACCTGTATTTTCCAGTTTCTCATGTAAATAAGTCTTCCAATGCTACAGTAGAGCACACGTTTAGTGATCTACCTCCTCATGAACTCTCTTACCGCCTCGCTATGCGAAATAATTCTTTCATCCGCATGTTACATTATTCACACCAGACCAGCAATGCCACTAATTGTTGGGTGTGTGGTCGACTCCCCCCTTTCCAGACACCGAAGGGAGTTCTGCCACTCTTTCCTTATCCATTTTCACATAATGGTTCGTGTGGAGCATGGTCCACGTTAACGTCATCCTCAACAGATATGTCTTTTCTTAACAGTACATGTTTCTCAGACAAGCAAGGTCTTCCCCACAGAACAGGGTTAGATCTAGAAAATGAAGTATACAATTTAGGTAATTATTCTTCGAATTTCATGGTCCTGAATGTTCAGTCTGATACTACTCCAGACTTACCTGCTATTTCAGTACTACCAGTCAAAGGCGAATTATGTGTCCGAAATAATGGTTCCATACATGTAGGACATAGTGATTGTACTACTATTGTCAAGTATAGTGGCAGTGGGAAATCTATTTTCAAAGCTTCACGCCATTCTTATTTTATTTGTGGTCAAACTGCATATATTCGTCTGCCCCTCGATTGGGAGGGAACCTGTTACATTGCCTTCCTACTGCCACCAGTTTTCCTAGCCCCATCTGATTATCATAGAAATACACATCTAGTACACATTAGACATAGAAGGGAGTCCCCCATTGTCGATTATACTGAAACTGCTCTAGAACAGTATACAGATTTCAATAGAGGTTTCTTCTTCTTTATAGGACCTATCCAGAATAGTAAGCTAATCCGTAGGTTAACAAGAACCCTTGAAGTAGTTGTCAATGAGACTGCCTCTGCTCTAGGTAACTTAACCAAAGAGCAATCTGCTATGAGATTTGTCGTTTTACAGAATCGTCTCGTCCTTGACGTCATATTGGCCGATAGGGGCGGGGCCTGTAGAGTCATTGGATCTAGTTGCTGCATTTTCATTCCAAATAACGCGCCGTCTGTTTATTCAGCTATAACCAGACTCCATAAAATTGCCCATCTGTTACACCAAGATCCAGGCACCTGGACATGGTCCGGTTGGTTCTGGAATATATTTTCCGCCTGGGGATGGAAAGTCTTGTCCTTTCTAGGTATTGCAGTAGCGATCATATTCAGCTGCTGCCTCTGTATACAATGTGGCCCTGCGATTTGCGGCATTTGTGCTACATCATGTATTCCTAGTCCCAAGCCCCGTTCTAAAACACGTTCCCAGAAAATTCGAGACGAGCAAATGATACTGTATGAAATGATAGATGGTATCATGAATATTGATGTTTCCTGATGGAAACGTAGTGACAAGGAGGGAATGTGGAAAAGTAAATTTTGCCATGTTCTGTGTCCCTACGCGTCATCCATCATATGTTATCTGTGCATGATTAATATGCATATGTATTCCCTATGTTCGATTAAAGACGCAATTACAGTTGTGTCCACCTCTAGTATGTCAGTTTCCAGTTCTCGTGAATACTACGAATATCAGGCCCATGTGAAGTTACGTTGCCACGTTTCTCAGTGTGCACGTTATTCCATTGTAAAGTCCCCGTTTCTAGGCCTCAGAAGGGCCTGGACACCAGATTCAGTTCAGCTCCTGTCTCCTGTCTCCTGTCTCCTGAAGCCTCGCTGAGGAGCGATACAGCCCCCACCTGTATCCTCGACCCTTCACTTACTTCCTGCCTCGCAGTGCCCGGCTCAGCCTAGCTCTGCCTCTGAGTCTGCCAAGAGTATGTTATGATTCCAGCTATCAGTTCAGTCCTCCTTCTCTGCATTCCTAAAGCTACTGAATCACATCAATAGTTTCCGTCATTGTCTAGCCCTTACGTCTCCATGTAAGAGAAATACTGCATTTAATGGTCATTTAATATTCTTCATCACGCACTACATGTAGAATAATGCATGCTCCAGTCTTAGAGTCCGTTAGCCTCTCCCCTCCTGACTTATAGTTTATATCAACATGTTCTCTAAACATCAGATACTAGATACTGTTTAGGTACATGTCGCCCTGACTCTCCAGACTTCAGTCTCTGCTCCTAGCACAGAGTTCGAAGCCCCCAGCTTCTCCTAGTAACACGTCATTGCCAGTTTGCGCGCACCATCAGGTTAGAGGTCCCGGCTCCTCAGGTAGCCCCCTCCATGGTTTCCGCCCCATTTATGACATATTCTGTTACGTTTGCATCACATGTCTATGTATACGCCCTGTTACACCTCTTTTCACCCTTATCTTTCGCGACTGCTACGCGTCACGCCTATTGCTCCTCCCACTGCTACGCCTATTGCGATGTAATGCTATGTGTTTGCGTTATGTATATATGCTCATGTACTGTTATTAAAAAGTTATCCTTCCTAGCGCGCTCATCCCAGATCCAGCCCCAGCAGCTGCTGGGCCCTGCCATCCTATTCCTATGCAGGTTGTCCTGTTCCTGTCCTTTATGCTGTAATAAACCTGCAAAACTCCTACTACCTCGAATCTTGACTCTTATTTATTGAGCTATCTGTTATTCATTTATTCATCCAAAAATAGAGGTATTATTTATTTATTTACCACACAGGGAGTACTCGTTTCGTGAGGGAGCAACGTTGTTCCTTTACAAGACACCCAGATAACCTAGCTAATTTGAGGCACATGGCCTCAATCTGTTCTCTCCACCTCAGTCTATAGTCAATAGATACACCTAGGTAGGTCATTACCCATACTTGCTCCAGTGCCACTTCATTCATGGTAACATGACCCCTATGTGGTTTACATTTTGAAAAAACCATAAACTTGGTTTTCGAGACGTTAATCTCCAGGTCATTTAGATTACAAAACTCCGTGAATTTATTAATGGCCGTTTGCAACCCTACCTGGGTTTTAGCCAGAATCAGGGTGTCGTCGGCAAATATTAAGAGTGGGAATTTAGTCCCTCCCAATACAGGGGCATCAGTTGGAACAGACGAAAGGAACTGCACTACCTGATTAATAAAAAGAAGAAAAAGGGATGGTGCCAAGACACACCCTTGTCTAACTCCCCGCGTAACAGGGAATGAGTCGGTTACCTGGCTTTGAGAACCCCATCTTACTCTCGCAAAATTGTGATTATGTAACCTGATAGTTAAATCTAGTAAATCCGGAGGCATTCCCATTTTTCTTAGTGCCAACCACATCTTGTCTCTAGGGACCAGGTCGAACGCAGATTTTAAATCTACGAACGCAGCGTATAATGATCCTCCCCCTAGATAGACTATCTTCCAGTAGATCATGGTGAATCTGACTACCTGGTCGATAGTGCTTGTATTGGCTCTAAAGCCTGCCTGTAGTGGGGACAAGATGTTTTCTTCCCTCGCCCATGTCTGTATTCTGCCTAACAACAATCTGGCCATTACTTTTTGGAGTGCGTCGATAAGGCTAATGGGGCGATAGTTCGCCGCACTAGACTTATCTCCTTTTTTATGCACTGGAAGGATCTCCGCCCCTCTCCAAGAGTCCGGAATTTCTGCGCCCTTAGCAATGGCATTGGCCAGGGCGGTGATATACGGAACCCAATTTCCCATATCATATTTGAAAAGATCTGCTGGAACACGGTCCATACCGGGTGCTTTGCCATTTTTAACTAATTGCAACGCAGTCTCCGTCTCACGTTCACTAAAAACACAATCCGACAATTCACCGACTCTGAAAGAGTCAGCATACCCTCTTCGCTAGAATTACCACTTGTTTGCGTGCCACAAAACTGAGCGGAAAAAAACTCAACCCACGTTTCCGCCGAGACATGGTTGGTCGGGGTTTGCAGATCGCTGCAACCTCCCCATTTCACTACCTGCCAGAACTTCAGTTGGTTCCCTAATAAGCTGGCCTCGTAGAGGTCCTGCCAACGATTGTCATCCCATACAATTTTGGCTTGTTTCAGGGTTTTTCTATACTTTGCCCTCACTATTTTGATTTCCTGAGTATCCCTAGTTTTAATAACAGATATAAGGCGACTATGTGCCTTCCTGCAGCTTACATCATACCATTTTGCACCCAAATTACCTTTGTTATTTGAATTTTGGCCCCCTTTATGCGTAAAATGGTTTTTCAGTGAGGTAAATAATGATTCATGTATTAAACCTACCTGGTCAAGAGTGCCCTTATTTGCCAGTATTAGCTTCAGCTTCTCTGTAGCCAATAAGACATCTTGGGAAATCTTGGCCAAGACACTCGGGTCTTCCATAACCTTATCCCAGCGAACCCTGCGACAATCATTAGTAAGAACTACTCTTGCTGATGCGTAAATATCAACATTGTAATTTTTATCAATACCCATTTCCATTTTTAGCGTAATTGACAAAGGGTTATGGTCACTTTCGGATCGTGTAATTATTTCCATGTCTACCAAGAGGTTCCAGTACTCCATTTTAAATAAACAGTAATCAATGCGGCTGTTGCTATAGCCATTATCAAAAGTGGGGTTTCCTGCAAGATCTGACTTGGACCTCCCATTGGCTGCCCTCAGGTTCCACTCTAGACATAGCCCAAGCCATTGTAGTACTGCCTCTGTTGCTTTAATGATTGGTGGTATAGTTAGACTGGGAATGTTCCAAAGCTGGTCTGCTTCCTCATAGCAACCATCATCCATAGTCAATATAGGCTCAAATGTACAATTCAAGTCACCCATCAACATTACACAATTGTCAATACCAATGTCATTTAACAAGAGTTCGAGATCTTTCATCACTTCAGGACATTTTCCCCCAGGTCTTCCCCTTGCATATACATTGATCATGAATAAATCCCGAGTTTGAGCCCTAGTCAATTTCAGACCCATGAGATCATCATTCAGTGTTGGTAACTCATACACCCTGACATTTAACGATTGGCGTACCCAAATTACAAGCCCCCCAGATGGGCGTCCCCTTGGTCCTTTGTGAGCTGGTTTAAAAAAATTCAAATAGCCCAGCCTAAAAAGTGCATCCGTTGACCAAGATTCTTGGAAGACAATAACATCGTATTGCTCAACAAAGACCCATCAATCACTCTCAGCCATTTTACCCCTAAGCCCTGCAATATTCCATGATAATACCTTTAAACAATTTACAGGCTCACATAGGGGTTCACTCAATGATAGGTTTGGTGGGTCTAATAGTTCAACTGCACCTTCGCAGACCAGAGTAGAACACAAGCTCTCTGTGTGGTCTACCACCACCAAATCAGCAGGAGGATTATTACTCAAGGGGTCGTCCAAGATTTCTACTACATCAGTTCCTCGGGAGATAACTTCATCCACTGGTTCCCGAATACAGTTAAGATGTGGGGGTAGGATAACATTTGTCAAACCTAAGTTTCCCTGGCCATGAACCATTGTGCCACTATCATGTCAATCTACTCCATCCAACCAACTAAGTGGAGCAAATCGATTTGAGAGTTGTGGCCGGAACAAAGGATGGATGGACACATCAGGAAAAGATCGTTCTCTTGGACCATTACCACTTGAGAGATGATTATAGCTCGGGAAAGTATTAATTTTTGGGTAGAAATATTGTAATGAAAGGGTCTGTACATCACCAATTCTGCCAAATCTGGGCTCTCTACAAATATGTTCAGCAACCCAGGGTTCTCTAAAGCTAATGACTATGCAGTCACCCTCTAAATCTTTTTTACTATATCCTACCCACTCTACTCTTCTGACGTTGAGTATAACTGCCTTCGAGGGAGGTGGGAGGGGTCGGTTCTTATTTAACCAACAGTTAACTTTATTACGCAATTCATTGTAAGATTCCTGTTTGCCCACTTCCAAGGGGACCACACCAGTTAAAATGACAGTATAGGGTAGTGATTCCGGTGGGAGGTTCACATTACGTTTTTTGTTTACCATGGGAGGGTTTCTTTTAGCTGGGTTAGTTTTAGGTAGAGGCTTGGGGGTTTTAGGTATAATGCTAGCAATGGGATGGAGATTATTAGCAGTGGCGATTTTACTATTTCTGTTTGCTACGGGGACCTGAGTACGTCCAGAGGTAGTTGCTTGATCGGCAGCACATGGAACGTTTGGCGGCCCGGCCATTTTTCTTATAACCCCATCGCTTGTGTCCCTCAATTGCTCAGGGGGGATTACTTGTGGCGCCACCAGGACTGCGCGTTGTAAAAGGTTGTGAGATATGGACATATTTTCTTTAATTAATGTTTCCATTATGTCCATTTTATCATTCAAGAGCCTTGTTCTTTCAAAAATAGGTAATAAAAGCGATTTGATCAAGAGCTCAATTTTCCCCAATAAAGTGACATCTATTCCGCCATCTGTAGCATTGGTAGTCCCTGAAGGTTCTAAGAACCTAGATGACATAATGGGCTGGGAGGTAACGGCAGAAGTTGAACTTGCCGTTAGCTGATTACCCTCACTATGGATTGAATCCTCTCTTTTCCTTTTGCTCGTTTTACAAGCGGGCGGGTTCTCCAAAGACATGGGGTGAGAATTATTAGCAGGACCAAGTATATTAGTAGAGGGCAGCTTTACAAAGTTGCTATCCTTATTCACAGGAGAATTTGTAATGGAGCTACCTTCCAACATATCGTCAGAATCAGAATCTGAGTCACCATTATCTTCCACCAATACTACATCCTGGTGAACTGGAATCGAAGTAGCATCATTATCGATCAGAACAGTATCTGTCTGCTCAGTCAATGGGACCGGGGAACGGGCATTACGGAGCGGTCCTAGTGAAGAGCGCCTACCAGTCACCAAATCCAGTGATAGGCGCTTTTCTACCAGGGCAATTTCATTTTCCAGAACACGAGTAGTGCGCTGGAAAAATTGATCTATCGTTCCGGTGAAGACCCCGTTGGAAGTGGACATCTGCACTTGCCTGACTTTGCCAGAACGAAGAGACATAATAAAATCGTGGGGGCAATTAGATTGTATACAAATACATAAAAAATACCATAAATAATTAAAATATCACAGTAATACCACAAACACTACGGAATACTTTACAAATCGAATAGCGTCCTCAAAGACCAGCCATAAAAAATAAAATAAATAAAAATGTAAAGGGAATAGCCCTGCCCGGCCTCAATCGGCCTCGGACGGCCGCAGACGGCCCCGCCCTTGTCCCGGGCTTCTCCCGCGCGCTCTCCCGCGCTGCGGGAGTGCTAATGACCTATATAGCTTATGCACACAAGAGGTGGGAGGGGTAGGAGGGGTCGGGGAGAGCGGCCCAGGTGTTACTAATCAGGGCAGGTGGGCGCTCCTGGGAAATGCAGTCCCAGTTGAGCACACGCACTCGCTCGCAGCCCCGTGAAGAAACTGTCCTCGGCGTTCCCTTCTCAAACCTTCAGGCGGCTGCAACAAAGTATCCCAAACGATGCGGGACCCGCGGAGCGGGTTCCGCGAGAAGTAAGATAAAATGCAAGTCAGTCCCAGACGAATGATTTCAAGTTCAGCAAAGCGTCCCACTCGCCTTCACAAAGGGTAATGAATTTAAGTGCTCGGTGGAAGGGTAGGAGGAGTCGGGGAGAGCGGCCCAGGTGTTACTAATCAGGGCAGGCGGGCGCTCCTGGGAAATGCAGTCCCAGTTGAGCACACGCACTCGCTCGCAGCCCCGTGAAGAAACTGTCCTCGGCGTTCCCTTCTCAAACCTTCAGGCGGCTGCAACAAAGTATCCCAAACGATGCGGGACCCGCGGAGCGGGTTCCGCGAGAAGTAAGATAAAATGCAAGTCAGTCCCAGACGAATGATTTCAAGTTCAGAAAAGCGTCCCACTCGCCTTCACAAAGGGTAATGAATTTAAGTGCTCGGTGGAAGGGTAGGAGGAGTCGGGGAGAGCGGCCCAGGTGTTACTAATCAGGGCAGGCGGGCGCTCCTGGGAAATGCAGTCCCAGTTGAGCACACGCACTCGCTCGCAGCCCCGTGAAGAAACTGTCCTCGGCGTTCCCTTCTCAAACCTTCAGGCGGCTGCAACAAAGTATCCCAAACGATGCGGGACCCGCGGAGCGGGTTCCGCGAGAAGTAAGATAAAATGCAAGTCAGTCCCAGACGAATGATTTCAAGTTCAGCAAAGCGTCCCACTCGCCTTCACAAAGGGTAATGAATTTAAGTGCTCGGTGGAAGGGTAGGAGGAGTCGGGGAGAGCGACCCAGGTGTTACTAATCAGGGCAGGCGGGCGCTCCTGGGAAATGCAGTCCCAGTTGAGCACACGCACTCGCTCGCAGCCCCGTGAAGAAACTGTCCTCGGCGTTCCCTTCTCAAACCTTCAGGCGGCTGCAACAAAGTATCCCAAACGATGCGGGACCCGCGGAGCGGGTTCCGCGAGAAGTAAGATAAAATGCAGGTCAGTCCCAGACGAATGATTTCAAGTTCAGCAAAGCGTCCCACTCGCCTTCACAAAGGGTAATGAATTTAAGTGCTCGGTGGAAGGGTAGGAGGGGTCGGGGAGAGCGGCCCAGGTGTTACTAATCAGGGCAGGCGGGCACTCCTGGGAAATGCAGTCCCAGTTGAGCACACGCACTCGCTCGCAGCCCCGTGAAGAAACTGTCCTCGGCGTTCCCTTCTCAAACCTTCAGGCGGCTGCAACAAAGTATCCCAAACGATGCGGGACCCGCGGAGCGGGTTCCGCGAGAAGTAAGATAAAATGCAAGTCAGTCCCAGACGAATGATTTCAAGTTCAGCAAAGCGTCCCACTCGCCTTCACAAAGGGTAATGAATTTAAGTGCTCGGTGGAAGGGTAGGAGGAGTCGGGGAGAGCGGCCCAGGTGTTACTAATCAGGGCAGGTGGGCGCTCCTGGGAAATGCAGTCCCAGTTGAGCACACGCACTCGCTCGCAGCCCCGTGAAGAAACTGTCCTCGGCGTTCCCTTCTCAAACCTTCAGGCGGCTGCAACAAAGTATCCCAAACGATGCGGGACCCGCGGAGCGGGTTCCGCGAGAAGTAAGATAAAATGCAGGTCAGTCCCAGACGAATGATTTCAAGTTCAGCAAAGCGTCTAAAAGATTGTGTTTTAAAAAAAACCTTAGATACTGACAAATGACAAATGTACACTAATCTTTGATTGACTTACTTTTCCTTGAGGCCAAATAGTATATCATGGAGGTCCTTTTCTTGTTGCAAAGTACTCTGCTGTTCACTAAAAAATCCATTTCATCGACTTTCTAGAAGAAAAGCTCCAAGAACATCTGAAATATTTTCATTATTTTCATATACTCCTTTTTTTCAGTCATGACTCTTTACTCATTCCTGTACCTTTCCTTTTGGCCAAATAGTGTCAGATGTATGAGTATATTTTCAAATTAATTATCAGAAACTCTGAAATTACCTTTTTTCCGATGTTCTGAAAGAAAGGCTCATACAACATTTTCACAATATTTAAGTATTTGTAAAACCATCTCTGACTCACTCATGTTCCATCATTTTGTATAATACTAATATCACTTACTATGATATCCACTTACAGTACCTATATAACAAGTCAATTTTTTATATTACCTGGATCACTTTTACTCAGAATATATTTTTAAACAGCAAAATAACCTTTATTAACTGCTCCCGTCTTCATAGGCCAATTACCTTTACTTAAATGTTGGTTGTAAAAACACTAGGTATGAATTTTTTAAGCCAAAAGGCAAACGTTGTTTGAAAGTCAAATGAGTGTCGTTACAGTGGGTCCAACCTTTACAACTTTTTAAATAGCATGGTTAATGCCCTGATGTTGTAGAAGGACCGTCATTAAAAATAATAGCTACAGTTGCAAAGGTTCTTCCTGATATTGATAACTGAGATGCCACGAAATTTTTAATAGAAGTTGTCAATTTAGTTCCATCAGGTCTACATCGTTGGAACATTAAAATGACATACTGACCATAATTTTGTAGAAATATTGTGGACAGCATGGCAGACTTACATTGGGTACACACCATATTGTGATCCGCTGCTTTAACTAGATTATTAAAAGGCACTGATTTGCAGTCTGGTAAAGTCAAATATATAAATCTTTCAGTCTCTATTCTAGTAGTACTTGATGAAGTACAGTTGTCGCAGTCATGCTGCCATTGATAAGAAAGGCTAAAAAGATTTTTTTATATCTACACCTTCATCTTCCAATACATCAAACATATACATAAAAAATTCCTGACAATCCTGCTGAATATTCTGTGAAAATTGATTTTGACCAGAACATATGTCTAAAAGATTTCGAATTTCTGAAACACTTTCTATTTTTGCTCTATCACTTGTACATTTCTCAAACACGGAATTCAGCAAACAACAGAATCTTTGATCCCGATTTTCAACAATCTGTTCTTGTATATTTTGAAGGAAAAAAACAACATTAACCACTACATTAGCATAGCAGTTGACACCAGAACTGTTTTCAAACTGAAATCCAACAACATCTTCAACAGAATCCTTTTTCTTTCTCCTTACAATTACAGTTTCATCTACTTTTTGTCTTTTTGCTACTACCTCACTGCAATTATTCTCATTTCTTCTTTTTCGGCCTACCACACGTTTTTCAAACAGAGGATATTGAGGCAAATGTGGAGCATACTCTCTTCTTAACCTATTGTATTCTTTAACACAATCTAGATCTGCACAAATCTTTGTTTCATCACACTCAATCAAGTACAATCCTGATAAAGTTCTGACTCGTGATAATGCCACATATGCCATACCCTCTTTAAACACAGAACTTCCAATGTTCACCAAAGCACTATCTACACTTAAACCTTGAGATTTATGAATTGTCACCGCATATGCCAAACAAATAGGAAACTGTTTTCGGCGAACAAGCAAAAATTTAGCTGAACAACGACAAATTTGTTCTATTTCGTCAATGCCATCAAATTTAATTTTTAAAATTTCAATTCCATCTCTATTTTTGTAATTCACAAAACCAACAACATGACCCATTGCTCCATTTACCAGACCTCTTTCAACATTTAAATTCCTTCTCAAAATGATACGACAATTTAAACACTCATTCAGAGTCTTTTCAAAACCAGCAGTTTTAGCTATAGTCTTCTCTAATGAATCCAATTTTGATTTCAAATTTTCAGACAAAATAATTGTTGCTCCCATATGTTCAATTTTATCTATAGCTTCCAGTGTCACTATCTCTTCATTTTCTAACTTTAACATTTTGTTGTTGAACATGGAACATTCTTTCAGAGTTGGCATCAAACATATGCCAGATTTCTTCTCGTTAATTTTCTTAAAAATATTCTCTGGAAGAATGTTTTCATTTGGGTACAAATTTGAAATTAATCGTCCATGTAAAGCTTCTTTCCCTTGCTGACTTACTTTTCCGATTCTTACATCTTGTAGAATATTTTTATAATCTTCATCCTTTGCCTGCCGCATATTTTGAAGCAGTTCTGCATATTTGAAGTTTAACCATATATTAACGTTTCCAATGCTTCCTAGGCACTTCCTGGTATCTTCATGCGTGAGCATTTTGAACACAGGTTGTCCTTTCACTGGAGTCAACTGCAGTAGATCTCCAAAAACAATAATATGTTTTCCTCCAAATAAGACATCATAGTCTGTTCTAAGAATTTCTTGCATTCTCAAATGCACAAAAGCAAGCATTATATTTGACACCATGCTTACTTCATCAATGATAAGAAGTTTCATTTTCTTCAGGACTCTCGAAACTTCGGAACACGCATCTCCAGATAGCTTGTGATATTGCAATTTGTTATCATGTTCCACTGGCAGCATCAGTAAACAATGTAAAGTAATCCCTTTAATATTATGTGCTGCCAGCCCAGTTGGAGTGGTAACAACACAAGATAGCGGTGATTCAGTCCTTTTCTGCAGATAAGTTGCAATTGCTTTAATCAGAAAACTTTTTCCAGTTCCCGCTTCCCCACTTACGTACAGTTGGACTGGTTTAAATGATGTACATGAGCACACTTTTTTCTCATGAGTGAATCCATGTTCAATCTGTTCTGTGACTTCGTCATATATCTGTTTCTGCTCAAGGTTTAGTTGTTTCACCAAATCTTCTAAGTTAACTACATCATCTTGAGCTTGTTCCATAGCTCTTTCCACCTCACCCATGGCAGTGGCAGCTTCATTTTGAATAATTGGTCCTCCAAGTGGATCCTGACTCAATGAAGCAGAACTCTGACTGTCTTGAGAACTGTCTCTAGCAATCTCTGCAGCAATTGTGGCTTCTTGCTCTATTTCTTCGTTCAACATTTGCAGATAATTTGTAAAAACAGGACATTCTATGGTATCCTTGGTTGCAGTAAAAGAATCTTCGTAACAGAGAAAATCACCAAGTAGTTCCTCTTCTGTACGCCATGGCTTAAAGAGTTGCAAAAGAGCTAAATAGTAAAATTCCCTTTTCTCTGGATTTTTGCAACTCAATTTTCGATGATTAATCAAATGGCCTTTTTTCTGTCTCACTAGACATCCTTCCCACCCAATGATAGCATATATTCCATTGTTGATATCTTCTCTGATGGTTCTCTTATAAATATAGTTTTGCAGAACTTCATACAAACAACTGTTCTCAAGAGATGACTACTTCTATTTGGATAGTTTGTATCCAACATGTTTGTCTTCAAAATATCTGTACTTTCTGGTTCTTTCTCCGCCAAATACTCTATTTCTTGTACAGATTTCAAAACTCGATTTCGTATTGCAGCAAGACCTAGACTCACCCAAATGATGGTTCTAGATTTGGCATAGAGACTTGCTGATGACAATCGATCAGAACATTCATATTCTCCAATTTCTCGATGTGACAACATCTTCAGACTGTAACTGTATAATTTCTTGCTTAGACTCTTCTCATGTGAAATGTCCTCCCACATTTCCTTCAGTTCTGTCTTTTCTTTTTTTGTGATCCAAGACGTCACATATCGAGCCACAGCAATAGAGTTGTCAGCAACGAATTGAATATCCATGTTAGCATTCCATATGGACAAAATCACTGGGTTGTAGTCGTTGACGTACTTGGACTCTTCGTTTCTTTTTTAATTGTATGTATTTTTGGGGGATTTCCTCGTCACAGTATGTCGCAGAGAAGACATCAAATTATTTACTCTTCCTTTAGAAATCACTGGTCGTGGAAAGCTGAAACGACATTTTGTGTAGAACTTGTCCTTGTTTCTGAATTTTCGACGACAGTACTTTCCACAACGATGGGATTGAAAGCGTAAAACTTGTTGCCTTAAACTGTTTTCTTCGGTAGTTTTCGGAACAGCACATGTTGAATACTCTTCAATGAAGCTCATCACTGTCTCATCCGAATCTGTTCCAAATTTGGGTGCATCTTTAATCCACAACAACATATGTATATGAGGAGCACCTCTCGCTTGATACTCCTTTCTCCAAAAGAAATCTAAAACCTCTCCAAGGGGAGGATTTTTTTTGTTGGTAATAAAAAACATCATAGCTTCAAATCTATGATTGAAATATCTGCACACATTCACTGGATCCAAAGAACACAGTTCTCCAGCAGTTTTGAATTCTATATTTTGAATATTTGCATTTGCCTCTCGTAGAAATTGAAGTAAGTCGTCCCATGCATACTCAGCACAGCTAAGAGTGAGGAACCATGTAGGAGTTCCTAAGTTTCTTAGCATACATTTCAATTCCCCATGAGGACGGAACCAATACTCATTTGTACCACGCTGACATGCCATGAGATTGATTAAATGAGATTCCAAAATATTATCTTGCAGATTCACTTTCTCCATAAAGTCCCTCGCCGAAACATTTTGCAAATGTGCTCCACTTTTCAGTATATGGTTTACTGCGTAAGAAAGCCCACACAAGTCACTTTCATACAGTAGATGAAACAAATAGGGAATGCATTGACGAAACCTTGGATCTTCAGCATATAATCTTACAGTTCGATATTCAGATGCAGCAATTTGAAGTGGTCGATCGTCATATCGTCCACCTCGACCTGTTGGAAATAGCTGTGGAAAACAACGAGCTTCCAAACTTTCTTCCCATACACTAATGGGACTTCCTTTTGCTGCTTTCATTTGAAACAATTCAATTGCATTCCCCATTACTTCTTTGGAATGCAAAGGATGAACAGTATAATGTTCATATATTGCTTCACTTCTAGACACATCAACTTTTTCAATTTGGCCGCCTGAACAATCACTGTCTTCTTCTGTAGCTGTTTCCTCTGCTGCAACACATACATCTTTGTAATACTCATTGTTTTTGACTAAATACAACGTTGCCGTTTTGACTTTCCTAACATCCACTAAATCTTGCCAGATTTTCTTACTCTTTGTCGGAACCCCATTTACTAGAATAACTAAAGGTTCCTCTTCTACTTTTTCTATACCAATTGTATCAATATTTTTTTTGAAATCTAGAGGCAAATAAACAACTCTTCCCTTTAATCCTCTCTGCAAATCTGTAGGAGGCAATTTCCCTATCTTAGGCTCCATGCGAACAATTGCCTGAAAAGGATGGACACATTGAATCAAAATAGACTCATATGTATTTAAATCCATCAATTCACGGGGAATTTCTACCAACTCCAGATTATTATGAATAGCTCTAGCAGGCATTCTGTTTTGATTTAATTTATCATAACAATATTTACAAATACGCTGATCAGAACTCAAATCAAAACAATTCTCCACCCACAAATAAGTTGCAAAATCCTTCCACTCATAATTATTTATCTTTTCACTTTTTACGTATAAATCAACTAATCTAGTTTGATGCTTATATTGACTTCGTCGACAACACACACAAGTAAAATTCGGCCTTTCACTTGATTTCACCTTAAACCTGGTAATTTCCTGCTCAAACTTTTCTGAACTTGAAATCTGTACATTGTCTTCCACATTACCTTGAATTGCTGTGTCAATTTCTACACTGTCCTCTTTTTCACCAAAATAACAAATCTCAATTTCTTCACAAATCTTCTTCACATCTAATTCAGTTCCATGCAAAAGAACACTGTTTAATTGTTTAAGCTTAAGTGCTGGACTTTTTGCATAATACAACATTCTCACTAATTTCCTCATTTTGGTATGATGCACTGCTAACATCCTAAAATGATGAAAAACACTCTGACAGACTTTTCTAGAAAGACAAGCCAGTGAATGCCCTTGCAAACCTGTGTTTTCTCTCACTCTGCAAGGATCTAAGTCTTGCAACAACTTCACTTTCTGCTTTAGACTTTTCTTACTATATATACGTAAGAAAGTACAAAACAAATCAATTGATTCCTATTGCACACTACAAATACGACTACACTTCCAAGTGTACACTGGACCCTTAGTACGTCTCCCTAAAACTTCATCAGTTAACACCTCTTCTGGTTCTCTAGGCACAAGTTTCTCTTTTTCAATCGGACAACCATCTTTCACTTCATACGCTCGACCGCTGGTGTCAACTGCATGCACTAAATCATTCTCCTGGAAGTAACTCTCCTCATTAAAAAATGGCTCACAACTTGAACTGTGCATCCATTCTCCTGAAAAAACTTTACAAAAATTAGTCCGATTAATTACTCTTTTCCATCTACTGTTTGATTTGAAAACATCAATTGTCTTGTTAAGTGTCCTAATTCTATTAATTATTAAAATAAATAATTTTTTCTTAACTTCAAAAGCCTGATCAACAATCTTCTCCACACTTTTCTTTTTCTTACAAAAAGCAGCTCTCTGTTTACCTTTCCTAATGTTTTTTAACAAATTTAAAACCACCCTATTGCGAAACATTCGTTTACGAATGTCTCTAAACTGATTCTGCCTTCTATTTCTATACATATTATTCTCTCCTGCTCCAGTTGTAGGATTCTTTGAGGGTCTCTCCTTCCTTTTCAAATTTACTCTCTCATTCTCTTTTTCTACATGCTGTCCAACATTTTTTTTTGATCTACATATGTTCCGTAAGAAAGACTTAGTTGTCTTACCAGGAGCTTTGTTCCTGTTTTTTGAAGTATTTGTTGTTGAAGAGTGCTGTAATTCCGTTGCTGTTTTTGTTTGTAACCGTATTTCATTTTTCCTTCTTCTTTGCCTTGAGGGCATCTTTCCTTACTCTTGAAATCTTGATTTCAATCTGTGTTAAAGAAAAAAATAGCACATTATAGACCACTAGTATCAAACAACAAACCAATGACAAAAAGCAAACGGTCTATTCAGGGTTACAGATCAAGTGAGGATTCTCCAAGGGTGCAGAAGAGGTGAGACCTGTATTGAAGAGTGTAGTGGAAGAGAGGTATGTCCACAGGTACAAAGAAAGTGAGACCTGTGTCTAGGAGTGCAGTAGGAGATAAGCTTTATGAAGTCTAGTCCACTGCACTCTTACACACAGACTTCACCACCTATGTTCTCCAGGAAAGGCATCTCTCCCACTACAGTATTGAACACAGGCCTCACCTCATCTGTCCCTCTGGACATGCCTCACCTCATCTACACAATCTACTTCCTAATCTAAGGTAACACAGGTGACATTATTGTGAAAAGATGAAATATATGTATTTAATCATGCAGACACTATTTATTCCTTCTCAAAAAACTAAAAGTCATTTTTTTTCACCAAAATCATTTTTTAAATAACATTTTAGACACACAGTGCAGGTCCTATGTACAACCATTCAGTGTCCATGACTACAGTGGACAGGACTAAGCTCCTCTCACCCTTGGACAAGCCTTATCTCATCTCTGTCCTCTGAACAGGCCTCAATGTATTGAGTATAATTGAGAGTAAGTAGGTGCAGATGAGGTGACGCATGTCTAAGGGTGTAAATAAGCTGAAGCCTGTCTAAGCATGCCAATTAGTTGAAGTATATTCAGGGTTACAGATGAGGTAAGGATTGTCTAGGGGTGCACAAGAGGTATGCACTCTATTGAAGAGTGTAGTAGAAGAGAGGTCTGTCCACGGGTGCAAAGAACTTGAGACCTGTGTCCAAGAGTGCAGTGGGAGATAGGCTTCATGAAGCCTAGTCCACTGCACTCTTAGACACAGGTCTCACCACCTACGCTCTCCAAGAAAAGCCTCTCTCCCACTACAGTCTTGAACACAGGCCTCACCTCCTCTGTCCCTCTGGACATGCCTCACTTCATCTGCACAATCTACTTCCTAATGTGAGGTAACACAGGTAACATGATTGTGAAAAGGTCAACTTTTTTAATGTAATCATGCACACACTATTTATTCTTTCTCAAAAATGTAAAAGACATTAATTTGCCCCAAAAATGTTTCAGTAGTGCAATGAAAAGCTTATACATATGACCTTTTCTCTGTTTTTCAAATTTTAATCTAAAAAAAGATTATGAGGCCTAAGCAAGAGTGCAGATGTGATGAAGCCTGTCCAACGGAGCACAAAAGGTGAGGCTTGTGTCCAAGAGTGCAGTGGGCAGGACTAAACTGGAGTAGTGTGCAAAAAAAAGATGAGCCTCATTTATAAAGCCCTGCATCAGTTTTCCACTGCTGATGTTTCACTTTTTGTGACGCATCGGCAGCATAAAACATGTGCCTTGTTGCGCCATATTTAAAAAGTGACGCATGTAGGTAGATGCATCACTTTTTAAACCTCTGCGCCACATTATACCTCTGTCAGGTGTAATGTACACAGAGGGGTCATTTCTCCGCAGAAAGCCTCGTAATAGTGACGCAGTGAAATCTATCAGATTTCACTGCGTCACTTTTAAGACACTGTTACGTCAAAATCTTGCGCCTGCCTCACAGCAGACATAAGACTGAGGCAAACGCTTTCACATGGAGCTTTCCCCATGTGAAAGGATGCATTGCTGGAGTACAAGCATTCCATTTCAGTACTGAAAACTCACTATTTTACAAAATACATTTCCTCTCTCTTGCAAACAATCCTACCAAGCATTACCCAAAAAATGACACAAACCAACAGCAAAGAAGCTCAGTGTGCTTCCTAATCTGAAGTAACACAGGTGACATGATTGTGAAAAGTTCAAATTTTTTTATGTAATCATGCACACACTATTTATTCTTTCTCAAAAATGAAAAAGACATTAATTTGCCCCAAAAATGTTTCAGTAGTGCAATGAAAAGCTTATACATATGACCTTTTCTCTGTTTTTCAAATTTTATTCTAAAAGAAGATTATGAGGCCTAAGCAAGAGTGCAGATGTGATGAAGCCTGTCCAGGGGAGCACAAAAGGTGAGGCTTGTGTCCAAGAGTGCAGTGGACAGGACTAAACTGGAGTAGTGTGCAAAAAAAGATGCACCTCATTTATGAGGCCCTGCGTCAGTTTTGCACTGCTGATGCGTCACTTTTTTTGACTCATCGGCGCAACGGCGGCATAAAAGATGTTGCGCCATATTTAAAAAGTGACGCATGTAGGTAGATGCGTCACTTTTTAAACCTCTGCACCACATTATACCTCTGTCAGGTGTAATGTACACAGAGGGTGCATTCCCCCGCAAAAAGCCTCGTAATAGTGACGCAGTGAAATCTATGAGATTTCACTGCGTCACTTTTAGGACACGGTTACATCAAAATCTTGCACCTGCCTCACAGCAGGCGTAAGACTGAGGCAAACGCTTTCACATGGGGCTTTCCCCATGTGAAAGGATGCATTGCTGGAGTTGCGTCATTTTTGTGACACACTCCAGCAATTTATCACTTTTGCGCTTACAGATACATCAGAAATACTGACTTATCTGTAAGTCCTAGAAACATGATGCATCATACATTAAATATAATGCATCATTGGTGTCACAAGGAGTGCATAGTTAAAAGTGACGCATCGCTGTTTTCATAAATAACGCTCTCAGTGTGCTTCCTAATCTGAGGTAACACAGGTGACATGATTGTGAAAGCTTCACATTATTTTATTTAATCATGCACACACTTTTTATTCTTTCTCAAAAATGTAAACGCTATTAATTTGCCCCAAAATCGATTTTTCAATAACATTTTAGAAGCACAGTGCAGGTCCTATGTACAATCATTCCATTTCAGTACTGAAATGTCACTATTTTACAAAATACATTTCCCATCTCTTGCAAACATTCCTACCAAGCATTACCCAAAAAATGAAACAAACCAACAGCAAAGAAACTCACTCTGCTTCCCAATCTGAGGTAAAACAGGTAACATGTTTGTAAAACAATCAAATATTTTTATATCATTATGCACACACTATTTCTTCCTTCTTAAAATGTTAAAGTCATGGATTTGCACTAAATTCTTTTTTCAATTACCATTTTAGGAACTGAACATAGGTCCTTTGTACAAGCATTCATGTTCACTACTGAAAGCCATTGATTTGCCCCAAAATCGTTTTTTGAATAACATTTTAGAAACAAAGTGCAGGTCATATGTACAAGCATTCCAGGTCACTACTGAAACTTCACATTTTTACAAACTACAATTCCTCTTTCCAGCAACAACTTTTTATCAAGCATGTTAAAAAAACATGAAGAAAGTCACATTAAAAAACCACATTTTGCTTCCAAATCTTCTCCATAGAGTATACAAATCTCTATCTATATTAAATGAATCATAACTCACCTTTACAAATGCTTTAGGAGATTCAGAACAGTGTCAGATACACACACCAATATTTCTTTAGCAGATCAAAAGGTATGTTCTCCAGGCACTCCAACCATTAATGGCACAGAAAACCTCTAATTCTACACACATATTACTCATGGTAACCAATCAAAACTCTTCCCTCTCTATTTTCAAATCAACACCCTTTCCCCCCTCAGCCCTTTCTACCTGTTACCATAGCAACTCCCTCCTCACTGAGCTCCCATGGTTAAAAGTTTATTCTACAATGTTGCAAATCAAATCAGCAAACATGTTTGACCTCTCAATACACCAGCTTATCCACTGCAATCTTTCTTTAAATGACTTTTTCTTAACCATTAAAATTACTTCTTTCACATAACAGAACCATGCACCCTAACTTTCATTTTTCAACTATCTGAATCCACCAATCATTGCTTGTGATTCAAGAGCACTGAAACTCCACAGTTTTTTTTGCAAACTCCTACTGTTCCAACTGCCATTTCATTCCTACACTTCATCTGACTGCACCAGAACCTCCACTCACCATGTACTCTGTCTGGATTATTGGACATAGCTACATTCACTTGGCTCAAAGGTATGCAGCTACCAGAAATTTTCACAACCTTGATTTACCAAATGTGCACATAAAATGGATTGGCCAAAGAGGATTGAGATGTCATCAATTGATACCATTGGTGAAAACCTTTCACCATCTGCCACACCCTGACCTTATAATTTTGCACTGTGGTAGAAATGACCTAGGCACTTTGACTAAGGTAGGTCTGGAAATGGTTTTAAAGGACACCTTTGGGCAATTGACGACACTTTTTCCACAAACTGCCTTGGTATATTCCAATATATGCCAAAGGCAGAAATGGAAGTGGTCCAACCAATTTTGTCCACAGATTGAGAAAGCAAGGAAACATGTGAATAAATCTGTTTCTGCTTACATGAGAGACTATGGAATGGGTTCAATATACAACAACAACTTGCGTTACAACATGCAAGATATCTACAGAGGAGATGGTGTGCACTTCTCAGATGAGGGGAATGGAATATTCCTCCTGAATTTAAGATTGTGCATTGGAACCTACTTGTAGGTACCTAATTCAGCCCCAGAACCCAAAAGCTCTTTTCAGGGCTACCCTACATCTGATCACTCACAATGATTATTTTACTCTAACTTTTTTCACTAATTTTCACCAAAGTATGCTCCTCGGTACGTTTCCCGGTGCGCGTACCGGGCGCTCCCCCCGCGAAAAATTAAAACATATTTTTCGCCTATATCGGCCTCCTAAGACCCCCTCAGAAAACCTAGAGGGTCAGGGAGTGCCTACCATGCCCCCTTATACCTATTCCCAACGTTGTTTGTCCTCCATTTTCTGTCTCAAATCTACCGAAACACAAAATGGAGGACTCCCGTAGCGCTGCTGGTACGCGTACCGGGGCGCGCACCGGGAAGCGCTCCCAAAAATGTTAAAAGTTAATTTACATAAAAACCACTGGAGACACTTTCACCAAATATAGAATAGGCCATACTACATACCAGTCCCTACCATTTTCCCAAATTTTGTAGAATTCCATTGAGCCATTTGGCCTGTAGCCCTCTCTAAATATCCTGAGGTGAATTACTTGACAAAAACACATCTGAAGTGTTAGAATGTACAACCAATTAAAATGTTACTTTCATTTTCTACTATTATTTCATGACATTTGATTGGTTATGTACATGAATATATATAAAGAAAGAGAGGGAAACACAGCCATTTTGACTACTACTTCCTGAAGTACATTTCAAAAGGATTTTCACTGAGAACTTAAACTTCTTTTTCAAAGGTAAGATGTTATTTTGAAAACTGAAGTATGTTGTGCACTTTAAGTTGATTTGGAAAACCTTTTCTGATAGTTATATACTATCCCTCTGTAATAGTTATAGATTGAGATAGGCTTCTCTGTTATAGTTATGGATGGAGTTAGGCTTGTCTTCTATAATTATGAATTTACTTAGGCTTTATGATATACACTTTTTTATATTTCTACTTCCAGCCTGATACCATACACTGCCCAAAGATAACTTTACTGTTAAAAAATCAAAACTACCTGTCTGAACTTAAACCCAACAGTGCCAGATCTCTACTGATATATTTATTTTTTATGCAAATTACAGCAAGAAAATGGAAGGAGAGCAGAATATTTCCTTCAAAATTGTTCTGGAGAACAACGCTGAAAAAGTTATTGAAGACAATGATGACTTAGATTTCATGGATGAATCACGGGACTATGAATTAGTTCAATATGTAGAAGCAGTAGATTCTCTGATTGAAAATGAGGACATTTCCGACAATGTGTTGTTAGAAGTTCTGTTAAATTTGGAAAAAGAATTATATTTATTAACCAAAAATTGTTCAAGACATTATTCATTTTTATATGTAATTCATAAACTAGTACCAAATTGATTATAATGTAAATTCAGACTTATAGTATACTATGCAACTTTTTTATGTTACATAGTAATTTTGCTCATAGTTACTTCCTTTCTCCCACTATATTATCTCCAATGTGTATTTAACATCTCTTTTTCATCTCCTGCCTCCATGTTCTTTCTGCTTTCCTGACAGACTATAATATGGATTCCATATACCACAATAACTTCTGTAACAACATGCAAGACATCTACAGAAAAAAGATGTACATTGAATTTAAGACTCTGCATTGGTACCTACATGTTGGTACTTAAATCACCCACACAACACAACAACTCTATTCAGAGCTACCCTACCTCTAAGCACTTTAAATTATTATTTTACTGTTTCACTGAGTTTTCCCCATGTGTGGGGGGGGGGGTGTGTGGGGGATGGTGGGGTGTCTCTGTGAAGTGTGTGTGTGTGTGTCTGGGGGGGTGAGGTGTATAGGTGTGTGTAGGTGTGTGGGGTATGTGGGTGTGGGTGGCGGTGTAGGTGTGTAAGGTGTGTGTGTGGGTGTGTGTGCGTGTGTGTGTTCGTATATATATAGATGCAGAATGGTTTGAATGCGGATGAGGCACTGAGTGTCCACCTCTAATTCCGCATGAGTTTATGACTCCATAGCGGCGACTTCTGATTCCCTGACCCACCCTTTCCCTAACATCAATCTCACTTCTATATATTCTTAACACAATCCCCCCCCCACCTTTTGGTCACTTATCACCGTACACATTCCAAAACTTTCACTTTGGAATATATGGACACTCCTGCACAATTGCATACCGACTGTCTTAGACCACAACCACCTTAACATGTGCACGCTCATTGGGCGTCTTATTGGCACCGTAGATCCGCGCACGACTTCGTGCCCCTCTGCCCACTTGGGCTGGATCCTTTCCACGCGGTACGCCACCTAATAGGCAATAGCCACCATTACGCAGGAACAATAACTCCCCGAGTAAGCCACATTGACTGCCTGAGCACATATGCACACGCACAAACACATTCATTAGATTGTGCTTTCTGCATATACAACCAAGTAGGCAGGTGCTGAGGCGCACATATATATTAATTTGTGCTTTAATCTGATTCTGATTTCATTTTTCGTCTGTTGTTTCTTCAATAACACTGGTTCTAGTGTGATGTATATAGTATTATTTCCATTTTGTGATTATTCAACAAATGTGATTTAACCTATGCATAATGTTAGCGAACTAAAGTTTCATCTACCATTGTAACTTTGTTTGACTGGAAGAAACACTACACATTCTCACCATGACTCTGCATGTCCCAGGCTGTATGTAACTTTTCCATTGCTGTGGTCGCTAAGTCGGTTTCCATGACAATTAGTTTTGGTTTCCACCTTGTTTCTAATTTATACTGCACCGTAGAGATTTGCGATGTTGTGAGCAAGGCGGACACGTCCACCGAAACAAGTCGTCCATCACGGAGGAATAAAAACACTTATGCTTGAAACCTTTACCCACGGAGTCAGCGCTTGTTTTATTCAATGTGTTCAGCAGGATTGGCATCGATATATATATATATATATATATATATATATATATATATATATATATATATATATATATATATATATACAAAAACCCTCCTCCAATAGAAAAGGCAGAGGCCTCAGTAGGGGAACAAAGTGAAGCTTCTTTAATTGCAGAACTAAGGCAGGTAGACGGGCGTATGCATTTCGGCCGTGTGACCTCTTCAGCGCCCAGCGTGTAACGGGGGGATAAGTTCAAGTGCTGCCAAATATATATATATATACAGCTTCACTGTTAATAAATGACCGGACCAGCACTCGCTTTAGGTTAAATCTATTGTAGATTTATTGCTCAAAAGTAAACAGACGCGTTTCAGCCTTCGCTTTCGTCAGTACCTACACATATATATATTCCTCGAAATGCTCGGATAGGAGCCAGACCACAGATAACTTATCGACGGCCTACATCCTTACGAGATTGGTCCGTAGCTATCCTAGAGAAGACACATAAACACAGTGGTTATGAATGCCAAATGGCTTTACCACTTGTGGTATGTGTACAACAGACCAGAATGGTAGGAACTGTAAGGAATATACCACAGGCACCAAACAGAAGCGACCAATAAGACACATTATCAATTGCAATAGCGATTTTACTGTCTACGTACTGGAGGTACCTTGTGCCTCCAGTACGTAGGCAGTACCAAACTCCCACTTAAGCTAAGGATACTGCAACATCTGCGTGCCATCGCAAATTGTGATCATAACTATCCGGTGGCACGCCATTACACAGAATGTCACAACAGCAACAACAGCAGCTTACAGTTTTTTGGTGGATAGAATACCAAAACATATAAGGGATGGGGACCGAGAGAAGCAACTCAGGATCCTTGAATCCAGGTTTATCCTGGATCTGGATTGTAAAGTGCCGAAAGGACTTAACAGTGGGGAAGAACTTGCAAGGCATATAGGCCTATAAAGAACTGCGGTATTCTCTTTAGTCAATAAACAGTATTGGGAATCTCCTGAACAGAAGTATGTTAGGATTTTAATTAAGATGATTTGCTAGCAGTAAGCTTTTCTATTTTTCACTTTTAATTCAGACAGGATAGATATTTTGAATAACGGGGGATTTTGAACTGTTGGTGTTTTGCCTATCTAGGGTAATATATGAATCGCATCCGCAATTGCGGAGTCTCATTGGGAAGCTTTGTAGTCTTCCATAAGCACCAGATGTCTCCCCCGAACATCCTGTCCCTATACACATATTAGGCACTTTAGCAATAATTTAATTCACCCACTTACACTGTCCCATCACATCCCATATACCCAGCACTTAGAGAAGGATAAAACCTCTGTCTCTTGGAGAATAGTTACACGTTGGGCAACATTGACGTTGGAATACAAATATAGCGGGGCATTATTTAAGCGCTACCTTAGTGAATGTACAAGAGAAATGATCAATAGCACGCAAACGGCAGGACAATACTGTTACGGGGCAAATTAACATTTATATGAATGCAAAGTTACGAAGACTTGTATGCAACATATTGGCACATTATATTGCTGGATAATATGAGTGCTTGTTGTCAGCGAAAATGTATTTTAATTTTAAAATTAATTGTTAGCATTACCCTATACTTAATGTTATGTGTCTTTCTGTCAGCAATGCCTACATTGCCCATTATGCTGCTGTCAGTATCCCGCTGCAATCATGTTATGTATATTGTGCTCGAAATGCCTATAATTTTACAAAAAGCTGCTGCCGTTTTTAGAATTTATTCGGTCGTCACGCAATTAATGGTTTCACGAATGTATTTTGCAATTCGTTGCTGGCACTACGAAACAACGATGCACATACACATTCCGTCTTCTTAATGTTAGAAATGTCATTGCTGCTTTGTAAACTGTTTTGACTACATGCCTTAATTTATAAAATTTCACTTATGGCGATTTATGGGATAATTTGTTTTTTACCAATGAATTTCAGTTTTACAATGCTTCATGTTGACGTCGAAACAAAGTGTAAGATACAGTATTTTTTCCATTTCCATCATGAAGTGTGAAGTGTATTTCTATGGCAAATGGAGACACAGGAAGTTACTTGATAAAGGCAAACACCGAAACACGTTGTCCTTGTTAACTAGTGCACAATAAAGTTTTTGTGCCGTTTCCTAGCGTGCTGTCCTTCGATTCCAGTGGATTGGTTTGGAGCAGGGGAAAGCTTCACACACACACACACACACACACACATATATATATATATATATATATATATTCACTGAAAAAACCATAGGTTATACACCATATATAGTTAGGAATTAGCATTTAAAAAACCTTATTTTACTCACACAAAACCATTGAAATTCCATATATAGTTAGTTGCACTAACTATATATCGCGCACCCGCAATCCACTGCTGATGATGTCACATATTACATCATTCATGACATGGTCAGTGACATCACTGATGACATCACTGATGACATCTCAAATGACATCACTGATGACATCACTGATGACATCTCAAATGACATCACTGATGACATCATCTAGTGTCTGTGTGTTTTTGTAAAGTTTAAATATGTTTTACATATTGAAGAATGAGTGGATGTATGGAAGACTGAGTGTGTGTGTGTGGCTGGCTGGGAGGTGTGTGACTCTGTGCATATCAATGTGTACTTGTATCAGTGATTGTATAAGAGAGTAAGTATGTGTTAGTATATGTGTGAAAAGTATGGTGTTCTGTGTTTAACTGTATAGATGAGGAAATCGAAGTGTGATTGATTCTTCACAGGACTGACTAGGTGTATGAGTGCATATGATAGTGTTGTAATAATGAGTGACTGTATGTATGAGTGATTGTATGGGTGAAGGAGTGAATGTGTGTGTAGACGTAGGAATCAGTGAGTGCGTATGTTGTAACTGGTATTGGTGTGTCATGATGTCATCAGTGATGTCATTTGAGATGTCATCAGTGATGTCATTTGAGATGTCATCAGTGATGTCATCAGTGATGTCACTGAAGTATGGTGTTCTGTGTTTAACGGTTTACAGTTACAGGACTGACTAGGTGTGTGAGTAACTCCATGGATGAGTGGCAGTGTGTGAGTGTCTGCATAGGTGTATGAGTGCATATGATAGTGTTGTAATAATGAGTGACTGTATGTATGAGTGATTGTATGGGTGAATGAGTGAATGTGTGTGTAGACGTAGGAATCAGTGAGTGCGTATGTAGTAACTGGTATTGGTGTGTCATGATGTCATCAGTGATGTCATTTGAGATGTCATCAGTGATGTCATCAGTGATGTCATTTGAGATGTCATCAGTGATGTCATCAGTGATGTCACTGACCATGTCATGAATGATGTAATATGTGACATCATCAGCAGTGGATTGCGGGTGCGCGATATATAGTTAGTGCAACTAACTATATATGGAATTTCAATGGTTTTGTGTGAGTAAAATAAGGTTTTTTAAATGCTAATTCCTAACTATATATGGTGTATAACCTATGGTTTTTTCAGTGAATTTTCAAGGTTTTGTAAATGCTAATTCCTAACTATATATGGTCTATAACCTATGGTTTTTCCAGTGAATTTCAATGGTTTTTTAATAGCAAATATCATAAGCTGTCGAATGTCAAGTACGTGGTAAGTAAAAACATTTTCGTGTTTATGCACACTGATCTGCTTTGAATGCTGCCCCCCACCCCTCATTTCTATTAGGAGTACTCTCTCTTTGCAGATAGTGAAGGGTAGTTAACGCAGCCCTTTGCCCCCTTTGTAATCCGTCGTGCCTGCTTCTCTCTCCATTTGATTGATTGTTCTCTTTGGTTCATTCTCTATTTACAAACAAGCACAGAGTCGCAATACTCTGTTTAGTCTTTGCAGATAGCGAAAAATCGTGTAAAAAAACAAAAGGAATCGAGCAAAATCAGTAGGCCACTAATGGGATCTCTTTTTGACCTCGCTAAAATAGAAACATTAGGAACAACCTGTTGAAAATAGCAATGCGTATGTACATAAGCGGCGTTCATTTGTGTTCACAGTACCCCTTGTTGATTGTTTCAATCGAGCATTGAATTGTTCGAAGTTAATTCTCTTAAGGATCTTCTCTACCTGCAAACGAGGAAGAATAGGAATATTCTCTCTCCCTTTGCAGATAGTGAAGGGTAGGTAACGCAAGCCTTTAACACGTCGTACCTATTTCATTCCTCATTGATTGATTGATTGTCCGAACATTGACTGTTTGGGAATTAGTTCTTTTTGGAGGTATTCCCTGTTTGCAAATAAACGTAGGAAAATCTTTGCAAGTAGTGAAAGGGTACGTAATGCGGACCTTTCTCCCCCGTTGTAATCTGTCATGCCTATCTACTCCCCACTGATTGATGCACCTTTTTCACCCGGACCATTTACTAGAGATACGTCATCTGGCCCGACCAGAGAGCACCCCTAGTGAAAAGGACATATGCAATAATAACGAAGTGATCACTGTATCCTGTTAACAGAAACTTTACCATGAAACAACCTGGAAAGAAAAAAATAGGAAAACGAAAATCAGTAGGCCACTGATGAACATGAACTTTTATTAAACAACGAACAAAGAAACGATAACATAACGTAATGATAAAACCTATTAATGTCCTAGAAACAAGAAAACGTTAAAATATGCCAGTGGTGAGAGACCAGAAAAACAGTAAGAGAAACCAAATCACCCCTCGCTGTCCCACCGCCTGCCACGCCAAAAAAATCGATAGACTAGGGAAAATGCAAGTCAGTAGAACATCCGCCCCCACTCTGGAAACTTCCAAGGTGGGGCAGGGTTCCGGCTACGCCCAGCCGGGAGCAGCCCATATAAGGCAGGTCCTGCTGTCACGCCTCGGCCAGGAGATCCTAACGTAGGGTGTAGCCGGAGGAGAGGCCGAGGCCAGCGGGACCCGGCCAGGGGATTGCCTTTACAACGCTGAACAGTTGCAGGGGGGGGGAATGTCTCCTCGACCCTCCCCTCTCTCTCCCAGTCCGGCCGCGGTGGCCCTTGAGAGTTGCAGGTAGTCCCGCCACATGCTCTTCCGGTCCGGCCACCAACGGTCGGGGGGCCGAGGCCGACGGGATCCGGCTGCAGCCGATAAACCAAGAAACCCGTTCATGGGGCCAGAGCCAGGGGCGTCCGGCCGACATCCACCGGAAGCCCGGCCCGAAGACGGACGGGACACTTCTTTCTTTTATAATGGCTGCGACAACACTGGGGGGGGATGTCTTGCACATGCCTCCGACCCCCCCCCCCCCTCGTCCTCATCGCCTGGTCCGGCCATAACAAATCTCAAGCGAGACGCCGTGGGGTGCAATGGGAGGGAGAGACGGTGCGAACAGGCCTCTCCCGCCTCCCCAGGTGGAGGCTTCCCAGCTGCACCCTCAGCGCTCCAGGCGCCCGGAAAAGGGTTCTTCCACTGTGGCCATGCTGCAACGTCTCGCCCGGCAGGGTGGAGCCCGTCCGCTCATGTGACCCCGCGATCGCCGGTAGCTGCCGAACTCTCAAAATGGCGGTCGACCTGGCAAGAGCGGGCCCAGCATAAAGAAATGGCCCGGTCACTGGTTGACTCCACCACCGTAGTCCTCCACGACCTTGAAGATTCTAGAGGAGCCGCGGGAGTCTCCGACCCCCGATGGGGAATGACTGCCATGATCGCCCGTGGAGTGACGAAACTGTATCCGCGGGACGTCGGCGCTCCCATGCTGGCGCCAGCCTCACTTTGAATTACTAGAATCCTGCACACCTCACTTCCGGTGAAAGCACAGTGTGACCCGGTAGGAAAAATTATTGCACCCCCTCCCCTTTTTGACTGATAGTTCAAACCACCGATCCTTTCCTTTGCCCTTTTAACGGAACTTTGGACTGCCTCCCCCTCTTTTACATTTTCTAGAGAAAACAAAACATTAACCACTACATTAGCATAGCAGTTGACACCAGAACTGTTTTCAAATTGAAAACCAACAACATCTTCAACAGAATCCTTTTTGTTTCTGCTGTGACCCTGCTACAGCACAGGCATTGTCCCCAGCAGTAATTCTGCAATGCCGGTAAGAATAGCTGTGGTGCCTACTGGACTCACTCACCCCCGCGGCGCCCCACGCCGTTTTTTGCTGGGCGGCAACTTACTAGACATCACTTTCGTGCCATCTAGATTTCAGCGCGTTCTGCTGCCTTGGAACTATTCGCACAACAGACCGCTACTGACAAGAATATTTCATTATTGGTGCTGTCAATTTCAATAAATCTATTGGATAATTCAAAAGAAATTGCCACGGTCTCTTCGTTGTTTAAATGTTTTTACTGTTTTTGTTTTCTTGTATATATTTATATGTTATTAAAGTTTTATATTCCTACTACTTTGTTGGAGTGCTATATATTTTTAATGTGACACATAATTGTAAAAACTTTGATGTACAAAGAGTCATTCCTGGAATCTTCCGCTTCAGGCTCGGTCCCCTCCCCAATCACAATACAGGATGGTTTTCAGATAGTAGGAACACGTGTGGTGTGACGGATCTCATCGGGTGTGGGCCTTGATCTACTATAACTCCTTTGAAGAGGGGTGATTCTTTACAGCTGGGGCCATAAACTACATCTGCAGGGCTAGCTGATAGCCTGGACAATCGGACACAGAGAAAGAGGAGTGTCAGAGGGTGCGGTAGTGAATAGGGCGAAAGGGAGGTGTCGGGCGGGCACAGAGTGTGATTCTCAGGGAAGAGCAGCGCAGATGGGGGAGGTTTATTGCCCATGCATAAGACAGAGAGCGGTGGTGACCAGTGCCTAGGGAAGATGCTTGCGTGGGTGAGGAGCCATGCTACGAATCGACAGCGTGCAGAGAGTGGGTCTGGTCAAGACATCTAAAATGGCTGCCGTGCACGACAAAAGTGTGGCATTTCAAAAAAAGCAAGATGGCGCAGACAATGTTTTTCAACACTTCCTCATTTCCTTCGAATCGAACGTTAACAGACGTTGGGCCATATTACCAAAGTTAAGCGATATTTATCGCTAACGATGCTTACCAACCAATTTTTTACCACTAAGCATCGTCAGAAATTATCGAAGATAAACCTTGCTATTATCAAGGTTTATCGCAAATGCGATAATAAACGGCCGCAATGCATGAATATCGCTAAAAACTCAGCGATATTCATGCATTACCGAGCTAATGCTCTTAGCCATGTTATCCACCTCCCATTGGATAACATGGCTAAGAACTGCTCAGGGCAGGTGTTACTTTTTGGAGATATTCGCGCTTAGCGCGAATATCTCCAAAAGTTGGTAATAGGAGATAGATATCTTGCATGTTGTAATGCAAGTTATTGTGGTATATGGAACTCATACCATAATCTCTCAGGAAAGCAGAAACTGATCCTTTTGGGACCGCCTAAAAAGGCCTAGGGGGTGAGGAGTACTCTACTTTGCCCCCTTTTCACGTTCCGAACTATTTTATTTTACTCTCTTCTGTAATTACACAAAATAGCAGCGATAAGATGCATCGGAGACACACAGTGAGAGAAAGGAGGCCGGAGATGAAGAAGAGATGTCAAATACACATTGAAGATAATATAGTGGCAGAAGGGAAGTAAATATGAGTAAACTTACCATGTAACATAAAAATGTTGCACTCTATACTATAAGTCTCATTTTATACTACAATCACTTCGCTACAACCTCATAAATTAAAAATAAAAATGAATAATGTCTCAAACAATTTTTGATTTCTAAATATAAATTTATTCTTCAGAATTTTCTAAATTTGAAAGAACTAGTAACATGTCCTCATCAGCAATGTCCTCATTAAAAGTCTCCAATGATGATTCTTGTAACTCTATGGTCTCCAAACACTCGATAAATTCGCCATCAAGAGATTGATCAAAAAAATCATTCAAGTCATCTCCTCCTTGTGACAATATTTCATTATTGGTGCTGTCAATTTCAATCAATGTAGTGGAATCATTCAAGTCATCTCCTCGTGACAATATTTCATTATTGGTGCTCTCAATTTCAATCAATGTAGTGGAATCATTCAAGTCATCTCCTCCTTGTGACAATATTTCATTATTGGTGCTGTCCATTTCAATCAATCTAATGGAATCATACAAGTCATCTCCTCCTTGTGACAATATTTCATTATTGGTGCTCTCAATTTCAATCAATGTAGTGGAATCATTCAAGTCATCTCCTTGTGACAATATTTCATTCTTGGTGCTGTCCATTTCAATCAATCTAATGGAATCATACAAGTCATGTCCTCCTTGTGACAATATTTCATTATTGGTGCTCTCAATTTCAATCAATGTAGTGGACAATTCAAAAGAAATTGCCACGGTCTCTTCATTGTGAGCCATTTTATTTTGAAATTGCTTGCTGTAAATTGCAGAAAAAAATAATCACTTTCATTTATCGTTTTTAGTAATACATAATATAAAACTAACTTTATCAAGTATTTAGTATAACAGAAGGACTGCAAATAAATAACAGAAAACATTTTTCAAATTATCTTCAAGTGTACAACATAGTTACCCTTACAAATTAACAACTCACCTTTTTAAAAGTAGCAGAAGTGTTAGTACTGTGTAAATCAAACACCAGAAATTCACCACCAAAAATTCCTCACAAATGTACCTCAGACAGTAGTATCACAAAATGGCTGTGGTTTCCTCTCATTTGACATATATACATAACCAATTAACTTTCATCACACACAAATACAAAACCAAAGTAACATTTTAATTGGTTCTAAATTTCAACACTTTCAAATGTGTTTTCCCCATGCAATTTTCCATAGGACATTTACATACGTCTACAGCCTGAATGGCTGAACGGAATTACACCAAACTTGACAAAATGGTACATCAAACCTAAGAGGTCAGGAAGGATCTACTATGCCCCCTTATGGTCATTTCCCCCTTCGCTTTGGCCTCCTCTTGTCTCTCAATCCTACCGAGAGACAAGATGGCGGCCGCTACGGACTGTTTGGAATGTTGACAGACGCCGGAGAACCAATCAGCTTCGCAAAGCTCCGTAACGCGAAAAGTACGCGAAGCGGAGCGCTGTTACAGATATATATCTTTTTTTGAACGTTAATTTCTCAAAATCCACTGGAGCACATATATTGAGACCTAGCAAAGGCACATCGGGCTACCAGTCCCTAATATTTTGCCAAGTTTCGTGCAAATCCATTCAGCCGTTCGATTATTATTATTTTTTTTTTTTTTTGCCCCGCGGAGCCCTTTTAAAACCTCCACATCAAACGTAGGGGGTCAGCGAGGATCTACTATTCCCCCTTATGGTCATTTGCCCCTTCGCTTTGGCCTCCTCTTGTCTCTCGATCCTACCGAGAGACAAGATGGCGGCCGCTACGGACTGTTTGGAATGTTGACAGACGCCGGAGAACCAATCAGCTTCGCTTCACAAAGCTCCGTTGCGCGAAAAGTACGCGTACTGGAGCGCTGCCCGGTCCGCTGTTACAGATATATATCTTTTTTTAAACGTTAATTTCTCAAAATCCACTGTAGCACATATATTGAGACCTACAAAAGGCACATCGGGCTACCAGTCCCTACAATTTTGCCAAGTTTCGTGCAAATCCATTCAGCCGTTCGGGCTAAAAGTGAGGCCAACCGCCCTATGGAAAACTCAATGTTAAAAACACGTTTTGGGACCCCCCTTTTTTCTCAGCCCCCCCTTGACGAACCCCCCCCAAATTTTCAAGGGCTGCTCAGAAACCAAATGTTCCATTTTCCTGAAAGTTTCAGCCAATTCCGTCCACAAACGCCAAAGTTATCAGACATAGAATTTTCAAAAATCCCATAGAGAAAAAATCCTAACTATATATACCTACTGGCGACCGCCAGTAGGTAATATATATATATATATATATATATATATATACATATATATATATATTACCTACTGGCGGTCGCCAGTAGGTATATATAGTTAGGATTTTTTCCCTATGGGATTTTTGAAAATTCTATGTCTAATAACTTTGGCGTTTGTGGACGGAATTGGCTGAAATTTTCAGGAAAATTGCACATTTTGTTTCTGAGCAGCCCCTGAAAATTTTGGGGGGGTTCGTCAAGGGGGGGCCGAGAAAAAAGGGGGGTCCCAAAACGCGTTTTTCCCATGTCAATTTCCATAGGGCGGTTGGCCTCACTTTTAGCCCGAACGGCTGAATGGATTTGCACGAAACTTGGCAAAATTGTAGGGACTGGTAGCCCGATGTGCCTTTTGTAGGTCTCAATATATGTGCTCCAGTGGATTTTGAGAAATTAACGTTTAAAAAAAGATATATATCTGTAACAGCGGACTGGGCAGCGGCCCAGGACGCGTACTTTTCGCGCAACGGAGCTTTGTGAAGCGAAGCTGATTGGTTCTCCGGCGTCTGTCAACATTCCAAACAGTCCGTAGCGGCCGCCATCTTGTCTCTCGGTAGGATCGAGAGACAAGAGGAGGTCAAAACAAAGGGGGAAATAACTATAAGGGGGCATAGTAGATCCTCGCTGACCCCCTAGGTTTGATGTGGAGGTTTTAAAAGGGCCCCGCGGGGCAAAAAAAAAAATAATAATAATAATCGAACGGCTGAATGGATTTGCACGAAACTTGGCAAAATATTAGGGACTGGTAGCCCGATGTGCCTTTGCTAGGTCTCAATATATGTGCTCCAGTGGATTTTGAGAAATTAACGTTCAAAAAAAGATATATATCTGTAACAGCGCTCCGCTTCGCGTAACGGAGGTTTGCGAAGCTGATTGGTCATTCTGTCACTGGGCTATAGTTGGGCTACATCTGGCTGATATTTGGGCTACATTTGTTTTTTTGTGTGTCTGGCGGCCATCTTTGGGCTACATTGGGCTACATTGGGCTACATTTGGGCTCCAACATATATATAGGCCAATGTAGCCCAATATATATTTTTCAAAGTTAATTTTCGTAAAAACCACTGGAGCATATATCTTGAGACATAGCAAAGGCACATCGGGCTACCAGTCCCTACAATTTTGCCAAGTTTCGTGGAAATCCATTCAGCCGTTCGAGCTAAAAGTGAGTCCAACCGCCCTATGGAAATGAAGGAAATGAATGGGTAATTTGTAATTAGCAAATAGCTCATCGCAAACTAGGAATGGTAAAGAATCGCTATTTATTCCTTAAAGTTCGCTATTTAGGAAATGCAAAAAACTTTGATGATACATATGGCGGTTCATCTCTAACAAGATAAGAAGCATAGGGATACATTTATGATGACTGGCGCATCACCAGGGATGTGTTAGTCATTCTGTGCCGCTGTTCCGTCACCTATGGTGTGCTGCATTTACAATGCGGCGCATCATGGGGCAAAAACAGCACAGATGCGTGATGTATCTGTGCCGTAAAGGTGGCGCATTGCTGGAGTTGTATCGCAAGTGTGATGAAGCTCCAGCAAGGGTCGGGGGTGCCCCTGTCGCAGGGTTTCTGTTCTCACACAGAACTGTGGACAGAGGATTGGAACCTCGGCGAATTAGGGTGTCCCAAAACTCACGTTAGTAATCAAAAACTCCTTAGCAAGCTAGGTACAGTGTCACATTGGATATAACAAACTCTCAATGTTTAGACAATCCAGAATATGAACTTATAGTACCTCAGGATACGTGGAACTCATGAACAGTCGGTCGTTATATATTTCTTAGAAACCAGAACATGGAGTTAAGAAGAACACATGTGTATTTGAAATGTTTATTTACTAATGCCGTCTTCACAGGCGTAGTATCTTAGATAATACAAGTACACATATTATCAGTAGCAAAATTACCAGCATAGTTACTAGTACATAAAAAGCGAATGGTGATAGTATGTTAACATGCTGTAAATGAATAAGAGTTAGCAACACTTATAAGCAGCCGCGGGCCGTGGAGGGAGTTACGGTGGGGCAGGGAGGCGGGGAGGGGGAGGGGCAAGGTAGAGAGGGCTCCACCCTGCTTCTCCCCCTCCCCGCCTCCCTGCCTCACCGTAACTCCCTCCACGGCCCGTGGCTGCTTATATCTCACCCTCCCTAATACACATATTATATTATTTGCTAAGAAGGTCTCTTTGTGTTGGTTTAGGGCGTGCCCATACTTTAGTGTCTTAGATTTGAAGGAATCACATCAACATACACCAGCTCTCTCTTCATGTGAGCCGCATCAACTGTTGTGTATGTGTGTTCGGCAAAGCAATATAAAACCCGCCTCATGCCCAGAATTGGCAGAAGTTGCACTTATGTTATGAGTATGAAGTCGTGGAGATCAGACCTCATAACAATTCTGTATCGTGTTGTTCTTGAAACTTTAGCACTCGCTGTACAGATATAGTTTAACAAGCAAAGCAGATAGTAGAGCAATAACATATTATTCTCATGTAAACCACGATGAACTACTAGGTGGAAAGCTAAAGCAACAACTAAGTGTCGTGTGCAGAAGTTGCAAAAAAGGAAAAATGGCGTTTAAACCGGTAATGAGCCCATGCTAACTTAACACGGTGTAAAGATATCCAGGACCTAGATGACACCTCCCCATGATCCGGAAACGAACTGAATAAGATAATAGAAGTGCCATCTCATGAGAGCAGATTGCAAGTTTATATGTGGACGGTCCGCAAGGTAAGCATTAAAAACTAGGAAAATTTAATGCTAAAGAAAAATAAAACAGCCAAGTACTTTATCGAGTCTTAAGCCAATAGGCAAGGTAAATAATAAAAACTTGACAAATAAGTCAATGAATTGTCAATGAAATGCTAGTACTCAGCATATCAAACATGAAAAAGATCTATGACATAACTGTGTATGCAAAATAAGCTGCAACAGCCTCCAATAGGAAGTCACCGTCTTCATCCGAAAACAGTTCAGCCATCCAATTTAAAAGCGGAAAAGAACATACGTGCTCTCCCAGCACCGGATCCTCTATCACCATCAGAGGACAGCTCGGTGGGTTTTCAAGAAAGCTCTGTTCCAAGAAAGACTGTGCTGCCGCCAGTAAATTCCAGGGACCAAGTAGTCCATGCATCAATGCCACAGCCATAATCCTTTCGCCAGGACAAACCAACTCGTGAGTAATGATAGGAGTCATCAGCTGATTAAAGTCGACGTCAGGAGAAACCGGTCCGCAGAGACACAAATCAATGGCCCAATCGAAATCACAGGTCAGGCAGTGAAATACAGGCTGGACACAGGTGAAGTAGGAGAATCGAAAAGATAATCCATATGCCGTGCTTAATATCGCCAACGGCATTGTGCCATAATATTCTAGCATGTGATTGCGGAACAGTGTCAGCAGCTGCAGGGTGGGAGGTTGCATAGGAGGGACATCCATATTTAAAAATGTAAAAAAGCACAAGAGCGTCCGCTGGTAATGCAAGTAAAAATGCCAATCCACGAACCAGAGTGGAGAAAATAGAATGAAAGGAAGCAGGGATGAGTCCAAAGATTTTCTCAAATGAAGTCACGAGACCACTGGTAACAACTTTAAAAAAGTGCGCCAGGGACTTTGCGGAGGATGCGTTAAAGATAGTCGGAACCATCTTGCTGAATTTGAAAGGCAAATCTGAATTGAAAAGTGTGTGCACCTCTGTACGGGTGTTCGCTATGTGAAGCACGAAAGTTTCACGGGCCGAACTCAAGGCCACCTCTCTCTGAGACAAAAGAGCTCTTATTCTTGCCATGCCGTTGAAATCTGTCCCAAGGTTGGTATTTGTGGCCAGATTGAAAACTCCCTATGTTCATGTGTGGGAGGAAATAGAACATTTCTGCAGCAAATAACCCGTTCACTTACTGTTACGATAAAAGGAATACTTTTAATTAACTCAGAACAATCTTCATTATTGAGCATCAAATAACTACCATTTTCCAACAACTTGAACGTGGGGATGATAGCAGGAACTGGCGTGCCTTGCAACACGCAAGCCATATTTGGTCGGTGTTTGTTGCATGAACCGTGTAACTGTATGTGCCTACACATTAGTGAATGATATGGCGTCTCAGTGCATTCCTCTCCATTCAGATAAACTTCTTGATCATCTTTGAAACATCTGTATGTGTATGGAAGCGACCAGACCTCATGAAGAAAAGCACTACCTAAAGGTTCATAACGACCTATTGGTATATATTTCATACAATTTGAAAACTTATATAAAGCAAAAGGCAGCGTTATTAAACCGTGGATAAGGCACGTTGCCAAAAAACCCGCAATCCTCTGCTGATGATGTCACTGAGCATGTCATGAATGATGTAATATGTGACATCATCAGCAGTGGATTACGGGTAATAGTATCTCTAGTTTACTCCCCTATAGCTGTCTTTCTTTTAACATAAGTGTCTGTTTCCTTCCCTTATACTTACTGTTTTTGGTTCGCTTCCGGTTCGCGTACCGGCGAGCGAACTGGGAAGCGAACTAAGAGAAATAGAGGTTGGCACAGTTCCAAATATTGTACCAATTTTTTAATAACGGGGAGGTAGTTCTGAAAAGAACTTTTTTTTTTATTTTTCAGAACATTTTTTTACTTTTTTTGAATTTTTCTGAACAGTTTTATATTTTTTTGGGTTTTTCTTGGAGGGAGCAATGAAAACGATTCATTGTAAAGGGCTCAACAGGAGCAACAAAACAAAAAAAAGAAGTATTTATTATTTTGGGCGTTTCGTACAAACTTGCATATGATAGTCAATAGCTCTGTTGATCAGAGTGATGCTTTTTTCTCCGTAGGAAATGAATCCATCGCAAAATACGCAGATGTGTTTTACATCACCAAATCTCATTTGTATATTTGGCACCATCTCCCTGCCCTCTGGTCCCGTTACTTCCGGTACAACAGATCTTCTGGCCATAATAGGGAGATTATCTAGGTCGTTCCGAAACTGTGCAGCACTGTAGTTGTTAGGATGCCACCTAGTCATATGGCGATGCATTGTGTAGTTTCCGAAACTGTATTTTTTGTCGGTCCCTCTGGACAGTCTATCTTGACATATAAGGCAAGTTACGTATCTTGCATTTACTTTTTTCTGACCTTTGGGAATTTTAAAAAATTGCCAAATGAAGTTTTCTTTCCGGTGAGACGTCCTGGGCTGCTCAGGCAAAAACTGCCTCTCTTCGTGCTCGTCCTCCTGTTCCTCTTCTTCGTCTTCTTGTTGAATTATAACTTGAGCAGGTGGTCCACTCTTCCTTGGATGTGGTGGAGGTGGTGGGGAAGCACCAGCTGAAGCTACTAAAGAAGCCATTGCTCAGTGATCACAAAGGGTCTTTCTCTCACAATGATGAAAGTCAGAGAGAGGAAAGAAGGAGGGATTTTCATCATTTGGGAAAAACAAGAGTTCTCAACCAATCAAAAGTGTTCATTTTAGATTATATGACCTAGTCTTACATCATTAGGAAACCAAAAGTGAAATGAACCAATGAAAAGTGTTATTACCAAGTCACATGACTTGCTGTGTTTACGTTAAGCGCTTTGCAGGGCCTCCCGGTTTGCTTCCAGAAACCTGCGCTTTGCGACTCGCTTCGCGTACCAGTTCGCTAACGTAGTACGTCATATGACGTATCACGCGACAACGTGAAACGTCATGCGGACGGGAGGCGTCACGATGTTGTTTTCTAACGCGGCACTTGCGGTAAAGAAACGTTTACCGGCTCGCGGTCTATTTCGCGGCATCAAGGTCAGCTAACGGGAAGCTTCCCGATTCGCGAAGCGGGAACGAAGAAAAAAAAATATTTAAAAAAAAAATTATTCATAAACATATAAAATATATTTTTGGATTTAAAGAAGAATACATTTTACAGCTACAGATATTAGCTGTTAAAAAACCAATGAAATTCACAGAAAAAACCATAGGTTATAGACCATATATAGTTAGGAATTAGCATTTACAAAACCTTGAAAATTCACTGAAAAAACCATAGGTTATAGACCATATATAGTTAGGAATTAGCATTTAGAAAACCTTATTTTACTCACACAAAACCATTGAAATTCCATATATAGTTAGTTGCACTAACTATATATCGCGCACCCGCAATCCACTGCTGATGATGTCACATATTACATCATTCATGACATGGTCAGTGACATCACTGATGACATCACTGATGACATCTCAAATGACATCACTGATGACATCACTGATGACATCTCAAATGACATCACTGATGACATCATGACACACCAATACCAGTTACTACATAAGCACTCACTGATTCCTACGTCTACACACACATTCACTCATTCACCCATACAATCACTCATACATACAGTCACTTATTATTACAACACTATCATATGCACTCATACACCTATGCAGACAGTCACACACTGCCACTCATCCATGGAGTTACTCACACACCAAGCCAGTCCTGTAAAGAATCAATCACACTTTCATTTCTTCATCTATACAGTTAAACACAGAACACCATACTTCAGTGACATCACTGATGACATCACTAATGACATCTGAAATGACATCACTGATGACATCTCAAATGACATCACTGATGACATCATGACACACCAATACCAGTTACTACATACACACTCACTGATTCGTACGTCTACACACACATTCACTCATTCACCCATACAATTACTCATACATACAGTCACTTATTATTAGAACACTATTATATGCACTCACACACCTAGTCAGTCCTGTGAAGAATCAATCACACTTCGATTTCCTCATCTATAGTTAAACACAGAACACCATACTTTTCACACATATACTAACACATACTTACTCTCTTATACAATCACTGATACAAGTACACATTGATATGCACAGAGTCACACACCTCCCAGCCAGCCACACACACACTCAGTCTTCCATACATCCAGTCATTCTTCAATATGTAAAACGTATTTAAACTTTACAAAAACACACAGACACTAGATGATGTCATCAGTGATGTCATTTGAGATGTCATCAGTGATGTCATCAGTGATGTCATTTGAGATGTCATCAGTGATGTCATCAGTGATGTCACTGACCATGTCATGAATGATGTAATATGTGACATCATCAGCAGTGGATTGCGGGTGCGCGATATATAGTTAGTGCAACTAACTATATATGGAATTTCAATGGTTTTGTGTGAGTAAAATAAGGTTTTCTAAATGCTTATTCCTAACTATATATGGTCTATAACCTATGGTTTTTTCAGTGAATTTTCAAGGTTTTGTAAATGCTAATTCCTAACTATATATGGTCTATAACCTATGTTTTTTTCTGTGAATATATATATATATATATGTATTGCAAATAGAGATGACGACGCCGTGTGCAATTTTCAATCTTTAATAGCTGCCGCTACCAAACGCGTTTCAACTGATTCATTAGAGGTTAAAACATGTTAAATAGAGGTGTAACCAATACATAGAATGAAGGAACTTACTAAAGCTCACTTGAGCATAATTTTAAATAAAGTTTGATTCAAATTGTAAAAAGAGCGCAGGTGGCAAAGAGATAAAAGCGCAAGTACTGAAACGGTACATTAGCTTTTTATGAATGTGCTCACAGGAGCGTTATAATGGGCAGAAGCACAGCGCTAGAGATTTTATGTGACAAAATATAAATTGAATCATTTAAATGGTATTGGTTCACTTTATAAGCACGAGAAATGTTGTAATGAAATGTTATTGTATGTTACTCTGTGAACATGATGAAAAACTATGAGTCTGTTTTCACGTTAGTCACTGTTAAAAATGGCTGAGTTCAGAAGCTCAATTACCAGTGAGCAAGACTGCGAGTCAGTTGAAACACGTTTGGTAGCGGCAGCTATTAAAGATTGAAAATTGCACACGGCGTCATCATTTTTGTTTGCAATAGTGGAGACTCGTCTCGAGGAGTCTCTTAGACTACGCAACTCTTGCTAAGGAGGCATGGAATGCTCGAGTAGCACGAGGAATATATATATATATATATATATATATATATATATATATATATATATATATATATATATATATATCTCAACAGGAACTCGTAATATTCTCCCGCTTAGACGCGGAATCACGGGTGTAGACCAACTTTTGTGCCATCATTATTTATTGCTGCTTGAAGTCAAGGCCCGTTTCGGCCATATATATGTTGAGAGCAAGTTTCATTTGGATGTTTAGTGGCCCGCTCTGGGCACAAAGCTGCCAGCTGCTGACGCTTCAGGTCCGGTTGTTCTACTAAAGAGAACAACACTTGGGAACGAAGTCACCTTGTTCATTTGGGCATGAGAAAAGCAGCAGAAGCGGCGTAACCTGTAATGTGCATTATTCACCTAGGAAAGCACAGAGACAGCTGCGAGCAAGTCCCTAACTACATTTACCAGAATGCTTGACGCCACACGCCCTGTTGGGCGGTACTGTGAACATTGAAAATGAATGTGGGATACAAGGCAGTTGTACCTTTCCTTCTGCGCCTGCCATTGAAGAAGGGAGAAATGTCCCCGGAAACGCGTCTGGCGGAAGGCTGTAAGAGACTTACCAAATTCAGTGCGCTGTGCCTCTGCTGTTGTCGATTTGAATAAAAGAAGGTTTAATCTGAAGTTCGTGTGTGGCATATATATATGAAAAGTACGACGATCCGCTTCTGGATCAAAGATGAGGCGCACACAAGGGGGATATATTATTCAGTTTTTATTCCGCACAAAAACACCCGACAGACGCGTTTCGGCTACACGCCTTTGTCAATGTCCCCCCCCCCCCAAAAAAAAATTATATATATATATATATTTATATATATATATATATATATATATCAAAAACAGTCCAGTAACGCAAAAATTATTTCACACTGGTGCCGTGGCCTCTTTGAATAAACGCTTTATTCGATTACCAGCAACGGGTGCCCCTATACATATATATATATATATATATAAAATATCAAAGTTCCAATTTTAAATGGACCATCACTCGCTGGAGAGTTTAATCCTCTTTCAGATTTCTTTTTGATAATCAATTTTATTAAGTTTATTACAACAAGACACATTCATTGGTTGCAGTTCAATTGAGGTCAGGAAAGAAAATAACAGTACACACAGTTGACACGAAGCAAAACTGTCCTTCAGGTTGAGCATGGCAGAGCATAGACGAGGGAAAATTGCACATAATGGAGGGTGAAATAAAGATACGATGAACAGGTAAATAGGCAGATCCTTAAGGGGGAAGCATATTAAACCATTTACCCCATACTTTATTAAACAAATCCGGGCACCCCCGAGCTTCGAACATGGCTTCCTCCTGGATCCCGCACCAGTCCACTCCCCTCCTCCACCCCTTTAGCGTGGGCGCCTTGACTTGGGACCAGTGTGCCCCAATGCCTCTCTTGGCCACTAGAATTCACTGGAATAGGGATGTACACCTGTTTATTCATTATATTTTTCTCTTTATGGAAATGTGTCTGTATGAAGCGTGCCGTTTGGACAGGCACCATGCCCACAACGTTCCTGGGTACATATGTTTCAGAAGGTGGGGGCATATTGCTGCCCCCGCCAAACGCACAACTGAGATAGCCTTATGCAGGCAATAAGCCATCTGTTCAAATTATATCCATGTATTCCATTATAATCCAATTAAAGCACACTGATATCCAATATTCCAAGCTTCTTCTCCCACACCCGGAGTGGATTTGCCAATTTACATTGTTTCACATGTTACGGCTGGGCCATCCGAACCTCATGCACAGAACACGAGCAGAGCAATTTTCGTCAGACAGTGGAGTTTATTTAAAATATCCAATGCATTTCGGGCATCACATGCCCTTCATCAGAGGTCACTGGAATAACAAATGAGATAACAACTATTACCATTCTAAATTTACAACATTATCAAACAAGTGCATAAGTGCTCAATTCGTTTTCAAAACACCATATCATTGGTCAAACTTTTCACCAAAAATCGTCGTTATGCTTAAAAATAACGGGATTAACATGCAGTCCCCATATATAACTGCCCCCACATCCTACCATAATTTACTCCTTCCACAATCACCTTCCCACTTAACCAAATATCTCTATAGCCAAACCCCGCTTCAAAGAATCAACACCATTCAAGCACCCGCATCGATTGGTCCTGTTGCTCTCTACTTTTTTTACCGCGTTTACACATTCCTCACAGTTTGGATCTCTTTCATGCAGCAAAAAAGCGTCAATCCTGCTTTTTTATAACAGACGGGTAACCTACCTGCCACTGTCACTACGGGACATCCGACTTAGTTACTTTGCTGACCGTTGAATTTTCCCTCACTCTTCCCACCCCTTCTTTAAACGTTTCTCAATCACCCCCATTGGTCCATATGGTTTGCGTTTCCCGCCAAACAAGCTCTATCGAATGTATGCCTCACGTAAAGCCAACATGTCCCATCATGCATGGCGATTGTAAACAAATATTAAACACGTGTCCTAGCGTTTGATTTTTAACTCTGAACGCACATTGTTTGTAAAGACCAAATTCATTCGTAGTCCAACATATATAAAAGTTCTTATAAATCCACCTCTGTCTTTGATGACGAACCACGATGTATCGCCTTCCGTGTGCGGTTACAGTATTCATTTTCTTCCTCCATAATTCTTTAAATTCTTTGCGGGTGCTATCCCATGTGGGGCATTCATTTCGACAAGAATTCACTGGGATAGGGATGCTCACCTGTTTATTCATTATATTTTTCTCTTTATGCAAATGTGTCTGTATGAAGCGTGCCGTTTGGAAAGGCACCATGCCCACAACGTGCCTGGGTACATATGTTTCAGAAGGTGGGGGCGTATTGCTGCCCCGCCAAACGCACAACTGAGATGGCCTTATGCAGGCAATAAGACATCTGTTCAAATTATATCCATGTATTCAATTATAATCCAATTAAAGCACACTGATATCCAATATTTCAAGCTTCTTCTCCCACACGCGGAGTGGATTTGCCAATTTACATTGTTTCACATGTTACGGCCGGGCCATCCGAACCTCATGCACAGAACGCGAGTAGAGCAATTTTCGTCAGACAGTGAAGTTTATTTAAAATACCCAATGCATTTCGGGCATCACGTGCCCTTCATCAGGGGTCACTGGAATAACAAATGAGATAACAACTATTACCATTCTAAATTTACAACATTATCAAAGAAGTGCATAAGTGCTCAATTCGTTTTCAAAACACCATATCATTGGTCAAACTTTTCATCAAAAATCGTTGTTATGCTTAAAAATAACGTTATTAACATGCAGTCCCCATATATAACTGCCCCCACATCCTACCATAATTTAATCCTTCCACAATCACCTTCCCACTTAACCAAATATCTCTATAGCCAAACCCCGCTTCAAAGTATCAACACCATTCAAGCGCCGGCATCGGTTGGTCCTGTTGCTGTCTACTTTTTTTTACCACGTTTACACATTCCTCACAGTTTGGATCTCTCTCATGCAGCAAAAAAGCGTCAATCCTGCTTTTTTATAACAGACGGGTAACCTACCTGCCACTGTCGCTACGGGACATCCGACTTAGTTACTTTGCTGACCGTTGCATTTTCCCTCCCTCTTCCCACCCCTTCTTTAAACGTTTCTCAATCACCCCCATTGGTCCATATGGTTTGCGTTTCCCGCCAAACAAGCTCTATCGAATGTATGCCTCACGTAAAGCCTACATGTCCCATCATGCATGGCGATTGTAAACAAATATTAAACACGTGTCCTAGCTTTTGATTTTTAACTCTGAACGCACATTGTTTGTAAAGACCAAATTCATTCGTAGTCCAACATATATAAAAGTTCTTATAAATCCACCTCTGTCTTTGATGACGAACCACGATGTATCGCCATCCGTGTGGGGTTACAGTATTCATCTTTTTCCTCCATAATTCTTTAAATTCTTTGCGGGTGCTATCCCATGTGGGGCATTCATTTTGACAAGAATTCACAGGGATAGGGATGCACACCTGTTTATTCATTATATTTTTCTCTTTATGCAAATGCGTCTGTATGAAGCGTGCCGTTTGGAAATGCACCATGGCCACAACGTGCCTGGGTACATATGTTTCAGAAGGTGGGGGTGTATTGCTGCCCCCGCCAAACGCACAACTGAAATAGCCTTATGCAGGTAATAAGCCATCTGTTCAAATTATATCCATGTATTCAATTATAATCCAATTAAAGCACACTGATATCCAATATTTCAAGCTTCTTCTCCCTTCTCTCTTGGCCACTGTCACAGCTGTCCCCAGTAGGCGCTTATCCGCCCCTGAACCATCCAGGCCATCAAACACCCCAAGCAACAAACATATGGGGTCGTGAGGAACCTCCCAGTCCAATGCGGTCGTGAGCTCTCTTTCCACCCCCTCCCAGAATGGCGCCAAGGCCGGACAGCACCATACCATGTGATAGAAGTCCGCTGGGGCAGATGTACATCGTGTGCATGCCGGGGAGGGCTTCAGCCAGGCCTGGAATAGCTGTGTCGGGGTGAGATACGCCGTGTGTAAATAATAGAGCTGGACCAGACGAAGCTTGGAGGATGTGGTCAGGGTTTTAGGTGCCATAAGGGCATTCCTCCAGTCCGCCTCCTCTAGGGGGCCCACCCAACTCTCCCATCGACCTCGGAGCCGGTCTAGAGAAGCGGGGCCATTATTCACTAAGGATCAGTAGATACGGGACACTCCTCCCCTCCCCAGATTTCCCATCATCACTTGGGCTTCTAATGGGCTGAACTCTGGAAGAGAGACAGAGGGTGAGACATGGGTATGGAGGGCCTGTCTGAGCTGCAGGTATTTATAGTGCTGGGAGTGTGCAAGGGAGTGGCGGTGCTGCAGATCCGCAAAGGAGCGGATGTGATCCCCCACCCAAACATCACCAAGTACTGAGATTCCGACAAGGTCCAACCGTCGGAACCTCTGCAAGGACGAGACCTCTTGCATCCAGGACCCATGCCATAATGGCGTCTGCTGAGTTAGTTTCCGATCCCACCGCATATGGCGGAGGGCCGTGCGCCAGGCCAGAAACACCGTCCTGGTGACCAGGGGCAAGGCCCGCGGGACTGGGCTGCCGTACAAAAAACCCTGGATCTGTGTAAAGTTTGACGCACCGAGTTCCACCCGATATGCAGGGTCGGACGAGCCACCCGCATACCAATTGTGGATGACAATGAGCTTCGTGGCTAGGTAGTAGAGGTGAAAGTTAGTTACCCCCATGCCTCCATCAAAGGGGGGATACAACAGTGCGCCAGAGATAGGCATGGCCTACCTCCTCCCCAGAGAAACCGGGTGAGGACACTGTCCAGTTCACGGAACGAGCTACTCGACAGGTGGACAGTAATGTTTAGCATTATGTAAATAAAACAGGGGAGGACCATCATTTTGAACAACGCACTCCTTCCATAAGGGTTGAGGGGGAGAATCTGCCACCTCTTGAGATTCGCCTTCATCCGGGCAACCAAAGGCGTGACATTTAAAGCCCACTCAAGTTCTGGCAGAAGAGCTATCCAAATGCCGAGGTACTTGACCGAGTGCCTTCTAAGGGGGATGTATGACTGCCAGTCAAAACAGTCCCGGGGGAGGTGTTGGGGCACTAGGGTTGATTTTGCCGGGTTGAGGCGGAGTCCCAAGACCCGTTCAAATGCGGCAAGGGTCGCCAGGCACCTGGGGCCAGAACTATCAGGGTCAGCCAAATATAGCAAAACATCGTCCGCGTATAGGGCTATCTTGTCTACTTGACTCGAGTCCCAGTCCCATCCCTGGATAAGTGGGTCCTGCCTGATGAGAGCCGCCAGGGGCTCCATCGCCAGTGCAAATAAGAGTGGCAAGATCGGACACCCCTGGCGTGTACCTCTTCGGATCGGGAAGGCCCCGGACAGCTCTCCATTGATCAGTACTCGGGCTCTGGAGCTAGCGTAGAGAACACTGATCAGATGGCGGAACGAGGGGCCACAACCCATCCTGTCCAGCACATCTTGCAGATATTCCCAGTTCACCGTATCAAGGCCTTTTCGAAGTCTAAGAAGAGTAGTGCCAAGTATGGGGTGAGGCGGCCACGGGGAGCCAGAGCCAAATGGAGCCGGCGAATGCTATGGCGAGTGCCTCTGGCAGGCATAAACCCACATTGGTCGGGGTGGACAAGATCTTGCAGAAGGGGTCGTAGCCTTTGAGCCAAGACAGTGGCGAAAAACTTAATCTCTGTATTAATCAGCGAAATCGTAGTCCGCACAGCTCAGGGAGGGCGATTGTGTCTTTGGAATGACCACTATTGTGGCAACATCCGACTCGGGAGGGAATGCCCCTACCTCCGCCACGTGGCGGAAGAGATCCTCCAAACCAGGGGGCCAGGACATCCCGAAAAGTCGCGTAGTACTCTTGAGAAAACCCATCGGGACCAGGCGTCTTCCCGGGATGCAAGAGTGAGATAGCGTCCCGGACTTCCTCCAGGGTGAAAGGACGGTCCTGAGCCTCCGCCGCCTCTGGAAAGAGACCCGGGAGCCGGGTATCTGTCTCGTCCAACAAGTCATCTAGGGAAGCACCTGGGGGACGGACGGTGTAAAGGGTCTCATAGTAATCCGCGAAGGTTTGAGCAATGGCTGAAGACGTCACCCTGAGAGCCCCAGTATGGGAACGGATTTCAGGGATAATACGGTGGACTTTGGGATAAGACACTAGATTGTGGAGGAGCTTACCATTCTTGTGCACCACCCGTAAATAAGGGCGACCGATGAACGCCAAAGCATCTTGGCAGATTCCAATGACACCCGACGGATCTCCTCACGCACCACAGTCAGCTGTCGGGAGGAATCCCCCTTGCCGCCCCTGAGCAAAGCCGTCTCAAGCCGCTCTGCCCGGGATTCTAGGTGAGCAAGCTGGGCCATCCGCTCTGACCGCTTCGCGTGGACCAATCCCCTGGCCACCCCTCGGATAACGGCCATGCTCACCTCCCACAGCGTCCCCTGCGAGGGGACCGAGCCTGTATTAGTGGAGAAAAAAATACGCAGCTCCTGGTCAAGGGACTCCACCAACGTCGTATCCTGTAAGAACCAGGAGTTAAGTCGCCCCGCCCGCGGACCCCTCAGGGGGTCCCGAGGCGAAGTGGGATGGGAGAGTGATCTGAGATCCCTTGGCAGTATCACGGCCGCAGACACTAGCTGGCAGTCCGGGGCCGGCATCAGGATAAGATCGATTCGGGAGTGAGTATGGTGGGCGACTGACGTGTGGGTGTGTTGTTCTGTACACGGGTTCCATATTCTCCAGACATCACACAGACCCAGGGTCGAGGACCAGCGTGAGAGAATCTTCGCAGAGGAGACACAGGCTCCAGATGGCGGCCCGGTCGTATCCTGCAGGGGCTGCAGAACGGCGTTGAAGTCCCCCCTACTACCATAAGGCCCTGTGGGAGGGAGGAGATCACTTGAGTAAGACCCCGGAGTGTAGGGGGTAGGAGCGGGGGGAATGTAGAGGCAGAGAAGGCTCAGGGGGCACCCTTCAATGGTTCCCAAAACCACCACATATCGAGCCTGTGTATCAGACTCGACGTTAACGAGGGTAAAAGAAAGCCCTTTCCTCAGCAAGATGACCACCCCTCGGGAGCCCCGTGCAAACCCAGAGTGCCAGACCCTATTAAAGCCATATCAAGCTAGGAAGTTGCATTGTGTAGCCAAGAGGTGGGTCTCTTGGAGGAATAGAATGTCCGCCCAAGGTGTTGAGCAGCGGGGAGGACCGCTGTACGGTTAATTCGATCCAGTAGGCCATTGACGTTCCAAGAAAGGATGTGGAGAGGTCTAGTAAGGATAGAGGTCATCTATGGGAAGAAACTGTGGAGGGCCGGATAAGAACATGGATCCCTACCCATCCAGGGGGGAACACCTCCCTACCCCCGGGCCCAGGATCGGAGTCGCGGTATTTGATGGTCAGCCCATCAATCTTGGAAATCGGGGAAAGGAGGTAGGTAACTGCCAGTAGGAACCCCAGTGGTGGCCCGTAGGCGGCCAAAAATAAAAAACCTAGGAAGGACGTGATCTGCATGCCCATTGGGAAGTAATCAGAGGATTGGAAATGGCAAGATGAACTGCAACCAGCGGCCCATAGGCGGCTAAACAAAACAAACTGTCAAGGGACAATGGTCCCCCGTCCCACCCAACCCCCCCAACTCCCCCACCCTACACTTCTGAAGCGGAAGCATCTGTCGCACAAAAACCCAACTATTAACTACACCGCAAAAGGTGATATGCTACTCTAAAATGGTTAGCTACAGTCAAGCAGGAACATGGCTGAGTCGGACCCCCCTCCATATGTACGGATACATGCCCACAGTAGGAAGTATGGTTGGACAGCAAGAAACATAAGATGGATCAAGTCTAGGATAACAGTGCAAATGTAGTCCTTGGCTAATTCGGCTATCAGAGCCAAGGGAAAACCCCGGTCACGGGGTCAGGAGTAAGTTCTCCTCTTCAGGTCCAGAGCGGTTGGGCAAAGGCATACCAACAGGAATCCTGATCACACCCCCTCCTCCCCACCTGAGCCACGAATTACAGGGCTTCAGATAGATCCGAGTCCGACATGGCCCGTCGCCAGGTAGCCGCCGGCCCAGGGGCACTGCCCATGTCGATAAGGGAGGGCACCACAGCAGGGGAGGAAGCCCTCTGGCTCAGGGCCTGAATTGGGGAGCGCCGGGATTGCGTCCCTGGCAATCGAGAGCTCCGTCTCCGACGGGTCCCCGACATCTGGATCGAGTTCGGCGTTGTTGCACCTTGGGCGCCTCCCTGCCAAATCGGCCCACCGGTTTCAGGACAGGTACCGGGGTTGCCCCCGGAAGGAGGGGCCGTTCCTCCATAAGCCAGGTCCATGCTGCCTGTGGGGTGTCAAAGAAAAAGGTTTTGTCCTGAAAAATCACCTTAAGGCGGGCTGGGAAGAGGAGTCCGTAACGAAGACCCATGGCTCGGAGTTTCTGCTTGACCTCGTCGTAGGACCGGCGCTCTGACTGAACCTCCCTAGAGTAGTCTGGAAAAACCAGGATCCTGGAATTTTGGAAGTGCACTGGACCCTGCATCCTGGCGGCCTCTATGATTGCGTCCCTGTCCCGGAAGTGAGGGACCCGCGGGATGATGGGATGGGCGGGGGCTCCGAGAGGGGGTTTAGGAGCAAGGGAATGGTGGGCTCGTTCTATCGCGAACTAGGGGGAGAATTTCTCCTTGGGGATCCAGGACTTGACCCACGCCTCGATAAAGGTATCAGTGCATCCTTGTTCCACTCCCTCCGGAAAACCCAGGAGGCGTAGGTTGTTTCTCCGGGCTCTATTTTCCGCGTCCTCTGCCCTACGGTGTAACTCCGCAGTCTGTACCTGTAGACGCGACACCTGGGATTTAAGACCGCCCAGGTCGTCCTCCACCGTGGAAATGCGGGACTCTGCTTCAGTAATCCGGGCTGTGGCATTACGGAGGTCCTGCCGGATCAACGCCACTTCCACCCGCACTTCCCCGATCTTGGCCTCCACCGACGATGCACTGATCGCCTGTAGGATAGCGACAAGGTCTCCCCCGGCTGCTTCAGGCGTCTCCGCCGACCTAACCGCCGGGTCCCGATCAGACTTGGTGAACTGGTCCATTGTAGTTTGAGTGGAGGGCCCAGGGACCTGAGAGGTGCGGTTTTTGCCCATGCTCCCGGAGGTTCAAGTGTGGGCGGTCGGCCCCGGGCGGAGGGGGGGCACACAGCCACGCTTCAGCTGTGGTCCCACTGCCAGGCATGGCGGTCGATCTCTCTCCCACTCCACGGATAATGGAAGGCGGGCGTCACAAGGATAATATACCGTGCCAGGTGTCGTCGGCTCACCAAGTGACTCCAGCAGGCCCAGGGCCTCAGGGGCCCCGCCACTGGTTCAAAGAGCCCGATTCTCCAGGCAAAAGGGGTTCAGGCACCCACGCGTGCCACCCGACTCAGTGGCCGATCTGCCTCCCACCTAGCCAGGGCGCTCCTCTCAACACACAGGCAGCAAGAAGGCAGGGGGGAACCATCAGCCCGTAGGTCAAGGCTGGCTAGGAGACCCAGCGGGCCCTCAGAGTCAGGCACTCCCCCACCCCAGGACCTCGCGGTACACAGGCAGCCTCCTTCAAAGCAGGTCTCGTCATCCGCCGCCCCCCCAGCTCCATCGCAGGGGAAGAACGTCCACAGACTCCGCTGACAGCCCCTCCGTCGCCCGCTCCTCCACCCCCTTCACCTCGCAGGACGGCAACGGCAGCGGATCCAAGGCAGGTTGATGGGGGGGAGGGCGCTCCAGTCAGGGACTACCACAAGGGCGCAGTGGGCCCACACCAGCAGCAAGGCAACTCTAGAATCGGCCCGATCGGCCCTTCAACATCACCACAGGCAGGCCGATGGGGGATGGAGGGGCGCCCCGACAGGGGACCACCCCAAGGGCGCAATGAGGCCTGCACCAGCAGTACAGCGACTTCGGGCGTCAGTGGCAGCCCGTTCGGCCCCCCAGCACCACCACATCTCGTCCACCACAGCCTCATGCACCTGAGCTCGAAGCAGCGCGGCTCGACATAGCCGCCGAAGGGTGCGGGGGGAGAGGAGGGCCACAGCGCGTTCCCCCCACCTCCTCACCTCCATACAGAGCTCCAGCTGCCAGCACCTCCACCGCCTCCTCGCTGGATCCGCGCTGAGGGACAGGCCACAATCCGATCCCGCAGCAGGATGCCGGGTCTACTCCTCAGCCACCGGCGAGCACAGAGGTGACACCACTCCTCCGCCGCCCGGGTTCCAGGCGCGCTCCGTTGACGAGTCCCGCCACTTGCTCCGGAGCCGATCCAGCAACTCCACAGGCACCAGGGCGGGAGGGCACCCCTCAGTCTCCAGCCGCTGCTCGGCCGCACACCACAAGGATAGGTCGGCGCCTGCGGCGGAGTGCAGGTAAGCCGGGCGGGAAGGGGTGGCCAGGCGGATACCCAGGCCACAGGAGCGGGAGCTACAGGGCCGCCATCTTAGGGTAGAAGAGGCCGTTAGGAGCCGAGAGCCCGCAGGAGATCACAGGCATCAGATCGGCCTGTGAGGGGTCAGAGTGCTGCAGGTCGGTTGCAGGAATCGTTCCCAGGACTCTGGGGCACCAATGGTTGCCAGCAGTGGGCTAAGATGAGGCGGATGACAGAGGGGGTCCGGAGCACTCTTAGAGTGCGACCGCCATCTTGACGCCTCAAGCCACGCCCCCCCTTTCAGATTTATTGGCACTTTATGCAACAAAAGTATTTTGGAGGTTCGCCTTCATCATTGATGAAGACGGACTGCCAAAAAGCGTTTGCTGTGAAAAGTGCAGATAAATACGTAAGAGGATTAAACACTCCCATTAGTACTGGTCTGTTTGAAATTTGAGCCTTGAGATATATGCTAGCCTGCCCACACACGACGGTGCACCCGCTAGTGAGTGCAGAGTAACCCTGGGTGGTGAACTTCGCTCCGCTCACGGAGTTTGTGGAGTTTCCTGCACTTTGCGTTAAGCGGAGATCACTGAGTTCCGAAAAACTCCACTTCGCGTTCCGTAGAGGAGTTTTTTACCTCGTTCGCAATCTTCAACATCAAGTTGGCGAGCGCGAGCTTGGAAAATCAACATCCTGGTGAGATTTCTCAATGCAGGGGGCATCAGGTTTCTCTTGCAAGTGGTCGCAAATACTCATGACAGCTCGCGTTGAGAAACTGTCCGTTCACGTTGAGAAAGCTGGTGCTCGAGTCAAAATCTACTTGAGCGGCACAAAAGGAATGCAGGGACCGCTTGCACTGTGCATGATGCCATTTGCAATGATTGCATAGTGCGGACAAGCATCCGGCACTGTGCAATCACTGAAAATTGCATTTTTCTTTCATACTCCCCCTCTCGCATTGCTCTGCGTAATGCGGATGAGATTTGTTTGCAGTTCGCATAGTGCTGTGTAGTGCAAATCCGCAAACTCCGCACAGGGTTAGTGCAGAGGCATTAACCAGGAAATAAAGCAAAGATATATCAAACAATGTTGGTATCAAAATACTTCATAATAAAAGCAGCATTCCCTGTAAGCACCAGAAAATAGAGGCCAAAAATTATTACAACATGCAAAAAGTGTGCAAATGGTTTAAAAAATGTTAAAAAAAGTAGCAATACTCCACAAGAATTGACAACAAATATAACTGGAAATTAGGAAACCCTTCCCATGATGTACATGGTAAATAAACAATGTCTGCTTTTTCATTAAAGTGTACAGAAAAGTGATGCATGGAATGTTTGAATTAATCTCATTCATTGGTAATTACTCGGGCCGCATCCCAATCCATAATTAATTTCCATACCATGCCACTTCAGGATCCAACCATACGCAAATCACTTTTGACTCTGCTCCAATGAGAAAAGGCTAAGTTCTCCCTTATCGGAACCAAGCAACCCAGGACTGGTTTTGCCCTGGTTAGAGCTCATAAAATAGGTATAGCTTTGTTCCTGTAACACAGTGTATGTCCAGACGTGGTTTCAGTGACACTGTGCCACTGGAACAAAGCTGTACTTGAATTCGAAAGCTTGTGGGCATTCCCATGTTGAGGAACGATGACCTTTTCTGCATTTTACTTAAGGATAATCCTGCTTCTTTTGTTTGTTGGAATTTCCCACACACCAGGATTCTCAACTCATCTTCCAACCTCTCCAGATTCTGTGTGTGTGACATCATCAGACATTGCCAAGGAGCAGAAATAGAAACATAACAAACATATGGTTGCTGATAGTGTCATAAGGGCTCCATTAGTGCTGCCTAGGAAACTGAGGCTCAGAGTTCTAGATCTCTGGTGCAGTGGTCACTTTCCTTGGAGACTTGGAAGGAGGCAGTTGGAGCTGTGTTAGCTTGTGAGAGCTGCAATTTCTTTAAACACTGACATTTATTAGTGAGCTTGAATACTGCTACAACTGGTAAGGTCATTTATGTGTTAGAATGCTTGACTGAGGGTCTTATTTAGAGGTTTGTGGATGGGATACTCAGTCAAAATGTGACAGATACTTCTTCCCCTATGTTACAAGTGCTTTAGATTATAATACACTTGTAATTTGATGGATGGGATATCTGTGATGTTTTGAATCTAAAACATTATGTTAATATTAAACTTAAATAGAATATAGACATTGTGCTACCTCCAAAGGCCTGTGTATTTTCAGAATCCATGAGCACTTACATAAACACACACACATACTGGGGACAAATGATGAAACTTTACGTTAAAGTTCAGGGAATAGTGTTTATGCATTAGGGGAATAGATGTGAGGTAATGTGGTTTTAGGTTAGAGGTTTAGGGGATAATAGTTAAGATTTTGAGGTACAGATTTAAGTGTTAAGGGTTTTGGGTATAATGTTAAGGAGTGAAAAGGTTAGGAGTTAGGGTTATGACGGTTATAGGTGCTAGGGTTTAACATTGTGAGACATACGGTATTAGGATTGACACTTTTGGGTGTAGGGTTAATGGATTAGGGGAATAGAGATTAACACATTGAATATAAGGTATAGGGCTTAAGGCAGAGGTCTTCAAACTTTTGTAGGCTGAGCCCCCCCAGCGGAATTTTTTTAGATGTCGGGCCCCCCCACCACCTGACAGAAATTTCTGGACCCTGGTACGCTACACATTCGACTGCCACCCGCATATCCCAGCCCATATCCGGCAAATAAGGTTCAACACAATACAAGCGTTTAGTAAACTGCAGGATTGTGAGTGGGTGTGGTTAAATGACAGAGGCTTTTTACACAGCCCAAAAACTATTTTCCAAGATAAAATGTGTGCAAATTGTTTTTACTAGGAAGCTTTATTTTATACAAGACATATATTCATATTAACACCCCCAACATTAATGTGAAAGGTGTGCCTATTTTTCGCCACAGAGACGGTCAATCTGTGGATGGATTTGTGCTACTGCCATCCTCAGGCTGTTCTCCACATACACTAAATTTACAGCAAATACTATCCATGAAATCCTCCAATTTCTCATTTGGGAGGCCCCTTTTTGATCTAAAAAAAACTTTTTTATGGTTGTTGCATGAAACAAACACATTTCTCTGCAAATAGTAATAGACTCTCCCACATCAATCACATTCAAAAGAAATGATAAAACGGTATTCACAAGAATCTGTTTGGGAATTATTCCAGGCCATCAGGGTAAAAACAACAGAGCTGTCTCTATGAAGGAGCCACCTGAAAGGTTGGATTGCAGTACATGTAAATGTGTACTTTTGTACTTTGGGACGAAAACTTGATGGGGCACGACATGACCTTACTTGTGTACAGGGGCGCAACTAGACCCAAACTTCAGGGGGTGTCTAACACTCTCAGCCAGGGATGGCCATAGCACTGGTCGCTTACAGTGCAGTAGTATTTTTGGCACCCCCTCTCCCATTTCCTCCTCCATGATTTCCCTCACCAACAGTCCACCTCATTCTCTAGAGATAGCACCTTTCTGACAAACATTTCATTTTTTTTATAGCACTGCTAATAGTTTACTCAGACTTTGTAGCAGGCACCTTATCCCTCTGTGCTGTGTGGGTGGCAGGAGTGAACATGTGAGTGCACATTGAGCGAAGCATCAGTGTGAGAGGACTTACTGCACGGTGAGTGAGGTGATCATATGAATTTGGTTGCGGATTTAAGTGCAGAGTGGGATGAATGAATGTATGGTTAGTGATGGGCTTGCTTGAGTGAAATTGCAGATTGAGCAGTGTGGGAGACAGGTGAGTGAAGTGTCACATGAGTGCAGGTTGAGTAGTGTGCTCTTGTGACTGCGAGGTGAGGTACAAGGCGAACAGCGCAAGTACATTGTGAGTGCAGAGTGATCACTGTGAGTGCAGGTTGAGCTGGTGAATGCTGTGAGTGCAGGGTGATCAGTGTGAGTGCAGGTTGAGCTGGTGAATGCTGTGAGTGCATGGGAATCAATGTGAGGGCATTGTGACCGCTGTGAGTGCAGGGTTAGCATGAAAGTGAAGGGCAAGAATGAGGAGGGAGTTGTCTGAATGCTGGGTGCATTCCCAGACACTTGAGGTAACTCAGCATGTTATTGATAGCGGTGAAGGGTTTCAGATACAAGTTAAATTATTGCTATTATGGCATTAACCAGGGATTGAGGGTGGAGGAAATAAATAATGTGCTGATCTAGCAACAAACTTTCAGTTTTACGATTAGGCTTGCCAGCTAATTTTTTTATGTCCCAGGCGGTACACAAATAAGCAGTCAAGTAAAGCTATATTTTCTGTACTTATCTGTGCATACTCTGAACAGCAAATATAAATAGAAAGCACTTTTAATTTTGCTCTAGGGCTGCCTGAATGATCCTGGACTCATAATTAAAGGAAACAAAGACAGAAAAGTAACATTACAAATGAATACAAACGTCTTTATCTCTAACACCGTATTTAGTGTCAAGACAAGTAATTTGCTGGTAGTTTAAACCACACATGGCGTTTTCTTTTGGCACTCGAAGCCATTTTAGCCCTGTGGACGTTGTGCTTCTGCCTGTGTAATTTTAACAGAAACGTGGTCACGTTTCTAGCAACAGGAGGGGGTTAAATTCATTGGGCTGAAATGATTCACCTGTAGTGAGAGGCAAGGAGTCTTCTCTGCTATGAAACTAAACAGGAAGGAACAGACAGTCCACAGTGGACTGCCTATTTGTTCACTTTTGGTTTTTAGCAAAGGAGACTCCTTGCCTCCCACTGCAGCTAAAGTATTAAGGAATTACATAGCTCATTGGAAAAGAGATTGTTCGGGCAGTTTGAGCAAGGGCTCTGTTCGGGAAGGTTATTTCTCCTTTGTGACTTTTGTAGTTTTATCAGAATCAATGTTTGCTGTGCTTAGAGAACGACAGAGGCACCTCCTGCAATTGTCTTTTATTATAAATTTGTAAAATTCTTCCTGCATGCTGTCGACAAATTGTTCTGCTGTCCTCAGACAGTGATAAGTTGTTGCTGTTTTTATATGTTTTCCATAAAAAAAGATCTCTAAAGCGCGTGTCTCATTGCAGGTTACTATGCAAAGGCAACATACCGAAATGTATATCAGTGACACATTTCTGGTGTTTGAAATTATTATGGTTGTACATTCAGTGCCGTAATTGATCTGGTTGTGCCCACATGTTCTGACGATTTACTACGTAACTTTGCCAGTCTAAGATCTGGAAGATGATTACACTGCTTTAGGACGATTAGAATTAGAAAAGGAGCACGTCATGCCCCATCGATTAACCCTCCCCCCTCCCTCCAACCCTTCATTACTGCCGAACCCCTGGCCATCCCTCCCCCACCCCTCTTCCAAAAAGCCTCTTATCTCTATGTAGATTTTATTCCAGAAAAGTCCTTCATAGCCAGGCGACGTCAGGAATCGAAGAAGAAAAGGCAGCAAGCAGCCGAATGCAGGAAGTTTAGGCACGCATATTTCACGGCACTTCCTGCAATCTGCAACCTGCTGATTAGCTGCTGCTGCTCCATAGTATTCCTATCAACAACCCCCATTTTAAATGGGTGACAACTTGCGATCATAGGACATTACAAGTTAAACAAAGGAAGCATTTTAGAGAGTGATGCACGCCCCCCCTGGGACGATATGGCGCCCCCCAAGGGGGGCGCGCCCCACAGATTGAAGAACTCTGGCTTAAGGGTATGAGTTAAGTATTTCAGGAATCTTTTTAAGGTTATGGTGAAGAGGGTTAAAATTGTGGATTTAGGATTAAAGAAACCCTGCTGTTACATTTCTTTAATAATATAGAGGAACATGTTTTACATATGAGGTATGCTAATGAGTATTTCTAGAAATTATATTAATCTGTATGTAAAATATGCAGGTTTACTTTTCATAATAACATTGCACTCAATTTATTTCAATGGAACACACATTACTTTCCAGGCATCTATTTCTCAGTAAACAATATGAATTATCTAGGTACACAAACACATACACTGAAACGCGCACCTCTTGAGTATGTAGTTTGATTGTTATCTATAATAATTCCTATGACAATCATAGATGTCTCTCCAATCCTCTTCTTTTTTAGCATTAAACTAAGTACCCATAGAATTGTGTTCACTAAGCACGAGTTTAGATGAATTCTCATTTCAAAAAAGTATATTATTTATGTTTGCATTTTTAATTTTTTTGTGATTGGTTGTGTTTGCTTGTGTATTTTCAAAACATCTATAAAGGTGGTAATTGAGCTTGAAGTGTTTTAATTGTTAGGGGCTGAAGTCTGTACATACTACAACATACCTAATTTATGGAATTCTTTAATTGTCAAACATTTCCTTAGTGGTTCAGATTGATGTTCTGAAGTGAAAACTACTTTTGTTGATTTACTGTCCTCAAAAGTTTACAGGCATCTCTAGTTTTTGCTTAGCTATTTTGTTTTCTGGTAAGTTGTGTTTGCTGCTGCACTGTTGGGCTGGTATTGTTGTTATTAAACTCTGCTCTTCCTTCTGTCTGTTCATGTGAGTCTTGTGTTTGAGGGCTGTCAGGCTGAACACCTGTGTTATGAACTTGGGTATTGGTAAGGTATAGGAGAAAAACGTACAGGCTGTGGGGAAAAGAAGAAGGATTATTTGTGTTCTGTTCAAACACTATTTACCATCTAGAGATATCTCATATGTGTTGACATTAAGGCTTGGCTTGTCGACCTATCAATTAGAACCAGCATTTGCAATGCAATAGGTCTCGCATTAGGAACGTTTGAGCTATTGGTATTGTAAATGACAATTTTTTTATTTATGTTTTGTTTTTGAAAATAGTGAAATTAATAGCTTTGTCATTTACAATGCCAATAGTTATAACTTTTGCAAATGTGACACCTATAGCATTTGTAATGCAATATGTGTTGTATTTACGTGACTTACATGTATTGATATTACAAATAACAATGGATTTTAATTTTTTTTCAATAGTTAATACTTAAATGAAAGTTATTGTAACTTATAATGGCAATAGCTTAAAGTTTTGTAAATAACTTTTGTAAAGATTATGTTCAGTGCATTTTATTGTGACGAAAATCCAAGAACAGAAGTGAAATATTAACATCTTTTTGTTACAATTGTAATAAAGCTTGAAACATTGAGCGAACATATTTGAACCAGGTGTTGTTGAATGGTTGCACAGATTCATGCTGTGGTGGCGCTGAGTGATGCTGTGGCGTTCAGTGATGCTGCGGTAGCGCATAGTGATGTTGTGGTGCCCCTGAGTGATGCTGTGGTGGTGCGGAGTGATGCTGTATGCTATGCTATGTTTTGTTTTGCTATCCAATGTTTTGTTTTGTCATGCTATGCTGTTTTGCTATCCTATGCTTTGATTTGTTATGCTATGCTGTGTTTTTTTATGCTATGCTATGTTTTGTTATGCTATGCTATGTTTTGCTATGCAATGCTTTGTGATGCTATGCTATGTTTTATTATGCTATGCTATGTTTTGCGGTGTTTTATTACGCTATGCTTTGTTTTGCTATGCTATGTTTCGTTATACTATGCTATGCAGTGTTTTTTGTGTTTGGTAAGCTATGTTTTGCTATGCTATTATATGTTTTGTTTTGCTATGCTATGTTTTGTTGTGTTTTGTTAAGCTATGCTATGTTTTGTTGTGTTTTGCTATGTTTTGTTATGCTATGTGTTTGTTGTGTTTTGTTATGCTATGTTTTGTTATGTTATGCTATGTGTTGTTGTGTTTTGTTATGCTATGTGTTGTTGTGTTTTGTTATGCTATGTTTTGTTATGTTATGCTATGTTTTGTTATGCTATGCTATGTTTAGTTTTGCTATCCTATGCTTTGTTTTGTTATGCTATGCTATGTTTAGTTTTGCTATCTTCTGCTTTCTTTTGTTTTGCTATGCTATGTTTTGTTGTGTTTTGTTAAGCTATGCTATGTTTTGTTGTGTTTTGTTGTGTTTTGTTATGCTATGTTTTGTTATGCTATGCTATGTTTTGTTGTGTTTTATTATACTATGCTTTGTTTTGCTATGCTATGTTCTGTTATGCTATGTTTTGTTATGAGACCATTATTTGTATTTACTGTGTTTTTAAATTGTCATTGCACTTCGTTTTTACATTGTTTTAAAATCGTGCTGAAAATCTTCTGGGGGCTTTTTACTAGCTTACATTAACTGGGAATTAGTTTAGAGGCACTCTAACACCCCTTCCCACGCTACATCTCCTTTCTTTCGCCTTACCGCTTTCATTGTTTGCAGGCGGCGGCGGGCGCCATCTTGGGTTGGGCTGGGGCTGCGCTCTAGTCGCGCTGGCCTCCCGCCCTCCCAGACTATTTAGCTTCCTGTTTTCAGTCGCTCGCTGCCTTTCTATGCTCTCCCTGTGTGGGCACTAGGGCTGCGAGCTACCTGAGACCATTATTTGTATTTACTGTGTTTTTAAATTGTCATTGCACTTCGTTTTTACATTGTTTTAAAATCGTGCTGAAAATCTTCTGGGGGCTTTTTACTAGCTTACATTAACTGGGAATTAGTTTAGAGGCACTCTAACACCCCTTCCCACGCTACATCTCCTTTCTTTCGCCTTACCGCTTTCATTGTTTGCAGGCGGCGGCGGGCGCCATCTTGGGTTGGGCTGGGGCTGCGCTCTAGTCGCGCTGGCCTCCCACCCTCCTCACGGCCTATAAATGAGCACCAATTATAGACGGCGCAGCGGGCTGGCGCAGCGGGCGCGCGCCGAAGCCGCGCCAAAGCCAAGCCCGTCTGCGGCCGGACACGGCCCAGGGCCATGACCCCTGGCCTTTTTGTGCGCTATTCCTCGAACCAACTTAGACTGCTCAAGCCGTGCCTCCTTAGCCACCACTGTATTCCCTTACCTCCCCCAACCGATGTGAATATTAATCCCGCCCCGTGTCCTGGCTGTAATTTTCAACTACCACCCCCACTGTTACCCCATTCATTAGTTCCTGATGCCCTCTCCTGTTCGCCCTTCGCCCCATTCCAGGGATGTCGAGCGGCGTTAATTAACACACGCTCTCTACCTTGTCACAGTCTAGATATTAGTGAGTTTATAATTAATCACGACCTCGACTTTCTTTTTGCTACCGAAACTTGGGGAGATGCGGGCTCAGGACCTGACTTTTGTCAGGCCACCCCGGATGGTTATAGCGTGGTGAGACATGACAGACAAATAGGAAGAGGTGGAGGACTTGCTATAATCTATAAGAATCAGTATTATACCACGCTTGACCCCATTACATCCACCTACTGTGAAGCTGCAACTTTTGCAATTAACATTAACTGCAAACAAACTTTTAAAGGCATTTTGCTCTACCGACCTCCTGGACCTCGGAACTCCTTTCTTGGGTCCCTTTCTGAGCTAAATGACTACACAATAAGCTCTGCTGATTACACAGTATTGGGAGATTTTAATTTCCCTTTGGAAGAACAGGGAAATCACGACACTGCCCAACTGACTGCTGATTTCCTTACTCTAGGACTCCAACAATTGGTAAACGGTCCTACTCACCAGGCGGGACATACTCTAGATGGCGTGTTTACGAACAACTCTCTTATTACAATATTAGATACCTTACCTCTTACCTGGACTGACCACAGGGCCATTATATTTGGTATTGATACTCGCCTAGTCATCCCCCCCGCTTCTAGACCTCCTACCAGGGCAGCAATTCGTGCCTGGAAGAATGCTGACATCCCTCAAATGGCAAATATCTTGACACAATCCTCCCCTATTATAGGGTCCAATCCTGTCCCCTCAGCTTCTGATTTCCAAGATTGGATCAGGAATGCTGCTGATCAGGTTGCTCCAGAAAAGTCCATCCAACCTAATAGAAGGTCGCCTTCGGCGGCATGGTATACAGAAGAGCTTAGACTTCACCGACAACATTGTCGGAATTTAGAAAGACACTGGAGGAAATCCTATTGCCCCACTGCTAAGCAATCTTACAAAGATGCCTTAACTATATATAAAAAGGCCATCACTACTCGGAAAATGATTTTTTTCTCGAGTCAAATAAACAATGCCAGGAATTCCGCCAGAGAACTGTTCTCAGTGGTCAACTCCTTATCTACACCTCCATCGGGTCTCGGAGTAGAACCCTCCCAACTGTTCTGCAACGCACTGTCCACCTTTTTTACTACTAAAGTGGCAGATATCTATGCATCCTTTGGTGGTGATACAGGGGCTAGATCCACTGCTAGCAATAAGGAACTTCCCCATAATAACCATGACCATCTCTCCTCTTTTGCTGACACCTCTGAAGATCAAATTAGCCGACTTATTTCCACCACCAAGTCTGGATCTCCTCTGGACCCATGCCCTCCCTCAGTGATGGCTAATTTAAGTCAGGTGATTTCCCACCCACTCATGGAAATCTGTAACACTGCCTTTCAAACCGGATGTTATCCAGCTCCGTGGAAGAAGGCAGTGATTAAGCCTCTTCTGAAGAAGCCCTCCCTGGACCCCTCCGCCCCGGTCAGCTATAGACCAATTGCCTGTCTTCCCTTCCCGGCCAAAATTTGCGAAGCTCTGATGAATATACAGCTCTCAGAGTTCGTCGACACGTACCAACTCTTAGACGAAACGCAGTTTGGCTTTAGGAAGGGACACGGGACGGAGACTGCTTTAATAAAAGCCTCTGATGAAATCAGAACCATCATGGACCAGGGAGGAACGGCCATTTTAATTCTTCTGGATCTATCCGCTGCATTTGACACGGTCGACCATGCTATTTTGGTCGACCGTGTCACAGCTCTGGGGATTGACGGTTCGGCTAGAGACCTTATCTCATCTTTTCTGGCCGACCGCACTCAGACAGTTAAGTTGGGTAATTTCTACTCTCCCGTCTCTGCACTACCATGTGGAGTACCACAGGGCTCCTCGCTAAGTCCCACGTTATTTAACATCTACGTAGCGGACTTAGCGAGGGTAATAAAGGCCTATGGGGTGCGATTAACCTCCTACGCAGATGATACCCAACTGGTGCTGGCGATCCACAAGAATGGCACAGCAGTGGCAGCCAATTTTCAGGAAGCAATGCTTGCTGTCAGTACGTGGATGTCCTCCAATTGCCTACGGCTCAACTCGGATAAAACCGAGGTTATGACCTTTGGCAACCTCGCCCCAGAATGGTCCTCCATCTGGTGGCCCAAACAATTGGGCTCCCCACCTGTCCCAGTGGCGAAAGCGAGGAACTTGGGAGTCATCTTCGATAGCAAACTAACCTTCAACCTTCATGTTAACAAGGTTGTCTCCTCTGCCTTCTTCATGCTAAAGAAAATAAAGAAACTGCTGCCTTATCTCCCCTCCTCCGCCGGGAAGACCTTAGTTACCACTCTGGTATTTTCCAAAATGGATTATGGAAACGCCCTCTTCCTTAATACCCAGAAATCTGTGCTGTCAAAGTTACAGTCGGTACAGAATGCGGCTGCTAGAACTCTTTTAAACATCCCTCGCCGCCAGCCTACTACTCTTGCCATCCGCCAGCTTCACTGGCTCAGAGTAGAGAGCCGTATTAAGTTCAAGGCCCTCTGCATTGCCTACAAGGCAGTGCATGGAACAGGACCCAAATTCCTGACTGAGGCACTCCAGCTGTACACCCCCAAAAGACTGTTGAGATCTGCCAACACTTGCCTTCTTCCTGTACCTCGCACCAGAACGGCAACTTGGGGAGACCGTCGCTTTTTAGTGGCCACACCAAAACTCTGGAACCTTCTTCCATTAAATATCAAAAATGCCCCCAACCTGATGAGCTTCCGGAGGCTCGTAAAGACATGGTTATTTGACCAGTGAATTCTATTATTATGGTCCTGTTAGCTCACACATGCGCCGAGACACCCCAGGGTATTTGTTTGCGCAATAAAAATCACAAAAATAAATAAATAAATAAATAAATGCTATGCTATGCTTTGTTATGCTATGTTTTGTTATGCTATGCTAAGCTTTGTTTTGTTATGCTATGCTATTTTGTTTTTTGTTATGCTGTGTTTGTTGCGTTTTGTTATGCTATGCTATGTTTTGCTATGCTTTGCAATGCTATGTTTTGTTATGTATGCTATGTTTTGTGGTGTTTTGTTATGCTATGGTATGTTTTGTTGTGTTTTGCTATGTTTTCTTGTTATGCTATGTTTTGTTATGCTATGTTTTGTTGTGTTTTGTTATGCTATGCTATGTTTTGTTATACTATGCTATGTTTTGTTGTGTTTTGCTATGCTTTGTTTTGTTATGCTATGTTTTGTTATGCTATGCTATGTTTTGTTGTGTTTTGCTATGCTATGTTTTGTTTTGTTATGCTATGTTTTGTTTTGCTATCCTATGATTTGTTTTGTTATGCTATGCTATGTTTTGTTATGCTGTGCTGGTGAGGGTGTGTGAGTGTGTGTGAAATTGAGTGAGGGTGAGGTGGTGTGATGGTGAGGGTGTGTGAGGGTGTGTGAGGGTGAGACGGTGTGAGGGTGAGGGTGTGTGAGGGTGAGGGTGTGTGAGTGAGGGTGTGTGAGGGTGATGGGGTGTGAGGGTGAGGGTGTGAGGGTGAGGGTGTGAGGGTGAGGGGGTGTAAGGGTGAGGGTGTATGAGGGTGAGGTTGTGTGAGGATATGTGAGGGTGTGAGAGTGAGTGAGGGTGTGTGAGGGTGAGAGGGGGTGAGGTGGTGTGAGGATATGTGAGGGTGAGGGGGTGAGGGTGTGAGGGTGAGGGAGTGTGAGGCTGAGTGAAGGGATGTGAAGGTGAGAGGGTGAGGGGTGTGAGGGTGAGTGAGGATGTGTGAGGGTGAGTGAGGGTGTGGGAGGGTGTGTGCAGGTGTGTGAGGGTGAGGGTGTGTGAGGGTGAGGGGTGTGAGGGGGTGTGAGGGTGAGGGGGTGTGAGGGGGAGGGGGTGTGAGGGGGAGGGGGTATGGGGTGTAAAGGTGAGGGGGTGTGAGGGGGTGTGAGGGGTGAGGGGGTGTGAGGGGGAGGGGGAGTGAGGGTGAGGTGGTGTGAGGGTGAGGGTGTGTGTGAGGGTGAGGGGTGTGAGGGTGTGTGGGGGGGTGAGGGTTAGGGGGATGAGGGTGAGGGGGTGAGGGGGTGGGGTTGTGAGGGTGAAGGTGTGGGGTTCTGAGGGTGACGGGGTGTGAGGGGGTGAGGGTGAGGGTGTGATGTGAGGGGGTGTGAGGGTGAGGGTGTGAGGGTGAGAGGGTGTGAGGGTGAGGAGGGTGAGGGTGACATGGATGAGGGTGTGTGAGGGTGAGGGGGTGTGAGGGTAAGGATGTGAGAGGGTGAGGGTGTGTGAGGGTGAGAGGGTGTGTAAGGGTGTGTGAGGGTGAGGGTGTGAGGGGTGTCAGGGGGTGTCAGGGTTAGGAGGTGTGAGGGTGTGTGTGAGGTTGAGAGGGTGAGTGAGGGTGTTTGAGGGTGAGGGTCTGGGGGTGTGAGGGTGAGGGTGTGTGAGGGTGAGAGGGTGTGTGAGGGTGAGAGGGTGTGTGAGGGTGAGTGAAGGTGAGGGTGTGTGATGGTGAGGGTGTGTGAGGGTGAGGGGGTGTGAGGGGGTGTGAGGGTGAGGAAGGGAGAGGGTGACAGGGGTGAGGGTGTGTGAGGGTGAGGGTGAGCGGGTGTGAGGGTGAGGATGTGTGAGGGTGAGGGTGTATGAGGGTGAGGGGGTGTGAGGGTGAGGGGTGTGAAGGTGAGAGGGTGTGTGAGAGTGAGAGGGTGTGTGAGGGTGAGAGGGTGAGTGAGGGTGTTTGAGGGTGTGGTTGTGGGTGTGTGAGGGTGAGGGTGTGTGAGGGTGAGGGGCTGTGAGGGAGTGTGAGGGTGAGGGGATGTGAGGGTGAGGGGGTGTGAGGGTGAGGATGTGAGGGAGGGTGAGGGGATGTGAGGGTGAGGGGATGTGAGGGTGAGGGAGTGTGTGAGGGTGAGAGGGTGAGTGAGGGTGTTTGAGGGTGTGGGTGTGTGAGGGTGAGGGTGTGTGAGGGTGAGGGTGTGTGAGGGTGAGGGGCTGTGAGGGGGTGTGAGGGTGAGGGGATGTGAGGGTGAGGGGATGTGAGGGTGAGGGGTTGTGAGGGTGAGGATGTGAGGGAGGGTGAGGGGATGTGAGGGTGAGGGGATGTGAGGGGGTGTGAGGGGTGTGAGGGTGAGAGGGTGTGTGAGGGTGAGGGTGTGTGAGGGTGAGGATGAGGGGGTGAGGGGGTGTGAGACTGAGGGGGTATGAGGGTGAGGAGGTGTGTGAGGGTAAGGGGGTGAGGGTGAGGAGGTGTGAGGGTGAGGGGGTGTGGGGGTGAGGGGAGGTGGGGTGTGTGAATGGGTGAGGGTGAGTGAGGGTGAGAGGGTTAGGGTGAGGGGGTGAGGGTGAGTCAGGGTGAGTGAAAGTTTGTGAGGGTGGGTGAGGGTGAGTGATGGTGTGTGAGGGTGTGTGATGGTGAGAGGGTGTGAGGAGATGTATGAGGGTGAGGGTATGAGGGTGAGGGGGTGTGAGGGTGAGGGGATGTGGGGGTTTGAGGGGGTGAGTGAAGGTGAGAGGGTTGTGAGGGTGAGGGGTGAGGGTGTGAGGGTGAGTAAGGGTGAGTGAGGGTGTGTGAGGCTGGGTCAGGGTGAGTGACAGTGTGTGATGGTGTGTGAGGGTGAGGTTTGTGAGGGTGAGGGTGTGTGAGGGTGTGTGATGGTGTGAGGGTGAGGGGGTGTGAGGGTGAGGATGAGGGGGTGTGAGGGTGAGGGGGTGAGGGGTGAGGGGGTGTGAGGGTGAGGGGGTGTGAGGGTGAGGGGGTGTGATGGTAAGGGAGGGTGAGGGTGTGTGAGTGTGAGGGGGTGTAAGGGTGAGGGTGTATGAGGGTGAGTGTGTGTGAGAGTGAGGGGGTGTGGGGTGAGGGGGTGTGAGGGTGTGAGACGGTGTTTGAGGGTGTGTGTGAGGGTGAGGGTGTGTGAGGGTGAGTGTGTGACGTGTGCCGGTGAGGGTGAGGGGGTGTGAGGGTGAGAGGGTGTGTGAGGGTGAGATGGTGTGTGAGGGTCATAAGGTGTGTGAGGGTGAGAGGGTGAGTGAGGGTATGTGAGGGTGAGGGTTTGGGGTAAGAGGGTGAGGTGGTGTGAGGTGATGTGGGGTGAGTGGGTGTGTGAGGGTGAGAGAGTGTGTGAGGGTGAGTAAAGGTGAGGGCGTGTGAGGGAGAGGGAGTGTGAGGGTGAGGGTGTGTGAAGGGGTGTGAGGGTGAGGGGTTGTGAGGGTGAGGGGGTGTGAGGGTGAGGGGGTGTGGGGGTGTGAGGGGGTGAGTGAGGGTGAATTGGGTAAGGTGGTGAGGGGGTGAGGGTATGATGGTGAGTGAGCATGAGTGAGGGTGTGTGAGGGTGAGGGTGTGTGGGGGTGAGGGGGTAAGAGGGTGAAGTTGAGGGGGTTTGAGGGTGAGGGAGGGTGAGGGGATGTGAGGGTGAAGGGATGTGAGGGTTAGGGGATGTTAGGGTGAGGGGGTGAAAGGGTGAGAGGGTGTGTGAGGGTGAGCGGGTGTGTGAGGGTGAGAGGGTGTGGGGGGTGAGAGAGTGTGTGAGGGTGAGGGTGTGTGAGGGTGAGGGTGTGTGAGGGGGAGGGTGTGTGAGGGTGAGGATGAGGGGGTGTGAGGGGGTGTGATGGTTAGGGGGTGTGAGGGTGAGGGGTTGTGACAGTGTGAGGGTGAAGGGGTGTGAGGGTGAGGGGGTGTGAGGGTGTGTAGGTGAGGGGGTGTGAGGGCATGTCGGGTGTGAGGGTGAGTGAGGGTGAGGGTGTGTGTGAGGGTGAGGGTGTGTGTGAGGGTGAGGGGTGTGAGGGGGAGTGAGGGTGAGGGGGTGTGAGGGGGAGGGTGTGGGGTTGTGAGGGGGAGGGTGTGGGGTTGTGAGGGGGAGGGGGTCTGAGGGAGAGGGTGTGAGGGTGAGTGGCTGTGAGAATGAGGGTGAGGGGGGGTGAGGGTGAGGGTGTATGAGGGTGAGGGAGGGTGAGGGTGACTGGGTGAGGGTGTTTGAGGGTGAGTCGGTGTGAGGGGGTGTGAGGGTGTGTGGGTTTGTGACGGGGTGTGTGAGGGTGAGGGGGTGAGGGGGTGTGAGGGTATGTGAGGGTGAGAGGGTGTGTGAGGGTGAGAGGGGGAGTGAGGGTGAGAGGGTGAGTGAGGGTGTGTGAGGGTGAGGGTGTGGGGTGTGATGGTGAGGGGGTGTGAGGGTGAGGGGGTGTGAGGGTGAGAGGGTGTGTGAGGGTGAGTGGGTGGGTGAGGGTGAGAGGGTATGTGAGGATGAAAAGGTGAGTGAGGGTGAGGGTGTGAGGGTGAGGGGGTGTGAGGGTGAGGGGTTGTGAGGGTGAAAGGGTGTGTGAGGGTGAGTGGGTGTGTGAGGGTGAGAGGGTGAGTGAGGGTGTGTGAGGGTGAGGGTGTGGGGGTGTGAGGGTGAAGGTGAGGGGTTGTGAGGGTGAAGGGGTGAGAGGGTGTGTTAGGGTAAGAGGGTGTGTGAGGGTGAGAGGGTGTGTGAGGGTGAGAGGGTGAGTGAGGATGAGGGTGTGAGGGGGTGAGGGTGACTGAGGATGAGAGGGTTGTGAGGGAGAGGGGGTGAGGGTATGAGGGTGAGTGAGGGTATGAGGGGGTGTGAGGGTGAGGGGGTGTGAGGGTGTGAGGGGGAAGGGGTGTGAGGGTGAGGGGGTGTAAGGGTGAGGGGGTGTGAGGTTGAGAGGGTGTATGAGGGTGAGAGGGTGTGTGAGGGTGGGAGGATGAGTGAGGCAGTGTGAGGGTGAGGGTGTGGGGGTGTGAGGGTGAGGGTGTGTGAGGGTGAGAGGGTGTGTGAGGGTGAGAGAGTGAGTGAGGGTGAGGTTGTGTGAGGGTGAGGGGGTAAGAGGGTGATGTTGAGGGGTTTTGAGAGTGAGGGAGGGTGAGGGGATGTGAGGGTGAAGGGATGTGAGGGTTAGGGGATGTTAGGGTGAGGGGGTGTAAGGGTGGGAAGGTATTTGAGGGTGAGAGGGTGTGTGAGGGTGAGAGGGTGTGTGAGGGTGAGGGTGTGTGAGGGTGAGGGTGTGTGATGGTGAGGATGAGGGGGTGTGATGGTGAGGGGGTGTGAGGGTGAGGGGCTGTGAGGGGTTGTGACAGTGTGAGGGTGAAGGGGTGTGAGGGTGAAGGGGTGTGAGGGTGTGTGAGGGTGAGGGTGTGTGAGGGTGAGAGTGTGTGTGAGGGTGAGGGGTGTGAGGGTGAGAGGGTGTGGGAGTATGAGGGGGAGTGAGGGTGAGGGGGTGTGAGGGGGAGGGTGTGGGGTTGTGAGTGGCTGTGAGGGTGAGGGTAAGGGTGTATGAGGGTGAGGGAGGGTGAGGGTGACAGGGTGAGGGTGTTTGAGGGTGAGTCAGTTTGAGGGTGAGGGGGTGTGAGGGTGTGCGGGTTTGTGACGGGGTGTGTGAGGGTGAGGGTGTGAGGGGGTGTGAGGGTGTGTGAGGGTGTGAGGGTGAGGGTGTGTGAGGGTGAGAGGGTGTGTGAGGGTGAGAGGGTGTGTGAGGGTGAGAGGGGGAGTGAGGGTGAGAGGGTGAGTGAGGGTGAGTGAGGGTGAGGGTGTGGGGGTGTGATGGTGAGGGGGTGTGAGGGTGAGGGGGTGTGAGGGTGAGAGGGTGTGTGAGGGTGAGTGGATGTGTGAGGGTGAGAGGGTATGTGAGGGTGAAAGGGTGAGTGAGGGTGAGGGTGAGTGTGTGAGGGTGTGTGAGGGTGAGGGTGTGTGAGGGTGAGGGTGTGAGGGAAGGTGAGGGGATGTGAGGGTGAGGGGGTGTGAGGGTGAAAGGGTGTGTGATGGTAAGATGGTGTGTGAGGGTGAGAGGGCGTGTGAGGGTGAGAGGGTGAGTGAGGGTGAGGGTCTGTGAGGGGGACCGTGTGTGAGGGTGAGGTTATTTGAGGGTGAGGGTGTGTGAGGGTGAGGATGAGGGGGTGTGGGGGTGAGGGGGTGTGAGAGTGAGGGGGTGTGAGGGTGAGAAGGTATGTGAAGGTGAGGAGGTGAGGGGGTGTGAGGGTGAGGGTGTGTGAGGATGAGAGGGTTGTGAGGGTGAGGGAGGTGAGGGTGAGGGTGGACAGCGTGTGAGTGTTTGTGAGGGTAAGAGGGTGTGAGGGTGTGTGAGGGTGTGGGGGTTTGAGGGTGAGAGGGTGTGTGACTGTGAGTGAGGGTGTGGGGTGTGATGGTGAGGATGAGGGGGTCTGAGGGTGAGAGGGTGTGTGAGGGTGAGAGGGTGTGTGAGGGTGAGAGGGTGCATGAGGGTTAGTGAAGGTGAGGGTGTGTGAGGTCGTGGGTGCGTGAGGGTGTGTGAAGGGGTGTGAGGGTGAGGGGGTGTGATGGTGAGGGAGGGTGAGGAGATGTGAGGGGATGTGAGGGGGTGTGCGGGTGAGGGGGTGTGAGGGTGAGAGGGTGTGTGAGGGTGAGAGGGTGTTTGAGGGTGAGAGGGTATGTGGGTGTGAGAGGGTGTGTGAGGGTGAGGGTGTGTGAGGGTGAGGGTGTGTGAGGGTGAGGATGAGGGTGTGTGAGGATGAGGGGGTGTGAGAGTGAGGGTGTGTGAGGCTGAGGAGGTGTGTGAGGGTGAGGGGGTGAGGGGGGTGAGGGTGAAGGTGAAGGTGAGGGGGTGTGAGGGTGAGGGGGTGTTGGGGTGTGAGGTGGTGAGGGTGAGAGGGTTGTGAGGGTGTGAGGATGTGAGGGTGAGTGAGGGTCAGTGAGGGTGTGTGAGTGTGGGTGAGGGTGAGTGATGGTGTGTGAGGGTGTGTGAGGGTGAGAGGGTGTGAGGGTGTGTGAAGGTGTGGGGGTGTGAGGGGGTGAGGGTGAGGAGGTGTATGAGGGTGAGGGGGTGAGCATGAAGGGGTGTGAGGGTGAGGGGGCGTGAGGGTGAGGGGGTGTGGGGGGTGTGAATGGGTGAGGGTGAGTGAGGGTGAGAGGGTTAGGGTGAGGGGGTGAGGGTGAGTCAGGGTGAGTGAGAGTGTGTGAGGGTGGGTGAGGGTGAGTGATGGTGTGTGAGGGTGTGTGAGGGTGTGAGGAGATGTATGAGGGTGAGGGTGTGAGGGTGAGGGGGTGTGAGGGTGAGGGGGTGTGGGGGTTTGAGGGGGTGAGTGAAGGTGAGAGGGTTGTGAGGGTGAGGGTGTGTGAGGATGAGAGGGTTGTGAGGGTGAGGGAGCTGAGGGTGCGGGTGGACAGTGTGAGAGTGTTTGTGAGGGTAAGAGGGTGTGAGGGTGTGTGAGGGTGTGGGGGTTTGAGGGTGAGAGGGTGTGTGACTGTGAGTGAGGGTGTGGGGTGTGATGGTGAGGGTGAGGGGGTCTGAGGGTGAGGGTGTGTGAGGGTGAGAGGGTGTGTGAGGGTGAGAGGGTGCGTGAGGGTAAGTGAAGGTGAGGGTGTGTGAGGTCCTGGGTGCGTGAGGGTGTGTGAAGGGGTGTGAGGGTGAGGGGGTGTGAGGGTGAGGGAGGGTGAGGAGATGTGAGGGGATGTGAGGGGGTGTGCGGTTGAGGGGGTGTGAGGGTGAGAGGGTGTGTGAGGGTGAGAGGGTGTTTGAGGGTGAGAGGGTATGTGGGTGTGAGAGGGTGTGTGAGGGTGAGGGTGTGTGAGGGTGTGTGAGGGTGAGTATGAGGGGGTGTGAGGATGAGGGGGTGTGAGAGTTAGGGTGTGTGAGGCTGAGGAGGTGTGTGAGGGTGAGGGGGTGAGGGGGTGTGAGGGTGAGGGTGAAGGTGAGGGGGTGTGAGGGTGAGGGGGTGTTGGGGTGTGAGGTGGTGAGGGTGAGAGGGTTGTCAGGGTGTGAGGATGTGAGGGTGAGTGAGGGTCAGTGAGGGTGTGTGAGTGTGGGTGAGGGTGAGTGACAGTGTGTGAGGGTGTGTGAGGGTGAGAGGGTGTGAGGGTGTGTGAAGGTGTGGGGGTGTGATGGGGTGAGGGTGAAGAGGTGTATGAGGGTGAGTGGGTGAGCGTGAAGGGGTGTGAGGGTGAGGGTGAGGGGGTGTGGGGGGTGTGAATGGGTGAGGGTGAGTGAGGGTGAGAGGGTTAGGGTGAGGGGGTGAGGGTGAGTCAGGGTGAGTGAGAGTGTGTGAGGGTGGGTGAGGGTGAGTGATGGTGTGTGAGGGTGTGTGAGGGTGAGAGGGTGTGAGGAGATGTATGAGGGTGAGGGTGTGAGGGTGAGGGGGTGTGAGGGTGAGGGGGTGTGGGGGTTTGAGGGGGTGAGTGAAGGTGAGAGGGTTGTGAGGGTGAGGGGGTGAGGGTATGAGGGTGAGTAAGGGTGAGTGAGGGTGTGTGAGGGTGGGTCAGGGTGAGTGACAGTGTGTTAGGGTGTGTGAGGGTGAGGGTGTGTGAGGGTGAGGGGGTGTGAGGGTGTGTGATGGTGTGAGGGTGAGGGGGAGTGAGGGTGAGGGGGTGTGAGGGTGAGGATGAGGTGGTGTGAGGGTGAGGGGTTAAGGGGTGAGGGGGTGTGATGGTGAGGGAGGGTGAGGGAGGGTGAGGGTGACAGGTGAGGGTGAGGGTGTGTGAGTGTGAGGGGGTGTAATGGTTTGGGTGTATGAGGGTGAGGGTGTGTGAGAGTGAGGGGGTGTGGGGTGAGGGTGTGTGAGGGTGTGAGTATGTGAGGGTAAGTGAGGGTCAGTGAGGGTGTGTGTGTGAGGGTGAGGGTGAGTGACGGTGTGTGAGGGTGAGAGGGTTTGAGGGTGTGTGAAGGTGTGGGGGTGTGAGGGGGTGAGGGTGAGGAGTTGTATGAGGGTGAGGGGGTGAGCGTGAGGGGGTATGAGGGTGAGGGGGTGTGAGTGTGAGGGAGTGTGGGGGTGTTGGACCCGGCCTCATGGCGTGGTCCCACCCCTCCCGCATGGCGGGCCCAGGACGACATCGGCCCTCCATCGAGCCACGGTCGCCCCCTTGGCACGACCCTACATGAACTACCGACGAGAGCAACCACCCTGGCAAACCACGGCTCTCCCCCCTGGAACACGGCGAACCCTGCACGCCCCAACCCTGCCGGTCCGGCTACCACTCCGGACCACCCCTATAGGCCCGACTCCATCTTGGGCCCATCACGTCCCAAGCACGTGGCCTCGGCCCCGGCCAAGGCCCCAGCGAAGCCCCGACATCGAGGCACCAAGATCCCCCCAGGTGGTAGAGTGGCCACTCAACGGATCCAAGAGGAGGGGAGTTTTGATGGCCCTCCAGCCGTCCCCGGACGCCTGGTATCGATCGCCCCCCGGCCTCACTGGGCGCTGGCTCCACCCCCCTGCGGGGTGTCTGGACACCACCATCCCGGCCCCTCTGACCCCCAGGCGCGAGGGTCCGGACATCAAAGGACTTCAGTCCTATATCTGGGCCAGCCCTGGAGTAGGGCAGCAGTTGTATCCTGGAGTCAAGAGGCCTGCTGACGCTGTCGCGGCTGACCCCGAGAAGAACTCATTACCCTGAAACCTGAAACTATCTTTGGAGCCTGCTGGCGCTGCCACGGTCCATCTTCGCTGAACCATCTTTGGAGCCTGCTGGCGCTGCCGCGGTCCATCTTAGCTGAACCATCTTTGGAACCTGCTGGCGCTGCCGCGGTCCATCTTCGTTGAACCATCTTTGGAGCCTGCTGGCGCTGCCGCGGCCCATCCTCGCCGAAACCACCTCGAGGCCTGCTGGTGCTGCCGCGGCCCCCTCTCCGTTAAAGACCACCTGTCGAGCCCTGCTGGCGCTGCCGCGGCTCGACCTCTCGGAATCCCTCGGCTCGAGGATTGAGAGCTGTGCGCAGGGTATCCCCCCCTTCACCAGTACTGAGACTGTCCCGCTACCCTGTCCCTTATTTACGAGACTTTTCAGATCCCTCGATCTGCCTGTACATATCGCTGAGAACAAGCAACCTTTATTCTTGATAAAGCCTAAGAACTTATCCTCTTGTGTGGTGTCCATTTGTAGTGGTGTGGTTACTCTGCTGTACGATCCTAGGAGAGGACCCTCACCCAGGAGGCCTCTTGATAACGCTCGACGGAGGGGTGAACCTAGGGGTGGTCAGTCAGACATCTTCTGCCTCCCCCGGGATTGCCTTTCTAACAGGGGGTTTGAGGGGTGAAGGTGAGTGAGGGTGAGAGGGTTGTGAGGGTGAGGGTGTGAGTGGGTGAGGGTGTAAGGGTGAGTGAGGGTGTGTGAGGGTGGGTGAGGGTGAGTGACGGTGTGTGAGTGTGTGAGGGTGAGGAGGTGTGATGGTGAGGGCCCGAAGTAAATGGTGGCAGGGCAGACATCATAAGACAGAGAGAAGAGACTGCGTGGTGACTGTGTTGGTCAGTTTTAGAATCAGGAGGGGCAGAGTCAGCACAGTCTGCGAGGCATCAACGTGTCTAGAAGCAAAGCATAGCGGATGTAGCATTGCAGCTAGCAAGTGGAGTGTTTTCAAGCTGAGTGTCCCTAGAGAGATGGCAATACAGCAACAGCATTTGAAGAGCAAGGCTACTGTAAACAAGCATGGTAGACTATCACTTTCGTCCAGAAAAAAAACCGAGAAAGGTGCAGAGAATGCCAAACAAAACACGGTTTCCCTGCAAAATGGATGCAAAGAAAAAACAAGAAAAGCGGACATCAAAGGAAGGGTCGGAGGGAACGAGCTTATGGCGTGTGAGCGATAACCAAAGTTAATTGTGAGAGGGGAAGCAGGAAGTGAAGCAGAGCACGCACTGGCGAAAGCAGTCTGCTGCTTTCAAGTCCGATGCAAGATGCCAGCTTTGCGCTTGAATGCCACACATGCACTGGGCATAAACCACATTCCAAAGGTCTTTGGGAGCATTTTCTGGTGCCCCTTACTAAATATCTCGCCAACAAGCATTGCTAAATCAATGCCTAAGGCTTGACCTAAAAAGGTGAGATACCCATGAGGTATATTTGCATCTAATCAATGTCAGTGGTGATGGTTTCAATATCTCTTGGTCTGCCTTACAACCTGCAGAAATATTACTATTTAGTGGCTGGTAATATGAGTTCTAAATGTTAAAAGCAGCAACAGAATTAGTTGGTGTTCGACCTGGCCCTCTAAGCCAGGTCACCCCAGATGTTTGCCTTCCTTCGCTGAACACAGCAATGTTGGCTTTTAGGACTCTGTGCACATTCCTCCTGCTAATCACTGGTAAACTTTGGTAAAACAGGGTAAAATTGGCCTACACCTGACTGGTACATTTAATTTACTTGTAAAACCCTAGTACATGGTACTAAATGTACCCACTGCCTGTAAATTAAATGCTATTAGTGGGCTGTAGCACTGATTGTGCACCCCTGTCCCCCACTAAGGTAGCACTGCAAAACATATCTTACGTCTGCCACTAAATCTGTAGTATAATTTTTAACTAAGCTGCCATTCCAACCAGGCACAATAAGCCTTTTGCTAGGCCTAAGCATTCCTGTATAATACTTATAAGTCACCCGTAAGGCAAGCCCTAATGGCGCATAGGGCAGAGTGCAATTTATTTAAAAAGGAGCAAAGGTTTACTTCAGTTTTACATGCCCTGACAATGAGAATATCTTAAATGCATGACTCACTGCCTCCCCTTTGTTACCCTAAACAGTTTTGAGCCAAATATAGGAAAGAGTGAAGTTTAGACAAAGGGGACATCCCTCACCTGCAGACTGGCACTAAAAATTTAAGTGGTACCTTCAAAACCTCTCATCAGAACACTCCTTGTCCTGCGGAAGATTAAGAAGAAGAACTGCCCTGCTATTTGAAGATGGAAGATTGGGCCTGCTTGACTTGAGCTCAGGCTCCATGGAAATGACTCCAAGAGTTAGTTTACTGACCTCCTGTTTGAGCTACAGGGACAAGGCAACCTTCCAGGGGCCTCCCTGCAACTGCAAAGCTGATCAGCACCAACTGGGCCTTCCTGAGCCCTACTGCCGGCCTCTGCTGGAGTGAACTCTGATCCCTAATAGGTTCCCATCCAAGTCATGGACCCTTGGCTAGCATCAGAGTGTTCCCCCCTTATCTGAAACCACAAGTCCTTAGTCCCACGTGAAGATTCTGAAGTTTTTGCCCACTCTGCGACTTTGAATGGACTCTTCATGTAACACGACAACCATCTGCAATGCCTGCCAACTTGAATCTCCTGCGACGACTTTCTCTTCATGTCCGCTCCTAGATCCAGCACCACGCAAAGAAACAATGGATGGAATGCTGAATGAATTAAACATTGACCCCCCACTCAAGAGATCTGGGTTAAATTCATTGGTATTTTGCTCCCCATGCCATCCAAGTTTAGACACAGCGATATGCAAAACAGTCTTGACCCTGCTTTACATGGGAACAGTCCTGTCGAATGGCCAAGCCAGGCCATCCTTGTAGCAGAAACAAGCCTTGTAGTATCTGCTTAGGGGTATCACCCTTCGTCAGCCAGGCTAGTTTCAATCCAGTGGCACAGTGTGCAAGGGACCCATGCCTGGGCATACCCATCCTAATTATGAAGGAAAGTGCTATGCAAACAAATGATGGCTTGAAGGCTGAATTAATCTAAATCCATTGTTCCTTTGCTCACCATGCCACCTCAGCTTAGACCCAGCCATATACAAATCAGTCTTGATCCTGCTCCTCATGGAAATGGTCCAGCCTGAACTTGCTAAATTTAGTGCAATTCCGTTCAGGAGTTCAGGCTGTAGCCTTGTCTAAAGTTTCCTATGGAAATGAACATGGAGAAAATGGATTTTGGGACCCTCCTTTTTTCTCGGCCGCCACTTGACGATTCACCCCAAACCTTTCAAGACAGTAGCTGAACGGAGCACCTCATTAGTTTTGAACATTTTGCGAAGATTCATGAAAGGGCCCCGAAGATATTGTAAAAAAACCCTATTTTTTTTAGCCCCAGCATGCGTCTGCCTGGTTGGTTTGAATGCAGGACACCTGAACATCGTTAGGCTGAGGAGGGGCGAGAGACCACCTGATGGGGAGTGGCCACGATATTTAAATCTGTGCGTTTGGCCCCCCTGGAAGAATGAGCCCTTGAAACCGGCACTGATGAAGCCATTTGAAGGCTTAAACACATCTCCCTAAGCGTTTCATGGACCTCGCTTGCGCAAAACAAGAGCTATTAAAGCCTTTTTAATCCCCAGAGCTGTGTCTTCCCTTTTTCCCTACCTGAGTGAAAGTTTTGGTGTCAATGTTTCGCCAGCAAGCAGGTGCTGGCTGACGACCTCCCTCGGTCTGGAGCAACGCTGAGAGCCTGTGATTTCTGGTAGCTGCATGAAGCTGCAACGTGTCGCCCCATACTTTGGGAGAGAGGAGGCAACACTGTTTGCCTGAGAAGGGGACATAGGAAGGCAAAATCATTCCAAGTACATCTGGCGGCGTTGAGTTCCTTAGCCAACCAGTTGGGACTTCACATGTTAGGAGATGACCCCGTCACTGAATGGGCTTCCTCTGAGGACTCCCAGCCCCAGCATGCATCCGCCTGGTTGGTTTGAGAGCAGGACATCTGAACATCGTTGGGCTGGTCAGGAGCATGAGACCATGTGATGGGGAGTGGTCACGATATTTAAATCCATGCGTTTGGTCCCCCTAGAAGAAGGAGCAATTGAAACCGGCACCGATGAAGCCATTTAAAGGCTGAAACGTGTCTGCCTAAGGGTTTCATGCACCTCACTTGCTCGCGCAAAACAAGTGCTCTAAAAGCCTTTATAATCCCCAGAGCTGTGTCGTCCCTTCTTCCCTCCCTGGGAGAAAGTTTTGGTGTCTATGTTTCGCCAGCAATCAGGCGCTGGCTGACAACTGCCCTCTCGGCCTGGAGCAACGCTGAGAGCCTGTGAACTCTGGTAGCTGAGTGAAACTACAGCTCATCGCCCCACATACTTTAAGAGAGAGGAGGCAACACTGTTTGCCTGAGAAGGGGACATAGGAAGACAAAATCATTCCCGGTACCTGTGGTGTCGTTAGGATCCCTAGCCAACCAGTTGGGACCTCACATGTTGTTAGGAGATGCCCCGTCACTGAATGGGCTTCCTCTGAGGACTCTCAGCCCCAGCATGCATCTGCCTGGTTGTTTTGAGCACAGGACACATGAACATCGTTGGGGTGAGGGACCACCTGATGGGGAGTGGCCACGATATTTAAATCTGTGAATTTGGTACCCCTGGAAGAAGGAGCCATTGAAACCGGCACTAATGAAGCCTTTTGAAGGCTGAAACACACCTGCGCAAGCGTTTCATGGACCTCACTTACTTGCGCAAAACAAGAGCTATTAAAGCGGTGTCGTCCATTTTTCCCTACCTGGGAGAAGGTTTTGGTGTCTATGTTTCTGCAGCAAGCAGGCACTGGCTGACCACCGCCCTCTCGGTCTGGACCAACGGTGAGAGCCTGTGAACTCTTGTAGCTCCATGAAACTGCAACACGTTGCCCTTCATACTTTGGGAGCGAATAGGCAACACTGTTTGTCTGAGAAGGGGACATAGGAAGGCAAAACCATTCCAGGTACCTGTGGCGGCGTTGGGATCCTTAGCCAACCAGTTGGGACTTCACATGTTGTTAGGAGATGCCCCATCACTGAATGGGTTTCCTCTGAGTACTCCCAGCCCAGCATGCATCTTCCTGGTTGGTTTGAGCACAGGACACTTGAACATCGTTGGGCTGAGGAGGGGCGAGGGACCACCTGATTGGGAGTGGCCACGATATTTAAATCTGTGAGTTTGGCCCCCCTGGAAGAAGGAGCCATTGAAACCGGCACTGATGAAGCCATTTGAAGGCTGAAACGCGTTTGCCTACGCGTTTCATGGACCTCACTTACTTGCGCCAAATAAGAGCTATTAAAGCCTTTTTAATCCCCGGAGCTGTGTCGTCCCTTTTTCCCTACCTGGGAGAAAGTTTTGGTGTCTATGTTTCGCCAGCAAGCAGGTGCTGGCTGACGACCTCCCTCTCGGTCTGGAACAATGCTGAGAGCCTGTGAACTCTGGTAGATGCATGAAACTGCAACGCGTGGCCCCCCATTGCCTGAGTAGGGGACATAGGAAGGCATAATCCTTCCAGGTACCTCTGGCGGCTTTGGGATCCCTAGCCAACCAGTTGGGACTTCACATGTTGTTAGGAGATGCCCCATCACTGAAAGGGCTTCCTCTGAGTACTCCCAGCCCCAGCATGCATCTGCCTGGTTGGTTTGAACGCAGGACACCTGAACATCGTTGGGCTGAGGAGGGGCGAGAGACCACCTGGTGGGGAGTGGCCACGATATTTAAATCTGTGCGTTTGGCCCCCCTGGAAGAAGGGGCCATTGAAACCAGCACTGATGAAGCCATGTGAAGGCTGAAATGCATCTTCCTAAGCGTTTCTTGAACCTTACTTTTCCTGCACTCCGCGTTAAGCAGAGATCACTGAGTTCCCAAAAACTCCACTTCGCGTTGTGTAGAAGAGTTTTTTACCTCGTTAGCGATCGTCAACATCAAGTTGGCGAGCGCGAGCTTGGAAAATCAACATCCCGGCAAGATTTCTCAATGCAGGGGGCAACAGGTTTCTCTTGCAAGTGGTCGCGAATGCTTGTGGCAGCTCGCGTTGAGAAACTGCCCGTTCCCGTTAAGAAAGCTGGCGCTCGAGTAAAAATCACCTTGAGCGGCACAAAAGGAAAGCAGGGACCACTTGCACTGTGCATGGTGCCGTTCGCAATGATTGCACAGTGCGGACAAGAATCCGGCACTGTCCAATCACTGCAAACAGTATTTTCCCATCATACTCCGCCACTCGCATAGCTCTGCGTAGTGCGGTGGAGATTTGTTTGCAGTTCGCATAGTGCCGCATAGTGCAACTCCTTAAACTCCATCCAGGTTTAATGCAGAGGCATTAGGCAGGAAATAAAGCAAAGATATATCAAACAATATTGCTATCATAATACTTCATAATAAAAGCAACAGAAAATAGTGGCCAAAAATTATTACAACATGCAAAAAGTGTGCAAATTGAACACTGCACGCTTGGTTATTACAACCATTTTCAAATGGTTTAAAACATTGAAAAAAAATAGCAATACTCCACAGGAATTGACAACAAATATAACTGTAAATTAGGAAACCCTTCCCATGATGTACATGGTTAATAAACAATGTATGCTTTTTCATTAAAGTGTACAGAAAAGTGATGCATGGAATGTTTGAATTAATCTCATTTATTGGTAATTACTTGGGCCACATCCCAATCCATCATTATTTTCCATACCATGCCACTTAAGTTTGAATCCAACCATATGCAAATCACTCTTGACTCTGCTCCAAAGAGAACAGGCTAAGTTCTCCCTGAACCGGAACCAAGCAACCCAGGAGTGGTTTTACCCTGGTTAGGGCTCATCAAATAGGTATAGCTTTGTTCCTGTGACACAGTGTATGTCCAGACGTGGTTTCAGTGACACTGTGCCACTGGAACAAAGCTTACCTGAATTCGAAATCATGTGGGCATTCCCATATTGAGAAACGATGACCTTTCTGCATTTTAAATAAGGATAATCCTGCTTTTTTTGTTTGTTGGAATTTCCCACACACCAGGATTCTCAACTCATCTTCCAACCTCTCCAGATTCTGTGGGTGCGACATCATCAGACATTGCCAAGGAGCAGAAATAGAAACATAACAAGCAGATGGTTGCTGATAGTGTCATAAGGGCTCCATTAGTGCTGCCTAGGAAACTGAGGCTGAGAGTTCTAGATCTCTGGCGCAGTGGTCACTTTCCTTGGAGACTTGGAAGGAGGCAGTTGGAGCTGTGTTAGCTTGTGAGAGCTGCAATTTCTTTAAACACTGACATTTATTAGTGAGCTTGAATACTACTACAACTGGTAAGGTCATTTATGGGTTAAGAGTGCTTGACTGAGGGTCTTATTTAGAGGTTGGTGGATGGGATACTCAGTCAAAATGTGACAGATACTTCTTCCCCTATGTTACAAGTGCTTTAGATTATAATACACTTGGAATTTGATTGATGGGATATCTGTGATGTTTTGAATCTAAAACATTGTGTTAATATTAAACTTAAATAGAATATAGACATTGTTCTACCTCCAAAGGCCTGTGTATTTATAGAATCCATGTGCACTTACATAAACACACACACATACTGGGGACAAATGATGAAACTTTACGTTAAAGTTCAGGGACTAGTGTTTATGCATTAGGGGAATATATGTGAGGTAATGTGGTTTTAGGTTAGAGGTTTAGGGTATAATAGTTAAGATTTTGAGGTACAGATTTAAGTGTTAAGGGTTTTGGGTATAATGTGAAGGAGTGAAAAGGTTAGGAGTGAGGGTTATGACGGTTATAGGTGCTAGGGTTTAATATTGTGGGATATACGGTATTAGGATTGACACTTTTGGGTATAGGGTTAATGGATTAAGGGAACAGAGATTAACACATTGAGTATAAGGTATAGGGCCTAAGGGTAGGGCTTATGTATTTCCGGAATCTTTTTACGGTTATGGTGAAGAGGGTTAAAAGTGTATGTTTAGGATTAAAGAAACCCTGATATTACATCTCTTTAATAATATAGAGGAACATGTTTTACATATGAGTTATGCTAATGAGTATTTTTTTAAATTTTATTAATCTGTATGAAAAATATGCAGGTTTACTTTTCATACTAACATTGCACTCAATTTATTTCAATGGAACACACATGACTTTCCAGCCATCTATTTCTCAGTAAACAACATGAATTATCTAGGTACACAAACACATACACTCAAACACACACCTCTTGAGTATGTAGTTTTATTGTTATTTATAATAGTTCCTACGACAATCATAGATGTCTGTCTGATCCTCTTCTTTCTTAGCTTTAAATTAAGTACCCATAGAATTGTGTTCACTAAGCACCAGTTTAGATGATTTCTCAGTTCAAAAAAAGATTATTATTTATGTTTACATGTTTAATTTGTTTATGATTGGTTGTGTTTGCTTGTATATTTTCAAAACATCTATAAATGTGGTAATTGAGCGTGAAGTGTTTTAATTGATAGGGGCTGAAGTCTGTACATCTTACGACATACCTAATTTGTAAATTTCTTTCATTGTCAAACATTCCCTTAGTGGTTCAGAGTTGATGTTCTGAAGTGAAAAATACTTTTGTTGATTTATTGTCCTCAAAATGTTACAGGCATCTCTAGTTTTTGCTTAGCTATTTCGTTTTCTGGCAAGTTGTGTTTGTTGCTGCACTGTTGGGCTGGTATTGTTGTTATTAAACTCTGCTCTTCCTTCTGTCTGTTCATGTGAGTCTTGTGTTTGAGGTCTGTCAGGCTGTACACCCGTGTTATGAACCTGTGCATTGGTAAGGTATAGGAGAAAAACGTATAGGCTGTGGGGAAAAGAAGAAAGATTACTTGTGTTCTGTTCAAACACTATTTACCATGTAGAGATATCTAATATATGTTGATGTTAGGGTTGGGCTTGTCGACCGATCAAATAGGAAAAGGTGAGATACCTATGAGGTATATTTGCATCTAATCAATGTCAGTGGTGATGGTTTCAATATCTCTTGGTCAGCCTTACAACCTGCAGAAATATTACTATTTAGCGGTCTGGTAATATGAGTTCTAAATGTTAAAAGCAGAAATAGAATGAGTTGGTGTTCGAACTTGCCCTCTAAGCCAGGTCACCCCAGATTTTTGCCTTCCTTCGCTGAACACAGTTATGTTGGCTTTTAGGACTCTGTGCACATTGCTCCTGATAATCACTGGTAAACTGATTGTGCTTTCCCTTTAAAACAGAGTAAAATTGGCCTACACCTGACTGGTGCATTTCATTTACTTGTAAAACCCTAGTACATGGCACTAAATGTACCCACTCCCTGCAAATTAAATGCTACTAGTGGGCTGCAGCACTCTTTGTGCCCCCCTCTTCCTAACTAAGGTAGCACTGCAAAACATATCTTACTTCTGCCACTAAATCTGTAGTACAGTTTTTAACTAAACTTCCATTTCAACCAGGCACAACATGCCTTTTGCTAGGCCTAAGCATTCTTGTTTAATACTTATAAGTCACCCCTAAGGCAAGCCCTAATAGCTCATATGGCAGGGTGCAGTGTATTTAAAAAGTAGCAAAGGTTTACTTCAGTTTTACATGCCCTGACAATGAGAATATCTTAAAGGCATGATTCACTGTCGCCCCTTTGTCACCCTGGACAGTTTTGAGCCAAATATAGGAAAGAGTGAAATTTACACAAATGGGACGTCCCTCACCTGCAGACTGGCACTGAAAATAAAAGTGGTACCTTCAAAACCTCTCACCAGAACATTCCTTGACCTGTGTAAGATTAGGAAGAAGAACTGTCCTGCCATTTGAAGACGGAAGATTGGACCTGCTTGACCTGGGCTCAGGCTCTATAGAAGTGACTCCAAGAGTCAGTTGACTGACCTCCTGTTTGAGCTAAAGGGACACGGCATGCTTCCAGGAGCCTCCCTGCAACAGCAAAGCTGACCAGCACCAACTGGGCCTGCCTGAGCCCTGCTGCCGGCCTCTGCTGGAGTGAACTCTGATCCCCAATAGGTGCCCATCCAAGTCATGGACCCTTGGCTCGCATTAGAGTGTTCCCTTCTTGTCTGAAACCGCAAGTCCTGAGTCCCAGGTGAAGATTCTGAAGTTTTTGGCCACTGTGCGACTGCGAATGGACTCCTCATGTCACCCGACAACCATCTGCAATGCCTGCCAGCATGAATCTCCTGTGACGACCTGCTCTTCATGTCCGCTCCTAGATCCAGCACCACGCAAACAAATGATGGATGGACTGCTGAATGAATCAAACATTGATACCCACTCAAGAGATCTGGGTTAAATTTATCAATATTTTGCTCCCAATGCCATCCCAGTTTAGACACAGTCATATGCAAAACAGTCTTGACCCTGCTTATCATGGTAACAGTCTAGACCAAACTGAAAAGCCAGGCCATCCTTGGACCAGACACAAGCATCCTAGGACCGATTTTGGAGTATCACCCCTCATCAGCCATGCTAGCTTCAATCCAGTGCGACAGTAAGCAAGGGACCCATGTCTGGGCATACCCGTCGGACTTAGGGTGAAAAGTGCTATGCAAACAAATGATGACTGGAATGCTGAATTAATCAAACATTCATCTCCAGTCTAGAGATCTGGGTTAAATCCATTGTTCCTTTGCTCACCATGCCACCCCAGCTTAGACCCAACCATATACAAATCAGTCTTCATCCTGCTCCTCATGGAAACAGTCCAGCCCGAACTGTCAAGCAAGGCCTTCTCTGGACCAGAAGCAAGCATCCTAGGACCGGTTTCGGGGCATCACCCCTCATCAGCCAAGCTAGCTTGAATCCAGTGGCACAGTCAGCAAGGAACACACATCTGAGCTTACTCATCCCACTTAACGTGAAAAGTTCAGAGCAAACAAATGATGGACGGAATGCTGAATGAATCAAATGTTGACCCCCAGTCAAGTGATCTGGGTTATAGCCATCGTTATTGTGCTCACTATGTCATCCCAGTTTAGACCCAGCCAAATGCAAAACAGTCTTGAACCTGCGTCTCATGGTAACAGTCTAGACCGAACTGAAAAGCCAGGCCATCCTTGGACCAGACACAAGCATCCTAGGACCGATTTCGGAGTATCACCCCTCATCAGCCATGGTTGCTTCAATCCAGTGCGACAGTGAGCAAGGGACCCATGTCTGGGCATACCCGTCTCACTTAGGGTGAAAAGTGCTATGCAAACAAATGATGGAAGGAATGCTGAATGAACCAAACATTCATCCCCAGTTAAGAAATGTGGGTTAAACCCATTGCTCTTTTGCTCTCCATGCCATGCCAGTTTAGACCCAGCCATATACAAATCAGTGTTGATCCTGCTTCTCATGGGAACGGTCCAGCCTGTACTGTCAAGCAAGGCATTCCTTGGACCAGAAAAAAGTATTGTAGGACCAATTTCGGAGCATCACCCATCATCAGCTAGGCTAGCTTAAATCCAGTGGCACAGTCAATATAGGACACACAACTAGGCTTACTCATCCCACTTACGGCAAAAGTGCTCAGCAAACAAATGATGGACAGAGAGCTGAATGAATCAAACATTCACTCCCAGTCAAGATAACCAGCACCAGCACAGTAGACTGCAATGACTGCCAAAGTGGGGACACCGACCTTGATATTTCGAACGCTGTGGCTGGACCCTAGCTGCTGCTTCTTTGCTTTGCCACCGTCAAACCTTCTACCACTCGCCGGACCCGCTGCGCGGGTCCCGCAGCGCATCTGTTACCATCGGGAGCTGTTTAAGGGACTGCACATCCGAGGAGGAACTTTGTGGGCTGTGTTGCGGCGGAGCAGGGCTGCGAGCGCTGAAGCAGGGACTCCATCTCCCACGAGTCCCTGTGTGCCCAATCTCTTTCACCTGGGCCGCTCTCCCTGCTTGACACGCCTCCCGCCCACCGAGGTAAAAGTGCTTGCCTGTATCGTCCTGGTGGGACACCGACCTTGATATTTCGAATGCTGTGGCTGGACCCTAGCTGCTGCTTCTTTGCTTTGCCACCGTCAAACCTTCTACCACTCGCCGGACCAGCTGCGCGGGTCCCGCAGCGCATCTGTCACCATCGGGAGCTGTTTAAGGGACTGCACATCCGAGGAGGTAATTTGTGGGCTGTGTTGCGGCGGAGCAGGGCTGCGAGCGCTGAAGCAGGGACTCCATCTCCCAGGAGTCCCTGTGTGCCCAATCTCTTTTACCTGAGCCGCTCTCCCTGCTTGACAAGCCCCCCGGACATATCCCTCCCTATTTAAGCCGGCCACTAACCCCGCGGCGCGGGAGCGCGCGGGAGCGTGCCGGGAGAAGCCCGGGACAAGGGCAGGACTGTCTGTGGCCGTCCGTGGTCGGCCGAGGTTGGGTTGGGCCACCCCCCTTTTGATTTGGTTGATTTGTTGTAATAACTAGATATATCTTTTTATGTCATTGGTTTAATTATGCCTCTACGCTCTGGAAAAGAACAAACTGTTCAGCTGCAGACCACCAAGGGGGTGGTCTCTGTCCCTTTGGATGCATTTATTACCAGGGCAAAATATATTCTGGAAAAAGAGATAGCTATGGCTGGAAAACGACTTTCAATTGATCTAGTCGGTGGGAAACGCTCTTCGTTGGGCACCATTGCTACTATACCTAGTCCTGAGGCATCGGCACCGGGTGCTAGTCTTCTTTTGGTCACAGCACCGGTGGATGTGCATTGTGAGGCGGAGGGGGAGGGCTTGTCTTTGATCTCCTCTGACAGTGAGATCAACCCTTGCAATGCACACGGCAGTGGGGCGGAGGGTAGTGTGCTTCTGGCTAGCCAATCCCAGCCGGATTCTTCCTCGGATGAGGACCCCATGAGAAACTTATCACGCAAGAGGAAAAGACGTAAGGGTCGCCAGAGGGGTGGTGTAACCAAGATTCCAAAAACAAATGGTATATCTCAGCCAAATATTACTCCAGAAGCTATCACTATCCCTCTCACTACCACGGTCTTAAATGATCCCCTGCACCCTCCAAATTACCCTTATGGGTCTTCAGATCCTTGTCCCACGTGCTATAATAGTGACGATGGCTTGTTGGGTAAAATGGAATCTTTATTTAAAACCCTCTTGCTGCCCGTTTTGGAAAGAACTAGATTAATGACCTCAAAATTGGATGCACTTGAGAATTTTGTCAACACCAATACCGGTCTTTTAAAAAAACTAGTTAATTCTCAAAGTGCTCTGGCGAACCCGATCCCCTCTAGCAATTCTAGATCACAGGGAGCAGTGGCTACGGGTAAGTTGCCACCTATAGTACCCGCTAAGCCAGCATCCATAAGGTCTGTTCTAAATAAACCGAAGGGTCAGGGGCAAGGGGAGGAACCACGAATAATGATAACATACCCACATTGGCCACGACTTTACAGGTCCCAAAGAAGGCTAGTTCCAAACCCAACCACTTGGGTCAGATGGGTACCCCTAAGCCCGTTGTGGCTACGTTGGCCCAAACCCATGTGAGGGGTGATTCCAATACATCTACACAGCCCAAAAGAAGTAATGGAGTATCAGGGAGTAGAACCACCAATCCCTCGATACTCTTTTCGAAGGCCAAAAAACGGGGGCCCCCTACACAGATTTACCTGCTGAAGCCCCCCCATACACGATCGTCCTAACAGGTGTCGCACCCATTAGGGAGGATCAAACTGAACACTTTGGGGACCTCAAAAACAAAGTTGTATTTTGGCTGAATAAACATCGCCCCCTCCCCCCGTCCTCTTCCACAGACATATTGTATGTGAGAAGAGTTGACTGGGTGGGCCACTGCACTAAGGACTTAGAAGGGGATTGTGTTATTATATCTTTCAAGGACCCTTCGGTTGTGGATTGTATACGCAGGAAAGCAAGGTTTGGCCTATTGGGTGATGTGCAGACATTGGGCCTTGGGTATTTCTATCCTAATCGTTTCTGTGAGTTTCCCCCTAACCATATGATTCCAAGAAGACCTATTAGGAGGTCCCAAGCGGATAGAACTCCCCTTACCCCGTATTGTCCCATACTGTTTAACCGCTTCGAATCCCTTTCTGGTCTGGAGGGCATCGATTGACTTCATCCTACTGTTGTGAGAGTGATCCCAGCAATTGTGTAGGCGGGGCTGATGTAGACTGTAACACGGCATTGAGTCTGGGGGGAGGTACCCTGGAGATAGAGAAGGGGACAGCCCCAATACATAAGATGGATGTCAATCTGGAGGTGGGTCTTCAACCCAACAAGAGCGAGATTTTGGGAGTGGTTCAATGTGTCCAGAATGCCACTGCACCCCCCAGTCAAGCAGTGTCGCTTAAACTAGCTTCGTGGAATATAGCGGGGCTAAAGGGTCGCTTGGGCTCAGAGGATTGGGTAGAGTTCATTGACACCTATGACATCTTATTGTTTCAAGAGAGTTGGACTCCCGGCCCAATCTATAGGGTGGGGTTTTAAAAAAATTTCAAACCAGCAGTGAAGGGTCATAAGGGCAGAGCCTCAGGGGGCCTAGTTATCTGGGTCAAACAGTCCATTGGCTACAGGCCAGTGGAAATTGACGTGGATAACCCGGATCTCCTGGGAATTAAATTATGTAAGGAAAACTGCCAGGATGTAGTAGTTATTAACATCTATGCCCGAGGTCGCCCTGGAGGGCATAGTCCTGCTATATTAAACGCGTTAGATTCCTACCTTGAAGGGATAGGGAGAGATAAGTTACTCATTTTAGCGGGGGACTTTAACTGCACCTTTGAACCTTTGCTCAGTGCGGGGGAGGACCTGGGGTTGGAGGACGACACTGTATGGAATATCCCGATGCTGTCCTTGAATAACATTAAAAGGGGTACTGAGGCGGCACTACATTGGGCGGGGTTGTGTCTGGACTGGGGGCTGAGAGCAGCCAACGGTCGTACGGCCTCTGACAAGGCCGGTAAACCTACTTTTGACAATGGGGTTAGTAAAAGCAGAATAGATTATATTCTGCTAAAAATGGAATACTGGTTATTTCTGGATGACATGGAAGTCATGCTTCGCCCCGAAAGTGATCATAACCCATTGTCTCTTAGTTTAAGACTCCCTGGTGACCCCGGTAGGTCTACCTTTGTAACATACCAAACGGGAGATGCCCTCCTGACTAATGATAGAAGAAGGCTTAAATGGTCAAGGGTTGTGGAGAATCCCTCCCTCCTAGATGGTATATCGGAGGTAGTATCATCGACTCTGAGTGATATCTTGAAATTATCGCCCACAGAGGCTGTTATTGACCAGATCTGTGACCTCCACAAACAGTGTTTTAATAAACTAAAGGTCCTTCTAACCCTCCCATTAACACGAGGAAAGGCGAAGGCACAGGGCTGTCAGGAAAAATGGTATAACAAAAACTGCAGGGTTGCGCATAGCGCTTTAATTAAAGCAGTTAAATCCAGGATTACCAGCGATATAAAAGAGGCACGCTTAAGGTACAAAAAAGTACAGTGGGAGGCGAAAAAAGAGTGGGATGAAAGCCATTGGTCAGATCTCCTAGAGGCTTGTAGCTCCTCTAACCAGGTTAGATTTTGGGAAATAGTGAAGCGGGGTAGAAACCCCGATTCACAAATCCCTGCTAATCATGTGTCTGTGGAAGCATGGGTTGAATTTTATTCCAGTCAGTTTCTGGATCCTGATTTGGAATCTTGCACTGGACAAGCTAAGTGGGAAATCTCCCTCCCCACCCACAATCAAGTGTTAACTTTTACGCTTTTAGAAACTGAGTCTGCAATCCGTTTGGTTCAGCGTGGGAAAGCGCCAGGGATGGATTCCATCCCGGCTGATTTATTTAAAACTAATCTCCAAATCTGGGTTCCCTACATAACTTTGGTAGCGAATGCCATTGCTGAGGGGGCACGGATTCCGGTCTCCTGGAAGGGGGCGGAAATTCTTCCCATCTTTAAAAAAGGGGACCGTTCGGTCCCGGGCAATTACCGCCCCATAAGTTTAATCAACTCCCTACAAAAAACATTGCTAGGATGGTCCTTGCTAGAGTCCAGGGCTGGATGGAGATGGAAAGCATTCTGTATCCCTTGCAGGCCCGCTTTAGATCAGGTACCAGCACCATCGACCAAGTTTTCAGATTTACTCTGATATACTGGAAGGTGGTGCTGTTGGGCGGTGGATCCATCTATGCCGCCTTTATAGATCTAAAGTCGGCCTTCGATCTCGTGCCAAGGGTCAAACTTTGGGCCGTCCTGAAAAATCTGGGACTTCCGCCAGAACTGCTTGACCTGGTAGTACGATTACATGAGGGCAATTTCGCTAGGGTGAGGTGGGGAGGCCAAGGGCAGGTGTCGGACTGCTTCCCTGTAAATCGAGGCGTCCGTCAGGGATGTGCATTGGCACCCACGCTTTTTCTGTTGTTTATTGATCAGGTGGTGAAGTTTTTTGCTGATACCCCCACTGATGCTCCTTCACTTGGTGGGACCAAGTTCCCCATGCTCATCTTTGCCGATGACACTCTGCTCCTCTCAAAGACCCGTAGTGGTCTGCAAACTGCACTAAATAGATTTGAGGAGTTTTGTTTGGTCAACGATTTGAAAATCAATGTGAGCAAGACCAAATTCATGGTCTTAACTAAAAGCCGCCCCATTAAAAGTTTTGTGAGCATGAATGGAGTAAGTCTTGAACAAGTAGAGGTCGTGACCTATCTAGGAGTAACCTTGGACCACCGCATCAGTTGGAAACCACAGGTTGACACTCTTTACCTAAGATTCGCACGCCTCACTGGTTGTCTTCTGCAGGAGCAAAAAAGGTCTCTAACCAAACAGATTAAACCAGCTCTTAGGATATATGATAATAAGGTCAGCTCCGCAAACTTGTACGGGGCAGATCTTTGGGGCAGGCGCGGTGCGTCCATTGGGGCGTAGGGGCGAAGCCCCACTAAGCCCCATGGACCCACCACGTCGTCACTAGAAGCCAAACACAATTATTTTAAAAAATCGCGCTATCTGCCGGCCGGGAAACCGGGAGACACCCGACCTTCCCGGAGTGCGCAAGGGGGGGGGGGGAGGATCGGGCTGCTGCAGCTGCGCAAGTGTATTTTTGGGCACAAACAAGCCCGCGCATGCGCAGATCGTTTTCTTGTGAATTCCCCCTTAGAGAGAGGACCAGGGGGCGGGCCGCAGCCCCCGGGGTTACACAGGGCGACTGGGCGAGGAGTCATGGTGCCCCCCCAGCCAATCCTGGCGCAGGATTGGCTGGTCACTACATAGCCCGGTTACATAACCCCTGACGGATAGCAAGGCCGACTTTGGTGCTGGGAAACCAGGTTCGAGCCTCTTATCGAACCATACAAATGTATACATGACTTACTTTGGTGTTAAATAAATAGATATTTTAAAAAACAAATAAAAATGATGTTCCGACTAAGGTGTGAAATTGGTGTCGAATAAATACATGTTTTTAAAAACAATTAATATTAATCAAGTATCATTGGTGCTGGAGTACAAGGTTCGAGACTGGTATTAAACACTGACAAGCTGTGTGCAAGTTATATGGTCATAAAAATACATGAATGATGGATGCAGGATGGGTGGATGCATGAATGGATGCAGGATGAATGATGGGTGGATGAATGGATGGGTGGATGCATGAATGCATGATGGATGCAGGATGGATGCAGGATGGGTAGATGAATGAATGATGGATGCAGGATGGATGCAGGGTGGATGGATGGGTGCATGAATGAATAATGGATGCAGGAGGGGTGGATGGATGGATGGATGATGGATGAATGATGGGTGGATGAATGGATGGGTGGATGCATGAATGAATGATGGATGCAGGATGGGTGGATGGGTAGATGAATGAATGATGGATGCAGGGTGGATGGATGGGTGCATGAATGAATGATGGATGCAGGATGGATGGTGGATGAATGATGGGTGGATGAATGATGGGTGGATGAATGATGGGTGGATGCATGAATGAATGATGGATGCAGGATGGATGCAGGATGGGTGGATGAATGAATGATGGATGCAGGGTGAATGGATGGGTGCATGAATGATGGATGGATGGGTGGATGCAGGAATGGATGCAGGATGGATGATGGATGGGTGGATGGATGCATGAATGAATGAATGATGGATGGTGGATGGATGGGTGGATGAATGAATGATGGATGCAGGATGGATGGGTGGATGGATGGATGGGTGCATGAATGAATGATGGATGCAGGATGGATGCAGAATGGGTGGATGGATGGGTGGATGGGTGGACACATGAATGGATGCAGGGTGAATGATGGGTGGATGAATGGATGGGTGGATGCATGAATGAATGATGGATGCAGGATGGGTGGATGAATGAATGATGGATGCAGGGTGGATGCAGGATGGATGCAGGGTGGATGGATGGGTGCATGAATGAATGATGGATGCAGGATGGATGGATGGATGGTGGATGAATGATGGGTGGATGAATGATGGGTGGATGAATGATGGGTGGATGCATGAATGAATGATGGATGCAGGATGGATGCAGGATGGGTGGATGGATGGGTGGATGGATGGGTGGATGGATGCATGAATGAATGGATGGTGGATGGATGGGTGGATGAATGAATGATGGATGCAGGATGGGTGGATGGATGGATGGGTGCATGAATGAATGATGGATGCAGGATGGATGGGTGGATGGATGGATGGATGGGTGCATGAATGAATGATGGATGCAGGATGGGTGGATGGGTGGACACATGAATGGATGCAGGATGAATGATGGGTGGATGAATGGATGGGTGGATGAATGAATGATGGATGCAGGATGGGTGGATGAATGAATGATGGATGGATGGATGGGTGGATGCAGGAATGGATGCAGGATGGATGATGGATGGATGGATGGGTGGATGGGTGGGTGGATGGATGCATGAATGAATGAATGAATGATGGATGGTGGATGGATGGTTGGATGAATGAATGATGGATGCAGGATGGATGGGTGGATGGATGGGTGCATGAATGAATGATGGATGCAGGATGGGTGGATGGATGGATGGGTGCATGAATGAATGATGGATGCAGGATGGGTGGACACATGAATGGATGCAGGATGAATGATGGGTGGATGAATAGATGGGTGGATGCATGAATGAATGATGGATGCAGGATGGGTGAATGAATGATGGATGCAGGATGGATGCAGGGTGGATGGATGGGTGCATGAATGAATGATGGATGCAGGATGGATGGATGGATGGATGGGTGGATGGATGGGTGGGTGGATGGATGGATGGGTGGATGGATGGGTGGATGGATGCATGAATGAATGGATGGTGGATGGATGGGTGGATGAATGAATGATGGATGCAGGATGGGTGGATGGATGGATGGGTGCATGAATGAATGATGGATGCAGGATGGATGGGTGAATGGATGGATGGATGGGTGCATGAATGAATGATGGATGCAGGATGGGTGGATGGGTGGACACATGAATGGATGCAGGATGAATGATGGGTGAATGAATGGATGGGTGGATGAATGAATGATGGATGCAGGATGGGTGGATGAATGAATGATGGATGGATGGATGGGTGGATGCAGGAATGGATGCAGGATGGATGATGGATTGATGGATGGATGGATGGATGGGTGGATGGGTGGGTGGATGGATGCATGAATGAATGAATGATGGATGGTGGATGGATGGATGGTTGGATGAATGAATGATGGATGCAGGATGGATGGATGGGTGCATGAATGAATGATGGATGCAGGATGGGTGGATGGATGGATGGGTGCATGAATGAATGATGGATGCAGGATGGGTGGACACATGAATGGATGCAGGATGAATGATGGGTGGATGAATAGATGGGTGGATGCATGAATGAATGATGGATGCAGGATGGGTGAATGAATGATGGATGCAGGATGGATGCAGGGTGGATGGATGGGTGCATGAATGATGGATGCAGGATGGATGGGTGGATGGATGGGTGGATGCATGAATGAATGATGGATGCAGGATGGATGGATGGGTGAATGCATGTATGAATGATGGATGATGGATGGGTGGATGCATGAATGAATGATGGATGCAGGATGGATGCAGAATTGGTGGATGGATGGATGGATGGGTGGATGCATGAATGATGTATGGGTGGATGCAAGGTGGTTCGTGCTCGCTCGCTGCGCGCGCTCGCTGCAGTGCAATATGCAAATTAGTTTACGCCCCACCACTTTCAAATGTCACCAGCCACCCCTGCTTTGGGGGTTTACAGACCTATCAACTTTGGTAAAAGTTCAAAATAAATTCCTAAGAAAACTGGTAGGACTTCCCCAATCGACTCCGACAAAACCACTTTGTTTGGACATGGGATGCAAACCAATTAATGAGATGGCCCGATATCGGTTAGTAGCTCTGTGGAGAAGCATTTGGACATACCCAGATCTAAGCCTCTTTGCCAGGGAATTAGAGGAAGTAAGATCAGTTTGGGGCTCCAGTAATATACCCTGGCTGCGCGAAGTGAAGCTGATCTTGGAAGACATGGGCTGTAACCAGCGGTGGGTCTCTCCGGGGTCCACTACTTTTCCCTCTAAACAAGACTTTAAAGCGCTATACTGGGCCTTTGTCCGACAGGAGTCTGTCATTAACTCAGATGTCACCAGCCTAACTGGTAGATTCCTGTCCCACAAATTGGATCCCTCTTTTGAGAACTATTGGGACGTCATAACTAAGACATTAGATAAAAAGCTTTACCACCAGTTCCGAGTTGGTTCTTTGCCTTTAAGGTCTTTTACTAAGAAGTGGTCCGCCCTCCTACCTGATTGTAGCCCTTGGTGCATTGACCATAAGGAGAGTGTTGGACACTTTTTATTTGCATGCCCTGCATATTACGTACCAAGAAACAAATGGATTAGGCCCATCTGTTACCATCTCAGAGTCCGAGGGAGTGCCGAGACGTTGTGGGCGCTACGCACGACTACCTCTGAGGTGGTGGTCGTGGGTGTTGCCAAATTTCTGGGCTGGGCATGGGTTATTAGAGCCAGACATCTGCAGGCATTCTGATTCTTAATAATTTTTTTCCGGGTTTTTTGTATATGCGATCTTTGTCACACTGTTTAATTTTTTTTTAACGAGAAATTGTCTATGTAACTATGATGATTTTAAATTAGTATTCATGTATGTTTTATCACTATTTTTATTCTGTCGTAAGCTGTCTTTTATGATGTAAAAATCGCAATAAAGACTTTAAAACCTGAACCTGACTGCCAAAGAGAAGCTCTAGCAACCTCAATAGATTTGGGATTTGTCTTGCGTTGTGTTATCACTTTATTACTTTGTTTGCGTGCTGCATAAGTACTATACACATTAACCCTATCTTAAGCATAAGTGATCTTGAGGGTAAGCACAGGCTTACCTAGTGACTTTTGTGGTTAACCAGGCAAGGATTATGTTTATTACTTGAGTGGTGCTTCCACCGCCTCTCTCACCCAGTTTCTAACGCTTGGTCAGTTTAAATTAATTGTTTATGAATGAAGCCAAAGCAGAGTTATCAGTACATGCCTGGAAGGACTCTCAGGTGCTAGGAATTCCTTTTAAATGAGCCGACATGGATGACCTCAGAATGAATCTATCCTTTGTGGCAGAGGGGGCATTGACGCAGGGTTTTCAATTATCTCTATCCAGACCTTTTCAAATGATTGTCGCTAATGGTGCTTAAATCAGACATTTTAACATAACACTCTTAGGCTAAACAAGACCATAGGAATTTCATGTGCACCTTGCAAAAAAAAGTTCCTATTAGCGGAATAATATTTATAGTGAAACTATCCGTTTAACCCACTAATACATTTTGAAGCTGATTATTGAATTAGATCTCTTGCAATTTCTCATGCATCAACTAAACATTTCGGACTAGCGATCCTTTAACACAACTGCCATGTTTTGCACGCAGGGGTCCTAGGTAGCATCAAATAGATGATGAGATGGAAGCTTGAGTTGTCTATGATCAGGGCTGGACTTAGAACCAAAACAAGACCCGGCAAAGTGCTCTGCGGACCGCCTGGGGGGTTAGGGGTGCGACCGAGCTGTTTGCCAGTGCCGGTTTCGGACGATTTTGTTACAGGGTCCGATATTATACCTGTACTGCAAAAACGGCCCTGTAACAAAAACAACACCCCACAGGCCAAAAACCATCCCTCACACTGGCAGCCCACCGGGGAAAAACCTAGTGCCCGCTACGCCCAGTCTGGCCCTGTCTATGATGCATCTCAGAACCCTGAGGCAAAAGCCATTGCCTTACTCACTGATAAGTCTGGTATTTTGCCTCCCACCACACCTCTCTTTAAATCTTTCTCCTGCCAAAATATAAAAACATTATTCTTGGCCTCTGGCTACCCTACCACATTTCTCTCTAGAGCTTTCCTTTTCTTCCTTGCTCCAAGTTGTGCTCTCTGCTCTTCATTCAATGCTTAAAGGCTCTCTGAGAGCCATGGCAGGATAACTTGGAACTGATTTATCAGTTTTCAACAGTATGAAACAACTTTTTTCTCCCAGTTTTTCTGTCATAGCAATACCAGGATTTGGAATTCGGTATTCATGCTAATGGCTCTCCCTTATAGTCATACATAGCAAAATATTAATGGCTGGTGAACAAGTCACATAACAGACTAGATATTTCACAGAGTCAGGTCAGCGGTAAAATGTTTGAGTCTGGTGCGCAAGGCACAAACATTTATTTATAAAGTTTTGTATAGCGCCAACGTGACCCTTACGGGTATCAGAGCACTTCACAATTTTGGGTAAGAGGGATACAGTTTTGGGAGGCAAAATAATCATTACATAATTATGCAAGACACGTGCAGGACTCCTGTAGGTGTTGGAACTCATCACATAAGGGTACAGTAATGGGTGAGGAACATTCAAATATATGTATGTACAGTGCATGTTAACAATGTTGTTCAAGATATGTGGGAGTAGCTTCTGAATGTAAGTCTGAATATCTTTTCCCACTCAAGCAAGACCTTGAATCCTAATGTTGTAGCAAGATGGGCTTTCCAGATCCCCTTGCCCTAAAGCTTTTTACCCTTTGATAACACTCCAGATTGTGCCAACTTCATCCTTTATTGGTTAAAGAAACTTTTGGAGGAACTCGTGTGATATTTGACTTATATGATTGATTATCCAGCCAACAGTTGTTAGCCCAGCTGTTTAGTTTGTTGCCCACTACTAAGTTTGATTTTATCCACGTTAAGCACTGGATAGGAAACAGACTCAAAACAAGCTAAAAGGCCTAAAAGAATCAGGAATGCAACAGATGGAGGGCATCCAACAGGGACGTCAAGACTTAATCAGAGGAGTGCATTGGTCTAAAACCTGATTGTTGCGGGCTGAGCAATTATTTTCCAAATAACTTGATAACTGATTATTAGCCAGGCTTTGCATCAGTTTGGTGGCAAACGATAAAAATGATACAGGTCGGTAATTGACGTAAACTTTAATTATGCTCCAAAGACAGCAGTATTTTCCCACCCATTAGGTACCTGGCCTGATACATTAATTCTGTAAGTTTAATTCAAATAATTTCACAAACTGTGTGAATGATCTTCATCCTACAGATATCCCGAAGAGATCTTGATAATATCTCTTTCAGCTGCTCAATTAGCTCTTCCTATTTTATAGGCTTAAAACGTATAAAAGTGTTTCCTTGAGAAGTAGGGTCCAGTTAATATGTTATTGAGGGGTCTGCAGAGGGTGAGCTAATTTCTAAAATGCTTCCTGCAAAAAAGTGATAGAGTTGGTTGTATAAAGAGTAGGAGGGCAGAGACTTACATCTTTCACAGTGAGTGGGCCAAACTCTCTAACAATCTCCAAAATCTGTCTAGTCCGAGAGGTGAACTGATTACTCTGAGCACAAAGTGAGTCGAATGTTTTGTTTTAATGGCTATTTTATAGGTTTTAAAATCTGGAAATGGCATTCTTATTAGGGTTTGAGTTAAAAACCTTTCCTCCAGTGTCTTTAGACTTTCTTACATGCTTTCTAGCAACATCAATTTGCTATTGATACACACTTCATACAACTTTCAAGAGGACAACAGAATCAAGACCAGTCGGCACTACAATGTCTTCATCTGCCTTAAACAGATGCATCAGGTGGATGATTGAACAAGGGAGGGTTGAAATGTGCAGGTTTGAGTCACAATCAACAGGAGTTTCCAAGGCACTAAAAGCCCTGGTAGTGGGAGCTAGATTGGACAGCATTTTCAAGGATGTCAAGTGGTGTGGGTATTCTACATTTAAGTGGTTTTATTTTAAAGCTATGCAGTATAGTCGGTGTTGAGTACGCTTTAAACTATGCATAATCCTTCCCTACGGTCTTGACAAAAAGTGAGATTTTCATAGACATGGCAGAAAGAAGCTAGAATAATTACCATTCTTTTCTTAAGATGATGAGACAAATAGTTCCTTAATGAATTTCCACCTTTTACTGAATGGTTGGAAAGTATGACCTGGGGGTTCAATGAAAGCAACAGGTTGCTGTGACAGTCATGGCTACATGGATGATGCTAGAGCAAATACAATTGGCATGACATGCTGCTGTTTTAAGGCTTCTGGTAGGCATCAGACTGGATCCAGATATTTAAAAGCAGCAGTACTCTTGTATACCAGTAGATGCCGTTGTGCACCTCCGTGCTGACGTTGTTCCACTCCAGAAGACTTGGGTGTAAATAACCATATCCAGGTGTGCTGATGCCAGTTCCTTTGTATACATGCTTTTTGAGGCGGAAACAGAGCTTACTCCTCCTCTCTTTGACAACTGTTTTTCTCCCAAAACGTTCTTTTTCAGAGTCCCAGTGACAATATGTCACCTACCAAAACAACAGGGCTTAAACATTTCAGGGAATGTTGAAAACCAATGTCTGTGACAGATCCCCATGAACTATGTCTGTGGTGCCTAGGGTCTGAGGAGGTCCTTGACCTGACCCTACCTACAACAGAGGTGAAAACTAACATCTTGACGAACAAGTTACTTACATTCCATAACGCTTTAGCTGGTAGAGACTCTCTCTAGACGCTGATTCTTTATATGAGAATATTCCATAGTGTCAGACTGCATCCTGAATCATTTTTTGCAATTTCCCCTTGCATGCTGGTAGTTGGCATTGTTTGGCACTGTATCGTATTGTTGGCGTAGTCAGCAGCAGATGTGACATTCGCGGTGCCAACATAGGCCCCGCCCCAGGGAGCAAACCTCCGTTTATAACAGTCTTTTTTTTATTTTTAATCCTTGCAATTTATTATGATATGAGCTTTGAAAAAAGGAAGAAACGAAAAGAAGATGTGTACAAAGAATGTGTTTGTATTGTGGTAAATCTGGATATTATCTAAAAGATTGTCACAGTAAACATAGAATTTTCAAGAGTCACATACAGATGCCTTCAGTTAGAAAGGTTACAACCAGTGGATATCTGAGTGCCTCGACAATAAATGGTGCTGCCTTGTTGAGTGAAGATAAGCAGTTTGTCACAAAATAGGCAGCTAATACTATGTAGTGATTGATTACTCATTTAGCAGTTCCTAACAAAATTATTTTATCCAATGAACAAGGTGAATTGGTTTCAGGACTTCAGGTCAGGTTTAGGTGTCTCAAGGAATTATATAGTTATTAAGTTTGGACAATCATTAGAGATACCTTTGATCACTAAGAATGTTCCTGCAGAGGTTAGGGCAGTAGATGGTTCAGTATTTGCCTTCAATGTTAATATATTCACACAATCTTTATGGTGGGTTTTGCAAGTCACTATGAATAGAATAGTTTTGATCTGATTGATGCCCCTCATTAGGTCGAGCCTAGCTATTGCGTAAGCAATCGCTATGCGAGATTATAGTAAGGGGAAAAGAAAAGTCTACCAAAGACCTCTGGAATGTGGTTTATGGCCAGTGCATGTGAGGCTTTAAAGTGCAAAGCAGGCATCTGGCATTGACTTGAAAGCAGGAGACTGCTTTCGCCAGCGCGCGCTTGGCCTCACTTCCTGCTCCCCCTCTTACAGCAATTAACTTTCGTTCACTCACACCTCATATGCTCCTTCCCTCCCACCCTTCCTTTGATGTCCGCTTTTCTTTTCACAAGGCCCTGCGCATACCCAGAGGACTACGGATCGCATTAAAACCATCTTTATGCAAAAACTCACAGGTGTTCCAAGAAAAGTGGAACGCCATCCTAAATAAATGTAGTCTTGACTTAATTCTCTTGATCGTGGAGGAGTTATCTACCATTCTGCTGGAACTGACAAAAGAAATAACTGACATTGAACAGGAACTCAAGGACTCTATCACTCCAGAGGAATTATCTAAAATTCTTGAAGATATAACTTTACAGCTAGACAAACACACCAAGGAGATTAACTAACGAAAAATCCGCAAATTTCGCCGCGACACCCTAGACTATAAGTTAGGGGAGGTCTACACCTGGGCATACGTATATGCCCAGCGTCGCCCGAACAAACCCTTCAACCAAAACACCGATACATCATCCTCAGGCAGTGAAAGCACCAACCGCCCACCAAGAAAAACAACCCCAGAATTCACCAGACCAGGAGAATCACGAGACTCAAGGCAAAAATCCATTCCAAACAGTACAGACGATACCCCTACGACATCTGTGCCTTTTTTAGAGGCAGGACTAAACAAAACAAACAACCCCGGAGGGGAAAAAGAGCAGGAAAAGGATCAAGAAGACACCCAACCATTGAACAAAAAGAAAGCCAAGGGGAAGAAGAATCGTTAGTTATAAATATATCAGACACACATCTCACCAACCAAGAAATTAAACTCCTCCAAAGAGGTACATCCTTCATTCCCACAAGCACCACAAACTTATTGGAGTTGGAAGTCAGCACCTTCAAGTTGACTCGGAAACTACGTTTGAGACACTTCTTCGACAACATCTTACCACCGGTTACTGACACCAAAATGGACCAATTGTGGGGCCTACGCCCATCCAGCACCTACATGCCTCCATGCAGCCACAAAAGTATAGATACTTTTGAAAGTCTTGTGAGACAAGACATCTCAAAACTGAATCTGAACAAAAAAACACGACAAAATATCACCACGAAAGATAAAGATACCCTAAAGAAAATCGCAGGTAATAACACCATTAAATGCCTCAAAGCTGACAAAGGGGGTGCCCTTGTCATCCTCAACACCAGCATGTATGAGGGTAAAATTAAGGAACACATCTCTGACCTGGAAACATACTTCCCCCTTGGAGGCAATCCTACCCTCCAACACAAAAATGAACTCATGGAACTTGTCACCAAAGCGCATGAAGACGGCATCATTGATGATCGCACCAAAAAATACCTGATAGTAGAACATCCCAGAAGTCCATCGATAACCATGTTGCTGAAGATTCACAAAAACTTGACGAACCCCCCATTCCGACCCATCGTATCCACAAGAGGGTCCCTACACGAGCCGATTGGTAAATTCCTTGATCGATACCTTCAACCATCCGTAACTAAGCTAAAAAGTTACATTAAAGACACCACAGAATTAAAAAAAAAACTTTACAAAATCATCATCACCAATGACGTACCATTGATCCTATGCACCGCCGATGTGAAAAGCCTCTACACCTCCATTCCCCATGGCGGTGGCATCGAGGCTATTGAAAATGTCCTATTGAACAGTGACATCACGGAATCTCTCCAAACCTTCCTCATGGAATTGATGATATATACACTCTATCATAGCTACTTTGTACATGACCAACAGTGGTACCTACAAATGTCCGGCATGTCAATGGGCAATTGCGCAGCACCGACCTACGCGAATTTATACATGGGCGAATTTGAGTCAAAACATATCTACACTGACACTAATTGGACCGACAACCTCCTATTATATGTTCGCTACATAGACTACCTTTTCTTCATCTGGAAGAACACCCAACATACTCTAGAGAAGGCTCTAAACACACTAAATACCAAAGATAACCGCATCATACTAACATGGAACATCAGCGACAAAGAAATTACATTTCTTGATGTCATGATAAAACTCTCAGAAACAGGATTAGAAACAGATCTTTTCCGGAAAGCAACTGACCGTAATAATACTCTCCATCACACCAGTTTCCACCAGGATTCTTTGAAAAGACATTTACCATTCAGCCAAATGTTAAGAGTAAAACGAATCGTATCAGATCCAGATGTATGCATCACCCAAATTACACAAATGGCCAAAAGGTTTCAAAGCAGAGGGTATCCACAAACAACCCTCAACGAAGCAATCACCAAAGTATCTAACATCACACGAGAGGAAGCCCTTAGAGGATCCACTACCAAAAAAGACAGCAAAAGAATGGTATTAGTATCAAGATACTCTACTGCCAGTAAAACTTTCAAAAGTATCATCTTGAAACATTGGCGCATCTTGTCGTCTGAACCTGACTTTGGGAACATCTTCAAAGAACCACCATTCTTCGCTTACACAAGAACTGAAAATTTCAAAGAATTATTATCCAAGCCGCCGAATGAACAGGTTTCACACACTGGCACACGTCCGTGCCATAATTGTAACAGCTGTAACAATGTCATTCCTGGAAACAGTATCAACCACCCAATGAGAGGTTTCAAAATTAAACTCAATGTGGATGCCACATGCGACTCCTCCAATCTTATCTACCTTCTCAAATGCCCATGTGGCATGATCTACGTGGGAAAAACCACCAGAAAAATTAAGGTTCGCCTCAACGAACATAAATCAAACATCCGAACAAAAAATCAGAAATCCAATGTTGCCATTCATTTTAATGACTTCAACCACAACGTGGCTCAACTTAAATATTTGGTACTTGAGATTATTTGCAAAAAAGAAGGCAAAGACTATAACAAGGTTCTCCTTCAACGGGAAACAGCCTGGATTTACAGGCTTCAGGCGATGAAGCCGCACGGTCTAAACGACCGCATTGAACTTAGTGCCTTCTTGTAGTACCCTGTGTGGTACCTTGTTCTCACTTTGCCCCTTGGCAGCATCAGCTTGAATGTCATTACTGTTTTTGAATTACATTCTTATGTATGTTCTTTACTACACTTTACAGCCATGCACCTATAAAACTCAGTTTTTTTCCCCACCCCACACCCCAGCTGTCCGCAGATCCCTTTAAACCTCACCATTCCATAATTTTTGGTTATAACCTCCCCACTTCAATATGGCGACTTGAATGCCATCTCAACCCTAGTCCTTTTACGATGTTTAAGATCGAGCCACATGACTAGTCACATGGCTCCGTCTCACCTCGTCAATCACAACTTTATGTTCCACTTCGCGTCAACTCCGCATCAGATTGCCGTTACCACAGCAGCTGACGAAACACAACCTGAAGCGTCTTGCAAGCGCTCGATAAATCTTACAAGTAAGTCGGGCCCCGACGGGTATCATAATGCCGTTTCACCACTCGGTTTGAAACGTTCATTTACGATACTTTCCTTATTTTTCGCCTAGGTTTTCACCAAACAGACCTACTACCCTGGCGTAAGTGTTTCAACAAGCGCTTGCATGACTCATTTTTTACCCAGTTCACTATTTGTTTCTAAACATCGCCACGTCCCCCAAAAAATCCCCTAGGGTTATAAGGTATTTTTACACTTGCTATTATGTGACTAGGCTAGCATGTTTACCAGTTGATTTTACACCATTGTAATGTTTTGAACATATATATGTCTTCAAGTTAGATCTACATTCTAAAGGCGTTTATCATTATGTTTTCAGTGCTCCTTGAGAAAGGGCTCTTCCGACCTGAAATGCATTGGAGCATTTGTCTCGTGTGAACAACTACAGTTTCCATACAATTTAATCATATGCATTAATATGGATTAAAGGAGTTAAAAAAAACTAAATATATGAACAATGTTGAAAAATTTGAACCTAAAATAAAAGCAAGCCAATTTGGAAACCCAAAGGAGTCTGTCGTGATTGCGACGAACCAATAAGGTGTGCCCAGTCACAAGGATGCGTCTCCACACATGGTAACGCACTCAACCAGCCGCTTTTCTTAATTTCTCATCCCTACCCCTCTCTCTCCACCCTCCAACTCTACCCTCCACCTTCCAACTCCACCCTCCAACTCCACCCTCCAACTGCAACCTCCAACTCCAACTCCACCCTCCAACTCCACCCTCCAACTCCTACTCCACCCTCCAACCACAAATCCACCCTCCAACTCCACCCTCCAACTCCAACTCCACCCTCCACCCTCCAACTCCAACTCCACCCTCCAACTTCAACTCCACCTCCACCCTCCAACTCCACCCTCCAACTCGAACTCCACCCTCCAACTCCACCCTCCAACTCCACCCTCCAACTCCAACTCCACCCTCCAACTCCACCCTCCAACTCCAACTCCACCGTCCAACTCCACCCTCCAACTTCACCCTCCACCCTCGAACTCCTCCCTCCAACTCCAAATCCTACTCCACACTCCACCCTCCATCTCCACCCTCCAACTCCAACTCCACCCTCCAACTTCAACTCCACCCTTCAACTCCACCCTCCAACTCCACCCTCCAACTCCACCCTCCAACTCCAACTGCACCCTCCAACTCCACCTCCGCCCTCCAACTCCACCCTCCAACCTCAACTCCACCCTCTAACTCCACCCTCCAACTCCACCCCCACCCTCCAACTTCACCCTCAACTCCACACTCCAACTCCAACTCCACCCTCCACCATTCAACTCCACCCTCCAACTCCACCCTCCAACTCCAACTCCACCCTCCAACTCCACCCTCCAACCCCAACTCCACCCTCCAACTCCACCTTCCAACTCCAACTCCACCCTCCAACTCCACCCTCCAACTCCAACTCCACCCTCCAACTTCAACTCCACCCTTCAACTCCACCCTCCAACTCCACCCTCCAACTCCACCCTCCAACTCCAACTGCACCCTCCAACTCCACCTCCGCCCTCCAACTCCACCCTCCAACCTCAACTCCACCCTCTAACTCCACCCTCCAACTCCACCCCCACCCTCCAACTTCACCCTCAACTCCACACTCCAACTCCAACTCCACCCTCCACCATTCAACTCCACCCTCCAACTCCACCCTCCAACTCCAACTCCACCCTCCAACTCCACCCTCCAACCCCAACTCCACCCTCCAACTCCACCTTCCAACTCCAACTCCACCCTCCAACTCCACCCTCCAACTCCAACTCCAACTCCACCCTCCAACTCCAACTCCACCCTCCAACTCCAACTCCACCCTTCAACTCCAACTCCACCCTCCAACTCAAACTTACCCTCCACTACATCCTCCAACTCCAACTCCACCCTCAAACTCCAACTCTAACTCCAACCTCCAACTCCACCCTCCACCTCCAACTCCACCCTCCAACTCCAGCTCCACCCTCCAACTCCACCCTCCAACTACAAACTCCAACTCCACCCTCCAACACCAACTCCACCCTCCAACTCTACCCTCCAACTCCACCCTCCAACTCCACCCTCCAACTCCATCCTCCAACTCCAACTCCACCCTCCAACTCCAACTCCAAACCTACAACTCCAACTGCACCCTCCAACTCCAACTTCACCCTCCAAATCCACCCTCCAACTCCACCCTCTAACTCCACCCTCCAACTCCACCCTCCAACTCCAACTCCACCCTCCAACTCCACCCTTCAACTCCACCCTCCAACTCCACCCTCCAACTCCAACTCCTCCCTCCAACTCCAACTCCACACTCCAACTCCACACTCCAACTCACTCCAACTCCAACTCAACCCTGCAACTCCACCCTCCAACTCCAACTCCACCCTCCAACTCCACCCCCACCCTCCAACTCCAACTCCACCCTCCAACTCCACCCTCCACCCTTTAACTCCACCCTCCAACTCCACCCTCCAACTCCACCCTCCAACTCCACCCTCCAACTCCAACTCCACCCTCCAACTCCACCCTCCAACTCCACCCTCCAACTCTACCCTCCAACTCTACCCTCCAACTCCACCCTCCAACTCCACCCTCCAACTCCAACTCCAAATCTACCCTCCAACTCCACCTGCCAATGCCAACTCCACCCTCCAACTCCAACTGCACCCTTCAACTCCACCCTCCAACTCCACCCTCCACCTCCACCCTCCAACTACACCCTCCAACTACACCCTCCAACAACACAATCCAACTCCAACTCCACCCTCCAACTGCAACCTCCAACCCACCCTCCACACTCCAACTCCACCCTCCAACTCCACCCTCCAACTCCAACCTCCAACTCCACCCTCCAACTCCAACTCCATCCTCCAAATCCAACTCCACCCTCCAACTCCAACTCTACCTTCCAACTCCAACTCCACCCTCCAACTCCACCCTCCAACTCCAACTCCACCCTCCAACTCCACCCTCCAACTCCACCCTTCAACTCCAACTCCACCCTCCAACTCCAACTTCACCCTCCAACTCCACCCTCCAACTTCAACTCCACCATCCAAATCCAACTCCACCATCCACCCTTCAACTCCACCCTCCAACTCCACCCTTTAAATCCAACTCCACCCTCCAACTCCACCCTCCAACTACAACTCCACCCTCTAACTCCACCCTCCAACTCCAACTCCACCCTCCAACTCCACCCTCCAACTCCACCCTCCAACTCCACCCTCCAACTCCAACTCCACCCTCCACCATTCAACTCCACGCTCCAATTCCACCCTCCAACTCCACCCTCCAACTCCAACTCTACCCTCCAACTCCACCCTCCAACTCTACCTTCCAACTCCACCCTCCAACTCCAACCTCCAACTCCAAATTCACCCTCCAACTCCACCCGCCAACTCCAACTCCACCCTCCAACTCCAACTACACCCTCCAACTACACCCTCCAACTACACCCTCCAACTACACCCTCCAACTCCAACTCTACCCTCCAACTCCAACCTCCACCCTCCAACCCACCCTCCACCCTCCAACTCCACCCTTCAACTCCACCCTTCAACTCCAACCCCACCCTCCAACTGCACAATCCAACTCCACCCTCCAATTCCACTCTCCAACTCCAACTCCTCCCTCCAACTCCAACTCCACCCTCCAACTCCACCCTCCAACTCCAACTCCACCCTCCAACTCCAACTCCAACTCCAGCTTCCAACTCCAACTCCACCCTCCAACTCCAACTCCACCCTCCAACTCCACCCTCCAACTCCACCCTCCAACTCCACCCGTCCAACTCCACCTCCACCCTCCAACTCCAACTCCACCCTCCAGCTCCAACTCCACCCTCCAACTCCGCCCTACAACTCCAACTCCACCCTCCAACTCCAACTCCACCCTCCAACTCCGCCCTCCAACTCCAACTCCACCCTCCAACTCCAACTTCACCCTCCAACTCCACCCGCCAACTCCAACTCCACCCTCCAACTCCAACTCCACCCTCCAACTCCACCCTCCAACTCCAACTGCACCCTCCAACTCCACCTCCACCCTCCAACTCCAACTCCACCCTCCAACTACAACTCCACCCTCCAACTCTAACTCTACCCTCCAACTCCGCTCTACAACTCCAACTCCACCCTCCAACTCCAACTCCACCCTCCAACTCCATCCTCCAACTCTACCCTCCAACTTCACCCTCCAACTCCAACTCCACCCTCCAAATTCAACTCTACCCTCGAACTCCACCCTCCAACTCAAACTCCACCCTCCAACTGCACCCTCCAACTCCAACTCCACCCTCCAACTCCAACTCCAGCCTCCAACTCCACCATCCAATTCCACCCTCCAACTACACCCTCCAACTCCAACTCCACCCTCCAACTCCACCCTTCAACTCCAGCTCCACCCGCAAACTCCACCCTCCAACTCTTCCCTCCAACTCCACCCTCCAAACCCAACTCCAACTCCACCCTCCAACTCCAACTCCATCCTTCAACTCCAACTCCACCCTCCAACTTCACCCTCCTACTCCAACTCCACCCTCCAACTCCACCCTCCAACTCCACCCTCCAACTTCAACTCCACCATCCAAATCCAACTCCACCATCCACCCTTCAACTCCACCCTCCAACTCCACCCTTTAACTCCAACTCCACCCTCCAACTCCACCCTCCAACTACAACTCCACCCTCTAACTCCACCCTCCAACTCCAACTCCACCCTCCAACTCCACCCTCCAACTCCACCCTCCAACTCCACCCTCCAACTCCAACTCCACCCTCCACCATTCAACTCCACGCTCCAATTCCACCCTCCAACTCCACCCTCCAACTCCAACTCTACCCTCCAACTCCACCCTCCAACTCTACCTTCCAACTCCACCCTCCAACTCCAACCTCCAACTCCAAATTCACCCTCCAACTCCACCCGCCAACTCCAACTCCACCCTCCAACTCCAACTACACCCTCCAACTACACCCTCCAACTCCAACTCTACCCTCCAACTCCAACCTCCACCCTCCAACCCACCCTCCACCCTCCAACTCCACCCTTCAACTCCACCCTTCAACTCCAACTCCACCCTCCAACTGCACAATCCAACTCCACCCTCCAATTCCACTCTCCAACTCCAACTCCTCCCTCCAATTCCAACTCCACCCTCCAACTCCACCCTCCAACTCCAACTCCACCCTCCAACTCCAACTCCAACTCCACCCTCCAACTCCAACTCCAGCTTCCAACTCCAACTCCACCCTCCAACTCCACCCTCCAACTCCACCCTCCAACTCCACCCGTCCAACTCCACCTCCACCCTCCAACTCCAACTCCACCCTCCAGCTCCAACTCCACCCTCCAACTCCGCCCTACAACTCCAACTCCACCCTCCAACTCCAACTCCACCCTCCAACTCCGCCCTCCAACTCCAACTCCACCCTCCAACTCCAACTCCACCCTCCAACTCCAACTCCACCCTCCAACTCCACCCTCCAACTCCAACTCCACCCTCCAACTCCACCCTCCAACTCTACCTTCCAACTCCACCCTCCAACTCCAACCTCCAACTCCAACTTCACCCTCCAACTCCACCCGCCAACTCCAACTCCACCCTCAAACTCCAACTCCACCCTCCAACTCCACCCTCCAACTCCAACTGCACCCTCCAACTCCACCTCCACCCTCCAACTCCAACTCCACCCTCCAACTACAACTCCACCCTCCAACTCTAACTCTACCCTCCAACTCCGCTCTACAACTCCAACTCCACCCTCCAACTCCAACTCCACCCTCCAACTCCATCCTCCAACTCTACCCTCCAACTTCACCCTCCAACTCCAACTCCACCCTCCAAATTCAACTCTACCCTCGAACTCCACCCTCCAACTCAAACTCCACCCTCCAACTGCACCCTCCAACTCCAACTCCACCCTCCAACTCCACCCTCCAACTACACCGTCCAATTCCACCCTCCAACTACACCCTCCGACTCCAACTCCACCCTCCAACTCCACCCTTCAACTCCAGCTCCACCCGCAAACTCCACCCTCCAACTCTTCCCTCCAACTCCACCCTCCAAACCCAACTCCAACTCCACCCTCCAACTCCAACTCCATCCTCCAACTCCAACTCCACCCTCCAACTTCACCCTCCAACTCCAACTCCACCCTCCAACTCCACCCTCCAACACCAACTACACCCTCCAAATCCAACTCCACCAACTCCACCCTCCAACTCCACCCTCCAACTCCAACTCCACCCTCCAACTCCAACTCCACCCTCCAACTCCAGCCTCCAACTCCAACTCCACCCTCCAACTCCACCCTCCAACTCTACCCTCCAACTCCAACTCTAACTCCACCCTCCAACTCCAACTCCACCCGCCAACTCCAACTCCACCCTAAAATTCCAACTGCACCCTTCAACTCCACCCTCCAACTCCAACTCCACCCTCCAACTCCAATTCCACCCTCCAACTTCAACTCCACCTTCGAACTCCAACGTCACCCTCCAACTCCACCCTCCAACTCCAACTCCACCCTCCAACTCCACCCTCCAACTCCACCCACCAACTCCACCCTACAACTCCAACTCCACCCTCCAACTCCACCTCCACCCTCCAACTCCAACTCCACCCTCCACCCTCCAACTCCACCATCCAACTCCAACTCCACCCTCCAACTCCAACTCCACCCTCCAACTCCAACTCCACCTTCCAACTCCAACTCCACCCTCCAACTCCACCCTCTAACTCCACCCTCCAACTCCAACTCCAACTCCACCCTCCAACTCCACCCCTCCAACTCCACCTCCATCCTCCAACTCCAACTCCACCATCCAGCTCCAACTCCACCCTCCAACTCCGCCCCACAACTCCAACTCCACCCTCCAACTCCAACTCCACCCTCCAACTCCACCCTCCAACTCCGCCCTCTAACTCTACCTTCCAACTCCACCCTCCAACTCCAACCTCCAACTCCAACTTCACCCTCCAACTCCACCCGCCAACTCCAACTCCACCCTCCAACTCCAACTCCACCCTCCAACTACAGCCTCCAACTCCAACTCTACCCTCCAACTCCAACCTCCACCCTCCAACCCATCCTCCACCCTCCAACTACACCCTCCAACTCCACCCTTCAACTCCACCCTTCAACTCCAACTCCACCCCTCCAACTGCAACTCCACCCTCCAACTCCAACTCCACCCTCCCACTCCACCCTCCAACTCCACCCTCCAACTCCAACTGCACCCTCCAACTCCACCTCCACCCTCCAACTCCAACTCCACCCTCCAACTCCAACTCCACCCTCCAACTCTAACTCCACCCTCCAACTCCGCTCTACAACTCCAACTCCACCCTCCAACTCCAACTCCACCCTCCAACTCCATCCTCCAGCTCCAACCTCCAACTTCACCCTCCAACTCCAACCCCACCCTCCAACTTCAACTCCACCCTCCAACTCCACCCTCCAACTCCAACTCCACCCTCCAACTCCACCCTCCAACTCCAACTCCACCCTCCAACTCCACCCTCCAACTCTACCTTCCAACTCCACCCTCCAACTCCAACCTCCAACTCCAACTTCACCCTCCAACTCCACCCGCCAACTCCAACTCCACCCTCCAACTCCAACTCCACCCTCCAACTACACCCTCCAACTACACCCTCCAACTCCAACCTCCACCCTCCAACCCACCCTCCACCCTCCAACTACACTCTCCAACTCCACCCTTCAACTCCACCCTTCAACTCCAACTCCACCCTCCAACTGCACAATCCAACTCCACCCTCCAACTCCACTCTCCAACTCCACCCTCCAACTCCAACTCCACCCTCCAACTCCACCCTCCAACTCCACCCTCCAACTCCAACTGCACCCTCCATCTCCACCTCCACCCTCCAACTCCAACTCCACCCTCCAACTCCAACTCCACCCTCCAACTCTAACTCTATCCTCCAACTCCGCTCTACAACTCCAACTCCACCCTCCAACTCCAACTCCACCCTCCAACTCCATCCTCCAACTCTACCCTCCAACTTCACCCTCCAACTCCAACTCCACCCTCCAACTTCAACTCTACCCTCGAACTCCACCCTCCAACTCCAACTCCACCCTCCAACTCCACCTTCCAATTCCAACTCCACCCTCCAACTCCAACTCCACCCTCCAACTACACCGTCCAATTCCACCCTCCAACTACACCCTCCGACTCCAACTCCACCCTCCAACTCCACCCTCCAACTCCAGCTCCACCCGCAAACTCCACCCTCCAACTCTTCCCTCCAAACCCAACTCCAACTCCACCCTCCAACTTCAACTCCACCCGCCAACTCCAACTCCACCCTCCAATTCCAACTGCACCCTTCAACTCCACCCTCCAACTCCAACCTCCACCCTCCAATTCCAACCTCCACCCTCCAACCCACCCACCACCCTCCAACTCCACCCTCCAATTCCACCCTTCAACTCCACCCTCCAACTTTAACTCCACCCTCCAACACCAACTCCACCCTCCAACTCCAACTCCACCCTCCAACTCCACCTCCACCCTCCAACTCCGCCCTACAACTCCAACTCCACCCTCCAACTCCACCCTCCAACTCCAACTCCACCCTCCAACTCGTACCTCCAACTCCAACTCCACCCTCCAACTCCAACTCCACCCTCCAACTCCAACAACACCCTCCAACTCCAACTCCACCCTCCAACTCCAATTCCACCCTCCAACTCCACCCTCCAATTCCACCCTCCAACTCCACCCTCCAACTCCAACTCCAAATCCACCCTCCAACCCCACCCGCCAACTCCAACTCCACCCTCCAACTGCACCCTTCAACTCCATGCTCCAACTCCACCCTCCAACTCCACCCTCCAACTCCAACTCCACCCTCCAACTCCAACCTCCACCCTCCATCCCACCCTCCACCCTCCAACTCCACCCTCCAACTCCACCCTTCAACTCCACCCTCCAATTCAAACTCCACCCTCCAACTCCAACTCCACCCTCCAACTCCACCCTCCAAATCCACCCTCCAACTCCACCCTCCATCACGCAAGAACACCACCACATCCCTCAGGGACACCACCACATCACTCAGGGGCACCACCACATCACTCAGGGGCACCACCACATCACTCAGGGACACCACCACATCACTCAGGGACACCACCACATCACTCAGGAACACCACCACATCATTCAGGGACACCACCACCTCATTCAGGGACACCACCACATCACTCTGGGAATAACACCACATCACTCAGGAACACCCCCACATCACTCAGGGACACCACCACATCAGTCGGGGACACCACCACATCACTCAGGGACACCACCACATCACTCTGGGACACCACTAATTCACTCTGGGACACCACCACATCACTCTAATACGCCGCCACTTCACTCAGCCCAACCACATCATCACTCAGCACCACAACAGCACTGTCCTTGCTTGCTACCAACAAGCATTGCCATAGCCGATAGGACCCTCCAACTCCAACTGCACCCTCCAACTCCAACTCCACCCTCCAACTCCAACTCCACCCTCCAACTCCAACTCCACCCTCCAACTCCAACTCATTGAACTCTCACAATACGTCTGTCCTCACATCCAGTTCAAAGATATACACACACACACATAATCTATTACAGGGGCTCTGGGTGGCCTGCATTCATAAAATATCACTGTCACCCACACATCCATTCTGCAAGCAGGAGGAGTGTAATGCTCCCCTACAAGTCTCTTATGCCAACTACAATCCCTCCAAGAGACCTGCCCATTCCTTATTTTGATTAATCTACATACTTACTCCAGTAACTTATAAATTAGCTGATTAGGTAATTTGAAAGGCTTTTTGAACAGCCTTGGTGCCATCTTGAGCTGTTCTTACAATCTATTTCCTTCATGCTTATACATTTAGCTTGCAACTTGAAAAGCAACCAAAAATATGTTTAAACAATGACGCTGTTGTAGACAGAGAATAGTTGTTCCACAAGCAGGTGATGTTTTAGGGCATTATTCTCATATAGCAAAATGAAGCTGATTCCATGTAACAAAAGCACTTTGGATAGTTAAAAATCATTTACAAGGTCCCATAGGGCCAACATGTTTCATCCCAAGTCTAGACAATTGTTTAGTAGTCACTTATAGAAAGGGAGTATTACTTGATGAAAATATTAATCCCCACAGTTTCTGATATAGGCCAATCCTTTTATGAGAATAGTAACTTAAGGTCTGGGTTTTAGGGATGAGAAGTGAGGAATTCTTTTGTACAGCACATTGCAGTGAAGGTGTTTTCTCATTCTATTTGGCGAAATGATATTAAAATATTTTGGTATTTGGGGATTTAGTATAACAACAGCATAGGTGAGAATCAAGTTTTCTTTTCTCCTCTCGCCTCCCCTGAACTGAACCCTGTTTATAGACATAATGTTCTTTCTCTAATATTCCCCTTTAGACATCAGAAATTATTCATGTTAAAAAATAAGGTCGTAGTTCACAGACCCGTCTTGAATCTCCAGTGTTTATAAAGCATATATTGTATACTGCTTCCTACTATGGGAGGTTATGCCACTGATCTCCGACGTTCACAGCTCATGGAATCCTTTGCTCTAAAATTATTGTGACAACTGAAGTTCTTGACTCAACTCATTACTTTTCTTTCTTGATTCCTAGTTAATTGTCTACAGTCTAGTTGAGTGAGCACCATCAACCACAGTTGAAATTTGAATTTCACTCAATTCATGATGTCCAACAATGTGAGTTTTGATTTCATGCCTGTAAGTGTAAATGAGGTATTATGCTTAATTGTCATTATCAGGGTTTGAGTTTCTGAAATAGAAATGAGTACTGCTATTTGAGTGAAAATTCACATGTTAAGTCCCGATTCTAAAAGAAGCTGAAGGTGAACAAAGGTAAAACATAAGACATGCAATGTTTTAAAACAGGAGAGGAAACAATATAGTGTCACCTACTAAAAACACAGGGAGTGAGAAGAGTATTTGTAGTGACCTTTGAACTATGTTTTTGTTTGATGACTGAGAAATTATCGGACCTAAATATATGGGAGCAGATTTACAATCCCCATAGGCCGCGGTGCATCTAGTTGCATGAGGCACTTGTGGCGTAGCCTGCTGAGTGATATTTACAAGCACAGGTAAAGTCATTCTGCGTGACTTAACCTGTGCTCGTAAGTATCGCCCCAGTTCATGCCTCACTTTGCGTGTTAGGGGCGGGACATGGGTGTTGATACGGGTGTTCCCACGCAACATCCATGTCCACTGATGCATTTCCAGATTTACAAGAAATCGTAAATCTGGAAATGTGTCAGAGTGTCAGAAGGTGCCCCTTCCTGCACAAGAACAATCTCCCCATGACGTGGCATCCTTGCACCACTGTGCAAGGATGCCTGCGCCGGCGCATGGCAGCTGTTTGTGTGCCAGCTCAAGTGGAAGCAGAGAGATGCAACATACTGTTGTAAATATGTTGCATCCTTGTGCTTTGAAACTAACACAGTGCAGCACAGCAAAATGACTTGCTTCATCGCGCTGCGTTAGTTTCTTTTAGATCTGCCCCGTGGTTTCTTCCCAACTTACAATGTTAGTTTAAAAGTTCGGGAGGATAAGTAGTGAGCAAATTAGAGTGCCTACTTTAAAGTTTTCACTTTCATGAAAAGAGTTGTCATTTGAGATGTTCTCAATTTTGTTGACAATCAATTTAGTTTCTTAAAAAAAAAAGTAGGGGTGTGATCTCTTTCCCATAGTTGTACAAACATCATGTTTAGAGCTCGCTCCACTACAGGCCTTCAATGTGAAGTGAAAGAGTTACACTTGGTGAAACAATTTACTTCCCCTTCAAGGCAGGAGTGAGATATAGGGCAGCTCACCGAGGAGGCTCATAGAACGTGAAACAACACTGAATCAACCCCAGCCCACAAAACTACTCCTGACCCACCCACCAGCCAACAAACCAACCCGACCCACCCCCTCCAGCCGGCAAAACAAAATCTGACTCACCCCCAGCCTATAAAACTACCCCAACCCCACCAGCCTACTAAACTACAACAAAACAACCCCCAGCCCAAAACTACACCCAGCACAATTAAACTCACCGCTTCCTGCAAGGTCTTCTTGCTTCTGTCCGTAGCAGGCAGCAGTTAGTATGCATATTGCCTTAACCACACATATGCGTGCTTAGGGCATATGTGTGGTTAAGGCATGTGCTGTAGATCTAGCGGACTTGGAACACTCATGGTTTAGACCACAGTGTTCCGACTGTTCCCCGACCATGGCATTTAAATATAGCGGATTCCCTTCAGTAGTTAACTACTACATTTCAACGAGAAAATGGCTGAGCGGCACAGGGTGTAACATTGTATATCAATATGATGAAATGGTGAAATCTGGTTTTAGAGAGAAAGACCAAATGATTCTTTCTGTTTCTCTTGTAGTTCTGCATGCGAGCCCGCCTGAGGGCAGTAATCTGCTGCTGCAGACCAGTCCCCGAGGGAGGTAAGTGGTCGAAAGCAAAACCCCTCATTACCTCATGCCACTAGACATAAATGTACTCTGAGGGGCAGATTTACAAGCCCCTTGACACACCGGTTCATCATTTTTTGTGTTGTACCGGTGGCGCATGGCAACGCTCCATATTTACAAGTACAGGAAAAGCCACCCTGTGTGACTTTGCTTGTCCTTGTAAATATGACCACTTTACACGCAGCACTTTGCATGAAAGGGACTTTCCATGGGTGTTGCTATGGGTGTTCACACGCAGCACCCATGGAACCAGACACATTTTCAGATTCACAAGGAATCATAAACCTGGAAATGAGTGTGAATTCTACGCCTCCCCAGCGGAGGCGTAGGGAGGCGCAACAAGGAGAAATGTATTAATTTCTCCTCGTTTTCTTTTCCTCTTTCTATGTGTGCTGCATTTTGCAGCACACATAGAAAGAGGAAATCACCTCTAATGATTGTTTATGTACAGGAAGGGTTCCCTTGCGGCACATCAACAATCATTGAAACAATGCAGTTTTTCAACTTCTATGGGTGCTAATGCAGCACACATAGAGGTTGAAAAACGGTATTTCAGATTGTTTTTGTGCAGGAAGGGAACCCTTCCTGAACAAAAACAATCTCCCCATGACGCACTGCTCACGGCAGCAGTTTGTACGCCAGCTCAGAGGGGAGCACTGAAATGCGACATATTGTTGTAAATATGTTGCATCCCTGTGCTTTGAAAGTGACTCAATGTGGCTTGCATTAGGCACTGAGGGGCATATTATTAAGGACCAGTGTTAAAATTGTCGCCATTTTATCGGCAGGAAACTGCCGATAAAACGGCGATAATGGGCTTTATAATACACCCTTGTTAATTCCCATAGAAGCCCATGTTAATACCAGAACATGGGCTTCTATGGGAATTAACAAGGGCGTATTATCAAGCCCATTATCTCTGTTTTATCTGCAGTTTCCTGCCGATAAAATGGCAATAATTTTAACACCGGTCCTTGATAATATGCCCCATGGTCACTTTCTTGTAAATCTTGGCAAATTAGGCAATTGCCCAGGGCCCCCACCTTCCAAGAGGCCCCATGGGAAAGTGAACTTTCTCACTATTTAATCTTTGACTATTCTGTTTCTCTGTTAAAATTCTCTACCTCATGCCACTACTGACTCTTTTGAGTCATTTTAAGGACTTTTGGGATCCCTGTCAGGACATATTTAATCTGTTATTGTGTGCTCCTGTTATAGTGTGACATATGATTTAGTATTGTTTGGCATCAAACAGGATTGAAATAGTAGGAAATGGGTAATACATTTCAAATTTGTACTGTACAGATGCCCTCAAATTATGTCTTACCCAGGGCCCCCCAAATCCTTATGAGGACAATAAAGATGATCAAGTGTAGTGTGGGCTGTGAAAATGTGCAGCCAAATGCTGGTGGTGGCCGCAGAGCTACGTTAGACGGCAGGTGTCTTTGGAAATACCTGGCTCACAGAGACCGAGGGACAGTGTATGCTGATGGCAAAAGGAGAAGCCTGGGCTCGCTCACAAATGGAATCTTGTTCAGTACGGACACATTTTTACAGAACTCCTAGGCTGTGGATAGGAGGTACCTAACCCCAGAAATATAAAGCAAAATGAACAGTTGTAGGCTGGGCCACCAAAAATGCTGACATTTTAGAACTTTCATAGATGTGACAAATAGCTTCAGAAGTTATTGTCCAAAACAGTGACCTGGAGAAAATACATTCCAATGGGGAGCATAGGAGCAGGAACACAACTTGTAAGCCTCACTAACAAAATGCAGTGATTTGCTACATGGGCAAATTAGAAGAGCCTGCCATAGCAGTGCCTTCTAAATCTATATATATTAATCTCTTATATTTGATACAAAAGTCACAAACAGCTGCACCATTCCTGGGTAAAAAAAAAACCTTATCATAAATTCACACGTATAGTCACATAACATGAACAATTGTTCAGCTGTATCTGAAGTCTAACATCGATGAGTTGAATTGACCATGCATGGTCCCCCATCTCCCATCCTGACTCAAATATTCACATTTTGCAAACAGAGAAAGGCAGGCAACAACTATACAATTGGCGGAATAGGGAGACCAAGGTTGGAGGGCCTTTTTCACCAGGAGCATTACAGGACTGGCAGTGAAACGTGTAGGTACCGAGTTTCAGGACATTTTTGTATCCATCTTTAAACTGATTAGTTTTCAAGCAAACATGGCTTTAAAACTCTAGTAGATTAATAAGTTATGTTATGTTATGTTAGTTTAAACTATGTTATTATATTTTATTTAATGTTATAATTTCAATCAGCAGCAACTTGGGGCATGAAGGGAGGACCATCTGAGGAGCCACTTTCTTCAGTTTGTGCAGACTTATGGGACTCTGTAATCGAAATTGACATTCAATCTAGAGATACTTGTGCCCTCAAACTAACCCTAATGTCTGACCAAAGGCTCTTTGTGATTAGCAAATGGCATTGGTGTCCTTTTGGATAGGTTAGAGAGCTCCTGGATATGCTGTCTTCTATGCCGGGGGCTTTAACACAGCATAACATTTGAGGAGTCTCATTATAGAAATGGAGAGTAACAGCTCTAGAATGTATCATGAGAGGCACTTTTATTACGTCTGCATAGTTATGGAAGCTTTGTTGGGAGTGCTAATTCTCTTTACATTTCCCTCCGTAGGCTTCCTCACGTGCAAGGTGTAGTTCAAGCAGTTAGATTTACATAGAAGTAGGATACAGGAAATAACTAAACCTGAGCAAGACAGTCTGCCTTTCTCCCACAGAATGCTCTGAAATAAAATCAAGCACTCTATCACATAAATTCAACACATTCTAGATGAATCTATGATCAGTTATCATGGGGGTCTCAACTGCATTTAGGAAACGCCACACAACTCCAACAGAACACATAAGACGGAACATGTTTCACAAACTTAACACAGACAAGATATGTAATTTAGCTGGCCAGCACGTGAGTTACAGTAGCCCTACTGATTACGAAACTCACAACATATTAAATAGAACACCATCCACATATTCAGCATGCCACACACTGCAGGCATGCAGTATGATGGCTATCACAGTAGCTCCTCCAACAGAAAACATTAGCATATAATGAACACGGATTCAGATTCACTATAAAACCAAAAGCTCCAACATTACAAACACTACACACCCAGCACATACACAGAAGCACATGTACACCTATACTTAGCTATTTGGAGCATGTATGCGCTGTTGGTGAACACATACAGCCTTAACCCTTAACTATCCAGTTCACCCAAAGTATGACCAGCCCACAATATCAATAACACATCTTTACTCCATAAAGCAAAGCAGAGGCTGGTCTGCTTTGTTAACACTTGCATCACATGGAAAGCCACCAGATTGCGGACGATACAAAAGCGATACAGCACCATAGGAAAAAGCCTAAGGCAAAATGTACACTATGCAAATGCTCGAAATATAGTATAACATGCAGATAAACTAAGCTGTCGCTGATACATTTGAATAAATATGAAATAAGAGACAACCTATAGAGCAATGATGCAAAATACCAAACATTTAGCTTTGTATCTCAATTTAGGTTTTGAGTTTAGAAAAGGTTGATATATGAAATGTATGATGGGAAGCTTTTAAGTAGATCCTTGGAGTTGATCATCAACATTATTTTGCTATATCATTTGGTCCCCTTTCCACATATTTGTTTTCACCTTTTAGGCCTCGCCCCATTTTTTTGTTACCTACTGGTGGTGGATCAGGTTAAGCGGATATATTTTGTCAAGTGACCTGGTGTTCACTTCTTAGACAGGACCTACTGTCCCCCCACCTGACCTAATCGTTGCTTTCTTCTTAATGAAATACTTGTAATTTGTCAACCTGGATATACAGGGCCCTCGGGGAGCCACACCTACCTGCACATTGTCTAATGCTGCTTTATCTCACTGCTCTTGTTTTCAGCATCTGTTACCCCTTACACTACTTAACTTCTGTTCTGACAATTTTGACTTAATGCTGCAGTTTAAGCAAGAGCTGTTTCTGAAGGCCCAGATAAAGGGCGTTTCCATAGTCCAGTCTGGCCAATGCCAATGTTGTTACCAATGTTCTTACTGCAGGTGGGGGAATATAAGGTTTCACCTTCTGAATTAGTTTTAGAGTTAAATGTACCTGAGAGGTGACCTTGGTTTGATGTTGGAAGGTGAGACTGTCATCGAAGATGAAGCCTAGATTTTTAGCTTTACGCACTGGGGTGGGAAGTATTCCCATAGCTGGGGGCCACCACTTCTGAGACCAAATGGTGGAGTCTGAGCCCAGCAGAAGCACCTCTGTTTTACTTCCATTATGCTTTAGGCACTTTGCCCGCATCCAGTGATCCATGCAGGTCATACACTGATTAAAGCTGGCCGCCGTTTCTTCCAGATTGCCTGAGATGGATACTACAATCTGGGTATCATCGGCGTAGGACACTAGCGAGAAGCCAAACTGCCTGATGACGTCAGCTAGGGGGGTGACATACTGATTGAACAGCTTAGGGCTTAAAGATGAGCCCTGTGGTACCCCACAAGGAAGTGAAAAAATGTTTTGAACAAGAATCATCAATCTGAACCTACTGTAGCCTATTGTTAAGGTATGATTTGATTAAGCTTAGTGCTAAGCTTGACACTCCCAACTTCTGAAGCCTTAGAATGAAGATGTTATGGTTCACGGTGTCAAAGGCGGCTGAAAGATCCAAAAGGATCAAGGCGGCCTTTGCACCGGAAACCAGCATAGAGCGAAGCTCCTCTGCTGCCATGACCAAGGCCGTCTCCGTACCATGCCCTTGCCGGAAGCCGTATTGTGAAGAGTCCAGCAGATTTTCTGAGGAAACAAAGGCCGTAAGTTGGAGATTTATTATTTTTTCCAAAACTTTAGCTGGGAACGGAATCCTTGCTATGGGTCGATAATTATTGTGATCGCTGGTGTCTAGGTTTTTTCAGCAGGGGGAGGATGAAGACCTTCTTCCAAGCCTCTGGGAAAATGCTGGACATAAGGATCTCATTGAAAATCAGACACAGTTGCTCGCTGATCTCATCAGCTGACTGTTGGAATATTTTAGGAGGGCAGGGGTCGGATGGAGCCCCTGCTTTCACCAATCTGACTATCTGCGAAACCTGTTCTACATTTGGGGGGATAAAAGCATTCAAGCCATGGCCAGGATGTCGCGTAGGTGAAGAGGGTTGATTCACTTGAGGCTCATTGCCTTTTCCACTGAAGAAATCATAGATAGAAAGCACCTTGTCCCTAAAGGAATCTGCGAGTTGATTGCAGAAAGTAACATTGCTATTCAGTGCTAGTGGGGTGGGAAGTGTCACTTATTCCTTTAAAGTTGAGAAAAGTAATTTACTTGAGTTGCCCACCTGCTCAATTTATCCGAGAAATAGCTGCTTTTTTTCTCTAGAATCATCTTTTTATATTCGGTCAGTGACTGTGTATAAACCGTTTTTTTGGCTTCCGTATAAGTTTTTCTCCAGCACCTTTCAGCTTGTCTGCATAGTTGCTTCTGGATGCGCAGTATGTCACAGACCAATGTTCTGATTTCTTCAACCATTTGCAAGTAAATGTTTTTTCTGGAGCTAGAATATTTACTGCGGTTGCTATCCAATTAGTAAAAATATTGGTGGATGTATTTACTTCGGGCATTAGTGTCGGTTTAGAGGCAGCTAATGTTAATTGCAGCTGCTGTGGGCTGATTTCCTTCCAATTTCTCCCTTTAAAAGTCCTAAGAGCAGAATGAGGACGAGTAAGATGATAGGACGAGGTAAGTACCAACCGAAAGGCCTTATGATCAGAACATGGGATTGGCAACCTCTCCTGCACTTTCAATTGAGGATTAGATATGCATATTCCATCAAGGGTGTGTCCATCCTTGTGGGTAAGATGCTTGATCAGTTGTTCCATCAAGACACTGGCCATCAGCTCTAGAAGTGAGATTGTATATTGGTCATTTATATTTTCTAAATGGTAGTTGAAGTCACCTAAGATAGAAAATTCCTGAAAGTCAACACTAGACTCGATGATATGACCTTTTGTCTCTACAAACTTGTTCTTAGCCCCTGGTGGTCTATACAGCAGTATGCCGTTTAATATATAGTTTTCACTGATTGTGATTCCAAATGAAAGCAGTTCACAATCAGGACCGCTTCCTGAAGTAGAGCTTTTCATCGACAAGGTGTCCTTGATAATAATCGCTATTTCCCCTCCCCGCTTATCCTGTCTGTCATTCCTGATTAATAAGTATCCTTGGGGAATGGCTAATGATAGCTCCGGTTCAGATGTTCCATCTGCCCACGTCTCCGTGACAAATGCCATATCTATATTGTGAGCTTCCAGCAGCTCGGCGAATTCAATGTTGTGTTTAATTAAAGAGCGTGTATTCAGGAGTAGGCCCTGGAGGGACTTTTGCAAAACTGTTTGCGGGTAAAGGACTTGATGCGAGTTAAAGCTGCATTTTGTTTTGGTGAAGAGGAACTTCATGTCACACAGAGGGCACACCTTAGGCTCTTTCAAAGGATCAAGTTGCAGACAGAAATCCTTCATCTGGGGGTTAAGACTTACAATAGTATCTCTTGTATATTTTAAACTTGGGCCCAAGATCAGTAGGGAACGGAGAGGGGGGGTGGCCCTGGGCCCGATCTAGGCGCGGATGGGCGCAGACGGGCTTGCCTTTGGCGTGCCAGCGGCGCGCCCTCTGTGCATCCTCTCTGGCATGCTGCTTAAATAGCAGTGAGTCAGGCGTCTCGCACACACATCAGTTGTTTCCAACCCAGAAGTACTAGTCAGGTATGTCCGGTCCCTTAGCCCTCCGCAACAAACGGCACAAGCCACGGCAGAACGGGCGGGGAGGGAAGATCACAACAGCTGCCACGCTGATTAGCAAGCTAAAACAAAGTGCCGGTAAGCATGTGGAATGAGGTACAAAAACCAATTACGATCCCAGCAGGTGGAGTAAAAGTCTAAAATGAACACAAAGTGTCAATCTCAATGCGGTTTTTAAAAATAGCAGCAGGGCAAAATGATAGGTGACAAGACCTACCGCTGGTGTTCTCGCGTCCGCGCCGGCATGCTGCTTAAATAGCAGTGAGTCGGGAGTCTCGCGCACACATCAGCTGTTCCCAACCCGCAAGTGCTAATCAGGTATGTCCGGTCCTTTAGCCCTCCGCAACAAATGGCAAAAGCCACGGCGGAACGGGGCGGGGACGGAAGATCACAACAGCTGTCACCCTGATTAGCAAGCTAAAACGAAGCGCCTGTAAGTTTTGTGGAATGAGGTACAAAAACCAATTATGATCTTAACAGTTGGAGTAAAAGTCTAAAATGAACACACAGTGTCAATCTCAATGTGGCAAGACCTACCGCTGAATTCCAGATATAATCAATCTGTAAGAAAATAACATGAAACATAATTTGCACAAGCATCAATGCATCTTGGACAAGTGTCCTTTCTTTAGTATTTCATGCAAATTTTGCTGCAAGTTAAAAATATCTTGTGACACTTTTTTCTAAACTTTAAAAAAATGTCAAGTAACCTCTGTTTGGGCATTATTTGTACATGTGTCTGTTTCTCTGGGTTGTCATTACAGTTCGACTGATGGAATCTGTCCGGCGCATGGACATAAACATCCTTATGGCTTTTTTGAATACATCTGCTTCTGCAAATTCAAATGAGAACATCTTGTTATGTTGTAAAATCCTGGAACATCGAAAAAAGGTAACTGTGATTCTCCATTGCTTTACCTGGCATTCAAGGGAATAAGAGGCAATGTACTTTATTTAAACATGTGGTTGTCTCATGGTATGATATATTATGTATGTGAGAATTTCAGAGTATTATATGATATAGCAGTAGAAGCCTTATCATGGAATACAGTCCCAAAAACTGTCTTGGGTCCAGTGAAGCTTGTTTGTATCACCTTTGTTCAACCCTGGGTATCTGGGGCTTCGAGCAGCAAAGCTTGACAAAGGGAACTTAGGGCCAGATGTAGGTAGGATTCATTTACCGAATCTTAATTACCGAATTTTACCGATTCGGTAATTAAGAATCGGTAAATATGAAGGGGGGACATGTAGGACCATCCGGATGTTTTTTTTACCGAATCGATAAAAATCTGTATTTACCGATTCGGTAAAAATACCGAATCGGTATTTTACAGAATCGGTAAATTTACCGATCGGTAAATTTACCGATTCTGTAAAATGACTGTCCCTACATACCATTTCGCTGATACCGGTCGGTAACGGCCGAAAATACCGATTTTCGGCCGTTACCGACCGACCTACATCGGGCCCTTAGTGTAAATCATTTAAGAGCACCAAACAATGGAATACGAAAGTCCCACAAGAGATACAACAATACTTTATGAAAATAGAACATATTTTTATACATTTTTAGAATCCATGTTCATCAAATTTCATTGGAGGTTCCAGAGATAGGTATTTTGAAAACAATAAAAAAAACTTTCAATACAACCACAAAACAGCACTGGTCATCAAAAGTTTGTAATTTTTTTTAATGTTTAAAACAGTTAGTTTGTCGCCTTCAGCCTGACTTAAGGTCACTTCGGGCAGTGACCTGGCCACCAGACCCTTTTTCAGTTCAGTTCCAGCCTTTAGAAAACAACCACCATAGAGAACAATGAAGTGATTCCTATGCTGGGGATACAGGCAGAAAAGATGTTCAAATATCATCCTGGAGCTGTGCAGTCGACAAGGGTGAGCTGTGGGTGATTTCTTGGTGCATGGGTGAGGTGGGGGAACTTTGGCCACAGCATTTGAGGTCCCATGGCATCCTCTTTGTGACAGTCGAAGGCCAGCAGCGGCTGGGCTACTGTTCTCCCGACACAGCAATCACTGCAAATATCCTTGGTAGAGGCTAATGTCCCTCTAAGGCAAGAAATCCTTTGATAGCAGTCCTGGGTCTAGCAGACTCAAGTGCAACTTTTGGCTACATCGGAGATGTCTCTAGGAGCACCCAACAGCAGTCAGTGGTGATTCCTCTGAAGAGGATACTGCTTTGACAGTTATGGCTTTCTCAACTTTGGTATCCATGGTGCTGTTCCAGGGGGCCAACCAACTAACCCTTGGAGTCAACTGCTTCAATCTGGCTCTGGGATCAATGTTTTCCCAAGCCGGAAGCCGCAGGCAAAGTCCAAATTTTACTAGTCCAAAATGCAGCAGGTGCAGTCCTTCCAACAGTGAATCCTCTCTTTGTGCTATTCCAATGGCAGGAGGACAGTCTTTGGTGGGTTCTTTTTCCAAATCCAATGTGTACTGAGGTTTAGCATGCCAGGGGTGCCTATTTTATCCTGGGAAAGTGCCTGGGGGGACAACGTGGTCACTATCCAATGGGCTAGTAGGCCCACTCCTTTTTTGCGACAAAGTTCAAGTTATGTGTGGCATATCGCAATCCCAGTGTGCAATATTCTTGCTACTGTCAAGCCCACAGGAAAACAGGTTTGAGGACAGTGTTTCCTCTCCGTCCCTGCCTCCAACTTGTCTGCAGGAACAAAAGTCATCCTGCTCGGGTGTGTTGTCACCCTTTAAAGGGGGCATTTCCTTTGAGCCTGCCTTTTGGGCTAACACCTCAGTTGGCCTTTCTGGGAGAGGCAGTGACACCTCACTCTGCGGCAACTGCCTTTGTGCTTAAGCCTTGGAGTTGTTCACATGTCTCCCCAGGTGGGCAGAAAGCTGTCTGTTGGCCCGGGCCTGCACAAAGCCACTGGACTAGCTAGGGCACAGAGTGTCAATTTTTTAAAAGCTGCCTAACTTTAACAGTGACATTAATTTCGATTTGGGCATCAAGTTGAATTTGATGTAAGGTAGTCCCATTCAGAAGTTAGCCGGACTAACTTTCCTCATCAAAACAACAACTTTAAGGGTTTTGCTGCTAAGGCTATATAAACGTATATGGGTTGCTTAACAATATACAGCTCCCTGCCATAGAGATCTATATGGCTTCCTTAGGGGTGAATTACATATATCATTAAGGGAACGGGTGGCTTTGCCATTAATGGCAATGCCATAGTCAAACTAGTATTATGAACACTACCCTTCTAGTCTGCAGTGGGAGGCTGGTAGCCTTCTTGTCTTTTGTCACACTCTGCACCATATACTAGGGACTCACAAGTAAGTTAGTGCTTGCAAATTGGGGTCATCCAATTCAAGAAATCTTTTATAATGGGTCAGTACACTGGCACTGGGGTTAGGTTAACAGGCCTAAGTGCACTGAGTCGAAAAAACAGCAACTAGTACTCAAATAGGGGCAAGAACTGGGGCGGAAACATGCAAAAAGCCTGTTTCCTGACAGTGTAGGGTTGTAGTGTGATGTTTTTGGGCCCTAGGGTACTGCAAAGGACTATGTGGTGTGAAGTAGAGTTGTATAAGGTTAGGTTGTCTTGGCTTGTAGTCCAATGCTTTGCTACAGTGTACAGAATAAGTAAGTTAGTATGGTGTTGCAGTGTTATATCATATTTTTGTGCAGTGTACTATAGTCTTGTGTAGTTTGTCAGTGTCATGCTGTGCTGTAGTGCAGCTATGTGTGTTTTGTGGTGTTATGTTGTAGTATGATGCAGAGATGTATTGTAATGCATTACATCGCTGTGTTGTTGTTGGACCTGCGATGGGCAAGCCCAGCACAAAGGGGGTAGCTTGGCACAAGTGACAAGGCGAGTGAAGGCTGTAGTGTTAAGCCGGCTTTGACCCAATAATAACCCCCTGTGCAGCCACACCAAAAAGAAGGACACCACACCACTGCTGTAGAAAAATACGATTCCTTTATGTAAAAATTCTCTGTAAATAGGGATGATTGGGATAGCACATGTACATTTCTTTTAGTCACACATTTCAGGGCATCAATTCTGTAATGAGTAGTTCCATAAATAATATCAAGAATAAATAGCATCAATAAATAGAATAAATATCAGGAATAAATAGCATCAATAAATAGAATAAATATGAGGAATACATAGCATCAATAAATGGAATAAATATTATCAGCAATCAATATCACAAATCAATAGATTATATATCACTTTCGCCTAGCAGAATAAATACTGGTTCATTTAAATAAATAAACACACGTTCATTCTGGTATCGCTGCCACCAATTAAATATTTTAGGAACATTTCATTTGCATTACGTTTCAATTTGGAAAGATAACTCTTACAGTTTGTGTTGGTTTCAATAGCAATGCATACAGGCTTCTCTGGGCACAGAATGCATTTTGGGACTCTTTAAGGCTCGTTCAAGGAGTACGCGCGTGTATCTAAAAAGGCAAGGAAACACAGTGAACATCTCATTTGCACGCGGCTGCCACCGGGATAGGATCTCTGCTTGCCGGTGGAGTCTCTACGCGCCTACGGGCTTTGTCATCGCTTGCACTCAGGCGGCACCAGTTCAAAGTCTTTAGACTGACGAACAGGCTGCCGGCGAGGTCACGTAACTTCCGCGCTTAGGGAAAACAATGCCGGTTCACAGTTCCTTCACAACGCTGCACATTACTGGAAGAAACAGGCCCACCTCACGTTGGCTGTGATCGAAAAGCGATTCAGTCAGGGCACAGCACTCCTCACACCAGCGGCGCGATTCTCAGGGGCTCACCGGACCTCCCTCTGACTTCCGCGTTCCGGGTGGTTCCCGTCCACGGCCACAACTTCTGGGTCACTGGGGAGTGGCAGGGACGCTAGTCCCGCCCAACAAGGGTTGGCGCTCCCCGCCCCGGCGCACCACCTCACCTTCAGATCACGCAGGAAGCGCTCTACGCTGGTGGGGCTCGGAGACGTCCGAGCTCCCCTCTAGAGGCACCTGTCGCGAAGGGGGGCACAGTCGACGATCGCGGTCGCGGCGAACTTGCTCTCGACACGCGACTAGTGAAGTCTGTCGCAATTCACAACCGGGGGGCGGGGAGGCACACGATATTGGCCACAGTCTTTGGGGATGATGAGGCACGCGCTGGACAGGCGCTGTAGGCGCAAGGTCACCACTAATGCGGATAACTGGAACGCCAGTCAGGGTCAATGCCAATGACCTTTGCCACTCTACTGCCCGCGCTACCAGCCACCTCAGGGGTCAACAGGGCAGGTGTCAATCTGGTGTCAAGTCTGGAATCTAAAATGAATCTCAAATGAATCTAAAATGGCCGCCAGGGACTGAGCCTTATATAGCCAGTGCCCTGGGGTGCTGGCACGAGCCAGAAGGTTCCAGAACCTTCTCTGGCTGTGACAATGACATGGCCCTTTGGAGGTGTATTTAGGCCACACAGAGCCACCGTACTGTGGTTCTGGAGCAGCCATTTTGTGTACCTGAGAGGAAATAAAGAAATTCTTGTCAGAAGAGCGCGCTAAACAAAGAGCGCCAAAACCTCCAAAGGTCAAAGTTCATGAAGGCTCCAATGGGAGTCACTCACATGAAGGAAAAGGGTGTCTACCATTTTAGGGCCATATCTTTGGGTTGACAGCCCCAGTTTGTAATGCCACCGGTTTCACCATGTCTTGTAAATAGGTGCCACAAACCTGGTGAGCAACTGGGCTTCAAGGAACATCTAACCCCATGAAGCAACACATAAAAAGTCCTGGCAGACAAAGAAAAGCGACAAATTTTGGGAGGTACAGGGGAACAAAAGAAATCATAATGGTGAGGGGACTCTCAGAAGCAGACAGGTCTAACAGTTGTGTTGCAAGTGCCTGTAATGACAGATTCTCATCTAAAGCATCCATTAAGTATCCATATTGATATCGTACTTCATGGATGAGTCATTAGAGAAAACAGTATTGTAACCTTTGTTTGAACATTTCAACTCTGTTCGGTCAGAGACTGTGGGAGAAAATGGCAGACACTAACCTCTCACCGAAACATGTCATGGCAAATTCTTTCTTGGAGTGAAGAAAGAACAGTTACACTGCTAGTTTGCTGTAAAAATACTTCAGATCTTGGGGTCTACAACCTAGAACCAGAAAGACTGGATCATGCCAGGTATTCAAGATATCCCTGTAAAACAAATGTACATAACCTCATCGAAATGAAGATCATTTAACCACTCTGGTTAATCCAGAAATGTAACCAGAATCTTACTTTGAGGGACTTATTGTGAAATACCCTGATCCTGATTACAGAAAATCTGTGCATGAAAAGCTCTCATGTCAGCTACTCTTGTCCTTACAATATGATGTTGAGTGTCATCTAAAGGAGCCATTTGTGAGACGTAAGAATGCATGGCTAGTTTCTACTCTGGATAGGGATAATTGAGAAAAATGTGGCACAAGGAAAAGGTCAATAATTACAGGTCAAAAAGTTTTGTTGGGGTTTTTTTTTCTACGATTTCATTGCTTCATCGCAAGGGACATCTGCAACCCAGGCATTAAATCCTTGTTATATCTAGTGCAAATGTCCATCCATATGACTATTGGATACTGTATATCTCTTTGCTTTGACTGCTTTTCATGCCTACCAGGCTTCGCTTCCAATGTGTTGTCTACTGTTGCACTTGAAACCAATAAAACAAATTTGAAATTAAAAAAGACTATCATCCCTCTTCACAAAAGTAGAAATACCTGCAAACGTGCACATTTACTCTTAGACTTTGCAGTAACTTTACTGCTTTTGGCTATTCACCGTTTTCACATGTAAAGTTAGAACACAGTGGAAATGTGCATATCCTCGATCCCTGAAACTAGAGGGTGGAGGCAAATTTATATGTGACTTGTTGCCACTGGTAACGTTTCACACTTATTTCACCAGGGCAGAGTTCTCCCTATGGTATAGTATTGGGGATTTTTAATCTTTAAAATAAGTTAATGAAAATATTTTAATGTATTTTATATTTTTTTAAACCTAAAAGAAATTGAGAATAAATTCTACAGCAATACTATCTTGAAAGTATGTTAAAATATTTCCTGTAAATATAATAAGCTAATACAAAATTATTTATTTAAAAAATCAACCAGACAGTAAACTGTATATTTTTATTTAATCTGAATGAAAAATTACTAATTGTTTGTTGTTAAATGTATTTAAATTATAATAACTGTAATTCGTTTATATATGTGTGATCAAGAGCACGAGTTGCTCGAAACGCGTCGCCTGAGAGGAGAATAAAATCTACCTTACTGCAGCCTGGGGTCCGTGTCTTCTGTTGCTGAGTGTTTGCAGTGCTGAGGACTTGGTTTCTATATATATATATATATATATATATATATATATATATATATATATATATTCACTGAAAAAACCATAGGTTAGAGACCATATATAGTTAGCTGGACATTTTATTGACATAAAACCAATGAAATTCCATATATAGTTAGTTGCACTAACTATATATCGCGCACCCGCAATCCACTGCTGATGATGTCACATATTACATCATTCATGACATGGTCAGTGACATCACTGATGACATCACTGATGACATCTCAAATGACATCACTGATGACATCTCAAATGACATCACTGATGACATCATGACACACCAATACCAGTTACTACATACGCACTCACTGATTCCTACGTGTACACACACATTCACTTATTCACCCATACAATCACTCATACATACAGTCACTCATTATTACAACACTATCATATGCACTCATACACCTAGTCAGTCCTGTGAAGAATCAATCACACTTCGATTTCCTCATCTATACAGTTAAACACAGAACACCATACTTTTCACACATATACTAACACATACTTACTCTCTTATACTATCACTGATACAAGTACACATTGATATGCACAGAGTCACACACCTCCCAGCCAGCCACACACACACTCAGTCTTCCATACATCCACTCATTCTTCAATATGTAAAACATATTTAAACTTTACAAAAACACACAGACACTAGATGATGTCATCAGTGATGTCATTTGAGATGTCATCAGTGATGTCATTTGAGATGTCATCAGTGATGTCATCAGTGATGTCACTGACCATGTCATGAATGATGTAATATGTGACATCATCAGCAGTGGATTGCGGGTGCGCGATATATAGTTAGTGCAACTAACTATATATGGAATTTCATTGGTTTTATGTCAATAAAATGTCCAGCTAACTATATATGGTCTCTAACCTATGGTTTTTCCAGTGAATTTTCAAGGTTTTGTAAATGCAAATTCCTAACTATATATGGTCTATAACCTATGGTTTTTTCAGTGAATACATATATAAACATATATAGTCTGCATATCTATACAAATATAAATGCATGCATACATATACATATATGCATACATATGCATGTTATTTACATGAAAGTTTTAAAAACACTAATAAAAGCAAAGCTAAAAAGCCACCTCATTACAAACAGAATGGCTTTAACTTAAACGAGGGCGAGATCTATTGCATTTTCAATGCTTGTTTACTTTGGTTCTATCAAGAAGGCATTCAGATGTGTCACACATTTGCCATAAATTCTGAATGTTAGCACTCTAGTTGCTCATTAGATCACTGTAGTAAAGCTAGTGCTCACCAGGGAAGTCTGCTGCTAATCATGGTTTGCAGCCATTTTCCTGCATTTTTTATCCCGCAGACTTTCAGTCCGCATACCATTATCCCGCAAGGTCATTGACCTCGCATACCATTATCCCGCATTTTTTCAAAACGCATGTGCATTTATCGCGCATGCCTTTACAAAGAATTACGTTTTAAAGGCATGTATGGTAAATGCATTTGCGTTGTGAAAACCACGATGACGAGAGAGGTAAGTGGGTTTGTGTTAATTTTTTCGTGGGTTAGTGATTGTGTAGTGTAGTGTAGTGTTGTGGAGTGTAGTGTTGTGTTAGTGTAGTGTAGAGTTGTGGTGGTTGTTTAGTGTAGGGTCATGCTGGGGGTAGTGTTTTAGGGTTTAGGGTTGTGTTGTAGTGTTTGCGTAGTGTAGGGTCATGCTGGGGGTAGTGTTTTAGGGTTTAGGGTAGTGTTGTAGTGTTTGCGTAGTGTAGGGTCATGCTGGGGGTAGTGTTTTAGGGTTTAGGGTTGTGTTGTAGTGTTTGCGTAGTGTAGGGTCATGCTGGGGCTAGTGTTTTAGGGTTTAGGGTAGTGTTGTAGTGTTTGCGTAGTGTAGGGTCATGCTGGGCGTAGTGTTTTAGGGTTTAGGATAGTGTTGTAGTGTTTGCGTAGTGTAGGGTCATGCTGGGGTAGTGTTTTAGGGTTTTGGGTAGTGTTGTAGTGTTTGCGTAGTGTAGGGTCATGCTGGGGTGTAGTATTTTAGGGTTTAGGGTAGTGTTGTAGTGTTTGAGTAGTGTAGGGTCATGCTGGGGGTAGTGTTTTAGGGTTTTGGGTAGTGTTGTAGTGTTTGCGTAGTGTAGGGTCATGCTGGGGGTAGTGTTTTAGGGTTTTGGGTAGTGTTGTAGTGTTTGCGTAGTGTAGGGTCATGCTGGGGTGTAGTGTTTTAGGGTTTTGGGTAGTGTTGTAGTGTTTGCGTAGTGTAGAGTCATGCTGGGGTGTAGTGTTTTAGGGTTTTGGGTAGTGTTGTAGTGTTTGCGTAGTGTAGGGTCATGCTGGGGGTAGTGTTTTAGGGTTTTGGGTAGTGTTGTAGTGTTTGCGTAGTGTAGGGTCATGCTGGGGGTAGTGTTTTAGGGTTTAGGGTAGTGTTGTAGTGTTTGCGTAGTGTAGGGTCATGCTGGGGGTAGTGTTTTAGGGTAGTGTTGTAGTGTTTGCGTAGTGTAGGGTCATGCTGGGGGTAGTGTTTTAGGGTTTAGGGTAGTGTTGTAGTGTTTGCGTAGTGTAGGGTCATGCTGGGGTGTAGTGTTTTAGGGTTTTGGGTAGTGTTGTAGTGTTTGCGTAGTGTAGGGTCATGCTGGGGGTAGTGTTTTAGGGTTTAGGGTAGTGTTGTAGTGTTTGCGTAGTGTAGGGTCATGCTGGGGTGTAGTGTTTTAGGGTTTTGGGTAGTGTTGTAGTGTTTGCGTAGTGTAGAGTCATGCTGGGGTGTAGTGTTTTAGGGTTTTGGGTAGTGTTGTAGTGTTTGCGTAGTGTAGGGTCATGCTGGGGGTAGTGTTTTAGGGTTTAGGGTAGTGTTGTAGTGTTTGCGTAGTGTGGGTCATGCTGGGGGTAGTGTTTTAGGGTTTAGGGTAGTGTTGTAGTGTTTGCGTAGTGTAGGGTCATGCTGGGGGTAGTGTTTTAGGGTAGTGTTGTAGTGTTTGCGTAGTGTAGGGTCATGCTGGGGGTAGTGTTTTAGGGTTTAGGGTAGTGTTGTAGTGTTTGCGTAGTGTAGGGTCATGCTGGGGTGTAGTGTTTTAGGGTTTTGGGTAGTGTTGTAGTGTTTGCGTAGTGTAGGGTCATGCTGGGGGTAGTGTTTTAGGGTTTAGGGTAGTGTTGTAGTGTTTGCGTAGTGTAGGGTCATGCTGGGGTGTAGTGTTTTAGGGTTTTGGGTAGTGTTGTAGTGTTTGCGTAGTGTAGGGTCATGCTGGGGGTAGTGTTTTAGGGTTTAGGGTAGTGTTGTAGTGTTTGCGTAGTGTAGGGTCATGCTGGGGGTAGTGTTTTAGGGTTTAGGGTTGTGTTGTAGTGTTTGCGTAGTGTAGGGTCATGCTGGGGGTAGTGTTTTAGGGTTTAGGGTTGTGTTGTAGTGTTTGCGTAGTGTAGGGTCATGCTGGGGGTAGTGTTTTAGGGTTTAGGGTAGTGTTGTAGTGTTTGCGTAGTGTAGGGTCATGCTGGGGTGTAGTGTTTTAGGGTTTTGGGTAGTGTTGTAGTGTTTGCGTAGTGTAGGGTCATGCTGGGGGTAGTGTTTTAGGGTTTAGGGTAGTGTTGTAGTGTTTGTGTAGTGTAGGGTCATGCTGGGGGTAGTGTTTTAGGGTTTAGGGTAGTGTTGTACTGTTTGTGTAGTGTAGGGTCATGCTGGGGGCAGTGTTTTAGGGTTTAGGGTAGTTTAGTTGTTTAGTGTATGCTAAAGGCATATTCGTTCTAAAAGTTTTCGTTATTTTAATTTGCGGCCTAATAGTACATGCGGGATTTTTTTTGCGGACTGATGGTATGCGGGATTTCGTCATATATTCGCTAATCATGCTTTCTATGGCAAAATGAACCCCCTCATTTTGTTCCTTTTTAAATTAAATGTTTTAAGAGTTACCACTTTATTCCAATCAAGATGGCTTCAGGTGTGCCATACCTTTGTAATAAGTAGGACTGTTAGCACTCTAGTTGTTCTTTAGAACACTCTGGGACATTCTGTCATTGGGCTATAGTTGGGCTACATCTGGCTGATATTTGGGCTACATTTGTTTTTTTTTGTCTCTGGTGGCCATATTTGGGCTACATTGGGCTACATTGGGCTACATTTGGGCTCCAACATATATATAGCCCAATGTAGCCCAATATATATTTTTCAAAGTTAATTTTCGTAAAAACCACTGGAGCCTATATCTTGAGACATAGCAAAGGCACATCGGGCTACCAGTCCCTACAATTTTGCCAAGTTTGGTGTAAATCCATTCAGCCGTTCAGGCTAAAAGTGAGGCCAACCGCCCTATGGAAAATTGCATGGGAAAAACACGTTTTGGGACCCCCCTTTTTTCTCGGCCCCCCCCTTGACGAAACCCCCCCAAATTTTCAGGGGCTGCTCAGAAACAAAATGTTCAATTTTCCTGAAAATTTCAGCTAATTCTGTCCCCAAACGCCAAAGTTATTCGACATAGAATTTTCAAAAATCCCATAGGAAAAAAATCCTAACTATATATACCTACTGGCTATCGCCAGCAGGTAATATATATATATATATATTATATCATACACGTTTCCCACCAGTTCCTCTGAACTCACAACTGGTGCCTCCAATTAGCGGGGGTGTGACCCATTTCATTCAACAACCAAAAAAGCAACTGGAACACTCCCGGGGCATTCAACATAACTTTATTGGCCACATACGCTTTTCAGCAATCAGCCTTCATTAGTGTGGCAAAAGTAAATGTTCGACATAGGCAGAACCATGAGAATTTAAGCAATTTAATGTCACAATTGGCTATTTTCTATCCAATCGGGAGACAGTAGTTGAGCCAGTAGGCAGATGGTGAACCGACATCTCTGTTTGTTATTTTAAGGACTGTGTGACTTGTATGCCCAATGGAAAATTTGAGATGTCATCAGTGATGTCACTGAGCATGTCATGAGTGATGTAATATGTGACGTCATCAGCAGTGCATTGCATGGGCACGAGTTAAAGTTAGGTCTACTGACTATTTCTATGGTTTTGCACGAGTGAAATCTCCAACTAACTATAACGTCCCTGAAACCTATGTTTTTTTTAGTGTGGGGTCCAACTAGCCCACTCGGTACATCCAGTAAGTGCCACAGTGGAGCTTGTCTCTGATTGGCTGCCAACACTTGTAACCAGGAAGTGTTGACAGCCATCTTGTCACTTGGTATGAGGAGAAAGAAAAACGATTAAAAAAGAAGAAAAGGTGGCAGGGTAAAAGCACCCTCACCGCATAGGCCTGATCAGAGAGTCCCACAGGGCCAAAAGAGCATTTTTTGGGGGGGCTGGATTTTCACACCCAGCGTGACTCCGGCCGAAAATATTTTAAAAAATGAAGCGCGGAAGCCTCATGTATGTGGCGCTCCAGAAGGTGGCAGACCAAAGGGTCCATTAAGGGAATGTAGAGGAGAGAAGATAAAGGGCAGCCTTGCCTAGTCCCCCTCAATATAGGGAAAAAAATCCATGAGGGAGCCATTGACTCCCATGCGTGCCACAGGATTAGGATATAAGAGCATGACCAAGGAGATGAGCGTGGTGGGGATTTCCAGTTTGATCAGAGCGTCTTTCAAGAAGGGCCACTCCAAGGGGTCAAACGTCTTTTCGGCATCCAATAGGGTAACTACAGCAGGTGTTTGGCAGGAGATCCTGTTGACCACTGTAAAGAGATGTGGGTGACTTGTTGTTTGAAAGCTTTATAGAAAGCTCTCATAAGGCCATCAAGGCCAGGGCCATTGGACCTGTCTAAAGAGTCGATCACCTGGGTGACCTCCTCGCAAAAAATCATCTTGCTAAAAAATTGTCATTGGCCATCAGTGAGCCAGACTTATGGCAATCTCCACCAAGTATGATGTGATCTCTGGTGCATTGTCAGGCATGCAGGATGTATAAAGGAGTTCATATTAGCATTGGGACTCTGCCAGAACATCTTCGTCAACAAAAACAGAGGACTCAGAGACGGTGCGCAATTCATCGACATAACTACCTAGGCGATTAGGGTGGATTATCCGCACAAGAGTGCTGTCCGGTGCGCCCCCTCACCATGGCACGGAGCCCCAATGTGTTTCCCTAGATATGCGATTTCCCTATCAGCCAGATCGCGAAATTCAGTCAACAATACTAAACGAAGAGGAGGACTTGAAAGCAAAGTGTTTGCAAAAGTCGTTTGCCTCTGCTGGGTTGCGAGGCTTCCCTTTGACCTCAACTCATAGCCAGGCAGGGTAGAGCATATCATATTTAAAGCCCAACTTGTGAAGAGAGTTCTTAACATCGCTGAATTTCCACCACTTTCAAAACCTTCAAGGTGGGGAGTCATGCCCTAGCTAAGGTCCCAGCTTTCTCTTACCTGCTGGTGCTATTTGATGCTAATATGAGTTTTAAACCCCTAGTAGAGGGTAAGACTTGTGATTTGGTTAAGACCACGGGGCCTGTAGTTAGCGTTGCACAGAGGTTGGGCTCTTGGTGACTGGACCCTCTAGTTAAGTTTTTTTTAGCCCAAGTGCATCTCCAAGGAGCTATATGACAGTGATGTATGGGGTTTCATGACGGTCGATAAAATTGAACTCACAGAAAATACATTTTAAGGTGCGTTCTGCGGGTCCACAAAGTACCCCAGCTTTTTTTGTTCGTCAGGAACTTTGTTTTAGATACATTGGTGACCTTGTTGCCCTCAGACCCTTGCTGTGCTGGATCAAGATATAGACTGGGGAGGGATGCCAACTAAATAGACTGATTTTGTCTGATTGTCTGACCCTTGACAACATGCATCAAATCCCTTGGATTGCTTATGCGAAGGCAGCTTTTAACATCATGGGTTGGGTGAACATATACTGCAATTATTACTCCCCGTACCCCCTGGAACTCAAAAGAGTGAGAGACTTGTTTCTCAAAAGTCCCTTATTACAACATGAACACATAGAGCTTGTGAAACCCATTGTATAGGGGCATTTATTTTTAAAAACTGTTCAGGGCATGGAGCTTTCCTTTCTCTCCTATCTAATGAAAGGGATAGATTACTGTTGGTACGATTCAAGGTTAACGTGCTACATCATCTTTTGGCCAAATCTAGTGGTCAGTCTCTTTCAGGCACTTAGGGCCCTGTGGATGCAACAATATGTCTCCACAGGCTACCCTACATTTCTGATAGATACATCTGCCGTGTGGATTCCTCACCTTGTGAATATCCCCCTGCGTCAGCAATATTCGGAAATTTTCTTCGTAGCACGCCGACGTGGACGACGTCACAGGAGTACGACCTCGCGCGTGACTCCGTCTAACGTCACCGACTCCTTATCAGGCCCACGCCGGCGTGATGACGTCAGTTCCCTTTTTTCGGCGTCTTCGACGCTAACGGTTTCTGGGATCTTCTTCGATACTTTGTATTCTTCTACTATTACAGTGTTGCTGTTTTTCTTTTGATTCTTCTTCTTTCTTCGGAGATGTCGTCGAAAAACAGGCTTCAAGCAATGTGGATCTTGCGCTCGAATGATGTCGATCACCGATCCACATGGCGACTGTTTGTGGTGTCTTGGATCAGATCACGTCGTTAAGAACTGTCGGTCTTGTTTCAAAATGAACCCTAAGGCACTACGAGAGCGTGAGGCAAAACTTCTTGTTGCGAAGATAAAAGGAAGAGAGACTGGGAGGTCTTCGAGGTCGACGTCGAGACGCTCGAAGTCGAGGCAAAAATCTCGATCGAAGTCGAGGTTGGCGTCGAGGTCGAGATCCAGAGCGAGGTCGAGGTCCAGAGCGAAGTCGAGGTCCAGGGAGAGATCGAGATCTGGATCCAAATCGGCTTCGGGTCACGCTTCGAGTTCCTCGAAGAGGAAGAAGAGGAGGAAGTAGTTCCTCAAACTCCAACTCCGATAGAAACTCCTATGGGTCAGGAAGGTCAGAATGAGCCTATGTCGGAACATCCTCCTTCAGATCATCCGGTAGGTCCATACCCTCCTTTTCCTGGTCCTGGACAGGATCCCTCGCATTTCCTTAATGCGATGTTTGGAGTTTACTCCAGAGCAATGTACCCCACTGGAGCACCTGTTGGTCCCATGGGTCCATTAGCTTACAACTTGGGCATTCCTCAATCTTACGCCCCAGCTCCATTTGTGCCATTTATGCCGGCGCCGCTTACACCTTGGCTCGGTGCGGCTCCACCGAGGTCTTCGACTCCGCATGCGGCTTCGCCGACTCCGGATCGACCTCGTAGTTTGGATCGAGGTACCACGCCAGTCCGTGAGTCTCATCTTACAGTTACCCCAGCTCCTCGTTCGATGTCGGAACCGGCTCCGTCGGAGTCGTTGCCGGATCCGTCGACTTCGATTCGTGTGGAGTGGTCGAGACGCAGGGCTCAGCGTCTCTTAGAGGAGAAGAGGGGTGAAGATTCTGATGTGGAAGAGGGTGAGCTTCTTGATCATGATGATTATTTTGAAGATCTACAGAATGCTAGTGGTCTGGAACTCTCTCCTGAATGGGGTTTGCCTTCAGCTTCTGATGTACCATCCAAGGAAGTGGCACCCTATCATGTTGTTATTAGGAAGGCTGCAGATCTTCTTAACTTAACTTTGCCTACGGTTGAGTACAAACCCAACATCCTTACAGAGGTTTTGCACTCTGCTTCTTCTATTGTTGAACCTACACTGCCGTTCACTGATGCCTTAATTGATCCGATAAAGGAGGTCTGGAAGAGACCATTGACTGCTCCTGCTGTTTCTAGGTCTGTGGCAAGACGCTACAGAGTGGCTCCTGGTGACCCTGAATTTCTCTCTTCGCATCCTTCTCCAGAGAGTCTGGTTGTGCAGGCTGCATGTTCTAACAGGTCTTCAGGTTCGTTTCCTCAGGTACCAGCAGACAAAGACTCTAAAAAATTGGATCAGTCTGCGAAGAAGATTTTCTCTTCGGGCAGCATGGCCCTAAAATCCTCTAACGCTACTTGCCTTTTGGGTAGATATGTCCATGCACTGATGGATTCTGTGAAGCAATTATCATCTAAGCTTCCAGAGGAGGATAGAAAGAACTTTAATGAAGTGGTCTCTGATACTCAGGCTGCGGCACGCATGGTTATTCCGAGTGGCATGGACACAGTTGATTCTGTTGCCAGGATTATGGGCTCTACTGTTGCGACCAGGAGAGCCGCATGGTTAAAATCCTCGGATTTTTCTGCAGATGTGCAATCCACGTTGCTAGACTTACCTTTTGATGGGACTGGTCTTTTTGGGAAAAAGGCGGATGTCGCACTGGAGAGATTTAAAGATAGCCGAGCTACTGCAAGGTCTTTGGGTCTCCAGATGAGAGGATCAACAACTAGGAAGTTTAGAGGCTTCGGTAGATCTTCTTTTCGGCCCTTCAAGCAGGGCCTACAGCAACAGCAGCAGAACCCTCTGTACAAGTCCTATAGAGGTAGACAAAAAGGTCGTGGTCGTGGACGTCAAATCTCTTCCTCCTCCACTTCCTCCAATATTACCCGACCCCCACCCGCATCAGCAAAGCAGCCCTAGATCCGCCATTCTGGATCATGTGGGTCCGGTAGGGGGTCGGCTTACTCATTTTCTACGAGATTGGGAATCGGTTACATCAGATCTTTGGGTTCTCAATCTCGTAGAAAATGGGTATACACTTCCTTTTCAGGAGTTCCCTCCCAATTATCCTCCTTGCCAAGGTTATTGTTCGGAGGACCACCTTCTTCTCCTGCAGGAGGAAGTCCTGGCACTGTTCAGAAAGGGTGCGATAGAGATGGTTCCAGAGCAGGAGAGGGGTCAGGGGTGCTACTCCCGGTACTTCCTGATACCCAAGAAGGATGGCAGGCTTCGGCCAATCCTGGACCTCAGGATTTTGAACCTCTATCTCAAACAGGAGAAGTTCAAAATGCTCACTCTTGCACAGGTTCTTCAAGCGCTGATGGAAGAAGACTGGATGGTGTCGATCGACTTGCAGGATGCGTATTTTCACATCCCAATCCTGAAGTCGCACAGGAAGCATCTCCGTTTTACGGTGGGATCGCAACACTACCAGTTTGCGGTCCTTCCTTTTGGGCTTACTACTGCGCCTCGAGTCTTCACCAAGGTGATGGCAGTGGTGGCTGCGCATCTCAGACGATCGGGGATTCCTGTGTTCCCCTATCTGGACGACTGGCTGATCAAAGCGGAGTCGCCGGAGAATGTGCTTCATCATCTGCAGGAGACAACTCAGTTGTTACACAGGTTGGGTTTTTCGATAAATGTACCCAAGTCTCACCTGGTGCCCTCCCAGCGCAACCTGTTCATAGGTGCAGTACTGGACACAACTGTATGTCGTGCATTCCCTCCACCTCAAAGGATTCACGACATACAGGAAATGATTCCTTTATTTTTCAATGGAGCGGTTGTTCCAGTCTTGAAGGTCCTTCGTCTGCTCGGTCTGATGGCTTCTTGCATTCTGTTGGTCAACCATGCACGCTGGCACATGAGGGCACTCCAGTGGTGCCTCCGCAGGCAGTGGTATCAGCACAACGGAGATCTCAGGGAGTCAGTGAGGATCTCCAGAGAAACTGCAGCGGATCTGTCTTGGTGGGGCGTGGAAGGCAATCTGTCTCAAGGAAAGCTTTTTCAATTTCCTCCATCGGTGGCCACAGTGATAACGGATGCATCCACTCTAGGGTGGGGTGCTCATCTGGGGGACCTGGAGGTCAAAGGGCTTTGGTCTCCAGAGGAAAGGTTCCTTCATATCAACCTTCTAGAATTGCGGGCGATACGTTTGGCGCTCAAGGCCTTCCTCCCTTCCCTTCGCGGTCAGTCAGTTCAAGTCCTGACGGACAACACGACCGCGATGTGGTATGTCAACAAACAGGGAGGAGTAGGGTCGCAGTGTCTCTGCAGAGAGGCTCTGCGTCTCTGGTCCTGGGTTCAGGACCATCAGATTTGTCTGATGGCAAATCATCTGGCCGGGGTTCTGAACGTTCATGCAGACAGTCTCAGTCGGCAGTTCTCTGCCGACCACGAGTGGAGGCTCCATCCGGAGGTGGTTCACGGCATCTTTCTGATGTGGGGGTCTCCTCGGGGGGACCTGTTCGCCACTCGCGAGAATGCTCACTGCCTGTCATTCTGCAGTCTCCAGTTTCCGATGCAAGGAGCTTTGGGGGACGCGTTTCAGTTCAGTTGGAAGGGTCAACTCTTTTACGCGTTTCCTCCCATACCCTTGATTCCTCGGGTTCTGAGGAAGATTCGCCAGGACCGGGCCCAAGTCATATTGGTCACCCCGGATTGGCCAAGAAGGGTGTGGTACACGGACCTTCTCCACCTCTCCTCTCACCCGCCGCTCCGTCTCCCTCACAGGGCAGACCTCCGCTCTCAGATGGAGGGGCAGGTTCTACACCCCCACCTCCAGACATTACACCTTCATGCCTGGAGATTGAACGGGGCAACTTGAATTCCTTTTCTCTCCCTCACGATGTGGTGGATGTCATTCTTTCTGCCAGGCGTGACTCCACTAAGTCCATTTATTCGTATAGGTGGTCTAAATTTGTCTCTTGGTGTAGGGAGAGAGATGTTGACCCTTTGAAGGCTCATTTGTCTGACATTTTACAGTTTGCTCTTTCTTTGGCGCAGCAAGGATTTGCTGTTGCCACAGTCAAGGGGTATCTTTCAGCCTTATCGGCATTTCTCTGTTTGCCGGATCAGCCCTCTCTTTTTAAGTCTCCAGTGGTTTTGAGATTTTTGAAGGGACTCATTAATAAGTTCCCTCCTACTCCTTTTGTGGTTCCTCATTGGGATTTGAATCTTGTGCTGACTTTTTTGATGGGTTCTCCTTTCGAACCTTTGCACAAGTGTCCCATGAGACTTCTTTCTTTTAAAACAGTTTTCCTCGTTGCAATCACCTCGGCAAGGAGGGTAAGTGAGCTTCAAGCTCTTAGTTCCAAGCCCCCATTCCTGTCCATTCATGCTGAAAGGATGGTTCTTAGGACCAGGGCTGCTTTTTTGCCTAAGGTGGTAACTCCCTTCCATCTTGGACAATCCATTACCGTTCCTACCTTCTATCCTCCCCCTCACCCTTCTAAGGAGGAAGAGAGACTGCATCGCTGGACCCTAAGAGGGCGGTGTCTTTCTATCTGGACAGAACTAAAGACTTCCGGATGGATGACCAGCTGTTTGTTGGTTTTGCTGGCTGCAGGAAGGGCAGAGCGGTGCACAAGCGCACACTTTCCAGGTGGATAATCCTGTGCATCAAGATTTGCTACTCCTTGGCGGGTAAGGACCCTCCTGAGGGTATTAGAGCACATTCAACTAGAGCAAAGTCTGCAACATCTGCTTTGTCTAGAGGTGTACCTGTTGAGGACATTTGCAGAGCCGCGACTTGGGCCTCCCTTCACACTTTCGCGAAGCACTACTGCTTGGATACCGAGGTGAGGAGGGACGGCCACTTCGCGCGTTCTGTCCTCCAAGATTTCCTGGTGTTGCAGAGTGGACACCCTCCTCCGGGAGTTGGAACTGCTGTGGGACTCTATTCACAAGGTGAGGAATCCACACGGCAGATGTATCTATCAGAAGAACAAGTTACTTACCTTCGGTAACGCTTTTTCTGGTAGATACAATATCTGCCTGTGGATTCCTCACATGCCCACCCGCCTCCCTGTTGTCCACTCTGTTATACCTGGTCTCTTTGTACATATGTTTGCTGTTATTGTGCTATTTCTACTGCACATTTTGTGTGCGTATTTGATTTGTATGTACTGTGTACACTGTATATTTGCATATTTGCTGTCGTTGGTCCGTCCGTGTGCCTCGAAGGCACAGAAAAAAGGGCGGAACTGACGTCATTACGCCGGCGTGGGCCTGATAAGGAGTCGGTGACGTCAGACGGAGTCACGCGCGAGGTCATACTCCTGTGACGTCGTCGGCGTGCTACGAAGAAAATTTCCGAATGTTGCTGACTCAGGGGGATATTCACAAGGAGAGGAATCCACAGGCAGATATTGTATCTACCAGAAAAAGTGTTACCGAAGGTAAGTAACTTGTTCTTTGTTTTGCAAATATTTGAGCCTGCCTAGGAAGCAGTTCCTTTTCCTGTTACTGAAAGTTCTGAACTTCTCACAAGGATACCTGGCACTTATGTATCTGCAGCTCCTGATGATCAAGCATTATCTTTTTGCTGTTTCGTGCTTTCTACATGCTGCTTTGAGATCAAGACAATCTAGACCTGATTAACCTTGATGTGATGCATGAGATTATATAATGTATTGTTACTGTTGACACATTCGTATTTCTTTAAAAAATGTTAAGCCTACTAGTTTTTACTATTTTATAAAAATATGATTTTATGTTCTTGTATGGTTGTGATTATAGCCCAATAAATATTTGTATGCTGACAATATGTATATCTAGATGTATGCCATGTTACCTACTGACGGACGCCAGTAGGTAGTTATAGTTTGGACAATTGGACCATGTTTCCATAGGAAAAGGGTTTTGTAACTTGTTTATATCTTTGGCGTAGTTTGACGAATCTTCACTATAAGTGGGTGCGTGAGTGGCTTTATTGATGAGTAAGTGGTTGTGTGAGTACTTGTATGGGTCTGTGAGTGATTGTGTGGGTGTGTGAGTGGGTGCATGAGAGGTTATATAGGAGTGTGAGAGGGTGTGTGAGTAGTTCTGTGGATAATGTCATTAGTGATGTCCTCAGTGATGTCACTGACCATGTCATGAGTGATGTAATATGTGAGGTAATAAACAGTGCATTGCGGGCCCGTAAGTTATAGTTAGATCAGATTTTGTATAAGTGGAATCTGAGCCTAACTATAACGTTCCTGTACCCTTTGTTTTTATAGTGAATAATAGATCTATCTATAGATCTATCCACTCTCCATATTCACTTGAGCAACAAAAAATGGCCAGAGACACTGCACGGCTTGAAATCTGAAGAGACAACCATTTCAAGAAGGACTGAGAGTATAGGGATCCTTTGTTTATTTACATATATTTTTAAATCACCTACTGGCAGTTGCCATTAGGTAGGAGGACCCAAAACAACTTTTCCTCATGTAATTTCCCATAGGAATTTTGAACGTGACTATAGCCCGAACTGCTGAATGGAATTACACCAAATTTCCCAGAAAGCATGCTCTCGTAATTTGGTTTAAATCTGTTCAGTAGTTTTTAATTAAAACAAATATATATGTATATATAGAGACGCAGAGGTTCTGCAGATCCGACAGTTCTCATAGTGAGATCTGATTGGCTGCCAACACTTCTACTAGAAAGTAGTGGTAGACATCTTGGGACGCAGGACTTGGCCCGACTCACAAAATAAACGGGAAAAAAATGCAATGGGCGGGGTAGGAATACTCTGACCCCCTAGGACTGGTTGCGGGGGGCCCCAGGTAACCGTGTCTGGGCAAAAATATTTAGATTTAAAATTTTCTCTGATTTTCCAGAGGATCTGTGGCCAAATAAAAAAAAAAATAAACAAGTACAGTCTCCTGTGCTTGTTTTCTTTAATTCCCTGGGCGGGTAAGGTCCCATGTTTTTTTTTTTTACAGAGTTTTATATAGCGCGAACTTGACCCGAATCGGGTATCAAAGCGCTTTACATAGCACCAGTTGTATTACTTGAGGGCACATTAATTTTTGTATATGCATATAGGTCAGGGGCATACGTGGCCCACTTCCCAAGGATGAGCCAACCCTGATGTCCCCATTTCCCGGGGCCCAGCTTTATAAAATATTGAGAGGGCAGCACATAGGCCCCTTACCGTTTTCAGCTTCGGACCCCATCTTCTGGGGTACAGATATAGGTAAGAAGGGTGAGGGGGCACGCAGACCCCCTCCCCGGGCTGATTCAAGCCCTAGGGACCCCATTCCCCATGGCCCGGCCCTGTTACTAATGGGGAGTAACTATACCTTGTGCCCTAAGGCAACTATAACTCGCAAGGTCACCATGCACCTCACATTTTACTTAACTCGTGACATCCTCTCTGATATTATTGATAATATCAGTGCAACTTTTGCTGTCTAATTGTTGATGAGATAACAGTTCATGGCGGGGTTGAGTTATAATTACCTTAGGCACAAGTTATAGTTACTTGAGATAACTCTAGCTTTAACTGCTGAATTTCTATGGTTTTGAGTGTGGAAAATCTGAACCTAACTGTAACCTCCCTATAACCTTTGGTTTTTAATGAATATATATACCCAATCTACCTTTACCTAAAGCTCTCCCATTTAGTAATAACTATTACCTGTTTTCCAGCCACTCACTCCCATCCCTCCCACGGGTAGTACAAAATTATAGTTGTATGTGTAGGGCAAAGATCTCGTAGTAAAGATAAGAGAGGTGGAGGCAGAGGTCTTCAGACAAAGGTTTTGGGATAAGCATTTTGTAGTATGTTGCAGTTTGTGAATAAGTTCCTGATTGACTCTGTTACTGTTAATCACATGTATGAAATTTACTTTTTCTTCCAGTTAACACTCCTGCAGGAACTAGCCATTGTACATTGTATGTATACTACCATCACTCAAAGGGTGGTGCCAATGAGCAACATGTTGGTGACTGCTGACACTCTGGATAGCATCTTGACGGACTCGGTAAGCAACAGGTTCTCACAGACAGATGGTGATCGTTCATTCAGTCTTGGAAAACCTCGGAACCTTCAGGGCAAAGCAGAATTACTTCTGATCATTCAGTCAGAACTTTGGTATTCCAGATAGTTCCATCATGGTCTGCAGCCGGTATGGAAACTAGCAGTGTTGCGATTGAATGGTTAACAGGGTTATACAGATGGCTCTCTCAAAGTATCTGAAAATGTTTGCACAGGATGATTAACTTGTCGCCACAATGGATGTGAGTAGAGAGCCTGGCAGAAGTAGTGCATGGGAGACGCAATGGGGCACAAAAAAAAACAAGATATTACTGACATGAAAAAGTCTAATCAGTTACCCAAAGGAAATAGAAGTGATTTTGTTGGATTGGGGATATCATGGGAGCTACAAGAAATATAGCAGCTCTTATAACGAGAACACTGTCTTACAGTGGGTGGGAATGTAGAAATCAACAGAACTATATATCAGAATATTACATATAGAATATCATTTGACAGAGGCAAGATGGCGTCCGCCAGCTCAGTCGTGTGAGCTGGTAGCTCCTGTCCTCCTACACCCGTTAAGAAGATGTGCTGTGGATAGTGAGAGGACGAGAGGGTGAAAGTGGGTCTCAGCACTTACCGAGGTGTGCGAAGCTCAGTCCTGGTACTATTGGCATGTTCACTTTTGATGTGACAGCTATTTTTCATTATCTCAGCAAAATCCGATTTGGATACGTTGTAGAAGCAAGGGGCCGGGCGTAGACGCCGAGCCGAGAAGCAGCAACTGTTGCAGGCAAAACTACTGGAGAGTCGAGAACAGGATATCACAGAACACCGATAATGCCGCCTAAAGGACCTAGAGGGAAAGCCCAGGCCCTGGCTGATGGTGCTACCGCTGCTGCTACAGTGGCAGCCGTTGGAACTGTCTCCGGAACGGTAGGAAAAACCGCGGAGCCGCTGAGCGGTAAGAAAGCCTCTAATCTCAATGGTAAAACAAATAAAGGCGAGAGCTGTGCCCGTGGTAACTCTACGGGCATGGTCAGTCCCGCAAAATGCACAATCCCGCAAATGTTCTCACAAGGCAAAGGTGGGAAGAGTGGGAAAACGGGGATCCAGGGTATTCCGAATCCCCAAACAGACAAGCTTCTAGGAACATTGGGTGTTGAAGCTGTTGTTGGTCCCCCCGGTCATCATGAAGGAGAGTTCAGGTGCTCAGCAGATTTCTATGTATGACGCTGTTGCCGTGGACAATTTAATATCTGGCAGCAATATGGATCTGGCTAACGGCGCTGGTAAAAAGGATGGGCGCAATCCTGCGGAAGTGAACAACAGTGGGGTGAACCCCTGGAACTGGGTTGCCAAGATACTGAACCAGTTGTACCACAGAAGCTTTGTAATGATAATAACATTGTGGTTAGAAGCGAAAATGGCTCGGTTGGCTTGGCTGGGGCTCTTAATGGGACAGAGTCACTCAGTCTAGATTCACTAACGAAGGAGGCGGATTTGGTGGATCTTGTGGATAAGTTCTTGTCATTATCAGATCATTCGGATATATCCAGTGAGGAGATGATGAGAAATGGGAAAACGCCAATGGCTCAACATTGGGATGAACTGAGTGAGCATAGTACTACACCCCCTGATGATACGGGAAGGGATTCATCGGAGGGGAGCCCCCAAACAATGCAGAAGAAAAGGGCTTTGACAGAGGAGTCTTGCTACTTTGCCAAAATTCAGTACGGCGCATCGCCAAGACTTGCTCAGAGTTTACTGCAAGAATTACCGAGGCAGAAGCCTGTATTTCGTATTTGGAGGATAAACTAGCTTCACAAAAGACGATGAGTGAGACTTTACGTGCAGTGAAGGATGATATGCTATGGAAACTTATTGATTTGGAGAACAGAGCTCGGCGGAACAATCTGCGAGTCTTTCAAATTCCTGAGGGGGTTGAAGGACAGGACCCTCGTAAATTTATTATTGAATTGTTTACTGAGGCGTTTCCAGAATGAACTCAATGGGACTGGCAGACAGAGGATTCAGAGGGCTCACCATTTTCCCTTGTCTGTCCGGGCCCGGCCAGGTCAGTCGGCAGAAGTGGCTAAACCAAGGGCCATACTGATTTAATTTAACAACCTTTTGGCACGAGAAGCAATTTCCGATCTTGCCCGCCCCGATAGGAAAAGAGTTGGCAAGGGGGTTGAATTTTTTGTTAGGCCAGATTACGGCCATCAGACGGTAGAGAAACGCTGGCAATTACCTCAGCTTATTCTACCATTTTAAACTAAGGGGGCCCAAGCTTTCTTACTACAACCAGCCAAACTTAAAATCATCCATAAAGGGAATACTAGGTTTTTCACCTCTGAAATTTTGGCGAAAGAGTTTCTGCAAACCCTCAAAGAAGGTTAAGGAGGGATTAGGCTTATAGAATTATTATCAAATTTGCAGCTTCCTTTTGTGCGGTTATGCTTAATTATTTGCATAACTCTTGTTTATGAAGTTGTATACCCCCCAGCTGTTGCATCAGGTTATGTAATGGGGAAGAGAATGAGTATGCGTACTGTCTGTGGCCTATTGATCTGTAGGTTAATGTTTTTTTGTTAGGTTCAATTGTTGGGGGACTTCACGGGTGTGGGAGGGACTTTTGGGTGTAGGGAGCATGTCACCGCTAGGACTAACAGTCCTAAAGCCTCGAGGTAGTGGGGCTGTGCGGTGTGCTGTTGGGGTGGTGTTGGGGAGAGGGTGGTGGAGAGGGTAAGGAGGAGGGTGGGGGGTAAAAGTAAAAGAAAAATGAAGATTCATAGCAGCAAAGAAAAGTACAGAGGGTTAAAAAGATTTGCGTATAGGCCTGTAGGTATGGCAACCTTGAATTTATGACAAATTTAGGCCTTCGAATATGCACACTGAATGTGTGCGGGTTAAATAATTATAATAAAAGGCAGAGGGTCTCCAGAGAGCTTCAGGTGATTCAGCCCGATGTGGCTGGTGTTGGGCCATTGTGGAATGTAGGACAGGGGGGGTTATATTTACCCTCTGTACAATATACAGCTCTAACCTTGATGAAGCCCCAATATTGGAATATTTGAATGGGGAGCTTGCTACATGGCCCATTCTGTTATTCTTGTGTGGGGATCTTAATATAAATTTGACCTCTGAAGCTTTTCAAAATTGCGGGCGAAACTATAAAGGTAGGAAACCCCGAGTCATCAAGGCTCTATTTCAATTACTAACTGATCATGGGCTATTGGATGTGTGGAACAGCTTGCATAGGCAAGACCCACAATATACATTTTATTCACAGCCCCAAAACAGGCTTGTACGTCTTGATTATTGTTTTGTACCTACATCAGTGTTTACTGGGCTGAAATTCTGTGTATACCCAAGGGTGACCTTGGACCATGCACTTGTGGTAGTTGAAATCCCGGCACTTGCTCGGTGTGTAGCCCCGAGAACGTTTACATTTGACAGGAAGCGTTTGATTGATGAAAAATGTATTGAACACATGAAGGTGTGGAGAAAGGAATTTTTGCAAATTAATAGACACTCCGCGTCCTGAGGGACTGTATGGGGTACATCCAAAGCTGGATTTAGAGGGGAAACACAGAGCCTTGGGTATTTAAAATGTAAATTAGTGAAACAGGCATTGCAGGTTATTTATGATGAGCTTAAGATTGTCGAAGAGGAATTAGTTAACAGGTTAGCTGCAGGATATAACACCACACCACTTCAGAATTATCTAGCGAGATGTAAGGCCAAAATTAATCTAGAATGGAGCAAGGAGAGCGCCATAAAATATCAAACATATAGAAAAGAGTGTCATGAGTATGGCGAGGCCACGGGCCGATGTTTAGCCTAGAAATTGCAAATATAAGAGGACGAACAAAGAACGGCTGGGGTTATTGTGTCTGATCCCTAGGAAATTCTTATAGTGTTTCATGATTTTTATACAGAATTATATACAGAGAACGATACTGGCGGCCTTTCTCTGACAGATATGGGACTTCCAGCCACTTTATGGGGCCAATTGGCTCAAACAGTTGTTGAACCTATTAGGATGGGGGAATTAGAGCAGGCCATAAATTCTCTTGCAGTAGGGAAAGCTGCGGGACCAGACAGACCCCCCTTGGAAGTATTTAAGATCTTTTTTCAGGAGATAAAAAATGATATGCTTAAAGTTTATCAAACTTCACAAAAAGGGGAGATTCCACGAACCTGGTCTGAGGCCAATATTTGTGTGTTGAAGAAAAAGTGGAAACCATCTGAATTACCGGGGTCTTATTATCCAATCTCTCTTCTTAATGCCGACGGTAAAATCTATGCAAAAATCTTGGCCACAAGGTTGGCAAAAATTATACCATCAATAGTATTGTTAAAACAACACAGCTTTATACCTGGGAGAGGGACCGTAGACCATGTGCGTAGAGTAATTACTCTCCAAGATATCGTACAGCTAGAATCTCGAGAACTTGGCCTGATTTTACTCAATGCCGAAAAGGCGCTCTACCGGGTTTTGTGGCATTTCCTCTCATGGGGACTGCAACACATGGGTTTCGGGCAGGGCTATATACGTGCTTTAAACGCCCTTTATCATCTCCCCTCAGTGAAAATTTGCTCAATAGGATATGACTCAGAGATCATGGCGATTTCTAGAGGCACACAACAAGGCTGTCCTTGTTAACCACTTTTATCTGCGCTGTATATTAACCCTTTTATTCTTATGCTAGAACAAAGTAGAAAGATTTTGCCTTGTAAAGTACAACAAGAACAGTATTCTGTAATGGTTTATGCCAATGATATAGCGATTGTTACTTGTAATCCCTGTCTCGCTATACCTGAAATAGAATCCCTGGCGCAGAATTTTGGGGCACTTTCTGGGTATAAACTTAATACTGCTAAAACCCAAATTTTATGAACAAGTCAAGCAATGGATGGGGATGCTAGGTGTGTTAAGGAAGCTATCTATCTGGGTATTAAGATCCGTACCTCTGTTAAAGAGATCGTGGAGGTTAATTGGGGCGATATTATTTGGGGAGTAAAATGCTCACTTGAAAGGTAGGAGAATCTCCATCTGTCATTAGTGGCAGAGCTAACGTTCTGATAATGAATGTCTTACAGCGAGTTATGTATTTTTTTAGGGCTGTGCCCCTGGAGGTATCCTATAACCAAATTCAATATTTACATATTTACAATCTCTCTGTACTAAGTTTATGTGGGCCCCTTGGAAACCTCGTAGCGCTGCCCGATATATGACTCATTCTTGAGAAAGAGGAGGATGGTCTATCCCTGACTTTGCTTTGTATTACTATTCCTGTATTTTGGTTAATGCACATATTTTACGTACTGGAGAAGAGATTAGTAATCTGGCCAAAGCCCCCTCAATTTATCAGATGATTCTAGGGTCAAAGGTCAAGCATTGCCTATTCAAAAGAGTGGACAGCAGTTATTTTAAAAGAACGCACTTCAAGGTAATAAATGCTGTGTTTAAAGTCTGGAAGACTGTACGGAAAAGCTTCGAGATTCCAGTACTTTCCATGTATACCCCACTAATGCCACAGGAGTGCTGCCCCCGATCTTCTGGGACCAGGTGGCCTTAGGCTTGAGAAGGAAGAGGATTACCTGACTTGGCGACTTATATCATGATGATGGGAGATTACACTTATTTGCGGAGTTGGCGGATAAATTCCATCTACCCACAACTCAATTTTTTAAATACTTACAAGTAATGGTCTTTCTGGGAAAACACCCTATTTGCATTATGAAGTTTAAAATGGTAGAATCTATTAGACAGCAGGGAAACATCGAGCTAATTTATAAAAAACTGTTAGAGGGCAGAACGGATGATCTAGAAAAATATAATATGAGATGGAGAACTTGGTTGGGGAACACTGAAATCTCATTGGAAAAATCCATTGATTTGACAGGGAGGATCTTTCCTGCATCCAGCCTTAAAAGTCAACATTATAAAATGTTATTCAATTTGTATCATACCCCTCTTAAAATGATGAAGTGGGGGGTCAGCATGGTGGGAAGTGTTGCTGCTGTGGAAAGGATAGTGCAGACATTGTGCACGTGTTTTTTGCCTGTGCGGTATTGGACACTCAGATAGAATCTATAGAGAGGTTTTTGTCAGAAATAACCGGGGACTGTGTGAAAATTTCTCAGTCTATGATGTTGCTTGGTATTGGGGAAGATTTCTGCCAGGGGCAGCTACTATATGAATACCGTTATCCTATTTTTATGGCCACGGTGGTTGCTCAGTTGGCAATTGCCTCACTTTGGCTACAGCAAGAGGCTCCGCCCTTTGAGATGTGGCGGGCCAAGTTTCTCAATGAGTACCACATGGAATACAGTTTATATCCTGTTAAAGGATATAGAAAAGGGAGATTAGGGTTAATGATTTGGGGGGTGGTGAGGGAGTATATGACGGAGTCTATTATGTATCATATAGTTTGTACCTCATGTTAACTTGATGTCGAGGGCATTGGTTAGGATTGGGGCTTAAAATGGGCAATGATGGAAGTCTTGATGTATGTGTTCAGTTATGTATTATTTATTTTGCAGCTATGGAATTCTAATAAAATTAAAAAATAGTCGATCATTTGACATCAATATCATGTCCTAAATGTGGCAATAATGTTTATGAACAATGTTTATTATGTCAGTCAATATTCTTACCATGAATTTGACAAAGGATGACAGATTTAATAAAATAAGGGCTGTTAGCAGGAAAATCAGTAGCGCTCAGACAGGCTGATGTACCGTACGAAAATCCAGTATGTTTGGCCACATGTTGACCTTGCACTTGAAGGCAGAAGGCGTTCATTGAAGGCAGAGCAGAAAAACTCTCTGTACAGTACTGCATTGACACCAGCTGCAACTGTGTCATAACATTATGTAAGATGGACCTATATGATAGATTAGGTGCTAGTTCAGCTGTGTCTGCAGCAAGAAGTTATATTTGATTTAATAGAGTTTGAAATTCAGCCATAGTATTTCTATTTCAATTAAACTGCAAACATTTAACGTAACACTGTATCCATACACATTATTTTTACAATGGCCTTATTAACTAAGTAAGTTTAAGTAAGTCAGTTTTATTTGTAAAGTGCATAGTTAATTAAAACCTTTGCACAGATAAAAAAGTAATTAACTTTAAAATATGGCATGTTCCAAACAGTTTTGTTATGTACACACCGGTTTCTCATGTATTTCCATTAAGAATTCTTTAGGAAGGAGTAAAATGCAATGTGCTGATCTTTTTAACTACCATCTCTGATACTATTGTGGGTGCAATAGTCAATTATTCCCTTTTAAAAGTTTTAGTAAGGTGTTTCTCTGCTGTTAGCACTCAAAAGACTACAGTTAATTTTTTGTTATCTAGTGTGTGAATGTTATGTTTTTTATCATTCCAGGTCCTTTAGTTTGGTGTAGTAGTACTTTAGAGTTGATAGTGATGAATTATTATATTGATATTAGGGTGTGTCCTGAGGAAGAAAGAAATAGTGTGCCTTAAATGGTCTGCCTGTAGAAAATGAGTGTACTGAACATCATTATGCAATGCACATTAGGGTAAGCATGACACTCTCATACTTTTGTAAGGAAATCTGACACCACCAGCTAAACTATAACCTGCATCTATACTGTACTTCCATACCACACCTTCACTACCTACATCGTACATGAAACCTACATCCCCATGTTTGCTGTTCTACACTCCAGCATCACAAAAGACATCAGTTACAACTAGCTAACATATACTTCTTTCCCCATCACATGCAGCCTAGAGTTCAATTAGCACTCTTTAAATGAGGAGTCTCAAACCTTTCCTGAGCTACTGTCTAATATAGGAATTTTATAAATGCACACAGAGACCAAATAACTTAAACACTGCCCCTAGAGTACCCTTAAATTCTTCATTCCAGATACAGGGAGCATAAAGTATTAATAGAACAGGAGCTGTAACGCAAAGGTTTACAATTGGGGTCCCTGAGGATCAGTGTTGTCCCTTTGCTCTTGAAACACCTAAAGAGAGAGAAAGAGAGATGAGTATAAGAGAGGAAGATAAATAAAACAAAAAGAAAGAATGACAAAATAAAGAAAGAAATCAGGAAAGAAAAACAGAAAGAAAGGAAGAAAGAAAGAAAGAAAAAAAGAAAGAAAAAAAGAAAGAAAGAAAGAAAGAAAGAAAGAAAGAAAGAAAGAAAGAAAGAAAGAAAGAAAGAAAGAAAGAAAGAAAGAAAGAGAAATATAGGAAAAGAAATAACAAAATAAAGGAAAAAAACAACGGGGACAAAATACCCAGAGAAAAGAGTCAAATGCAGGAAATGAAAGAAGAAAGCAATTAAGAAGACATGAAAGACGAAGAAACAAACTAGGAAAGGAATGAATGAAAATGCAGGGAGAAAGAAGGCATGGTAAAAAAGAAGTAGGCGAAAGAATGAAGAGCACAACAGAGAAAGAATAAAGGAAGAAGGTGAGAGAAAGAAAAAGACAGCGAGAAAACAATGGAAGGAAAGAAAGAAAAAAATAAGAGAAAAAAAGTAGAAGAAAAAAGAAGGAAGAAGATCAGGTCAGAGGTGGAAGTAAGAAAAGATCCTTGTGGTTGAAGAAAGGAGAAAAAGATAGAAACAGAACAATAAGTAATAACACCAAAAGGAGAAATACAGAAAAAGAATAACAGAGGAGGGAAGATGAAGACAGAGAAAACAGATAAGACTGAAAAAAGAAGGAAGAGAAGGAAACAATCAGAGAAAGAAAAACATTGAGAAAGATGGAGATAAGACAAAAGAAAAGAAGGAGAGAAGGAGGAAAATTAAGTAAGAGTAGAAGAAGGAATAATAAACGAAAAAAAAGAGAAAAACAGAAATTGGAGAAAAAAGAAAAAATGAAAGAAGAAAGGAAAGAATTACTGAGAGACACAAGATTGAAAAAGAGAAGAAAGAAATAGTAAGAAAGATACAAAGAACTGGAAAATGGATGAAACATTAAAAATAGAGGTTGAAATGAGAAAAAAAGAAAGAAAAATATCAAGAAGAATATTAAGCCAATAAGAAAAAAAGAAAGAGAACTGAAAAAGAATGCACAACAAAGGAGGGAAGGAAAGAGATAGTGTAAACAAATAGGGGGGAAGCGGGAAAGAGGGAAAAATAAAGAAAGAGGACAGCAAGAAAGAGAGAATAAAATACATTGAGAAATGAAAGAGAGACATAAAAGCAAGGAAAACAGAAAGACATGTAAAAAGAGGCTAGAAAGAAGTAGAAAAAGAAGCAATTATTTTCAGAAAAGGGTAGTCTGCATCCTCAAGCACTGTCAGCGTTTGTAAATCATAGGAACGGGAGCTTTGTTTTAAATAGCTGTGTTATCAGGTGGGCACCTGTATATTCTCAAGCTTGTTGACAGGCAATTATCATATGTGAGCTACTCAATGGCAGTCTGCGAGCTACTAGTAACATGTGATTGATTAGTTGGAGACCATTGCCTTTAATCCACCAATAGGAAACACGCCACTGCCTACTCTTTAAGTCTCTCTTACTTCTGTACCTACATTCCTCCTCCTTCGGTGCCCTACATTAACAACTGCACCAGACATCCTATAATTTGTTTTGTTTTTTAAACATATTTTATTAGGTTTTCATGTAATGCACAAACAATTCACCGATACATGCAACTTCATTACCTTAGTCTCGCAACACTTGACCAATATTTGTATCCCCATCCAGATTTTGCCTCGCCCCGCCAAGTCTGTGTTAGTCAATCCATTTGTTCCACATATGGAGTGAGGCCTTTCTAATAGCAAGAGTTATATCCCAGTGAACCCGAGACACAGTTCTACAGGGCTAAATTGTGTTGCTCTTAGCCTATTCAGGCACTGTCAGCCTCTATGTTTCAGCACGGATAAAAATGAACAAAATCCCCCCCTTCAACTCAAACTCCCCACCCTCTAACCCCCCCGAACCTAACCACCCACCTCCCCTCAGACATGTCGCTTTCCCTAGCCGCGCATGTAATGCTCATAATGTGTTCTGCATACTCCACCATAGTCCTATGTCAGTAGCCCACATCTCTGCCGGAGGGACACTCTCACTTCCACGCTCACTCCTCCCATTCTCTCAACTCACTACCTGTTGTTGCAGTCTCATGTAATAAAGAGGGCACCCATAGCCGGCGAGGTCAGTCATCATCCTCAGTCGGATTCTTGAGCAAATCCACCAACGCTACCCAGGCTCTCGCCGAGTCCCAGAATTTGTCGTTGTCAGTCCTCCGAGCTAATTGGAGGCGGAGCGTCCCCTCGCAATCCGCCCACTTAGTAAAGTCACGTAGCCAGCGCGCAATGCTAGGGGCCGTGGCCGCCTTCCAATGGCTAGTGATTTCACGCTTGGCTAGAACTAACCCCAGGTCTAGGAACTTACTGGTGGTTTTGTTGCGGGAAGTGTGGGAAACCAGTGCAACAGGCACACCCCTGGAGTATTCTGCAGGTCCCTCTCCGTCACCTCTGTCAGTTTGCCCAGTACCTCTCCCCAGAATCCCAGAAGCAGCGGACAATCCCAGAACATGTGTATGCATACCGCACCCTCCAGTCTGCATTGTGGGCAGGTAGCGTGGGAGCCAAAAAACTCATTAATTTTGTGAGGCGTAAGATACGCCCGATGAAACACATAAAATTGAATAAGTTGGAATCTCGCGTTTCGGGAACATTTCCAGGCCCGTTCCATTAACAATTCCCAAGGTTTCTCCTCTATAGGCGTTCCCAGGTCAGTTTCCCACTTAATATGCAGTCCCTCCAGAGGTGTCCTCAAGCCCTGCGTCAACCTCCGATACAAGCACGTCACCACCTTGATCCTACCTACAGAGGTGACCACATACTGGCAGGGAAGGAAGACCCGTGGTTTCTCTAACCCTTTTTTCCAGTGCTTGCACATAGCAGCTGTTATGCCCGTGTGCAACAGAAAGTCCTGAGCAGGAAGTTCGTGCGTCTGCATGAGGTCTTGAAATGGTAAAAGTGCACCATCTTCATACAGATCTCCAATGGAGGAGATCCCCGATTCCTCCCAGTCATGTAGCCGCTGTCAATCTCCTCCATGGGGGAGCTCCTCACAGAACCACACCAGGATCTCAGGGGCATATGCCGGGCTCCCTTTATTGCGTCGTACAGACCTATACCAACATTGCCTCAGGACCCATAGATCCCTGGATACCTCACGTTCCTGCATCGGGAGCTGTAGCAAAATCCGACTCAAGTGACGAAGCTCTAGGTCCCTTCTTCTCTGGTTTGTCTCCATTCCCAGCTTCCCTGCCAGCCGTTGTGTGAACCATTCGAACTGGGCCGCATTGTAGTAAGCCTCAAAATCCGGCACTGCAAAGCCTCCCTCCTGACACGGGCGCATCATGGTCGGCAGATACACTCTTCTTCGTCCCGTTCCCCACAGAAAGCTCGAAACCATGGAGTTGAATTGGGAAAAGCGCTTTCCAGGTATCCAAATCGGCAGGGTAACAAAGTAATAAAGTAAACGGGGGAGGGTTATCATTTTTAATAATGCCACACACCCCACAACCGACAAAGGCAGGGAGGCCCAGAAGTCAAGGTTACTCTTGGTTGAGCGCAGAGCCCTCCCTATGTTATCCTCAAATAAATCAACTGCCTTGTGGTAAATTCTAACCCCCAGATCAGACATCCTATAATTTATACCTACATACTGACCAACAACTCCTGCACCGCCACTGTCACTCTAAATACCCGCCAAATCATAAGTCTCACAAACTTTACTCTATACAGCTTATCTCAAACATAAACACAACATCCCACACCGATACCCATAAAAAATGCAACAATAAAACTGTTCTGCTTTATCTCTGATTCTATTGCAAAATAATGGTATACTTGGTTGTGATTTTTGTAACTATTAAATACATTTTTTGCATATTGTGTTCAGAGGTTTTGAATTATGAATACATCTAACACACCTTATACATTAGAAAAAACTTAATCTGGTCAAACGGAAAAAGTCATAAAATCAAAGTACAGAGATGATCGCTGGGCAAGAGGTCAGCTTGAAACATAACAACTCAAATACCATTGGGGTGGCGGACGCAATGTCCTCTGACACCCTGGAGGACACTGCTTTGCCTGTCAAATACAAAATCAGGCCCCAAATTCCATATTTTCACTCCTAAAGAACTTCTGAAATATCTTAACAAAGGTAGCAATATTGTAACACCGAGAATCGGATTCTTCTTTACATTCCACAGATAGGCAAGGGCTCAGAACACAAAATAGAGTCAATCTGTATATAACAAACTAATAGATTCAAAAGTAAAGCTCTCTCATAGATCTTGGTTTGTATTTTGTAGAATGAATTGCCTATTACCTGATTTGCACACAGAAATGTGAGTGCATGTCTGTACTGGTTTGTGTGTGTAGTTGTTTATGTGTGTGAGAAACTGAGAGAAGAGAGAGTAAGAAAGGGGATGAGAGTTCGGGGCTGCACTCATTTAAAATCATGGACTAGATTGGCAAAACCACAGGAAGTAGGTGGTGTTTGTTTTGCAGCAGATTCTGCCAAGGCATGTGCTGGGCTTTTTATAACAAGCATTGTACTTGCACCCATTTCACACCCACACTGTGTCAAGATGCATTACACCATTTGCTAGGAGGCTAGGGCCCATACAAATGAGGGAACACTTTTGTCCAGGTGTTTCTGTCAAATTACTAAGCACTGGCAAAGGCAAACTGGATCGCAGAAGATGTGTAACTCTAAGGGAAGCGGTGCAAAGGTAGCACATCTACTGAGGCACACTTTGGGAGGTGCTACGGAGAGTCTCAGAAACCCAGTCATCCCCATGAGGATGAAGTTAAGTAATATACCCACCTTCAAATGTGTTCCGATATGCTGGCAGTACAAAACAGAACAGCAGCTTGGAAGTGCCACACATCTTTCACTGTTGCACCCTCTCTGGCCTCTGAGACTTCAGGACTTCACTAGCAAGGTCATGTTTTTATCAAGATATACAAAGAGATGAAACAACTGTAGACCTATTTTGTAACACACCACATTGTTATTAGCATGTAGTTCATGTATTATACCATTACAGTACTGTTGATTTATTGACTTTGTGCTTTATCATGTATTTCCATGTACTTTTATCTAAGACAGTCCATCCTAATTAGAGTGTTTAAAATACATTTGTATTAGTCTTAAAATAGGTAAAATATTTGTAAATATAATCATTCAGTGTTTTTAAAGCCAGATTACCTTTTGTTCCGCTCAAAAAGATATTGCAGTCTCTAAGGCCAGTATTGTGTTGAAAAGAGGTTAAATATTTCACAGACTCATACCCCTAGTACATATATTTTATAAGCAGAAAACACTAAGGTAATCCAGGGCTAGAGAATAGCCAAATAGAATTAATTATTTCTGATGATATATGCCCCATGTCGATACAAAAAGCGACTAGGTCGAATAGCTCGCACCTCTCAGCCTGTACCAAGCAATACATTTGGTGCACATCCTAAATGGTATCAGTCACTTTTGGATACCTCTGCAGTGCAGAAAGACATTCATTTATAAAAAAGAAAAGCCTTTTGATGTGAAATTAAGAAAAGACAAGAATTTCTGATATTTTGATGGACTTATTTATTCATTCATTGGGGGTACCAATATATTTATAATTTTATTATGACCCATTTTTATCCTGTAAACTTTCTTGCTGCTAGGGGTCAAGAAATCTCAGGCTACAGCCTTATTTTCAATCTGTTTTGGCAACTGCTGGTTCTACTTGGTCTATTTCAAGGAGTGATTACATTGTTGTTATTTGCTCCGCTTCTATCTTATTGATAATTGAGTCTTAGGGCCTGATTAGGAGTTTGGAGGACAGGTTTACTCCATAACAAACGTGAGGGATATCCCAACCTCCGTATTACAATTCCATTATATCCTATGGATGGAACATGTAATATGGCGGACTGGATATCCGTCACGTTTGTGACGGCGTATCCCATCCGCCAAACTCATAATCAAGCCGTTATTGATTTGTTCAGGCATCTCCTGTTTCACAATATTCCCTCTATACCTGATCCATGGTACTTAATACTTGTTTTGGATTTGTTTTTCTCCTCTTGTTCGTCACAAATGCTTCAAATTACCAATATTTCCTATTTCTGCATATTTAGGAGAATGCACCTGAACTTGAAAGGATGGCTTTAATGTGTCAAATCACTCTTACCAAGTGGATACCACAGTCGATATCTTCTAAGATTGTAAATCTGTTTACGGTGCCTTCTATTCCAGAGGAGATTGTGTTTTGGGCCATTCACCAAATGACAATTCAATACGGTAATTAGAAAAAATGCTATGTTGTTGTCAAACACTGTGCTCTCAGGCAGTCTACCGGATTCTACATTCATTTTAGGTCTGTCTGCAAATAGTTTTATCTGTCTATGGCTCATGTCATCACAACACTCAAATACACAGAGTGGGCTTTGAAGCATGCAGCAACATGTTCTTTCAGTTCCCTTACTCCATTGTTCTTTCCACTCTTATTTCATTGCTTGTACAAAACCCATAACAGTGTGGTGAATTTATGCATTTTACAGTGGTGATTGAGAATAGATCAATCACTAGCATTGCATATACAATGCAAATTGAAAGTGGAAAGAAGCCACAGGGTATATTTAAATTATTTTCTACATATATTTCAAACTGATTGTGGCATTCAGAATAGAGTCCCATGCCCATGCCTTTGCCATTTCAGCCCGCATAGTAAAAACAATTAATTTTTTAAGGAAGTGACAATTAACTGGAAGGAAAAAAAACAGCACGACTATGTGTTGTGACCCCATGTCATAATGGTAATTCAAATAAGCTCTAGGACGATTACTTTCTGTACAGTGCTAATTAAAGAAACAAGCATCTCCGTGCTTATGCCATCAGAAGGCTTCAAAATATAACTCCAGCAAGAGGCCTTAGAAGTGAATGGTTGCATCTTAAATACAGGTCCACTGACAGCCACTTTTGAAAGATGCAAATGTATTGCTACTATTTTGGTTATTATGTTCAAATGATATATATTGTTTTAGATTTGTTGAAATTTTGTGATTTCACATTGTAGATTCACATTTTAGCACCACATACCAGCTCCAGATGTTTTGTTTCATTATGTCTCTTGGGAAAAAAACTGTTAAAAACTGAAACAGTTCTACACCAACCAGCTACTTAACTATTAAGCCTTTATTTGTACAAGGATTTAGAATTTCTGTAAATGCAGCAACTCTGCTATAATGCCGAACTCCTTCATCACCGTCATAAAAAGGTGCGAGTGAATCCTGGGAAAAGACAATGTGAAATGTTAATTTCCGCTTATTGCATTAGGTTTTATGTTCTGCTGGGTGGAAAATATACAAAGTCATGCATCAAGATTTTTTTTACAATGTTTCATGACCAACACCACCTTTGCAGCACACTCATCATCTTAAGTTGGTATTAGTGTGTAGTTTAATTAATATTGTTTATCCTATTTTCTCTTATAGGACCGGAAATGGAACCATATCTAGATCTGATTCTCAGAACGCTCTTTCCTGTAATGAAGACTGCTTCTACAATCAACCAGAAATATTGGTTTAGCCTTGGTGTGCACCTGCGCTGGTGGAGCGGTCGGGTTCGGTTTGATGGTTGGGAGAGTGTTGGGAGAGGACACCTTTATTAAGTTCACTTTTGTAACATTTCCTGAGAGCACCCTTCATGCAAAGAGATGCAATTTCTTATGTCTGATTGGTGCAGAGAATAACAGTCCCTATTCATCCCATTGTTTTAAACAACGGATTACTTATATGCATTAAACTTTCATTTGTGGCACAAATCAGAACTCAACTGCAACATTGGTCTGCATAATGTGTAACTCCACTACTTTCTAGTACATTTGCCAATTGAACTGGCATGCTGAGCTGCTGTGTCAAGTTTGCCATGTGATGACTGGAACACATCTCTAGTCTGTATAGTGCATCTCCGGGAAACACCCTATTCTTTTCAGTAATAAAAAACCAAGGGCTTGATTTAGAGTTTGGTGGACAAGTTGTATCCTATTGTATGTGAAATAAGAGGGAGGGGCTATCGCATCACGTTTGTGACGGGATACCCATCTGCCACAGCCTGAATCAGAACGATTCAAAAGGGGGTGGTGATGGACAGAGTATCTGAATTAAGCAGAAAACTCCTACCCAGTCAAAAGATCAGGGCTTGATTCATCACCGTTTTTTAGCTCACTGCACCATCCCAGTTCAGAACCTGGCTACATGCAAATTAGTCTGACCCTGTCCCAGTGCATCATGGGAACAGGGCAGACCAAACTACCAAACCAATTCTTTACTGGAAAGGAAACAAGCTTCCCGGGACCGGTTTCTGGCATTACAGCCGTCTTCGGCCCGGCTTGCTTGAATCCTGATGGTGCAGTGAGCAAGGGACTCATGTCTGAGCATACCCTTCCACACTTGTGGTGGCCAAAACGATTCAAAAGGGGGTGGTGATTGACAGAGTATCTGAATTAAGCAGAACACTACTACCCAGTCGAAAGATCAGGGCTTGATACATCACCGTTTTTTAGTTCACTGCACCATCCCAGTTCAGAACCTGGCTACATGCAAATTAGTCTGACCCTGGCCCAGTGCATCATGGGAACAGGGCAGACCAAACTACCAAGCCAATTCTTTACTGGAAAGGAAACAAGCTTCCGGGGACCGGTTTCTGGCATTACAGCCGTCTTCGGCCCGGCTTGCTTGAATCCTGATGGTGCAGTGAGCAAGGGACTCATGTCTGAGCATACCCTTCCACACTTGTGGTGGCAAAACGATTCAAAAGGGGGTGGTGATGGACAGAGTATCGAGTCTGCGAATACCTATGTGAATAGAGTCTAATACCTGCTAAAAATAATTTCCTATCAGCAGACGCATTGCACTGTTTTTGCTCAGTATGTCCTATGCACTACCAGGCAAGGTGGTACATGTGTAGATTAATGCAACACTTAAGCCTTTGAACTTAACTGTAATTTTTTTATTTTTGTGCAGTCATTGAGATGTTATCAGGCCAGTTTGCTTCCAGTGTAGACACTCCTCTAGTCACACTTTTCTTTGAAGCCTACTCAACCTGTAAGGTATTTCTTCTTGAAACCATCCCCAGTCTCCAGGAGGTGAGTTGGTAAAGTGGAGAAAGAACAGAGTGCAGTGGATGAAGGTTTAGAGCTGTTACGTTTTGTGAGATAAATGATGCATACACATTGATGCCCCTTCCTCTGCCTTTGCATTTACACTTCATTTGATGAAATACAAAACAATATGAAATTCATTCTCTTGACCCAGACTTGTGATCTCTATTTATGTAGCTGAATAAAATGTGTAAGAACCTTTATTGTACCCGACCAAGTATCAAATTCCTATCAGGTCAGATATATAAAACAAAATCAAAGCTAAACCATGCTATAATACTTAAGTATTAGGGAACAGTAAGTGCAATAAGTATTTTTGTAAAAGAAAGTGACAGAATAAGATTCTAGGGCAATTTAATAAAATTGCAGCTGCAGTAGTGTATTTTCTATGTCTACCACAACCTGTCCAAGAATAGGAGGCAGGGGAAATATATTTTTTTAAAAGAGCTGGGGAGAGGAAGAAAATAGAGAGAGCGGGTGGGGAATCCTCATCCAAATAAGACTAGAGCGAAACAAATTCATGGATAACATTTCTATTTTAGAGAATCAGTTTTGTCTATTGGATTATTCTGCCAGTGAAACAAACCACTGCCTTTGCATGACAGAATCACTTCCTAGTGAACAGATGTCAAGTGCAGCTGCCTCTCCAGGGAACCCTCTACTTCCACATGAATCTCATATTTTCTTAGTAGTTAATGTCGAGTGTGTGGAACTGAAAACCTGGTGTAATTTATCTTAACAGGTCTGGGGGCAGGTCATCACCACTCTGGGACATTTGGCCTCCGTTCTGCCAGAGGAGCAACTAGATAAGGAGCTTCCTTGGTTGGTCAATGAAGTTGAAAGGCTCCAGCCCCAGCTGCCTGCTGATATGGCATTTTGTTTGCTCACGGTGAGTGTGACCTTTATTTGCTGTCCATGCTTGCCACTTCAAACAATCCCAAATGATCCACTCATAATGAACACTGTATCCCATAATGAGAGATTAGCTGCAATGAAACACTACATTATTGAGAAATGAGAGTTGAATACAGAACTGCAGGATTCCATTGGTGAGTTAGTTACACCACAGGTGGAGTTGTGAGATGGTTCAGGCCTCCATCATGTGTACATTGGGCCAACATATTGGCATTCCGCTCCCGACAGTACCAATGTTGTGGGTATCAGAAATTTTGGGATGTAGGAAAAATGTATGATTCCAAGTTTGCCCCTTAGGTACCCCTGAGAAATAGAACCACCACACCAATTCGGACTGTAATTCCCCATTATTTGACACATTCACGCCTGGTAATTTTTTCAGTTTTGAGCTGGTGCATTGTTTTGGGAGATGAAGGGATTACAGGGAATATAGTTTTCCAACATTAATTCCAAATACTGAACCAGCTCAATTGTGATTAGTACACAGTCCATGAAGGCAGCCAGAGAAGCAAAATGCACATTTGTATTTGTTACATATGAAATCGGGATTAATAAAGGAGAAATGTGTACCAAAGCAATTGTGCTAGAATTTAAATAAACATCAACAGTGCTGAAATTTGCTTCACCTGTTTTTGTGATACTGGGTAAGTAAAAGTTGGTTATGGAAGTGAAACTGAGCATACTGACGCTCCATCTTGATGCGTTAATCATAACAAAACAGCAGATATTCAGTCACTAGAGCCCTGACATAGGTCCCAAACAGTAATTGGGCTTACTAAAGCCTTAGTGACCTCTTATAACAAAAAGTGTGCCATTGCATCTTCTCTAGTCTGAGAGGCTGCTTACACCCTGTGAAATACAAGTAAATGTACAAATGACCTTCACTAAGGAGCCCCATGACTTTGCATTGTACTCCTGGTGACCGAACATACAGGTAAAACAGTGAAGTCTTAAGAGGAGCACTGGAAATGTATCATGTTTGTAATCAATAATATGTTGGAATTATAGAATACTACTTTCTGATAGATACATCTGCCTTGTGGATTCTTCACATTGTGAATATCCCCCTTGCGTCAGCAACATTCGGAATTTTTCTTCGTAGCACGCCGGCGTGAGCGATGTCATAGGAGCACGGCATCGCGCGCGACTCCGTCTGACGTCACCGACTCCTTATTAGACCCACGTCGGCGTGATGACCTTCAGTTCCCTTTTTTCTGCGTCGTCGACGCTAACGGTTTCTGGGATCTTCTGCGACACATAGTAACTTCTTACTATTTCGTGTTACTATTTCTCTGTTGAGTGTTTCTTCTTCGTCGAGGATGTCGTCGAGGAAGACAGGATTCAAACAGTGTGGGTCATGCGCTCGCATGATGTCGATCACCGATCCACATAACGATTGTTTGTGGTGTCTTGGATCGGACCATGATGTAAAAAACTGTTGTTCCTGCTTCAAAATGAACCCTAAGACCTTACGAGAACGAGAGGCTAAACTTCTTCTGGCAAAGGTAAAAGGAAGAGAAGCTGGTAGATCATCGAGGTTGACGTCCAGATGCTCGAAGTTGAGACAGAAGTCGCGATCAAAGTCGAGGTCGGCTTCGAGATCGAGGTCCAGAGCGAGGTCGAGGTCCGGAGAAAGATCGAGGTCCGGATCCAAGTCGGCTTCGGGTCATGCTTCTGGCTCATCAAAGAAGAAGCACAAGAGGAGAAAACATAGCTCGAAACATCACTCTGGTAAAGATTCTTCGGATTCGAAAAGGAAGTCTCGAAGACATCATAAAGACTTCGTATCTCCTTCTCCTTTACAGTCTCTTCGAGGTTCACCAAATCCGGAACAAGAACCTGATCCGTAATCACACTATTCTTCGGATCATGAAGGAGATGAGGAAGTTCCTCGGAATCAAGAAAGCCAGGATGAACCGATGCCGGTATAACCTCCTTCAGAACAGCCAGTTGGTTTGTACCCTCCCTTTCCTGGTCCGGGACAGGACCCCTCGCATTTTCTTAATGCGATGTTTGGAGTTTATACTAGAGCAATGTACCCCACTGGTGCACCGGCTGGTCCCATGGGTCCATTAGCTTACAACTTGGGTATTCCTCAAGCTTACGCCCCGGCTCCCTTTATGCCGTTTATGCCGACGCCTTATACACCTTGGCTCGATACAGCTCCGCCGAGGTCGTCTACTCCGCATGCGGCTTTGCCGGCTCCGGAACGACCTCGTGAATCTGATCGAGGTACCACGCCGGTTCATGAATCTCATCCTCCGGCTGCCCCGGCTCCTCGCTCGACGCCGGATCGAGTCGGAGTGGTTACCGGATCCGTCGACTTCGATTCGTATAGAATGGTCGAGGCGCAGAGCTCAACGCCTCTTAGAGGAAAAGAGATGTGAAGATTCAGATGTAGAAGAAGGTGAACTTCTAGATCAAGGTGACTGTTTTGACGACCTACATAGTGCCAGTGGCGTGGAACTTTCTCCTGAGTGGGGTTTGCCATCAGTTTCTGATGCACCATCAAAAGACGTGACACCTTACCATATTGTGATTAGAAAGGCTGCGGATCTACTTAATTTGACCTTGCCTACTGTTGAGTATAAACCTAACATTCTCACAGAGGTTTTACATTCACCCTCATCCATAATAGAGCCTACGCTTCCATTTACTGAGGCTTTAACTGATCCAATAATGGAGGTCTGGAAGAGACAATTGACTGCTCCTGCGGTTTACAGGTCTGTAGCTAGACGTTACAGAGTGGCACCTGGTGACCCTGAGTTTCTCTCTTCACATCCTTCTCCTGAGAGTTTGGTGGTACAGGCCGCTTGTTCCAACAGATCGGCAGGTTCATTTCCCCAAGTACCAGCAGACAAGGACTCAAAAAAATTGGACCAGTCTGCTTAAAAGATTTTCTCCTTAAGTAGCATGGCTCTAAAATCTACTAATGCTACTTGCCTGCTTGGAAGATATGTTCATGCTTTGATGGACTCTGTGAAGCAATTGTCATCTAAGCTTCCTGAGGATGATAGAAAGAACTTTAATGAAATAGTCTCCGACACTCAAGCTGCAGCCCGCTTAGTCATTCAAGGTGGCATGGACACGGCGGACTCTGTTGCTAGAATTATGGGTTCTACTGTTGCCACCAGAAGGGCTGCATGGCTGAAATCTTCTGATTTTTCAACAGACGTACAATCCACTTTGTTGGACTTGCCATTTGATGGAACAGGCCTCTTTGGAAAGAAAGCGGATGTGGCTTTGGAGAGATTCAAAGATACCCGGGCTACAGCAAGGTCTTTGGGTCTTCAGGTTAGAGGTTCTGCCACTAGGAAGTTTAGAGGATTTGGTAGATCCACTTTTTGTTCCGATAAGCAAGGCCAGCAGCAGCAACAGCAGCAGAACCCTTTGTATAAATCATACAGAGTTAAACAAAGGGGACGTGCTCGTGGACGCCAAGCCTCCTCCTCCTCTACTTCCTCCAATAATACCCACCCCCCACCTACAACAGCAAAGCAGCCCTAGATCCGCCATTCTAGATCATGCGGGTCCGGTAGGGGGTCGGCTTACTCATTTACTACGGGATTGGGAATCGGTTACATCAGATCTTTGGGTTCTCAATCTCATAGAAAATGGGTATGCTCTTCCTTTCCAGGAGTTCCCTCCCAATTACCCTCCTTGCCAAGGTTATTGTTCAGAGGACCACCTGCTTCTCCTGCAGGAGGACGTCCTGGCGCTGTTTCAAAAAGGTGCGATAGAGGTGGTTCCAGAGCAGGAAAGGGGTCAGGGGTGCTACTCCCGGTATTTCCTGATCCCCAAGAAGGATGGCAGGTTACGTCCAATCCTGGACCTCAGGATTTTGAACTTCTATCTCAAGCAAGAGAAGTTCAAAATGCTCACACTTGCGCAGGTTCTTCAAGCGCTGTTGGAAAAAGACTGGATGGTGTCGATCGACTTGCAGGATGCTGCAGCCCGCTTAGTCATTCAAAGTGGCATGGACACGGCGGACTCTGTTGCTAGAATTATGGGTTCTACTGTTGCCACCAGAAGGGCTGCATGGCTGAAATCTTCTGATTTTTCAACAGACGTACAATCCACTTTGTTGGACTTGCCATTTGATGGAACAGGCCTCTTTGGAAAGAAAGCGGATGTGGCTTTGGAGAGATTCAAAAATACCCGGGCTACAGCAAGGTCTTTGGGTCTTCAGGTTAGAGGTTCTGCCACTAGGAAGTTTAGAGGATTTGGTAGATCCACTTTTTGTTCCTATAAGCAAGGCCAGCAGCAGCAACAGCAGCAGAACCCTTTGTATAAATCATACAGAGGTAAACAAAGGGGACGTGCTCATGGACGCCAAGCCTCCTCCTCCTCTACTTCCTCCAATAATACCCACCCCCCACCTACAACAGCAAAGCAGCCCTAGATCCGCCATTCTAGATCATGCGGGTCCGGTAGGGGGTCGGCTTACTCATTTACTACGGGATTGGGAATCGGTTACATCAGATCTTTGGGTTCTCAATCTCATAGAAAATGGGTATGCTCTTCCTTTCCAGGAGTTCCCTCCCAATTACCCTCCTTGCCAAGGTTATTGTTCAGAGGACCACCTGCTTCTCCTGCAGGAGGACGTCCTGGCGCTGTTTCAAAAAGGTGCGATAGAGGTGGTTCCAGAGCAGGAAAGGGGTCAGGGGTGCCACTCCCGGTATTTCCTGATCCCCAAGAAGGATGGCAGGTTACGTCCAATCCTGGACCTCTGGATTTTGAACCTCTATCTCAAGCAAGAGAAGTTCAAAATGCTCACACTTGCGCAGGTTCTTCAAGCGCTGTTGGAAGAAGACTGGATGGTGTCGATCGACTTGCAGGATGCGTATTTTCACATCCCCATTCTGAAGTTGCACAGAAAGTATCTCCGTTTTACGGTGGGATCGCAGCACTACCAGTTTGCACTACCAGTTTGCGGTCCTTCCTTTTGGACTTACTACTGTGCCTCAAGTTTTCACCAAGGTGATGGCAGTGGTGGCTGTGCATCTCAGAAGCAGAGTTGCCGGAGAATGTGCTCCATCATCTGCAAGAGACAACTCAGTTGTTGCACAGTTTGGGTTTTTGGATAAACGTACCCAAGTCTCACCTGGTGCCCTCCCAGCGCAACTTGTTCATAGGTACGGTACTGGACACTACTGTATGTCGTGCATTCCCTCCACCTCAAAGGATTCGCGACATACAGGAAATGATTCCTTTATTCTACAATGGAGCGGTTGTTCCAGTCCTGAAGGTCCTTCGTCTGCTCGGTCTGATGGCTTCTTGTATTCTGTTGGTCAACCATGCACGCTGGCACATGAGGACACTCCAGTGGTGCCTCCGCAGGCAGTGGTTTCAACACAACGGAGATCTCAGGGAGTCTGTGAGGATCTCCAGAGAAACTGCAGCGGATCTGTCCTGGTGGAGTGTGGAAGGCAATCTGTCTCAGGGAAAGCCTTTCCATCTTCCTCCATCTGTTGCCACAGTGATAACGGATGCATCCACTCTCGGGTGGGGTGCTCTGGAGATCAAAGGTCTTTGGTCTCCAGAGGAAAGGTTGCTTCACATCAACCTTCTGGAATTGCGGGCGATACGTCTGGCGCTCAAGGCCTTCCTTCCTTCCCTTCGCGGTCAGTCGCTTCAGGTCCTGATGGACAACACGACCGCGATATGGTATATCAACAAGCAGGGAGGAGTAGGGTTGCAGTGTCTCTGCAGAGAGGCTCTGCGTCTCTGGTCCTGGGTTCAGGATCATCAGATTTGTCTGATGGCAAATCATCTGGCCGGAGTTCTGAACGTTCGTGCAGACGTTCTCAGTCGACAGTTCTCTGCCGACCACGAGTGGAGGCTTCACCCGGAGGTGGTTCACGACATCTTTCAGATGTGGGGGACTCCTCATGTGGACCTGTTCGCCTCTCGCGAGAATGCTCACTGCCTGTCATTCTGCAGTCTCCAGTATCCGATGCAAGGAGCTTTGAGGGACGCGTTTCAGTTGAGTTGGGGAAATCAACTCCTTTACGCGTTTCCCCCCATACCCTTGATTCCTCGGGTTCTGAGGAAGATTCGCCAGGACCGGGCCCAAGTCATATTGGTCGCCCCCGACTGGCCAAGAAGGGTGTGGTACACAGACCTTCTCCACCTCTCCTCTCACCCGCCGCTCCGTCTCCCTTTCAGGGCAGACCTCCTCTCTCAGATGGAGGGGCAGGTTCTACACCGCCACCTCCAGACATTACACCTTCATGCCTGGAGATTGAACGGGGCAACTTGAATTCTTTTTCTCTCCCTCACGATGTGGTGGATGTCATCTTGTCAGCCAGGCGTGACTTCACTAAGTCCATTTATTTGTATAGTTGGTCTAAATTTGTCTCTTGGTGTAGGGAGAGGGATGTTGACCCTTTGAAAGCTCATTTGTCTGACATTTTGCAGTTTGCTCTTTCTCTGGCGCAGCAAGGATTTGCTGTTGCCACGGTCAAGGGGTATCTTTCAGCCTTATCGGCATTTCTCTATTTGCCGGATCAGCCTTCTCTTTTTAAGTCTACTGTGGTTTTAAGATTTTTGAAGGGTCTCACTAATAGATTCCCTCCTACTCCTTTTGTTGTTCCTCATTGGGATTTGAATCTTGTGTTAACCTATTTGATGGGTTCTCCCTTCGAACCCTTGCACAAGTGTCCCATGAGGTTTCTTTCTTTTAAAACGGTCTTCTTGGTTGCAATTACCTCGGCAAGGAGGGTAAGTGAGCTTCAGGCTCTTAGTTCCAAGCCCCCATTCTTCACCATTCATGCTGAAAGTATGGTTCTCAGGACCAGGGCTGCTTTTCTGCCTAAGGTGGTTACTCCCTTCCATCTAGGACAATCCATTACCCTTCCTACCTTTTACCCTCCCCCTCACCCTTCCAAGGAGAAGGAGAGACTTCATCGCTTGGACCCAAAGAGAGCAGTCAGTTTCTATCTCGATAGGTCTAAAGACTATCGTGTTGATTATCAGCTCTTCGTGGGTTTTGCTGGCTGCAAGAAGGGCAGAGCGGTGCACAAGCGCACACTTTCCAGGTGGACAATCCTGTGCATCAAGATTTGCAACTCCCTGGCGGGTAAGGACCCTCCTGAGGGTCATTCAACTAGAGCAAAGTCTGCAACATCTACTTTGTCTAGAGGTGTTCCTGTTGAGGACATTTGCAGGGCCGCGACTTGGGCCTCCCTCCACACTTTCGCGGAGCATTATTGCTTGGATACCGAGGTGAGGAGGGACGGCCACTTCGCGCCCTCTGTCCTCCAAGATTTCCTGGTATAGCAGAGTGGACACCCTCCTCCGGGAGTGGGGACTGCTGTGGGACTCTATTCACAAGGTGAGGAATCCACAAGGCAGATGTATCTATCAGAAGAACAAGTCACTTACCTTCGGTAACGCTTTTTCTGGTAGATACAGTATCTGCCTGTGGATTCCTCACATGCCCACCCACCTCTCCGTTGTCCGCTCTGCTATACCTGGTTTTATGTATTTATATTTTCTGGTTTGTTATACTTTTGCTACACACTTTGTGTGCAGTTTTGATTTGTGTACACTATATGTATATTTACTGTCGTTGGTCCGTCCGGGTGCCTCGAAGGCACGGAAAAAAAGGCGGAACTGACATCATCACGCCGACGTGGGTCTAATAAGGAGTCGGTGACGTCAGACGGAGTCGCGCGCGATGCCGTGCTCCTATGACGTCGCTCACGCCGGCGTGCTACGAAGAAAAATTCCGAATGTTGCTGACGCAAGGGGGATATTCACATGGTGAGGAATCCACAGGCAGATACTGTATCTACCAGAAAAAGCGTTTCCGAAGGTAAGTAACTTGTTCTTTAGTTGCTATAAAAACAAATATTAGCAAAGGAAAGAGTCAGTAGTTAGAGACGTGCAAACTGTATTAGCTGAAAAAGGAAGAGTGACGTAGACCTTGGTGGACACACTATTAGAATCATTACGTCTCCAATCTGCCAATTTTCATTTCCACAGAACTATTGTTTTTGAGGCTTGACAATTGAAGATTAATGTTGAGGCTCAAAGAGGCAGAAGAGGTGTGGCGCTGCGGCTAGAGCGACTGACTCCGAAATCTGGGGTTCACGGTTTGATCCCCAACACCGGCGGCTGATTAGCCCAGCACCATGTGACTCTCAGCAATAGCTTGCTTAATCTTCCTGATGCCCCCCAGCGCCTAGAGACCCTCACGGGTGATTGTGCGCTTTACAAATGTGGATTAATATTATTACTCTAAGTGGAACAGTTTCTGCCAGGTCTGAGCACTTACAGTTAAAAGAACAGGATGTTCACATTTCCTTGCAAGTCCTTCTTTTGACAGTCTCCACTTGTAATAAAAATTTGAATACCAGCTACAAACATAAAAACATGACAGAATTTTGTTGTATGGCATATTGACCATATACATAATTTGAGGTTGTTCCCCCAATGAGTCTTACAAGCCTTCATTGCAGGTGATCATTCTCCTCATTAGCATCTGTGTAGCTAAATGTGTTCCTAAACCTGCTTTTAGTCATCATCCATCCTCTGTGTTGCAGCTCCTGCCTCCACGTTGCCTTTGATTCTCATAAGCAAACACTATCCTTTTAGGCTCCTCTGTATTCCCATGGTTCACAGTGTGCAGGGGTGCAAGAGGGACATTGAGCAATCCTGGTCACAACTGTTAATAGTGAAACAGATAAAGCGGCGCATACATGGATCCAGGTTTTAGAGGAGCACCCCAATTATGTCTGTATTTTACTGTCTAACAGGAAAAAAGGGGGAAATGTATTTCCAATAGTGTTCATCCACCCATGCTACATCTAAGTGTGCCCCTGGCTTGAGGGTGTATTTTGCTGACTTTGGGAGAGACTACATTAGTGGAGTGTGGATCACTTGGAGAAGCAGGCAGATAACTAGAGGACCTGTAGGATGAACAGGGAGAAACAGGAGGGTGAAAGGGAGGTCAAACAGAGGAGGAGGAGAAGGGAACAAGACTCTCCAAAAAGTTCAGTACAACTGAATGGAGGAGGAGGAGGAGGAGGACCAAGATCACTAGCAGGATTAGGAACAGACGGAACTGGATTTCCAAGATAATGAAGAGAAAGCAATAGCAGGAGGACCATGGGAAAAACCTGGAGGATCAGGCAGCCAAAAACCACAGTCGACCAGGATGACTGAGACCCCAAGGACATAAGGCCCAGAATGCCCAAGACAAAGAGGAGGATCAGTAAAACCAGGAGAATAAGTAGAATGAAGTAGACCAGAAGGACCAGAACCAGGAGGCCAAAGAGGAGAAGAAGTACAAGTAGCCACTTCATTAAGCGCCTTAGAAGCCAGAAACTAGCTGACTCCAAACCCTTTCGGTGGTATAACAATGAATGTATGCAAGCAAGAATTGCCCTTGGCAATGCTATCAGGGTTGGGGAAATGGGTACTGTCCGTACTGCAAGATATGAATACAAAAAAGCTATCCATAAAGCCAAGTGCCTATGGGATGAGCTTAGATGGCAGGACCTAAAACAAGCTAGTTTGTAGAATAATACCAAATTATTCTGGAATAGCATTAAGTAAGGCAGAGGGGGTCAACCTGATCAGCCCCCAAGTCATGTCTCTCATGAAGGATGGGTTAATTACTTTAGGCCCTAATATGCGCGTAAGCCTTTAGATGATCAAATGGAAGAAGTTAGTAATGTTTTTTATACTGATGAGGCTTTTAATGACAAAGAAGTTTTAGCAGCTCTTAGTGCAGTTGCTGGAGGTAGTTTAAACAAAACAAGTTGCCAGTACTGCTATGTAAATCAACTAATTTCACATGCACAACGACTTCAAACTGTTGCTGCATATATATGGACACACAAATGTCAGACTTAATCCTTTTTAATATTTTGACACTTTTTTATATTTTTGCACAAGAACATTTTTTCAAAAATTGTCGGGGAAGAGGGAAATATCTTAAAACCTCTTTTATCAGAAAATAGTGTATAAAGATGAAAAAATGCACCAAAATAGATGAAAAAATAGACCTCAATCACGCAGACTCATTTATACTTCAACATTCATTCTGTGAAAAAGTCTTACACAAACTTCTTACTCGCTAAAACATACATGCAAGTGAAAAAGATAGGGGTGAGAACAAGTGTGAATACCCTCATCTAGACACAGGGGAATCTGTTATAATCGTGGGTAATGTGGTATTAATGAAATGATTTCACAATAATTTTACAAATGACGACAAGTGGTTCAAAGGCAGGCCATCAAAAAATTTTAGGCAATCTAAACGTTTTTATAAATGGTATTAGCATATGATAGGCCTGAACAGACAAAACAGGGTCGACGCGTTTCGAAACCCCTTAATTGCGGTGCTTCTCCTCAGGACCTTGGGGGATTCACTCCTTATCTTCTTCCCATTGAAAAAGGGGAAAGCTCACGTTCCCGTGGTTCGACAAAACGGAATTTGCAATGTCCTGTATATTGTAGCACCAATCATATACTTATTCAAAAAGGGTCTTTTATCTAGTGGAGAAGCGTGGCTCAGTGGTTAGAGGCAGCAGACCTGGAAGCTGAGATCGGCCGTGGACCAGGGTTCGATTCCCCGCCTCGGCGGGTCTCGGGCTCAAAAATTCCACGGACTCGACAATTCTCGCTCCGGTGCCTACTCGACTCACGGGGTCACACTCTGCGACTCTGGGCAATAGCTTGCTTAATCTCCACTTCGGCCCCTCGCGGCGGGATGCCTGGCTTTCACCTTGTGGATACCCTGCCAGGGTATCTCACAGGGGAATACCAGGACAGGTTCCCTAAGCAAGCGCCTTGAGACCCCTGGGTGATTCGTGCGCTATATAAATCGAAATACATCTATCAATCTCTTCTGTTGTCTTTTTGATATTTTCCAACGTGCCAGATTCGGCTTGGTTATTAGTCCCAGGGAACCGGATCCTCAGTCAAGAAACGGGTCTCCTCTCCATTGCGCGGCGTCTGTCAATCCACCGTCGCCCAGCCCTTGAATAAGTATATGATTGGTGCACCCCTCTTAAGCCACTTAGATATGATTTGGGTAGAAAAGCTATTATTGATGTCGCCAATTATATATTGGCGCAGGTTGTGAACGACACCTGAACTCTCATCATATGCCTCAGGTTTTCTGGATGTAATAAAATCTGATGCCTTCCACAAAATCGGTTGGTTAAGAGGTGTTAGGAATAGCCTGATTGGCCTGGGAATGAGAATGCGATGGGAGAACCCATTAGAGGCTTCTTTTCCCTCTGAAAACATCCTAAAAGAGAAGTATTGGGAGTGGGCTGCTTTTAATGCTTGGAGTAACTCTGACTCTTCTTCTATGGTGGGAATCTTCTTAGAAACAAAACGCACACCCAGATTAAAATCTTATTGGGATAATATCACCAGGCTGAGAGATAGGAAGCTTTACTTCCAACTCAGGGCAGGGTCCTTACCTTTAAAGTCCCTTATGTCCAGGTGGACTCCCACAAGTGATAACATCTGTCCTGCCTGTGGGAGTCATAGCGAAACAGTTGCTAACCTGCCTTTTGCCTGTCCCGCCTATGCACTCCCTAGGTGAGTTTGGCTGGCTCCCGTGTGCAAACTACTTTGTACATTTCGGAGCGCAGAAGCGGAAAGGCTTATCCGCACCAGCACTTTACCATTTATCACAATAGCGGTAGCCAAATACCTAGGATGTGCGTGGGCTATAAGGCTGAAACCTAAATCTGGGTAATTTTTTGGTGAGCATTAATTTGAACTTCCCTAGCCTGGCCACTGAATGTGATTGATCCATTTGCTCTGAGATCTAGGTTTTATCAAACATTTTAACTATCCAGCCAAAGGCATTTTTAACTATATCTAAATGTTGTTTGTTTTGTGTTTTTATGAGTATACTTCGAATAAAGCTACTTTGGAAGGGAATGGAATGGAGAAGAAGGATGTGCAAGTGGAAAGGGAGGGTCATCAGGAGGACCAGTACCACCAGGACAAAAAGGAAGAAGATGGGCAGGTCAACATGGAGAACCTACACCACTGTGAAGACCCTACACAGAATGAGGAGGAGGAAGATGTCCATGAGGATGAGTAGAAGGGGAGGTGAGGGTCCAGGACAGCCAAGAAGTTTAGAAACTCCAGGACCACCAGAAGGAATTGGAAAACTTGAACCAACAGGGGACCAATACCATGTCCAAGAACTAGGAAAACCAAGAGGATCAAGACCAGGAAGAATAGGAAAAGGATTTCTAAGAGGACTAGGAAAATGAGGAGGAAAACCAGGAGGAGGGAGACCATTAAGAGGAAAAAGACCACGAAGAGAAAGCGGAGGCTAGGAGGTCCAGAACAGCAGCCACCACCATGACCACCATGAAAAACCTGAGGGCCAACACCAGGATTGCTAGGAGTAACAGCACCAGAGGATTCAGAGGACCTTGGAAGAGGATGACCAAGATTAGCTGGACCATGAACATAAGGACAATGAAGATCATGAGGACCAGCAGGACTGGGACCAGAAGAATGAAAAGATTGAAGAACACCAGGGCAAGAGCACCAGAAGAACAACTAGGAGGGACATAGCAATAAGCACCATGGTAAAGATAATCCTTTTAACAGAAGTAGGATCTCAGGAGGATAAGGGCTACTTATGGCCAATGACCAATACCTAGAAGACCAGGACCAAGAATATGTAGATGAAGACCAGGAGGATGATTTTGAGGAAAATATGAGTTGACAGAAGGGAAAGAAGAATAAGAGGATGATCAGGAGGAAGAGACCTAGAAAAAGGAGAACATGCAAATCAATACAAAGATTAGGAGAACTATGAAAAGGAAGACCTGGTAAATCAGGAGCATGAAGAGGAAAACCTATAGGTGGAAGACCAGGAAGAGGAGAATGACCAAGAGGAGTAGAGGGACCAGGGCAACCAGGAAGTCCAGGAGCACTAGGATTACTAGGTCCACCAAGAGTACACAACTATAAAGGGAATCACAACGGGACACGCATCAGGAGAACTAGGGACAGGAAAAGCAAAGGCAGAATGATGATTTGAAAAGGAAAGAGAGATCAACAAAACTGATGGGTACCATTAAGACCAAGACCAGCAGGATGACTAGGAGCAGGAAGACCAAGGACATGAAGGAAGGGACTAAAATGGTCAAGAGGATCTAGACAGTGCCATAAGAAGAAGGAGTATCAGACAACCAAGAGAACTAGAACCACCAAGAGAACTAGGACAACCAAGGCAAAGGCCATCATCAACAGTGGCTAAGAATACAGGGCCTACGATGACAAGTGAGTCTAGGCTACATGTGTTAGGGCATGCCCCTGTTAAATGCTGAACATGTTCTCTTCTGGTTCCTTGATGGACTAAAATCCAACATCTGACTCCAACAGATAACCTCTACAGAAATCACTATATGGATCTGAGAGATCTTAAGGCACTGTGAGTCAAGAAAACAGAGCAACCAGGAAAGAAAAAAATGGACATAAGTACGGTCATCTGTCAAAATCTACTTGTGGTCATATGTATTTAGAATTAGTACACAAGAGAGCTCATTCACACACCAACTCACTCTTGCATTCAGACAGAATTTACACTTTGAAGTTTGTAATTCACCACTGACCATCATCATCATTTGCACAAACTGCCCTTTGGCCTCATCTCAATTTTCTTATCTCCTTGCAGACCCTTGAGTTATGCATCAAGGCAGCTGTTACTAAGAGTTGCAGAGCGCTGAATGGAACTGTGCCAACCGTGCTTGCCGTCCTGCATCACATGGTATGTATATACATGAGGACAAACAAAGTATTTCAGTGGGAGGCGACAGACATTTCCTGATTAACATATTGTAACAAATAAAGTTTCTACCTTAATCCAATTTATAGCAGGAGTGTTTTTAAAGGGCAACATTTGGGAACACTCTTGCATAAAATATTAAATTATAATCCATAAAAATCCTATATGAACCAATTTGCTTCTAGGATGCAAAGAAAGAAGACAATGGATATAAATCTGTCAGTGTTGAGAGCTCCTCTGCAAGAACCCCCCGTAAGTCTGCCTCCCGGCAGCTCTAACTCTGATAATAGGTAACAGAGGAACAGAGTGACAGGGAAAGGGAAGGGACCCAGGGGGAACACCAAGGATGGAGACCTGAAAGAAAAAAGCTGTACCCAATAACAATGGTTTACAACAGAGACATAATACTAACAAAGCTTATCTTGGAGGTTCAATTGTCCAGTTAGACTTTACTATATAACATATACTGGACTCTTCATGACATTCCCAACAACAGTACACCCAATCTTAAATCTATATATTTAATAATAATAAGGCTATATCATATACATTTGATTAATGCCATCAATCAAAGGAAATTCAGTATTTATCCCACTAAGGTTCCTAAAGACAATATGTGCAGAAACTACCCCACAATTTAGTTCAAATAATCAAAACACACAACATTTCTGGAATATCCTTACAATCCAAACTTGAAGCATTCAAGACCCAAGTCCACATATAAGAAGGCCCTCTGAAAACAGGTGCACAACTTGACGGCCATAAGCATGAAATTCCAAATAGCAATGCTGGCACGTGGAATCTGGAATGAATGGGAAACAAAAGACAAGCATCTCTGATGAGGACCAAAGTGCGAGAACTGAGTGCCGGTAAAGAAAAAAAAATGAAGTGGTACAGCAGAAACAGCAAGTGGCAGTGAGAACAGAAAAAGGCCCTAATGAAGCCACCGACAGAAACACTCGCTCCCCACTCTGCTGACTAGAGATCTGGGACGCAAAATGGGCAAAAAGTGAAGCAAAAAAGGCCTGCTCTGAAAAGCATGCAACCCACTATGCTGGACAGACACCGTAGGACGCAAAAGGGGAACTGCTTTACCGTCCCCAGAGATAAACCAAGATGAAGTATAACAACAGCCTTCGTCTTGATTACGTTGAATAGCAGCCACTAGTGCCAGCTTTGTTAAAAGCATTAAGTACCACTACCTTCTGCAATTTCGCCAGACTTCTGAGTCTACAAACTATCCAAAAACCATAGGAAACTAAGGCATCCATCTTAGAGTGGTAACTGAGAATTTGCACTTCCACCAATATCGGGCACCCTGAATATGCTGTATTCCACACAATTAATTTTTCTGTAGCGTGGTATGGATCATGGCCCCACAAGTCCTGACAAACTCCTATGCTGTCATTCCCCCACTGGAAGTTATTTGCTGTCTGGATGTATAGGATTGGCTTTCAGATAGCCTAGCTTCCATTATTATTTATTATGGCTTTGTTATTGGCAGATCTGCACACCCTCAAGTGGGGTTTCCGATGAAACAGAAGAGCCACTCAAGTTGTCCACGGCTATTATCCTGTCACTGGGTGAGTTGGTCATAAATGTATGTATGTATATATCTGTGATACTGCAAGTATATATTGGCCTTTACTAGGGATCAGGTCCTCTGTAACATTAATTTCTGTACACTGCCCTGCACGTAACTTGATCGTCTTAAAAGCTACTATTGCTTAAGTATTTTTCTCCCACCCCCCCAGTACATTGGTTGGCTTGCTACTGGAATATGGTGACCAGTTTACTATATACAGCTATAGTAGTCACGTGAGTACCATGTGCTCGTAAGATCATCATTAAATGTTGCAAACCATTGATAACATACCTCCTGGACATTCGTTGAAGAATGGTCTTGATGGGCTGCTCCCCGGCTTTGAGTTCCTTCTTGCATAATTTTATGTTGTGTTATTTTTCAATTATGTCTATTTTTTCTTTTCACTTTACTCTTGCAGCCCATTCTCACTCTAGTGAGGTCCTTAAATACTTTGAAAGTAGCTTGATGCAGATAGGTGCAGAGTCCCGTGCCACAACATTACAGCTGCTCTGCAAGCTCCTTTCGGAAACTGGTAAGACTGTCAGTGGGTGGGTGGCAGTGTGTGATTTAGGCAGGGAAAATAGTTAAAGGGATATAATGCTTGTCATAGAATCCGGAGCCCTAAGTTGTATTCCCAACTTACTCCCTTACTTGTCCAACATGGTGCAGCTATAAGCAAAATACTTCAATTTTATATTCTTCAGCTACATTAACTGCCAACTTTTCCTGGTAGAGCACTGCATTTTACGAATAAAGTCTTGCTTACATCAACTTCAATTATGTGAATCATGGTGAAGAAATAAAGGAGTGACACTGTTTTCTTTTCGGTTAATTGTTCCCATTGTGAGCCATTAATGGGACAGGGACACTGTGAAAACCAATCCTGACATAGACACTGGACAGGAACAAAAAGGGAAATAAAATATGGAACAGGTCGACACAGACACACTCAGTGGTAAATCATGACACAGACATGCACGGCGAAACAGGAAGGCATTGATAGCCCATGGGGCTCACAGTCACAGATTCACAAACCAAAACTGAAAGACAGGACCCTCAGGGTGGTAATCACAGTTGATAGTGGAAACTTCACTACTTATGTATTAATCTTGATCTTACTAGACAAAGTCAATATCTATGTGTTATGAACATTTGGTGTATGGCTTTATTTAATAGATTCAGAAGGTGCCTTTTATCTGGATGCTGTCCGTCACGTGCTTGAGGATGACAATCGCAAGGTACCATCAAGCTATTATACATGTGTTAAAGCACTTTCATAATTAGCAACTCAATCTAATTAAAGTTATGCAGTTTTTGCACAGTGCAGTAGTCCTACTTACATGGACTCAGAGCTGTGGTTTGCACACCACAATCTGTTGACTTTCTCCAAGGCAGTGGAGGTGTTGGGTCATGCAACCTCCAGCCATTTCTGTCAGTTCAGTTCAGTGTGTCTTGTCTTCCATTGTCTCCCTGTCCTAGTGGACATATCCCAGTTTTCCTGCCCTAGTCTGTGTCAATGCATTATTTTCAGACCCAATCCGAGATGTTGCTGATCCCTAATTGTTTATTAAATGTGTGTTAAAAGAAAGTTTGCGTATGCTGTTAACATATTTGGTCTGTATTTCACATTGAGTTGATCTGTAATACCCCTCACTGAGGAGGAGAATGTTGATGATCAAATAAGGGGTTTTGAATTTCAAGAATATTAATATCTCCTCAAATCTTTAACAACCGTTGTGTAAGGTATTTCAAATGTCTCTACCAAGAATAATATTTGGGCTATGTCTCAGCGAAATCTCACCAAACGTGGATCGATAATACAGGATAATATTCAATGTGCACGTTTGAAAAGTCTGATTGTGATATAAAAGATGTATTTTATGTAGAAATTGGAATATATGTGACTTTCTTGATGCCATGTATGTCCACAAGGTGCCTGACTTCAGTGCCATGGAGAAAGCAAGTAACTCAGTATCAGAATCACCATGTTCAGCATGTTAGCAAGCACAGGACATAGACACAAAGGAGAATCAACAAAGCTGTTTTCTTTTGATAACGAACAAAAGGTTGTATTGCCATAACTTTGTCTCTATTGGATTCTCTTTTAGAGGTGTATTGGGTTTGTCATTTTTAACCTCAGGGCACGATATAAACCAAGTTATCCTTAGATATTTTTCTGATTAAACCAGGAACATCAGAGACAGGACTCTGCTAGGAATGTTAGAATCACAGAAATGAAGCATGGATGTATTCTTTGGCAGTTGATCAATCAATCAATCATGGCATTTGTATAGCGCACTACTCACCCGGAGGGTCTCAAGGCGCTTGGGGAGGGGGGGTCTGCTACTGCTCGAACAGCCAGGTCTTGAGCTGCTTCCTGAAGGCGAGGTGGTCCCGGGTCAGGCGGAGGTGGGTCGGGAGGGAGTTCCAGGTCTTGGCGGCCAGGTAGGAGAAGGACCTTCCTCCTGTTGTGACTCTTCGGATGCGGGGGACGGCGGCGAGGGCGTGGCTGGTTGATCGGAGCTGGCGTGTGGGAGTGTAGAAGTTGATGCGGCTGTTGAGGTATCTCGGTCCTTGGTCGTGTAAGGCTTTGTGTGCGTGGGTGAGGAGACGGAAGGTGATTCTCTTGTTGACCGGGAGCCAGTGCAGATCTCTCAGGTGTCCGGAGATGTAGCTGTGTCGGGGGATGTCGAGGATGAGTCTGGCTGAGACGTTCTGGATTCGCTGAAGTCTCTTCTGGAGCTTGGCGGTGGTTCCGGCGTAGAGGGCGTTGCCGTAGTCCAGTCGGCTGGTGACGAGGGCCTGGGTGACCGTCTTTCTGGTCTAGGTGGGGATCCACTGGAAGATCTTACGTAGCATGCGCAGGATATTGAAGCAGGACGAGGAGACGGCGTTGACTTGTCTGGTCATGGAGAGTGAGGAGTCCAGGATGAAGCCCAGGTTGCGTGAGTGGTCTGTTGGTTTGGGTGCGGTGCCCAGGGCGGAGGGCCACCAGGAGTCGTCCCAGGCGGAGGGCGAGGAGCCCAGGATGAGAACTTCCGTCTTGTCTGAGTTCAGTTTCAGGCGGCTGGTCATCATCCACTCGGCTACGTCTTTCATCCCTTCGTGGAGGTTGGTTCTGGCGGTGGCGGGGTCGTTGGTGAGGGAGAGGATCAGCTGTGTGTCTTCGGCGTAGGAGATGATGTTGAGGTTGTGTTGGCGTGCGATGGCCGCAAAGGGGCTCATGTAGACATTGAAGAGGGTGGGGCTGAGCGAGGAGCCCTGAGGAACGCCGCAGATGACTCCGGTGGTCTCTGACCTGAACGGGGGTAGGCGGACTCTCTGTGTCCTTCCAGCGAGGAAGGAGGTGATCCACTCCAGCGCCTTCTCTTGGATTCCGACGTTGCTGAGGCGCTGCACTAGGGTGCGGTGGCAGACCGTGTCGAAAGCCGTGGAGAGGTCCAGGAGGATGAGGGCCGCCGTTTCCCCGTTGTCGAGCAGGGCTCGGATGTCATCGGTGGCAGCGATGAGGGCGGTCTCGGTGCTGTGGTTAGCCCTGAAGCTCGACTGTGAGAGGTCGAGGGATCCATTCGTCTCGAGGAAGGCGGCCAGTTGCTTGTTGACGGTCTTCTCGATGACTTTGGCTGGGAACGGGAGGAGCGAGATGGAGCGGTAGTTTTTGAGTTCGGAGGGGTCCGCTGTTGGTTTCTTTAGTAGAGCGCTGAGTTCGGCGTGCTTCCAGCTCTCCGGGAAGGTGGCGGTGTCGAAGGAGTTGTTGATGATGTCCCGCAGATGGGGTGCGATGACTGCGTCGGCCTTGTTGAAGACGTGGTGAGGGCAGGGGTTGGTAGGAGATCCAGAGTGGATGGAGTTCATCGTGCGGATGGTGTCTTCGGTGCTGATCGGGGTCCAGGCGCTGAGGGTGGTGGTGGGGGGCGTTGGTGCGGTCGTGGGGAGCGTTGGTTGTGTGCTGAAGCTGTTGTGTATGTCCGCGATCTTGTTGTGGAAGTAGGAGGCGAGGGAGTTGCAGAGGTCTTGCGATGGGGTGATGTCGTTGTTTCCGGCGTTGGGGTTGGAGAGCTCTTTCACGATGTTGAAGAGTTCCTTGCTGTTGTGTGCGTTGTTGTCCAGGCATTCCTTGAATGCTGTTTTCTTGGTGGCGTGGATCAGTTGATGGTGCTTTCGGGTGGCGAGCTTGAGGGTGGTCATGTTGTCCGGTGTTGGGTCTCTTCGCCAGGCTCTCTCGAGGACGCGGCAGTTTTTCTTGGAGTTCTTAAGTTCGTCGGTGAACCATGGGGCCTTCTTACTGCCGGGTCTGCTGGGCGGGGTCCTCAGTGGGGCGAGATCGTCTGCGCAGTTGCTGATCCACTTCGTGAGGTTGTCGGCGGCCTGGCTGGGGTTCGCTGAGCTGGCGGGAGGGTGCTGGCTCAGGGATGCGGCAAGTTGGTCGGCTGTGATCTTGTTCCAGCTTCTTCGTGCAACCTGTTGCTGGTGGTGGTGGATCGTGGTTTTTCTGAAGCTGAAGTGGATGCAGCTGTGGTCCGTCCAGTGGAGTCCGGTGGCGTGGCTGAAGATGATGTCCTTGCTGGATGAGAAGACGGGGTCGAGTGTGTGTCCGGCGTAGTGGGTGGGGGTGGTCACCAGCTGCTTGAGACCGAGGTTGGTGAGGTTGTCCAGCAGGGTGGTGGTGTTGCGGTCGTTGTTGTTCTCCAGGTGGAAGTTGAGGTCCCCGAGGAGGATGTAGTCAGCAGAGGGGAGGGCGTACGGGCTGATGAAGTCTGCGATGTCTTCGCTGAATTGTGTGCGGGGTCCCGGGGGTCTGTAGATGAGGGTGCCTCTGAGGGTGGTCTTGGGGTTGGTGTGGATTTGGAAGTGCACGTGTTCGGCGGTTGTCAGGGTGTCTTCGGTGTTGGTCATGATGCGAATGGTGTTCCTGTGGATGATGGCGATGCCTCCTCCCGTCTGGTTGGTGCGGTCTCTCCGGGTGATCTTGTAGTCCTCCGGGATGGCGATGGCGATGTCGGGCGCTGAGGAGGCGTTCATCCAAGTTTCCGTGAGGAAGGCAACGTCTGGAGATGTGGTGTCGAGGAGGTTCCAGAGTTCGACGGCGTGTCTGTGGACGGAGCGGGTGTTGAGCAGGATACACTTCAGGTGGTTGCTGCTGGTGCTCGGCTTGGTGGGTGCTGGTGTAGTGCAGGTCCAGATGCAGGTGAACTTACAGGAGTGGCAGCTGAAGGGTCCGTGGGTGCGTCTCGGGGTGGCTCGGTAGCATCCCGGGATTCGGCCGGTGTTGAGTGCGCTGAGGGTGGCGGCGTCGTAAGTCCGGCGGGTGGGCTGGGATCTGCGGGGGCCAGGGGTCCTGGCACTGGGCGCGGTCCAGGCGCGGACGGGCGCAGACGGGCTTACCTTTGGCGCACCTTTGCCGCTCAATCGGTGCTCCCGCTCGCGCGACCGCTGCGTGGTCGCTCTGGGGGCGTCATAAGTAAGGAGCCTGGGAGGGCGGGTCAGCTGGGTGGCGGGAGCGGGGCGGCGAATGGGCTGGTGGTGGGCGGGGCCGCAGGGAGGCAGCGGCGGGAACACTGGACGGCGGGCTCTAACAGGGGGTGAGCGTGGCAGCAGGAGGGGTGACTCGGGCGGCCCAGCGGCGGCTGGGTCGCTCACCAAGGCAGCAGGACAGCGGCAGGCGTGGGAGGCAGGAGGGGTGATCCGAGCGGCCCAGCGGCGGCTGGGTCGCGATCCAATCAGGCAGGAGGCAGCGGCAGGCGTGGGAGGTAGGAGGGGTGACCCGGCCTCGTCAAAGGCGCAGTGGTCACTCCTGAGTCTACCCCGTGGGCCCCTTAAGTAAGGAGCCTGGGAGGGCGGGTCAGCTGGGTGGCGGGAACGGGGCGGCGAATGGGCTGGTGGTGGGCGGGGCCGCAGGGAGGCAGCGGCGGGAACACTGGACGGCAGGCTCTACCAGGGGGCGAACGTGGCAGCAGGAGGGGTGATTCAGGCAGCCCAGCGGCGGCTGGGTCGCTCATCCAGGCAGCAGGACAGCGGCAGGTGTGGGAGGCAGGAGGGGTGATCCAGGCGGCCCAGCGGCGGCTGGGTCGCGATCCAATCAGGCAGGAGGCAGCGGCAGGCGTGGGAGGTAGGAGGGGTGACCCGGCCTCGTCAAAGGCGCAGTGGCCAGATTGTGCAAATATACAGCGTACAGAACCATGTTAGGGATGTGAATTTTAACTCAATACTGGATACAGGAGACTGTGACTATTTACGGTCTTGAGCCAAAACGACTTCTTGAAAGTGATTTGGATCAACCAAACAACAAGGTGTGGGACAATCAACTCTAAGTACTGCAACCCATTTTTTATCTGCTGTCCGTGTTGGGATGTCTGCTCAATCTTACAGGTGGAGTTAGACAGCGGCCATCATTCTTCCCACAGACGACTCTAGTTTTTTTTTAATTCCCTCAGCAGTGGAATCCACAGCCTAGTGAATTCTCATTTGCATTTTTGTAATCAATATCAGGTCCTGAGAGCTTTTTTGTTGGTTGTAACCTACCTAGGCATATATTGCAATGTTTTTTTAAAATCTTTTATCAAATCTCAGGCACCTATAGAAGGTGTAGCCCACCTGGAATATTTGAATATTCCCTCAATCACACTTCAGTCAGACACTCTGTAAAAACAGTTTAATTAAATTGACTCTAGTTTCATTCTCAGAGTGTCATAATAACCCTTTTTGCAACATACTTTAAAAGGTTGTATCCAGGTACTGGCTTTCCACGCATAACAATGTATATCTGTCTACTCTGTGGACAAAAGGAAGGAGAGAATGCATGGTTTTCTCACACTCCCTTGCTACTTTCTCACTGGAATGTGTGATTTTCTCCTATTCATACACCAAAAGGGTTTCTCACTAACCATGCTTACCTTTTTTCTCAATTACAGGTTATTCTTGCCACTTTAAGTTTAATGTCCAGTTTAACAGCCAAAGGTTTTTATGATGTGAACGGAAGAGCTGTGATGGATTATGTGCTTAAAAAAACCAGCCTCCTTATCAAAGAGCAGGTAAGTGGCAGATGTACATATTTGGGTAGGTGAATGTGTTAGGGAACAGCAACAGTAGTCAGCACACAAGAAATAAGTGGCACTTTTAGCCCCCTTGTGCCCCAATGTAGTTACTTTGCCATATAATATTCATCGGCAGGGTCACATATTTGCCCCTGGTGGTGGAATATAGACCTCATGTCCCTCTCGTTAGATCCCATAGTCTCACCTTGACATTCTATGTTCCTCATTTGAGCTTGATGTTCCCTACTTCCACTCCAGTGTGTCTTTCTCCCTCCGTCACTTTTATGGGTGTTCCTTATCCATTTGGCTGCTTACATTTGCACCTGAAATTCAGCAACTGCCCATCAGTGCCAACACTGTACATGCCTTTTCTTCATGTCTTGTTATTCCAGGGTGCCCATGATGTGAACCAAACCACTCAAGTGAATTTACTTATAGCTTTCACTTCAAGAGTCATTCTTCCAGTACACCCAATCTATGGTATTTCTATTATTGTGAAAAGTTTAACCTAGTGTACCCTTACTATTGTGGGGTCTGAGTTAGTGATGTCAACTGCAAGTGGAGTCGTTGTCCCGAAGTTCAACTATTGCAGCTGGTTTGATTCATACTGTGGCACTTCTGGCAATTTTATAACTTTAATCCTGCTCTTATGTTGTGCAAAATCGTCCACTGTTGTGAACGAGTTTCAGAAAGTGGTCTGATAATATCCTTTAGTTATTCTCTTTCTCCTTCATTGCCCTCCTCTTCCACAGGCCTCATGTATGATTCTGTATTGGGCACTTCTTTTTTCTTCTCTTTTCTTGGACCATCTCAAGTCCTTTGGGCACTTACACTTTGATCCTATCTCTAGTAGCTGGAGGAAACACCTGTCATCTGACTAGGGGCCAGGAATGGGTGTTGGATCAGTGCTCTTCACGGGTGCTTGTGGGGCTGCAGGTGATATGTGGCAGCATGGGCAATGGCATGTGGCATGGTGTCTGAAAACTGCAGTATTCTTGGCTTTGCCAGTGTCTCTGGGAGAGTAGGCCACAGTGGTTTATGGTCTCACCAATTCCTCCATAACAGCAGAGGTGCCATGACCTTCTTGATCACTGTGAACCAGGTAGGACTTCCTCAAGCTTGGCCAATGCATCCATGTTACAGAGTAGTTGTACCAAGATGCACAACTCAAGTCCATGCTCAGTAATATGTGTGAGGATTGGGCACCACTGATGACGTCTGGTATCCATCTCCTTGGGGCCTGACCATAATCCAGAGTGTCTGCAGTCCATGCTTAGTCTCACTCTTGGGTTCCCATTAAGCTCAACTAATAGATGAGCCAGACACTGTCCATAGTTTCTTTTACCACAGGCCAGAGGCATCATGCCAGGAACAATTCAGATGCCTGTCCTTATGTTGCATCGCATTGTAACAATGGTGCTTGAATACCTAGATCCCATCTTAGTAACCAGATGCACATGTTGACTGGCATGAGTGCAAAGAAATAAGATGCTCAGACACTGTGAGAATGGAACTCACTCCATACACGTCTCAACAGCAGTGCTCCCATGCAGTACATAGGCCTACCACACAATCCAGCCTATGTGAGACAACTGGCCCTTAGACTTTGCCGGGGCTAACTGGGAAATTTCTTGGGTGATTGGGCAGGGCACATGGGCATTCAGCGAATGCACTGATAAGCTGTGTTTTTCACTGATAATTCATTATCTAGTGGGCTCCTTTCTGTTACATACCCCGCTTTATCGTTGAAATGCCTAACAGGGCAAACTACCAAATCCTACACAAAGTTGCACAAACATACTTCAAATCAGTATTTCATATCAACACTGCCTCCCAAAAATGCAGCTCCCGGTTTTGTCTTATTGAGTGTAAGAAGTACCATAATATAGCACATAATTCCCCATCAAGCAGCAAGGGGAGGGCTCATGGGGCATCACAATCTTTGTAGTGAGCAAGAGAGACTACCTTGTGGTGCCAGAGGTGCAGTGTCTCAGATGTAGTGCCCAGTGCATCAGAACCTTACATATTATAAGTGAGTCCACCGGTATTTTGACTGTATATGAATGCTATACACTTCTCTGCCAAATGACCATATACTTTTATTCTCTGTAGAGCGGGGCATGGGTGCATAACCTCATTTATACATTTTTATTTACATGTTTGCGGATAGTGGTTTTAATTTCACATTTGAATTTAAGCCAAGAGGTTCTCTCTGTGCTTACAACCTTGATTTGAAAATTGTGATGTTTTCACTCTCAAATCTCTTGAACCTCCATGAGGAGAGAAAACACAGTGAAAATGATGTGAAAATATGTTACTTTACTTCTCTTGCTTTTCCACATTTTCACAGGGCACTTCTAGTCACATGGATCCTGAATCTGATGTTGAAGAAGAGACCATCCACATCCAAATCTCTCAACTCCTCAATAAAATTGCATTACGCCATAAAAATACTGACGAGGTAAGTGAGAAGGATGTGAAATAAGGTGGGTCAATAAACTAGAAGTGTACAAAATATAAATTGCAGAATGTCCAAAGACTCCTCAATTCCAGGGTTATCTTCATTATCCTCTAACTCACATAATAGCATGTTTTAGTAAAGCTCTCTCTGCTGCAGGTTTGTATGTGGGAAATATGCACATAGTGATCTGAACCATGAATGCATGTTTAAAATGCATTCCAAGTCGTTACCATGATTTGCCTTCGGGAAAGCACTGGACTTTGGAATAGTATTTACTATTCCAACTCCAGTCTGTGCAACTGTAGGGAAAGAGTTGGACTTAAAGTACAACATTAGTCCAACAACGCTTTCCTTCAGGGAAGTGGTTGTATTGTCTTGATGGATAAAGGAATGCATTGAAAAGACACATTAGGGCACGTACAGCAATTACGAGTCTTGCAGGGCAATGTGTTGGGATCTTAAATACCTTAAAAACATCTTGTCTTCCTGCCAAAAGGTGCCAGAAAGACAGTGGTCCAGTCTTTAATCATGTTGAGACTGTATTACTGCATTGTTCTGTATCTCGGAGTGTCACAGACATGATGAAGAAGACGACAGTGGGTGCAGAATATGGCAGCTTGGCTGCTATTTCATCTGCCTAGACACTCATCATCAGCCCCAGCTCTACCAATGCTGCTCTGGCTTCCGTTAAGGCATTGGGTATATTTCAAAGCCATGTGCTATTGTCACAAACGTCTCAATCATAAAGGCCCTAAATATCTTCACCTCTGATCACACCTTATCTTCCTAAACGAAATCTGAGATCAGCTGATGCCTCTCTTGCATCTATCCCCAGAATCCAAAGTGCTCACATTGGAGGCCATTCCTTCAACTACTTGGCAGGCAAGATGTGGAACTCCCTACCACTTTGGCTTAGGCAAGAAAAATCTGAAATACGATATCGCAAGAATTTAAAAACATGTTTTTTCATGCTAACTTAGATTAGGGGAATTCATATTCTTACTCTGTATAATAGGACTGATAGCCAAGTGCTGGGACACGCAGCTGACGCAGCTATGTGCTTTATAAATCTCATTATTATTATTATTAATGGTTTGGACCAAGTTGTTAAGGCACAGCGTGATTTGAGACGCGATGTAAAGTCTGTTTCCTCTGCTGCAGGGATAGAGGTCTGCTGTCCCATGCAGTCCTCATTCCCAGCATTTCCGGCATTCATAGAAGATTGTCGTATCCTACCTCATTTTTTTTAATGAGGCAGGAGGTTTTCCAAATTATTCTAAATAGCCACTTTGAAACGAGATTGAATGGCACATCAGTCACATTGCAAAACATAGCTACTCAATCTGCATCTCCTATTTGCTACTTGCCCGATGATACATCAAGCACCAATATTTCATATCATCAGGGTTGTTCATTCCCAGCCATTGCTTTGCACACTCTGGCACATTTATAAAGATAGTTCTGTTTTGTGATTGTTATGAGGATAACAGCAGATAATGAGATCATTTACAAAGCAGCTCACTCACAGGGGTTTTGGAGAATAAATGTTGCACTCATTCTCTGCAAATAATTGCTCGGATATAGAATCACAGATTGTAGCATTGAACAGGGTTGGTGCTACATCAGGGTAATACCAGCAATCTGTCTTGGACCCCATCAGCAAGGAATGGTATCAGGAAGGGGACAATTCAAATGTAGCCCCATCTCCAGAAGACCCACCAGAAACCCTCCCACCGGCTATGACTGTTTATCTGTGGGAATGCAGCCTTATTAAATGCTAATAATAATAATAACACATTCGCTGCTCTTTCTTGCAGGGATTTTGGAAAGAGATTTTGAGCTACATGCTGGAAGATGACTATACTTCATCTGTGCCAGCACTGTGCCAGATGCTACTTGTTGTAGATAAGAAAGCAAGCATCAACTTTCATGAATGTGGTGAGTCTTAAGCATCCTACTCATTGACACAGTGGGATCTACCATTGAAGGTGGTTAATGCTTCCTCCTCCACTCCCCAGATCCCCTCTTACTTTGTTATGATCAAGCATGAGTTGAAGAACCAGTCCATTAGCTCAGTATGTGATGGTTGAGTTACTATACAATGTGGGTGTCAATATTTCAAATAACATTTATTGCTCTCCTTTTAGAGATATATGTGTCTGTGCTGATGTTGCTGCTCGCTGTGAGCCTTATTCATAAGGAATTAACTAATTGCTGTGCCTCAAGCCATTTGGATGTGCCACGCTGTGTTAATTACGAAGCACCGGGCTGCTTCATATCTACAATGATATAATGGATCCCTTTGCTCTCCCATTGCTGGTGCATAATTAGCTTCCATGCACCTATGAAGGCACCCTCGTACCATGGTGCAAGGGTGGCTGCGTCACAGGGATGATTGTTTTTGTGCAATAAGGCTATCTTTGTTTTTATGCAGTTAGGCATACCTTTGTTCACAAAAACAATCACAATAGGTAATTTCCTCTTCCTAAATGTGCTGCAGTATGCAGTACGCGTAGAAAGAGGTAAACAACGAGGAGAAATAAAAATATTTGTTCTTGTTGCACCTCCCTATACCTCCCCCTGGGGAGGTGTAGCATTCTGACACATTTCCAGGTGTACTATTTCTTGTAAATCTGGAAATGCGGCAGAAGCCTTGGGTGTTGCGCAGGAAATCTCACAGCAAAACCCATGGCACAACTGTTCCACACAAAGTGTTGCGTGTAAAGGGGCCATATTTACAAGGGCATTAAAAGCCACGCAGGGTGGCTTTACCTGTCCTTGTAAGTATGGAGCATCAGGTTGCACTGCTGGTGTGTCTCAAAAAGTGATGCACAGGTGGCACAAGGGTTTTGTAAATAATCCCTATATACTTTTTGTAATTTGCCAGACATAAAGTGACTTTCCTGTTTGTTTCAGCTCTTAGTCTGGTTAATGCTCCTACCCTCTAAATGCAATGTACTAACTGTCCCAGGTTTCCACACACCATGAGGCTACTCAGGGCTCTAATGCTCCTCTTCAAACCTTGGAGTATTCTTGCTCTCCATGATGTTACTTCTGTCTAGTATGTTGGTCATGCCCTGCTCGGTATGGTACCTATTTACGTGTTGTTACTTTTGCCGACCGCAACAGGGATGTATTTTATTTCTCCATGGAGTTACTTTTAGTTATGATATTTGTCTCTGCAATGTTTCTGGTTCAACTTTTTTGACTTCAGCTCCATACTAAAATGCTAGTTAGTGGCCCTCACTTGTAAGCAGGGATGCATGCTCAATTATGGTAAATGGAAATAAATATGTTGACTGACTCCAAGGTTACGAAGGAGATTCGCATCTGGGGGTGAATACCTGTAATTGCTATAATTCCAGGGTTCCAATTAGCTCTCCCCGCTCAACTTTCCAGTGGATGTGTTGATAAAGTGCAAGTGACCTGGGAAGATGGTATCATAGCCTATTTATTTGTCACTCATGTTAGGAGTCCTGAGCAGAACCGAACAGGCAAAATATGTGCTCGTTCTTGCTTGCCCCAGGTCGTTAACCTTATTAGAAAATAGATATACAAGAACATGTTCTGGAGTCCTCTTTTCTTCTGGGGTATCCGCTGTCAGAAAATGGCTCCCATTTTTCCATGGTCCTTCAGGATGTAAAGCACGTCCACGGCTCATGACACATCCTCTCTTATCCCACTGGAGTCTTCTATCCCTCAATGAAAGCTGTAGCAGGAACCTCTGCATGGCAGCTTAGGTAGCTCCTCCTCCAGCTTTCATTCCTTGACAGCAACCGCTAAGGGAGGGAGGAAGAGAATTGCAGCATAGGCTGTCAAGGTACTGTACACCCCTGGGCGTTCCTTAGTGGTAGGGGTGCCTTTGCCAGTATTTGCAGGAATTTCAAAGCATCCTCATGACCGCTAGAGGCTCATTGAAATGCCACCCATCACCCATCATCTTCTTTACAGGTACTACTGGGTGTCTTAAGTGTGTGTGTCAGCCATATGTCTTCCTTTGGCAAGTATTGCTCAGTAATTTATGGGTTGAGTATGACATGTCTTCGTTCTTTTGTACCTAAACAGCTAAAGAAATTCCAATACACAGACTCTTCATAAGATTGCTGGTGAGTATCACATTCCACCCCCATCATATTCCACCAGATCCCTCTTCCCAAGTTGTTTGCTGCCATTTCTATGCAACCTGCTAATAGAGATCTTGAATTCAACTCAGCTTTTATCCTTTTGAATTTGATGGTTTTATTTCCAGTAAATTGGTTATCAGTACGACATGCTACTTACATTGTACAGAAACAGCCAAAATGTGGTTGGTACTAAGTACTTCGCAGAGAACAAGGTAGCATTTCCAGAAGTTTTAAAGGCTAGAGAATAGGAACTCATGAAAGAATCACTTTCTGAATTCTTTGTTGTGGGTTTTCAGGTAATTTCTTCATATCCTCGCTGGGATGTCGAAAGGGGAACTTCAGTCTTGGCTCTTCTCGAGCGCCTGATTCCTGCAAATTACCCATTTCTAGTAAAACTCCTCAGAATGAAGATCCCCCCGCTGATAACATATTTAGAAGGTGAGACCCCAAAGCATGAACCAGTGAGCACACAATTTAAACAAGTATTAATGGCATTTCAAACAACCATTGACCAATGACAAAGCCATTAAGTCTGGTGTTGGCTGTTAGCTTTTAGACCTTGTCCACTCATGTTTTTTTCACGGTTTTTATAAACTTGTATTGTGGGAGGTGATGCCAGGTACATACCAAGATAAAAAATACTGTTTTGGTCTCAAAAGGTCACATTCTTATTGTTGTCCCTGGAACTAAATGAAAATAATTTGTGTGTGGATGTGCTCCTTGTGAGAAAGCAGAACGCCATTGTTCACAGTGAAGTTAGCCAATGGCAGAATTGGCCCATGATGCATGCTGTGGAGGACAGAAGAGAATGTGAATGATAGGACATGTTAGACCAGCAGATGAGGAGGTCTGGCTGAAGGCTTGTTTAAGTAAGCAAAAAAAAGAAATAGTCACAGTCTTTCTTTGTAGCTGGCCGATGCCATACTCCAAACCGAATGAGGCAATAACAGAAACGGAGTCAGGTATCTTCTTGCAAGTTCTGGGTTACTTCCGCATATAACAGAAAGGCAGTTGACACATTGGTTTGCCCAAAAAATCAGTTTAATACAAAGCTTCTGCCATGAAGCGCTTCATCTGTCAGATGCAGCCTTGATCACATAAGAATGCGGCATCTTGATTCAGTGCTTTAAAGTACATATGTGCCAAAAAATCCCATAAACATAGAAAAAAATATTTCTTCAGTATGTCCAAGGTCAACATTATTTTAGAGCACTACCTGTTTTAGCACCTTTTCTTTTATTTCAATTGTGACTTATTGTAACAACTCAGTAGCATCAACTCTTCTAATGACTAAACTTGAAACAAAGACACCTGGTGGCCTCAATACAGAAGAGATTTTGCACACACATTTATAAACACCAAACGCTCTCTCTGCGTTTGTATTATAAGTAGGTATTAGTCAGGGTACATGGTAGGTTAGATTAGTCTACTCGGGCATAACATTGTTTGTGTGATGACTAAGGATGAACAGGGTATTTCACAGCAATTAATATGAAAGAAAATGTTAGAACTCTGGTACAACCATATGTTGCAGTTAAAAGTAATGTTTTAAATGTTGCATAATTGAATCCTACTATGTGAGAAGTTCACATGGAGGAACATTTAGAAAAGTTGGTGATAATATGTTGTTAATAAATTGATTGATACATATTTCTGTAAGGTTAGACACCCTTGTTTTCTGAAAAACAAGATTTATATTTCAGCCTGTGTAGCAGATATCGTGCGGAAGTGTTTTATTGTGTTTTTAAGGTAGAATTAATTGCAAATTATAATGTCACTTATGTGAATTAGTCGGGTAGTTCCTACAAATCTCTAAAGGATCTCCACGTTTTAGACAACATAAACTAAGGGATTGGTGTCCAGACTGATTCCAGACACCCCCAAAGGATATGTTAGTATGTAGACCAGCTAGCTCACAGTGCCACTATAAGCCCCACAACCTTACCAAGGAGAGAATAGTTTCTGGCAACTATCGAACATGAGAACCCTGACCCCTCAGGGATCATGGAAACAGTACGATACTTTTTGATGGTCACTTGTGCTCACTTTATCTCCGAGAGATACACAGACTAAATAGTGGGGGCGTTTTCAATAAGTATTTATTGAACCAGAGTTATTCTAGCATAAAATACATGTGCTGCAACAACCACGAGACAGAAACAGATATAGACGATTACAAGCACCAATAGAGTAAATAAAAAGTAGAATTCTACCACGGTGCTAAAATAGTGAATATATGCAGACATATAAATACATGACGTTAATAGTGCGTACTCCTACGATGCAAACCCTAACTAGATGTACCTAAGTGTACTAGCATGTATGTTGGTGTATAGCCAAGAACCTCCTAGGAAAGAGCAAACCCCAATACCTGATGTGAGAAAGCAAAGGACCCCATCTTGGTCTCGAGTGGACAACCCACAAGTAATGTCAGACGACTGCTCACTGGAGTGTCTGCATGCAGGGACTTCAGCGTCTCATGTCAGCATGTCAGCATAGAATCTTTTTTCTCCTCCGGCTTGCCCAGCAAAGATGTGGTACTTATATACCTGAAAGGTACCATCAGGGGTTCTACCTAGATGTGCCATGGTACTGTGGGCATGTCAGCCAAGGATGACGATAGTGGTGACCCTTATACAGAGTTATTATGCACAAGATTGTAATCCTGCTGTGATACTAAGAATCCTCATGCATAATAAATTAGGCTAGTTTTTTGAGAAAACTACACAACATTTATGCAGCACCTAACTAGGTAAAAGGTCAGGGCCAGAACTGTTATGTAGAGCAAGGTAGGACAAATGTCGGTAAAAGCTTGTGCGACTACCTAGGACTATATTAGGGTACATTGGGTATTACAGCAAATTAAGAACTGTTACAAAATATGTTGGTCTTTGATATAATAATGGAGTATTTTTCTATGTGTGTGTAATTTTAAAGCACATATGCACTTTTTTACTCTGAACCACAACGGCGATCCCCTATGTGATCAAGGCTTCATCTGACAGCTGAAATGATTATTGGCGTAGCTCTGTAATAAACTTATTTTCTGCAAACAAGTGGTGTGGTGACCTTTCTGTTATATAAGAAAGGAAACCAGAATATATAAACCTAAAATTACAACCAGATATAAGGAGCTAAGAGTGACATTAAGGGCACATGAACAACTAATGACCTTGAACTCAATTCCCAGGACAGGCTGAGCCAACAAACACATTTTGCACACTTTGAATTGTATGAATCTACTTCTGCTAGTGCTTGGTATGTAAGCACATTGCCTTTGAAATGTTGCTTGCTATTCACTTTTACTTACATATATTTCTTTTTTACCAACTACTATTTCAGCTTCCACGGAAAGAACCTTTGACTTGGCAAAGTGGAAATGCACGCTTGTTTCAGTAAGGATGAATTGCTAATGAATGTCACACATGACGCTTGTCTCTTTGTTTTCCATAGCCACTCATTCAGCGTGAATATATGCAGATATTAAATTCACCCCATCATAGTGTTGTTCTGCTATGAGGTTGCAATATTCTCACCATATCCCTATTATTTCTATGGATTATGATCGTTGCTATGATGTTGATTATGATTGGGCACAGAGGGGGAGCAGCTGTACTCGATACATAACATTTCCCTAATATGCAATATTTACCAGAAGCATTAAAAACCTTATTGGCCCAAGTTGACATTCAGAAAACTGGAAATTGCATGCTTACGACACCTAGTCCTACATGTATCAGAGTTTATCTGCATGGTTTACCCAGGTAAATTACAGGCTCTACAGTGATCATTGCATTACTCATAAATCTGATTGTTGTTGCACAGGGCTACAAATGTAGCCCCTTACTGGTAATTGTTTCCTCCGACTCTTTTTTATCCCCCAGGATAGTCACACTAGCACAACGTTCTTCTTTCCCTGGATTGTCACACTATCACTCTTCCCACTGCATTCCACATTATCAGTAAGTTCATATTCTGCAATCAGATTGGCACATGATCCATGCTCCCTATCTTCATTTGAATTGTCACTCTGTCACTGTATGTTTTGCCAGGCCATCACACTCCACTGAGCTTCTATTCTGCTCCTGAGATGCAATTTTTTGTTCCTTGTGTTCAGTCTTCACCCTTGTTATCACAAAAGTTACATTCTGCCCCCTTGCTGGATACCCAAAATGTTTTTGCATTCTGCTGCTAAGTATGTGATATTGTTGCATAGTCCCAATGTGTTTTCTGTCTGGATGGCTGCACTGTTGTTCTTTTCAAAAAAATTTGTGGGCAGCATGGTTTTGTTGCATGTGTTTCTGTGTAAATCACGGCCACTGTCAATGCCTCCTGTTTCTTCTGAGCACTGATATCACACCACACTATTTAAGCATTGCTGTATGTGTTCTCTGATTCTTCTGTCCAAATATAATTTCGTCATTGCAGAGGTTGTTAGGTGAAGTTTGTTTACCCTTATCTTCTCACAATCACTGCAGACGTCAGCCGTGGATACTGCATTTACGTCTCTATTACTGCATTAAAGTCTCTCACTGTTTTCCTTGTAGTTCCTGGGGACTATCCTAAAACAAGCCCCATACAGAGAATGGCATGTCTCTTTTATGGAAGAACTCACCGAACAGATTGAGAGTTTTGCCTATCATATGAATGAGGAGGTTAGTGCTATCAAGGGTCAGTATTGAACCATTTGGGGAAGTCAATTTAACACAAAGTCGGAGAAGGGTAGAACTGTGTATTCCATTAGTAAAGGTAATTTTTATAATATGGGTACACAGCATAGGGCTTAGCCTGTTGGGAAAATCAGGTATGGTTCTCCCACTCCCTGGAAGGACTGACCTACTAAGAAGCAGATGGAGATGAACTCCCTGAGGTAATCCTCTCCACTTGAATCAATAAAAGCCACATTTCAGGGCTAAATTCATTTCCCTAATGGATCTCCTTTAGCCAATAGGTAGTCTTCATGTTAGAGCCAATCCCCATACAGGGGATGTGAGGCCATATTCATGCAAAAAGCAGTGGAGGTATTGTTCCTATCAAAAAGCAAAGAAGAAAGGAAGGCGGGCAAAGAAGGGGGAATCTTAAGGATTATTTCTTGGTGCCCTCACACATCACTGAGGATGTAATGCTTCATAGTGGGCTTGCTTCTCATAGGTCCAGCGCTATAATGCCCTACGGGCCCCAAGAAAGGTCACTTTAGGGGTGATCTTTTTATTTTTTATGTCTGATGAGAAGTGCTTGTGTAAGGGCATTTTGTATGTGAGGGGTGATGTAAATGTTTACAGTGAAGTAAAGGGAGACTAAAACTATCTAAGAGATACCGAACTGAACTGTAATGTGATGGTTCCCTTGGTAGGATTAAAAAAATATAATTTGGTTGGGGCTAAGACAGGGGCGTGATGTACCCAAGTAGACTAAATCTGTGAGTGTGGTCAGGTTTCGATGGCCTAAAAAGGTTCCACAATGATTCGTCAGGACCAAAAATATGGGGGATAGTCCGACCCCACACCTAAGACATGATATGCTGCTAAGGTATTCCTTTAGAAGGAAATACCTGGTTCAAAATGTTTAGAATTGATCATCTAACCTAGAAAATAAATGAAAAAATAAAGAAAACACTCAGTAAACAAATGTTTTGTATGTTTGGTTCAATGTGTCACCAGAATCGATTTTCCAACTCACTGTATCATAGTGTCTCTAAAGGTAGACATGCGCATGCTATTTTTGGCGCTGACCAGTCACCACAACGTGAAAGAAGTGAAAAACACACAAGTACATATAATATAACAGAATAAGCAAGTGAATATACATGGAACAGACAACATAAACCAATCTGTGTTCGTGTTACTCAGCGTATCATAAGTGATTGGTTGTCCTCCATTGTGAGTGACGGGTCTTACCCTTTGGATCAATTAATTATGCCCTATAGGTCAAAAGCAGAGGCTAGTGCTTAGCTGCTGACAGTGGAAAGAGCTATGATGGTCAGTAAAAAGAAACAGTAAATCAAGGGGACCCAAATGACTTAGTGTTAAAAGAAAAAGAAAAAGTTTTCAAGAGAAGCAACCATACCTACATGGTTTCTGCACGGAGAGCACAAGAGACCTACCCTCCTCTGCTCGCCTGGCTCGACACTGAGCAGAGGAGAAGACCTGTCATTGAAGGTACGGGCAATTGGAGCGATTGTCCTCAGGTGTGGTGTGGGCAGCAGCTGGAAGGAGTGATGACCTAGTGGACAATGAGGAGAGGAGAGGAGGGGAGGGGCGAGCTTGAGCCAAAAGCAGTGAGCTTCTCACGTGCTGATGTAACGGAGGTATCATGCCTCAGTGGCGCCTATCTCAGAGTGTGCAGTGGTTAAAAGCTGGGCATCCCAAAGTCATCCATGGTTTTTGTAAGGTGGCCTCTAAGTAGTAAACTAAGACAGTTGAATGTTTTGTTAATCAAGGGTAATGGTAAGAGAAAAGTATAGTAAACCTAAGTACTCTTGCATATACAGTGATGGAGAGCAAATCAGGTGCACATATCTCCTAGCGATCCCTCATGGTGGAATCTAGGCATATTGGCATCTGTGTTCATGTTGGAAATCTAGGCCACCTCATGTAATAAGTAACACGAGGCGGCCAAGTGGTCTATTCCCAATGGATTAGGATGCTTGGTGAGCACTATTGGGAAATGTCAAATGAGGAGAAGAGGAAAGAGAAGAGGTAGGCTGGAGCCAATAGGAGCAAGCCCCTCATGTGCTTGTGTAGCAAAAGTATCATCCCTCCGTGGTGGACATCTTGGAGTGTGTAGCGGTCAAATGCAGGCCGACCAAAGTTGTCAATGGTATTAGTAAGGTGGCTTATGATGGATACAACTGCCAGTGGATTCCTCACCTTGTGAATATTCCCCTGCATCAGCAACGTTTGGAAAATTCTTTGTAGCTCGCCGGCATGGACGACGTTACAGGAAGGCACGACATCGCACGCAGCTCCGCTGATGTCACCGGCTCCATAATAGGCCTACGCTGGCGTGATGACATCAGTTCCCTTTTTTCCACGTCGTCGACGCTAACGGTTTCGGGGAACCTCTGTAGCTGTTAGTAACTTTGTTACTGTTTTTCTCTGTTTGGTGTCTTTTTGCTTCTTTGTTTCTCGTTGAAGATGTCGTCTAAGAAGACCGGGTTCAATCCATGTAGTGAGTGCGGCAAGATGATGTCAATTACGGACCCGTGCGAGGATTGTATCTGGTGCCTGAGTTCGGACCACGATGTCAAAGGCTGTTCTTTGTGTAAGAAGTTGAACCCGAAGGGTCTACGAGAGAGGGAAGCAAAACTTCTGGTGGCGAAGTTGAAAGGTAGAAAGGAGAAGAAGACTTCGAGATCGCGTTCGAGTAGGGCGAGGTCGAAGTCGAGGTCGAGGTCAAGGTCCCGCACGGCGTCGCCTTCGAGGTCGTCATCTGGTCATGCTTCGAGGTCAACGAAGAAGAAGCATAAGAAGGGAAGCCATGGTTCTCAACATCACTCCGGTAAGGACTCGCAGTTGAGACCGAAGTCGCCTAAGAGGAGGCATAGAAAAGATGAGGTGTCTCCTTCACCTGGTGTTCCAGAAGGTGAGGCTTCACCCTTGGAGTGGCCAGTGCGTTCTCCGGCTCTGGTATCGGATCCCTCTCCGCGCCGTCCCCGGCTCGAGAGGAAGAAGAGGCTCCATTACCTGAGGGCTCGATGACTCCAGTCCATCCGCCTCTGGAAGAGGATGCGAATCTGGAACCTCTGACAGAGCATCCTGTGGGTCCTTACCCGCCCTTCCCAGCTCCAGGTCAAGACCCTACTTCATTTTTAAACGCAATGTATGGAGTCTACTCGAGAGCTTTGTACCCCTCTGGTGCACCTTTGGGTCCCATGGGTCCATTGGCATATAATTTAGTAGTTCCCCACTCCTATGCCCCGGCTCCTTTTATGCCATGTATGCCGGCGCCGGGTCCGCCTTAGCATTTCTCGGCGCCTCCGAGGTCGTCGACGCCGATTCAATCGTCGCCGGCTCCGACTCGACCTCGTGAACAGCGACCTGGGCTTCCGGATCCGATCTCGACGCCGGCACCGGCTGCGTCGAAGTCGGTCACGGATCCAACGGCGCGACTCTTGAAGGAGAAATCGAGGCGAGAAGCTCAGCGCCTTATAGAGGAGCAAAGATTTAGAGAGGCTGAGGCTGAGGTGGAAGAAGGTGAGCTTCAGGAGGACTATTTTGATCATTTGAGGTATGCTAGAGGTTTGGAGCTTTCCCCTGAATGGGAGCTGTCCTCTGTATCCGATGCCCCTTCAAAAGACGTGCACCATACCATGTGGTCATCAAAAAAGCTGCGGATCTTTTAAATTTGACTTTGCAGCTGAATACTAGTCTAATCTTTTGACTTAGGTCCTCCATTCCCCGTCTTCAGTTGTGGAACCATTGCTTCCTTTTAATGAGGCTTTGACTGAGCCTATATTGGAGGTTTGGAACAGGCCTCTTACAGCTCCTGCAGTGGCTAAGGGTGTTGCAAGGAGGTATAGGGTAGCACCTGGTGATCCTGAGTTTCTATCCTCGCATCCTTTGCCTGAAAGTCTGGTTATACAGGCAGCCTGTACGAAGAAGACTGTTGGTGCTTTCCCTCAAGTGCCTGGGGATAAGGAGTCCAAGAAACAGGATCAGACTGCGAAGAAGATTTTCTCTTCGGCAAGTATGGCTCTAAAATCGACCAATGCCACATGTCTCTTGGGGAGATATATACATGCCCTGATGGACTCTGTACGGCAGTTGGCTCCTAAAATTCCTGAGGACAGCAGGAAGGGTTTTAATGAGGTGTTGGCCGATACACAGGCGGCTGCACGCCAAGTGATTCAAAGTGGTCTTGACACTGCTGATTCAGTTGCTCGCATTATGGGAACTTCTGTTGCCTCTAGAAGTCATCTGACTTTTCTGCGGACGTTCAGGCAGCCTTGTTGGATTTGCCATTTGATGGTGCTGGACTATTTGGCAAAAAAACTGATGCAGCTTTGGAAATATTTAAGGACAGTAGGGCTACTGCCAGATCTTTGGGGCTGCAGTCCAGAGGCTCTGCGACTAAGAGGTATAGAGGTTTTGGACGTTCATCCTTTCGTCCCTACTGTCAAACTCAACAGCAGCAGCAACAGCAAAATCCACTATATAAATCCTACAGGGGCAAACAAAGAGCTCGTCCTCGAGAACGTCAAGCCTTCTCCTCCTCTTCCCAACCCCCTTCACCATCAACAAAGCAGCCCTAGATCCGCCATTCCGGATCATCCGGGTCCTGCAGGGGGTTGGCTTAACCATTTTCTACGGGATTGGGCATTGGTTACATAAGATCTTTGGGTTCTCAATCTTGTAGAGAATGGGTATGCTCTTCCCTTTTGGGAATTTCCTCCAGATTACCCTCCTTGCCAAGGATTTTGCTCAGAGGACCACCTACTTCTCCTGCAGGAGGAAGTCCTGTCACTGTTACGAAAGGGTGCGATAGAGGTGGTTCCGGAGCAGGAAAGGGGTCAGGGATGCTACTCCCGGTATTTCCTGATTCCCAAGAAGTGTGGCAGACTTCGTCAAATCTTGGATCTTAGGATCTTGAACCTTTACCTGAAACAGGAGAAGTTCAAGATGCTCACCCTTGCTCAGGTTCTTCAGGCGCTGCTGGAAGAGGGCTGAATGGTGTCGATCGACTTGCAGGATGCTTATTTCCATATTCCTATCCTGAAGTCGCACAGAAAGTATCTCCGTTTCACGGTGGGATCGCAACATTACCAGTTTGCTGTCCTTCCGTTTGGTTTTACTACTGCACCTCGAGTTTTCACCAAGGTAATGGCTGTGGTGGCAGCACATCTCAGAAGGTCGGGGATACCTATATTCCCGTATCTGGACGATTGGTTGATCAAAGCAGAATCTCCAGAGACAGTGCTCCATCATCTGCAAGTCACATCTAAGTTGTTGTACAGGTTGGGTTTTTCAATAAATGTACCCAAATCTCACCTGGTGCCCTCCCAGCGCAACCTGTTCATAGGTGCGGTTCTGGACACAACTGTATGTCGAGCATTCCCTCCACCTCAAAGGATTCTCGACATACAGGGAATGATTCCTTTATTTCACAATGGAGCGGTCGTTCCAGTCCTGAAGGTCCTTCGCCTGCTCGGTCTGATGCCTTCCTGCATTCTGTTGGTCAACCATGCACGCTGACACATGAGGGCACTCCAGTGGTGTCTCCGCAGGCAGTGGTATCAACACAACGGAGATCTCAGGGAGTCTGTGAGGATCTCCAGAGAAGCTGCAGCGGATGTATCTTGATGCAGCGTGGAAGGCAATCTGTCTCACGGAAAGCCTTTCCATCTACCTCCATCGGTTGCCACGGTGATAACGGATACATCCACTCTACGGTGGGGTGCTCATCTGGGGGATCTGGAGATCAAGGGTCTTTGGTCTCCAGAGGAAAGGTTGCTTCACATCAACCTTCTAGAGTTGCGGGCGATACTTCTAGCACTCAAGGCCTTTCTCCCTTCCCTTCGCGGGTGGTCGGTTCAAGTCCTGACGGACAACACCACCGCGATGTGGTATGTCAAAAAAAAAGGGACGAGTGGGGTCGCAGTGGCTCTGCGTCTCTGGTCCTGGGTTCAGGACCATCAGATTTGTCTGATGGCAAATCATCTGGCCGGAGTTTTGAACGTGCGTGCAGACAGTCTCAGTCGGCAGTTCTTGGCCGACCACGAGTGGAGGCTTCATCCAGAGGTAGTTTGTCACGTCTTTCGGACGTGGGGAACTCCTCAGGTGGCCCTGTTCGCCACTCACGAGAATGCTCACTGCCCGTCATTCTGCAGTCTCCAGTATCCGATGCAGGGAGCTTTGGGGGACGCGTTTCAGTTGAGTTGGGGCTCACAACTCCTTTACGCGTTTCCTCCCATACCCTTGATTCCTCAGGTTCTGAGAAAGATTCGCCAAGACCGGGCCCAAGTCATATTGATCCCCCTGGATTGGCCAAGAAGGGTGTGGTACACAGATGTTCTCCACCTCGTGCCCGCCGCTCCGTCTCCCTCTCAGGGCAGATCTCCTCTTTCAAATGGAGGGGCAGGTTCTACACCCCCACCTCCAGACCTTACACCTTCATGCTTGGAGATTGAACAGGGCAACCTGAATTCCTTTTCTCTCCCACATGATGTGGTGGATGTCATTTTATCGGCCAGACGTGACTCCACCAAGCCTATCTATTCTTATAGGTGGCCTCGGTTTGTTTCCTGGTGTGGGGAGAAATCCATCGATCCTTTGAGGGCTCGTTTATCAGCTATACTTCAATTTGCTCTTTCTTTAGCGCAGCAAGGGTTTGCTGTTGCTACAGTCAAAGGTTATCTTTCGGCTTTGTCTGCATTTTTCTGACTGCCGGATCAGCCGTCCTTATTTAAGTCTCCTGTTGTTTTAAGATTTCTAAAGGGCCTTACGAATAAATTTCCTCCTACTCCCTTTATTGTACCTCAATGGGACTTGAATCTGGTGCTTACTGGGTTCTCCTTTCGAACCTTTGCACAAGTGTCCCTTGAGACTTTTGTCTTTTAAGACGGTCTTCCTGGTTGCTATTACCTCGGCAAGGAGGGTAAGTGAGCTTCAAGCTCTTAGTTCAAAGCCCCCATTCTTGACCATTCATACTGAACGAATGGTTCTTAGGACCAGGGCTGCTTTTCTGCCTAAGGTGGTAACTCCCTTCTATCTAGGACAGTCTATTACCCTTCCTACCTTCTATCCTCCCCCTCACCCTTCCAAGGAGGAGGAACGGCTTCACCGTCTGGACCCTAAGAGGGCGGTGAGCTTTTATCTTGATAAGACAAAGGACTATTGAGTGGATGGCCAGTTGTTTGTTGGATTTGCTGGCTGTGGAAAAGGAAGAGCTGTGCACAAGCGCACACTTTCAAGATGGATTATTTTATGCATCAAGATCTGCTACGCCCTGGCTTTTTAAGGAACCTCCAGAGGGTATAAGAGCTCACTCTACTAGAGCAAAGTCATCAACATCTGCTTTGTCTAGGGATGTTCCTGTAGAGGACATTTGTAGAGAGGCAACTTGGGCCTCCCTCCACACTTTCACGAAGCATTACTGCTTAGATACAGAAGTGAGGAGGGACGGCCACTTTGCGCGCTTGGTCCTTCAGGACTTTCTGGTATAGAGGAGTGGACACCCTCCTCCGGGAGTGGGGACTGCTGTGGGAATCTATTCACAAGGTGAGGAATCCACTGGCAGATCCATCAGAAGAACAAGTTACTTAACTTCGGTACCGCTTTTTTCTGGTGGATACAGTATCTGCCTGTGGATTCCTCAAATGCCCACCCGCCTCCCCGTTGTCCACTCTTCTATACCTGAATTTCTGGTAATGTTTTTTTAATGTATACATGTTATCCTCAAAGGAAGTGTGTTCTTGTACATGATTTACTATGTTATACTCCCACTATGTGTGTTAACTTGACTAGTTTGTACTGTGTATACTGTGTATATATCTATTGTTGTTGGTCCGTCCGTGTGCCTCGAAGGCACGGAAAAAAGGGCGGAACTGAAGTCATCACACCGGCGTAGGCCTATTATGGAGTCGGTGACGTCAGCGGAGCCGCATGCGATGTCGTGCGTCCCTGTGACGTCGTCCACGCCGGCGAGCTACAAAGAATTTTCTGAACGTTGCTGACGCAGGGGGATATTCACAAGGTGAGGAATCCACAGGCAGATACTGTATCCACCAGAAAAAGTGTTTCCGAAGGTAAGTAACTTGTTCATCTCAAACAGTAGACTAAGACAGTTAAATGGTTTCTTATTGGAGGGTACCACCTCATTGGTATCAACAGATTCATTTGTGTTACTGAAGAAGAGACCAATGCCAAGTCGCAAAATGATTATCATAAGCACTGCTTAGTGTGGTGTCTGGGACTCCATAGCCGGGCATTCCATATGTGACATGGTGTCAATGGTGATATGGTATATCAGGTCCCATGTATGAAGAAAATGTCAATCCAGCCATAGTAAGAGAGTATCTGATTTCACAGGGGACTGAATTACACCTCGCACTAGAGGATTCCATCTTTCAAACCTTTGCTGTTGGTGGAGAGGCATAAAATCCACCCTTGTTCCATTCTGAAAAGGTTTAAAGGGCTCCATGAATTAATAGCTTCCAAAATTATCTGCCGGAGGTCATCTGGAGAGTGGTTGGAGTTGGAAAAGTGATGACACATTTTTGTAGTGCTGTGTCTGCAGCATATGTTGCTCCAGTGCTCCTTTATTCTTGGTTTGATAGCGCTCGTGGTCATTCCCGCGTAATGAAGGCCACAAAGGCAGGTAATCAGGTAAACACAGTTTTTTGTACTGCAGTTACTGTGACTTTTCTGTTTCCAGGCGAATTGGGGACCCAACCTGACCTCTTAGGAATGTTTAGTCAGTGGGCATACCCCGTAGGACCCACAGGGATAGTGCCCTGTGACAGGTGGTAAGGCCCACAAGGTGTTCTGCATGTGGGACTGTTGAATATGAGGTCTGGTGTTTACCAGGAGGCCCTTCAGTTTCTGGGTACACTTAAAAGCGAATCATGGCTCTGGAATCTCAAGGGGCCCAGTGCGTCATCACTCTTTCCCACGGTCGCATGCACCCCACCCAAGGACAATCACTACAATTACCTGCACCTTAAAAGACGGGTCTTCTCCCCTGCTCAGTCTCAATCCAGATGCACAGGGGATGGTAGGTCTCCTGCGCTCTCGGCACAGAAACCACATGAGTATGGTTTCATCTCTTGAAAACTCTCTGTTTTCCTTTTTTTTCTCACCCAAAGGCAATTTGGGTCCCCTTGACTTGCTGTTTCTTTATGTTGACTATCATTGTTCTCTCCACAGTTAGCAGCTGAGTGCTACACTGTGCTTTTGGCCTATGGGTCACTGATACAAAGGGTAAGACCCTTCAATCACTCCTGCGGACAACTTGTGATACACTGTGTAACATCAACACAGATTGGTTTTATGTTGTCTGTTACCTGTATGTCCACTTGCCTGTTCTGTTATATTGCATGTACTAGTGTGTTCTTTACTTCCTTCAAATATTGGCGACTGATCAGCGATAACAATAGCATGCACATACAGTGTCCCGGAAAAGCGATCCTGGAGACACATTGGCCCATACATGCAAAACATTTGTTTACTGTGTGTTTTCTTCATTTTCTCATTTTTTTTCTAAGTTGGACGATCAATTTTAAACTTTTTGAACAAAGGTATTTTCTTTTAGGGGATTACCTACACTTTATATCACATCTTAGATGTGGGGTAGGGTTAGCTCTCCCTTTTTTAGGTCCTGAAGAAGCGGTACAGATACTTTTTGGGCCAACAGGCAAGAAACACGTTGACCTGACCACATTCACAGATTTAGGCTACTTGGATACATTACCTCCCTGTAGTCGCCCGTACCAAATTATGTTTTTTTAAAACCTGCAAAGGAAACCATTAGTTTAAAGTCCAGTTGAATACCTCTTTTTAGTCTCTCTTCATTTCACTATACACATTCACTCAACCTCACACATTCAAAACGCCCTCACACTGGTACTTTCATCAGATGGCAAAAATAAAAAGATCTCTGCTACAGAGACCCTTCGTGGGGCCCATAGGGCATTGCATTGCCAGCCCTATGAAGAACACCCTTGATGATGAGACATTACATGCTCATGGATTTGTGAAGGCACCAAGAAAAAAATCCTTAGGATTCCCCTTTCTTTGTCCGCCTTTCTTTCTACTTTGCTTTCTGAAAGGAGCAGTATTTCCACTGGTTTCTGCATTAGCACTTTCAGAGCCTAGGTACTGGACCTTCATTGTCTCACATTACCCCTCACTTCCTTGTTTTGAGTCATATTCAGGGCCATATACAAATCTCTACAATGTCCAGAAAATATAACTATACTATACATAAGATAACAAACATTTCACTCAACTTATTAAGTGCTATTCGAAAGTGGGAGACAAATATGTGTGTAGAGTGAATCAAAGATGAATACTCCAATATGAGTAAGACTTTCATAGAGTGAGCAGGAGATGCTGTTTATTCTTAACTCAGACTGTCTTTAATTCACTCCCATATTAGGGTTTTATTTTCCAGTGCCTTGGTAAGTGCATGGCCAGCTGTGATGATACTGCACTGATCTTACCCTTCCTTCGAAGCATGTTCGAATCTACTAGGTTCATCGCTACTCCTCACCATGCAGTAAGTATCAAGTGCATTTCTTACAATTATCATAGATTTATTTCCCTAGGGTATTTCACCCTGTATGACCACAACAAAAACAAGTTGAGAGGGTAGTCATATGGGGCTGTGGAGCATCTGGATGTACATTGTGTAGGTTTGTAACTTCATTCATAGAGCTTGATGGTAAATTATTGATGACCGGTGAAACATTCCTCATTCAGTACTTCCTCTCACTCAAAAGTGTGCATAGCCAAATTATATTAGAGTGAAACCCCTCTACAGAGTAGATGAGGACTAAGTTAGCAGAAATTAAATGTAGAGCTCCTTTTTTCAGGTGACTAATAATGCATTTCATCAGGGATAGTTAGGAGCCTCTTTTGGTGATCTCTCTTGATAGAAGCCAGTGTTTAAACAAGATAAATCAAGATTAATCAATGTAGCAGATAAAGCGGTGAAAGACATAAAGCTATGTGAAGGCTTTGAAATGACTCTCTCAGAAAGGCCTTCAAAATAGACAACAGTAGACATGAGGAAGAAAGGATAAGCACCCCTTCTAATGAAATCGCACTCCTTTGTTGTAAAGAAGGCTTGTGTATTGAACTGTCCTTGCAGTTCCTTTATGTGAAACACCAGAGAGAACAAAATGACAGAAAACAAATAGTGACAAAACTCTCATCTTATTGTCCAAAGATGCTTTTAAAGTAGCATGGTAAAGGCCCTCCAGCATAGCTGTATAAAGGTATCCTTAAATCATGCTTTCAGGCCACTGAATATATTTGCTTTACTAGTTGACAATCATTCACCAATACCAGCTGTAAACACTGAATGTGAAATCAAGAACCAGGTTTATCCTTTCTTTCTAATATGAAATCTCTGTACTAAATGTCTGTGTTTGGTTAATGTCTATTGTCTCCCTGAGGCTGTGAGTTGTCTTTCCCTATTTGCAGGGCATAGTAATTGGTTTCCAAAGATGTGCCAAGGTTCATCCTTTCGCATGCCGGCAGGTACTTGAAGCGTACAAGGGTTGTCTTTCTGATATTGAGCAGGTAAGAACCATGCATCTCTTTCTGTCTCATATTTCAAACTTTCCTCAGCAGCGGCGGTTCACATTTATTAAATGTATTTTACAATTAGATAAAAGTTCACGAGAACAAAAAGCTAAAATATGTCTAAAGACGTAGGCAGTCTACAATTCCGAAAACAAAACTGTATCAAATAAATGGCCAGTGCAGCTTACATTCCTCATGTGTATATAACATTTGTTGTAGAAATTTAGAAATTTGTTTAGAAAATTTATTTTGAAGGGGCTTATGATACCAAATGCAACAATCTCTTACATGTACCATAAAAACAAGTCATTTAACCTTTACTTTCTCCTTTGATTTACTCATGACTTCAGAAGTAATAGAGCACCAACGGAAATGCCACCCTCCAAGACAACTTACATTTAGGAATGTGGGTGTTCAATACAAGACTGGGTCTAAGACGAGGCCCTGGACTCAAGGGGGGAGTGGTACTCGATATCAAACAACAGACCTGGGTAAAGGCTGGGCTCTGTATCTACAGAATACAGTTACATTGAGGAAAGGTATGCCGCTGAGTCCATATTCTATAGCACACAGCATTACTGTGTTCTAAACTCCTACTGAAATGGTGACTGGCCCGGGCCAGGAGGCCACTGGCACCAGCACTGGTGTGTTGTGTTACAGGACTACCTCTCCTGTCTGAGGATGGGCCTTCATGAGGCCAACTTGAACAACCCACCCTGACACATGGGTAAGGCAGTGTGATTGCGTTGTAGGGGCAGAGAACCACACATATCCCCTATGCCTAGGACAAGGCCAGGGAGGATCATTGTATTTGGGGGCTGGGTGACACTGAGGCCAGGGTTGATTTAGGCAATATTCACTGGATCATTGGTTTTGCAGGGCATTTTGTTCGTGGCGTTCCTGCCGCCTTTGAGGTGGTGTGTGTGTGTGTGTGGGTGTGTGTGTGTGAATAAGAGTTAGGGTAAGGGTAATGGTACACATTAAAGTTAGGTGTAGAGTTAATGTAAGCATAAAGGATAGAGATTGACTTCAGGTTGCGTATATTGTGCCAGTTACGGAACAGTTCTTGTTTAATGTTAGTCTTAGGGATAACTTTATGGCTAGAGATGAAGTATGGGCATGATACAGGGTTAGGGTAAAGAATTTTGTTCAGCATACTTTGCTGGAATGAACTAGGTTCAGGTCTATGAAACGTGGTGGGTATATTATCCTCCTAGTGTTAGGGGGTTTGGGTTTCGGTTATAGTAAATAATAGTAATGGGCAAGTGATAGTGATAGCATTATGGTTAGGCATAGGATTGTGGATTTTTGTACCTTAAAACAACAATAAAATCCTATAAAATCATTTTCAGATACTTATACAGCATTAACATTTGAAATATCAGTTTCTCACTTTTCTTTTTGTATTTTTTTTCTCAATATTTAATTTCTACATTTTAACCTAAATACCACTGGCAGGGGACAAGTGTCTTTTGAGCAGACAGGTGCACGAGATAGTGCTGCCCAAAAGTTCTTTATTTTATTTATTTATTTATGGGTTTCTATAGCGCTGGAATCGACTCCAACGGAGTATCTCTGCGCTGTGATACCAGATAGAGTCCAACAAATATGCAGATGAGGGATAAGGTCTAGATTTTATCAGTGAACAGCAGAGTTTTCAGTTGCTTCCTGAATTTTAAATGGTCTGTGCAGAGCCTGAGGGCCAGAGGCAGTTTGTTCCACAGTGTGGGCCCCGCAACAGATAGGGCTTTCCCTCCAAGTCTGGTTTTTTTTGCACGAGGTACAGCCAACAGAAAATTCTCACTGGATCTCAGCGATCTGGAGGGGGTGTAAAAGGTAAATTTCCGCTCCAGATATGTGGGGCCATTTCCATTTAGGCATTTATGAATGATACAGCATATCTTAAACTTGGCTCTTTGTCGAACGCTCAACCAGTGTAGTTTCTGTAATAGCGGTTTTGAAGCTGTTCTTGGGGGAGCATTTAGGACAAGGCGAGCTGCCGTGTTCTGGACCACCTGGAGCCTGTCCAGAACTCCTTCATTAGCAGAAAGGAGCAGCCCGTTACAGTAGTCAATACGACTCAGTATAAGGGCTTGCACCAAAGTTTTTCTGAAGGAGTCCGGTAGCAGTGGAAATATTCTGCGCATCATGCTGATGGTATGGAAGCATGAGCCAGCTACCATATTACTGTGCTGCTTGAGAGAAAGATCGTAATCAAGGCGTATCCCCAGATTCTTGACAATCTGTCTGGGCTCTGGAACAGTACCCAGATCAGACGGCCACCAGTCAGGGGTCCACAGTAATTTGGCGTCTCCAAACAGCATTACTTCCGTCTTGTTGACATTGCACTGTAGGAAGTTGGTGGACATCCACTGTGCGACGGCTTTCATGCCAGCGGAGAAGGAGTTTCTTATTTCTGTGGTGAGATTTTGAAAGGGGAAGAGGAGCTGCGTGTCATCCGCATATGACACGGGGATGAAACCAAATTTGCGCATCACTCTTGCCAGGGGTGCCACGTAGATGTTAAAGAGTGTTGGGCTCAAACAGGAGCCCTGTGGCACCCCTTTCGTAATCTCTACCTCAGTTGATCTGTATTTACCCATGGTGACAGTCTGGGTCCGATCCGTAAGAAAACTCCTTAGCCAGGCAAGGGCCTTGTTCTTGACCCCTACGTTCGACAACCGGTCAATAAGGATGTTATGTGACACGGTGTCGAACGCGGCTGAAAGGTCTAACAACACCAAAATTACTGAGTAGCCTTTGTCCTGAAACATATGCAGATCGTCAGTGACAGACAGGAGGGTGGACTCTGTACTGTGTTTCGGCCTAAACCCAGATTGGGAATAGTCTAGGCCGCCAGCTTTCTCAATGTAGCTGGATAACTGACGATTAACATACTTCTCAGCGAGCTTTCCCAAAAACGGCAGCAGCGAAATAGGTCTAAGATTAGACAAATCATTCCAAGGAATTGTGGTGTTTTTCCTGATTGGTCTGACCAAGGCTTGTTTCCACTGCTTAGGGACAGATCCTGTAGAAAGGGAAAGGTTAACAAGTTTTTCGATGGTGGGTGATAGAATTCCGAGCAAGGCGGGCATGAGTCTTGCCGGGATAATATCATCGGGACTTCCACTTTTAATCTGCACCATTAGCAGGGATACCTCTTTATGAGTGATAGGGGGAAAGAGGTCTAAAGTATAAGGGCCACTATCAAGTTCTGAATCCTGAAAGACGGGGACTGTATTTGTGGTCAAGATATTGTTCGCATTGACTATTTTAGCATAGATAAGATCGATTTTAGTGCAAAAAAATTGCGATATATTATCGCAAAGTAGTTGTGATGAAGTGTCTGCACTCTCACATGCTGTAGGATTAGTGAAAGAGTGAAGGACCTGGTATAATACTCTGGGGGAATTATCTGCAGCCGTAATGAGATTGGTAATATGTGTTTTTCGCGCCGTTCTGATAGCTTTATGATATGTGCTTAGGGCGTCCCAATACTGTTTCCTATCTGTTACCAGATGGGTAGATCTCCAAATCTTTTCTAATTTCCTAGCTGCTTTCTTGAGATTCCTGAGCTCTTCAGAGAACCAGATCTCTTGTTTTTTGGCTGGTCGGGGTCTAAATTGCTTTAAAGGAGCTATTTTGTCTATGGCTATTTTAATGTCTTTGCTGAACATATCAATAGCTTTATTGATATCATCGGGAATCTCATGGTAGGGTTGGACAAAGTTCTCGGCGAAGGAGGCCTCGTTGACTTTATGCCATTGCCGCCGTATTTCAGGGATATTTGTGGTTTTGGGGGTAGTGATTGCAGGATAGGGAGTGTAAAACTCAAGGATAAAATGGTCAGTCCAGCTGACCTGTGTAGGGGGCAGACATATGACACCAGAAAAATTAGTAATAATCAGGTCTAGGGTGTGTCCGGCCACGTGAGTTGGGCCCACATTGTGTGGTTGGAGACCTAATAATAAAAGATCGTTAAGAAAAGCCTGTGCTTCTTTACAATTCATAAGTTCGCTGTGAAGGTTAAAATCACCTATTAGCACAAAATCTTTGTCTTTATGAACATATGGTGCAAGATTTTCCAGTAATGTATTGACAAAATTAGAGCTAGGTCCAGGGGGACGATAAACCAGGGCTCCTAGTCTAGTTTGTTTGGTGGAAAGAGTTGTTTTAAAAATCAGCATTTCAATGTCTGGAGTGCAGAGTTCAGCCAAAACAGAACAATCAATGTGACTTTTATGAGCAATAGCAATTCCTCCACCTATTTTCTTAGGTCTGTCTAACCTGATCATTTTATATCCCGAGGGAACAGCCAAAGTAATGGAAGGAGTAGAATGGGGTTTGAGCCACGTTTCAGTCATGAAACAGTAGTCAGGTTCATTTGTGGAGATTATGTCCCATATTTCAGAAGTATGCTTAGGTAAAAAGCGTACATTGCAAAGAATGTTTTTATGACCAGTGATTTTAGATGTTTTATATGATGGAGTATGAATGTTCACACAGTTATCAGGGCTTTCTACCTTCATGGTAGTAAACTGGGATTTACAGTGTAAACATGAAAAAGGTCCTTCTACAATTAATTTAAGGTCTCCATGACAGGCATTAGTCTGTAGATCCTTAAATACCTGAGCTGAGTATGTAATCCTGACAGGACGCGGGACAAGCGAGGAAACAGAAGAGACTGCCATGGCCCCTAGCCCCTGGCCCGTTCTGGCGCGGACGGGCGCAGACGGGCAGGTCTTTGGCTTGTCTTCGGCGCGTCAGAGGCGCCTCCCTGCGCGCAATCGCTGCGCGCTTGTTCCCGACGAGTGGCTAAGTAGCCCCAGTAGCAGCAAGACTAGAGCGCTACCCGCTCTGTGCTGCAGCGGAAAAGCGGAAGTGTGTCACTCAGGCTCGTACCTGTCCCGCCCTCCGCTCAACGGTATTGGATACCGAGTCGGACCGGGGCGGGCAGGCTGTAACACAGAGCGCTGAGTGCACACGTAAGTTTGTGACCCCAGACAATGCCTAGTGTAAGCGTTTGTGCCCTCAATGAAAAAAATTACACCGTTTAAAATACACAATTCGATTAACTTTTAAAATCAGCTTTAAATCAAATCAAATATTCTTAAAAGTCACTGTCGCTAAGGGCTTTGCGTTTTCAGCAGTACAGCATCAGCATAATAATCACACCGTACCTGGCATCAAGCGGGGTCGGCCGACACTGCCACTGTCAGCCTTACCGCACTTTGCCTCGCCTCCTCGCCGCCTAAGTAGCCCCAGTAGCAGCAAGACTAGAGCGCTACCCGCTCTGTGCTGCAGCGGAAAAGCGGAAGTGTGTCACTCAGGCTCGTACCTGTCCCGCCCTCCGCTCAACGGTATTGGATACCGAGTCGGACCGGGGCGGGCAGGCTGTAACACAGAGCGCTGAGTGCACACGTAAGTTTGTGACCCCAGACAATGCCTAGTGTAAGCGTTTGTGCCCTCAATGAAAAAAAATTACACCGTTTAAAATACACAATTCGATTAACTTTTAAAATCAGCTTTAAATCAAATCAAATATTCTTAAAAGTCACTGTCGCTAAGGGCTTTGCGTTTTCAGCAGTACAGCATCAGCATAATAATCACACCGTACCTGGCATCAAGCGGGGTCGGCCGACACTGCCACTGTCAGCCTTACCGCACTTTGCCTCGCCTCCTCGCCGCCTAAGTAGCCCCAGTAGCAGCAAGACTAGAGCGCTACCCGCTCTGTGCTGCAGCGGAAAAGCGGAAGTGTGTCACTCAGGCTCGTACCTGTCCCGCCCTCCGCTCAACGGTATTGGATACCGAGTCGGACCGGGGCGGGCAGGCTGTAACACAGAGCGCTGAGTGCACACGTAAGTTTGTGACCCCAGACAATGCCTAGTGTAAGCGTTTGTGCCCTCAATGAAAAAAATTACACCGTTTAAAATACACAATTCGATTAACTTTTAAAATCAGCTTTAAATCAAATCAAATATTCTTAAAAGTCACTGTCGCTAAGGGCTTTGCGTTTTCAGCAGTACAGCATCAGCATAATAATCACACCGTACCTGGCATCAAGCGGGGTCGGCCGACACTGCCACTGTCAGCCTTACCGCACTTTGCCTCGCCTCCTCGCCGCCTAAGTAGCCCCAGTAGCAGCAAGACTAGAGCGCTACCCGCTCTGTGCTGCAGCGGAAAAGCGGAAGTGTGTCACTCAGGCTCGTACCTGTCCCGCCCTCCGCTCAACGGTATTGGATACCGAGTCGGACCGGGGCGGGCAGGCTGTAACACAGAGCGCTGAGTGCACACGTAAGTTTGTGACCCCAGACAATGCCTAGTGTAAGCGTTTGTGCCCTCAATGAAAAACATTACACCGTTTAAAATACACAATTCGATTAACTTTTAAAATCAGCTTTAAATCAAATCAAATATTCTTAAAAGTCACTGTCGCTAAGGGCTTTGCGTTTTCAGCAGTACAGCATCAGCATAATAATCACACCGTACCTGGCATCAAGCGGGGTCGGCCGACACTGCCACTGTCAGCCTTACACCATAATTTGACACCATAATTCAACTTTGAGTGAATAGTTTATGTTGCCTGCGCCACCACAATTGTCTAGCACAGAAAAAGAATTGTGTTTAAACTTTATCATAACCAACAGCCATTACACATCCCTCACTTATTTCACAGTACATTGCGTACCAGGGCAAGTGGAAGCTGCACTCCAATAAATGCGCCAATAGCTATGACAAAAAAATGTGTTTGTTAAGGCATGAAACCTATGGGCTGCACCCTTTAAATGAAATAAAAATAAGCTGTATAAGTTTATAAATGAAATTAAGTGTGATGGATCGATATCTGAAATGTACGTTTTCGTTTGAAGTTTAGCAGTGCCCAGAAGCTGCATGAAGTTGTCACTAGTGGAGAAGTGTGGCTCACTGGTTAGAAGAGGCAGACCCTGAAGGAGAGGTCAGACCCGGGACCAGGGTTCAATTCCCGACGCGGCAGGGTCTTGAGCCCAAATGTCCACGGACTCGATAATTCTCGCTTTGGTGCCTACTCGAATCACGGGTTCACACTCTGCAACTCTAAGCAATAGCTTGCTTAATCTCCACTATGCCCCCCCCGCGGCGGGATGACTGGCTTTCACCTTGGGGATGCCCAGTACAGGTTATCTCACAGGGAAAAGTCAGGACGGGTTCCCAAAGCAAGCGCCTTGAGACCTTGCTGTGAAAAGGCGCTATATAAGAACCTTTGACATTGACATGACATTTACACTACATGGATGAAATTACTTTTTCCGACAGGTTAAACATCCGCTTTCTGGCAAAGCTCTTAACTTACAAAAGTGGTTACTTCATAGGTCTTTGCTCTAGACAGCGCGTGTGCGCTGCTCTAACCAGCCTACCCATAGGCTTCCCTTTAGCTGCCCCAATCGTCACTCCATTCGTCCGTGGCATGAATACATCATGCCTCTTCCTGTATTGAACCCCCCCTGAAAGCACCAGCCAATTACTTATGTGTTAACACAGTGGCCATTTTAGGTACTCATTTTGGGAATACTTTTTCCATTGGTTAGAACTACTGTGCATGGTGGTTACAGGCGCACTCTCTCGTTGATCTTAGAAATGCTTGTTTTTTTATTGTTATCTTGTGCTTTTATCTCAACACATTATTGGCTCAGGTTTGTTTTCCGTTTGTGGTGTTTCCATTGTTCAGCGGGTGCCCCTTTATGGCCGCTGCTTCATTGATCTAAGGGGTATCGCAAAGAAATTGGAATTTCAACAGCACAATACCTGTCATGTAAAAAGCTGTTTTTCTGTAGTGAGAGCATAATTCTGACAATGCCCAATGCTGTGTTGGCTAAAACACCGCTTCTAAGTTGTGAAAACCAAATAGGAGCGCTCAGTCGGATCACATTGGAAGCAAAACTGCCTACAGGACCTGGCAGTAAGATCATAGATGGGACCAAGCAAGATGTGAAAACATGGGGTACACGCTGCATAGGGCTGCAGTCTTCTCTGCAGGTTTCGTTCTCACCCAGCAGAAACATTCAGTTTACTCGTATACTTTCTTTCTGCTCTCCTCCTTCTGACTCTGCGCACATGTTCATGTTTAACAGCCTGAACACCGTAATAATAATAATGTATGTTTTCATTTATTGCTCATGTAACTGCATTTTGGTAGTTTCATAGCATTGGCGCACGTCTTGCAGATAATGTTTTTAACAACCCATGTACAAATAGATATCACATAGGCCGAGGGCTTTAAGTGGGCTGGGTCTTGCTTGTGCACCAGCAGTTCTAAAAAGCAAGTGCTGGGACGGGTCCTTAATGGGGTCTCCATTTTTGCCCGCACCCTCCATGCAGAAACCTCCGTTTTGTCTGATTCCTCTTTTTTGCTGGAATGTCTGCTCTGATCCCGCTGCTTAAGGGAAGTACCTTGCTACAGGGAAGGATGTGTCTTTTACCATTGCAACATACTCTGCAGAACAGCAATATAATGCAGAGTACATTATTACAGTGTTCACTACAAATGACATTAACTGTCATTGTCCTCTACTAGGGAAGGTTTCTGCCCTTCATGTGCTTGTATACTTCTGTAATTAAGGCAACGATTATGCTTACATGCTGTTGTTGCACAAAAGGACATGACTAGCCAGGCCACACCAAGGTCACGTTCTGCTTTTTTCTTTCTTTTTTTTCTGGCAGTTTATATAGTGTAAACTTGGCCCTAGGGCACTAAAGGGCTTTACATGTAAACCATATATTTTTACATGACAACTGTTCTGCAGGAAGAAATGCTTTGAGTGTGTAATCGAGGTATTGAAGCATATATTTTGTTAAACACCAATGTTGTTAAAAATAAGTTGTGCAGGAAAAAAAGTTTTGAGAGAAAGGCAAGGGCTTTACTTGGATATCCTGCGTTAAACTCAGGAAAAACAGAAGATGGCCTATTTTAACCTTTTCAAATCCTCCCTTTGATAACCAGCCCCCATTGAGAGAAAAAAGACTTAAAAGGAAACAAATTATTTGAAAAGGGCATGGAAATGTTCACCCTCAGATATAGCCAATGGAAATACACTCCATTGACAAAGCTGACAACCTGGGCGTGTTGTATCAGCCATGTAACTTGCTGTATTATATATCTGGGTGCAATGACAGCAGCTCCAAAATACTAGTGGGGAGGCACACTATACAGAAGCACATATTATTAGCTTACATGTTTTAAGACACATCCGTAATCTTCTTGCCACGCCCCTTTGAGGGACCCACCAGTTTTTTCATACCACTTGAAGCCCTGCATAGGCCTTTCGTCGTAGGCCAGGGTTTATTTAATGAAACATGCTACAAACAGTAACTTGCTACATTTAATTTTTTTTCTTTCTGAGCATGATGAGCTGCCAACTGTGGTAGACTTTTATGTTTATGGTAATTGTGCATTAGTCATATCATGTTGGAAATTTGTATAACACGCCCTGGCAGCCGGGGCTGCCGCAAATTGCTGGAATCTTTGTTTCAATTTTTTTGAGGCTAGTCTTATTCATTATTCTATGATTCTAACTCCTGTGGCCTTGCACCCCTCACGCTGCAGTGGAATTGAAAGTGTGAGCATTTAGTTGTCCCTTTCCACCGCCCACCTGGGCTCTGCAGGTAGGGCCTTTTCCTGCAAAGTGTGGCCCGCACTGAAGTGGCCTGCCACTCTGTGCACTGCCTGGTCAACAAAACATGAACATTGCCTATTTTTCTCAGAAAGTAAATGTAGGTGAAACGGTTAGTATGTGTATGGAAATGAGTGGCAAACTGTAAGGTACTACACAATAAACATTTTGGTAACTGTCAAAGTCATTTTACACTCATTATCTGATCCAATGAAACCTGTTACATATATTTCTGTTATTATATTGATTATACCGTGATTGCATGTACATGTGATTTTTCTAGGATTACCTTCGTTGGCATTCTTCCAAGGGCAGGATGACATATTGAACATTTAGTGACACCCATATTTTCTGCATCTACAAATCTGTCAACTGCCTCCACACCGTGTTCAAAACACACACAGCCATTTTGTTAGTCGGGAATGCTGCTACCACCATTTCATAAACTACAATGTCTGCTTGCTCATTCAATCTTGCTCTCTATCTCACTCTGAGAACACGGAAGAGAACACATATGCGCTTGTACAGGCAAAGCATTGCAGCGCTATTTGGTATCTCTCTGATGGTAAACCACGCAGCTGGATAAAGTCATGTTTTTTAGAACTCAGCTCTAGACGGAGCATATGGGCTGTCTCAAACCGAGACATGCTGCATCTGCTGGATGGGCTTTAGCCTGCCCATAGGTTTCCCATTTGCTGCCACCATCATCACTCTTCAGTTATATCCACATATTCCAGAGCACACCATGCCACATATTTCCTCTACACAGCTTCACACCATGCCATACAATTCCACAACAAACAATTCCAATCTAACACATCACTCACTCCCTTGCACTATCATCAACCCTGTCATCACTTCCCTACACACCACTGCCTCTTCCATCTCTCCCTCAGACTTCCAGTACCCCCTCTCATCTTACAATACCGCTGATCTCTCCCATCCCTCCCTCACGTCTTCTCTCTATACTGCCTGCTCACATCCACTACCTTCCTGTACCTCCTCACGCTCTTCACTGGTGCACCTCTCGCCTCCCCCCTATTATTGGTGCCCCTTCCCCTTGTACCTCTATCTCTCTCTCTCGTACTCTCTCACTGCTCTCTCTCGCTCTCTCATGCACTCTTCCCGCCTCTCTCATACGGTTCACTTGAGTTCTCAAGCACAGTTTCCATACCATGCCTTTTCACAAATTTCTGTCCCTCAAATCCACACTCTCCTCTTATTCTTTAAGTGTTTTACTTTCCTGCATACATATGTGCCCCCACTGTATGCATCTATGGGCTCCTCTCCCCTTCTTTCTCACATACACTTTCTGCTCCTTTATCTCAAATTTCTGTCCCTCAAACCCACACTCTCCTCTTATTCTTCAGGTGTTTTCCGCATACACATGTGCTCCCTTTTATGCATCTGTGGCCTGCTCTCCCCTTCTTTCTCACATACTCTTTCTGCTCTTCTATCTCAAATTCAATCACCATTTCCTGCACAAACTACCTATCCCTCTCTATCATCCATTTCTATCTATTTTGTGCAGCTCTCACCCCTATCTATTCACAATGCACCGCAATTCCACTACACAAATACACCACACACTTCCACACCACACAATTTCAAAACTAATAACTTGAATACAACCGACATAATTCCACTGGACACCACATACATCCACTACACTCCAAACCAAAAAACATAAGTAAAAGACATTGTCATTTACGTCTATAGCTCTAACCCGTGCAAATTCGAGACCTATTGTAAAATCATGCATGCTAATATATGTGAAGGTCTCTGCTCATTGGCTGGGGGTATGACAATGGAGATTAAGATGATCAGTGGCTAACAAAAGCAAGACAATGAAAGGCTCAGATTAGATGAATAGTTTAGAGAAATGCAACAGCACCAAAAAAGGGGGAAGAAAGGTGTCTTAGAATATGTCAGTCACAACAGCAGTCCCAGCTCTAGCTAGTTACTCTAACACTTTACACTGGTATTGCATGTATGTATGCATAGATATTTCTATAATCTGAACTTCAGAAATATTGGAGTGTTGATAGATGGGCCAGCCCATCAAATAATGAACTCCATTTGGGCAGGGCAGTGGAAGCATGTACTCCACTGACCTGGTAGCCATACAGCCACCGTATTGAGGGATTTCTGACAGCCTGAAAATCCCATGATAGGTTGTAGGACTTCAGTCAATAATATTAAAAGTTGGGGAAAAGTCCAGCTGGCACAACTGCAGGGTCAGCTTTGACAGCGAAGTGAACAGATTGGTTGAGTTTCATTACTGCAATTTCACCCTGGTTCAAGAGCAGTTATTGCGCAAGAGGAAATTCTTGTTGAGTTTTCCTGTAGCTGGATAGTAATTTCTTTATTTTTTGAAAATTCTTTTTATTGAGTTTTCAACACATTTAAGATCACACTACTGTATCACTGCATAGCACTCCCTCCCATGCCCCCCTTGCACAACATTCCAATCAGTTCTGGAATACCATGAAGTAGACGTCAGTTAAGTCTGCTGCTACCAATCCGGTTCACTATAGATGGATATGTGTCATGGACAACTGTGCACTTTCCACCAAGAACTTCCTATGGGTGGCCAGCTCTGGGTGTTTTGTGCTGTACTTTCCACTGTCCCCAGATTCTATCATACTTTTGTGGTTACCCTCTGGATCTGTACACTGCTTCCGCAGCTAAAGAGCAGTTATACCATCCTTCTTGGCTACTTTGAGATTGTGGGGGGCCTGAATCTCCAATGGCCTGCTTTGTGAGGTTTAGCAAAAACACAACCGGTCCCAATCATCAGTTTTTGCCCCTTTACCCATCCCATCCCAGAAATACTTCCATGATAGCCAACGTGGGATTTTGTTCTATCAGAAATCGGCATACCCTTTGTAGGTTAGGGTAAAGCAGGATCCAATACACCTAAATCACCTGGCATTTCCATACCACATGCATGAAGGAGCTTCTGGCCTGTCCATAACGAAAATATTCAGGGTAGCTGTCCCTCCCCATCCTTCATAGCCCCTCAGGGGTTTAATATATTCTTTAACCTGGTCTAATCTCAGGTGAGGCAATATTACCCATTTTCGGCTGCCATTGTTTGCCTTAATCCATTTGTCATCATCCAAGGGCTGCAGGTCTGACTCATATCTTTCCTGCAATTTGTTTAGCCGGTCTGGGACATTTAGCACCAGAATTCTGTATAAGCAAGATCTGCCTTTCCTACCAATAGCTAACATCATGAGTCAGATTTCTAATGGACTGTACTCTTGTGAGTGCTGTTATGTGGCCCGTGTGCCTAACCAGTGCATGTCCGCACAGTAGGTAAATAAACAACTGGGATCTCTGTAAATCCTCTTTAGCTTCAAGTTGGTCGTAGAACGTCATAAGGTATGTCTGCCAGATGTCTCCCTATTTACAGATCCCAAACTTATCTCAGTGCCCTGCAGCTCTACTGTTTCCGTTGGGCATGTACCCATGCACAACAGCTTCTTCCTAGTAGGCAACCTCCAGTTAATTAATGGAATGGCTGGAACGGCTAAAATGGCTGGAATAGTGGACAGGAGAAACTCCCCATACAGCCAAAACCCTGGTGCTTACCCGGTAAAGGGAGTCTGCTTAAGTTTCGTGGCTGGGTCCCCCCGGTCCCCAAAGATCCAGTCATTAACCGCCAGCAGCTGAGCTGAGCTGCCCAGTATTATAGTCTGATGTCTACTGCCCCTAGTCCGCCATCACAAAGGATTGAATGCACTCCTTATGAGAGATTCATGGCACCGGTCCTCCCTACTTGTAGCTATTGATGTTGAACTGTAGGGTTGTAAACCAATGGGTAAGGATTTTCTGGATGTAGTGTGGCAAAACATACAACAGCTGTGGCAATGCCACCATTTTGAAGAGGGCTATACAACCTCATCATGGAAGGAAGCAACAGTGGTCTCAATCTTTAAAGAAAGGTGCACAACGTGACCTGGCGTGCCAAAGGCCCATTTAGTTGATAGATGCCACAGATAAGGTTTTGGGCAGAGTCCTCCTTGCACGCTTGAAAGATTGGGCATCAGAAAATTGGATTCTGTCCAATACTCAATATGGTTTTAGGAGAGGGCGGGGTGCAACTGAATAATATCTTAATTCATCTTTAATCATTAATAAGCACAGAAGGTCCTTGAAGAGTTCTATCCATCTGGCCCTCATGGACCTATCTGGTTCTTTTGACACTGTCAACCGAGATAAATGTTGGGCTATGTTGGAAGGTATGGGTGTGGAAAAAGCGTTAGTAACCCTACTCCCCAGTCGTTACTCCGGTACCACAGTCATAGTAAGATATGGCAGTAAAGGGGAAAAAACACATACTTAGATGCCTGTCAGGTTTTAGCACATTACACAGAAAAGGTCAGTAACTTCTCATACTTGGGCAATCTTTTTAGCAAACTATTGAGATGGGAACCTCTTTTAACCATAAGAGCACAGCAGACAAGTAGGGTGATGGATGCACTATTCCGTTTGGCTTCTAAATTGGGGACATCTTTTTGTCTTTATTGCATTGTCCCTAGGGAGCTGGGGGTCTTGTCCTTTTTCCTGTTTGAAAATGAATAAAAGATTTAAACCATACATTGGGGCACAAGCCTGTGAAGGAACTAATTACCCTTTATAGCCAAATGTCTCTCTGTTGCTAGGTATGGATCTGGGGTTTGGGGCTACGTTAAAAAGCAACAGTTTGTAGGAATCGAAAATAAATTCATGAAAAGATTACTGATGCTCCCAAAAAGTGTTCCTACCTCTTTTGCCATACAGAACTTAACTAGAATTTATGGAAGACCGTATAGGCAGTGCCCCTTTTCTTCTATAGGCCAAGATAGGGACCTCTGAGGATTTAATATTTTCATGTGATGTTATTAAAGATTCCCAAAAATCAGACAATGTTTTAAAGGTTCCATGGTTTTAATATTTAAAGAGGATTTACCATGAGATTGGTCTGGAATACTTTATTGAAAACCCTGAATGAATTCCCCTACATGCCAAAGAGTTTTCAAGGAGGCATACTGCTCCAGGGGCAATAGGCTTATTAGTTACCAACATGACAATATTCGAGTCCCCTGTTTGCTTCCTGCTCCTGCACAATGTTATCTATTTATTTCTACTAAGTTCCAGTTCTGATTTTATCTAACCAGGTTCTGTTTATGCACTTGCACTTTGTTGCTGGCATTTCCTCACCAAGGAGGGTGGTCAAACAAGGTTATGTTCTGCCCATGTGATAATGTCTCAGTTTAAAGAACTATGGACTTTGTATTATTTTGCACATTGTATAAATCAGAGAGAACTAGATTTCTGCTCCCATTACTAAGAAATACTCACTCTTGCTCGTATTGATGGTTTTAACTTCTTACCGTCTTTGGCTACGGCTGAAATCTGTATTGCAGTAGCTAATTACATAAGAGACTCCATTGCGATCAGATACCCTTGTAGAATCTGTACAGAGATTTTACCTTTTTATGATGAATTGTGTATGTATTGTATTTTAATCATATTAATTTGTAAATCTTTTCATGGTTCTCTGAACTGAAATGAAGTTATTCTTGACTTGACTGGCTCTATACTCCATGGTGATCGGGGGGAGATCTATCTCACCATATTTCCCTTAATTTTGCGTGTCAACGGGGTCATATTCCTGTCCCAGCTTTCCTATGGGTCTCATGTGTTAGAAACTGGGTGTCTGGTTGGCAAAAGAATGCAGCCTGTCCAAGCAGAAGCGGTAATCCTAGTCAGGGTAAGCTAGATCCACACTAAAAGATCACCTGTGTTTACCCTCTGGTAGCTTGGCACAGAGCAGTGAGGCTTATATAAAGAGGCAACACACAGCAACAGAAAGAATACCCCACAAAAAGACGCCATACAGGTTTAGAAATATAACACTATTATAAACAAAACAAGACCAAAATGACAAAAATCCAATGTATAGAAGTTGAGATATTAAATGTTAAAGGAATACATGCAGTGAAGCGCTTAGAAGCAAGTAAAATTAAAAAGTTACTTTACATCGTGCTGGACCGGGTCAAAGTCAACATTCAGGCTGACCGCGTGGAAGGGCAGGCCAGCTACAGGACCCATGCAGGACCAAGTGATCAAAGTACCTTTCCTGGTCACAAACAGTGAGATGGGTCAATCTGTTCCACGTAGTGATGGCGATGTGTCAGTTCGGAAGATGGGTGCTTGAGTGGAGAGGTGTTGAGTGATGTGCCTCACCAGATTCTGCCACACAGTCGAGGGGATGCATTGATCTCACCAAGCTGCAGTGGCGGAGATGAGCTGTCCGATGCATTAATCTCTAGAGGCAAAGTGCTGGTTCAAATGTGATGTGGCAATTAAACTCCAGCAACAGTGTTGATCGCCGGCTCTATTACTCACAGACAGGAGATGCCCCAAATTCCATGTTGCAAGTATCTGGGCCACTTCCAGTAAGCTTCAAACAACGAAAGAGTGTAAATCAAAAAATGTATAGAAGCACAAAAGGAGAGAAGATGAGTATGCAAGTCTTATTAGATTTGTATAGGAAGCCCTCACTCACCACCCTGGTTGGTGACATGCTTCATCATCGGGCCCACCGGGAGAAGCCAAATCCCTCCCCGGTGTGCTACAACGCCAGGATTACTGCGGAGCTGGTTAGTTGTGAAGATTATGTAAATGTGAAAAGGGTTTAAAAATGTCCAGATTGTGTCTCACATAAAAACGTTATTCTGTGGTCAATCTGACATATTAAAAGCAATGTGTTTAGGAGGCTACCAAGTTAATTGTTTGGCTATTTCCACTTAAAGTGGGGTCAAAATGTTTCTGCCCTTGATGTGTGATTTACTGGGCATTCGTCAGGACCATGGGGAGTGCACCTCGGCGGTATGGGCACGCTAAGGCCCACCCTGACCAGAGGACGTGAAAGTTAAAAATCAGTGTAAAAAAAAGGTGCAAAATGAACAAACCAACAAGTTGTGGGAAAATTACCTCATAATCAGCGGAACCTGTATAGTTTGAAAAATAAAAGATCCACTCCCCATAGGTCTCGGGAGGGGGGTGGAGGCAAAAATGGCACACCGCCCGCAAGGCCTGGCACCCGTTCGATACCTGTGTGTAGCCTCTAACCGGACCACTTCCAGTAAGTTCAGGCACAGGAGCAGGGTAAGGACTTTGATATCCCTGAGTCTCAAGCAACAGGAGGCAAGCCACAAGCACCTGGAGATCACTTGGCGGTAAGGCAGAGTCAAGCTCTCCTGCAGCAGAATCCGAGAGCAGCAGACAGCAGGGCAACGCAAGATAGAAGCAGGCCTTTCAAGCTTGCAGTCTAAAAATGAGTCATTTCAGCACCACAACAGTCCTTCTGATAGATTCAGTTCAAGATCTAGAAGTGTCTGATTTTCAGGGTGGGGGTCAAAGCCCCAGTGCTTATCCCCAAAAGTGCCTTTGATGTGAGGGTGTGACTTCAAAGCAGCCCTCTGAAGTGCAAAGGTTCTCCTTTCAACTCAGTCCTGTCCATCAGGGATAATCTGTCCTTTTTGTGAGGACAGGACACTGCCTATTCAAGTGACGTGTTAGACCCTCCCTTCCACCCCGCCCAAGCAAGGCCATCAGAATGCAGTTATATTTAGATGGGTACTCATATCCATCTATCCTTCATGTGTTGTGGCGGTCTTGCTTGAATGCACAAAGTGTAGCTTTCACCCACCCCAGACGTATATTAGAGACGGGCTGTCACGCACAAAAAGCAGTAAGTGCAATGTCTACTTTCTAATAGTGCTGTAAATAAATAGAGCCTAAAAAGAGCCCGTTTGACTAGGGCCTGTGCAATGTGTCTTGCATGAGACGTAGTATTGTGACCTAACTCAACCCTAAAGTACCCAACTTTTCCCCCAACAACCCTCTAATCAACACTTCTAAAGAGGAAGCATCTGTCGCCCCAAAAACAAGCAACCTGAATAGGAACAACATACAATACAACATAGTACTCTATCAAAATAAAGTAATCACCATAGTCTTGTGTAGCAGGGAGTGATTTGCCCCAAGACAGCCCCTCTTTACAGATGCCATGTGTCTCTTCTTTGTCAGCGAATGAGAATAAACTTGTAGCTCTACATGGAAGAAAGGAAGGAAAGGGACCAAACTCTATACCACTGAATAACATCTCATCATCCACTGGTAGCGTCCCCTCCCCCATGTTCACCAGAGCTCTCTGAGGAGGATGCCCTATGTCTGTCCTCCAGTTGTGACCACAGTTAGCCTCCTATCAGTCTACTGACTTTCCTCCTAGAGTGAGATGGTTGACCCCCTTCGGCCTCCCAAATTGTCATTGGCTCCTTAGTTAATATGGGCAGTTATTTCCTCTCCGCCGCTCAGTCCCAGAGCTCTTCCGGACTCTTAAACAAAATGGTTCTCCACTGATACATTACTTTCAGTTTGGCAGGGTACATCAGCATATATTGAATGTCCTTAGCCCTAACTTTTCCCTTAACTTCTAAGAAAGATGTAAGAAGGGGCTGCACTTTACCTGCATAATCGGGGGAGAGCGTAACCATAGAGTTGGTGCAATGGACGTTGTTGTGCCTGCCGTAGGATATAGTCTGTCCATAAGGTACAGTATATTGATGGTAATGCCTCTAGGCGGTCTCCATGGCTGTGGTCTTAGGGCCAGTGCCCTGTGCGCCCTTTCTAGAATAAAGTAGGAGGATAGCTCACAATCCATGATGCAGGTTCTGAAGTATTCTGTGGGGAATTTCTCTCATGTTGCACACCCCCTCTTTTCTACTCTGGGCCACCAAATCAGCTGGGCTGTCACAAGCCCATGGGGGTGCTGAAAAATGAAAGGTGGTCCCTACCACTCCCCTCCCATGTGGCTGTATCCTCTCCCTTGCGAGTCAAGAGTCAATGCAGAGGTAGAGGTAAGTCGCTGCAGTGAGATTGCAGCTCCAGGTTGTGTCTGTTGGCGGCATGTCCATCTCTCGGCAGGTCGTTGTTTGCCTAATAAGTTTCTCTCATCCCCGACTCCCTACATGGGCTTAGGTTGGCCAAAGGGGACAAGTGTAGCGGGCACCACATGGATGTTTGCATCCAATAAAAGGTTGCCCCATAGTTGGCTCAACCAGGCTGCAGTTTCAGTCCACGGGCCACCACCTGGAAGTGAAAGCAGCAATGTGCCACACCTCAGCCACGTGCCTGTCGTCTCTCCCTCTCATGCTCCAGGAGTCGATGCAGAGAGGGTTTGCCACTGTGGGTTCACAGCTCCAGGTGGTGTTTGCCTCTGGCAGGCCCATCTACAGGTAGGCCGTATGCACACCCAGGCCGTCGATTGCAGAAATTGGCTCTCTCATCCAGGGCTCCCTTGATAGGTTCGGGTGGGCCAAAGGGGGTGATTATAGGGCCACTGCACTGGTGCCTGCAACTGAAAATAGGTCACCTAAGGTTCGGATTCAGCAAGGTTCTAGGAGCTGGCATGTAGCTCGCTCAAAATGCGGCTGCCATCTTAGGCTGCTTGGCCACGCCCCCCAGTAATTTCTTTCTTGATTTCTTTACAATGTAGTGGAGGTGAGGGATCTGTCAATGGTAGGCGAGCCCTTTGGGAGCCAGGATGGTATTTATCAGATAAGGTAGAAACTGTATTGTTTAGAAAGAGCCATACAAGATTTCTTAGGTAAAGAGCAGAGTGAGCACTTATGGTAGCAGCACACGTATACACTGCCAAATCACTATAATCCACTGTTACTGCATCTTTGATCCTTTACTCACAAAAGCAATATTTCACTCACACATATGTTCTGCTTTTAGGTGATGAGTACAAGGTGCTAAGGATGTGAAATGCCAAAATAGGAGTGAACATAGTATGCTGTTTCTTGTACATATGTTTTTTATTTGCTTGAGGAGTGCAGCCTTTCATGACTTTCATCTTCAAGACTCATGACAGTCTACATTTGTTTACAACGGTCTTGGTAATGCTGATCTTTTTTATTATATTTTCAGGATCCAGACAATCTGCTTGAAGAAGTACCGCCAACAGAATACAGGGATGACTTCCACATCCCCAACTTTTCACCTGAGAAACAAGTGAGTTTTCTTTAAAATACAATACCATCATGTTCATGTGCCTTCTCTCTCAAATTCTTTTTCTTCCATACCATCTTCACAAACAAAGTACATCCACATGATATCACACAAATAACTTCCCATGGAAACTATACTCCATTCTTAGAAACACAAGGAATTCTTTACGTTATTAACAAGGAGTGAATGGTGTAGCAACTCAATCCGTCTCTCATCCACTGGTACCCTTAGAGAGCTAGAGCTGATTTCTTAACTTCAAAGCTGGTTTTAGTGCACAGTGTAAATGTACAGAGGTGGAATTTATCTCCTGAAGGAAAAAGAGATTATTTAAAACAATTGCCCTTCCGACTACTAGACTAACATCTTCTGCGAAACAAAATACACTGGGGTTGATCCAATTTGTGGGCGAGTAAGGATCTATGGGCTAAAAATTCCCTTTCACAATAGGAGCAAATTTAGCTTTTTCTATCCTCACTTCTAGACTAGACAAAGAATTTGGTTGGCTTTAATCAAAGGAGAAAAAAGCTCCTATTCCTTGGGGTCAACCATTTACTGGCAATGCCCACAATTTGCGTTTTTTGAGAAAAATAAGTCAACTGTTATACATGTTGTCATGTCTAAATAGCCTTCTTGTTTCCATTCTCTCTATCTACCAGCTTGACGACATGATCAAAATGATGAAAAGCACTCTCCGGTTGTGCGAGTTAATACTTTCTAAGTAGAGTGAGGTAAGATTTTGATGCTGTTTTCCTGTCAATGTGAGTGAGAGTGTGAGTACTATCAGACTAAAAGGATCACACAACAAACCATCACTTATCGATGGGGGTCACTGGACTGTAATGTAAATGTAGGGTGGATTTGTAGAGAGCTGCTTGTCACCCGTGAGGGTCTCCAGGCACTTCTTCCATACAATAATGGGTTTACTATACTTGCCAAACAATCCCCCCTATGCTACATAGTTTACAGTTTTTTTACAAATAAATGTTTTGCTAGTTTAGAAGAATCAAAAATTACACATGGTGTTGCTCAGTGGCAAACGTTAACTACTCACCTGAATTTATCACCCATGTGTTATACTGGTACTAGAGAGGAAAAACATTTTGCGAGAACAGCATTAATATTTGATAAAGCAGCAAAATAGTATTGTCACAGAATGTACTACATTATGCTGCATAATTTGCACTGTGTTCCATAATTTGGCCTTCCGATGTGTCTCATGAATAACAATATTGTGGACACTAATATCATTGATAAAAAAATCAAGAGACAAAATATCAAAAGGTAAGTATCTAAAGATTTTCTGTACCTAATTCAACATATGTGTACCAAAATACATATACATATATCTTTATTTATTTGGAGTTAAGAATGGCAAATGTATATGTCCCTTTGTGCATTTACCCTTTAATATTTTGTCCCTCGATATTTTGTCCACAGTATTACTTTGCCACGATATTCTTGTACTAGACGTTCAACAGTACAATCGGCCCTTCTTAGTCTCATAATTCCAGAGCCACTTATAATATAAGGCCTTTGGTTACTGTTTTAAATTACATTACAGTTATGAGGGTTGAAAAGGAACGAAATACATAGGTTTTCAAGAGCCATGGGAAATATGTAACCAACAATGGAACTAGCGAGACTGAGCGATCACATCCCATTGGTGCTGGAGGAAGAGAGATTTCGGGGTAGTGTTGTCCAAAGCACTCATTATCATAAAAGAAACACCTCTATTTTGGGGAAGATTGGGTGTAAAACCTTTTAGAAGAGAACTACTTTACCAATTCAGAGATTCATCATGTGAGAATAGAGCCACCAAGAGCTTGGCTGTAATTCCTCTATGGATGCTTTGTGATTGCACAGAAGAGCAAAATAATTCTGCAAATGTGGTACAGATGCAAAGGGGGGGGCCCATGAGTAAGCATCGTTATCTGCCCCCTTGAGTCCGCCCAACACTGTCATGGAAACATGGACCGACTGACCTCTAGATGGCAGTCCCGACCGCCTAATTATGATGCAACCACACATGGTGCGGTCACATACTTACATTTCCCTATGGGAGCATGTGTTGTGGCTATAAATCAGCTGTAGCACAAGCTCCCATAGAGAAATGGGAGGCTGTGTTCCTCCCTGCACCACGTGGCAGGCACCTCAAGGTGCCTGCCACACATTGCTGGGATCAACGTGCCCCATTGGACCCCAACCGGAGGCCGCAACAGAAGGGGCCTTGCTAGAGGCCCCCAAACACGCTTTCCAACAGGCTTTCCATGTCGGAAGCCGGCATGGAAAGTCTGCCCCAGAAACCGTGCATCATAATTAGGTCTCACGGTTTTATGGTATTTATTATTTGAACATTTCCGTCTGTATTTGTCCATATTTATTTTTTGGCCAGCTTATTGGTATTTATCCATATTTAATTTGTGTTGTTTAAATAGATGAGGTGATAACTCGTGTATTTCTGCATTTATTTAACAGATAAATGTGGACTCATACTTAAATGCCTGTCAGGTTTTAGCACATTACACAATAAAAAATATAAACATAATAAACCCACATTAAAGAAATAGTGTAATAACACATATACATGTTGAGATATGCAGTAATTTAAGGACATATCATTGAGTTTTATAGCTCCCATTGCTGTCATTATGTACAGCTACTGGCCTGAAAGTGATTAATCTCAGCATGATGAATCTCTCAAAAGAAGCTAAATTATCTGTATTTTTCCACTTTAAAAAATAAATACAGACAGGGGAGACAGTGTTTTGTGTCTGTGTTTATCTGTAAAAATCAGACAAAGCGGAAATCAGGGAACCCTAATCATAATATGGACGGTATAAAAATGCGTCCATATGAATTACGGGCCAGACTCCGACAGGCCGACGGGCTCCTTGAGCCTGTTGGAAGCCAGCTGGAATGACTGGCCAGTTTCATTTCCGCCAACCGAAATTGTATTTAGGGGGTGTTGGACTTCGCTTTTTGCCCCCCTAATTTGAATGCCTCCCCCATGGTATTAAACATATAAGGACCATGTGTGGTAAGAGTTGCCCTGTTGTAAAAATTAAATGTGGTTAGGTGGGGTGCCGAAAATATTCCCCCATGTTAAAAATGCACCTGACTGAAATGTACTGTGTTCTTAAAATGGATGCCATGGCCCTGGGTTTTGCCACCTGACTGCGTTAGGTTGGCGGTCTAGTTATTAATACCCAGTCACCCCTAGCTTTTGGAGGGAAGCCTGGCACCCAGGGTGCTCAACCCCTTCCCTTGAGCCAGTGTGAACCAGTTTTCCCCAACATTCCGGAAGGTGCTGGCTCTGTGAGGGAGGAGGGTATAAGTAGGGAGAAGTGCCACCAAAAAGTCAGTCAGCGCTGGGACAAGGAAGAGAGGGGACCTGCTGTGAGGTGCTACCGCCACATGGTCCTGTGAGCTGGGCCCTGCACCCCTATAAACCCCCCCTCTGCTGTCCCCATGGGCCCCTAACAAGGGAGGGCCCCTATCCAGGTCACTGACGCTAATTGACCGGGTACCACGCCAGCGCTGTTTGAAGAAGTGCCCAGGAGGTGAGGAATGTGCCCCTGAGGAATAGCTGTGGGATTGGCCGCCCCTGGGGAAGCTGTGGCCCCCTTTGGATGCACAGGGCTGTGAGGAACCTACTTGGAAGCCCTGGTTTGCCTACCTAAGCGCTGTAAATTCCAAGACTGTTGCGGCCTTGACCTAAACTGTACTGCCTGGGAAGCGCTATAACTTGGAAGCGCTAGAGAAGGACTGGGAGGAGCTGCGTGTCCCTAGAAGCCCTGGACTGCCTACCCAGCGCTGTGGGAAGAAAAGCGCTGTGTTCCAAGGGCCTGCTGTGCTCTCCCTAGGAAGCGCTATAATTTGGAAGCGCTATTCTGCCCCAGAACTGCTGTGTGGGCGCAAGGGGCAAATGACTAAATAGCGCTGAGGGAGCTTACCCCTCGCTTTGACGCGCTTTCAGATAAATAGAAACTGACCAGAAGGGAGCCTACCCCTTATTTCAGCCGCAAATCACCGCCGCGGCCCGGTGCCAGCTTGGAGGGACCCCGCCGTGTTTATCGTCGTCACGGCGACCCCCGGTGCCAAGAGGGGGCCGCCGATGAGGAGGTGAGGGCCGCGATAGGCCCTGAAGCCAGCGCGTCCAGCATCACGTGGCTGGGGTGCCGGTGACGTCATCGCCGTGCCCCCAGCCACGCCGCGCAGGGATTGGCTGCCGGCCGGGCAGCCTGGAGTGAGCCGGAGGAAGGAGCTCCGGCCCGGGGGATAGAGGAAGACCGGAGCGGGAGCCTACCCCGCCGGTCCGCGCCCGAGGACAGAAGTGGCGGAGAAGGCGGGGCAGGGGCACACTGTCGGTGCCAGCCCCGCCGCCACAAGAGAAGCGCCGCCGCCAGACCGGGAGCCTGAAGTGACGCTGCGGGGCCCCCAGTGAGCTGAGGGGAGCCTCGCATATCGGCCCAGCTGAACAGGGAGAGGGAGCAACGAGGCACAGGGACGGTGCCAGCTCCTCCCCTGTCCCTAGTGAGGGTCCAAGAGTTGGAGTTAAACCCTCCATCAGCCGTCCTGAAACCCCTGGCCCCATTGAGGAAGAAGGGCCCGGGCAGCTGGCTGACGTCGTTGTAGGGCCTCCAGAAGTCGGGAGAGCCCTGCCCCAGGACATCTGGAGCTACGGAGGAGGAGCCCCCAGCACTCGCAGGAATCCCGGTGAGTGGGGCCTTGATTAACATGTGTGGAAGTCGGGGCACAGGGTCGGTGCTCACCCCAGGACTAGTGCTCGCCCCTGGAAACTGTTTCTGAGCCTCGTTGGCCCTATTGGTCCCCTTTTAAGCCTCTAAACTGGGCCGGGACATTACTGAGCCCCCCACCCCCCCTGGACTGGTAAAGGGACAAGCTAACCCCTGGCTAGGTATTAGGCACTGCGGAGTGAAGGGTTGGGTAACTCAGCTTGTTCGTTAATGGCTTGTTTATCCCTGAGTCCTGCAATGGTTATTTGCCATGTTTATTTCTGATTAGGATGCTGGTTGCCCTATGGTAATGCAGCGTTTCCATGTTACCTGTCAAGGTGTGGTGCGCTTCCGTGCCTAGTCTGAATTGTAGGCTGATTACCCTGCTAATGAGAAAATGCAATGTTATGCCTACACTAAGGTTATTGAGGTCCAGGTATACTGTTGTTTTACACATGATGGGGGTTTTTATGCTTTCGTGCCCTTTTATTGCAGGTGTGCCCCCTATGCTGGCCTGATGAGTTATTTCAGGCCCCTGTTTATGCCCCAGGTTTATGAGCTGCTGTACTGATCTATTCCAGGTGTTCCTGTATAGTGTATACTGTGATAACCTGTTGTTATTCCCTTACAGGGGTGGGGATTGGCGTATAACGCATGTGATGTATGTGTGCTAAGGTGGGATTTTGAAATTACAGCCACCCCCTAAGGAAGAGAGCCTGAGTTGGCCCCGCCAGATTGGCCCCGGGTCTACTGATAACTTAATCACAATTTTCTTTATTTCAGCTATGGACTATGGACTCAACCCTTTTGTCCCTTGTAAATAAATCCCCCTGATGTACTTGGCTCTGGCGCCAGTTGGCGCCTTGTTGTGATTACCACTATTTGGTTCCTTTTTACCTTGCAGGTTGGAGATATCACTAAATTTATTCTTTTTCCAACCAAAGGTGGTGTCGTGACTCTTTTGTAGTGTGATTGGTGTGTCGTCTGTGGGTACTGCGTGAGTGCTTCACATGTCCTCGAAGTTTGGCCTGCCCGCTTGGTGCCATGCTACCCCCTTTGAGATTTGGGTAACCCCCATTTCTTACATTGGTGGCAAGCGGTGGGATAGGACTTGTGTTTGCGCAGTACCACGGCAGCCACGGGTTACACTGCAAATAGAGCTTTGGATGTAATCCGAGCCTTGTTGTAGGGATTATTGTTGTTTGGCTGAATATTGTTTTTTTGATTGCTTCCTCCTGAAGAGTGTTCTGAATTGTCCCCTTGTTCCACTGGGAGGGTGTGTCCCGGGTGTACCTCGCCACGATGGGGTTGGTTTACCAGGAAGTGGAACTGATGGAGTACACCGAGCAGGAAGTGTTAGATTTTCTCAAGGAGAGAGGGATACCCCCAGTAGGAAACATTAGGAGAAATTTGTTTCTCTATGAGGCCCTCAAGAGGGGAGAGCCCTTAGAAATTAGTGGGGACTTGTCTGACTACCCTCCCGAGTTTTTGAATGGTCAGTGGGATAGAGACCAGAGAGAGGGCTCCCCATCCAGAACCCTGGGAGGTAATTACTCCGATGAGGAGGAGGAAGAGTTTGAGAGGGCGGAGATGCCAGGAGCTGATGAGGACACCGTAGATAGGGAGTCCCGCACTGGGTCCAGCCCCGGGGGCACTGCCCCATCCCTTTCCCTGTCCCCAGAAGAGTGGGTAGATAGGAGGGAAGAAAGGGAGCATCAGCTGGCGCTGGCAAAGCTCAGGCATGCTGAGGGCTTAGCGCAGCTGAGGGTAGAAGAGAAGCGACTAGAGACTGAAAAAGTCCTAGCACAGGAGAGGATGGCAGAGGCGGAGAGGGCCTTCGCCAGAGAGAGATCAGCTCAGGTGGGTAGGTTGTCCCCTGAGAGTGGTTTTAGGAGTCTGGATTCACCGAGGAGGGTGGGATCCAGTGGTGGCAGCGAGTGTAGGTCCAGTGCAAGGAGTCCCACTCCCGAAGCCCAGGAGACGGTGCCTGATTCCCAGGAAGAGGGGGACGGGTTAGTCTTTAGGGGCAGGGGAAAGCTGTCACACCAGTCCTGGGGAGAGTTTGAGGAGGGGTGTTGGACCGCACTGGAGGATTGGTTGGTGGAGAGAGCAGTGGAGGATTGGGAAGGGCTGTGCCATGCCGTGATCCGGGAGCACATGCTGAGAACTTGTTTCCCAAGCCTGCGTCACCATCTGGTGCAGTGTGGGTTCTCAGACCCCAGGGAACTTGCACGAGAGGCAGATCTCTGGGTAAGTGCCAGAGTGTCTAGGAAGGCTGAGGGGAGTGATCCTGAAGGGAGTGGTGCAGGGATCTTCCGACCCAGCGAGGCGGGAGAGGTGAGGAGTGACCCAGCTAGGTCCCAGGAAAGTGAGGGGGTTGTAGGGCCTCACATCCCATCTACAGGAGGGAGTGTGACGAGGAGGTGTTCCGAGGTGCCCCAACCGCAGTCAAAGGGCCTGGAGAGTTCTTTAAGGGGACCCCAGGTTGGGAGGCTAGGCTGTCCCGATGTGTCATCCAGAGGAAGGGATCCCCTCATGTCAGGAGGACCCGGAGCATCAATAATCGAAGCTCCAGTGGTTCAGGGATCTGACCAGTCTCAGGGTTTAGATCCTGGACTGGGGGTTCAGGTTCAGGAGTTGCCTGGCCTGGAGGGTGGGGTACCTGTAATCCAGGCCCCCACCGGTTTGACTCCCAGGGGTACTTCTCCGGGTAGGAGGGTGCGGAACTCTGGGAGAGGGTGCGGAGGGAGGAAAGCCTCTCCTCTGTCACCGACTCAGCCACAGGGCGCAGATCCCGGGTTGGGTGGCCAGGGACAGGAGTTGCCTGCCCTGGTGGGTGGGACATCTGTAACCAGAGTCCCCCCGGAAGTGACTCCCAGGGGTACTTCTCCGGGTAGGAGGGTGCGGAACTCTGGGAGGGGGTGCAGGGGGAGGGAGGACTCGCCCCTGTCACCAGGTCAACCTGAGGGTTTCGGCTCCAGGTTGGGGAGAGAGTGTTGTGAGGGTGTCCCGAGTAGGAGATGGCGGAACCCTAGGAGGAGAGGTAGGGGGAGGAGAGCCTTACCCCTAGTGACTGGTCAGCCTGAGGACTTGGACCCCAGGCGGGTGGACCAGTGGCAATTTGGAAGGAGGACAGTGGTTCAAGGGTACTACCAGCCCGAGGCTAGAGCCTCCCACTCTATGAAGGAACAAGGGCCAGAGACTTATGGACGGCCTAGAGGCCCGTCCTGGCCACACCCCACTAGAGGACACCAGTGGGGTGGCTTGGTTGTTGAAGGGAGGGATGCGAGAGTGAACCATCGGGTTCCAGAGTGGAGGAGAGACTGCAGGTGCTCCTGTAGTTGCGGGCCTGCGTCCACCTTTTTCCGCCCCAAGCAGGGAAGTCCATCAAGGAAATGATTGGCCTACCCTGGCTTTTGGCTGGGGGGGAGTTGTGTTGGACTTGGCTTTTTCCCCCAAATTTTTCGCTTTTTGCCCCCCTAATTTGAATGCCTCCCCCATGGTATTAAACATATAAGGACCATGTGTGGTAAGAGTTGCCCTGTTGTAAAAATTAAATGTGGTTAGGTGGTATGCCGAAAATATTCCCCCATGTTAAAAATGCACCTGACTGAAATGTACTGTGTTCTTAAAATGGATGCCATGGCCCTGGGTTTTGCCACCTGACTGCGTTAGGTTGGCGGTCTAGTTATTAATACCCAGTCACCCCTAGCTTTTGGAGGGAAGCCTGGCACCCAGGGTGCTCAACCCCTCCCCTTGAGCCAGTGTGAACCAGTTTTCCCCAACATTCCGGAAGGTGCTGGCTCTGTGAGGGAGGAGGGTATAAGTAGGGAGAAGTGCCACCAAAAAGTCAGTCAGCGCTGGGACAAGGAAGAGAGGGGACCTGCTGTGAGGTGCTACCGCCACATGGTCCTGTGAGCTGGGCCCTGCACCCCTATAAACCCCCCCTCTGCTGTCCCCATGGGCCCCTAACAAGGGAGGGCCCCTATCAAGGTCACTGACGCTAATTGACCAGGTACCACGCCAGCGCTGTTTGAAGAAGTGCCCAGGAGGTGAGGAATGTGCCCCTGAGGAATAGCTGTGGGATTGGCCGCCCCTGGGGAAGCTGTGGCCCCCTTTGGATGCACAGGGCTGTGAGGAGCCTACTTGGAAGCCCTGGTTTGCCTACCTAAGCGCTGTAAATTTCAAGACTGTTGCGGCCCTGACCTAAACTGTACTGCCTGGGAAGCGCCATAACTTGGAAGCGCTAGAGAAGGACTGGGAGGAGCTGCGTGTCCCTAGAAGCCCTGGACTGCCTACCCAGCGCTGTGGGAAGAAAAGCGCTGTGTTCTAGGGGCCTGCTGTGCTCTCCCTAGGAAGCGCTATAATTTGGAAGCGCTATTCTGCCCCAGAACTGCTGTGTGGGCGCAAGGAGCAAATGACTAAATAGCGCTGAGGGAGCTTACCCCTCGCTTTGGCGCGCTTTCAGATAAATAGAAACTGACCAGAAGGGAGCCTACCCCTTATTTCAGCCGCAAATCACCGCCGCGGCCCGGTGCCAGCTTGGAGGGACCCCGCCGTGTTTATCGTCGTCACGGCGACCCCCGGTGCCAAGAGGGGGCCGCCGATGAGGAGGTGAGGGCCGCGATAGGCCCTGAAGCCAGCGCGTCCAGCATCACGTGGCTGGGGTGCCGGTGACGTCATCGCCGTGCCCCCAGCCACGCCGCGCAGGGATTGGCTGCCGGCCGGGCAGCCTGGAGTGAGCCGGAGGAAGGAGCTCCGGCCCGGGGGATAGAGGAAGACCGGAGCGGGAGCCTACCCCGCCGGTCCGCGCCCGAGGACAGAAGTGGCGGAGAAGGCGGGGCAGGGGCACACTGTCGGTGCCAGCCCCGCCGCCACAAGAGAAGCGCCGCCGCCAGACCGGGAGCCTGAAGTGACGCTGCGGGGCCCCCAGTGAGCTGAGGGGAGCCTCGCATATCGGCCCAGCTGAACAGGGAGAGGGAGCAACGAGGCACAGGGACGGTGCCAGCTCCTCCCCTGTCCCTAGTGAGGGTCCAAGAGTTGGAGTTAAACCCTCCATCAGCCGTCCTGAAACCCCTGGCCCCATTGAGGAAGAAGGGCCCGGGCAGCTGGCTGACGTCGTTGTAGGGCCTCCAGAAGTCGGGAGAGCCCTGCCCCAGGACATCTGGAGCTACGGAGGAGGAGCCCCCAGCACTCGCAGGAATCCCGGTGAGTGGGGCCTTGATTAACATGTGTGGAAGTCGGGGCACAGGGTCGGTGCTCACCCCAGGACTAGTGCTCGCCCCTGGAAACTGTTTCTGAGCCTCGTTGGCCCTATTGGTCCCCTTTTAAGCCTCTAAACTGGGCCGGGACATTACTGAGCCCCCCCGCCCCCCTGGACTGGTAAAGGGACAAGTTAACCCCTGGCTAGGTGTTAGGCACTGCGGAGTGAAGGGCTGGGTAACTCAGCTTGTTTGTTAATGGCTTGTTTATCCCTGAGTCCTGCAATGGTTATTTGCCATGTTTATTTCTGATTAGGATGCTGGTTGCCCTATGGTAACGCAGCGTTTCCATGTTACCTGTCAAGGTGTGGTGCGCTTCCGTGCCTAGTCTGAATTGTAGGCTGATTACCCTGCTAATGAGAAAATGCTAATGTTATGCCTACACTAAGGTTATTGAGGTCCTGGTATACTGTTGTTTTACACATGATGGGGGTTTGTATGCTTTCGTGCCCTTTTATTGCAGGTGTGCCCCCTATGCTGGCCTGATGAGTTATTTCAGGCCCCTGTTTATGCCCCAGGTTTATGAGCTGCTGTACTGATCTATTCCAGGTGTTCCTGTATAGTGTATACTGTGATAACCTGTTGTTATTCCTTTACAGGGGTGGGGATTGGCGTATAACGCATGTGATGTATGTGCGCTAAGGTGGGATTTTGAAATTACAGCCACCCCCTAAGGAAGAGAGCCTGAGTTGGCCCCGCCAGATTGGCCCCGGGTCTACTGATAACTTAATCACAATTTTCTTTATTTCAGCTATGGACTCAACCCTTTTGTCCCTTGTAAATAAATCCCCCTGATGTACTTGGCTCTGGCGCCAGTTGGCGCCTTGTTGTGATTACCACTATTTGGTTCCTTTTTACCTTGCAGGTTGGAGATATCACTAAATTTATTCTTTTTCCAACCAAAGGTGGTGTCGTGACTCTTTTGTAGTGTGATTGGTGTGTCGTCTGTGGGTACTGCGTGAGTGCTTCACATGTCCTCGAAGTTTGGCCTGCCCGCTTGGTGCCATGCTACCCCCTTTGAGATTTGGGTAACCCCCATTTCTTACAGGGGGTCAATAGTGAAACCAACCATCTCGGTCGGAAAGCTTCCGTTTCGACCGAGATCGTAATCGACCCCTAGGACTGACATTTATCAGGCCTGTTCACATTGTTAAAAATAATCTGTAAGATTCCAAAACAACAGGGTGTGACACTGGAGAAGACAAGAGGCACCTGCTGGAGTACAATATTGTATGGCAGCACATTTTTATAAACTGCCTTACCTCTTGTCGTGTTTGAAGAGTCACAATCTCTTCAGTGCTGACTCCCCCCTCACCTTGGTTAACGTTATTCAAATTCTTTGCAAGCCAAAGTTGAACACAGAGCAAAATATATTTTATGAACTCCTGGTGCCTCCATTGCTTGCTGGACTGTGAGGATGGGCAATTGCCTACCTGACCTATCTGACCTTGTACTTTTCAACTTTCAGGTTTCAACCTACTTACCATTTCTTTGGCCTTTGATTCGACCACTGCGACTGATACCACTGACAAAATGTATTGAGGATTCCTAACCATCTGCCTTTCTCATAAACATTCATTGCTGAAACACAATATCCCACCAGAGGACATCCAGAGAACCACTAGAAATCATTGAACAGTAAAGCTACACCAGCCATAGAGAAACATGAAGATTTGACTTTTGTGATTTGGCGAAGGACGACAACCGCATCTCAGGAGTATGGCTGAGGATCACTTCGAATGATAACGAAGTACTACTTCCACCTGGTCTGGTGCTCCTACATCAAATCATTCACCAATATCATCCATGACATGTTAGTTCATAATAACTTGAGCAATATTAAGCAGTTGTTCAATAGTCACTGTACAGCCATGGTGAATGTTAAATTGCTTACTATTTGTAATGTAAATCTTACTGTTTAACATGTTTGTATTGCAAATGCTCTTGTGCAAACTCTCGGAATGTGAACATTGTACATTATTTTATGTAATTTAATTTAATTTAAGGGCCCTTGGCAGTAAATAACAATCTTTTAAAAATTAAATCACTCTTGTCTTTAATGATGACTCTCATATATATTCTTGGCTACATGACTGGCATAATCCTTCAAGACAGAGTTTCAAAACTAAGTAGGTGTGGGGCATGTTGCATCACAATGCGTCACTCTTGAAAAATCACTCTCAGCAATGTTTTTCTAAGCAGAATTTAGGATTTGGATGGAACATGCTTCTTCAATCACATTCAAATGTTTGAAACACAGAGACCCACTGGTCTTTGTCTATTAGTTCACTTGGCTCAGATCTGTGCAAGGGAAGCAATATGAAAAAAACAATTCTGTTCATTAGACTAATTTGTAGGCCTGGGCGGTAAACTCTGCTACCCTTGAGGAGTTTGTGGACTTTTTCTAACTCTGCACTCCGCATGGACCGCAGAGCTTCTAGATTCTTTCCTCTCTCATGGCTCGCCAATATTTAGTTAGCAAGAGCGAGCTAGGAAAATCCAATGCTAGACTATCTCCCGGCGAGATTTCTCATTGCGAGGGGTCACGGTAGGTCATTACTGCTCATGTTGAGAAACCTGCCACTTGCATTGAGGAACCTGCCACTCGAGTAGAACATCTCAAGTGGCAGAAGGAGGCACGCTTTTGAGCTAAAAATCAGCAGTGCAATTTACCTAACTCCATCGCTTGCGGAACTCCGTGGAGAGTTTTTTGGTCACTCCGCAAACTCTGGCCAGGCCTCCTACTTTGTCCCTTGTTTACGAAAACGCTTATGCCAGCCATTAAGAATCTAGGAAACCGCATTTACACAAACCACTATAAAAATAAATTCCATGTTGTTCACATTTAGGAATCTTCTTTGGCTATTCTCAACGATCATCGTAATTTGGGGTGTTCAACGGACAAAAAAAATCTTACTGTTTAAACATACATCTTTCTTAAAGAAATAAATAAAGGACAAAACTAAAAAAGTGAATCTGTGCACAAGCCCCTAACTTGCATGAGAACTTTACCCCAAATTATGTTTTCTACTCCTGACTCATTCTAAGAAGGAAGATATATACCTCAGGGTCACATGACTTCTATGTCACAGGTCAGAGACGAGATATTTAGAAAACAAACCCCTGCCACTGTGTGTCTCAAAATGTCCTTTGTGAGAGAGAATTTGCTTGTTGTTTAGCAAAAGTGGGAGGGATGGGACCAGATAAGCAGGATGAGGGTTTGGTGCTTTTTATGGTAGGCTTAATACTGCAATCTCTGGAGGGATTTCTTTCCTCATGATGCCCCTTATTACTTCGTCTTTACTTGATACATGAAAACTCATGTCATATGGTATAGTGCCTCACTAAAGGCCTTTACTAACTGACTCTTGGGTTACAAGTGTTGAAGGCCTAAGGAGATATAATTGTGTGAAAATTGTCATAACAATATGATAGTGCTACTTTTATTCACTTAATCTCCCTGTGCCTTAAAAAATGAATGTGTCCCTCTGTAATGCAACTGGTGTTCATGTGAGGAGCTCTGATACCTTTGGGTCAAGTGTGCCCTATATAAAACTGAAAAGAAAGTGCTTCACCCAAAAACAGGTTGCCAGGCTCACTCACCAAACAATGGGTTTGCAGTCGTTCAAATAGGAAACAGCCATTACCAGGCGAAAGTACAATATAACCCGTTCTCTCCTAAGGAGAGGGAGAAAGGCTTTCTAGAGAACTGGGAGCAGTACTTGTTCAAAGGACATCCCATCTGATGAGGTAGAGGCCATTCTTTGGTCGTAAAAAGGAGTGCAGGTGGTTTTACATAGCTTTGCTGATCTGACAACAATGGTAGGCTTGAATTCACTAACAAAATATAATATTTAGTATTTATATTCTTTTATCCCAAATTTATTGTGACATTGTTAGTACTGATCTTGTTGAGATGACTGTTGTAATACTTAGATAATACTAGAGGATAGGATTTAATAAAAAACCCATTATATTAATTATCTATTGCCTGTATAATGAATTGAGTAGACACAATTGGGGTAGGCACATCATGGTTCCTCCAACTACTCTGTTAGGTGTGCTCACAAATGGGCTTTCTTCTAATGTGTATGGTCCTCGGGGACGGGTATGAGATGACTGTGTGCTTTCCCTAACCTGCAGTAACGCACACATATTCCTACAGCTCTGGGAACTAGCAAAACCTAGCCAGGCGTGCCTTTAGAAAGGAGTGATATGAACCAGTGGTACCCTATATTGGCCAGTTCACTGGTTGCTACAAATTTCAAATTTGAGTGACATACTAATGTGTTTGGAAGACCCATGTGTACTTATAAATCTTCCATAGAATCAAGTCCCCTTATCCCTTAGGGCTTTTTAAGTGTAACAGATACAAATGAAACCTGAGATAAGAACCAGTACCTGAATGTTACTAAATTGTGGCTGATGAAGAAAATATTCCACAGAAAATGCATCCTGTTGTTACTATCTACTTGACAGGGAATAGAGATCCTGCTGACAGAAGAAGAGGTCTCATTCATTATAGGGACATCTTCACTCGTTAAATCTATCATTAATGAGTAGCTGTAGCTGCAGCTGACAGTAGTACCTGATGAAAAAAAATCACCTTTTATTACACCTGCCCAAAATCATCCTTACTAATGCAAAGAGCTTCTCTTAGCATATTCAGAGCTCACAAAGTAATACCAGGGAGGGTTAACACATATCATGGATCCAGGGTGGGTGAGTCTATTAATGCTAGCAGTCAGCAATGACCAGCTTTAGTGGAATACACCTCTCACCTAGCAAGAGACCAACAGTAATTAGTGGTCAGCAAGAGCATTCTACAAGAGGTTATAAATGTTTACTGACAGCTGAGACCATTTGTATTCATGACTGCAGCAGGCCTACTTCACTTGTTACTCCTACCCCGATTAATTCATTGACTATAACGGTTACAGGGTACAATGAGATCTTCAGGAGTCACAAATTAAATTACAAAGAGTACCTGGGGCATCGGCATGCACCAGTTTACAGCTGTACTGCATACAGACAGTCAATCGTCTCAGTAAAAAAATCCAGTAATCTTATGAGTAATCGATGTTTGTAGCACAGAAGTGCGCCAGTCCAGCAAGGAAGGAGGTAGTGAATCCTTCCATTTCCTACATATCTCCCTCCTGGCCAACAAAATACCATAAAAAAGTAAATATTTAGCCAGCCCCTGAAACTCTGGAGAAACACCAAAGATAACAAGAGCAGGACATAATATAAGTTGGGATCCCAAGGAAGTGGAGAGTGATAGGCAAACTGCATTCCAAAAGGGTGATAAAACTGGGCAATCTAGGAACATGTGCAAATCGGAGGCTGCTATCAAACCGCATTTAGGGCATGAGACAGGTGAATTATCCGAAAACTTTGACAGGCGTTGTGCGAATAATAGGCCATATGCAGCGTGAACAGGTGGTTTCGGCATAGCCAAGATGGTTTCACATTATTCCACATGATCTTAAAAGACTCAAAGCACAAGTTCTCCACGTTGGTGTTAGTAATATGTGCGGTCCACAACAAATCAGGCAATTGGAACTCACTATCGATTTCATCCAGTAAAAGATTGTACCAAAGTGAGACCTCTTTCTTAGTTGGAGGTTTATCTGTTAAGAGGGACACTATTTTACTATCACCCCCTAACTGAAATCTGCCTTTAACAGAAATCTGTGAGTGTGCCCAGCTTTGTATTTGTAGATATTTAAACCTGGAAAACCCATCCCCTATTTTTGAACTCAATACCTCCCACGGGAGTAGGCTACAATCAACAAAAAGATCCCCCCATACCACCAATCCTGCCTCTCGCAGCGGTACTGCAAGACTATCCAGAAGCCAGCTCGGGGATCCTGGTGAATTCCATAATGGAGCCTTACAAGAATAATAATCAATTTTAATGGAACGCCTGAGTTTGGCCCATGTTTTAGATATATCTCTCAACACCTTCAGTTTTACTTTTTTTTAAAACTTGGGATCCACAAACTTATACAAAAATTCGTGATCAGCAACCTTTTCCCCTCTTAAGATCAGGCAACTCATGCAAGAGAAATTTCTGTCTGTTATGAAATTGGTAACGGTTCTTTAATTGTCCATGGGTTTTCTTTTGGGGTTTTTTTTCCCCCAAGGTCCAATGATTACGCTGCTTGGCACCTTTTCCACGTTTGTTTATACCCAATAAAGTTGACATCGGTATAGAAATGGGTATACTAACGCAGCATATGACCCTGACGGTTGTTCCAATGTGGTGTAGTTGGAGTTTGGCATTACTTACTGAGGGGCAACTTGTGCTGCTCCACTTAAAGCCCCTTCCAGCCTACCTGTGACAGTAAGTTCATCTCCACGTGCTACTATTTGGTTACCAAGGGCGAAATATGAGGACAAAAAAAACCAACAAAAAAAACCAATCTTATGAGTAATCCTTTTCATCTATTTTTATCTGTGTTCAATTTAAAGTTCAGACAGAGAGAATGTGATTTAAAATCTTTTAATGCTCCAAGAATGCCCGTCTGGGCTTTGGACAACAGCTCCGTGTATCACATTTCAATTTGAGTAACCAGATTTAAAGTCCACCCAATGCATTTTGGGCTACAGGCCCTTCGTCAGGGGTAACTGGAAATTTAGAACAACCCATCAGGAACCATGTATAAATTGTTAGACTCTTCAAAATTAATGTAAAATGTTATGCAGATTGTACTCAAACATATATTTTATCAAAATATGTGTGCCTATTATCAATTACTTAAAATTGAAAATTAGTGAAAAATTACCCATGCTGTTCATATATGCATATGTGCCTTTACACCGCAAAATGAATAAAGCACCAAAAAGTGAATGAAACAAAAAGTTTATAAAAAACCTAACCCAAAATCCCAGCTCAAGAATTCTATGAACGTTGTTTTTAGTCATCTCTGACTCAGCCTTACAACCTTCAGTGGAGCCGCTTGTTAAATAGTACATGCCTGTAACGCATTGAAAGAATAACCTTTGGGCCACAAGCGCAGAACGGACCACAGTCAACTCTCAAGCTGTGTGAAAAAGGCTGCTTTATTGAAAACAGGTGCATCTTACAAAAAACATAACCTTGGCCTTTGCCTCCCAAAACTAAACCTCTCTATACATGCTTCATCTACGTATCCCCCTTGACCACCCCTAAGGTTTCCACTCCCTTCTCCTGTCTTTGTAACTATTTAGCAACCCCAACTCAGTCAATAACGGTTGTCCCTTTAAAACCTGTAACCTCTTCTCTACCTGTCAAAAGATCTACCTAACTAAGTATCTCCTATCCTACTCTTATTACCTGCTCCTGGAGTAACTTGTTCCCAACTATAAAGTGAACTGTAAAATTGAACAGAACTAGCTTCCAGACGCCATGAACCTGCTTCAAGTGACAATCAATTACAATGCATTTTTACTCCCTCGATGCACCTGTACCCAACAAATTCGGCCGTCCATCCCATAATAACCAAAATAACCCCCCATCTTACCCTCTAAAGGGTCGGTAGGAGGGGATCGGAAACTGTCCCTAACTGCCGGCTGCCATTTCACCTTACAAAATGGTAACACAGCCTCTAAAATTTCCAGCTAAAACACGCAAGCACATAGCCCAAGTGCAGCCCATAGAGAGACCAATTTGTCGCAGGCTGCACCAATGGCCCAAAAACCCCGGGGGGTGCGAGCCTCCCCAAAGCACCATTGGGCCACATGCCCAGAATGGACCACAATCAAATCTCAAGATGTGTGAAAAAGGACACTTTATTGAAAACAGGTGCATCTTACAAAAAACATAACCTTGTCCTATGCCTCACAAGACTAAACCCAGCTATAAATCTTTCATCTACATATCCTCCACCCCCACCCCTAAATTTTCCCCGTCCTTCTCCTTTATTTGCAACTATTTAACAACCCCAACTCAGTCAATAACTGGTGACCCTTTAAATCCTGTAACATCTTGTCTACCTGTCTAAATATCTACCTAACTAAGTTTCTCCTATCCTACCCTTATTATCTGCTCCTGGAGTAACCTGTTCCCAACCATAAAGTGAACAGGAAACCTGTACAGAACCAGCTACCAGACGCCACTCAGAAACAGTCCCTATAACTTTCCTGCCAACTCTCCCCCCTCCCCATCACCTAGGCTATTCTTGGGTATCTTCGTATGTATAGTGCTTTGTCTAAAACTTCCTTTATTTTTATATCAGGTAAATCTCCATCCCGCAGTGAGACAAATGAACGCCATCAACCCTGAAAAAGTACACTGCAGCATATCTTAGTTCTGGTTGTTCCACTCTACCGAAACCTGACTCACCACAAAAGACCCTCATGTCCCTGTTTATCTTCCTCCTGGCTTTATCAATGGCGGCACCCTCCATTGTCTTCCAGGGATGAATTCAGTCCAAACGACAAAGCATCCCAACCACTGCTGCCTAATCTCCCTCAAGTCCCTTTTAATTTGCTTTAGTAGGGCCAAACCCTTGCAAACCACTAAATCATTCTCCCCGAAATTAATTATTAGAACATTCGGGCATCAATTTATTGAAAGTGGGATTGAGCTTGTGCCAGCGCAAACCCCCTTTCCCATGCCAACTTATTTTAAACAAGGCAGGTTCCAATCCTAAGTTAACACCTTTCCCTTTTTGAAGCTAGTGTCTCTCTGCCAACTTGACGAATGAATGCCCGACTATGCAAATGGCTAGCGCCTCCGACTCTGGCCCTGCTACTGCACCTGAAAAGGCACATGTCCTTGTTTGTAATACGTACCCCCATCGAACGGGACATATCAAAGCCTCTTCATTGGCCCCTAGTAATACTGTCTTCTACAAACCCCTTTGGTCCGTCTTCGAGTGCGTGAGGAGGATCATGACCGCTTCACTCCGTGTACTTCCCTCAATGAAGGCCTGCAATCCATTTCCTCCCCAACAACTCTGATACTCTGAATGCTCTGAAATACAGCCATTACATTAAGGCAGCAAATAAATCTGCTTCCTGTAAGCTAATTCATATCCTGGGTAGCTCCTCTATCATCCTGCCTAATAATGCTTTCGACACCGGCATCCTGGCCCGCTGTCCTTTCCCTGCTTGCCTGACCCAACCTTCCAGCATACACTTTCCTAATTCACCTGCCGAAGGGGCATATCCCCACCACAACTTGTCCATGAGTGCTATCCCCGCTAGCTTGGCAGCAACAGTGAACTTCACCAAACCCCTATCAGAGACATAATAAACTGTATGACATCCTCCTCTCCGGCCCAAGTCCCTGTCCTCCTTGCCCCTCCTGTTATAAAGGCCTGCCAGATCCTGGCCATATGCCCGTCTCGTAGAAACTCCTAATGACCCTACCACCAGTTGCAGCATCCTTTGTCTCCTACGGACCACATCCCCGCAGGCACCAGCGTCTTCTGAAACTCCCTCTCCGTGGCCAGTCCATAGAACCTCCCCCACTGCGAACGAGACAAAGCATCTGCAATGTCATTGTCCACTCCCGGGATGTGCTTCGGCCGCAACTGTACATCACACTTCAGACAACTTAGAATGAATACTCTCATCAACTTCAGGACCTGCTCATCTCTTGCTGACTGCTTGTTGACCACCTGCACCACTGCCATGTTAACCACCCCGAAAATGACCTTTCTATGCGCTAGGCTCTGCATCCACACTGTGACCGCTATGACTAAAGGAAACATCTCCATGAAAGCAATATTCCTGCCCCCATTCTTCCATTGTTGTGGGCGTACCTCTGGGCACCACCTGCCCTGCCAGTACATCCCAAACCGGCATGCTCTTACAGCGTCGGAAAATACCTGCACGTCCCATTCGCACTCCTCTGATGCGGACATGGGAATTCCATTGAATTCTTCTAAGAACTTGCCTCACATGTGTAAATCCTCTTTCGTCCCTGCGGACAGTCACATGTGATGGTGTTGCAACATGAGTCCCGCTAATGGCCTGCTCAATCTCCTGCAAAATGCCCTTCCTGACCTAACTACCCTACATGCAAAGTACAGATGCCCTAGCAGCACCTGTACCATCCTCACCATCCCTTTTGTCTTGGCCAACATGTCATCAATAAACAATCTCACATGCATTTTCTTATCCGCCGGCAACCTCGCTTCCATGGCCACCGAATCCAACTCAATACCTAGAAATGACAACACCGTGCTTGGACCCTGCGTCTTCTCTGGTGCCAGGAGCACACCTAGTGCCCCATTGAGCTCTTGGAAATATGCCAACTGTTGCTGACAGTCCAACAAACCAGGCCATCCCACCAGGAAGAAGTCATCAAGATAGTGTGTCACCATCTCTTTGCCCATTTTCCAAGGGAAGACCCATAGCAAGAAGGAACTAAACTTCTCGAACAAGGCACATGATATTGAACAGCACATGAGGAACTCCTTATCCACAAAGATGTTCCCATCCACTTGGATGCCCAGCAGCTGAAAATCCTCTGGGTATACTGGCATCAGATGGAAGGCAGCCTTAATGTCACATTTTGCCTTCTAGGCACCCCTGCCAACGTGTTCCACTAGGTCCCTCGATTTGTCCCCTGATGAATAGGAAACTAATGTCAGGTCCTCGATATGAAATTATTCACTAACCCTCCCTGTGGCCATGACAATTTCTGAATCAACCAATACTAGCTTGGTTCTTTCTTTGGCACCACTACCACCGGGGAAATAATCAAATCCGTTATCGGGCTAACAGCGAATGATCCCTCCATGCGCCCTGCTTCAACTTCCTTTTTCAATTTTCCCCAAACCACTGATGTATGAGCCACCACTGACTTCAGACTCTCTGCCCATCTTGCTGTCCGAGGGGCCTCATACCCCAATTTGAAACCTTCCCTTAAACCCTTACTCAGTAACTATGCATCCTGCTCCCATGGGTAGAATGTCATCCAGGCATCCACGCAGTCATTCTTAATGGATGTATGAGCATTTTCCCATGTAACCCTGCGCCCCTCTTCCTCCCCTGCCTCTCAGCCCCCTGTTGTCCCTGCTGTCCACTATAAGCATTCTGTTGTTGGAAACCTTGCCCCCCTTGCTGTCCCCTTCCTGCATATCCTGCCCCGAAGCATTGCACCAATGGGTGCCTTCCTGCGCATTTTGAGCATTCATGACGAAATCTATAATATACCCGTGTACAGGTTCCTTTATTGTAATCCCAACATACCCCGGACTCCCCCACCTCCTTCGTTGTGTATCCTACCCCTCCCCTGGTGGGGCGATTTTGAAAAGGGCGGTAAACGAAATGTAGCCCACTGGCCGTATACGTTGTCTTCCCCAAGTTGACTGCCCCCATTATCTGGTGATACAATACCTTCCCAATTTGCCTCTGGATCCCAAACTAGTCTGGCTCGGAACTCTTTGTAGTAGTGCGACCATGCATAACCCCGTATGTCAACTGTGCCCTCCTAACCACGTCCATGTATTTAAACAAGGACACACACCTGTCTGGGTATTTCTCGCAATATACACTAGCGAAAATCAGAAAAGCTGCTGTCCAGTTTTCTATGGTCCTCTTTCGATCTCTCTTTGGGCCGCAATTCCCTATGCAGGAGCTTCAACATATCCACATATTCTCCCTTCCAAATATTTTATTTTGTGGCTAACATGATGTATGCTCCCAAACTTTTAGTTGGTTTCATTGGTTTAGTTGATTTTAGGCAATCAGACCTCTTTGCTCTCTTTGGCCCCCATCGCTTGGATTTTTCCTCCATCTGTTTTGCCATCTCCTGTGTCATCCATCTCTGTCACTGCTGTCTGACCTGTCCCGCCTACCTTCCTTGTGTTTCCACTAGACCCTGTCTCCCCCTCTGTCCTCCGCCCTTCTGTACCTACCCCTGTGTCCTGTACACATTGTCCTTTGCGCAGATTGATCTCCCCATCCTCCCCTCATGCATCAGTTCCCATGGACACCTTCCACCTTGGTCTAACTGCCCAGCCTTTTCCCCACTTTCTTAACAGGCTTCAAGGTTGTCATCCTCACTGGATCCCGCTGCCTAACCAGTCCTGCAGAGGGTTGAGTTGCATGAGGCTTGGCCGGGACAACCGCTTCCTGCTCTGTGTCCTGCAACATACTAGGCACAAAATTACTTGTCCCCTCCTTTCTTCATCTACTATCTCCCCCTCCTCTATGCTATCTTCTTCATAATCCAATGGTATTTCTTCCCATAGCCCCCATCGTGCTCTATTTGCTCCCCCAAATGTGCCTCTGCACACTGTCGCATACGCTGAATAAATTCCTCCAAATTGTGCTCCACATGTGGCGGGAGCTTTTGCTGCCGTTCTGCCTCCTCTTGCTGTCCCTGCACTGACCATGTCGCCGCAGAGCTAGAGGCCGCATCGGCACAACCGGGCTGTCACCCCAATGTGACCATATCAAACCTCCACTTATCGCTGAGTCCGTAGTCCCTGGCCGTGGTCCGGCTGGCCTTCCAAGACCCTGCCATCGCTTCCACTTGGTACTGCGGAGCAGCATCTGGCTCACCCGAGGTGTGTGCCTCTCGCACCCGTTGATCCTACAATGAAATGGCAAGGTCCGGCGGGCAGTGTTTAGTATCCCTATCCGACCCAGTCTCCCATTGGGCCGGGCACAACTGCTAATACCCCCTGGACCTGTACTGCTCTTCAGGTAACTGTCAGTGCCCCCTCACACCCCTTCCCCCCAAACTGTCTGACTAAAACCTCCTCTACTCGTTCCCGCAGTGTACCCCCTCCTGTTTGCCTGGGCCCCTACTTTTGACCCATACGCTCATATAACCTTACCATAAACTCTTGATTACACTCTGCCTCACTACCATAAAACTAAACGGTAGATCTCAACGTTTGGAAACTGTGATCGAAAACTGTCCCTAACTGTCGGCTGCAGTGTCAGCTTACAAAATGGTAACACAGCCCCTAATATTTCTGGCCTAAAACCCAAGCCCGAAGCCCAAATGCAGCCCAAAGAGAGCAAAATTGGGCCCAGGCTGCACCCATGGCAAAAAAAAACCCAAGGGTGGGAGCCTCCCTACTTGACAGCCACCCCCCCAAGCCCCATTGTGAACACCGCACGTGCAACCTTTTCAAACCTGCCGTACAACTATCCTAACGTGTGAGAACCATGTGACTTAAGTAATCATTCTTAAACTAACTTAGAAAAAATAGATCTGCTAATGAAAACAAAATGAAAATAAATCATGCTATTTACACCAACAAAGAAGTAATGCAAATCAAGCAATAAACCAAAACAAATTCGTGATAAACACATCAAGGAATAAACCGAAACAATTTGGTGAAAAACATATTTTTTTTTTAAATAAAACACAATGTTTGTTATCTTAATATGGGTGCTTAGTTATCTCAAATAGCCTCTGAGAGGGTGCTTTTTCCCTTAAAACATATGGGGTGCAAACATTGTTCATAGGTGAAAGGTGAGAGGTGGATCCTCTGGGTTCTTTTTGTGAAGAAGGAGATGATCCATCTGAGCGCGTCCCCTTAGATGCCGATATGTTAGATCCTTTCGATCAGAGTGTGCTGGGATACGGTGTAGAAAGCTGCTGAGAGGTCGAGGAGGATCAAAGCAGCTGTTTCTCCATAGTTGAGGACGGTTCGTATGTCATCAGTGCTTGCCATTGTGCTGTGATTGCTGCGGAAGCCAGATTGGGAGGAGTCGAGTAGCAGGTGTGTCAAGAGTTGATTGTTGATAATCCTTTCCAGTACCTTCACTGGGAATGGGATGGGAGAGATTGTCCAGAGGTTTTTGAGTTTGCTGGGGTCAGCGGAGGGTTTTTTGAGTGGTGGTCTGACATCTGCGTGTTTCCAGGTGTCGGGAAATGTTGCGGAAGTGATAGAGGTATTGAGTAAGATGGTGAGTTCCTGGCTAAACCTTTGGTTTATAAGGTTGAAGGTTTGGTGCAGGCATGGGTCTGTAGGAGCTCCTGAGTAGATGGATTTCATGGTGGAGGTGGTGTCATGGGTTGAGAGGATATTCCAGATGGTCAGTGTGTGGTTTGTGTCAGTTACGGTGGTGTTGTATCTGTCAAGGAAGTCCGTAGGTGTGGGTTGGGGTTTGAAGTTCCTGTATAAGGTTGCGATCTTGTCAATGTAGAAGTGGTCGAGGTTGTTGCACAGCTCCTGTGATGGTGTGATGTTGTTTTTGCTGGCAGACAAGTAAGAGAATTCCTTAATAATGTTGAAAGATTCCTTGGTGTTGTTGATGCTGGTTTCCATGTGTGTGGCAAGAGCTGTCTCCTTTGTTGCCCCCAGCAGGTGGTGGTAGAGGTTGAGGGAGGGCTTGAAGGCTGTCCTGTCCGAGGTGTCCTTGAACCATCTTCTCTCCAACTGTTGGCTGTCTCATTTCACTGCCCTGACTTCTTGGATGTACCATCTGGCCTTTTTGGGGGATTTTCTCTGGATGTTGCTCTTGAGAGGGAAAATTCTGCCTGTGGAATTTATGATCCATGCATTAAAGTTTTTCACTCACTGTGCGAGGTTGGTGGCGATAGTAAGCTTGGAGGTGTTGAGGGCATTTGCACAGCGGGTCTCAGAGATTTTGTTCTACCTCCAGTGGGTGGTGTTGGTCATCTTGGGAGTGATGGTGCGGGGGCTGGGGATGCTGACGTAGATGATGGAGTGAGCGGTCCATGTGAATTCTATGACATGTCTGTATTTGATACGGTTGCTGAAGGTGAAAATTGGGTCCAGTGTGTGTCCAGCAGTGTGTGTAGGGTGGTGGACAATCTGGGTCAATCTGAGGCTGCTCATATTTCGGGGGTTGCAGTGTTTTTGTCATTGGAGTCGTGGAAATTTAGGTCGCTGAAGAAGAGGGGTTCATTGTAGTCGGTGATGGTGCAACAGAAACTGGAGGCAGGGCCATGGGTCAGAATGTGAGGGTACCTCCGATAGTTGTCTTGTCATCCATGTGGAGCATGAAATTGAGATGTTCCATGGGAGTGGTGGTGTTGTCGGTGGTGCTAGTACACTGTATGGTTTTGTTGTGGATAATGGATGCCCAGTGTGAGGGTGGCGATGAAGTCCCATAATTCAAATAAGGCTTGCATAGTAAGCGTGGGTTGAGAAGGGCACTTGCGAGTTGGTGTTTTGTACAGGTGGTGTCTGTGATGTGTTCAGGGTAGGGCTGGTTGGTGTGCTGGTCCTTGTGCCGGGCTGGTAAAGTAGCAGTGGGTGCACATGAAAAGTCCTAGTTCTAACATAGAAATCTAAACAGTTCATAAAATTGAGAGCAAACAAATAATACAAAGTTGGGAAAGCAATAATCGCTGTGTGCTGAGACTCATAGAACTAATCTATGCCACTCCTCTGAGAAAGGTATAACATAGTTCTAAAATGAAAGTTAGGGCATTAGCCCTCATTGAATAAGTGGTGGGTACAATTCTTATTTGTACTCTTTTAAGTCCATCTGTTCGTCCTCAAGTAACTGTGGTAAGGTGGATCGTGGATAGTACCCAATGAAATTCTCCCTGGGTGACATTACATTTCTATCTTTGTTGTTCCTCAGGCAGACCAAGGCTGTGAGTGCCAGTAGAACATGAGATCTTATTGAATGTTGTGTTTCCTACCAACCAAACAAGTGAGATCACAGTTGCTCTGCCTCAGCCCAGTTGATGTTGCCTCAGACCAAGCCTTCTGCATGTGGTGCACCTGCCCCTTCCTGACGAAGACAGGCAGCACCACCATCAACTATGAGGAGTTTGCACTCTGCTCTCTGGTTGTGTTCCATTGAATTTTCACTGGGGCAATCTTTCTCTGACCCAAACACAACCCAGTGGCCCAAACAACCGGCCCACCATATGTTGCAGCAGTTACCAGGAGATAGAGACTGAGGCCACCACTGATTCTGGAGAGTGGTCTGACCTAGTGCTAAGCTGCCTTGGGCACTTTCAGATAAGGCTGTCAAATGTGATCACAATTTTCCCAGTCCAATTAATCACACGGTTTATGTCTTCATGGGAGGGATACCACAAAATACATTTGTGGTATCCCTGGGCATGTCTCAGCTACAGGAGATACTTTCCTGGACACAAAGCAGTAATGCTGGGGTCTCGAAACCTCTCCACACAGCCTGAGGTGCAGATACTTCTCTGTTTAGCAGCACACATCTCCAAGTTGTTCCACTCCCAGTTCCTCACAGTTCACAGTTTATAGGTATGATCTTCTTCAGGCAAGAGTACCTCTAGCACTCTTCCTCAGCAGTCAGCCAGCTGCATTCTTCAAGGCAGACTCCAGCATCTCTTTTCCTGACAGATCACAGAGCACCAATTTCCATATTTCTACACATGACAAAGGGTAGCTGGCATTCAGCAGCCCCAACCTTCCAGTAAAAAATAATTTTTGGGGTGCGGAAAAGATGTGCATACCCATGCGGCCTGGGTTTCAAGAAAGTGGTCAAATCAGGCGTAAGACTTATGAGCTATCGAGTAATGTGTATAGTCTCTATCACTGGGGTGGAGGCTCCGCCATAGGTCCCTGATCCCACAATCCTCCTACCACTCCCTACCACTCCCTGACATAGATCCTGCCCCCAAAGTCCTCGGGTTAGAGCGGTCCATCCTTGCATCCATGACCAAATTTAAATTGCCACCCACCACAACCAATGAGTCGGGCGTGTGGAGAACCTCGGCCAGGGCCTCAGTCAGGAACTTCTCCTGATGTTCGTTTGGGGAATAGATTGAGGCTATTGTGAGGTTGTAGGTGCTGATTTGTATCCTCATCGCAAAGAGGTGCCCCTTAATCTCTGCCACTGAGCCCTCTATGGAACCTCTAAAGCGTTTGAAAAACAGGATGGCCACCCCACCCTTCTTACTCTTCTCTGAAGACCAGAACTGCAAGGGTAACCCCCTGGATTGCATACGGTGTCTATCTTTGTGAAGCAGGTGGGTTTCTTGAAGTAAAAATATATCCTCCTCCGAATGCTCGAGTAAGGAGAGCACTGCCCTCCGCTTGGTAGGATTGATAAGGCCTCCGACATTATAGCTGACCACCTTAACTTCCATCAGGTTGTAAAGAACCATGGGGATATATGTCTTATGCTATGGAGCCGAGAAAGGGGGACAGACCATGAAAGGGACCACACAGACAGATGTGACTGGATGGACCCTCCCAAAAGGGCCACAAGTAAAAAGCTCACCGAAGAGAGGACCCCCCATGCAATAAAAATATAAACAAACCAGAAAACAATAAACCACCAGCAAAGGCAAACACACAAAGTCCATCTTAACTTTGCTGCCACTTGATGATCGGCAGGCTTTGGCAAACAGTTTTTCCGTGCTGGCAGGTCACATCCTATATTCAGGGTTGCTATATTTACTGCAGAATATATTAGGTTACTTGATAGGCATCTTGAGTAACACATCACTTTCTTTGCTCACTGATTAACCAGTTCTATTTTGATGAGGCAGTGGCTAGAGAGGCTACCATGTAAGCAGCACCCACCTCTGATAATTCAAGAGAATGCTCTAGAGTGAGCATAGCCAGTAGTGTCATTTTCACTTGGTGTAGAATTCTCTCCTTAGTTTTTGCGATTAGCAGACCTGGATTATTTCAGCTCGAATTTCTTCATCTGTGTGGTCTAGCTCAGGTGTGCTGGCAGGATTGCACAGGCGAGCATAAAATGAGATTATAGTTTAGTCCAGACCTTGCTTGGTTTGACAATGAACCTCTCGCAGTCAGATTTTGACTGTGTGCTGTGCTGCCCATTTATGGCTGCTATTGTGGCATTATAATTATTACCCCAGCGTTTGTTTGGAAGAGTGAAGAACATTTGTGCATTTCTCCCCCACCAGGTGAAGTGGAATAGGGCTTTTGGTGGTAGAATAGACCTATTGGATAGATCTTTCTCTTTATTAGCCGACAGGTAATTTTTAAAATGAGCTATCGAGATGTTCCAGCAAGAGAGTATGTCAAAAGGCTGGATCATCATATCTGCACTGTTCAACATGATTTCAATTCTGGAGTGCCAATTCTTGGCTGAAGTACGTGAGAAGACAATAGAAATGCTCCCTCTTTGGTCTTGGGTGTCATGACTGAGACTCGTCCCTCGAGAATGTCTCTCAGTGATTGTTTTACTAGCTTTGAGCAAGTCACGTCAGTCATAAAAGAAGCAAAAACTCAAACAGTAGCAAGAAACACAGCCAAAAACAAGTATTGGATTCTCCATGTTTGCACCTGTTCCCAGTGTTACTTCAGGTCTTATGATCGGAGGACAATTGGCCCTGCTGCAGTCTCACCTAGGGAAAACAGATGTTCATCACATATCAGATAGTGAGATGAATAGAGGAGGAAAGCCAAGTGTAGCTGAGAATCACCGTGGCATCCAGTACCTCCTCTCCCCTTATAGGGAAAATCAGACATGATTGCAGGTTGTGCCTTGGCACTTCTGATGTGTTAGTCGCATCCCCTTTGCTTTGATTGCTGCTGTTATCATTCACCAATGGCATTTTCCATCATAACAGGAAAGCCCGGTCCAACCATGTAATCTGCGTGGGACTCCCAATCCAAGTACAAAAAATTAGCAAATGGTGGTGTTCTGCGCCTAGAATGAGCGAGCACCCACAAGGTCAATTTGGTATCCTTGTCAACAGCTTTGGGTTCTAATACTTTACCATGGTCATGGGTTTCATAGGTTGACAGCATATCACAGCACAAGATCACACAGGTTCTTAGTCTCAGCTTGCACATGCAGAATTCCACACATGCCCATAAATTTGTTTTAAACATATGTTGTTGCACAGAGACCATTTTGAGTGGGCTCTTAATGTGCCAGTATCCTTGTAAGTAAGACCCCTCTCAACTGTAGACCTATGTACATAATAGTTGTCCAACAATGGGCAGACCTCTACAGACCTGCGACAAACAGAAGAAGGTGGTACGATCTCTCTTTTCTTTGGGAGGTATGCAGAGGGATGCCCAGAGGGAAGTTGAGAAGGCAGACAAGATGTCAGGTAGTGGTTTAATAAATCTGATGGACCCCACATTTTGTTTATTAAATTGGAACTGAAAGTGGTCAGATGAGCTGATCCTCTTCCTTCCCTTGTAAGAATGCATTATTACTGTTAACCGCCACTGACAAGCTCTTACCATACTATGTATGTACACTTGCACAACCTTAAAAGAGACGGTTCTGATGCTCCATCACCTCAGGAGACTAGTATAAGAAGTGGATTATTATTTGAGGATTGCAGCTGCCCATTTCAAGGAATAATGACAGTAACTGGCTAGGGTAAACCATAAAGTCCCTAAATAAACCTGAACTCAACCCCCTGGTAGTTGTGGCACAGAGCAGGCAGGCATACCTTAGGGTAATGTGTAAAGTACTGATGCAGTGCCAAAACAGGAGAACCAGAAGAGGTCATGAAACCTCGCTGTGACCCCAGACATCCTAAGTCATACACACTCTGAACCCATAGTAACTGTCAGAGTAAATGGTGATTCGTGAACCTTCTGAATTACAGCAAGCTCTTGTCAGGGCAATCAGTTTGGCTACTTGTGGAGAAGTTACATGGCACAGGTAGGACGCTTCCAAGACTCCACTCAGAGTACATACACCATAAGCGGCTCTTAAGATACCATGTCGGTCTCTTAGGCAGGACCCATCAACAAAAAGAGTGTGGTCAGATTCGGGAAGCAGTACATCTAGTTTGTCAGGTCTCGGTTTTGTGCAAAAACTTGGTAATGCTAGCACAGTTGTGGTAAAATTTGCCCTCATCATCTCCCTCTGGATTCTGCAAAAGATAAGATGGGTTTAGTGTGTTACATCTCTTGATGGAAACATTTTCTGCTGCCAAAATGATTCTCTCATAGTGAGTTAAGAGGCAATTTGTCAAATGCTATGTGTGGGAATGGGTCATGATGTTCCCGATCGGGGTTCACCGCTACAACCACTTTGAGACAACTGTTGTGGAAAATGTGAAATATGAAAACATAGCGAAACAACAAACACCAGCAGAAAGCATTGCACAGTCATACATAGTGAGAGAACAGTGTGGGCCAAAATGTCGTATAGACAAGAGAGAGGCGAAGAGTTTGGGAAACAGCCATAACAACGCATGCCTTACATTGCATTCCTTTACAATGCGGTTGTTACAACAACCGTGATGTTACAACGTGAACCATTACATCGCAAGTTGTTTCAACGACTTGCTGTAGGGGGCTCACTGGTGTTAGATTTAGAATCCAACACCTTCCCTGCTGTTGCACAAACTGAAGTAGGAATAGTAAATTATACTATTCCTAAGTCCAGCCCACCCCCACAGCAAGTCGTTGAAATGACTAGTGATGTATTAGTTGGTGTTGTAACAACGCGGTTGTTGTAACGACCGCATTGTAAAGGCATGCGATGTAACGCATGCAAAGTAAAAGAATATATTGGAAGAGTTCACTTGAGGACATAATATAATAAATAACTTGAAAGCGATGCAGTTAAAAGGCAACTCATGTTTAACAATCTTAAAGAACTGTATGGGTTTAGCACATTGGTTTATTTGCACTTATTTTGTGTTTCCAAATAGATTGAAGCTTGACTAGACAGTAAGAGCAGGAGATAAAATTACTTAAAAAAAATATACTAAGGTCTTAGGGGCACGATGATAAAGCACACATACCATTATAATTGTATTTACCACAAATATACATGCATTCAAGAATGAAGACTGGTTAGTTTGTTAATCATTGTTGGAAACTGCAATAAAGACTGGGTAGACTAGAGGATTAGTTTTGAGTTTGAGGTTACGGGGCCACGTGCATTTCAATGCTTTCTACTTTCAATCTGTAACTACTAAGTCAATTATTGTTTGCTGGTCTGTAATAAAGTACTTTCTTATTTTGTATATAAGAAGCTGACTCTGAAACAGCAAATTGAGACCGACTGCCTGCCTGTGTGAGGAGGGTCGATTTCCTGGTCACAACAGTAAAAAGCTGTCTTTACATTGCAAAAGAGGAGTCTGTCTTTTTTAATTTTGTTAAGTTTTAAAGTCACCCTGTAACAGTTAGCAAGCCAGCCTGGAAGTCCCTCTTGCCCTCACCTGACTGCTAAAGCCGTAAGACCACCTACCCCTGCTGCATAGATTATTGCACACCTTTTCATAAGGAAAGCAGCCACTGTGTTCTCTGAATTTCTGGCTGTACATGGGGGACTGGTAGGATCCAGAGATTGCCATCTTTTTAAGGTGAGGATAATGCAGACAATGGTCCTTGTTTTTGTATATATTGTATCAGTAGTTCCCCTTGGCAATAGTAAACACAGATGTAGATATACGAGATATAAGGTTATAAGAGACATAAGGGTATTGCATGCAAGATTGTGTACATGTGTTGCACAATGTCAGGAAAGGCGCTACATAACTGGTTACCTTGTTAGTCCCAATATAAAGTTGGAATTGGTCAATATGGGAAATTTGAAATTGGAAGGTGCCAATGTGTGTTCCAATGTTTGACATACAGGGACAGATGCAAAGCTGATGTAGCCATACTTTACCTCCAGGTATGATCTGAACACGCAAATTACTGCCCTGGACCTTATGTCCAGAAGTAATTCTATAGACTAAGAGATACATGGTTTGAAAAGATTATCCTCTCTCAGCGCAGAGGCAAATGACCGGTGGTTGCCAGGTGTATTTATCGTTTAGAGTACAATAATGCTGATTAACATTTAGAAGTAGTTGAAGTGTTCATATTTCTTATGCTGATGGTGAGTGCGTGTGTGTGTATATAAATAAAATGTGGGCTCAGTATGATGATGTGTAATGTTGCATAATGTTATTTTCATGTGTATTGCACAATTGATAAAGGCAAAGTTGATGAATGTTCTTGTTTTTAAAAAACTTGTGTACGTTTTAAAGTAAGAGTAATATTTGACCAGATAGATAAAAAAAATTACATTGTAGAAGAATTTGAAATACGAATAATCATGGAGACTCCCTTAGTGCATATAGAAAAGATATTTCCAAATGATCAGAGAAAATTGCAAAAATATTATTTAGAACGGTTTAAAGCCTCAAAGAAACATACAAATCCCAGGCCAAAAGAAGGGAGACTTGACAACAAAATACTAGAGCATATTGGTACACATCTCAGATGTAAATATGCAGGAGCCAAATTACAGAAGCGAGAAGCCACTTTAGCTTCATGGCAAGATTTTTGTGAGAAGCCTAAGAACCCCTCGAAAGTTGATATCCATAGTACCCCGTCTATTCCCCCACCCCAATATGATCCTATGAACACCTCTCCCAAGGTACCTGCTATTTATTCACTGGTGCAGCTCCAGGAAACCTCAGTGGTATTTGAGAACCCCAACATTGAGACCCCTTTACAATCTCTAAAAGTTACCTCTAATGTTACTCTACAAATGCCAAAGCAAAAACATGCAAGTATATCTAGGCAGCAAGTAAGGGTAGGTGACTACCAGTTTCCAGGACATCTAGAAACACAGTTAACACTACATTTAGATCCAGCTTCTCACCAGGAAGATAGAAGCGAACAGCAAAGACCATGAGATAGTGATGACCAATTACATGTTTCATCAGCAACATTGCTTTTGTTGCACAGAAGAGACACAAAAGGAAGGGTAGTTAGGAAGCAGATGTCCACCCACAGCAAAGAGATGGAGATGATGTTCGATATAGTGACTAGTGTATAGGGCTGTAGGTATGATGCAATGGCCAGTATCCCAAGAAAGGAATAGGACTGAAGGTAGTCTACTAACTTGGTAGAAGGGGAACGTAATAGTTTCACCATAAAGTGTTTAAGAATGGATATCACACAGTGAGAGTAGAAGAGAGGCAAGGGAAGTGAGGAGAGAGGGATATCACAATAATTTTTCAGGACAGATTCAGGGAAGATTTGAGCGTATAACAAATGGAAGAGTATATACATAAGTGTGTGGATAGTATGGGTGAAATGCTTCAACCACCAAAGGCTAGGCACCTTACCTATGATGTTAATATTCAAGAAAAAACCCTTATCGCTTTGGAGTACACAAAGAGTGCAAGGCCATTGCTTAATCATCTTGATATTAAAGATGGAGAGCAGAAAATGCTTTCTAGAGTTAGGAAAACTTGAGCAACAGAGCTCGAGCGATTGCAGTTTCAGGGAACACATGGCCACCCAGACCTCAGGATGGGATCTTGTGAGGCCATTGCAGGATTGACACTACATGATAGACCAGTACAGCAAATTAATTTTCAATCAGTTTTGCACAGCACAGATCTCACCCCTAGTGAGATAGTCGCTGAAGGAGAAGAAAATAGCTGGCACAGTGGTGTGCCATATGGGGATAATTTAGTAGATGGGACTGAAAGGTTAGCCTCACAGATGAATCCATGACCACAGAAGGGAAGGCTTGTTTGATCCATATGATATGGCGAATGCTGAGGATTGCATTCTTTTTAGTGAGGGAGATCTAGAATGGGATTATCCCTACATGCTGAAATGTTCCTTTGTATGTCAGAAATATGCTAGACAGCACTATCCCCAGCGTTCTACCACTCCCTTACAGATGCGCCCTGATAAGCAGGGGACCTGGGGCACCTCGTTCTGTTCCTTGGACCCAAGAAATGACTACCGCTGCTTACAGAGGGGGCAGGGAAATGGATTTGAGCTTTCGAACAGCAAACTGGAGGTATCACCTTGGCAGTAGGGCGCATAAAGTGTCTTCTTAGATCGCTTATAGAAGATGAACCAGACATTGATTTTCGAAAAGCTGGAGTGAGAAATGTTGCCCTCACTGACACCAGCTATGATTGGTCTCCATTTGATTTGGTTAGAACAGTGGTTTGGGATCAGCTGAGGAAAGTGTATCCTGATAGGCCAGACATTAGATCTCTCATGGCTCAATCAATGTAGCAAAATGAGGATCCCGCGCAGTTCCTTGATAGGATGAAAGAAAAATGGACAAACAAGAGGTGACATAAAAATCAGCAGCTAAATTAGTGAAGCAAAAGTTGGCAAAGAAAGGAGCAATAGAAGGAGCTTAAGTGGCAGCCACGACTCGGATGACTGCAATATCTGTGGGATTGGTCCCAGTGACTACTCGACAACAGTACCCTCAACAACAGGATAATGTAAGGATAAAGGGAAGTATTAGAGGAGGACAAGGAGGAATAGGAAGAGGTAGGGTACGCATCAAAAGATGGATCAAGTAGGTCATTATTGTCAGAGGTATGGACATTTCATTAGAGACTTCAGAACTAAGAGATGGGAGGAGCAAAATGGAAGAGATAGATTTTACAATCAGCCAGGAAGCACAATAGTACAGCCACAGCCAAATCTGCAAATCATATATGTGCCTCAGACGCCATCACAAAATATGCAGCCACCAGTAATGCCTCAAGCACAACAGGTGCCGCCTTAGCAAAACTACCAAACACTCCCAATGGTGACTCCACCTCAACGTGAACAAGGGGGTGTCATTATGAGAGGAGGGAATCCTTTCCAGATTAATTCTGTGTGAGGAAATACACAAGGAAGGAAACCACAGAGTATTTATATGTGTCCATTATTGTCAGTGACATAAGGGCCAGGTGGGGAACCCACTGTGACAGTAGCTCTCAATGACAAAAGGTATGTATTACTCATAGATACAGGAGCAACAAGATCCTGTATTAGGGAGGGAGACCCTCTGATTTCCAACAGCTCATTGGACACTCAAGAATTCTCTGGGGAAGTATTGAGGGTTCCTTTACTAAACCAGTTGAGGTGGAAGTAGGAGGGAGGTACGTCAATGGCTGTTTACTGTTATCGCCAGCTGCCCTAGCCAATTTGTTAGGGAGAAATCTTAAGGCCAAGTTAAATATGACTATTTATTTTGAATCTGATGGTACCATGAATTGTTCTACCCCTGGAGTGCTACCTTCCAGGATCATAAAACAGTAGGGTCCTACTGGTACGTGAGCAATGACAAATGCAACATTTAATTAGAACTTAAGGGGAACACCAACCACTCTTGAAAATTGCTAGGGGAGAATGTACATTGATTCTACACCTCCCGCATCACATGGAGCGCTGGCACCATTGTGAGGTTGCCCTACATTTCATCGCACTTCTCTCTGTCCTGATGAAGACCGATATGCTAGGCTCTAAGTCACCTTAGGCAACAGTCTAACCGTTGACTTTTTTAGACTAACAAGCCGGGACTGATTATTGAACAAGGATAAATAAGAGACCGTACTAAATCCTGTTGACAGGCTACCTTTGCATTAATCCTTTCTTCACCTTCTCCATATCACTGCGCACTTGAGCACCAACTGAAACACATCTTTTCTTTTTGGAGCAACCGTTATACAATACATTAGGGGCCCGATGTAGGTAAATCCATTTTACCGATTTTTAAATACCGAATTTTACCGATTTTTACAGATTCGGTATTTAAAAATCGGAAAATGATATGTAGGTAAAAAATCGGAAAAATATACCGAATCGGTAAAAATCGGTAACGGGTGATCTGTATTTACCGATCGGTATTACCGATCGGTAAATACCGATCGGTATTACAGATCGGTATTTCCAATGCATTCCTATGGGCCAAAAGTCCCATAGGAATGCATTGGAAATACCGATCTGTAATACCGATCTGTAATACCGATCGGTAATACCGATCGGTAAATACCGATCGGTATTACAAACAAACGTGCAGCAAACAAAAGTGAAACTGAACACAACAGCCAATCAGGTGCAACCACCCTCCCCCTTCCTCCCAGGAAGTGCCTGCCCAGCCAGGTGCAACTCATTAGAAAGTTCTGGAGACAGGCAGAGCAGAGCACACAGAGAGAGGAGCAGGGAGAGAGTTGTTTGTGTTGAAAACCCAGGAATAATGTCAAGCAGCAGTGAGAGAAAGAGAAAAATTAAGTTCAGCAACACTGAGCTTGAACTCCTAGTCGAGGAGGTGGTCAAGGTGCACACCCAACTATTTGGGAAGCTCTCCCTCACCATGGCTGAGTCAGCTAAGCGAAAGCTGTGGCTGCACATAGTGGAAAGGGTAAATGCAGTGGGAGTCACCAGCAGGAGCATGGAGGATTTAAAGAAAAGATTCTATGACCTCAGGAGCCAAACCAAGAGGAAGCTTGCAGAGCTGCATAAACAGGCTGGTGTCACTGGAGGAGGCAGGAATCCAGCACCCCCCCTGACTGAGCTGGAGGAGTTGGTGGCGTCTACCATCGAGCCAGACAGTGTGGTGGGACTGGGAGCAGTGGACAGCTCAGCCCGAGCCAAATCAAAAGGTAAGATGCATGCGCAGCACAACACCCCATACCAAGCAGCATCCCTTAAACCTCTGAGCACAGGCCAAGCCCAGTCCAGTACTGCTAGCACTATACAGGAGCAATGCATAATGGGAAATGTAGTCTGCCAATATTAGACCATGTATAACTGAACAGACATCAGCAAGGCAGTGAAAGTATTGCAGAATCATGAAAGTTAAATGTGTAAAGATTTATTTATAGTCACTGTGACACAGTAACAATCAATGTACATACGCTTATTTACACCTAGGGGCACCATCAGCCAAGCAAGGCACATCGACACCAGGGACTGCAGCAGCGAGGGAGGAGAGTGAGGAGGCAGGGCCAAGCCATGAGCAACCATCGCAAGATGAGGAGGACACAAGTGGCATTGCACAGGAGGAGGAGACAGGCCTCACCCCCGACCTTCCACACTCCCCACACCTGTCACAATCACCTGCATTGGTATTCTCACCGGAGACTTCCCCAGTAATGCAACAGGCTGCACCTGCAACACCACCAGCCAGGAGGCGACTCGTGGCCACACTGCCCTTGATGGAGGCAGCATTAGATCAGGCTGAGCAAACTCCACCTATGCCTCATGCTGCACCGCAGGCAAACACTGATGAAGACACCATGCCAAGACGTCGCCGCATGCACAGCACTGCAGGAGGCACTGGAGAAGGCACTGTCTTCCGGGGGCTGGAGGGAAGCATGGTGCGCATCCAGCGCATGCAGGGCAGATCCATCCAGGCCTGCCACCGGCAATTCCGTGCTCTCAATCAAACTGTAGGAGAGATGGGGAAGGGCATTACTGATATAGCCAATTGCAGCAGGGACATGGTAAAATCAAATGACAACCTAGTTGCTGGTATTACGTCTGCTATCACGCAGCTGTGCGACAAGATGGACCACATAGAGAATACAAGGCGCAGGGACACCCGCGCTACCAACAGGGCGCTGAATCGCCTTGCCACTGCCACTGCACAGCTATGCAGGAGAGGAAACAATATGCAGGAAAGCCTAACACAAAATACAGCAGAGGTCACAAGGGGCATAGCCAAAATAACCAGTGCCCTAGAGGCAATGATGATCAGTAATGCTGCTCACAATCCTGCCCTGGATGTGGCTGAAGGGGAGGACAGTAGTAGCCGCAGCAGCTTGGGTAGTGCTGTGGTGCCTGCTCGTAGGGGCCGGAGGCGCACAGCTGAGCCTTCAAGCCTGGAGGAAGGCAGTGGGGATACTCCCAGTGTGTCTGGGAAGCGGCAGAGAAAGTGACTTTAAAAGTTTGGGTGAAGTAACCCTGGACATGTTGTCCCCACCTTTGTACATGTTAATTTGTTGCACCTAAGTGCTGTAAGTTCGTGCCAACAGATAAATACTTTACTTCCATTCACAACCTGTCTGTGTGTCATTACTTACTCAGAAATAGTTGGCTGTTATTTCGTCACGCCTGTATCTCCCATCACTTGGTGTTGTGACTCCAGCAGGTTGTATGTCAGGCACGGCATTGTCGTCATCATAGTCCTCGTACTCCTCCAACTCCACCTCTGTACCCTTTTTGACAGCCAAGTTGTGCAACATGGCACAGGCAGCTATGATTTTGCAGCATGTTATGGGGGTATACTGCCTTGCGCCTCCACTCTTGTGAAGGCATCTAAATCGGCTCTTCCAGATGCCAAATGTCCGTTCAACCACATTCCTTGTACTTTTATGTGCCCGGTTATACCTCCTTTGGCTGGGTGTGGAGGGGTTGAGGTAGGGAGTGAGAATAAAAGAACGTAGGGCATATGCACTGTCTCCTAAAAGGGAAATGGGAGTACATTAGTCACATGTATACTTGTAAGTCTCACTGCAATATGTGTGAATGCTGTCGCAGACTCTGTCTTACCTAGGAGGTATCCTTCGCCAAATTCCCCTGCTGACAGCCGTTCATAGATGCCGCTGTTCTGAAATATATAGGAGTCATGTGTACTTCCAGGGAATTTAGCTACAAGGTCTGTGATAACGTACTTTGCATTGCAAATCACCTGGACGTTGATGGTGTGGCTTGACTTCCTATTGCGGTAAATGTATTCGGTGGCAGCAGGGGGACAAATGGGGATGTGTGTCCCATCAATGCATCCGATGATATGGGGAAATCTTGCCATCTGGTAAAAGTCTGATTTTGTTTGTACCAGTTCAGCATGGGTGGATGGAAATGAAATATAATGCTCCATCCTGTGCAACATGGCGTCAAGGAATCTGTGGAAGAACCTTGAGAGGCTGCTCTGGGTCACCCCTCCCGCCACAGCAACCACGCTCTGGTAGCTCCCTGACGCCAGCAGGTGGAGGCTGCACAGCACCTGCACATGTGCTGGTATTGCATGTGCCCTTGGGGTGGGGTGCTCCAACAGTGGTTTAAGGTCCCTGATGAGCTCCATGATGGTTTCTGGAGCCAACCTGTACCTTTGTACTATCTCCTCCTCTGTCAGCATCAACAGGGTGACCCTCTGCCTGTAGACCTGCTCCTGTCTCAGCCATTCCCTCTCTCCTTCCTCCCGTAGCCGTAGACGTCTTGCTATTACATAGAATGCCGCCATTGTGCAAACTGAATTGCATTTTGGGTCCTTTTTTATAGGCTGCACCTGGTTACCACCTGATTTGAATCCATGGTAAATTCCGACTCTCAAATACCGATTTTGAGGCAAAATCGGTATTTCTGGGCCTCCCTACATCTCGATTTTCAATTTTACCTACTTTTATTTACCGATCTGTAACATTTCCGATCGGTAACAATACCGATCGGTGACATTACCGATAGGTAAAATTACCGATAGGTAACATTACCGATCGGTGACATTACCGATAGGTAACATTACCGATAGGTAACATTACCGATAGGTAACATTACCGATAGGTAACATTACCGATAGGTAACATTCAATTTTCGGTATTTTACTGCTCGGTAATCATAACGATCGGTATAATTACCGATTCAGCCTATTTTTGGTCACCTACATATCGAACGCTCACTACCGATCGGAAACGGCCGAAAATCGGTATTTTCGGCCGATTCCGATCGGTAATAGCCTACCTACATCTGGCCCTTCATGTATTCCTTTGCTGAATTATAACTAATGAATCTTGACACAAAAACTGAATCCCATTGTTTGACTCTTCATTAAGTGCATTTCATTTTTGTTGTTGCCTTTTGTGTTTGAATTTGTTTTGTGCTCACCTAAAGCTCAAATTAAATGTTGTATTTGTCAGTGCTCATGTACTAGTAGGACCATACTGTTTTACATACCACATGTTACCCAGGTCCTATAAGTTTTGTATGGGTTAGCCCAGTATCTTGTAATAGTACCTTCCAGGATCATGGCATTAACAGTAGATTCCTCTACCGAAGGTCAGATCAGAGCATGACCTGCGTATATGGATGCATTTACTATGGCAGTATATACAATCATAGCAGAAACATAAGAGTTACCTAAAGAATTTCTATTTCGGCCTCACTGGCAAGACTCTTAGATGCCTATTGCTGAATTATTACTGCAAATAGAGGCTTTAGAGGTGATACCTGTGAGAAGTTGGCCTAATATATGATGCTCACTAGTTCTAGTGATCACCTTGTATCAGTCCAAACAACCCTTATGGTGATTGGTTGTAAGTCAACCTTATAGACCAGCTATCCTAATGGTAGCATGAACGAAGCAGTCTTAGGCTAAACTCTTTTGGCATGTGAAGCCCGCTGTTTTACCACAATATTCCCCCTTGAATACCAGATGAAAAGACACCACACAGGTTGTTATGAAAATAAACAATATATTTATTAATAACAAACACCTCTGAACTCTTTATGAGATCAGAGGGCTAAGCACATGACAATCTCTTAGGAAAAATACGATAAGTTGCACAAAATTACAATGGTGCCCTAGGGGCATGGCAAACCATATACTAAGTAAATGGTAAAAGGAAATCTATAGAAGGAATGGAGCTGTCCAGAGGCTGTAGGATCGCTGGGATTACGCTACCCTAACTTTAGGTAAGTAATAGGAGGCCCACGGAACCCGTGTGCAGAGTGTGAACTCACACGCGAGATGCGTAAAAACGTCTATGGACAGTACAGTTCAAGGCAAAGGTTAGTACGGACAATCCTGACTAGTTAGGACTAAAACGACTGTGAATCTGGAAACTAGGAGAGTCAAGCTACCCTTGAGCACCAAAATGCGAAGTCGTGTCGGGTTTCTGCGTTGAAGTCTATGGAGCCTGAAAGAAAAGAGGCTGCAGGCCGCCAGGAGGAAGATGTCCGGTGTGATCCAAGGGTGGATCAGCGGTGCTGAAGACCTGAAAGCAGAGGGGACAATGTTCACAGTCACTAGCCAGTGACTGGAGTGGAACCAGGAAGGAACCAGATGTCGTCGTCGCGATCAGGTGAAGAGTGGACGCTTGTCTCTGCAGCCACGTGGACCAGGAGGTGTCTTCGACAACCAGGATGGAGGCACGAGCTGTCCCACGCATGCTCTCGCTGTCGGCGGTATCGGATCCGGATTTGGAGTCAACAGGCCTTGGCAAAGGCAAACCACGCGGTGAGTGGAAACGGCATCTGGAGTGGACCAGGAGGGTCCAGGGTGCCCCTCTTTTGGAAGGGAGCAAGGGCCAGTTTGGAGCAACTAGGCCAGCAGTATAGGTTTCAACGATCGTCGTCTAGAAGGCCACTAGCCAGCCGGCAAGTGACCACACAACGCGTCAAGCAGCAAACAGGCAGAAGGGCCCCACGCATATCTCGTGGATGCTGGAGGGCTGATCTTCGGTGCAGGGGCTGCTCGGGGCTGGGGCTTCTCAATCCCCAAAGCACTTGGTCGAGTTTACCTCAGAAGTCGTGCTGGAAGCGAAGTGCAGTTTCTCCAAGATGGCCGGTCCCAAGTGTCTCGTCGCACCCACGGATCTCAGCTGTGCTGCAGATGTGAGTTGAGGTCGGAGAGGTCTGAGAATCCGGGTCTCGTCGGGCTCTGAAGTCTGGATCCTCGAGGGAAGACGACAAAGTGAAGCCGCTGGATGCTTGATGGTGCCTGCAGTTGCAGGGTGGACACTCCTTGCCCACAAGGGAGATTTGTCAGTCTTCTGTGGGGCAGAACGTCGAAGTCCAGAGTTTCTTCTTGTAAAAATTGTTCAGGATAATCTAATTTGGAATGGGACCAGCTCCTACCTTTATCCTGCTAAAGGGGGCTGTACTACGACTAGGTCCCTCCTATAGGTGGGACCAGGAAGGGGGTGGTTACACCCCCTATCCTTTGTCCGGATTCGCGCCAGAGCTGGGGCAGGGATGCCCCAGCAACTGGTTTGAACCGGTGTATGCACAGGACACCTGGTGTGCCCCAGGCATGTCTCATTCCTTTCAGGCCTGTCCTATCCAATACACAAAATCCTGTCTGGGGTGGTGCTAGCACCTCCCCAGGCAGGAAACCCTTTGTCCAAGCCTCCCTCGCTGGAAGGACTCCCAGCAGCAGGAGGTCAGACTTGTGTCTGTGGTGGCAGCATCCATTTTGTGATGTTGAGGCTCGAGCTTAACTTTAACCGGGGTTACAGTTACATACATGTCTTATCCCTTTAGAAGGGTGGAATGCTACCCCCGTCCCTAGAACTGGCGAGGGGGTAGTATTCCAAAGTGTATGAAACCTTACACGACATGTTTTGATAATGCTATACCAAAGTTAGCAATAACCGCGAGGATTATAATGCACTTAAGAGTATATGGTATAGCGTTATCATGGAACAGCTATAAGGACTTGGTTCTGCAAGCTGCAGACAGGCTCAGCTCATGCTAGAGCACCACCTCACACCATTCCAAGCACTCTGCCTTCAGGATTGATAAGGCCTGCCATAGGAGTGACTGATAGGAGTATATGTGCCCATTTTGGGGTTAGATATAGGTATACAATATCTATAGCAAAGGGTGATTACACCACCTTGCCCCAGCTGTCTTAGCAGCCAGTTGTGTCAGTTTGGATGGCCAGCCAGGGGTGGCATAATACATGCTGCAGCCCCTGGTAGGCCCTGGGTACACCTAATGCCCTGGATACCTAAGGTACACTGTACAGGGACTGATAAGGTGACCCAGTATCCAATTAGATATGTACCCAATGTACATGGAGTCCATTTTAACAGAAAGAGCAGGAAGCCTGGGGTCCTGAATAGCAGGATCCCAGGCCAACTAAGTCAAAAACTAGCAAAACACTAGGCAAAAAGTTGGGGGTAACCATAGTCAGATATCCACCTTTCTACATAACCCCCCCCCCCCACAAACGAAAGGAGATAAGGCTATCCTTGACCAGGTAAGCCTATATTGCCTGAGTGGACATTTGAGGAGGTGCATGCACTGGCATGGTTACCCCCTATCTCATGGTCCACTAAGCAATCCCTCACCCTAAGGGTATCTGAGGGTCTCCACCATAGGGAATCTCTACCTGTGGTGTGTTTTTGGCAAAGTAAAAGGCTGGTGCTGAGATGGAGTACTGAAGTGAGGCTCCACTAATGTTGGGCTCAGCTTCCTCCAATCATCATCCACCATATAGGCCTTTCTTTCCACTGAGTTGTGTTGAGCTCTCAGGGTCAACCTCTGGCTACCTAAAGCTGGAGGCTGGGTCCCTCTGTTTGGCTTACTGGAGGGACAGGTCAGGTCTGGGGCCCTTAGATCCCAAGTTTGGCTGTGCCCAACAGAGTCCATCTGGGGGAGGTCCCTAATTAAGTTTAAGGGGGATCCCTCAGGAGTTTCTAACTTTTTCACCTTGCTAGGGCTGCTAGCTTTGGTGTCCCTAATCTGCTGAAGGGGTTGTTGTATTGGACAGGGGGCCCTTTGGGGCTCACTGGCCTACTTGATCTCTGTAGCCCGGGGCTGACTGAGGCAGGGTAGAGAGGGGCAGGTTACATGCTCCAGACTGGGTCCCACCTTGGAAGGGTCCACTGACATCAGGGGCTCTGCCAGGCTAGGCCTGACTACCTCTGGGGGCAGTTTCTTCACAAGGGGTAAGAACAGTTCCCTGAGGAGGCTGATCCTTTCCTATTGTCTGGTGGGAGGGAGATCCCTCTTCCTCTCAATGCTCTCTGTTTGTGTGGAGTGATACATAGTTTCAGGCTTCACAACACAGGAATCAGTTTGAGTTTGGGCTGTGGTCATCACAGCCCCACCAACCTTTTCAGGAAGGGACTCAGTTTGGGTATGGGCTGTTACCATCACAGCCCTGCTAATCTTTTCAGGGAAGGAATCTATTTGAGATTGGGCTGAGACTGGCACAGCCCTCCTAACCTGCCCAGGAAGATTTACCATTTTAGAATGGGTTTCTTGTTCCACCTCAGCCCAGGCTGCGATTTCCAAATCATTCCCCAGTAGACAATCTACAGGCAAGTTTGCTGACACTGCTACTCTCTTTGGGCCAGTGACACCTCCCCAGCTGAGATCTACCAAAGCGAGCAATCTAAAATAATGTAATTATGATCGCTCAGAGATGTAACTTCAATCCTGGGGGCTTCACAAAAGGAAGTAATACTCGTTGGCACAATAACATAATCAATCACCGAGCTTGTCCTCCAGTTTTTAAAAGTGGGGATGGTAAGCCCGTTTACGTCTTTAGCAAAGTCCAGGATTTCCAAGTCGTACTTGCTGATGAATTCGTACAGAATCTCTCCATAACTATTGTGCCTAAAATGGAGGTCTTCAAATCCAGCGTTATTAATAACCCCACACACTTTCTGGGATGACAATTCACACAGGGAAATATTAAAATCGCCTAACCATATAAAATCAAAAGAAACATTACAATGATCAGTTAGGTCATCAATAGTACTAGCTAGATTTTTTACAACCGATGTCCTACTATCGTCAAAAATATTATTATAATAGTTGATCAGGAGGACATTTCGGCCATTGTCATTACAAAGCCACAATAACTGCACATGTGGCACCACAGTTAAATATTTTATGATCTTAATCTGTCTGGTAATCGACACCAAGATTATAAGGCCTCCTTTAGCTCTCCCCGGGGCAGAACTAACTGCCTGCAGCTTAAACGTTACAAACCCTGCAAAATGTAACTCCTCCCGACACCATGTTTCCTGGAAACAGAGAATATCATAGGTGTTGATAAAATCCTTCCAACCCAAGGTGTCCTGTTTAGATTTTAAACCAGCGACATTCCATCTGACAATGGAGATGCCATTAAACACATTCGCGCTGGATATACTCAGGGGAATAGAGCCAACTACCTTTTCCTCACTTATAATGTTCTCAGGTGATCCGGGCTAGTACTTTTTAGTAGGGGTTGGCCCTCCGTCATAATCGGATCGGGGTTAGAAGGCAAATCACAAGTATTGAGCACCCGGACAGCAACAGGCTGGCCAGGAGAACAATTCCCTACCCTGGCAAGTCAGTCATGAGAGTCCAGGGAGCTCAAAGCCTGGAATCTATTTTGAATAGGGACCCCAAACGGCGGGAAATGGATAGGCTCGAAATTTCTGTTTCCAGGATTATGGGGTGGGATTTTAGCTAAATGGCTATAAAAAAAGCCAAGAGGGTGTACACTTATTCTGTCTTCATCGGGGATTAAAGACGCAGCCCTTAACAAAGCTGTGGCCACATGCTGGGGGTGTTTAAAGTTGATGATGACACAATCACCCCTGCAGGTTTTACTAGAAGTACCTATCCAATCAACCCTTCTGGTGGTTAAAATGTGATTGGAATAAGTAGTTGGGAAGCCACTGGGGAGTTATTGTGCAACCATGAGACCGTTTTGTTTTTTAGTGGATCATGAGATTCAGGTTGAGGCCTAATAGGGTCGGTCTCATAAGATGGAACATTAGTAAAAACGGCCACATAGGGTGCACAATCTGGGGGCAGGTCAATAGGGCGTTTCCTTCTAGGTTCGGTAGATCTGGTAAGTTTCAATGAACCCACCTTAGTAGCAGCTAGCTTATTCTGGCGAGAGGTGGACGCTAAGTCAGGAGGTAATGGGGCTGATTTAACTACCTCTTTTACTAATCCTCCCCCGGTTAACTGTTTTGAAGCTACTTCTGTAGGAACTAGACCATCGTTAACGGGCCTATGGTTTCTAACCAGAGCAATATGGGATTCAAGAAGCCCACCTAATCTATTTACTTCAGTTGAGATCTGGTCCAGCTTGTCCACCAAGGGTTTAATGATCTTATCAACCTTGGCATCAATAATGCTTATTAGAAGTTCAAACTATTCGGCATTCATAAGGGTTGAGACATTCTTAGTTGTCAACTCTTCTTCCCCAGCTGTATTTTTTGCTAATGGGTCACCTCTTCTTTTATTATTACGGGTACGACCCCCCCCCGATTGATAGGTGCTTTTCTGCATGCTCTTAATGCTCTGGGGGCCGGTGTATTTTGGACAGGTGATACACAAGGAGAAACACTGGGAGATGCACTAAGTGCATCAGAGATATCTTGAACTACAACAGCTTGAGCTTGGGTTTCTAACGAGATATCAAGGTTAACAAGGTCTAGGCGGTCATCAGTGTATAAAACGGAGTTAGGATCAGGAAGGGTAAGGCATTTGGTTGGGGAGTTCTCCTTCCCTAGTGACATCCTTCGCTCCTTGTTAATTTTACTGACCGCTTTCACTAGATAGTTATCCATAGTGGATAATACTGGTGGATTTTTCGGGGCCTTTTGTTTAGACATTATGCAATTAAATGTATTTATTTATTTTTAGTGTTTTCTATAGCGCGAACATGACCCTGCACAGGGTGTCAGAGCGCTTTACAATAGCATATAAACAACATTCTTACCTTTACATGTTACTAGCCATTGGTGATTACGGTATTAGCAAATCCGTAAGGGCTAACATAACCAAAAAGTTCACAGATAGATTTCCATAAAGTCTTTGGAACTTAAATGAGATAAAAACTAGTATAACATTCCAACCTAGTACAGTGAGTTGCTTGTGTGGAAATTCTACCAGCCAGGCAGAATGAAATAAATGAAGTACAGTTTTAAGGATTTAAGGGAGAAAGTTCCTCATATAAAACAATTTTGCTTCCTTTTTAAATTTTGCGATGGTTGGAATTCTTCTCAACTCCGGGGGGAGGGCGTTCCAAATTCTCGGTGCCGCCCCTGAGAATGCTCGGTCATAAGTTCTTTTCTTATGGAAGCGCGCCGGTTTCAGTAGTAGATCAGCATTGCTCCTGGAGGAACGGGACCCTCCAGACATCGTGAGTTTCTTGGCGAGGTAGACTGGAGATTTGTTGTGAATTGCTTTGTGTGTGACACATGCCAGTTTGAACTGGATTCGTGCTTCGAAAGGAAGCCAGTTGAGAGTTTACAAGTGGATTCCGCTATGAGTCTTGTGGCTGCATTAAGGCATTCTTTCAATGGGGCTGTTGAGATCTTAGGGAGCCCGGCTAAGGTTGTGCAACCGTATTCAATCCTTGAAATGACCAATGCCTGAACTGCGGTTTTGAGGTCTGCTTTGTTTAAGAAAGGCTTTAGTTTTCTTAAGTAGCTTAAGTGGAACCTGGCGTTTTTTGCCATTGTGTTGATATGTACAGACATATTAAGGTTTTTGTCCAGAGTGATACCCAGAGATTTAGTTGACTCCACAATCTTCGGAGTGCACTTTAGAGCCGTGATGAGGTTGGACCATTCAGCAATCAATGTTTTGCTATTTTTAGGAGTAATCAGGAGGAATTCAGTTATTTGAGTATTTAATTTTAGGTGGTTCTTGGATAGCCATAGAAGTGTTCTTGCTAGAGCAATGTTCATTGTCTTTATATCATCAGTCGACGCAACCTTGATATACAGCTGAGTGTCATCAGCATACATATGGTAAGCAATGTTAGCTTTTTGAAGTATTTCCGTAAGAGGTTCTACGTATAGATTGAAAAGTGATGGAGATAGCGTTGAGCCTTGAGGAACTCCTATAGTATTGTCAGTTGTGCTTGAAAGGGTTTGATTGACCATTACTTTTTGCGATCTATTCTCCAGAAAGGAGCTGAACCAGGATAGCACTGTACCTTCAAATCCCATCCTGTTTTTCAGTCGATCGAGGATATAGGCATGGTTCACTGTGTCAAAAGCTGACGACAGGTCCAAAAAGATTAGGAGGCATGTTTCATTCTGGTCCAGAGCCAGTAAAGCGTCATCTACTATGTGCAGAATCGCAGTTTCTGTACTGTGATTTGGGCGGAAACCGGATTGGCAGTCGTTTAGAAGCTTGAATTCAGAGATGTGTAGGCTCAATTGATGTTGGACACATTTTTCCAGAATTTTGGCCAACATGGGAATATTGGTCACCGGTCTAAAGTTGTTCGCATCTAAGGGGTTCTCAGTCGGTTTTTTTAGGAGTGGGATGACTTGTCCTGTTTTTAAGCAGGCCGGTATTTGACCTTGAGACAACGAGGCATTAATGATCTTGGACCAGGCCGGGATTAGCAGGTGATTTATGGAGGACCAGCATTTCGCCGAAAGGGGATTGTTAGAAAGGCGACCCGGGGGAGGCAGAAGATGTCTGACTGACCACCCCTAGGTCCACCCCTCCGTCGAGAAGTAGCCGAGCGTTGCCGAGAGGCCTCCTGAATGAGGGCCCCTCCTAGGATCGTACAGCAGAGTAATCACAACACTACAAATGGACACCACACAGGAGGTCAAGTTCTCAAGCTTTTATAAGTAATAACGGTTGAGGGTTCTTGGCAGTATATACAGCTGGATCGAGGGATCCGTAAAGTCCCGGACAAGGAGGGTAAGGTAGCGGGACAGTCTTACTCTGGGTGGAGGAAAGGATACCCTACGCACAGCTCTCAATCCTCGAGCTGGGGGGTTCCGAGAGGTTCGAGCCGCGGCGGCGCCAGCAGGCTAACAGGATAGTTCAGCACGGTAGGCCGCGGCAGCGCCAGCAGGCTCTCAGATGGTTTCAGCAAGGTAGGCCGCGGCAGCGCCAGCAGGCTCTCAGATGGTTCAGCAAGGCAGGCCGCGGCAGCGCCAGCAGGCTCTCAGATGGTTTCAGCAAGGTAGGCCGCGGCAGCGCCAGCAGGCTCTCAGATGGTTCAGCAAGGCAGGCCGCGGCAGCGCCAGCAGGCTCTCAGATGGTTCAGGTTACAGGAAGGATGAGTTCGTCTGGTGTCGGCCGTGACAGCGTCAGCAGGGCTTCCAGTCCAGGATACAACTGGCGTCCTACTCCGGGGCTGCCCCAGATATAGGACGGAGGTCCTTTGATGTCCGGACCCTCGCGCCTGGGGGCCAGAGGGGCCGGGATGATGGTATCCAGACACCCAGCAGGGGGGTGGAGCCAGCGCCCAGGGAGGCCGGAGGGCGATCGATACTAGCCGTCCGGGGACGGCTGGAGGGCCATCGAAACTCCTCTCCCTCCGGGATCTGTCGAGTGGCCACTCGACCACCTGGGTGGATCTTGGTGCCTCGATGTCGGGGCTTCGCTGGGGCCGAGGCCACGTGGTCGTGGTGTGGTGGGCCCAAGATGGAGTCCGGCGCGGCCTCGTGCTTAGGTCGTGATGGGCCTACGCTGGGGCCAGGCCGAGGATGGGGATCCGGGATGGTAGCTGGATCTGTGGTGTTGGGGCGTGCAGGGTCGGGCCGAAGGGGCCGCCCGAGGTCCGGAGGAGGGCTGATGTCGTCCTGGGCCCGCCATGCGGGAGGGGTAGGATCACGCCATGAGGCCGGGTCCAACACGCGTCCCCCCCAGCTGAAGGCAGGGGAGAGTCACCCATTTTCTTGGGGATTCTCCTCGCCGAGGCGGAAGAATCTGGACAGGCCGTCGGCATTGGCGTGGTCGTTGCCGGGGCGATGCTCCACAGTGAAATCCATCCCCTGCAGAGAAATGGACCAGCACAGCAGTTTCGGGTTTTCTCCCCGCATCTGCATCAACCAACGCAGGGGCTGGTGGTCGGTCTGGACTCGGAAGTGGGTGCCGAAGAGGTAAGGCCGGAGCTTCTTGAGTGCCCACACCACGGCAAAGGCTTCCCTCTCGATGGTGCTCCACCGCTGTTCTCTTGCCAGGAGGCATCGGCTGATGAAGGCCACAGGCCGGTCGATTCCTTCGGGGTTAACTTGTGACAGGACCGCCCCGATGCCGTGCTCCGAGGCGTCGGTTTGGACTACAAATTCTCTGCTGTAGTCGGGGGCCTGGAGCACAGGGGCGGTGCACATGGCAGTCTTTAAAGTCTCAAATGCTGTCTGGCACGCAGGGGTCCAGTGCACCTTCTGGGGTAATCTCTTTGAGGTCAGTTCGGTGAGGGGTCCCACAATGCTCCCGTAGTCTTTTATAAATCGCCGATAGTATCCGGTGAGCCCCAGGAAGGCTCGGACGGCGGTCTGGGTGACCGGGGGCTCCCAGGCCCGGATGGCGTCTACCTTTGGTTGGAGGGGAGCTACTTGACCGCTCCCTACTTGGTGTCCTAGATAGGTCACGGACCCTTGGCCTATCTGGCATTTGCTGGCTTTGATGGTTAGTCCGGCCCGCCGGAGGGCCGTCAGGACTTCCCAGAGGTGGGACAGGTGCTCATCCCAGTGAAGGCTGTACACCGCAATGTCATCTAGGTAGGCGGCGCTGTATTCCTCTAGTCCGGCCAGCACCTGGTTCACTAGTCTCTGGAAGGTGGCCGGCGCATTTTTCATGCCGAAGGGCATCACTTTGAAGTGATAGTGGCCATCTGGCGTCGAGAAGGCCGATCGCTCTTGTGCGCCAGGGGTAAGGCCGATCTGCCAATACCCCGCCGTGAGATCGAAGGTGCTGAGGTATCTGGCGGCCCCTAGGCGATCGATCAGTTCATCCGCCCTGGGGATGGGATGTGCGTCGGTCCTGGTGACTGCATTCAGTCCCCGGTAGTCAACACAGAACCGGAGCTCGGGTGCTGTTCCGGGGGAAGCGGCTTTCGGGACCAGAACAACGGGACTGGCCCAGGGACTGTTGGAGGGTTCGACTACCCCCAGGGCCAACATCTTGGCCACCTCAGATTGGATGCAGGCCCGAACCCGGTCGGGCACTCGAAAAGCTCGTTGTTTCACAGGAGGGCTGTCTCCGGTGTCCACATCGTGGACACACCACCGGGTGACCCCCGGCGTGAGGGAAAACAGATCCGCAAACTGCCCCAGCAGCTTCCGGCAGTCTTGTTGCTGCTCTGGGGTCAGGGTAGAGGAGAGCCGGACCCCTTCGAAGGAGCCGTCTTTCTCGTGGTGCTGAGGAGATCTGGTAGTGGCTCGGAGTCATCTTTAGCTCCGTCATCGGTCGCCAGCAGCAGACTCAGTTCAGTGCATGCAAAGTGCGGCTTGAGCCGGTTAGCGTGTAGAACCCGGAGGGGGTTCCTGGGGGACTCCATATCTACCAGGTAGGAGACGGGGCTCTTGCACTCCACCACCTTGAAGGGCCCCGTCCATTTGTCCTGGAGGGCACATGGTTCAACCGGGGACATGACCCAGACTTGCTGGCCCGGCTCGAACTCGATGGACGAGGCGTTCTGGTCATACCAGCGTTTCATTTCCTCCTGACTGGCCTCCAGGTTGGCCTCGGCAAGTTCCCTGAACTTCCGAGTCTGGTTGCGGAGTGTCAGGAGGTACCGGTAGACATCCGGTGGGGCATCTCGAACTGCTGTCTCCCAGCCTTCCTTGACCAGGCTGAGGGGGCCTCGGACCGGGTGTCCGTACAAGAGTTCGAACGGGCTGAACCCCAGGGATTTCTGGGGTACCTCTCGGTAGGCGAACAGGAGGCAGGGCAGCAGGACATCCCATTTGCGCCGGAGGGGCTCTTCTAGGCCCTTGATCATTCCCTTCAGTGTCCTGTTAAAGCGTTCCACTAGTCCATTTCCCTGGGGATGATACGGGGTGGTGAACTTATATGCGACCCCGCACTGTTGCCATAGGGACCGCATATGCTTCGAGATGAAGTTGGACCCCCGATCACTCACGACTTCTCGGGGGAAGCCGACTCGGGAGAAGATGCTCATGAGGGCTCGGCCCACCACGGGGGCCGTGATGGTTCGGAGAGGGATGGCCTCAGGATAGCGGGTGGCATAGTCCACCAGGACGAGGATGAAGCGGTGCCCCTGCGAGGTGCGAGGGTCCAGGGGCCCTACGATGTCTATTCCCACTCGCTCGAAGGGGGTGGTTACCACAGGGAACGGCTGGAGCGGGGCTTTGACTTTCCCCCCGCTCTTCCCGCTGGCTTGACAGGTCGGGCAGGTCCTGCAGTGGTTCTGTACATCAGTGCGCATTTTTGGCCAGTAGAAATGGGTCACCAGGCGGCTGTAAGTTTTGTCTTGCCCCAGGTGCCTGGCGAGGGGCACATCATGTGCTAAGTTCAGGAGGAAGTCTCTGAACCGGAGGGGTACAACCAGCACCCGGCCGGCCCCTAGCTCGGCAATCTTCTGCTCACTGTAAAGGAGGTTGTTGTCCCAGTAGACCCAGTGGGACCCCGCGGGGTCCCCAGCGGCTTGCGTAGCGGCTTGCTGTCGCATCCCCTCGAGGGAGGGGCAGGTTTTCTGTTCCTGCCGGAACTGTTCGCGGGTGGGGCCACCTTCTTGGCGCCATTGAGCGAGTTCCGGGAGGTGGTTGAGCTCGGTGAGACCTTCTTGGTCGGGCCCTTGGGGGCCGGGCTCGGTGTCGGCGTCCTCGGGGACGACGGGTGGTGGAGGCGTGGGCCATTCTGGCTCCTCGGTTGGAGCATTCACCACCGGGGCGGAGGCTCGGGCGGACATGGAGCGGGTGGTCGCACAGACCCACTCGGGAAGGCCTAGCATCCCCAGGTGCTCTCTTCGTTCGACGCCAGCCCATGGGGAACTTTCCAGGTCGTTCCCAAGGAGGCAGTCCACGGGGGCATCGTCGCGGACAGTCACTTTCAGCACGCCCGACACTCCCCCCCACTCGAAGGGGATGCGGGCCATCTGACACATAGTCTCTGAGTTATCTGCGGATCGGACTGGGCACAGGACGTTAGGAAGGATCTGTTCCGGGGTCACCAGATGGCAGCGGACCGCTGTCACGCTGGCCCCAGTGTCACGGAGGGCTTCGGTCCGGCGACCATTGATGGTGACCCACTGGCGGTACTTCTGGGTGTTGCCGGGGATCGGCCCTCAGGGGATCATGTCGTGACTACCCAGGCAGGCTAAGGTCATGGCGGCGGGCTCCCACTCGGCCTGCTCGTGGTCGTTGTCCTCTTCCTCACTTCTTTCTTCACCTAGGGCAGCTGCCGCGATCTGGCGGGCTGGGGGCCCGGTGGTGCCGGGTCGCTGGTTCATCGGGCAGAGGGGGTCATTCGCATAATGACCCTGTCGTTGGCATCTGTGGCACGTAACGTTCGGGCGGGGCCCCGGCCTGGCTGGGGGGCCCCCTCTCCAGCCCAGGGTTGGCAACGTGGAGGTAGGGGATGACCCCTGGGGGCGTCTCGACCCCGGCTCTGGCCTACTCCGCCACCTCGTGGTCGGTGGTTCCCCGGGGACCCCCGGCCGTAATCTCCCATCGTGTTCCGGGGAACTCGGGTGCTCGCCCATCGGTCGGCCTCGACAGCGAGTTTTCGTGGCTCAGTCAATTTGCTGTCGAGGAGGTGCTGCCGGAGTTCGACGAAACAGTTATTGGACAGGTGTTCCCATAGAATGAGGTCGACTAACTGCTGGTAGGTGGTGACCTGGCAGCCCCGAGTCCACCCCTCGAAGGCTCGACTGTAATAGTTCACGTATTCCACCCATGTGGTACCGGGGATTTTTTTGCAGTCTCGGAATCGCTGCCGGTACATCTCGGGGGTGAGTCCGTAGCGCGTGAGGAGGGCGGTCTTCATGTGCTCGTACGAGGTCCTCTCGGTATCAGGGAGCTCCAGCAGGGCGTCTCTCCCTTCGTTGATAAACTTCCCCCACAGGCCGGCACCCCAGTCCCTGAGGGGTACTCGATGGGCGGCCATGGCGACCTCGTAAGCTTTGAACCACTGCTGGATGTCGTCGTTCTTATAGTACTCTTTGACGACATCCTTGGGTATGTGCACCTTTGTGTCCACGGGGGGAGGTGAGGTCTTACCCCCGGAGGTGGCAGTCTCGTTTGCCTTGGCTTTAAATTCTAGTTCTTTGAGGACGCGCTCGTGCTCGAGCAGGAGTTTCTTCTCCTCGAGGTCTCTTTGTCTTCGCTTTTCTTCTAGGTCTCCTTCTAGCCGTAGCTGCTCGAGGGCTAGCTTACTTTCTGCCAGTTGGATCTCTCCTTCTTGTCTGAGTCGAGCAAGCTCCAGCTCGTGGAGCCGGTTCCTCTCTCGTTCTCGGGCGTCTTCGTGGGAGAGGCCCGTGTTTGGGTTTGCGGGTCTCTCTCCCGCTGGGTTCAGCTGAGCCTCCGGGCCTCCGTTCGGGCCCGGGTTATCCGCACTCGGAGGTGGCGCCTCGCCGGCGTCCACCCAGGCCTGCAGGGCCGATTTGAAATCTTCTTTGGTGCTTAAGCCAGTGGTAGCGATGCCTAGATCTTTGCAGAATTGCTTCAGCTCCTTGTGACTGTAGTCTTCCATTTTCTCCTTCTGGAATTCTGTGCTCATGGTCGCAGTGGGTTTTTCTGGGTAGCGAGTGAATCACTCTCTGTACGATCTGCGTGGGCTCGGATCCCGGCGCTTGCCACCAATGTTAGAAAGGCGACCCGGGGGAGGCAGAAGATGTCTGACTGACCACCCCTAGGTCCACCCCTCCGTCGAGAAGTAGCCGAGCGTTGCCGAGAGGCCTCCTGAATGAGGGCCCCTCCTAGGATCGTACAGCAGAGTAATCACAACACTACAAACGGACACCACACAGGAGGTCAAGTTCTCAAGCTTTTATAAGTAATAACGGTTGAGGGTTCTTGGCAGTATATACAGCTGGATCGAGGGATCCGTAAAGTCCCGGACAAGGAGGGTAAGGTAGCGGGACAGTCTTACTCTGGGTGGAGGAAAGGATACCCTATGCACAGCTCTCAATCCTCGAGCTGGGGGGTTCCGAGAGGTTCGAGCCGCGGCGGCGCCAGCAGGCTAACAGGATAGTTCAGCACGGTAGGCCGCGGCAGCGCCAGCAGGCTCTCAGATGGTTTCAGCAAGGTAGGCCGCGGCAGCGCCAGCAGGCTCTCAGATGGTTCAGCAAGGCAGGCCGCGGCAGCGCCAGCAGGCTCTCAGATGGTTTCAGCAAGGTAGGCCGCGGCAGCGCCAGCAGGCTCTCAGATGGTTCAGCAAGGCAGGCCGCGGCAGCGCCAGCAGGCTCTCAGATGGTTCAGGTTACAGGAAGGATGAGTTCATCTGGTGTCGGCCGTGACAGCGTCAGCAGGGCTTCCAGTCCAGGATACAACTGGCGTCCTACTCCGGGGCTGCCCCAGATATAGGACGGAGGTCCTTTGATGTCCGGACCCTCGCGCCTGGGGGCCAGAGGGGCCGGGATGATGGTGTCCAGACACCCAGCAGGGGGGTGGAGCCAGCGCCCAGGGAGGCCGGAGGGCGATCGATACTAGCCGTCCGGGGACGGCTGGAGGGCCATCGAAACTCCTCTCCCTCCGGGATCTGTCGAGTGGCCACTCGACCACCTGGGTGGATCTTGGTGCCTCGATGTCGGGGCTTCGCTGGGGCCAAGGCCACGTGGTCGTGGTGTGGTGGGCCCAAGATGGAGTCCGGCGCGGCCTCGTGCTTAGGTCGTGATGGGCCTACGCTGGGGCCAGGCCGAGGATGGGGATCCGGGATGGTAGCTGGATCTGTGGTGTTGGGGCGTGCAGGGTCGGGCCGAAGGGGCCGCCCGAGGTCCGGAGGAGGGCTGATGTCGTCCTGGACCCGCCATGCGGGAGGGGTAGGACCACGCCATGAGGCCGGGTCCAACAGGGATCATTGTAATGATTGTTAGGTTTCGAAGTCGCCATGATCTTTGAAATGTCTAATTCGCTGACCTGTGTAAAATCTGACCATCTAGCACTGTTTTTGGGTTCGGCTGATTCTGGTTCATCCAGCACCTTATCTCCCCGGTCCTTCTCCAATTCAATGTCATCCGCCGCTTTTTTGAGTTCCCTATCCAATGAGTTGGCTTTGTTTGTAAAGAAGATCGAGAAGTCTTCGCTGTTTAAGCAAGTTTTAGCAAGGACTGGAGCTATTTTGGCCGCCTTGTTTGATTGATCTTTAAGTAGATCGAAGAGTTTCCTTGGTCTATTTACTGCATTGTCCAGTTCTTTCCTGAAGAATTCTTTCTTAGATTTAATAATGCTTTTATTATACGCTTTCCTGGATTGTCTCAGTAAGGTTAGCTGGGGTGAGGAGGGGTGTTGTCGCCATTTGCGTTCCGCTAATCTCAGTGACCTTCTTTCTTCATTTAGGGCACCGTTGAACCATGGGTTTTTGTCTTTTTCTGAGAATCTTTTTAGTTTTAGCGGGGCTATGTCCTCAATGATGCTGGACATTGTTTCGTTGTAATGTAGCGTGAGGTCGTTGACGTCATCCATGCTCATGGGTGGCTGCAGATCAATATTGCATCGTGCCGCTAAGTGTTCCATATTAATTTCTATGGTGTCTCTAGACCATTTTTTAGGTTTAATAGCTTGTGTAGATGATTTAGATTTTCTGAGGGGGATTTCGAAGGTAATTATGTGGTGGTCCGACCAGTCGCAGGGTGTGAATGCAATGTTCTCAATAGATTTCTCTTTAGCTATGATCCAATCAAGAATAGATCCTTTATTGTGGGTGGGGAGATGACATCCTTGGACTGAGGATTGGCTATCCAAGAAGGATTTTAATAGGGTGATTTGATTGTCATCATGATCTTCCCAATGCATGTTGAAGTCTCCTAAGAATATATCGCTCGTCTGCAGATTAGAGTTAGAAGTTATGATTTCTATCAACTGGTCTATGAATTTGGTCTTAGTACCCGGGGGTGGTATAAGGCATGTAGTTTACAGTTCAGGTTATTTGCTGCTCTTAAGGACATGCCTAGATATTCACAAGACTCTAAAGGCTCAGCTTGTATTTTTGTTATGGAAATGTTAGATTTATGTATACAAGCGATGCCACCACCCTTTCTGATGATTCTGTCCTGCCTCAAAATCTGGCAGTAGAAATACGCAGAATGGCCAACTAGACTGTGAATTAAAATTTAAGTAACAATATACCAAAGCTTTCATGAATTCCAGCAACAAAACTGGTATAATAAAATCAACAATGTAAAAATGGATAAAAATAGTCCCTTGACGTATTGAACAAACAAACAAAGATCCAAAATGGGCTCAAAAGGGTAAGTCTCAATTTTGGGTCACAGTTTACCTCACCTACAGAATGTCAGGGGGACGGGGGGGCCCAGCCCAGCCTCAATCAGCCTCTGACGGCCACAGACGGCCCGCCCTTTGCCCGGGCTTAGCCCGGCAGTCGCCCGCGCGCGTCCCGCGACGCGGAGGGAACGTCTCTGTTAAATAGCGCCTCCGGGTGCGCTGAGTCAGGAAGCAGGAAGTGGCCGCAAGGCTCTCTGGGAGCTGTAGTCTCCAGCTGCGGGATGACGATGCTGCTGCGGCGAGACTACAGCGTGAGGAGCCCAGGAGCTGATCGCCTGTCCTGCGGGTAAGTTCGCTTGCCACCGGCGTCTGTGTGGCCCCCCCGCTCCACCGAGGGAGCGTCTCTGTTAAATACCGCCTCCGGGCGCGCTGAGCCAGGAAGCAGGAAGTGGCCGCAAGGCTCTCTGGGAGCTGTAGTCTCCAGCCGCGGGATGACGATGCTGCTGCAGCGAGACTACAGCGTGAGGGGCCCAGGAGCTGATCGCCTGTCCTGCGGGTAAGTTCGCCTGCCACCGGCGTCTGTGTGGCCCCCCCTATTCAGGAAGATTTACCATTTTAGAATGGGTTTCTTGTTCCACCTCAGCCCAGGCTGAGATTTCCAAATCATTCCCCAGTAGACAATCTACAGGCAAGTTTGCTGACACTGCCACTCTCTTTGGGCCAGTGACACCTCCCCACCTGAGATTTACCACTGCCATGGGATGATTTTTCTGCACTCCATCAATGTTTGTCACCTGGTATGTTGCACCAGGTAAAACTTGCCTTGAGGGGACTAGATTCTCAGTCACCATGGTGATGTTCGCCCCTGTGTCTCAATAGGCCTCAACTTTCAGACCATTGATGAGGGGCTCCTGTCTGTATTTGTCCAAAGTGTTGGGACAATCAGTGAAGTTGGCAAACCCCATGCCATTTTCACAGACAAGAGTATCTGAGTTAGGGGACTTGGTTAGGCCAGAGTCCCCAGGAACTCCCAAAGTAAAACCACCCAAATTCTTGGGGGCACTCCCACCACCTGGGGGATTACTACTAGTAGTAACAGGAGGCTTGGAAGTATTACTTGGGGGTATGTTTTCCTTATTGTGGTTCTTTGGGCAACTGCTGTCAGTTTTCCAATGGCCTACCTGTTTGCAGGCATGGCAATAAGTTTTCTTTTGGGTAGAGGAAGTGTCTTGGGACCCACCCCCATTCTTGGAGTTTTGGGGCCCTAGGGAAGTCTTCTCTGTAGATTTATCCCCACCTTTCTCTTGAGGCTTGGTAGTCTCTTTCTTTTGGTCACCACCCTGATTCTTAGGCCTAATCATGGTTCTGACCCATTTGTCTGCCCTCTTACCCAATTCTTGAGGAGAAGTCAGATCAGAGTCCACCAGGTGCTGGTGCAAAAGCTGGTTTTGACAGTTATTTAATATTTGCTCTCTCATTATGAGATTGTACAATCCTGTGTAATCAGTAACTTTACTTCCCAATAACCAGCCCTCCAGAGCCTTAGTAGCACAATCTACAAAATCAGTCCAATCCTGAGCCTGAATTTTCGGGGTGTCTCTGAACATCAACCTGTACTGTTCAGTGGTTAAGCCAAACCCATCAATCAGTGCATTTTTCAGGACTTGGTAGTCATTAGCATCCTCATCTCTAACAGTGAGGAGCTTATCTCTGCATTTACCTTCAAAGGAGAGCCACAATATAGCTGTCCACTGACTCTGTGGTACCTGCTGTACTTTGCAAGCTCTCTCCAGAGCAGTTATCCACTCGTGGATATCATCTCCTGTCTTATAGGAGGGCACTATTTTACTCAGGTGTCTATTATCAAAACTCCTGTCTTTACCCTTAGGGATATTGCTGCCACCAGTGGGTGCTAACCCACTCAACTGTTGCTCTCTAGCAAAGGCAACTTTCTCCTTGGCAAGGGCAAGTTCTTCCCTTTGAATACTCAGATTAACTTCCTTCATCTGTGCCTCATGCTCTCTTCTCTGAGGGGAAGTCATCCTCCTCTGAGCAGATGCATGAGAGGCATGGGAGTGAACCGTTCTGTTGGAGTCCTTAGAAGGAGATCTATCTCTCCTAACCCCAAAGTTAGGCCTGCTAGTGGACGGCACTGGGGCTCCCCCAGTTCCTTCTCTATGTAGGTCTAAGTTGGCCCTTGTAAGTCTACTGACTAAAGGTTGGCCATTTTCTGCCTCATCCTCAGATAAGTCCCCTTCTTCCCTGCTATCTACATTCTCTGTTTCAGGGAGGTTAGAGTCTGGATCACCTGGATCACCTTCTAAGGGGGGGGCATGCTCCCATCTGGATTAGAGGGGCCTGCATTAGCAGCCCTTCGGGCATCATATGTCTCTAAGAGACCTAACAGAAAAGGAGTGGTAGGGTTAGAACCCTGTTTCAGTTTCCTGGAGGTACACAATTGTCTCATCTCCTGGAAGCTGAGGGCTGCATATCTGGAAAGGACCTGTGGAGGGTCACTAACCACAAGGGGAGTCACTGAGGTCTCTCCTGTGGTAGACATGCGTTGTAGTGAGGTGTAAGTGGTGCACTTGCCTACACTATGGGTTTTCCTACTGATCCCTTGCTAAGAGTTGTAGTCAGGGTGTGTTAGGCCCTTTCTACTACAACAGCTGGTTCAGTAGAACTCAGAGTACTTCTAAGCTTGTTATATGTACCTATGGTACCTGATGTGATCTTTCAAATGATATTTCAAGATTATATTTGGTAAAAACAACAGCAAGCTCAAATCCCAACCGCTGCACACCAATGTGAGAAGTTGGCCTGATATATGATGCTCACTAGTTCTAGTGATCACCTTGTATCAGTCCAAACAACCCTTATGGTGATTGGTTGTAAGTCAACCTTATAGACCAGCTATCCTAATGGTAGCATGGACGAAGCAGTCTTAGGCTAAACTCTTTTGGCATGTGAAGCTAGCTGTTTTACCACAATATAACCCCTTGAATACCAGATGAAAGGACACCACACAGGTTGTTATGAAAATAAACAATATATTTATTAATAACAAACACCTCTGAACTCTTTATGAGATCAGAGGGCTAAGCACATGACAATCTCTTTGGAAAAATACGATAAGTTGCACAAAATTACAATGGTGCCCTAGGGGCACGGCAAACCATATACTAAGTAAATGGTATAAGGAAATCGATAGAAGGAATGTAGCTGTCCAGAGGCTGTAGGATCGCTGGGACTACGCTATCCTAACTTTAGGTAAGTAATAGGAGGCCCAAGGAACGCGTGTGCAGAGTGTGAACTCACACACGAGATGCGTAACAATGTCTATGGACAGTACAGTTCAAGGCAAAGGTTAGTACGGACAATCCTGACTAGTTAGGACTAAAACGACTGTGAATCTGGAAACTAGGAGAGTCAAGCTACCCTTGAGCACCAAAATGCTCTTGTTACCTCACCCACGGGCTGCGGGTGCATAGGTGCGAAGTCGTGTCGGGTTTCTGCGTTGAAGTCTATGGAGCCTGAAAGAAAAGATGCTGCAGGCGGCCAGGAGGACGATGTCCGGTGTGATCCAAGGGTGGATCAGAGGTGCTGAAGACCTGAAAGCAGAGGGGACAATGTTCACAGTCACTAGCCAGTGACTGGAGTAGAACCAGGAAGGAACCAGATGTCGTCGTCGCGATCAGGTGAAGAGTGGACGCTTGTCTCTGCAGCCACGTGGACCAGGAGGTGTCTTCGACAACCAGGATGGAGGCACGAGCTGTCCCACGCAGGTTCTTGCTGTCCGCAGTGTCGGATCTGGATTTGGAGCCAACAGGCCTTGGCAAAGGCAACCCACGTGGTGAGTGGAAACGGCATCTGGAGTGGACCAGGAGGGTCCAGGGTGCCCCTCTTTTGGAAGGGAGCAAGGGCCAGTCTGGAGCAACCAGGCCAGCAGTATAGGTTTCAAGGATCGTCGTCTAGAAGGCCACTAGCCAGCCGGCAAGTGACCAGACAACGGGCAGAAGGGCCCCACGCAGATCTCGTGGATGCTGGAGGGGCTGGGGCTTCTCAATCCCCAAAGCACTTGGTCGAGTTTACCTCAGAAGTCGTGCTGGAAGCAAAGTGCAGTTTCTCCAAGATGGCCGGTCCCACGTGTCTCGTCGCACCCACGGATCTCAGCTGTGCTGCAGATGTGAGTTGAGGTCGGAGAGGTCTGGGAATCCAGGTCTCGTCGGGCTCTGAAGTCTGGATCCTCGAGGGAAGACGACAAAGTGAAGCCGCTGGACGCTTGATGGTGCCTGCAGTTGCAGGGTGGACACTCCTTGCCCACAAGGGAGATTCTTCAGTCTTCTGTGGAGCAGAACGTCAAAGTCCAGAGTTTCTTCTTGTAAAAGTTGTTCAGGATAATCTAATTTGGAATGGGACCAGCTCCTACCTTTTTCCTGCTAAAGGGGGCTGTACTACGACTAGGTCCCTCCTATGGGTGGGACCAGGAAGGGGGTGGTTACACCCCCTATCCTTTGTCCGGTTTCGCGCCAGAGCTGGGGCAGGGATGCCCCAGCAACTGGTTTGAACCGGTGTATGCATAGGACACCTTGTGTGGCCCAGGCATGTCTCATTCCTTTCAGGCCTGTCCTATCCAATACACAAAATCCTGTCTGGGGTGGTGCTAGCACCTCCCCAGGCAGGAAACCCTTTGTCCAAGCCTCCCTCGCTGGAAGGACTCCCAGCAGCAGGAGGTCAGACTTGGGTCTGTGGTGGCAGCATCTATATTGTGATGCTGAGGCTCGAGCTTAACTTTAACCGGGGTTACAGTTACATACATGTCTTATCCCTCCAGAAGGGTGGAATGCTAGCCCCGTCGCCAGAACTGGCGAGGGGGTAGTATTCCAAAGCGTATGACACCTTACACGACATGTTTTGATAATGCTATACCAAAGTTAGCAATAACCGCGAGGATTATAATGCACTTAAGAGTATATGGTATAGCGTTATCATGGAACAGCTATAAGGACTTGGTTCCGAAAGCTGCAGACAGGCTCAGCTCATGCTAGAGCACCATCTCACATAATTCCAAGCACTCTGCCTTCAGGATTGATAAGGCCTGCCATAGGAGTGACTGATAGGAGTATATGTGTCCATTTTGGGGTTAGATATAGGTATACTATATCTATAGCAAAGGGTGATTACACCACCTTGCCCCAGCTGTCTTAGCAGCCAGTTGTGTCAGTTTGGATGGCCAGCCAGAGGTGGCATAATACATGCTGCAGCCCCTGGTAGGCCCTGGGTACACCTATGCCTGGGTACCTAAGGTACACCGTACAGGGACTGGTAAGGTGACCCAGTATCCAATTAGATATGTACCTAAGGTACATGGTATCCATTTTAACAGAGAGAGCAGGAAGCCTGGGGTCCTGAATAGCAGGATCCCAGGCCAACTAAGTCAAAAACCAGCAAAACACTAGGCAAAAAGTTGGGGGTAACCATAGTCAGATATCCACATTCCTACAATACCAACTTATGGCGCTCTAACAGCCAGTGACCATAATCATGTCTTATGGGCATGTGTTATCGTCATTGAAGCAGGAAAAATGGATGACCAACTGTTTTGTGTTGATTCCATGAAAACAGTTGTCGTCTTTCAAAATGACATACCATTGAGGACAGTAAAAACCAATATCCAGGCACTCAATTGTAACAATTCAGATTACTTATATATTAAAGAATAATACTTGCTTTCTGTGTAACACCTACACAATTGTCCACAAGGAACAATTTTGGTTCTTATGTAAAGATAGATTTTATCACCACACATTAGTGAGCACAATCATAGTAGTATATAAGTCAAACCAAAGATGACACAAATTTCATTAACATAGAACTGGTCAAGAGAGGCTGGTAAACAAAATATACAGGACAGTTCAAGTGTATATGTCCTCCTCTTCTTGATCCTCAAGAAACAACAGCCGACACGTGTTTCGTCACGTCGTGTGACTTCCTCAAGGCTTCAGAATTTTTTGTGATACACGATTAGATGTCTGTATCGGTATTTTTGACGGCCTCGAATTTGCTTGTTAGTTCATGGGGCATGTATTCTTTTACAAAGTATATTTCAATACATCCAGTTGTCTAACGAGAGCGACGGGCTCTGATATGCCGCGTGCGTGAACGTCCTCTCAGCAACAACAGCCAAAGTTCGTCATCTGTTGTATCAAAGAAATGGGAAACTAAGGAGTAAAACATGCAAACATTTTTTAGAACCTTAAGGGATTTTTAATTCAGACAAAATTATGTTGAAAACTCGGACCCAAGTTTCCCCACAAATGTATGGTGGCCAGTTACGTTTGGTAACATAATTTCCGCATCATCTTGATTTGTATTTCCGAAATTAAAAGACAAGTAGAATATGGGCTGGATTTACTAACCTGAATAAATAGGAGCAACAAGAAATATACGGACAAAGTTACCTGCCGAATGAATTTCGAAATCTTGGTGACCAGAGAGAAAAATACCGATACAGACATCTAATCGTGTATCACAAAAAATTCTGAAGCCTTGAGGAAGTCACACGACGTGACGAAACACGTGTCGGCTGTTGTTTCTTGTGGATCAAGAAGAGGAGGACATATACACTTGAACTGTCCTGTATATTTTGTTTACCAGCCTCTCTTGACCAGTTCTATGTTAAGGAAATTTGTGTCATCTTTGGTTTGACTTATATACTACTATGATTGTGCTCACTAATGTGTGGTAATAAAATCTATCTTTACATAAGAACCAAAATTGTTACTTGTGGACAATTGTGTAGGTGTTACACAGAAAGCAAGTATTATTCTTTAATATATAAGTAATCTGAATTGTTACAATTGAGTGCCGGGATATTGGTTTTTGTAGTTTGAATTACTCAGGGACTTTCTTTTGATATCCCTGTGTATATGTGCACCTAGGTAGTAGGGTGTTTTTGTCCCAAGATGCACCGACCCTAAATTCATACATGCTGATGAATTATATTTGTTTACTCCGCAAATCTATGACCTAAATCTGATTATATTGTCGAATGAGGTGCGCCCCAATTGCATTACTGCCAGTATAATTACACCATTGAGGACAGTATTAGAAGTAAGGATGCCCACACCAGGTAGAGTTTTTGGTTCTGTTAGGGAATCAGATCTGTCCCATGTACCAGACACCTTGTGGACTAATAGTCCAGATGATGTAGTCTTATTCGTACTGCTTCACCATTCAGAATTACATTAAGGGAATGTGCTACCTTACCTAGCATGAGGAAGTATACTTTTTCTAAGGAGGCAAATGGGGGGCGTGGCCAAGATTGCATTGTGAGCATACGTGCTTTGTAACCGTTCCGCTCCAGCCCTGGATTTTTGCACCTACACCGCTGAACCCTGGGGTCCTGGGGTGGCCCATCTGCTGCAGCTGCGACACTGGATATTCTCCGCCGCATTGCACGGCCCGGAGGGGTTTTTGGAGGCCGTTGCAGGGGCTCGGATGAAGCACCAGCGCTAATGACCCGGCTCGCCTGGACCAGAGTGAGCAGGGCTGGCTGCACCCTCCGCTGTGGCTCGGTGGGATGCGAATGGCGTGGGACTAGGGAGCTGAGGCCCAGCCAACTGAGTGTGAAGCCTCCACGACGTCCAGGCCTGCTCGGTGGCCCCCATCCATATATCACGCGGCGGCCCGCCGAGGATGGGTCGTCGTCGGAACAAACACCTGCATCTACATTGCCACTGGCCTTCTCCTGCGGGGCCTAGAGGCGTCGGAGAGGCGTCGGCGCCTGGCCTTCCTTGCCGGTCTTTGAAGGTATGGCAGATCCTCCTGGAGGTAGCGGTCCCCCCCTCACATTACCGCACATCTGGCAGCTTGGCTCCATGGCCCCCAGGGCGGCGGCGCTGTGCTCCCCCTAATGACACTCCCAAGTCCATCAGCAGTGGGAGGCCCGACGTGATGCCAGCCCCCCTCTTTCATGAAGGCTCTTTACTTCGCCGTGACTACACCAGGTGGCCTGGGGGGCTATAAAAGGACTGTGGCTCCGCCCCTCCCCCCTTTGTCTTGGCCCTTACTGCCAGAGAAAGGTGCTAGTTAGTGAATCGTGCTGAGGGCCTGGGGAGGGCTGACTTAGTGGCCTCCAGTATTCAGCGGCATTGTGTGGCAGGATGGCATGGGGCCGAGCTTGGAAGTGCCCTGGTGGTGGGACCGGACTCTGAGGGGACCTAATGCTTCACTGGCTCCTAACGCCTTATCTGAGGCCCAGGCTGTTGCACCCTCCCACTGCCTGTTGTGACTCTGGGGGTTCTCCCTTTGCGGCTCCCCTTGGAAACAGATGCTTTGCTGGTCCCTGCTGGTGAGCTCTGTGCTGGCGATTTCTTCTGGTGCCTCACAGGTTGGAACGCTCCATGCTCCCTTTGGACTAATTACCTGTCCGTCGCCCTTGCGCCCTCGGAGCCCACCTCAGCCTCCAAGATGACCACTGCCAGGGCTAAGAAGGAGCGTACGATCAAGGACATGCTTGCTAAACCCCCACCCCAAGAGCGCTCTCTGCGGAACCTTCGGCACCGGAGGGAGGCTTAGATGGGGAATCCCCCATCACTCGCTCCTGTATTGATGCACTTTTCCTGTCGCTGAAGGAGGACCACCAGCTTATCAAGAACGACCTGGCTAAGGACTTGCAGGCCGTCCCGCAGGATGTCTCAGAGATTGGGGACTGAGTGGACTCCTTGGAATCCATCGACACTGCTAGGGGTGAAGAAATTGAGTTCTCCGCCAAGAAATAATTTGCCTCTCTGATAGACAGATTGATTTACAGACACATGCTGAAGACCTGGAGAACAGGTCAGACGCAACAATGTGAGGATTCAGAATGTGCTGATCTCAGTGGAGGCAGGAAATGTGTAAGGGATCTCACCTGGGTTTTCTGCAGGAGCGTCCAGGAACCGAAGACCGGTCCACAACTTCCCACCAACACCCACGTGACTATCAAACACTAGATCACGAGTGTGCTTGCGGGGAAGCAGGGAAACAAAACAAGGAAAGGTTGGGGAAGAATCTGTGAAGCGATACCCTCTACTGGCGGTGAATGAATCCCTTCCACTGGCTGGTTTGGCCCTTGACAGGAAATGAAAGAAAAAGAAGAAATTACAAAGGTAGAAAAAATGGAAATAGATGTGTACAGGAAGAACGTTCTTACAGAATAACTACCTAACTCTTCCTCTGTGTGCAGAATCTATAAGTCGAGGGGAAAGCTGACTTGTAGTCTTGGGCTCAGGTATGATGGGAGGATCCTATAATCATGGAAAACAGGAAGACCTTTAGGCTTATAAGCTGGATAATACCCTTATAACTCCCCTCCTAAACCTCTTCTCACCATTAGTACATACAGGGGTATTGCAAAGGATCAGTCCTTGTGCCAGAACAGGGCTTCTTCACCAGAACTAAAAGTCACACAAAAGGGAAATAACCAGTAACCATTGTGGCTTTAACGTGGAAAGATATAAGCAAAAGCAGCGCTATGCGCTGTTACCAGTTTTTGAGGATGGGTTCAAACTGGATAAGAGGCTTCGTGAAGTAGATGGCCAGAGAACAGGATAAAACGCTCCTACTTGGAAAGCAATATCTAAATAAAAACGGGGGAAAAGCAAAGAAACGGGCGGAACTCCAGAACCCCTAGGACCACCAAAGCACCAGCGGAACCGGCCAGCCTAAGTCCGGCCGGCCGACGGAACATAAGTCTGGCCGGCGGGCGGGCGGAACCAGACAGGGAACAGTCCGGCCGGCCCCGTGGTTATTCAAAGGGGAGGAGTCCGGCTACGGGGAGACTGCAAACGCGGGGAAAATAACTAGGAAAACCGGGCGCCTGTAGCATGACAGCAGTGCTGTACACAAACACGGCGGCGGTAAAACGGAATCAGGAATTCAGTAGATCCAAAGAAATGCAGAGGGTCGGAAGACAGGTAGTCCAGGAACACGGACGTGACGGGTCGCGGCAAGGCTAGAACGCAAAGCGGTGCGTTGAGGGAAAGTCAGTCTCTTAAGCCTGCCTGACCTCCTCGCGCAAGCGCGTTGCCAAGCTGCCATTTTGCAGGCTACGGGAGCAATCATGACAAAATGTTGAGTAGTTCGTCTACGCCCTCTACGCACAGATCTTGGAGGATGTACCCGTCTCTGAGATACGCCTTGACGGTGTGCACCGGGTCGGGCTCCCCCGTGCCTCCAATAGGCCCCCACCAGACATCCTGGCCTGTGTCCACAGCTTCCCCATGAAGGAACATATCCTGCGAACTGTCCGGGGGTCCGATTCCATTAGCTTTCGGGGTCACTCCCTCCAACTGTTTCAGGACCTCTCTGGTGTAACCCTCCAGATGCGGCGACAATTCTGCCCAGTGACATTGCATCTTCGCAGCCTTGGCATCCCCTATTCTTGGGGCTACCCTTTCCATCTACTTTTCGACTGGGAAGGTCAGACTTGCCAGAACCTTTCGCAACAAGCAGCATATGCCCTCCTTAAGATCGCACAGCCAGAATCTCAAGCTGGGAGCTTGGATGAGCCAGGGGCGGGAGGTGGGTGCTGGGAGACGCAGCAGAGGAGACGGAGTAGCAAGAAACTTTCAACGTCTAGCCCGAGATCATCATCCAAGAACGCAAGGCAGTCCTGGAGAGCATTACCGGAAGGTCCTCGGTGGGAAGGACAGACTGATCCTACAGGACCCATTTCCAGGGCCTCGGAGGCCTGTTGGTTGCAGTTTGGGCCTCAGGGCTGAGTAGCGCTCGGACTGACTATGGCCATGATCGACCCCATCCGGACCTTTCCTCATCGGTAGTAGGGAACCCCTTTCCAGGGCCTATCCCCCCAGAGATTCGATTTTTCTTACTGTTTGGTCATGTTTGTGGGGGTTCTTTTTATGTCTTTTGTTTCCACACCAAGTACCTCTGCACTGAGCACTGGTGCTTGACACACCTACGGACACCTCAGGTTACGCTCTGTGGGTTTCAGGGTACTCATGGGGTACCTTTGCTGAGAGGGAAGACTGAGGGCTAGGCCCCTTGACATGGTATACTCTCTTTCCCTTAGTATGGTGCCCCATGGTTGTCTGAAGGTTCTCTCCCTTGACGTAAAGGGCCTAAACAATCCGGTTAAATGGAGGCCCATCCTCCCGTTTCTAGAGAATTCAGGGGCAGATATCTGTCTCATGCCAAAGACTCACCTCCTGACTGGGGACGCACACCGGCTTAAATCCAGGAAATTCCCGCAATAATTCTTTTTCTCCTCTGGCCATAAGAAGGGCGGGGTGGCTATCCTTTTTTCCCACTCCTTTAGGGGTTCCATTGGTCCAAAACTGGCAAAACTCAAGGGTCGCCTTTTGGCATTTGACATTGGGCACCATTTATACCCTGAACGAGAGGCAGTAACGTTTTATTTGGGACGCTCTGGCTTATTCACTGCTTTCGCATGACCGCCTCATACTAATAGCAATGGCAATCTCAATCTGTTCATGGGCAACCTCATGGGCCGTTCGCCCCACAGGGAGGGTGGGGCGGGGGCCTTCTGGAACGCAGGCATTTCTTGGTTGAAGGCAGCTGGACTTGTAGACCTCTGAAGGGTCCACCACCCAAACTCTAGGGACTTCACTTTCTTCTCTCATGCACACTGGACCTACACTAGAATTGATTACTTCATGGGCTCTCAGGACTTCCTTAGGCTTTCTACTTCAGTGAAGATTGATCCGCACACCCTCTCTGACCACTCTGCGCTTGTTTTGGAGTTCAGACCCCCCTTCCACCAACAGGCTAGAAGACAGTGGAGCTTACAGGAGACCTCGTTAAGCAAACCAGAGACCCAGGGGAAGATCAGGAAACTTATCACTGACTATCTAGCCACTAATAACACCCCGGAGGTTCCTCTGGCTGTTGTTTGGGACGCAATGAAGGCTGTTGTCAGGGGAGAATTTATCTCCTTGGCAGCTGCTGACAATAAGGACCGGAAATGGAAACGGGCAGGATTCCAATCTAAAGTTAGGGAGTTGGAGGGGATTCATCATCGCACAGGAGTCCCAAGAGTGTGGCGCCAGGAAACAGTTGGCGGGGTGACCTTAGACAGGGCAGAATTCAGCTTGCTTCACCTCAAGCATTTGTATTATCTTAGTGGTAACAAAAGTGATAGGCTGTTGGCTGCTAAATTGCATGCCCAACGCTTAGCTAACATAATATGAACGTTACGGACAGAGAGGGGTACTGACCTTACAGAGGACGATTCCATTGCTGAGCACTTTAGACTCTTTTATTCCTCCCTATACATCTCACAGACCACCTCATCCAACGATATTACTGACTATCTGCTTACCTCTACTGTTACTAAGCTCACTGATGACTTGGCGTCATCACTCGACTTCCCTATTAGAGTGGAGGAAGTTGTTTCGGCATTAGCCATACAGAAGCTGCTGAAGTCCCCTAGCCAAAATGGGTTTCCCGCCGGGTTTTATAAGACCTTCTGCCCTGACCTTGCCCCAATCCTGACCAACTTTTTCAATTTCATAACTGACTCTGGCTCTCTTCCAGCGTCCCTGCTGGATGCTACCATAACCATTATCCCAAATCCATGGAAAGACCCCACACTTTGTGCGAACTATCATCCAATTTTGCTTCTTAACTCTGACTCTAAACTCTTCACAGGAATACTGGCATCTTGCCTTAACCTTCTCATGCAGGGCCTCATACACCCGGTCCAGGCCGGGTTTGTTCCACACAGACTCTGCACAGACAACACCAAAATACTTTTACATGCCATCGACAAAGATCACCGTAAATGAGGCTTCAGTATGTTGCTTACAGTGGATGCGGAAAAGGCCTTTGCTCGGGTCCACTGGCCTTTTTTCACTGCACACTGGAGCATTTTGGTTTTGGGGAATGCTTTTGGTCCTTGGTTTTAGTGCTTATAAGGCACCACAGGCGTCTGTCAGAGTCAATGGGTGAGTTCTGAAAAGTTCCTTATTGGTAGAGGCACTAGGCAGGGCTGTCCCCTATCGCCCTTTTTGTTTGCTTTATAAATGGAGCCATTCGCCCAGCACATCAGAGACCATGGCCGGATTAAGGGGATCCCCATGAAGGGGGGAGCACCGCATTAGCCTATACGCAGACAATGTTATGGTCATGCTAGACTCTAGTCCAAAGAGCCTCTCTGGGTCTCATAACTTGAGCACACTGCTTATTGCAGAGAACAGAGTGGGGTTTATGCCTCTCTGGTGCCTGTTACTATCTTTGCATCTGCGTGACCGAGACCCAGTCCTATCTGTGACCCAGCAGTCACAATATGGGTAAGCCCAGGGAAACTGTGCCCAGCAAGGTAGAAGAAATATGAAAGGGGTGGTAACGTGTTACGAGTGTACAGGCATCGATTCTGGCTCGTTCTGAGAAAGTAGAAGAGGGGTTGACAAATCCAGTAGTGTTTTTGTTGAGCATCATCCAGCAGTGTTACCAATATGACCCCTCTATGGACCCATGCCTTGCTCAGTTGGGTCGGTCTAGAGCTGACACTTTGTTTATTCGCCTTGACATTGTATGTGCATCTGGCATCTCTCCAAGAAGTGTCTCACAGCAAACAAGGAAGACTAGCAGCTCCGCGTGGGAGATAATTAACAATCTTTCAATTATTTACCCCCAGCCTGTTTCCTGTATGCGGCAATAACGACTAATGTACCCCTTTTCCCCAGGTGTAGCTGAGTCATCTAACCAACTAAGGTCCTCTATTGGTTACAATCTCAGGGCCAGATGTAGGTAGGATTCATTTACCGAATCTTAATTACCGAATTTTACCGATTCGGTAATTAAGAATCGGTAAATATGAAGGGGGGACATGTAGGACCATCCAGATGGTTTTTTTACGGAATCGGTAAAAATCTGTATTTACCGATTCGGTAAATACCGACCGGTAATGCCCATTCATTCCTATGGGCTTTGAAGCCCATAGGAATGAATGGGCATTACCGATTTGGTATTTACCGAATCGGTAAATACCGAATTCCACAAGGGTGCAGGGGGTGTCACTTTCCAACAGTGAGGGAGGACCTAATAATTATGACAAGAAGGGTTGGGTGGATTGGACCTAATAGGAAAAGTATCGAGGGGGACTGTGTTACTATAAATGTTAAAGACCCCCATGTAGCAGGTGAGAATCTGTCTAGGTCTCCATGCCTGGTAACAATCCTAATAACATAGCTCTTCTGCCCTGGGGTATTTCTATCACCACATGCATCACTCTTGCAGGGTGCTAGCCCTCGCTCCACCTTCCCAATTTCCAGCGGCTGATTGTCAACCTGCGGTTCCTCATCCAAAAGATTTATGGCACTAAGCGAGCTACAGGTAATAGAATGACATAACATCATTGGGGATTCAGCCAATCAGGGGGAATGGGGTAACCAGACAGTAGTTAAAACAATGAATTACTAAGGACATTACTTTGTGTAATTTATTTAACTACTCTCTGATTTCCCTCCCTATATATCTTTTCTATTCTCACGAGCACAATCCATTTCCAACACTCCCCCTGGAGCAACCCACTTTTCTGTTTTGGAACGTTCCTGACAGTGATCTGTTATAATAACTGTGAGATTAAACAGTCACTAATGAAGCTATTTACGGTGCTTGTGTGTCTTTTTGAGGATATGCTTAATTGAATTGAGGAACTACTAGGGTACACTTATGATGTAACTTGAGTTCTATGTGTACCATGTTCATAGATTTTGACTTAATGAATACCTTCCTAGGAAAATTAGTCTAGCATCCCCACTACCAGCATCAGTGGGACATAAAGGAGTATCTTTTTTACATCATGGAACATATTTGGTTTTAAAAACAAGCTAGATACCCCAGGGTGAGTCTATAGTACCTCCACTTCTCATGTGATTTGTCTTCAGGAAACCTGGGATGTAGTCCCCTACTACGTTGAAGGATTCTCTTCTATTTGTAAGCCCACTGCTCCATCATTATCAGGTTGGCCAAAAGGTGGTCTTTAAATTCCAATTTCAAATGTGTTACCTGCTGTTATTAGGAGATCCTCTACTGCCTCACCCTATTACAAGCTTGTTTGACTGTCCTTTTCAGGCAGATCTCACCTGGTTTTAATTAATTTTTATAATAATATTTTTGATTCCACATGTAGTGAGGTTGTTACTTCTTTAGAGGCGGATTTAAATATATTTTTACAAACCAGTTCTTCAAATTGTTTTGTTTTATTAACATGGGATTTTAATATACAGACATGTATGCTTGCTGCTAAATTGGTGTGGGGTATAACCCGTAAGCAGGTGACGGAGTCCCTCACTTTTTACTTAACTTCTATGGGTACTCTCTCAAATCCCTAATTTTTAAGTACGATTGATTATTACTGGAGAAAATTACCAAGGAAATGAAACGCCGACTTACACGTATACGCTGAATATGTTGCTCTGACCGGTTTGATGCTGATCGTACTTTTAACACATAATTAGGAAAGGCCACACACCTTTATGGCTAAGTCAACATAGTGCAAAATCACGACAACTGGAATTTTCCCTATTTTATGAATTTGAAAATTACTAATTGGCTTTACGCTATAATCCTACAAGAATTAGCCTTGACGAAGTCTGTGGTTGTTACCACGAAAGACGAAACACGTGTTGGCTAGGTTTGGAGTTGAAGATCAACATTGAATAAGGATATTAAATGAACCCTCTATTTCACTTGTATTTCTATTGTGTGCTCTCATTGAACTGTTTGTTTCCTATGTATGCCTGTAAAGCGCTCTGATACCTTTAAGGGTCTTGTTCGCGCTATATAAAACCTTCAAAATAAATTTAAAAAATAAACATTATGAGAAGATTGCGACGACTTTGATTTATTTTGAACATTGATTAGTGTTGGAATTTAGCTCAGGATATACCTGTTTGTTTTTTAAATAAATTACCAGATCCCTTTGTTTATTGGTAGAGGAGCCAGTATGACTATTGATCATTTTAGTCTTCCTTTCAACCAGGAACCTTGTTATCGATCATGGAATAATACCAAGTGCACTAAGTGACCATAAGCCGCTAGTTGTCTCTTGTTATTGTAGACTGAAAAGCAGAGGGTTAGCTCCAAGACTGCTAACATGGATGCCATAAGTAGACGGGGATAGATCCTCCAGCTGTGCTCCAGAAGCTGTTAATTACTAATGAACCAGAGTTTAAGTATTGCCTGGGTGACAAGGTAGATATGTTACTCATTTTTGCATTTGAAGCTATTACTAGGCCACTTAATGCTTTCTTAACCCAAAAGCCTAGACACCCGGCCCATAACAAAGCACGATTGGTTTCATCATTCATACATTCAGGATGCTAAAGTGCTGCAGACAGCACTGCACAGCTCACCAAGGGAGCAAACTGTCTTCAAAATACTTGATAGAACTACAACTCAGCTTCAGGCAATAGTAAGTAGGCTCTCAGGGTAAAGACTTGGGCAAATTTAACCCAGGCAATCGAGGCCAATGATGCCACTCTGTTTTGGAATACTGTTAATGCCCCATTGCTGAAAGGTGAAACAGTTCCAGAGCTCACTCTGCATGTCCCCCCCATACATTGGTTGAGCATTATTCAGACATTTTTGGCTCTCTAGCGAGTGACACAGAGCCGATCAGCAGCTGAGTTGTTAAGAGTCCTCTAGAAACATCCCTGGAGGAAGTTATTTTGGCCTTCGACAACAGTGTAGGGGTAAATTGCCCGGGGCAGATGGTTTTCTGGTTGATGCCTTCAAGGCTGTGGGAGAACTCTGGGGCCCTCATTTTCTTGACATAGTTGCAGAGAGTATGATTTCCCCTAGCTGCGCTGACTCTATTATAGTATCCATCTTTAGGAAGGGGGATAGATCAGATCCGAAGTGCTACCTCGTTATTTCATTACTGGATTCTTCTGCCAAACTAATCAGCAGGGCTCTCCTACAAAAATTGGAGCAGTGGGCCACCGATAACTCTTTCCTGTCAGGAGCCCAGTTTGGTTTTAAGAAAGGGTTAGGGGACCTTAAAACAGTGTGCCAACCTGGACCTTCTTTTCTGGAAATCTACAAAGGTCAAAGCTGGCTCACTATCTTTAATTTTGCTGACCTTAGTAGTGCCTTTGATTTGATAGATTTGGCTCAAGCTGGGAATGTACTCACTCCTTTAAAGTCAAGAAGGGAATAAGGAAGGGTTATGTTCTGGCTTGTTCCTTTTTGCCCTTTACATCAATAGGGTTGATGATGCTCTCAGGGCTCTGCAGGCCAACGCGCCTATTGTCGCCCGCCGGTTGGTCCCTGTGGAACTTTCCGCCAGTGGCGCAGTTTTGATGTCAAGAACACCGTCGGCCTGCACAGACTATGGACACCTTTGTCGATTTTATGGAGAGGAGGAAATTGAAGATCATTATTACCAAAACCTGTACGAGAACATATGGTAAAAAGAACTAGAGGAGCAGAAGCATCCATATCACAGATTCCCTGATTATAAGGATCAATACATTCAATTATTTGGGTATATCGCTTGCCAGCAATGGCTCATGGGTCAATCACATACAAAGTGGTAGGCTAAAAATAAGTGGGGTCTGCATGGGTGTCTTTAGATCTTCAAGGAAGCTCAGTAGTCATCCTACTAGAGAAATAATAAAAATATATGAAGCCAAAGAACTGGCTGATGGCTTGTATGGAGGAGGCATCTGAGGATATGTTCTGAGTGGCTCTTTACAGACAGAGGAGAATGCCTTCCTCGAGCATCTGCTAAGAATCCCTACCTATGTCTCAACATGCATTACCCATAATGAGGTGGGACTTAGCTATCTAGAGCATTTACTCTTACTAAAGCCGATCTTGCTTTGGCGGTCAATTTGAGCTAAGCCTGAAATGACCTTTACTAGATCTATCATCATGGATTGTCATACACTTGACCATGTTTTGAACATTCCTTGGCTCTTCTATATTAATGATGTGCTAAAGAAGTTTCATGACTCCCTCATAATTCAATCCCCATCCAGTGTGATGGACCAGCATAAATGTGATTTTAAAGACCTTTTTTAGGCTCCAGATTTGGAAATAGGGCACTGGTGGAGGGTAGGAAACCTATGGTCAACCTATACATGTCAATTTCATCCGGGGAAGGCTTCCAACTGTATTAGTCTATGGGCTTGTGTTCTCACCAGGCTTCGAAAATTGAATTGTGCACTTCCTAGTCTCCTTTCCAGTAATGACACAACGACATAGCGATATGACCCCCGTGCTCATGACCATGTTTTGAACATCCCTTGGCTCTCCTATATTAATGATGTGCTAAAGAAGTTTAATGACTCCCTCATAATTCAATCCCCATACAGTGTGATTAACCTGCATAAAAGTGAGTTAAAAGCCCTTTAAGGCTCCAGATCCGGAAATAGGACACTTGTTGAGGGTAGGAAACATATGGTCACCCTATACATGACAATTGCATCCGGGGAAGGCTTCCAACTGTATTAGTCTATGGTCTTATGTTCCCAGCACCAATTTGTTCTAACCAGGCTTCGGAAATTGAAATGTGCACTTTCTAGTCCCCTTTCCAGTAATGAAACAATGACCTAGCGATGTGACCCCCATGCCCATGTGATGGCACTTTAAAGCTGAGCACTAAGCACTTTATTCTTTTTTGATATTTTATGATGGACTGCAATAATTTTATCTGAAACCGCTTTTCATTGCAAATAATGCCAGGTACCTCAAAGCTGCACTAAAATTCCTACATGCCTTGACGGACTCCTTTTTATTTTCTAGTATTGCTTCATTTATATGGGTTGAAGTACAAATTAGGAAAAGCATTTCTTTTCTAGCTTAATACGGAGCATACTCATTTAACGTATTTTATCATATTTTAGAAGCATATGATGAACTGAAGACACACTGTCAAGAATCGTCCTTCTAGGGACCATTAACTGAAGTTCTGGGGGCCCTCCAAATCTGCTGCCTATCAATCAATCAATTATTTGTATAGCATGGCTAATCCCTCTGGGGGGTATCCAGGTGCTGTGCTGAAGGTATACGGTGAAGACCCAAGTCTTGAGTTCCTTCCTGAAGTCGTTCAGCGAGGGAGAAGTGCGGAGGTGTGGGGGTGTTCCAGGGTTTGGCGGAGAGATGGGAGAAGGAGTGTCCTTCAGAGTGGCGGATATGCTGTGTCTGAGTGAGCACAAGGTGTGTGGAGCGGGGGTTTCTGGGGGTTGGTGGACAATCAGGCGGTGGTTCATGTAGTCTGGTCCTTGGTTGTGGAGGGCTTTGTATGCGTGGGTCAGGAGTTTGAACTAACATCTCTTCTGGATGGGGAGCCAGTGAAGGTCTTTCAGATGCTGGGTGATAAGTGCCGTCTTGAGCAGGTTGAGGAGCAGTCTGGCTGCCGCATTCTGGATTTTCTGGAGTCTTTGTATGAGTTGGGTGGAGGTGCCGGCATAGAGTGTGTTGCTGTAGTCAAACTGGCTGGTGAGGAGGGCCTGCGTCACAGTTTTCCTCATGCTGATGGGGATCCATCTGAAGATGTTGTGGAGCATGCCGTTCATATAGAAGAAGGCCGAGGCCATGGTGTTGACCTGATGTTTCACTGAGAGTTTGCTCTCCATTACGATGCCGAGGTTTCAAGCATGGTCCTTCGGTGTAGGTATGGGTCCGAGCTCCGTTGGTCGCCAGGAGTCATTCCAAAAGGGCAGTATGGTTGCCGAAGATCAGAACCTCCTTCTGTCCATGTTGAGTTTCAGACAGATGCGATAATCTTCATGCAGTTGTGGCAGTTGGTTTTTGTCAAGGTGGGGTTTGTTGAGAGTGAGAGGAGGAGTTGAGTGTCATTGGCGTAGGAGAGGATGTTGATGTGCAATCTGACAATACCTGCAAGTAGAGTCATAAAGATGTTGAAGAGGGTAGGGCTGAGCTGAGGGATGAGCATTGGGGGACTCCGCAGATGGTGTGCTTGGGTTGCGAGGTGAAGGGAGGGATGTAATGTATGTTGTATACATCCCCCGTATTGTTCTAAATATTGAGAATTGTAGTAGTATTGAAGTATGCACTGTATTTTATTACCACAAAGCAATGGTCCGGGCATTAGTTAATAGCCTTTTATTAATAATGGTGTATTATTGTTCTTTTATGGTCCACTTGTTTGCCCTAAATAAAGCCTTTAAACAAAACCGAGTCTCCTGGGCATACACAACACCTGCTTCCCCTGGAAAAGTGGCCTCCTGGCAGCAATTTGCCTTTAGTGGTACAGGCTACAAAGAAGGCACGGGAAGCACTCTGGCTGGGCTACGAATATTACAAGTAGCACATCTGTATCAACTGAAACACCTTAAGCCAGGTAACAGGAATAAGTGCTTAACACCTTGCAGGAAAGCAGTAGTTCACACAGTTTGAAAGGTCTAATAATACAATGTGAGACCTAAACCACAAACAGCACCATAGAAAAGTCAAAAAGAGAGGTTAGAGAAAAAGAAGGAATAGATACTGTGAAGGATTTCCATTGTTTGAAGTCTGTGGTTTAAATGGGACTTGCAATGTGTGAATTGTAAATGTTTTTGCTTTACATGATTAGTAAATAAAAGACAAAAACACAATAAAAGCCTCAATGTCTTGATGTAGAATGAGGTTCCCTAGTACTTGTGTGGTAGAGGAGTAGAGTACAGAATGTTTAAATCTCAAACAAAATCGACTTAAAACACTAATTCTATAAAACTATGGGAGCATGAGGTGCACACTATTACTATTCTAATGTATGTACTTGTTTGTTTAAGAGGAATTGTGTGCCATCAAGGGTAGTCTCAAACCAATGGCCAACACAAAATGCAAAAGTGATTCAAACACATTCAAAAGAATGGACAACAGCTTGAGGAATATCTATTCTATTAATGGACATGAAGAAAGATCTAAGCTTGAGTAAATGCTTTTTACCTTTCAGGGTTAATTTACATCCAGAATATGAGTATATTCAATTTCCACTGGAACGAACATGCTGTATGTGAGGTGTGAAGCAGCAGGAGTTCCCCAGTAACAGTGTTAACCATTCTCATCCCTTCAGGTCAATCAACCTTGCCGCTGATTCGTAGGGTATTTTGAGAGAAAGCATCAATATTGCTTAGTGAGCTAACCACCGTTGCTAGCGTCTGTTTGAATCCTGGTAAGGCCAACTAAGCCGTTCATACTTCCTAGTTCTAAGAGAAATTCAGTACCACTGATCGGGTAAAGGCTGCACCCATTATTGACAGCGTTTAAAAAAGGCCTAGCCCTCTCCACTCAATGTCAAGTGTGAAAAGTGTTGTACTTGGCCTACTGTCCAGAGCCATAGAAGGATTATCTCTAGGACACCAGTTGCAAATGACCTCAACCACCATGGTTGGGGCCCAGTAACTCCTGTCTACCCTGGGGACCTTGAATGGGGACTGACAACTTGTGGACAGGAAAAAAACTTTCTTGGGCATGTACATTGACCATGATTAGATCTTGCTTCCTTTTGAGAGGATTGGAACTCCCAACCATTAGGTTGTCACTGCACTAGCTTTGCTAGAACTGAAAACTCTACAAGACTCCGTATGAATTTAGTAAATGTAGGCAACATACAGAGGAAATACAATTATCTTGGAATTCATCGATATGGTATTGACACCATCACGATCATCATCTTTATTTCGGCTCAAAAGAGCCATAAAAGTACACAATAACACAGCACATACAAAGGAAAAATAATAAAATAAACACATGATAAGAACATACAATTCACATAAAAAAGAAACATTCAGCAGCAGCCAACATTCCTGAGCGAAGTTATAAAAACCTTCATAAAAACATAATTAGGATCACAAAGTTTACAATTAATAAAAGGAAACACAGAGATACCCCCTTGTCCTAACAGCATCACAGATGGGCAGCCTCTAACAGTAGCCTAAACTAAGCTCTCAGTGGCCCAACTGTGCTATCGGGCAGCTAAAGTAATAATCTGAATGTGGGTTCCCCTCATATCACTAGGTTTTACAAGTGTGTTAAAGTGCACAGTGTAAAAAGGTAGTAAAAGTGTAACCAATATAGTCTAGTATTTACAGGTCACAGCTCTAAAAGGCGCTTGCCCCCAACAACGTTTTGTGTAATATATCACATTGAATGGAAAAAGTTGGAATCTGAATATACAACACTGGGCCTAGCATGTGACTAACATATTCTTAAAGGTAAATGTCAGTTCTCTAAGTGGAAGAGCTGGCAAAGAGAGATGATCCAACGTATGCGCTGCTTAGCATAAACAGTACAAGAGAATAAGACATGTTCTTCATTTTCAATATTTGGACATCCCAGAGGGCATAAATTATTGTTGGCCATAGCAGAGATTTTATTCCATGTGCCAGTGAAGACAGCCAGTGGGAGTATTCCAAGTCTTAACTTAATAAACAAAGATATCACTGAAGAGACACTCAGAAAATCTTCAAAGTGGGACTCACACTAGGTGGATAAATAAAGATCAGATAAACTACCTGCAGGAACAATGGAAATCCTATTGCAGAAAACGATGTTCCAATGACATGATTTAACAATTTCATGGGCATTCTTGGGCATGGAAGAAGAATTCTGACAGTATGCAGAAAGGCAACGCTTGAACAGCCAGGTTTTGATGTGAGATACCCGGGGATCAGGAGGCCCGGGCGATTGTCGATTATCTCACTGACATAGTCTCTATATGGGGCAACGTCCTCATTTAGTATTGTCTATTATAAGATCGGTTTCAGACAGACTACATTAGCGAGGTATGTAAGGTTTAAGTCAAACCTCAGAGGAAGTGAAAGAGTGCTTTTTGGTAATCTCATAAGAGATTTATTAAAAGTGTTTTTACGAATATCTAACTGATTGAGATTGCAGCCCCGTATAGCACTGCCCTACAAGCTTGGGTCTTATAAATTTCAACCACGAGAAAATTGGATAAGAAGCTGCCTTGCTGATGAATCCTAATAGTAGTAAAAGACTTTTGACATTTTACAGCTCGGCATGGATAGCACTGTGCTAATCCTATCCTTAAAAACTTTCTGTAGAAATGGCAAAATACTTTGGCCCTTTCTATCTCAACGTGGATGGCATTGTGCTAATTCTATGCTCAAAAATATTGATAGAAAAGCACACATTTGAGATGCGCAAATTCAGAGTGTCGCTGGTGTTGTAGGGTGCTGTACATAGGAGCTGTTCAAGACCTAAGCTTGGGAACTATTCAGAGTAATCTGCTTCTTTTATGCATAATTTATGCAGCAACCTATCCTTAAAAGGGTATTGTTTTGACTTATACTAAGTACACCCTTGTGTCTGGACAAAGCTAAACCTCGCTGAAGAGCTAGAATGATAGCAAAACAGATGTCAAGGGTTGCTTTTGTTCATTTCAGGTTGCCTTGGATGGTTTTTAACCAATCCAAAGCTGTAATACAGGGCCTGGAGTGGCAAAAGGTTTATGTAATTTTACAGTTTGGCACGAATAGCACTAAAACTAATCCCAATGCTTAAAGACTGTGCTGTTGAAATGGCAAAAGACGTTGTCCCTTTCTATATTGGTGTGGATGTCTGTGTGCTAATTCTATGCTTAAATACTTTGATGGAAAAGCAAACATTTCAGGTGAGCAAATTCAGAGTGTCGCTGGTGTTGTAGGGTGCTCTACATAGGATCTGCTCTCCACCTAAACTTTGGAACTAACCAGAGTTCTCTGCTTCTTTTATGCATAATTTATGCTGCACTTTATGCCCCACATATACATACATGCATAAATATACATACATACACATACATATACCTATACAGCTATATATAATTTAACAGAATTCATTAAAAAAATGTTTTAATTTACTGTAATAAAAAAAGCATACATATAATATATTTTTAAATAAAATATAAATAATATTAGAACACAAGTACAAAAAATGAAAAAAATTATAAACATATTACAATTGTTTAAAAAATCTATGTATAAACACATGATATAAAAGTAAACAAACAAACAAATAATACTAATATATTTTAACCCAAAAAGATGGTTCCGGTTGATGGTAAACGGAGGCAAGATGGCGTCCGCATGGCGGACGTTTCTGTGAGCAGCTCCTGGTTACCTCGCTTTTCCCGTCTGTTCCATGGAGGAGGATGCAAGGCGGTAATGGTGGCACCAGCAGCAGTGTTGGCTGGAGTGGATTGGGGCTTCACTCTGAGTGTTTCTGCTGCCCATACGGAAGGTTTTTTGAAGTCGGGACAGTAAAAAGGAACCGCCGCGCTCCTCGCTGTAAAACTAGCGAAAACGGCAATGGTAGAAGGGGAGTTGCGTCCGGACTTCAGCCTCACCTGAGTCGGCTTGCTGACGGCTGCTAATGGAGTCTACTGCTGAGCTCGCGGCCGGGCTTGGAAAATCCTAATATCGAAAGCAGTGAAAGCAGCGGAGTATTTAACCTTTACTGTTGTGGAGAGGCAGCATCTTCTGTTAAATCTGTTGCTATAAAGTTACTTTCTGATAAATTCTGATAAATTCTTGCTACAAAGACATTGATGCCAGGCTTTGAGCAGACTACGGGAGAGCGGCTCAGGTTACAAGGCTCCATTGAGTTCACGTCTAAAAGCACATTAACTTTTCATTGGATTTTTTCTGCTGGGCTTCATTATATTAAAAGAAGCAGCTGGACTCTATGAAATCTATTGTTGTCGGTTTTTCTGGGACACTATAGGTAGTCTGGCATGGCACCTAAAGTTGCGCGAGGTGGGAAAACAAGAGCCACTGGGGAGTCTGCGGTAGGAACACGTGCAGCACTCGCCGCCAAGAGCTCCAAAGAAATGTCTGGTGGGGCTGAGCACCTGGAGAGTACTGTACAGGACAAGGGCATGGTACAAGTGACACCCAAGATACCGCAGATTTTCCAAGTGGCTGCTGGTAAAAAAACTGCGACTTCTTTGACAATCACTTCAAAACCCAGTGTTCTTGACGTCCAGCCAGGGGGGGGTGAACAGACCGGTCTATCTTTTGAGGAGAGTCACTTGTCTTTGGAACATGTTGAGCCACTGCAGGCTGATTTAGACATTGTTAATGAGCCTGTATTAATGGATGATAATGGCATTATCAGTGACAATAGGAATGAACCCACCAGTAGTAAGGAAAGCGAGTTTTATTCACTTTCAGAGCACGCAGAGGAGTCTGATAAGGAAGGAGATTTTCAACTGCAGGAAGAAGGGTTTGGAGACATGACCCCTACAACCATGGATGCAAGCCATACCAAGAATTCTTCTTTGGGGGGCGGATGACAGAAACGCCTGATTGGGAGATCTCCAGAGGGGAGCAGTCATTGCAAAACACAGTTAGACGGCTGGCAAAAACGTGTAACGATTTTACCGAGAGGATGGCAGAAGTGGAGACTCGCATATCACTCCTAGAAGATCAGATGGTGGTTCAAAAAGACGCTGTCGCAGATATAAAAGCCAATAAGGACGATGTGCACGATAAGCTAGTGGACTTAGAAAAACGTCTGCGCCGTAACAACCTGTGTATTTTAGGGCTGCCAGAAGGATTTGAGGGGCAAGATGTGCGAAAATTTGTAGCTGAGCAGTTTGAAGAGGCGCTGCCTGAGCTGAAAGAATGGAATTGACCGCAGGAAATTCAACGGGCACATAGATTTCTGTTTCGGCAATGGCTAGTAAGGAGTGGACAAGCAGTGCAACAACCGCGGGCTATTTTGATTTCCCTCAATAATTTCTTGGCTAGACAGGCATTGTACGATCTGGCTAGACCAGATAAGAAGAGAATTGGTAAAGGGACGCAATTCTTTGTGAGACCCGATTACTGCCACTCAACAGTGGAAAAGAGATGGCAGCTGCGGCAGCTGATTACTCCTTTCCAAGCAAAAGGCGTACAGGTGTTTCTACAACAACCAGCTACTTTAAAGACTGTTAATAAGGGACATATACGTTGTTTCACTTCGGTCATTACAGCCAAAGAATATCTTCAATCCTTGGGTTGAGGATAATTATACAGGCTAATGGATCTTGTATGTAGTGATATGACTTCTTTTCTTGCCACTTCCTGTGATTTTCTTTCTGTTTTTCTTAAGCTGCACATATAAGGATGCGGGAAAGGCGATCACCAAGTGGGCTATTCACCAAGCATCACAAGGGCGATTGGCCCTAAGGCCTCTTTGATGGGGGAGGGTCACAGGCAGGGGGGTGGGTGGGCTCTTTTGGGTGGTGGTGGTGGGGGGTGTAGAGGGCCACTTGGGGAGTAACAGGGTTGGGTGGCAATCTGCTAAAGGGTAAAAATGTAGTTCATAGCAAGTGCGGTAGGAATCTTAGAGTATATCTCTCGTATATATTGATGGCCATGACATACTCATATAGTAATGGCAGATGGGAGGCTGCGAATATGTTCATTTAATGTTTGTGGGCTGAACAATGTCCCAAAGAGGAAACGTGTTATCACTGAACTCCGGCTAATAAACCCTGATATTCTTTGTCTGCAAGAGACGCATGTTCCCTGGTCTAATCGTAGGATACTATCTGAGCTGGGATTTACATTGTTATCAACTTCGAAATAATCCATTATGAATAGGGGGGTGGCGATCTTGGATAATTGGTACGGGTAGATTGAGGGTGGATAATCTCGGGAGGTGGGCTATTACTGAGTGTATTGTAGGTACCAAGATTGCGCTTTGTGGAGAAGGAGCTTAGCGCGCACCCAAGATGGTCGCGTGAGCTTAGTGCTCCCGGACCTTCGCCACCTCCACCCACTATCCTGTACCCTATCCTGACTTAGAGGATGGGTTTTTATTGGCGCGGCCCTGCTGATCGTTTATCCGCTTTCAGACTTCGAATTGGATTCCGGGAGCCGAAGATATGGACTTTTGAACGTTTCCGGCCTGCTCCATGGTACTGCCCCGGGCTTGGTTTCTCTGCCAGCCGGACAGTAATTGAACAACAACGGATCATGCGAGTCTCCCTTGCCCGGTCTTCTACTTTCAGTTTCGTTTCTCGTGCTTCGACCTCTTTGACTTTGTCTTGATCGCCCTGGTTTATTGCTTTCTATCTAACCACGCATCACCGACTGGCGATCCGGCCTTTCACAACTCCTTGCCTGTGGTTGGTCCTCATCTTATTCTCCAAATTGTTGCGGGCGCATTGAGTGTAGTCATTCTTACTGGGCTCAGAATACCCTCCGGGGCGCACGACCTAAAATGGCCACCAAGCCTGAGGGAGAAAAACGCAAGACCAAACCGGCAGCACGAGGGGGTCCTGTGCAGTCTAATGTTATGGACAGGTATACCCTCGCCAAGGGCTCTCCGGGCGGATCGACTAAACCCCCGGCCGATCTTGGAGAAGAATCCCCGATGGGTGAAGATCTGTCATTGAGGGACGTCATGGGCGCCATTGCCGGGATGAAGGCCACACTGGGTCAACAGTATGAAGCCCTGGCCCACAAGTTGGACACGGTCGCAATCGATGTTACCCTGATCAGGGCTGATCTTGCGAAGACTAATGAGAAGGTCAAATCCCTTGATCTGAGGACATCTAGTCTTGTTACCGACGACTCCGATTTACAGGCAGAGGTCGGTAACCTGCGATCCGCCCGTGACTACCTCTCGACGCCTGGACGATTTTGAGGGCCGTGCACGACGGAACAACGTCCGTCTGATTGGTGTCCCGGAGACGGTGGAAGCATCATCGGTGGACCTGCTGGTGGAGGACTTAGTCCTGAATCATTTAGCGCCCAAGGGCCTCAGCAAGTTTTTTGCAGTAGAACGTGCACACAGAATCCCGGGTGGCCCGCCTAAGCTGGGAGCCACTCCGCGTCCCATCATTGCTCGGATCTTTAACTTTCGGGACAGGGATGCGATCCTGCAAGCTTCACGCCTATCTGGTCCTACGGCATATCAGAACACCGCAGTCAGTTTCTACCCGGACTTCACCCAGCAGGTTCAGAAACAGCGACTTGGATTCCAGGGGGTGAAAAAGAGACTGAGGAACAGAGATATGAAATATGCTATGCTTTTCCCGGCCCGGCTACCTGTGGTTTACAATGACCGAACATTTTTCTTCGATCATCCAGGGGCGGCCAGTGACTGGCTGGACACGCTGCCCCCGGGACGAGATCAATCTGATCATGCTGGACACTCCGGTGGAGCAGAGGGCGGCACGGTGGAACAGGAATAGGGGGCGAAGTCGGCTCCCGGACCAACGTATTGACTTTCGGCTGTGGTCTGATGCTATGCCGCTATTACTTGCTAACATGTTGTCTGATTGGGGTGTGGGTGGGGGTTGGGTGAGTCTTCCTCCTCTGGGGTTCTTTTTGTAGAATAGTTGTATGTTAGGGCGACAGGCACACTGCAAGTTGGGGTGGCTTTTGAGTCTTACGCAGGGGTGCGGGGTGGGGGGTGTGATGTATGAGGTTTCTTGGGAGCTGGGGGGTTGCAGTTTGCGTTTCTTTGTTTTTATCAAGGCATAGTATCGATGATCTTCTGTTTTACAGCGTCACGTCTGGTGTGGGGGGGATGGGAGTGGCCTCTGGGATGGGGGGTAGGGGGCTAAGATTACTGTGTTGGAACGTTAATGGGTTGGGAGATAGGATCAAGCGGGGTGTAGTTTTGCAGCTACTGCAACGTTTGTCCCCTGATGTGGTTTTGCTTCAGGAGACGCACTTGCTTGGCAATACGTGCCATGCAATGAATAGGTGTGGCTATCGTCTCATTGCGCACTCAGGTTTCACTTCTGGCTCTAGGGGGGTGGGCATTCTGGTTCAGAACTCCCTCCCTCTTGCTGTTGATGATATCATCCTGGATGATAGGGGACGATACGCCGCCATTGTGGGACGCTGGGAAGGGAGGGTTATCACCCTGCTCTCCATCTACGTACTGCCAGGCCTCCAGACTACTACCTATGCCGAGCTGGGAAGAGTGATCTTGGTAGTCCCCGAGGGTTTGCTTGTAGTGGGTGGGGATTTCAACTCTGTATTGTCTGGGATGTGTGATCGTTACCCTCCCCGTGAACTCGCGAAGTCTCAATCCTGGTTGGGGGACTTCCTGGAGGCTCTGGGGCTTACCGACTGCTGGCGCCTGCTTCACCCTGGGCAACTGCAATATACCTTCCACTCTGGGACCCACGGCAGTCTTTCGAGACTGGATTACGTGTTGATGCCCTCCTCCCAGGCGTCCCTCATAAGAGAGGTGAAACATCTCGCATGGGGTATTTCGGATCATTCCCCATTATGGTTGGTTGTGGACGCGCACATGGGGTCGGAGGGTAGGGTGGCCCCGATAAACCCATGGTATCTCCGTGATCCCAAGGTCAGAACGGAACTAATTAAAGCGATTGACCAATACTTTGCCGAAAATGTGGGCTCTGTGTCCTCTTCTGTCTCCTTGTGGGAAGCATACAAAACAGTTATTCGGGGCCAGGCCCTCTCCTTGATTGGCAATGTTAAGAGATGTAGGCGGGAGGAGGTTGTCCGTCTTGAAAATGAAATCTCCGTTCTTGAGGGGGAGTTGGAGTCCGAGGTCACCCCGGAGAGGCTGCACCTTTTGGGTCTGAAACAATTTGGATATAGGGCGCTGGTGACTGACGCAGCGAAAGAGATGGGCAGGGAACAGCAGGGACATTTGTATGATGTGGGAGATAAGGCAGGGAAATTGCTTGCTTGGTTGGATAGAAGGGAGTGTGCGAGTCGGGTGGTCCCTGTGATTGTTGATGTGAATGACGTGAGTATCACAGACCCTGCTGCTATTGTTGAATGTTTCGCTGATTATTTTCGGGAAGTATACTCCCCTGTGTCCGATAGACCTGAACATGACTCCCACTTGCTTCTGCGCGATATTTCGCTGCCATGCTTGTCCGACCCTGAAAGGGATCTTTTGGAGGCTCCGCCTACGGTTGAGGAGATCGCGACTGCCATCCGCTCGGTTCGCTCGGGGAAGGCCTCGGGCCCTAATGGGCTCCCCATTGAGCTTTACAAGCTCCGTCCGGATGTGATAGCACCGTATCTGCGGTCGATGTTTTTAGAATCACTGGAAACGGGCTCCCTTCCTCCTGACTAAAGATTGGCTTCCGTAGTGGTTATTCACAAGGAAGGTAAGCCACGTGACCGCTGCGACTCCTTCAGGCCCATATCTCTGATTAACGCTGAACCGAAGATCCTGGCCAAAGTGCTCGCCAATCGTATGGTTTCTGTCATAGGCGATCTGGTTCACCCGGACCAATCCGGATTTATACCACACCGCAACTCGGCGCTGAACCTCCGGCGCCTGCATGGGGTCCTTGCGCGAGAGGGGACCCTGCGTGAACCAGCCATCTTGGTGTCTTTGGACGCCACCATGGCGTTTGATACGCTGGAATGGCCATATCTTTGGGCGGTTCTTTCTAAATTCGGTTTCGGCCCCACTTTTATTAATTGAGTGCGATTGCTTTACACCGACCCTTTAGCCCAAGTGGTGGTGAACGGGCGTGTCTCGACCTCCTTTGCTCTCGGTAGGAGAACGCGCCAGGGCTGCCCTTTGTCCCCACTCTTGTTTGCCCTTGCTTTGGAGCCGCTGGCGGCCTGGCTGAGATGGGAGCCATCATTGAAAGGCATTAGATGGACTCCGGAGTTTGAAGATCGTATATCCCTATACGCAGACGATATACTCTTGTACCTTACGTCGCCTCGGAAATCGTTGATCGTCCTTTTCGACGTTTTGACTTCTTTCCGTAAAAATTCCGGTCTTGTCATTAACTGGTCGAAGTCTTGCGTCTATATCCTCTCCGGCGAAGCTCCTCTCCTGCCGCGTGGCTGTCCTATCCCGGTGGTGCTGGAGGGATTCAAGTACCTGGGAATCTTTATCACCTTGGACCCTGTGCTCCGTTATGACCGCAATTTGCTGCCCCCTCTCCTGCGCCTCCGTGCTGATGTGACTGCGTGGGGTAGGCTCCCTCTCTCTCCTCTGGGGCGAGCGGCGCTGTTTAAGATGATGTCGCTCCCCCGGTTTCTTTATGCGCTTCAAAACACACTTGACATTGTACCAGCCGGTTATTTTCGGGAGATTGAAAGTTTACAGAGACAATTGGTATGGGGGGGCCGTTCTCGTATTGCCCTTTCAAAGCTGACGCTCCCTTGGTACGATGGGGGCGTCGCGCTCCCGGACATCCGTCGCTACTCTTGGGCCTCTCAGTTGGGGGCCATCAACCACGGCACTTACGCTCCCTTGCCGAACCCGGCTTTTGAGATGGATAAATGGTTGCTGCCCGGTGGTGATTACAACAGGGCTCTATACGCGAAATCTGCTGGCAGATCTCTCACGGGCCCCACTAAGACTGCAGTGCAGGTGTAGTATCGTGCCACAGCGGCTACGGGATGGGCTGACAAGCCAACCCGTGCTACTCCGCTTTATGCGTCGGAAAAACTTGGCTCCCTCTGGAAGTCCAAGGGTTTTGATAAGTGGGACGTGATCGGTATAAGCAGGGTTAATGATGTATGGACCAAGGGTAGAGTCAAGACGTTTGAGGAGCTGAAAGTTGAGTATGACTTGAATGATAGGGAGTCCTTTCGGTATGCGCAAATCCGGCATGCAGTCTTGTCCGTTTTTCCCCTGGGCTAGAATATTCCGGAGGCGTCCCCGCTTGAGGATCGGATACTGGATGGGCACGTCCCTGATAGCACGATCTCCCTCATATATAAAAAATTAATTAATACCAGAATTGATCTATTGGATATCCTTCGAGAGGTATGGACTAGTGATGGTCTGGAACTCGATGACGAGGACTGGCAGGCTGCGATCTCTTCCCCGAAGGAAGTGGCTATCCCGGCACGCCTCCGGTTTGTCCAGCTCAAAATTCTTCATAGGGTATACGTGACTGGTCCTCGTCTGGTGCGCATGGGATTCTCAGCGGATGGATTGTGCAGGCGTGGCTGTGGTTTGGTGGGCACGTTTCTCCATATTATTTGGGAATGTCCGGCTGTGCTACGCTATTGGACTCGCGTGCATGAAGTTATGAGTGAGGTCACGGGTGTGCGATCAATGCCTGAAGCGAGGAGATGTCTGTTGAACGTTTGGGAGCCGAATGATTATGACCAGGCGCAGCTTCGATGGGTGACCTTGGGTAACATGATTGCCAAGAGAGACATTGCCCAGCTATGGGGCGCCCAGAGGCCACCGACAGTTCTGGTGTGGCAACAAAACATGGACTGGTGCATGTTTAGAGAAAAGACTGTTTATGTTTCCCGTGGCACGCCCCGCAAATGGGGGAAAATTTGGACTCAATGGAACACATACCGTGGAGATATATGTACTCCCCCCCATCCGGAACTGAATACTGACTTGTAGTCCTCCCAACCTGATGTTTCCTCCGCAGGAGTTTAGATATTTAGTTTGCTTCTGGTCTCCTTCCCCCCCTCCCAATCTCATCATATACCTCTGACATTTGATTTGCATATGCACCTCCCCCCCAGCGCCGAAGTGGCACACTTGTATTGTATTGCCTTGCTTTTGTTTCATTTATATGTTTCTTGTAATTTGAATTCAATAAAAAGATTTTTTTTTTAAAAAGATTGCGCTTTGTACTGTATATGGGTCAAATTTGGATGAGGCTGAGATCTTGGAGTTTTTGAATGTTGAGTTGGCACTTTGGGGGACCCCATTGATACTACTTGGGGATTTTAATATACATGGGGATGCACAGACGTGGGATTCTCATTTTGCTAAGTATAAAGGGCATAGGCCTAAAGTATTTAGGGCCTTGCAGCAACTTTTACAGAATCACGGACTAGTTGATGGGTGGATAGCTGTGAATCATGGAGAACCGGGTTATACATTCTTTTCGTCCCCACACAACAAGTTTGTTCGGTTAGACTATATCTTCTTACCTCGGTTGTTGACCCTTGGTGCAAAGATGCAGGTGTGGCCCCGTATTACATCGTATCATGGCCCCGTGGTTATGGACCTTGCTAGTCTTAGCCTTCCGCTGGAACAGCGGTCCTTTACATTCAATAAAAAATTGTTAAGTGATGGGGAGTATATTCGTCATATCCAAATTTGGGCTACGCTGTTCTTGGATAGTAATAGAGGATCGGCAACCCAACCAATGATCTGGGATTCTTTGAAAGCTGGGCTAAGGGGAGAAACACTTAGTTATGGCTGGGCTAAGCAGAAACGACTGAAAAAACATATGCAGGCTTTACTCGAGGAGTTAAAGAAGGCTGAGTGTGAACTTATACAAGCGGTTAGAGTTAATGCGGGTACTAAAGAAGTGCAAAATAAGACAACACGCTGTAAGGCCCGCATTAATGGGGTATGGAGTCAAGAAATAGCTGCTCAGTTCAAAATTCATAAGGAAGAAAGATATGAATATGGGGAAGCAATTGGTAGATGCTTAGCTCAAAGACTGCAGGGCAGACAAACCTCCCAGCGAATCACTGTCAAAATATCGACCTACAAAATATCGACCTACAGGAATATCGATGCAGAAATATCGAAGGCAAGAATATCAACATCCTATCTACAACATGGTAAGTACAAAACTATCGAAAAAAAGATATAGATGTTAAAAATATCGGGTTTTTTTTCTGTAAAAATATAAATGTAAAATAAAGCAAATAACACTAATAAATAAAATAAAAATAATTAAACATATCTAATAATGTTTAAAATTAATAAATAATACATATATAATAATAATACATTAATTAAACATATACATGAAATATATAATATATACATACTTAATAAGGTGTAATAATTATTTTAATAATTTATAAATTAATAAAAAATATTATTAAGTACAAATACATTTACAAACATAAAACAAAAACATTAATAAAAAGTAAAGAATTAGGTTTAATAAATTTAAAAAACTTAAATATACCTTTAATATTTTTAAAATTAATTATATACTACATTATCCAAATTTATACAAAAAAATTAAATAAATAAATAAATAAAATACTATTCAAAATCCAGAAGTAAAAAAAATACAGTAATAAAAATGTTGGATAGCATAGAACTTAAAATTACCATTCCCACTCCAGAGAGCGCAACAGTAGAGAAACGGTTGTATAGCGTAGAGGTAAAAATTACTATTCCAATTCCAGAGAGTGCAACAGTAGGGAAAACATTGGATAGCGTACGGGTAAAAATTACTATTCCAACTCCAAAAAGTGCAAAAGAAGGGAAAGCGTTGGATAGCGTAGGGGTAAAAAAGACTATTCCAACTCCAGAGAGTGCAACAGTGGGGAAAGCGTTGGATAGCGTAGGGGTAAAAATTACTATTCCCACTTCAGAGAGTGCAACAGTTGGGAAAACATTGGATAGCGTAGGGGTAAAAATTATTATTCCAACTCCAGAGAGTGCAACAGTAGGGAAAGCATTGGATAGCGTAGGAGTAAAAATTACTATTCTAACTCCAGAGAGTGCAACAGTAGGGAAAGCGTTGGATAGCGTAGGGGTAAAAATTACTATTCCCACTCAAGAGAGTGCAACAGTAGGGAAAGTGTTGGAGAGCGTAGAGGTAAAATTTACTATTCCAACTCCAGAGAGTGCAACAGTAGGGAAAGCATTGGATAGCGTAATGGTAAAAATTACTATTCCAACTCCAGAGAGTGCAACAGTAGGGAAAACATTGGATAGCGTAGGGGTAAAAATTACTATTCCAACTCCAGAGAGTGCAACAGTAGAGAAAGCGTTGGATAGCGTAGGGGTAAAAATTACTATTCCAACTCCAGAGAGTGCAACAGCAGGGAAAGCGTTGGACAGCGTAGAAGTTAAATATAACATACTTATAAATATTTGTTGTAAATAAAAACATTTTTTATGAAAAATGAATTACCAATTAATAAAATAAATTTCCAATTACTAAAAAGTAATTAACAATTAAAAGTATCAATTACCAATTGTAAAAAATGAATTACCAATTAAAAAACATGAATTGCCAAATAAAAAATGTAATTCCCAATTAAAAACCTTAATTACCAATTAAAAAAATTAATTGGCAATTACAAAATGTAATTACCAATAAAAAAATTAATTAGCAATTAAAATAATTATTTAGCAATTAATAATTAATTAGAAATGAAAAAAATTATCAATACCAATAAAAAATAAATAATTACTTAATTACAATTCATCATCATCAACATTTCATCTTTATTTCGACAATGTTGTCATAAAAGAAATCACATTAAATTAAACAGTTAAAAATTGATACATTACGTTCAAATACACAATAGAAGACTACAGTCATCACGTGTCCTAGGAGCTATATCATCAGAGCATAGTAGATGTCAGTAAACATAAATAAATGCATGGTCAACTAATATGCCTGCCCATCTGGAGTTAGAGATCAAGCTCCCTAGCAACTATACGGATGTATCTACTGGATCCTATTTCAAGCAGTGTTCAAATGTTTCCTTCTAATATTCCACATGGCTGCTAAGAATTTAGTTACAGCAAAAACAATTAGAGGAGACAGATCCGTTTTTAGTATTCTGTGAGCTTGCATACAGTGCATAATCCCCAGATTTTTACAAAGGGGAATGTCCACTTCTTTCTAGCTTTTTGGTAAACAGGGCAGAAAAAAACAACATGCAATTCATTTTCCAGCTCCGAGGTGCAACCAGGACAATTTTTGGGAGAGGATAGACACCACTTGCTCGTAAGGGCTCTAATTGGCAGACAGCCGTGTCTCCATTGGAAATACAACTTTCTAAAAGCAACTGGACTAACATCGTCGAAAACAGACTCTAATTTATAAAAATCTTTAGTCATTAAAAACGTGCCGGACAGAGTACCAGTTTGGGCGTTCGATAAGAGAGCAGTTAGGTTACTTTCATGGTACAGGTTGACCAATTGCTTGCGCGATTGAATTCTGCAAGCATGCTCCGGGTCAGACCACATGGGCGAGAGACCTATTCTCTCAAGTTCCTCTCTTACGTACTTCAACCAGGGAAGTTTCCGCGCATTCGGAAGTCTAAGGACATCCGAGAGCTCTTGCCTGTAGTTCTTAAGCTCTGGGGTTACCCAGAGTCTCCTCCAGAAAGTTAAAGGTTTGAGGCCCAATTCCTCATTTATGGGTCCAAGGCCCAGGTCAAGCCTGAGCTGCAACAATGGTGTGCTAAGGGGCAGTGCTACCAACTGTCTTAAAAATTTGTTCGCCATGACGGCAATCGCGGGTGCACACTTGTGACCCCACAGTTCGCCACCATAGATTACAGCCCCCCGTGCCTGCAATTTATACATTTCCAGGGGTAGGCCAATTGGTTTGACAGAGGATTTATTTAAGAGCTTAATAATGCTCCCCGCTATTTGAGACAACTTAAGTTGCGATTTTGTTTGATGTTGGACCCAGGTCATACTTTCGTTTAGGGTAAGACCCAGATACTCAAACGTCTGAACCCTTTCTAGCCGGACTCCACCTATCACGGGGCTCGTGCCTGTTGTTATCGGAGGGTTAAAAATCATGAATTTCGTTTTCAGGGTGTTCCAACCCCCGATCCCGACAAAAAGACACAAAGTCGTCCAGGACTCGCTGGATGCCCATAGGAGTCTTAGAGAGCAATAAGGTATCATCTGCGAACATAATCGCAGAGATACCAGACCCAGCAAGTCTTGGAGCATCACTATTGGGGACCGCATTCAGGTGGGAGATTACCCCGCTGACGTAAAGGCAAAACAGGGTGGGCGCCGGGACGCATCCCTGTCTTACCCCCCTGCCAACGGGGAATCTGGCTGACAGAGAACCGTTTTTCCCACACCTGACCTGTGCGAAATTCTCCGTCATGTTCAGAAGAGGGGGAGGGATGCCCAATTCCGAAAGCACACTCCACAGTTTCCGACGTGGGACTAGATCGAAGGCCGCAGAAGGTCCACAAAGACAGTGTGAAGTGAGCCGCCCTCGATCTTAACAGTCTTCCAATAAAGCAGGGTTAATCAAAAAATCTGATCCATGGTGGATACATTCTTTCTGAACCCAGCTTGGTAAGGGCTTAAGATGTCAAATTCCTCCATCCAATCTAGAAGGCGGTCTAAAATCAACCTCGTGAAGAGATTTTGTGACACATCAATGAGGCTGATCGGCCTATAGTTGGCTGGGAGCAGAGGTGAGCCCTTCTTGAAGATAGGGACTATCTCTGCTCCCAGCCAAGTACTAGGGACCGCCATGTCCCCCAAAATTGCATTAAAGATAACCGTTAGATAAGGAGCCCAGACCCTGGGTTCGTGTTTTAAGAGATCACCAGGTACTTTATCCAGCCCCGGGGCATTACCAAGTGGGAGTTTGGAAATAGCAACCCTGACTTCTTCCTCAGTAAAGTCAAGCTCAGTCGTTTCAGCAATAGAACTAGGAACTAATCCCCCTGGTGCCAGGTCGTTGGTAGAGTTTTCCCCCTGGTACAGAGTGTGAAAGTGTTGTTACCACACATCCGCAGAGATGTTGGGTGCTACTGCCGATACGGGTTCAGCCGACCCCGTGTTCACAATTAGCCAAAACTTCCGGGCATCTCTTGTTGACAGAGCAGATGTTAAATTAGCCCAGTTCTCGTTGCCCCACTCGATCTTGGCATGATGCATTAACTGCCGTTTTACTAGCCTCCTTTGTTTTTATCAGTACCCTGTTATTTTTTTGTTTCAGGGCCCCAAGGAGTTGTGTTTTCGCCATTCTGCAGGCCTTGTTGTACCAGGTAGGTTTGTTGCTGGCTCTTCTCCCTCTTGGCCCTGGGGGGTTTAGGATCTCTGCTAGACTATTGAATAATTCCTTGTTGAGGTCTCCTAGCTTTAAATATACTTCAGGCGAGGGGTGCTGCAGCTTTAGGGCACCAGCGGCTTCCAGTACCGGAATTACCCAAGCTTACAGCTCCGCCACTAGCTCTGGATGAGTAACCAATTTGTCCCATCTAACCCTGCGCCTATTATTTGATAGGAGCACCCTATCAGCTAATCTGCACTCTGTGATGCAGCTATCTTTGGGGATTCCGGGGGATAGGAAGTCTAGGATCAGCGCATTGTGATCACTTTCATTCCTAGGAACCACCGTAAAATCAAGGACCTTGTGCCAAGCACAGCTCTCAACAACTATATAGTCCAGGCGTGACTCCTGCCCAGGTTTATTGAAAGTGCACTTTGAGGGGATATCCGATTTTACAAGGCCATTGCAGGCCCTGATTGAGTGATTCAAAGTCAGGCCATAATTTGCACGGCCAGTGGGGCCCATGACCTGGGGGGGGGCCCACCACTTGAGGTATTTTCCAATGGTCATCCTCCTCCTGGTTTACACCATCCAACAGGCCCGCAAGTGGCTCGAAATGAGAGTTGAGATCTCCCCCTATCACAAATGTAATGCCATCGGGGATCTCACTTAGAAAGGAGGAGAGCTCTTCGATGGTTCTGGACTCGGATGTAATACTCACAGGTCTAGAATAGATATTGAGCAAAGCGAGTCTGGAACCATTCTGCCACTCCAGCACCACACATTGCACATCCTCTGTTGTAGTATCCATGACCCTGGCGCTACAGCCCAGGTTAACCCCCGACTGTCTGCCCTTTCCCCCCACCTTGCAGGGACCTAGAATGAGGCAAAGCCAGATCGATATTTTTCTTCCCTTGCCCAGGTTTCCTGGAAGAGGCATACGTCATTCATATCTATGAAAGAACCCCACTCAGGCAGGCCATTTTGTTACAAAGACCTGCCACATTCCAGGAAAGAATTTTTAGTGGTGTAAAGTCTGGTGGAAGACCTTGGGTTTGTGAGGTCGATTCTACATTGCTGGCTAAAGTAGACACATTATGTAAATTTGCTTGCCCCGTAGCCTGGCTGTCGCTAGTCGGCCCAGATGATGCAGCCACCAATATCCCTGGGTGAGTGTTGCACACACTACCTTCTTCCTGGTTGCTAGGCTGATAAATTACTTCCCACCCAATTCCCCTATAAACCCACAACCCGCTACAGAACTTAAACGCACAAATTAAATTGAAAATAACATTTTTAATATACAAAAAATAGTACACATATAATTTATAACAAATAAAATACTTAAAAAAACATATAACACATACATATAAAATACATAATAAAATACATAACAACAAACAAATATCGATATTAGTAACATCGAAATTAGTAACATCGATATAATTGATATCGATATTACTAACTTCGATATTACTTACATCGATATAAAAAAAATCGATATTACTTACCTTAGGGTCGATATTCTGTCCAATGATATTCTTGACCTCGATATTCTTCACCTTCGATATTTTAAACTCGATATTAATGTAATTCTATAATTAGGAATCGATATTTTGACTGTGCACACTCCCAGCGAATTGAAATTATGGAGGATGGTAAAGGGGGCACAGTTGAGACCATGGAAGGCATAATAGCGGTATTTCATTTGTATTATAAGGAACTATATACCCAAGATTCTGTGGAGTTGGGCAGCATAGAGCGGTATCTCCATAATTTTGATTTAACTGAATTAGGACTAATCAAACGGGAAGAGCTAGAAGCTCCTATTACTATGCTAGAACTTTAGACTGCAATCGATGGATTAGTGTTAGGGAAAGTGGCAGGGCCGGATAAACTCCCTTTGGAGGTCTATTGCATACTTTTCTCCATTATAAAGGATGATATGCTCGCCACTTTTATAGAAGCCTAATGTGGGAATCCCCACCATCCTGGGATGATGCCAACATAGTGATCTTAATGAAAAAGTATAAATCTCCCAGGATTCCGCAGTCGTATAGACCGATATCATTAATAAATGCTGATGGCAAGGTGTATTCAAAGATCCTTGCCACACGGTTAGCACAAGTTATACCATCGTTGGTATCCCGGCACCAGCACGTTTTTGTGCCTGGCAGGAGCACAGTTAATCACCTACACAGGATTATTGCATCGCTAGACTATGCTATTAGATTGCAAAAGCAAATAGGGATACATTTTTTAGATGCTGAAAAAGAATTTGACCGTGTATCGTGGTAATTTTTTTGGGCTACAATGCGAAAGATGGGGTTCGGCCCCCAATTCTTGGTAGCATATCAGACTATGTACAAATGCCCGCGGGCTAAAATTTGTACATTGGGGAAAGAGTCATCCTTTGTATATATAACTAGGGGCACCCGGTAGGGATGCCCCTGCTCGCCCTTACTTTTTGTAATCTATATTAACCCATTGTGGTTAATATTGGAGACTACTAATGGAATACAATCAATGGTAGTTGGCCAGCATTAGGTATGTGTTCTTGCTGACGCTGATGATATAGCGGTAGTAACATCTGATACCAGAGCAAGCATTAAGTGAGATTGAGAACCTGACTCAGCAATATGGGGAAGTCGCCGGGTGTAAGCTAAATGGTACCAAAACCCAGGTTGTTTGTACAGAGGGGCTCTGTCCTGGGGAAGCACGTGTTACACCAGAAGCAAGATATCTGGGCATAAAGATTAGGATGTCACTTCAAAGAGATAGTTGAAGTGAATTGGGTAGATATACTAGCTTCAGTACGAAGTCAACTGGAAAAGGTTGAGTGTCTGCACTTATCAATGGTAGGATGATGCAATATTTTAAAAATGAGTATACTGCCCCGGGTAATGTTTTTTTTTAGGACTGTACCGTTAGAGCTCACACGAGTACAATTAATGCAGCTTCAGTCTGTTGTAGACAGGTTTATATGGGGCTGTAAGAAAACTCGGAGTGCTCCAAAATATATGACGCTACTATTGGCACGTGGTGGTTGGGGGGTGCAGATTTTTGCTATTATTTAGTTTGTCTTTTGCAGAACATGCAGTATCTGGTGACCCAGGTGAAAGTAAGGTTATTTGAAGCCCCTAATATATATCAGATGTTGTTGGGGACCCAGGTAAGAGAGGCTCTGCTCAAGTTCTACGAACCAAGTTATTCTAAAAGAACGAGATTTAAAATTATATTAGCTGCTTCCAAGGCGTTGAAGATAATACGTAAAATTGTATCTATAAAATGGATTGGTTATTATACACCTTTTAACTCCAAGGAAATATTCCCTCCGTTTTTTTGGGATTCAAAGATGTATATTTGGAGGGATAAGGGGATACGACGTTTAGGGGATATTTACAGTACAGGAGTACTTGTTTCTTTTTCAGATTTAGTTGAACGATATAAAATATCTGAGAATGATTTCTTTAAATACTTGCAAATTCGTGATTTTATTTATAAACATTGTAGACACTCGCCCATTATAACTAATGATTTTGTAGAGGCTCTGATTAAAAGAGCTAACATTGGGACACTGTACGATATATTGCAGGCAACTCAGCGGGAGGATATTGAGATGCACAAAGCAAAGTAGAGGGATAGATTTGGCAATACTGGCTCATATATTCTGACGGAAAATCTATGCACGCAACACTATAAAACTTTGTTTAATTTATACTATACACCTGTTAAAATGATGAAGTGGGGCGGGCTTCATGACGGGAAATGTTTTAGGTGTTAGGCGGAGAAAGCTGACATTGTACATATATTTTTTGATTGCATAGTGTTAAAACAATTTTTAGATGGCATCTCAAAATTTCTATCATAAACTACGGGGGTTGGTGTTGGAGTGGGTGAGGATATTGTACCCATGCAGACTTGTTATCCTTTTCGATATTTCATATTTATGGCTATGGCCGTTACTCGATTATGCGTTGCCTCTATGTAGCTGCAATCAGAGGCGCCATCATATGAAATGTGGCTTGCTAAGTTTTATAATGTGTTTAATCTTGAATTTAGTTTGTATCGCATAAAATCTTTGAGTAAGAAACAATTAGGGATTAAAATTTTGCATCCTATGCCACAACATATGGCGATGTCGATTTGAAATTTAGTTGTTTTTGATTGTCATAGCTTTTCCTTCTTTCTGCTGTTTTAATGCTATTCATGATTTGGTGTTATTTTTGTAACTACATAACCTTCCTACATTAATGATTTGAATTGTTGATTTGTAAATACTATATGCTATGAATTGAACAATAAAGGAAAAAAAAAAGGTGGGTCCGGTGCTGGAAATATACAAGGCACAAGCCAGAGGAGCTGCCCTGTATGGGGTGGAAATTTGGGGCCATCGGCCATCTGAACAACTTGCCAAGATTGAGAACTCCTTCTTCAGACAACTTCTGGGACTTCCCAAAAGTACACCGCTCACCCACTCCGAATGGATATAGGAGTTAGCCCCATATGGAGCACCCCAGAGCTATCTATGTGTAGAGAGGAAATGAGGGAAGTGGCAAATTTAAATGGAGCAAGCAAAATATCTTGGCTTGCTCATATCAAGAATTCTTTATTATCCATGGGAATGGGAAATGTATGGGCTAGTCCCGAAGACAGCTGTCTGTTAATACCTAGGAAGGTTCTGAAAAAGAACTATAAGGAGTATAATCTTACCATATTGCTGGGGGGTTCCAGGATTGGTACGTGGACAACATCCTTTCTAGAAGTTAAACTGCAATATAGTCTAGAACTTGTCATAGACGATATACAGCTGTCTCTTCCTAAGAAACTATACTTACAGGATGGCATGTCACACTTTCCATGCGTGCACTCACACATAAGTGGGGAAGTGACTCCACAAAAGACTGTCCGACATGTAATAATTGTACAGAGACCGACCTACATGTACTGTTTTTCTGTCCGGCATATAAGGTAGCAAGACAGCTGTGTAGGAACCTTGGAACGTCCCATTGTTCACAGGCCTTTAGGATCCTTAAATATGATAGCAGTATGTCCATTGCGTATTCAGTATCCCGCTATCTGTTCTCAATGTGGTGCGCACGCCGAGTAATTTTAAAGAAAGGGCAACCCCAACTAAATGACCCTACTTCCCAACTGTGACTCGAGGTTTTAAAAAAAATGAAATTGATTTTGCTCATTATGATTGAGATACCTGCACTTTTTACGAATATTTATTATATGATATAATTCCTATGAATTACTGATCAAATAGTTTAATGTGTATGTCTTTTAATGTTGGATAAGTTGCACTGATTGTATTGTAGTTTATATGTTTTTTATCTGTGCTTTTATGGCCTTGTTAGGCCAAAATAAAGTATCTCTCGACTCTACTCGACTATATTTTAATAATTTAAAAAATAAGTATTTAAATAAAAAAATATAAATATACTATTCCCACTCCAGTCTGCAACAGTAGGGAAATCATTGGCATTCAAATGTGTACATTTTACTATTTCCCCTCAAGTCTGTGCAACAGTAGGAAAATTGTTGTATTTCGGAAGGGTTAAATTTACTAATTCCACTCCAGTCTGTGCAACAGTAGGGAAAATGTTGGACTTCGCAGAAGTAAAATTTACTATTCCACCTCCACTCTGTGTAACAGTAGGGAAAGTGTTGGACTTCAAATGGGTTAAATTTACCATTCCCCATCCTAGTCTGGGGCACAGTAGGTAAAGCGTTGAACTGCGGAGAGGAAGCATTTACTATTCCAACTACAGTCAGTGCAACAGTAGTGAAAGAGTTGGATTTCGGAGGGGTTAAATTCACTATTCCTACTCCAGTCTGCAACAGTAGGGAAAGCGTTGGATTTCAGAGGTGTTAAATTCACTAATCCAACTTCAGTCTGTTCAACAGTAAGGAAAGCCTTGGACTTCAGAAGGCTTAAATGTACTAGTCCCACTCCAATCTGTGCAACAGTAGGGAAAGTACTTTAATACAAGCACATAACATTTTTAAATAACTCTATTAGTTGACCAAATACATACAACTCTTAATATGAAAATTATATATCTAAAATTAAATAACAATAAAAAAGTACATGATTATTAAAACTTTTAATAATTTTAAAATATGCAAAAATGTTATAAAGTATTATTCAATTGAGTTCCCACATTATACTCCCACAAACCTAGCAGCCAACACTTAAAATATAACTAAAAGAAAGAATTATAGCAAAATGAACATATTTAATGATCAATTAAACATTTAATAAATAATAATACCCTAAATAACTTTTCCACCCTATCCTCCTACAAAAAAAACAGACCTCACCTGATACATAACGTAAAGAAGTATAATAATAAACAATTTACATAATTAATTATGATTTAAATAATGAATAATACATTAATAATGAATTGTTAACAAATTATAACTTAATTAATGTCCTACCCTATACCCCTACAAACCCAACAACCCGCATCTTATATTTGCACAATTTACATAATTGACAATCAACTAAATAATCAATAAATGTATAGGGCTCAAGCACGTGGTGCAACTCTCTATGGGGCAGAATTATGGGGGCATTCCTTGGATTCTATTTTAGTTGTAACTGAGAATAGATTCTTAAGACAAGTAATGGGTCTCCCGGCCAGTACCCCGCTAATCCCTTTGCGCTTAGATTTGGGTATTACACCGATTGAGGACGAGATTGCCCTAAAACCGTTGACGTTCTGGCGAAGACTTTGGGCAACTCCCGAATTAGCACCATACCAAGCAGATACAAATGAGCTTTTATCTTACCCAGGCTTCGTGAAAAGGATACCTTGGTTTACTCATGTAAAGCACGAGTGCGAAAAATTTGGCCAACCTTTTATGTGGAGCAGTCCGGGTGATACCTGTCCGTCAGTCCCACGTGCCCTAGTGCCCAAAACCTACTGTGCCTTAAACCTTGGAGCACTCCAAGCAAATCATAAATTAGGCTCCCTAACAACACAGTTTCTTAGAGTGAAGGAAAACTATAAGCTAGAAGGGATTCTTTCCGTACCTGTGCACGTCCTGCTAGAGCGCAAATCTAACTGTTCTCTCCACTGCCTGCAGCTGCGGACCTTCCGCCTTCTCCCGCCGCCCCGCCGCTTCCACAAACATCAGAGCGGGGCCGCTGAGAGGAGCGTGGCGAGGGGCGGACTACACAGTCCATCAGCCCTTGAGGTCCGCCGCGTCACCCGTACAGCGCCAGGAGGCGCTCATAAGCAACACCAGTCCCGCCTCGCGGGGCGCAAGCGGGACGCCGGGCGAAGCCCGGGCCAAGGGCGGGCCCGTTCTAGACTGATCCAGGCTGGGCTGGGCCACCCCCCTTGGCTATTGCGCCTGGTAAAATACTCCACGACTATCAGGTACACCTATTCGTTCTTACCTGTCCTAGCTAGTAGTTCCATCACAACCTACCGTGTACAGTTCCAGGTTTATTTACCATGACACGGGGGAGCAGAAGTAAGACGGCCTTGACCAACGCCCTGATCACCGGCCCTATTGATCAATTTATCTCAAGAACAAATGAAGCCATCGATCAGAGTATTTCTCTGCTTGAGCGAAGGGTGTCACAAGATCTTGCAATTGCCAGAAGGTCATCGATGGGCCCCCTAGTCTCAGCGCTATCCCCGCTACAATCGGCTTTAAATATTCTGTTGTTATTACAGCCAAGTGTCCTAGTGGAGATCCATTCCATCCCGAAATCAGTTGATTTATCAGTCACGAATCTCTCCTCAGTCTCTGATTCTATAGGTAATCTTGAAATTACTCCTTGCCTTCATCTACTCCAAACTCAAGATCCAGGTCCTGAGAATCAGCATATGGGGGCGAAGGAGGGTGCTGTCCCTAAGCAGGGTAAAGATAAGAAAAAAGGTAATTTAAAAAAAACCCAAGTTGCTACAACTAATAAAAAGAGGCCAATTGTCCAGCCACTGCAGGACTTTTCAAACGACTCTAATACTCAATCTATCAATTTATTAGATCCATCTGCTAATCCAACGACCACGGGCACTGTGGGGGAGATTTGTAGCTTGTGCAGTACAAACACCCTGCTTTTTTCAAGTTTCAGGGAAATTTTAAAACATCATCTTCAACCCTTAGAACGCAGTATAATGATTATCGAAAAACAACTTGTGAAACTCGTCCTGAAACCATCTAATCAGCACAGTGTGGGTCAACCGAATTCAGGGGTGGGTAAAGACATTCCTCTCAGTATAGGTGCTCAAGGGGGCCAAAAGGATTGCGAACCTAAGTCGTCCAAGGCGACAAAAGCCCAAACCAATCTAACAAAGCCTAAAGGGCCACAAACCCCCTCCCTCTCCATCCCTGGAAGTGGGCCCACGGCTAAGACCCCGAGTACCATTCCTACCCAGCCAGTTCCATCGCAGCCCATTTCGTCTCAGCCCATTTCTGATAAGGGTCTCGCTCAGTAATTAAATCAGAGACCTATTCCATCTTTAATGTCTCGGCATTCTTCATCAAATGCACTGGGCGAAGGAAAAAGGAGGATTGGGCCCAGACGTCCGATCCATCTTTCCCCAGAAGTGTCTTCCTATACTGTTATCCTCACGGGGGTCCCGGAGCTCCCGGTAACCTCAAAGGAACCGTCTTGGTCTCTCCAGAATAAGGTCCTACAGTGGCTTAATGCAAATAGGCCAATACAACCTCCACATACTAGCAGAATCTCTACCGTACGTAGAGTTCTGTGGATAGGGACCGAACTTAAAAGTATACAGGGAGACTGTATCATAGTAAATTGCGATGATCCAGCCACTGTTGGCTACATTTGCTCATGGCCAGCTTTGGCCAAGAAAGGGGGGATTGACGCACATCGTCTCTCCTTCTTCTACCCCCCAATACATAGCAATCAGTATCCAATGGTTCCAAATTGGGACCAGCCATCAGAGTGTCCCTGGAACTATGTGGGTCCCTGGTTTACTCAGAGGAATAGTAGTAGGGAGTGGGAACCTCGGCCCTGGATTCCTAGTAGGGAACAGGCTTCTTTGGTGGGATGGCAAGGTATTCCCATTAGAAATAGATACGACTGCCTGGAAATGGTCAATTGACCGTTAGCCATTCCACACAGCAGCAATCAGTTCCAGAGGGCCACTGGGCTTCCACAGATGCCAGAGAGAGCTTTAGTGATTCATTCTGATAATACTAAAGTCCTGTCCGCACTACTCACCACCTGTGCCCAATCCCTCACATCCCTCACTCCTCCGAATGGCCTTACAGGACGTGATCCGGAGGAACCTGTAAATCCTCCTGACTTGTTGTCTCCACTGACCGAGGGTCTTAAATTACCTTCCCCGATTGTGACTCGGAATAGCTCTTTGCCAATGACCACAACTGAAAATGTTAGCACAGCTATCCCGTACGGCCAAAAAAGTAACTCCTTCCCATCTAAGGGGACGACCTTATCTGTTTTATTCTGAAATATTGCTGGTCTTCGCTCCAAGATTAATTTACAATCATGGGCAGACACAATCAACGAGAACCACTTAGTATGCCTTCAGGAGACCTGGTTAACTGTCCCTGTTCATCTGGTGGGCTTTAAAACTTTTTTCATTCCAGCAAGGGTGGTTTAGCAGTTTATGTAACAAACAACCTTTCCTCTACAATAACAACTAGCTTAAAAGAAGAGGTTTGCTACCAAATTCTAAAAATCCACCTGAATAACTGTTTTATTTACCTCTTGGTAAACTTATATAACAATCTTCAACCACTTGAGTGTGTGAAGATACTAAATTAAATTACCACTTTTTTAACATTATAGTTGAATAAGCCATCGTCTCTCCCTGTATACGTTATTTTGGGGGGCGATTTCAATATTTCATTATGCTCCAATCACAGAAATGGGAACTGTGAATTGTTAGATGAGACTGATAGCCCCTGGCCCATTTTGTACACACTATTAATGGGAATTGCCTGAACGAGAGTCTCTTCTCATTGGAGATGGACTACGCAAACGAGTTGGTATACCCACAAGTTGACTTCTCTCCGACATTTCATGGTAGGGGTCTGTCAAGTACAATAGATTTTATTTTCTGCTCACAGAGTATGAAGGGCCAAATAGCAAAATTTTGCACAGGATCCGATATTAGTAGTGACCACTTCCCTAATAGCATTTCAATACAACCAAAATCTGTTTCACTACATACAAATGTTACAACCCTGTTAACACAACAATCGCTAAAAATGGATAAAGTGAACGTCTTTTCAGTAAAGTAGGCATGTAGTGTAGTTCCTATCATCCCAATAGGCTCTGCGCATTGGAATAATACCTTCAATAGTATAGGCCTAGACCAGACGTTAACTAGGTCTACTACTGTCGATATTAGACTTAAAGTTTTGGGTTTGCCAGCTTAGCTCAGAGTTCACTAGAAACTTTCTCGAATAGGCAAGGAGGAGTTGAACCTCCCTGGATAGACAAGAAGGGATTTAGTTTCTGACAACCATAGAACATGACAACTTTGCTCTCCCCTAATCAAGAGTGTATCTCGAGAGTCGTGTGAACAAAAGGCAATTTATTTTACTCAGTCAGTACGTGCATTCTTAGTCTCATCAGATTGTAGAGAAAAGGAAGAGACGGGCGTGTTCAATAAAAGATGTTATTTATTGATCAGTCTCTTTTCTCGTACAAGAGAAATGGATCGATATTATTGCAATACTTATGGTTAAGTAAAGTGCATACATTAAAAGCAGAAGTATAAAATAATACTGTAAAAACATTGATATGGTTTCTAAGCCACATGAAGGTTTAAAATGAATAAAATAGATTTATACACATATACATTTGACTAAACGTACTCAACTGGTGTTTCTAAATACGCCTACCCCGTGTACCTGACCTAAGTCTAATACGTGGGCGGGAATAGAAAGTTACAGTTTAAGTTAAGTTTGTTTTTTGCCAAGTGACTGACTAAAGAATTCTCTGCGAGGGGTCATTCAGTTCTGTACCTGGAATCTAGGATGAATGAGGGATGGTATCTCTCGTCTCTGGTCTCGATATTCCATGCTGCCTGCGAGGGCTACCCGGAAACGCCGGTGCTGGATTTTCTCGGCAGGAGAAAGCAGCTTCTCTCAGCGCGTCAGGAAGGCGGGGCTGCGCCAGCGGGGTCTGCTCTGCTCTGGGCTTCGGCAAGTATGGCTGCTCCGTCCTCGTCACCACCGCGTGTGTTTGCATAGGGCAATGTCGGTAATATTTATACCTTTAAGGTGCCGAGATTGACGTAAGGATGGACATAGATACGTCAATAAGGATGTCATACGACTTGGTCGTTAGCACCTTCTTTTGCTGAAGTTCTCGGTGAAATCAAAACAATGGCCGACGGGTTTTTCCCCAGGTTGTCATAGGTTTGATTTGTTTAGAGAACTCCGTATGCCTTATCAGGGGCTGGAGGAATATCGCTTGTCTAATTAGATGGCAAGCGTTATGACCTAATCAGATAACACGTTCCTGTGCCGTAGTGTGGCTTTATCAGATAACGGTTTCTGCATCATGGGGGTTTTCTGCATCATGGGCTGGCTGCTAGTTAACTTGTTAACCAGAATAGGGTCAGGAATAGGGGGATCGATACAGAACCTATAGGAGTACATCACACCCACTCCACGCTAACTATGGACATATTTACGAATCTAGGCATAGTAAAACATACTGTAGAGTATTGTGTATACCTTACCACCCCAAAATACATTAATGCATTTTGAATTTTTCTAATATACGGAAAAAACAGTCACATGTATTATATGCACTCAAGCTGTAGAATAATGCTAAAGTAATCACGCATATCTATACATTATCACTAATTTGTATATGAGAATTTACACATGAAATGGCTCTTAATACAGAAAAAAGGTTCGAGACCATTCCATCACAGAATAAAATAATTATGAACATACCAGCGGGCAGCTAATGTCTATAAAGTATCTAAAAATAGAAATGTTTAGTTCTCTAAGAATAGTTCTTACTTTAAGCAGAAGATAAGTGTCCCGAAAATTTCGTAAAAATATTTTGGGGCTGCTGAAAAAAATTGCTGTCCGTGAACTGGAGGGAAAATTGTTCATGTGATTTTATTATCAAAGTTGAAGGCCAAATTCAGGGAACGCCTTGTGCTAGCTTGCTCAAAAGTCTCTATTTCTGCTCTGGTGAGAACATCATATCATTTAGACTGTCGAAAAAGTTGTCAACAGCTTCCTGGGAGAGTTCCACTAACTCGGAAATAGGTGTAACCATGCATTCGTGCGCATGATTGTCTCCATTGACATTCTGATTTGGATTGCTGACAGAAGGTCGTACCTGATCGATGCTGCTTTCATCTTGAACTTCACTACCCCTTAATCGTAGTGGTGAAGCTTCCACGAATGCCGTCATCAGGATTGGTAGCCGTTGAGGGCAGCACAAAGCATGAGCCTTTGTTGGACCCAACAATGTTTCTGCATCCATTGGCGCATCCGATTGTAGCGTCAGACATGTGTCTAACACGCATTCTTCTCCGCATAGCAAGCACCTTAATACAGGTAAAACACATTGATGCCACATTGGTCGAAATGATAGAAACCAAGTCATGTTCAGGTCTCTAAGCCGGGAGAGTCCCAGGATTTTTGATATCCGGTCCCGGTATCCAATGGCTAGGATTGTTTCTTCCCTTGTCGCAGGTGTTTTGTCTGTGACATGGTTTGCCATAACGAAATATTAAGACTAGGAACAAGATTCCTGCAATCAGTCCTAAAATGAGGGGAAGTCCGCCAAAAATCGAATGGACGAAATCTGGAAAAATACCCAGTATGGCTTTGAATGGTGTTAATGCCATCGAAAATACTCTCTTAAATACTTTTGAGACTCCACTGGCATCAGAAATATTTAAGATTTCATTCAGGATTTCTGCGAAATGTATGGGGGAATTAGTTGATAACAATGAATGTATCTCTGCAGTCGTCCTTGCGACTTGGAGATCATACGTTTCTTTTGATGACGTGAGCCTGGTCGGCGTCTGAAGAAGCACTGTTTTCATTCTGCTTAAAGTATCTATTCGAATAGAAGTAATTTTCAAGTTGGGCCATGCCCTTGCCTCCCTGTCTGGAAAGGAGCTGGGGAACAATAAGCGTCCACAGCACTTGACCTTCGCAGTCGTAGTTACGAGATAAGGAGTCCCGGGCATAAGACTACAACATCTGCGATCTACAATTAGAATGTAACTCCCATTATAGAGTCTTTGAAAGAATGGTTCTATCTCTGTTGCAGGTGCGCCTAGCTGGTGACATGAAAGGTTATTTGAGTTCCCTTCACAGGCTCCATGCAAACTAATTCCATTACACAGAAGTGTACCGCTTAGTGACATCGCACAATTATTGCCACTAAGAAACACTTTCTGTCCTTTATTACTGACACATGCATGTGAATAGGACAGGTTCCATGTTGTTTTAATGTACCCCTTTCCCAATTTTTCGTACATGCCAGCCTGTATATATTTTTGGCAGTATTGAAACCTGAAGGTTGATATTGGAATATTAATTATCCCATGTATTATCCATTCACTGACAGGTCGTTCTGACATTGTCACTGGTAATCTTTCGAGTTTCTCAATGCTCAGGATTGTATAATCAGCACCCTTTTGTGCCATACTGATTTGTCTATCAGTAAGGTTAAAGATATGGAATAGTGACGTTGTGTTGATTAAACTCCAAGGCACATAGCCTGAACGCAGATTTTGTAACGTCCAGCCAAGCTGTACAATAGAACGCAATTGGGACTGACCGTGTTGTAATAACAGTAAGTCTTGCGATATTATGTCGATTGCTGAAGACACAATGCTGTCCAAAGAAAAAATTTTGGAGGACAGAGTCATTAACCCATTGTCCACTACAGAAAGTGATTTTTCCAAATTAATATGGTCAATTTCCCGTATTCTTTCTGCTGTCTCAATTTGAGTAACCTTCCAGGCCTCATTGTATGCTGCATATACAGAGGCTGCTATGAAACGTTTTTGACGCTGTTTGCGTGGTCCCATAATGAAATCACGCAAGTCAGCACCATCAGTAAGTAAAGTTAGGTGTTGCTTAATTTCTGCCAGTGTGGAAGTTTGTAGCCATTGAAGGCATAATTTGCCCACACTGTAGGTGGTTATTATCCCTGGGTGATGTCTTTGGGGATATCTAGGGTCTGGCCTGGTCATTTTGAACCCCTGTGTTTTGTTCAGGAATCTGTCTTGACAGTTATTAGTATCTGTGGGCCAGATCAACCACTGTTTCCAATCAGGATGTGTTCTGTTTTGGTTTAATACATAGTTTACGTCTATCTCTTTATCTATAGAGCTATTGCTGTACATTGTCGGTTTAGGAATAGACGGTTTATTTAAGTCTTTGATTTTGGCTAGGCCAAGACAGGTAGTTTGTTGAACAGTGTCATTTAAAAATATAATTTGTTCTGGGATCATGCAGGCTCTAAACAAAGATTCTATACCCTGTACTTGCCATTCTTTTGTACCCCAAACACTTTTCAATTCAACATTTTTGTCCCAATAATCAAAACCAAAAGTATTCATTTGTTCAAAAAATGATTCTGAATATATCAATTTCGTGTTTGTTATCATGGTCTTTGTCCCTGTCTTATTTGACAATTTGAAATAAAATGTTTCAGCATTACTTGTGTTAAAACCTGAAAAGTATGAATATTTGTCATAAACGGTTCTTGAGCTTCCTTTTGGAGGGGTTGCACAATGTTCCCATTGATTATAATTTAAAACATTTCTAGGTTGTGCAGATCTATGTAGAAAATGGTTACCATAGTGGTTATAACAGTACATACTATCATAATTTGTAGAACCTTGCAAATAATCATGTTTGGTAAATTTAGCAGACATTACTAAGTCAGACATCATATTATTTATACTTTCGAAGTCCCAATCATCAGCAAATGAGCTTGGTTTTACAAAGTCACTCAATGAGATCTTAATTTGGTGTGGATATTTCAGGATTTCAACCGGACCATAGATTTCGTAGTCAGTGTTGTCCCATGCTACCCCACCCGGTAGAGGATTGGCTGTGAAGTTGACTGAAGAAAGTTCTCTTTTCTCGACGTGTGAAGATGTGTGTGGTTTGAGGATCAAGTTGATTTTCTGACTTGCTGTGTCCATTTTAGCATATTTTCCCTCAATGAAGCGTCCCAAAGTAAGTACCATGATGAGCCAAAGTATGAGGATAAATGCACCAAAACCCACCCAAAATTCAATCCATGGAGAAATCAGATATGTCTCTTTCAGTTGTTTCAAAAGTTCTTTAGCTTTATCTTTAAAGGTTTTTGATGATGGCTGTGTCTTTGATTCACTGAAGCCTTCAGAGGAATCATCGAAGTTTATGAAGTAGCCGGATGCAGTTCTGTCAATTGTTCCAATTGCTTCAGGATTACTGTTTCTTGTATTATCATTTGGTACTTCATTGTAGATTGGTGTGTCTATGCTAAATGTTTTTATTTGGGTTTTCAGAGGTCTAAGTTCCATTGCATTGTTGCATAATCCTTGTTGTTCTTCTGTAGGCGTTTCGAATGTGATTAACCTCTTAGTTAGGACCTCTGTACTGGCAGCAAACCTTGGTGTTCTGCTACTCATTGGGAGTCCACTTGGCCTACTATTTGTTATCGGCCACATGATTGTGGTTTTACCAGGTCGATGGATACAACTCGGTTCTCCTTTTTACCAGCAAGCGGCGGTAGTACAACTGATCTTGTCCCGTTGACAGACAAGACAGGAACTGCTTTTCTGTAAGAAGGCCCAAATTCCTTCTTTACCGCGATCTTTTCTCTGACTAGATCCCCGACTTTTGGAATCCAGACAGGTCTTGCTGGGACAGGTGGTGGTTCTTCAGTGGTTGTTGGCTGCTGTTTCAACTTTATGTTGCTCAGGTCTTTTCTTGTTTCGTTTAAGTCCTGTAAAATAGCCAAACGGTCTTTGATATCAAAGCTTTTTTCCTTCACCACTGAAGTCTGACTGTCAAGGTCAGAGATTAACATCCTAGTTCCAAATAATAATTCGTACGGACTGAATCCCTTCAAAGAATTTCTTGGCAGGTTATTTAGACTACGTTGGACACTTATTAGATGTTTGACCCACCCAGCTCCCGAACCTAATATCCTTTCCGTTATAGATTGCTTTATGCCTTGGTTTTTTCTTTACACCATCCTTATCCCTCAGGAAGGAAGTGAGAAGATTCCCGCTGTGCTATGCTCATTTGGCCATTTTCCCCCCAGGCTGGAGGGCTTGAGTGAAAACAATGGTCAAACGTAGCATGCTCTTAGCGTATAGGCCATTTAGACTCGCAAATCTTTGTATAACAGTCCAGACGTCAGCCGAGCGCTGGTGATCTACATTATAAGTGGAAACTAGCCTGTATATGTTAATCGCAAGCCTTGCTTTTTACTGTTGATTTTTTCTGGAGGGAAACGACACGGTATTACACCGTTTCTCTCACCACTGCGATCCCTGTTGCAGTTCGGGCAGTTCTTTACAAACATGGTATGATGCAGGCTCATGCCTGGCCACCAATACCTTGATTGTAATTCTTCCAGAGAATCTTTTAGTTTGAGGTGTCTGGGACCCTCGCCCATATGTGCGTCTGCGATTAACAAGTTTCTCCTGTCCATGTTTGGAATCACTCTATCCCCCACTCCAGGGACGGAGTTTGCATCGATTATGTATGTATAATTGAGTGGATAGTTGATCGGTAGCGCTGAGCAGTCGCCTTTTGATGACGTTTTCACCGCCAGCACTGTTTCACCGTCAATGTATTTTAATGTACGCTTTTTTCGAACTACGGAAGCCGATTTAGTTGCTGCCGTTGTGGCTGTCTCAGCCAATGAATTCCCTGCAACGTGAACGCCATCACGCTGGTGACTCAGTGAGTGTGTCACGTGAGTCTTTGGTAGTTCTTTTTGTAAAAGAGCTATTTGTTCCCAGAGCAGTTTCTGCTTTATTGTTGCATCTGTGTCATCTTTGTAACCGTTTTGAATCCATGTCTGCAAATCGTTATTATATGATTTGACGCAGTAGTATGAATCGGACACTATAAGTGTCGGGAATTCGCGATCCGCATTATCTAGCGCCATTTTCAATGCTATTATTTCAGTCTGTTGTTCTGAATTAGTTTCTACTGAGTGTGTTTTTGTTAATAGAGGTCTTAGTTTACCTCCGCGCCACACTTGATCTTTTTCTCTAGCTATTGCGGTTTGAACTGCATGAATAATTTTTTCTTTAATACTGAACTTCTTTTCAGCTTCTGTGTACAAGTGTGATTTGAATGCAATTGGTACCTTTTCTCCCTCATTAGAGGTCAGGTATGTGAATCCGCATCTTCCTGGGATGACTCGAATCACAAGATTGCGTGTGTTATCACGTGTTTCTAATTTTGTTTTAATTAGCATGTCTGTTTGTAAGGATCTCAGAATTTCTGTGTGTATTTGAGTCCAATTGGTTCTTTTAAAATCTGGTTTTATCAGATCATAAAGGGGTTTGACCCTTTCTGCGTAATTTGCAATGTATGTTCTTCCAAAATTTAGGAAGCCTAGAATTGACTGTAGGTTTTTTAGTGTTCTAGCTGCTTGGATTACGGCACATTTCTCTAGGAAATTGTCAGCCAGGCTTTTGCCTTCACTTGATAATTCATATCCTAAGAACAGGACTGTCAGATGGGCAATTCTGGATTTTTTAAAGTTGAATTTGTAACCCTCTGCTGCGAACCCAAGTATTATGGTGTTCACTCTCTTCAAGTGAGTATCCAAGTCATCATCTGTTAAGTATATGTCGTCGACATAAGATAATGCTTCGTCATCATATGTTTGTAATAATTCTGTTACTCTCACTGAGAATACTCCCGGGCTGTTCTTGTACCCCTGGGCTAACCGACAGAATTGTTTTTGAGTGCCATTTATTGAGAACGCAGACAAATATCTGCTCTCTGGTGCTATGTTTTGACAAAAGAATCCATTAGAGATGTCTAATGTTGTTTTGTATTTTTTGCGCACTATGTTATTCATTAGTGCAGCACTATGCGAGTTTTGCACTGCAAAAGTTTTGCAACATGAGTTAAGGTGTCGGTAATCCAAAACTAGACGATATGAATTGTCTGGTTTGGAGACCGGAAACAAAGGGTTGTTCATTTGTGAGGTGCAAGTTTCAATCACCCCCTGGTATTCTAGCTGATCTAGTATTTCTTTTACCTGTTTTTTAGCTTCTTGCTTAATTGGGTACTGTCTTTGTGCAGTAGGTTGTGATTTTAACTGGATTTTGTGAGGAGGAGAGTCCTCATCCCATCCTACGTGATTTTTATATAAAGCAGGAGCTTGAGCTACTGCCCACTTTCTAGCAAGTGTGTATTTTTATGAATTGGGATATGATTTGAGAAGGCAGGCATAATTATTTCTTCGCCATGAGGGCAATCCCTGACAAACTCTGGTGGCCAGTCTTTTTCAGCTAGAAGGATGTCATAGCCCTTGGAGAGATTATCCCAAAATAGTCCCCTTATTTTCCTAGTCTTATCCCCTTCTATACGCAATGTTATTTCATATATTTTGTGAGGTTTGCTAACTCTGGTGTCTGCAGTTTCCACTTGAAGATATTCATTCGTGTCCACTGTCTCCAGATGATTCATAAGGACTTTGCGAGCTATGCTCACTTCTGCTGCGCTGTCTAGCATTGTCTGAGCCCATTCTCCGTTTTTCAGTTGTGTCCTCAGAATTCTCGGCATTGTTAACTATTTTAATGCTGGCTACCTTCTTTTTTGGAAATTGTAATTTCTTTTTTAGATGAGCAGGTTCCTTGTCTTTGGACTTGGCGTGCTCTTCTCTTTGTTCTGATCGTCCTCTTCTTTCCGATTTCTGCGAGGAAGTCTGAAAAGATTGAGAGGGACGTGTATCAATGTCTTGATATCTATCAGGCTTCTTTATATTATCCCTATTTCTAAGGTTATATCTTTTCCCAGAGGGGTCACTCTGGGGTGACCTGTGTCTTTGGTTCGGAGATTTTTCTCTCCGCCTAGGAGACCTTCCTCTGGACTGGAATTTCTTTTCTTTAGGATTGGATTGTTTGTTTCCATCCCAGCTCTTTTTTTGTGATGTTGAATTATTATTAAAAAATATTTTTTCAGGACTTACAATCAGTTGTGGTTTTACTGGTATTCCACCTAAACTATCTCTACCTAGTTCCTCATAGGATTTTTCTATGATTCTGGCAATTTCTGCTGGTTGGTCTGCTATATCTGTCTCTTTTAACCTCTGGCGGATCGCCACGTTTGCTGCTTCTCCCTTTATGTTGGCTAGTAATATAGCCGAGACCTGCTTGAAGTCTTTTAGTAATTTCATACCAAGAGTTAAAGCGGGTTCTGGACCGTATTCATCTTGAATTTGTTTTAGCACATCTGGTATTACCGAAATGGATGGAACACCGTGCGTTTTTGTGTAGATGGAAGCAAAGACTGTACCCCAAGTGTCACAGTCCTCAATGTGTGGTGCGATTCCCATTGGAAGACAGATAGTCAGAATCCTGTGTTTTTCTAACGGGGTGGTGTCTGGAAACACCGCCTCTATTTGGGTGATTTTTTGCGCCAACCAGAATGGTATTTGTTCCCGTTTAGCCGGTACTTTACCTAGGCAGGACTGTATGTTCTGTGGTGTAATTTTATTTGTGTTCCCCTGATGAGGGGTCAGCTGTGGAATTTTAATTGCTGGTTGAATTGTTGAAGTCCGCATCACATATTGGACTAATTGTCTATGTATTTTTATTAATTGTTTTAGCTGTGTTAAAAGCTCTGCTGCAGACATCCCGTCGATGTCTGGATGTGGTGTGTATCCGGCTAGGACCGGCCACGTTGCTCCTGGTCTACCTAAGGGACCGAGCCTGGTGATGTGATTATTATGTTTTAGGGCGCCATCAAATAAGAGCAGGTGCTCTTGAAATTTGAGTGGTACTTCCACCTCCTCGAAAGGAGTGTACATTTCAGGAGGTTCCTCTATTTTGTAATAGTGGAAGTACTTTGTTACAGCATTTGCTGCTGGAAAATGTATCCATGAATAGTATACCTCTGTCTGCCGATATTCGTGTGCCTCAATTACGAATATGACTGTGCCACCTCTAGGTGTCAGTCCATTTTCTATAAGTTTTAAGGTTATAGATTTCCTTTTGATGACCGGGATGAGTATTATATCCTGGTCTGCTTCCTGCAAAGCAGTATCAGCTGCTGCGAGTTCAGTTGCTATTCTAACTGCCTCTCTTTCATCATCACTGTCTACCATTTTACCGACAGGACGGTTATTCTGTTTGTTTGCAGATCAGGTTTCTTATGGAAACAAAGATTAGATGCACAATATTTTGGAACAGTGTATCCTTCAACGTTGACTTAAACCAAGAACCATACATAGGAGTTTCCTCCTGCGAGGTTTGGCGGATATGACCTTTCACCCACTCCAGACGTCTTTGGAGTATTATGGGAAAAGGGGTCTGAGTGAGAAAGCACGACTGAGTTACTCTAAATGTCTTACATTAGTTTTATCGCCCTTTCCAAACGCGTTGGGCGCCATGTAGTGTAGTTCCTATCATCCCAATAGGCTCTGCGCATTGGAATAATACCTTCAATAGTATAGGCCTAGACCAGACGTTAACTAGGTCTACTACTGTCGATATTAGACTTAAAGTTTTGGGTTTGCCAGCTTAGCTCAGAGTTCACTAGAAACTTTCTCGAATAGGCAAGGAGGAGTTGAACCTCCCTGGATAGACAAGAAGGGATTTAGTTTCTGACAACCATAGAACATGACAACTTTGCTCTCCCCTAATCAAGAGTGTATCTCGAGAGTCGTGTGAACAAAAGGCAATTTATTTTACTCAGTCAGTACGTGCATTCTTAGTCTCATCAGATTGTAGAGAAAAGGAAGAGACGGGCGTGTTCAATAAAAGATGTTATTTATTGATCAGTCTCTTTTCTCGTACAAGAGAAATGGATCGATATTATTGCAATACTTATGGTTAAGTAAAGTGCATACATTAAAAGCAGAAGTATAAAATAATACTGTAAAAACATCGATATGGTTTCTAAGCCATATGAAGGTTTAAAATGAATAAAATAGATTTATACACATATACATTTGACTAAACGTACTCAACTGGTGTTTCTAAATACGCCTACCCCGTGTACCTGACCTAAGTCTAATACGTGGGCGGGAATAGAAAGTTACAGTTTAAGTTAATTTTGTTTTTTGCCAAGTGACTGACTAAAGAATTCTCTGCGAGGGGTTATTCAGTTCTGTACCTGGAATCTAGGATGAATGAGGGATGGTATCTCTCGTCTCTGGTCTCGATATTCCAGGCTGCCTGCGAGGGCTACCCGGAAACGCCGGTGCTGGATTTTCTCGGCAGGAGAAAGCAGCTTCTCTCAGCGCGTCAGGAAGGCGGGGCTGCGCCAGCGGGGTCTGCTCTGCTCTGGGCTTCGGCAAGTATGGCTGCTCCGTCCTCGTCACCACCGCGTGTGTTTGCATAGGGCAATGTCGGTAATATTTATACCTTTAAGGTGCCGAGATTGACCGAAGGATGGACATAGATACGTCAATAAGGATGTCATACGACTTGGTCGTTAGCACATTCTTTTGCTGAAGTTCTCGGTGAAATCAAAACAATGGCCGCAGGGTTTTTCCCCAGGTTGTCATAGGTTTGATTTGTTTAGAGAACTCCGTATGCCTTATCAGGGGCTGGAGGAATATCGCTTGTCTAATTAGATGGCAAGCGTTATGACCTAATCAGATAACACGTTCCTGTGCCGTAGTGTGGCTTTATCAGATAACGGTTTCTGCATCATGGGGGTTTTCTGCATCATGGGCTGGCTGCTAGTTAACTTGTTAACCAGAATAGGGTCAGGAATAGGGGGATCGATACAGAACCTATAGGAGTACATCACAGGCAAAAATAGATCCTGATATAGTAACGGAGAAAGTTCTCAAAAAAGCCAGCCTCTGTGTAAATGACTGTTTAAATCCTGATTCCTCACCTCAAACAGTCTTGGACAGCTTTAGCAGGATTCTGGGAATATTAAAGGAGGAATTATCTCGTACGCATGTACGCAAACCATCGGCCGAGGGTTGGTTTAACTCCGGTTGTCGGAAAGCTCTCTCTAACCTCAAGGCAGCTCTCCGGAACATTCTGAGGAACATCCCTAAGATAATTAAACTAAGAAAGCTCTATAAGGCCGCAAGGGCAGAACGCAGTAAAGAAATAAAGGCGAACTTGTGGACACAACTACATGACAGCTGCCGAAGAAAAGATAGTGGCCTCTTTTGGCGAGTTGTAAAATCTCCATTCCTGTCAGACCCATCGACAGTCCAACATCTTGATGTCGTAGTGACAGCAGAAGAGTGGGTTGCCCATTTCTCGAGAATCTTTCGCGGATGCCAAACAGAGCCCGTAGAGGGGGGTTTTATTGCAGCCACCTCATCGGACCCAAAGATCTTTCCAATAAAGATCCGATTTGAGCATGGAGAGGTGGTCAGAGCCTTAAAAGCGTCAAAACCAGGCAAGGCCCCTGGCCCAGATGGGGTGCCGGTGGACATTTTCACTCATAACATCGAGCTCTGGTCCCCACTTCTTACCCAAGTACTGGCTGCGGTAACAACGACAGGTCTTATCGACTCATGGTCCACATCTATTCTTCTCCCCATTTTCAAGAAGGGCGACCGGAATGATCCGGTTTGTTACAGGCCCATCTCCCTCCTGGACTCCTTGGGAAAGGTAGCGAGGCGACTGCTGCTGGACCGTCTTCAGGAGTGGGCAGCAACTAACAACGTCATGACCGACCTTCAATATGGGTTCCAGGCGGGTCTTGGGACTGTGGAGCAGGCCCTGAATCTCGCCCTTCTGATTGGGAAGTACGTGGGGGCCAAAAGGGGTCACCTATTTCTTGTATACGTTGACCTCAGCGCAGCTTTTGACTGTGTCCTGCACCCCAAACTTTGGGCTTTGCTCGGGGAAATAGGGGTCGACCCCGCCCTCATTGCATTCTTGCGCGAACTTTATTCGGATGCAACGGCAAGAGTCAGGTTCGGGATCAATGGAGAACTTTCCCCCCCTTACTCAATTACCAAAGGGGTTAGGCAGGGCTGTGTACTGGCTCCCTTCCTGTTCAAATTATATACTAACGGTCTGGAGTCAGCTATGCTAGAAGGGAGCCAGGACCTTCCACAAATTAAACATCGCCCCATACCAACGCTGCTATACGCGGACGACTCTGTCATCTTTGCTAGGACGCTGACCCAACTGCAAGTACAGCTCAACAAGTATTGTTCCTACATGGGATCCTTAGGCCTTAAGGTCAATATAAAAAAGACATTTGTAATGCACCTCGGCCCAAAAATTAAGAGCCCTAAATCTATCTATGTTGAAAAAATCAAGCTTGAACGAACCCACGTCTATCCTTACTTGGGCATCTTGGTGGACGATTCATTGAGCTGGCGGCAGGTTGTGGCAAGCAAAAAGTTGCTCTTCCAGAGAGCAACGGCAGCCCTGGTCACCTTTTCAAGGAAACTGGGGAAACCGGCTTCTCCTGAACTTCTTACTATTTATTACGCAAAGTGTCACAGCGTGGCAACGTATGGAGCAGGGGTCTGGGGCTATGGTCCAATAAACCCACTTCAACCTGTTGAGAATGGGTTTGTTAAGTATTTGCTGGCCCTACCACAAAGTGCCCCAACCTATGCCTCGCTAGCCGAATTGGGTATGGACTACATCACGGACACCATTCGCTGCCAACCCATGCTCTTGTGGCACCGCATATGGATTAAAGAGGAGTGCCACTTAACTCGTTCACTAATTTTGGATTGTATAGACCTTGATAACTGGGAAAAAATACCCTGGCTTGTATGTATAAGGAACTTTTATCGGGACATGGGCCGTAGCAGTTTTTTCCAGGATCCACCCAGTATGGGCGACATCTCGAGGAAAGAACTAAAAAAGCTGTGCCTGTGCCACTTAAGAGCTCTTCGATGTTCGATGGAATTGGTGAAACCCGCAAACACTCAAATCGTTGCTGTTCAGAACTATCTGGGTATTCAACCTTTTTTGACCTTCCATCTGAACAATCATGAAAAGTACCTTTTGACAAGGTTTCGTTTTAATTCTTTTTTCCGGCTTGTAACCTTTCCAAATTCCCAAGACTGGTCTCCTACAATCATTCCTTGTCCCTGCGATGGTCTTTCCCCTCAATCAACATTACATATTGTTTTCTTTTGTAAATATTATACTTTTCCTAGGAAGGTCTGGATCCTGCCTTTACTGCGATGAATGGGTTTAAGATCCTGTCGCCCAGCATTTTTGTCCTTGCAATCTCTTGAGTCAAGTTTTATAGCGAAGTATATAGCTAATTTTTTAAAATCCTGTATCAAATATCGACGTAATTATGAGTAATTTATATTTTAGCTAACGTTTTACAAGTAAATGTGTTTTCTTTATTCGTGTATAACATGATTGACTTGTTTGTAAAACGTTTTTACATTTGTTTATTTTTAATGTTATTGTACTTTTTATGGTTGCAATAATAAGTGGTAACCGAATAAAAGTCTATGAAATGAAAATAAGCTAGAAATATTTTTGGATGATATCCTTCCCCAGGCTGCAAGAAAGCTGTACGTACCGTTTAGACATGGCACTTTGCCTGTATGTGCGGTCACCAATAAATGGGCCGGACAGAAAGAGGAGGGTTGTCCCGTATGCATCACACAAGAAGAAACAGAAATGCATGTCTTATTTTTCTGTCCTGGCTACCAAAATGCAAGGCACTACTGGCTTGTGCAGCTATGCCGGAATCTGGGTTTTCAGCATTGTAGTGAGGCCTTTCGGGTTCTAAAATATGATACATCCGAACCCATTGTGCTCGCTGTTTCAAGATATTTAAACACAATGTGGCGCAGGAGGTGGGATTTTATTCAGAGGGGTAGAAATTTATAAAAAGTGTATCAGCAGCATTTTATAAACGTGATTATTGTATGTACAGTTTTTCCTAGATATTAATTTTTAGCATTTGATTATTTTGTACATAGAATTGTAAATAGTATTGATTTTTTATATCTTGTCATTTTAAACTAATTATTGAACTATTGCTGCTATTCCCTTTAGCTGATGGTAGATCGGAATACATCAATTGATATACATTTCTCATGCAGTGAAATCCTTTGTTCCTCCTTCCCCCACTCTTGGCTTGACGGTAAAAACCCATTGTTCTCGCCTCTAAACTGTGAATTGTATTACAAATGGAGTGTTCCTTTTTAACTCTGATATATATCATTTTAATAATGTGTGCCATTTTGTGCTTCTGTTACTTTCTATGGTCCTGGTGACCGAAATAAAAGTTTTTGAAACGGAACGAATAATTAATCAATAATTCATTATTAATAAATTATTACTTAACTTCCCAGCATATAACCCTGCAAATCCAAAAGGCCCACACCTAAAATATAACATTAAAAATATTATATTTACACAATTTGAATAATTGAAAATCAATTAAATAATTATTAATAAACTAATATTTCATTATTAATCAATTATTACTTAATTAATTTCTCAACACATACCCCTACAAACCATACAAACCACACCTAAAACATGAAAAAAATTTACACAATTTACATAAATAAATATCAGTTACAAATTATTACTAACTTAAAAATGCATTATTCATTAAATCATTAAATATACTTAATTAACTTCCCACCTTGCACCCCTACAAATCTCGAAACCTGCTAGGACACTATAAATTACTATTAACAATTACATTTAAAATTATAAATAACCTAAACTTGCAAACTGTATTAAAAAAGATTGTCAGCAGTTCTACAAACAATATATAACATATCAAATTGACATTCAAACTAAAACACATAAAGATAATTAAAAATTGGCATTTATATCTGCAATATTATTGAAAACAATATTTAAAAACATAATATTCTGGAAACTACATTATTCACTTAAAAAAATCAATATTGTTGTCAACGATATATCTGCATCACAATTTTTATGTGTGACAATATTACGAACTCAATATTTGTGTATCTCAATATTTTAAAATTCAATATTGTTTCCAAATACGGGTCCACACCATACTAGAACTCTCATAAGCCATTCATTAATTACTGTTTTGGCATTATGTTGCCTATGGTACTGGAATGATAGTCAAATACATTACCTTCAGGGCGATGGTGACTTTATTAATTGACTGACTGTTTGTGATTTTCTTTTTCCTGCCATCTAGTTGCTTTTAGTTCCTGTTCACGTCTTGTACATTTTATGGAGACCTGTTTTAGTGGAAATATGCATAGTAGTATTTGCACTTGTACAGTGCTTCATTATCCATTGCACATTATTGTCCAGGAAGCACAGTACACAGTGAGGAGTGCTTGTTTGGAAGAGTGCTATTCTTTGTGGGAAGCCTACATGAGTTGTGTGTGAGTAACCAGAGTCGTGAGCCTATCATGTGTTGGTGACAGAGAGAAAACATGAGATAGGGTTACTACGCAATATACTTCTCTGCAATTGGCAAGCTGAGTTTATAGTGAATACTGAGATCTTTCCAAACACCTCCTGCAATGAACACAGTAATTAGGAGATCCTCTGCGCAGACCTGGTGTATTTAAAGAAGAGACTATGGAGACCCAAACAGATGATCTACAGGGATGCTCATCCCTTAAATTGCAGTTGTTCTCAAGGGGTTTGTAGTGCTTTAGAATATCAAGGATTTAATCCAGTGGATTCTAAGTGGCTTAGTTTAGGTGCAATAATGGTGTTTTATGATAGTACTAGAGTTTCATATAGCATTAAGCTCTGTTCTGGTAGTAGCCAGGTTAGAAGTGCTTTCTCTGGACCACTGAGAGTGCAGAACATTCCTCCAGACTTTGTGAAGTCCGTTGGGCAAGATTCTTTTGTGCCGGGGCTATGAACATTTACTCTATTGTTCCCTACAACTGGAGTGTCTACCAAAATTAAGATGAACATATAATTTGATAAAAGAGAAACATCTTCATACCTTCTGCACGTCTGTTACCTATTCTTTCTCCACAGGTGCCAACGAACTCCAGGTTTACAGTTGCTTACCTACTAATTCTGTTATCCTTGGGCGCATTTCTGAAATTGTTTTGGCCCAACATCTTTGTCTTGTAGGCTGCACAGAGTACAGCAATAATACTCTAGACAAAAATAAAGAAAAAACAATCGAGGGAGACATTTAATAATAATGAAAAAATTTGCTTCATGTTAATGCACTTGATAGAGCGCGCGGGTTACCCGACCAATAATTTCGCCACTTCCGGCTTCGGGCCCATATATTTCAAATCACCATATACATTGATCGGATGACCTCACGGTCTGCTATCAGATATTTGTGAGTTCCTTTCGTTAAATTTTCAGTGTACCCGACTTACCATCCACCGACACGGGTACCTATGACCACAATGGATCAGGGAGCTAGCTGTAAAAGGAAAGGCAGAAAAATACAAACCCAACAAATAACATTCAAAATCTTTGTAAAATGACCACGGACATCTGGAAGTTTTAAAGTCTTTATCTAATTTAGTAAAATTCAGAAATCATCAAATTCACAGTAATTAAGCAATCGATAATCAGAATAACAGAAAGTACATAGCTGAATAGCAAATAAGTCAGTGCAACCATTTATAAACTAATGGAACCAGGACACACTTAAAGTGAGGGATCAAGAACTAGAACGTTTAAAATGAACCACTAAAGATGGGATAGGCTTCGATTAGGACTAGTATTCTAGAACTATCTCAGAGAAAAATGAGACAGGAGTTCGGGACATTTATATAACTATAGGAGAATCTATGAAGAGAGACACGCTATGCTTTAAGGCAAAAGTTCTTTAGACAGTTTAAGTAAAGAGGTTCTAGACCATATCAGGAAATGACAAACTGCAATGCAAAATATAATTTCTAACAGGTAGGGTAACATAGGAACACGTTATGAAATAAATGCAAGTGACTTTATGATTCAATGGTTGCGGAAAAGCATGGAAATTAACATATGCAAAGGTATGTCTTTATTAAAGCAAAGACAGAAAAATAGAAAGGTGCAGTTTCAGGAGATTCAGAGTGATATTTACCTAGACTGGTGTGGAAACCAAACCCTGGCCACGGGTCAGTTAAGGACAGGAAACCCTCAAGGAAGGATACCCCTCAATGGACAGCAGGTGCAGAATGGCCACCCAGGACAGGACAGGAAGACCAGATTAGGATCAGGACAGGATCCTCAGGACAGGAACCCTCAGGACAGGACCAGCACCCGCAGTTCGGAAGCAACGCCTGCGCTCCACCCTCTCTGCAGCTATCGATCAAGACCCCGATTGGGTCAGCGAACTCCCAGCAAAGTGCTCCGCCAGCACTTTAAGGTTTAGTAAAACCTTAGTCTATGGTCAATTTCGGACAGAGTGCTCCGCAGTACTCTGTATCTTCAGTCACCTATTGAGTGCGTTGGGTCAGTGACAGGTCAGCTAAACCAGACAAGTCGGACAATTTCCCTAGGTGAACCCAGGGTAGTTATACTGTTTTGGGATGGTGTACCACCCCCCAATGTTGCAAAGTGTCAGAATCCCTCAATTTGGATTGGTCCTAAGGTAGGGTCTGGGTAACACACCAATCAGAATAGACTATTTGGAGGCCTAATTTACATCTCTGGGCACCGCCTAGCAAGATTGGGGTTCCCATGAGAAAGCCGCGCAGAATACAATGAAGAGACTACATTTCGTTACAATAGAACATAATCATGATGCTTCGGCTGGGCGAAGGTGCTCTTTCCCAGGGTGGCTCTGGCATCAACCTTCTTTTGCCATAGCAGCTTCTGGCGAGTCTGCGCAGAAATACCCTCCAAGATGGACTCCCCAGCCCAGCACCCCTCCGAGTCGAGGATACATGAAAAGTAAGCGAAAACAAATTAAAACATAGAAGAGACGGTATGAAAAACACATCATTGGTTTTGTACTTTAAACTTATCATTATAAAAATATACTATGCAGTTTAAATGTTAGCAACATATACACTGTCACAAGAGCATCACCACGTTATTCACGAAAGCTGTGTATTACGCATGCGCACCCTTTCCCACCAAACTTATAACTACGTCAGGTCACGTGAGTGTGACTGACGCATGCGCAGAAGAAATTTTCCAAGCGGCGGCCATGTTTTAGAGACATGGATTAATTGTATTAGAAAACACATACGCAAGCTTCCTCTACTTCGTTCAAATATAAAAATAAAAGATTAGTAAGACGTACAAATTTATTAATTGATTACACACGGGCGAGGTTCATGACTCGAGCAAGTCGCGATGCGAAGCTTGCTCTATCAATCCCCTCTTTGATGATATTTACTATCATCACAAAAATAATGGAACCAGATGCCAACTTCTCACACCTTTTACAACTCTATCTCTTCCAACAAGCGATTCAGCTTCTCTTTTTCATTTTTGGTAGGGTGAGAATTTTTCACCCTTTTGTATATCTGATTATTCATTTCCTCTAATTCAAGCTCATCCACACTTCGTTTCACTCCTCTGGCATTCACTTGATGCTTTCTGGTGTGCTTACGACATTTGCAACAGACAAATATGAAAAATAGGATAAGACCTATAATTCCAATTGGCATCAGTACCTTGAACAATAAGCTTTTGCCTAAACTAGCAAGCCAATGACCTACATTTGAGAGACCATCTACTAGTCTCTTCCAGGCACTGTCAACCTCGAGTGGTTTGAGTTCCTTTTCCAAATTAGTAATGTTTTTCACATATCTTTTGAGCTGCACACTTTTGTCCGGAATATAAGTGCAACAATGTTGCGCCTTCAACATCCGGCAGACTCCGCCCTCTTTTGCTAATAAGGTGTCAAGAGCAAGTCTGTTCTGCAAAACCATTGATCTGATCGCAACCATTTCGGTATTGACCAGCAGAAATCCATGAGCTGTGTCCGTAGACAATACATCCACTATGGTAGACAATTTGCAAATTCTGTGAGTGTTCAGAACCACTCCCACTCCAGGTATCAGTGCACTGAAAATACTACCCATTATTTCACCTACGCTTTCTCTTTTACTACGCACTAAGCCATTAGTATTTTCACTGCTTCCAGCAACTTCATTCACATGGTATATTTTCGGGAAGACAATGCCAAAGTAGCAGCTTCCATACCAGTGATCCGGCAATTTGAAATAAGCCTTGTCTCCACATATATAATAGATTCCAGGAAACACAGGCTCTGACCCATTTTTGAAACCCCATCCTCCAATTACCTTGTAATTATGTTCACATTCACTGGAACCAATGAAAATGTTATTATAATAGCTAGTCTTCTCGCGGTGAAGACATAGCTTTCCTTTCTTTTCAAAATCCAGCAACAGAGCAGGTCCCGCCCCACCATTTGAGGTGCCTTCCATGTTCTCAGCCCATTTTGGCGTTTTCTGTCTTTCGTCATCTGCCTTTCTTTGTATTTTTATTCTCCTCTTCTCTGCCATGTTCAGGAACATCTTTTCCTGCTCACGCAAAGAACAGGTCAAGTTATCTCTGTGTGCGTCACCTATGTCGATATTACCTATAGTCAGAAAGTATTCGCCCATGTAGCGAGTAACGTCACTTTTGGTATGTACAGGATTCAGGTTCCCACGTATAGGAAGTTCAGAAAAGATCACGTCATTGTTAGAGTAATAGTACTATAACGGTCCTCTTTTGTAAAATAAGCTTGCTAAAATGCTACAGGATATTCCGTATGTCAGGGGCAGGTGATGGTATGTCACGCCTTCAGCCACAAAGGTAGGTAGCTTCATGCAGACATAGCAATCCTCAATTTCCATAGTCTCTACATAGTGTATTAACAAGTTTGCGAAAACATTTAAATGTGTCTTATTCTTAACTCCATGATAATGTAGTCCTCCCTCATCTGATGCTTCTAGGTCTCGTTTTGTTTGTTTGAGTGCTCTCTCATGTCTTGCTACACTCTGTGTTGTCAGCTCCTCATTGTCAGTATTTACAATCCCAGTAGGGTCAACATTAGTATTTCTGCTCACTGCAAAAGGAATGAACACTGTTAGTCCTATCCAAACTAATATCACTATAATTATACTACATACACATACCTTGCAGCATGTTTTGCAACAACTGCGACTAGGTCTACCATTCACGTTTGAATCAGACATTTTGGCTCAGAAGAAGTTTCTCGACCCCTCTTTGTGTCTCTGCACGAGTAGCTTACTTTTGTGCAAATTCACGGTGGCTCGTCTTCTTCTTCGGCAGAGTACTCAGCGACTGGCTCTCCGTCGCTTTCGTCAGTTATATCAAGATCTTCAAATTCTTCCAAAACGAGCGTCCATTCAGGAGACTTGTACTTTTTGTTTTGTCTTTTTATTCGATCGCTCCTTCTTTTGGAAGTGTCTTTTGGTTGCTCTGCCATGCGAGAACTTCTCCTTTCTTCTGCACGTTTTTCTTCTACCGTTTTTATCCTCAGTCTCAATTTCTTTATGAATCCAGGCTCAATATGCTTTCTTTTCTTAAGTCTTTTAGCTGGCACTGAGACTTTGTTCTCTTCTCTTGCCCTTTTATTTTCATTAGTTTGTGGCAATTCTGCTTCTTCTTCCCTTCCTATCTCACTAGTTCCAGGACTTGCATCTATTTCTTCTGCCTGGTTACTTATCTGGCCTTGTTCAGGAGAATTTTGTGTTTGCTTTTCAAATGTCTCTGTTTCTGTGTCCTGAACACGTTTTTCTAATCCTATCTGATCCTGTTCGAGCACTTAGATCTCTTGATTTTCTTCTGCTCGAACTATTACACTATGTCTAGTCTGTCCCTTTCCGACATCAGGAGTCAATGGAGGTGTATCAATTATTTGTTCAGTCCCTGTCTGACCTTCTCCTTCCTCAGTTTTGACGTGAATCTCAATAGTCTGAGGTTCTTCGCCTGTGCCTTGCTTTTCCTCTCTATTCCACTCTCTACCTTCCCAAATTCGCTCTCTTGTTCTGATTGGGTCTTCGGTGAGGTCAATCAAGGGTATCCACTCATCTGGCCATATGCTTGGCAGCTCGTCATCAGCTACTTCTGGACCAACTTCTGGGAACCCTTCAGCAGGCTGGACTCTTGGTAGCTCGTCATCAACTACTCCTGGACCAACGTCTGCGGACCCCTCAGCTTGACTAGTACTGGGCTGTGCGTCGTCAGTTACTTCTGGTCCTGCTTCTGCAGGCCCCTCTGCTGGACGGCCTCCTTCTCCAGGCGCCTCGTCTGGTAATACCTTCTGGGTGTGGCTGGCGTGGATCCAATGGGGAACACCTGCACACTTCACTGCTGTGGTCGTTACCAGGATCACTTGGCGCTTCTCTCCCCACCTTGGCTCCAGGCAGCTCGACCGAGTATGCTTCTTTATCTTGACCCAGTCCCCGGGAACCAGTTTGTGGAGAGGAGTCGTTGGATTGGCGACGGCGTCTTCTCCGATCTGGCGAGAGATATAACGCACTTGGTCACCTAATCTCTTGCAGTATTCAAGCACCAAATCATCAGTAATACTCAACAGTTTGCTTCCTGGTACCCATGCTTGTCTCATTACTCTTCCCATCAGGATTTCATGAGGGCTCAGGCCTGTCTTCCGGTCTGGAATACTTCGGAGTCCCATCAGAACCAGAGGCAGGGCCTTCACCCAGGTCATGCCAGATGCATCACACAATTTCGCTAGTCTTGTTTTGATAGTCCCGTTTATTTGTTCCACTACTCCAGATGCCTCTGGACGATATGCACAGTGGAGTTTTTGCGAGATCCCAAATGCCTTACAGAGTTGGTCGATCACATCATTCTGAAAATGTCGGCCTTTATCTGATTCAATAGTGACTGGAACCCCGAATCTAGGTATCAGTTCTTTCAGTAAACACTTTGCTACTGTCAGTGCGTCACTTTGGGGAGTAGGGTAAGCTTCCACCCACTTTGAAAATAGGCAGACAATGACAAGGACATACCGTTTCCCCTCACAACGTGGCATGGTGATGAAGTCAACCTGTATTCTCACAAAGGGACCCCCTGACCTCCCAATTTTCCCTAGTTCCACCATAGTTCTCTTGCCGTGGTTCATCTTTCGACATGACAGGCACCTCTGGCAGAGGGACTCTGCTACTTTCCTGAACTTTTTACTGTACCAAGTCTGTTGGAATACCAGAATCATGGCGTCCCTACCAATGTGTGATCCCTCATGTATCAATCTCGCCATTGTGCCAAGCAAGTGTCTGGGTAACACAGGCATACCATTTGGGCCCAAGATGACACCATCCTCAAGTCTTGGTCTACACCCTTCTTCCTTCCACTTCTCTCTCTCTTGCCAGGGTGCCGCCTGCTGCCATTCTCTCACTTCATCCCATGTAGGCACTTCTTCAAACACTCGAAGTTGGCAGCTGTTTCCGGCCCCCCCCCCGTTTTGGATTTATGATATATCGATCCCTGGCGCATAACTGTGCCACTCGATCAGCAAAATCATTTCCCAAAGATACAGTGTCAAAGTTCTTTTTATGGGCAACACACTTGACCACTGCCAATTCCTTTGGTAATTGGATTGCCTCTAAAAGGTCTTGAACAACTTTTCCATTTCGAATAGGGGTACCTGATGAAGTCAGGAACTCCCTCTGTAGCCATAATTGGCCAATGTCATGCACAACTCCAAAACAGTACTGACTGTCAGTATACACTGTTAGGCGTACGTTTTTCCCAATTTTGCAAGCTTTTATCATAGCGATCAATTTGGCTACTTGTGCAGACTTTACTTCAAATAAATAACCTGCTTCTACAATTTTTGTTAAGGAGACTACCGCATAGGCAGCACTCAGGCCTCCTTGTTCATGTCTTAGGCATGAACCATCCACAAACAATTCCATGTCATGTTTAGGCAAAGGTGTTTCTTTAATGTCTGGGCGTGGTTTTGTGCTAAATTCTGTTAAATCAATGCAGTTATGCTCGTCTTCCTCCCCATCTTCCATATCCATTGAGTTAGGAAGCAGAGTGGCGGGGTTCAGAATGTTGCACCGGACAATTGTTATATTTGCAGCACCCACGAGAATCCTCTCGTATTTAGTCAGCCGACTAGGGGTGAGATACTGAGTTTTTGTTCTCGTCAGCAAAATTACCACTCCATGTGGAACATACACAGTTACAGGATGTCCCATGACAATGGATTCACTCTGCTCTAAGCTTGTGCAAGTAGCAGCTACTGCTTTTTAGACATCCTGGTAATCCAGCAGCCACTGGATCCAGGGTGGCAGAGAAATATGCCACTGGCCTTCTGGTTGTGCCATGTTCTTGGGTTAGGACTGACAACGCACAATTATCGCGAGTGTCACAGAACAGGGCAAATTCCTTGGAATAGTCTGGCATTCCCAACGCAGGGGCTGTACACAGACAATCTCGCAGTTTTGTGAAGGCTGTTAAGCTTTCATCATCCCATTCTACGATATCCGGTGTTCCTCTCTTGGTCATTTTTATCAAGGGCCTAGCTAGGACTGCAAATCCCACAATCCATTGCCTGCAGTATCCTATCACTCCGAGGAACATTCTGATTTCTTTCTGAGTACGGGGTAACTGCATCTTTTGAATTATTCTAACTCTTTCTGACGTTACTTTCCTGATGCCTTTCTCTATCTGGTGCCCGAGATATTTCACTGATTTTGTACAGAACTGTAATTTTTCAGGGGCCACTTTATGTCCCTTCTCACTCAGGTGATTCAGTAGGGCAATGGTGTCAATCACACAGTCCTTATGACTTTTGGACGCCACCAAGAGGTCGTCAATGTATTGCACCAAGACAGAATTTCCAGGTAAGACCAAAGTTTCCCAACATTTTTTCAAGGTCTGATTAAAGATAGAGGGGCTCTCTGTGTACCCCTGGGGGACCCTGTTCCAGACATACACGTGACTGTTGAAGGCAAATGAGAAAATAAATTTGCTGTCTGGATGCAAGGGAATGGAAAAGAATGCATGACACAGGTCTATCACAGTGAACAACTCAGCATCCCAGGGAATCTGGTACAGAATCACTGCTGGGTTCGGCACAATAGGACAACAAGGAACCACTATTTTGTTTACCTTTCTTAGGTCTTGCACTACTCTGTACTTGCCACTAGGCTTTTTGATGCCCATAATCGGTGAGTTGCATGGGCTACTCATTACTTCCTGTATGATGTTTCCTTCCAGCAATTTTTGTATTTCCAGGGCAACACCTGCTCTCACTTCTGCATTCATTCTGTAGGGTTTAGTATTAGGGTATACTGCATTGTCTTTTATTGCTATCTGTATGGGGTCTACGTTTTTCATTAATCCTACATCTTTTCCGGTAAAGTCCCATACCTCTGGCTTCACTGTTTCTTGGAGTTCTTTGGCAAATCCTGCATAGTCATTCGTTTAATTTCTGAGTCAGGTCTGATCAACATTAACTTATAAATGCCATCTTCATCCGGGGTCTGAATTTCAACCCCCTTTGGTGTGCAAAAGATGGTACAGTTCATTTTGCACAGCAAGTCACGTCCCAGTAAGTTCACCGGACTGGTGTCACAAACGACAAATCTATGCATTTCTTTAAAGTTTCCAATTGAGATCTCCATGGGCTCGGTAACAGGAGTACTAATCAATTGATTAGATACACCCACTACTTGGATGGCTTCTCCCGAGAGGGGTAGGTTTGGAACGTCCACTGTTCTCACAGTAGAACGGGTAGCGCCAGTGTCCAACAGAAAAGTGACATAATTTCCGTCAACCTTTCCTTCAATGTATGGTCCGGACTGGTCTACCGGCAAGGAGGCGCCAAGTACGCACTCCTCGTCCTCCCCTCTCAGGCCCCGTCAGTACTGGTCATCACAAAGGAAGGTATCATTTAGTAAATACTGCGAAGTTGCTGTATTTCTGTTCTCATTGCTTTCCCAGATTTCTACGTCATCACCCTGCGTGGATTTTCCCTTAAATACTTGCTTTGGTGCTCGGGGCAACTGAATCGTTTTTACCTGTTGTTGGGTCTTTCTTGGTCTTTCATTCTGCGTCTGTGGAGTTAAATCAGGGGTTTTGGAGTTATCATCCGTCAAATAGGGACACTCGTCTCGCCAGTGTCCAATTTCTCCGCACTGATGGCAGGGAAATTTCTTCTTAGCCTCCTCCCTGCTCATTTTGGGCCGGGGCTTTCCTCCACCCCCACCCCCAGGACCTTGGTTCTGAGTAGTTTTGGCCATTTTATTCAATTGTTTTTCCTGCTGTTCTGCGAGCTTCACTTGAGCCCACATAACCTTCTCCTTGAGAGCCTTTTTCTTTTCTGCCATCTCGTCCTCACAGTACTTTGCGTACCGTAGTACCTCATCCATTTTTTTTGTATGCCAACAGATTTTGTTATCCTTTATCCACTGACAAATTTCGGGTCTTAAACCATTTACAAACCTGTAAATAAAATGTGTCATCTCCTTCATCTCGATGTTATCTATTCCACTGTATGTTTTGAACACCTGCAACAGCCTTTCATAAAAGGCGTGCACTGTCTCGTCTCTTTCCTGCGTGGTTCTATCTATCTTGGTCCAATCAGTTTCCTTTGCTGGTACTTTTAGTTTCAGATGCTGTATTACCTGTTCATATTTTCTCATTACTTCCTTCGATGGTTCCCCTGTTTTTTGATCTCTCGTGTATTCCTCACTAGGCCAAGCTATGGCTATTTTACACTCGGTCCACAGATCTACAGGGACCACTATATCGAAAAACCCATCCAGGTCTTTCCACCGGCATTTTTGCACCTTTACGAACCTTTCCACCTGCCTGTACCAGTCAACTGGTTTTTCGCGCAATTTCGGGAAATCGTTAGTAAAGGACACAATATCCTGTCTGGACCATGGGACGTGCACATATTTTCCACCTGGTACCTCGCGCATAGGGCATAACTGTTCTGGTTTCTCAGTTTCCCTTAGAACAAATTCGGGAGTTGCCTGCCTCGACCTGGCCTCATCCTTTTTCTTGGTCCATCTGGCTTTCCACCTTTCCACATCTCCCCATTTTTCCAATACTGTCAATAGTTCTTTGACCTGTGCTTTCTTCCCCGACATATTCAAGTTTTCCAAATCTTTGTCTGAGAAATCTGCCCTGTATGGTTTTCGCAGCGGTTTCGATCTTGAAATATCTATTCCCATGCTAGCAGCCGTGTCTGTCAGTTTTTCATGAAGTACTCTGGTACTTCGGGTGAGATTTTTGCAGATAAACAGCATTTCGTCTTCAGAGTAGGTATTTAATCTGTGTAATCCTACGTTTCCTGCCATCAATTCCTCTATTTCTATTCTCAGTTTGTAGAGATCTAAAGGTTTCGTTGAGGACGCTTGCTTTTCCAATTCCTGACTCCATCTTTCGATTTCTTCAGGAGTTACCAATGTGACACTCCTAGTACCCGAGGTCGATTCCATCTGAATTTCCCTCGTACTAAACGTGTGCGGCTTCGGTATCCTTTTTCCGGTCCTTTTAATGGGCAGATCTAATAGTGAGACCTCCGACTCGCACTCACTTGTCTGGTCATCTATAATTAAGGGTTCTGGTCTGGTCGGTGCAACGACAGGAGTAATTACGGGAGGTTTCGGACTTCCTTGACGGTCCCCATACAACGGAACCACGGGTCCGATTGTTACTGGGATCCTCAAGGCTTCAGGACTTGCATTTAGCTGTGACATTTTTTGTATTATCTCAGCTCTCTGATTTCCTAGCGCTTCTCGTTCTTTTTCTTCTAACAACCTGTCCAAAGTGTTTCCATGTAACACCTGCGGGGTTAGAATGGGAGCATAACTCGGGGCAGTGGGATGGGTCTCACTTGGTCCTCCACCATAATTAGGTTTCTGAAACAGACTTCCTGTGCCTAGAATTCTCTGATCTTCCTCATCCCGGGACTGTAATCGTGGCATTCCTGAACTCAAGGACCTCACCTCACCTCCGTAGGGGGGACGAGAGCAAAAATCTTCTTCACGCGAATATCCCGTCTCCCCACCCACGGGTCTCCTGGGGTAAATACTTCTGGTTTCTACGGGTCCCAGATTCTCAGTATAAGGAGGAATTAGATAATCCCTTCCCACACTTACGGACCTGACCTCCTCTCTATGTAAGGGTCTCCGGGGAATATCTCCTGCACTCGAAGGTCGGTGTCCCTCATTATAAGGAGGCGGACTTCTCATGCATATGTCATCTAACAATTCGTCATCTGATTCTCCCAGGGGCCCCCAATGTTTGGTCTTTTCTGTTCTTTCCCCCCCCCCCAGGAGGATCTTCTGCTGGCATCATGGGAAACAGTCCCTCAACAATCATACTCTGTCTCCATTGTTTCATCTTTTTATCTCGGGTTTCTTGTTTCAGTTTTGGGTCAAATTTTGTCAGCCCTTTGTCCATTCAGGGCTTTTCTCTTTGGAAAGCCTCAATCTCCCATTCCTCTAATGCCTCGTACTGCGTTAGTCTCGGTCTGGGATGTAATTCATTCATTCGGGTTCTTAAATTGAATAGGATCTAGCCATTAAAGGTACCTTCTAACGGAAAGGCCATTATTCCGTCGTCTTTTGTGTAATTCACCCAATTTTCTAACCATACACATGTATTGTACCCTCTGTCAAACATCATGAAAGAGGCGGGAGTATTTGGTGGTGGAATAATAATGCCCTCTCTAGTTTTAATCGGCTTGTCCTTTTTGAAGTAATTCTTTACCTTATTTACAAGGGACATTTTTCGCTTATTTCCGTACATAATATCGTATCTATTAGCCTTCCACTGATCCCTTTCAAACCCTAGGTTTCTTGGATCGGGTCCAGTCTCTGGAGTATACGAGTGCCACATACGATTTCTACGCTTAACTTTGTTTACAAAATTACCTCCAATCAGAATGCGTCTTGCAATTCCGTGCGACCAATGGGGTGCACGAGTTCAAATATTTTCGGCCAATGGGTGCGCGGCCTTTTCGCGAGACAGTTCTCACGCTTCGGCGCTCACCCCTCCTTCACAATTCCAGCCCCGCTACCCGCCCGCTGTTTCTACCAATCCCAGCGCGGCACAGAGTGACGTCAGAGACGCTTCGCGACTGACTCCCTCCCTTCACAAGGTAACGGAAACTTTCTTTCTTTCTAAAGTGCTAGTGCTTGGTTATTTTACTACGAATACACATTCGCCACAGTGCTCAAGTGTCTAGACAGGAAAGAGTTGTTTTACTGCAAGTAAACTACTTCCATTTACTTTTCACACGCTGCGGGTAGATCTCTTCCGCCTACCCTTCACTCTAGCATCAGTGAACCTGTTACTTCCCTAGACCCATCCACTCTTTCCGGGATATATCCGAGTCTAAGGTTTCCCAGCGGACCCCTTTGCTTTCACCCAAGCTCCGATGAACCTGCTACTCTTCCGATGTGACCCTTATTAGGTTACGCCACTATGGGAATTTTGCCAATGAACCTCGTTACTAACATTTATTCACACATGTATTCAGAAAAAGCCCTAGTTAGTGCTTCTGGTTCTACCTAACCTGCACCTAACTTTCCTTGAGCCTGCGACCTCAAGGCAATGGATTCTATTCACCACTTGCCTATTCAATTCCCCGGGGAGTTCCGACAACACTTAACAAACCGTTTTACGTACGCATGGATTAATACATATAACAATATAAGAACAAGAATAACAATTTTCAAACAATTCATAAATTTCAAAAGCAATGCATTCTCAAGAGAGTGATCAAGTCCCCCGAAATGGCCGCTCTTGTAGCAGCATCAATATACTAGCAGCTACCGATTTGACTTAGTCTAACTAGTCCTACCTAACTTTTAACTATTCCCTAACCATAGGTCTGCTACCAGAAAATACTGATAGAGCGCGCGGGTTACCCGACCAATAATTTCGCCACTTCCGGCTTCGGGCCCATATATTTCAAATCACCATATACATTGATCGGATGACCTCACGGTCTGCTATCAGATATTTGTGAGTTCCTTTTCGTTAAATTTTCAGTGTACCCGACTTACCATCCACCGACACGGGTACCTATGACCACAATGGATCAGGGAGCTAGCTGTAAAAGGAAAGGCAGCAAAATACAAACCCAACAAATAACATTCAAAATCTTTGTAAAATGACCACGGACAACTGGAAGTTTTAAAGTCTTTATCTAATTTAGTAAAATTCAGAAATCATCAAATTCACAGTAATTAAGCAATCGATAATCAGAATAACAGAAAGTACATAGCTGAATAGCAAATAAGTCAGTGCAACCATTTATAAACTAATGGAACCAGGACACACTTAAAGTGAGGGATCAAGAACTAGAACGTTTAAGATGAACCACTAAAGATGGGATAGGCTTCGATTAGGACTAGTATTCTAGAACTATCTCAGAGAAAAATGAGACAGGAGTTCGGGACATTTATATAACTATAGGAGAATCTATGAAGAGAGACACACTATGCTTTAAGGCAAAAGTTCTTTAGACAGTTTAAGTAAAGAGGTTCTAGACCATATCAGGAAATGACAAACTGCAATGCAAAATATAATTTCTAACAGGTAGGGTAACATAGGAACACGTTATGAAATAAATGCAAGTGACTTTATGATTCAATGGTTGCGGAAAAGCATGGAAATTAACATATGCAAAGGTATGTCTTTATTAAAGCAAAGACAGAAAAATAGAAAGGTGCAGTTTCAGGAGATTCAGAGTGATATTTACCTAGACTGGTGTGGAAACCAAACCCTGGCCACGGGTCAGTTAAGGACAGGAAACCGTCAAGGAAGGATACCCCTCAATGGACAGCAGGTGCAGAATGGACACCCAGGACAGGACAGGAAGACCAGATTAGGATCAGGACAGGATCCTCAGGACAGGAACCCTCAGGACAGGACCAGCACCCGCAGTTCGGAAGCAACGCCTGCGCTCCACCCTCTCTGCAGCTATCGATCAAGACCCCGATTGGGTCAGCGAACTCCCAGCAAAGTGCTCTGCCAGCACTTTAAGGTTTAGTAAAACAATGGTCTATGGTCAATTTCGGACAGAGTGCTCCGCAGTACTCTGTATCTTCAGACACCTATTGAGTGCGTTGGGTCAGTGACAGGTCAGCTAAACCAGACAAGTCGGACAATTTCCCTAGGTGAACCCAGGGTAGTTATACTGTTTTGGGACGGTGTACCACCCCCCAATGTTGCAAAGTGTCAGAATCCCTCAATTTGGATTGGTCCTAAGGTAGGGTCTGGGTAACACACCAATCAGAATAGACTATTTGGAGGCCTAATTTACATCTCTGGGCACCGCCTAGCAAGATTAGGGTTCCCATGAGAAAGCCGCGCAGAATACAATGAAGAGACTACATTTCGTTACAATAGAACATAATCATGATGCTTCGGCTGGGCGAAGGTGCTCTTTCCCAGGGTGGCTCTGGCATCAACCTTCTTTGGCCTCAGTTCAATGCCATAGCAGCTTCTGGCGAGTCTGCGCAGAAATACCCTCCAAGATGGACTCCCCAGCCCAGCACCCCTCCGAGTCGAGGATACATGAAAAGTAAGCGAAAACAAATTAAAACATAGAAGTGACGGTATGAAAAACACATCATTGGTTTTGTACTTTAAACTTATCATTATAAAAATATACTATGCAGTTTAAATGTTAGCAACATATACACTGTCACAAGAGCATCACCACGTTATTCACGAAAGCTGTGTATTACGCATGCGCACCCTTTCCCACCAAACTTATAACTATGTCAGGTCACGTGAGTGTGACTGACGCATGCGCAGAAGAAATTTTCCAAGCGGCGGTCATGTTTTAGAGACATGGATTAATTGTATTAGAAAACACATACGCAAGCTTCCTCTACTTCGTTCAAATATAAAAATAAAAGATTAGTAAGACGTACAAATTTATTAATTGATTACACACGGGCGAGGTTCATGACTCGAGCAAGTCGCGATGCGAAGCTTGCTCTATCACACTTTTTTAAGTTTATCGGGGAATGCATAATAGAACAATAACATTGTTAGGGTAATTTGCAAGATTTTTCGGAATCATAATATTTGACAAATGTTAAAATATACATCCATTGTTCGGCAAATGTTTATTGAAGATGTTGGGGTTCAGAATGAATCTTTAAATATACTGGTTGTAAGGTGCTCTTTTTCGGTTTCCAGTTATCATCACTAGTCATCATAATTTAATAGAAAAGAGGATATGAGAACTTGAACTTTTTATCACCATTATATATACCTGTGGATGAAAATGCTGAATCTAGCCCTTTCTTGTGCTAATATGTTTACATTTTTTTTTACAATAAAGATTTTCTTCGGGGGATATTCTCAAGAACGAATGATAACCATCGCAAATTTAGCTTATTGCAACTTTGCATATCATAGTCTATCGCGGGAAAGCAACGCAGTATTAGAGTAGTATTCTCAACCTGGCGGCACCATGTGATAGTCCCACGATAATGCGTCAAATGACTGCGTTAAAATCAATGCGATGCCACAAAAATGCAAAACACGAACAGGAATAAAGTTGAGATTAGGCCAACCGCACTACAAAAATCTGCTATAACCAGCGACAGGCCTGCAATTCTCAGGCGTAATGCGGGAAAATGCACTATAAAAGCTGAACAAGAAAAACACACCATAAACAAAATAAACTGCGTAGCAACATGGATGCACCCGTAATGAGTGCTCAGGTCAACTTGAACCCCACAAGCCTCACAGGCCACCTGTAAGGAACCTTGGTTTCGGGGAAGGCCAAGGAGAAGAGGAAGACGGGGGACAGTCCGCATGACAACAGGATCGTTGTCACAGAGGTGACAGAACACTAACAACAACTGTCCGTCACCTCCACCGTGTCATTGGATACACAGATGGAAAAATGGTTTTCCATCGTGAATGCAGTCGGAGTGTCGAGGAGGCCAAGATGCGCTGGCACGATGTGAAAAGCTAAACCAAGCAGAAACCTGCTGCCAACAGGAAGGTAGCAACAGCGAATGGAGGTTGGGAGTCCCGCCCCATAGGAGGAGCTGGAGCAAATGGTAGCCACAGTCATCAGTGTGGAGACGGTGCAAGGAGTCAGGAGTCCGGACACTGTTCGACATGACCTGACACAACATCAACCGGGTGAGTAACGAACAGGTACTGGGGGCACGGGGGGTGATAGACACAATTGCACATATGCATAACGAGGCGTAGCCCACCGCACACGCACAATAACGCAAAAGACAATGCCTGCTCTTTCGGCACAGTATGTGAAAAAATAGGGAGGATGACATCCTCGCCCCTCGGAGCGCCTAAAACAAAAGTTGGGGCCAATCTGCCTCAGCTAACAAGATATCATAAGAGGAAGTCCGATTTTTCCCCAAAATTCCTTTAATAACACGTTGGATGCCACCTTCAATTAGGAATACTATGTCATATAATCTGTTAGGGGGACCCACTCGGGTGTCAGCAGTCTCAACTGTGATGAATGTGTCAGTTGCTGTCACCTTCAGAAATGGACGCAGTGCTTGCCTCACTATGGTAACCACCGCTGCGCTCTCTAGCCACGTTACTGCCCATGTTAGGTTCTGAAGTTGTGTTCTCACCGTCCGTGGCATATCGTGCTGTAAAAGCAGCAACTTTCTTTTTCTGAAACTGAGGGAGCAGATGAGTAAAATCGCTCTTTCCTTTACCGTTAGTCTGACGAGGCTGTTCACGTTCTTGCGGGGCTCCTCGACCTCTGCTGCAAACCTGGCGATCTCCTCCACTGGCTTGTGAGCCTGATGTTTCCTGTGAAGAACAAGGAGAACACAGATCAGGGACATGAAACCTGTCAGGAGACCTAATTCTAGCACGGTTGCGCAAATCATAAGTGTGCTCAGAATACTCGGGTATTGGTGACGCAGCACGCAACCCTTGTTTCTGTTGTTGCTTACCCTGTTTTTTATTTTTCTAATTCTTTTTAGGAAAAATAGGACGGTCGTCCTTATTAGACTGCGCCATCTGAGTTTGCTGTTGTGCCTGTATTTTAGCAAAAGGCTTAAAACTCAATGGTCCTGTAAGCATCCGCAATAATTTTCGGTAAGTCACCGGGTTTCTCATCCTCTGGGACAAGGCGCAAAGCATTAGACACCTGAAAGTTAACCGCATCTCCCTTCACATTTGCTAGTATGAGATCAGCAACCAGGTCAAACACTCCGACAAGCCTCATTCCCAATTCAACCGCCGTCTCCGGGCCATGCTCATCTTGAACACGCTTAATCATGGAGGGCAGTACAGTCATAGAAGGTGTGCCGAAACATTTCGCATACACCGCTGCGAATACTTTACCCCAATTCTCACAATCGGCTACATCTAGTATTACGTTTTTCTGCAAACTAATTGTTAGGATCCTGTGTTTTTCCACAGGAGTGGTATTAGGTAATACTGCTTCCAGCTGGTCAAATTTCTCAGCAAGCCAGTAAGGTAAATCATCCTTATTCTGGGGATGCTTGCCCATAACTGAATTAACCATGACGGGACTAATTGAGATCCGGACCGGGCCAGCTGGTGGTGCCGCAACCCCATGTGCTCCCACCTTGAGATTGCGGGAAACCTATTGGACTAGAGCCCTATGTACCCCAATTAAAGAGGTATGTAAGACACACAATTCATTTACAGAGACTGCTACATAATGGACCGGAGTCACTGTGTGGGGGAGGGCTCCATTAAACCAAATACAGTGTTGCCATGCCGAAATCGGAACTTCGAGTGTCGTGTATGGCCGATATACTATATGTACTTCAGTGGGAGTGTATGTATGGAACAATTTATCATTTCCATTCACAGCCGGAAAGGTTACCCAAGAGTAGAATACCTCAAAGTGGTAATCCGGGTTAGCACCAACTACAAAAATAAGCACAATCCCTCGTCAGGCACTCCATATGCAGCCAAATGACGACGGAGTGGTGCGCGACTATGCGCAGCAATATCGATATCAGCCATAAGAACAAAGAAAAGTAAAACAACTTTTTTGCGAGGCAGCACATAAGGGTCAGTAATTCAATAACAAGAACCTTTTTATAATATCAAGCTTGACACAACCTATAAAATATCAATATAGGTAGGTATGCCGTCACAGCTGTTTATCCGGAAAACAGGAGTGAGGGTATTGTGGACAAGTACAACTACTACTGAAGTGTCTCGAAAATAAGTACCAGACCAAACGTTAGGTGCGCCATGTTGCAGGATTCTGCTCATGCACAGAACTATGCGCAGGACCTCGGTGTATTGTGGTGTACCAACAAAACAGCTCAGTGCCTAGAACCCCAGTCCGACTAGCATTAGTGTCTCATTCGTTCTCCGTACTACAGCGAATCTACCAATGATAAGACAACCTAGAACATGGGACTTACTAAACCCATCAAGAATAGTGGGAAACAAGAACACTCTTTCGCTCTAACACTCCTACTAGTCCACAATGGTATAGTTTAAAATGTTTATTTTAACTAACGTTCTCTAATGTACAGTACACTAGCCAACACCAGCAGCAAAATGCACACAATCAGCATTGTTACAATTCCATAAAACACAAAAGGGGAAATCATATTATAATGAAAGTGGAAACAGGACTATAGCGCCTTTACCACCCTTCCCGTGCTGGAAGCTAGTTTATTTATAATTATAGAAGACTTCTAGGCTTTGTCAGGGGGACCCCATACCTCCAAGATCAGATGCAATGGATCACATCCCAGGACAATCACAGGTCATCTCAGTTGGAAAGGTTTTCTCCAAGTGCCCTTTCATTCATATAATGCCATATTGAAAAGCACCCGAGTTTCTTTTGGACAGCTGTGCCTCCTGTTATGTTTATGTGCGTGGGACTGACTAACGTATATAAAAAATATTGCAACCGAAATTGGTCATCCGGAAAACTTCTCAAACCCAACTTCCATGGACATTGTTTCAAGGTCTGTTCTAAAAAAAACCCTACTGGAACATCTTGAGATGAAAAGATGGAATAAGGAAAGGGCCAAGATATCAGTTGTCAATCATGACGATGTTACATTGCATAGAAACATCCAGCTATATCTTATAGTCGACCAACCTATCTCCTTTCGTAGGCTTTTAACATGTTTCCGTTTAGAAACTTCTTATATACTAATAACCCTGCCTAGGTGTAACGATTGGTCTAGAGAAAAAATAATTTGTCCATGTGATGAGGTGTCATTCCAATCAAACATTCATTGTACCCTCTACTGCACCTTTTCCTCCCACCTGAGGCAACACATTTTGAGACCTCTTTTGTTATCCTGGGGAGTTAGGAAGTCAAAAGAAGCTTATAATAAATTAAGAACTTTGGATTATTACTATACCATTAATACCACTACTATGTATTTGAGAGCAATACTGAGATTGAGAAGGTCCATTATAATCGAAGAGGCGTCGCTTGTAATGATGATTTAATTTGTAACTATTATTTTAATTCAAAGCATCCCCTGTAATTCCTTGTCTGTTCGCAAGAACTTTTAAACTGAATTCCAATATGTAATTGTTATGAATTTTAAAAATTATGATTGTATTGTATACGCTTTTATGAATTGTTTTTACACTTCGAATAAAGCTTTTGGAACTTGAACTTGACTAACATGAATCAAAAGCATACATTGTTGTTCGACCTTGAACACACTGTGCAGACAGAGAGCACAGTGTACGTATAGATATGTGAAAATCAGACCGTTCTCATGTGAAGAAGGCACGCCCTGTATTTACGAGAAGAGAGCCATGCAGTGTCGTGTGCAAAAGCAGAAAAATGGTGTCTAAGCATATATTTCACTTATGCTAACTTAACAATGTCTGCAGCTGACCCCATATTCTCACTACAGTGTGGGCCATGTGAAGTATCACCACATAGGAACATGTGAAGAGCTGCGTGCATAGTCACTAAAACGAAACTGCATTGCACGCAGCTGTCCTGATGTGTGGGATGAGCGCATGCAGAGACCACCCTAACTCCTGTCATGTGCAAATTCATACTGGGGTTTGGGTTCAATGTAAGTGATGCACACCAGAGGATCATGAGCTTCATTGAAAGGAATTTGGCGAAAGGCGGTGCAGCAAGTCACCTTGCTCCGCTGCCCTAGGCCAAAGTTAAATGGCAGGAATGCACCGCATGTATGCAATATGATGCATTCCTGTCTTTTCTCCCTGCACTTGTGAATTTTTGGCAGGCTAGTGCCAGCACATGCACCCTTGCACCATAGTGGAAGTGTGCATATTTTGCATGCAGGATCGCATTTTGTCAGGAAGGGGCACCTTCCTGCGCAGAAACATTGCTAAGAGGTGTTTTCTTCTTTGTATGTGTGCTGCAGAATGCAACACAAATAGAAAGAGGAAGGAACAAGGAGAAATAAAGAAAGTGCTACTTGTTAGGCCTCACCTCAGGAGGCATAAGGATTTTGCACTTCCCCAGGTTTTTTACAATAATGTGTTAATCTGGGGCAGCGTCAAAATCCAAGGGTGCTGTTGGAAACACCCACTGCCAACTCCCATGGAAGATATCCCAACCACAGAGTAAGGCAAGGCACCGATTGGCACTGCTTTGCCCTAATCAACATTTATGAAGACACTCAAAGCCATGCAGGGTAACTTTGCTTAGTTTAGGAAATATGATTTAGAGCCCTGCACCACTGATGTACCTCTTCACATGGTACAAAGATGATGCAAGGCTCTCAATAATAAGCCCCATGTGTGTGTGTGTATTTTTTTTTTAAAGAATAGATGGTGTGTGAGCCCGGTGTGCCCCTGGAGTACATTGAACTGGTACAGTGTTTGAATGGAGAGACATTGCACGGCAAGGAGATGAGAAGTGACACGAGTGCTGCAAGATTGCCTGAGCAAAACACATGCACTACTGTGTGTGATAGTGTCACACTTGTGTCGCAGCTGTAAATGAATTAAAAAGATGAGGTCATTGGTGTTCTACATCCTAAATGTGATGTGGACCTGGGTGAAGATATTGCACGTGTCAGGAGGGTGCTGAAAAAAAAAATATCTTACCTTGCTACATATGTCAAAGCAGTAGCGTGTGAAAATGGGAATTGTGAAGTGACAGGATGACCTAGGTTGCCACAACTAGGGGCTGGATTTGTGGATTGTTGGAGGGTGAGGTGTATGGGCCTAGTTGTGTGGCAACCCTGGGTAGGTACATGTCATAGAATATCATGACTACTAGCATGTGGGGTACAGCTTGACCCATAACCCTCAAATATCGGCAGCCATGTCAGTCAATTAGATATGTTGACTCACAATGTTGGTATTGAATTCACATGAGAGTCAATGTATGATATGGGTGCCATCAGTGTGTGACAGTAAAGGAAGTCCCAGGGACACACTGAGGATTGCCAGGGTAGTTTTGTACATGTACAAGTGAGCAGGGCTCAGTCAAATGATGTTTAATATTCTGCGGATAACCACATTTTGTATTGATGAAATAGGTGGGCGTCAGTGCTAGCAACCTGCCTAGTCTGACTGGGCCTAACACTTCAGAGTTCGTACACTGCATACTGTTCTGAACTATGGAGCAGAGTGTGTTAGTAATTACATCACATGAGTAAACAAACATTGGAAACCATGGTAAGTGCATGCCCTAACACATCCCTGCAGTATGGCAAGGTTGCTAACTGTGTAGAGAGTTGTGTGCACCCTCTTGAAATATGAGACTTTGGCCACATGTATGCACAAAGAACATGCAAGACAGCAGAACAATGCAGAACAGTGGTGTAGTGTGTGAAAGGCAGACTGCAGGATCAAATCAAAGACATGACCAAACCCACATCTCTTTCCCTGGAGCTGTGGGCTGAGTAGTGCCTAGAGGAAATGCAGGTACCCGGGTGCCGTTGATGGAGCGGTAATTTCTTCTGGTAGTTTTTCCATGCAAAACCCTCATGCTACCTCTAATTTACCGCTCAAAAGGTGTTGGGCCCTTCACACCATGTATTACCTTCAGGAGATTTTAAATAATCATGAACAGTAAAAACTGCAATTATTATTCAAGCCAATAAAGAGAGTTGTTGAGTGTTTTAAAGGGTTTTTATTTTCTAGTCAAAAGTCAATTTTTCTCTGACTCTTTATTCATTAGTAAAATATCAATCAGGTTACATAATTTGGAAAACAGGAAAAATAGCATTAATAAAGAACACATTACAGTCTGCATATAAGCATAACATGTAGGGAAGAAAATGTGGCGCAAAATATCAGTCAAAATTCTTAAAGAGTTTCTAAGAAAATTAGTCTTGCAAAGCTAATCAATAGTTAAATAGTTTGCAAAAATCTCCCATTAAGAGAAATAAATGCATAAATTAAATAAATCTTTTCATACCTAATTATTTAGTCAAAGCATAAACCCAAAGTTTAGCATCTAAATCTAAAGAGCCTTTCTATCTGTTGCTGCTCTGTGCATCTCTGTGTCTAAAGAGCAAAAAGGAGGGAGACAGCCCGCCCTTCACCAGACCTCAAAGGAATGTGGCCTGCAGTGCCAAGATATGACGTGGAAGCAAGAAACCTCCCCCTGACTCTCCTCGGATGCACCTCCCCTTCAGCAATCTCCCGGAACGTTTCACGTACCTAACCCATAGAAGCCAGCTGAGCTGAGAAAAGCCAGCCCCCATCCAGAGAGGACATTATTTTATACTCTAATTATTGTCAGACTACACAAAGATGTAGCATCTTTCAGGAAAACCTGTACGTGATTGGTCAGTCATGATGGCATGAGTTCTCAATACCCTGACTCATTCTCAAATCCTGACTTTACCAGTTTTAACAAAAGAAGCATACATGAATACCTACATTTATAAACATTTGCAACATTTACTAAGAAAAATGTTTCTTTCTAATTCTCTTCCTTCCCTTCTCAGCGCAGTCAGATGGACACTTTTAACTAACTGGTACATTGGCACAGTCACAAGAATCTACAGTTCAAGATGTCCTTCACTTCTTGTCATGAGGAAAACTGCCACAGTCTGCGCATGCTCCCTTCTCATTAAATTGCAAGCCATAGCCTTGATGGATTCACAGGCAGCCATGTTTTGTGTAGGCCCCAAAAATAAAACAAACACAACGATATTATTAATTTCATGTAAATCAACCCATTATGTTTCCCAACTCCATACTAATACCCCTTATAAATGTTTACCTAGCCAAGTTATTAGTATAAAGCTGCTTTTTCTAATTTGTGTACAACATGCAAAAATGTGCAATGTGCAAAATAGCATCTTCATGCTTTAGTGTAAATTTTAAAAGCACACACAATTAATATAGTGCACACAGCAACCTGCATTAGTGTTTTAGATAGCTTTTCATGCAAAAAGCATTTAGTCCCCTGTGCAATGTTTGGTGCATTATTAATTCACACACATTATAAAAAGAGGTGTTATTAACTGAAAAGGTTTATCAAAATATGCAACAAGTCAAAGTCTTTTAAGACAGAAATAGTGAATTTTAGATTGCAAGGGATGGGCTGGGAAGAGAAAAACACATTCTATTAATCTAATCAAAAAGAAGAACTGGGAGTACTTCTTTTTGATTACATTGTAGGTTAGCATAGGGTTGGACGGTGCCCTAAATACTGGTAGTAGTACAACCTTATATACTTTATCTGAACTATCCCTGAGAGTGCACCCCAGGACACCCTACGTCGTCCCCCTTCTTTGAAATACATTCTATTAATCTTCAAAGCTAAAAAGGCCACTTTTCTCTACACTGTAAAAACACATGTTAATTCAGCACAAGCATTTCAGACTGAATAGGCCTCACTTTCATGTTTTTCATGTGCCATGTTTTTAACTTGCACCAAAATGTGCGAGGCAAATTAAACGCAGTCTGTCTGAAGCACAAAAAAAATAAAACAATGCATGACTGCAGATGAAATCTGCTCCATCGCCGTGGTGCAATGTGCACAGTAGTGGTGTCAATATGTGAAACCACATTCAGAATAGCCATCAAGAAAAACAAATACTAATCTAATCAGCAAGGCAGATTTGGATCTCACATCGGATGTATGACGTTACAACGCATACTTTTACCACGCCTACCATTACCACGCATTTTTTACAACGCAGGATCCATGACAACGCATACCATTACCACGCATGTATTTACAACGCTTATACCTTTACAACGCATACAATTACAACGTAAGTATTGGTAAGTATATAATATTTTTTAATATTTAATTTAATTAAAATTAATATAATGTAATTTAATTTAATTTATTTAATTTAATTAATTTAATTTAATTTAATTTAATGTAATTTAATTTAATTAATTTAATTTAATCAATTTAATTTAATGTAATTTAAATTTAAACCCAAAACTGACCTTGAACCCAAAAAATACCCCTTTTACCCAAAAACTCAAAACTGACCCTGAACCCTAAAAATACCCCTTTACCCAAAAACCCCAAACTGACCCTGAACCCAAAAAATACCCCTTTTACCCAAAAACCCCAAACTGACCCTGAACCCTAAAAATACCCTTTTACCCAAAAACCCAAAACTGACCCTGAACCCTAAAAATATCCCTTTACCCAAAAACCCAAAACTGACCCTGAACCCTAAAAATACCCATTTACCCAAAAACCCAAAACTGACCCTGAACCCTAAAAATACCCCTTTACCCAAAAACCAAAAACTGACCCTGAACCCTAAAAATAACCCTTTACCCAAAAACTGAAAACTGACCCTGAACCCTAAAAATACCCCTTTACCCAAAAACTGAAAACTGACCCTGAACCCTAAAAATACCCCTTTACCCAAAAACTGAAAACTGACCCTGAACCCTAAAAATACCCCTTTACCCAAAAACTGAAAACTGACCCTAAACCCTAAAAATACCCCTTTACCCAAAAATTGAAAACTGACCCTGAACCCTAAAAATACCCCTTTACCCAAAAACTGAAAACTGACCCTGAACCCTAAAAATACCCCTTTACCCAAAAACTGAAAACTGACCCTGAACCCTAAAAATACCCCTTTACCCAAAAACTGAAAACTGACCCTGAACCCTAAAAATACCCCTTTACCCAAAAACTGAAAACTGACCCTGAACCCTAAAAATACCCATTTACCCAAAAACTGAAAACTGACCCTGAACCCTAAAAATACCCCTTTACCCAAAAACTGAAAACTGACCCTAAACCCTAAAAATACCCCTTTACCCAAAAACTGAAAACTGACCCTAAACCCTAAAAATACCCCTTTACCCAAAAACTGAAAACTGACCCTGAACCCTAAAAATACCCCTTTACCCAAAAACCCAAAACTGACCCTGAACCCAAAAAATACCCCTTTACCCAAAAACCCAAAACTGACCCTGAACCCAAAAAATACCCCTTTACAAAAAAAACCAAATAATATTTTTAATAAAATAATATACTTACCAATACTTACGTTGTAATGGTATGCGTTGTAAAAGTACCTGCGTTGTAAATACATGCGTGGTAATGGTATGCGTTGTCATGGATCCTGCGTTGTAAAAAATGCGTGGTAATGGTAGGTCGTGGTAAAAGTTGCGTTGTAAAGGTTGTATACCCTCACATCAACATACCAGCACAGACAGGACAGGCCAGCAAGCTGTTCATCTATGTTTCAATGTCTGGTCTAAAAAGTCACCCTTGTCACACAGTGATAGTGTGACCAAAGCTGAGATCCTGCCATCTGCAAGGCAACTTGAGTGCAACTTGACAATATTTCCTAAGAGGGAGAGGTGTGGCGCCGCGGCCAGGGCGACTGATGCTGGAATCTGGGGATCAGGGTTCGATCCCCGGCTCCGGCGGCAGGTTAGCCCAGCACCATGTGACTCTGGGCAATAGCTCACTTAATCTTCCCTACGGCCCCCAGCGCCTAGAGACCCTTACGGGTGATTGTGTGCTTTACAAATGTGGATTATTAAGAGTCATACATGTCCTACACATCAATGTAGAAATCGAAGTTAATGAGAATAAAGTCTGTATGTCACCCAGATTACTCATGTCAACATTTAGCATAGATCACTATTAACATATTTCTATTTCATTGCAGAGGGAGAAACAACACAACCTGAACAGTTGCCTGTCCTGGATGAGCAGCCTGTTGGTGATGATATCCTGCTCCCAATGGACAATTACACCTTTCGGCAACTCTTCTATGCCATTGGAACACCTTCTCTGGAAGCGAGAGGGGATAACAGAGGGTCATGGTATCCAGAGGAACTGCCCACATCTGGACATACCCCATCTGCCAACCCAAGCCAGCCCTGGACTCCAAGGACCCCATTGTTATCTTCTTACAGCAGGCGGTAGGAGTTCAGCGGTAGCTGGTGGATGAGGTGCAAGTGGGTATGGAGACCATCACAGGCAGCCTAGAGGGAGTTTGTGAGTGCCTCAGTCCAGATAAGGACACCCCTGAGGCAATAAGAGGCATCTACCTTCAACTCGACAGATTGGAAGAGTCCCTGGCTGACATTGCTGGTGTCATGAGGTAAGAACAACAGATCTGCTGATGTAACAGCAGTGGTGTTAGCACCCAGTTGGGGGCTATATGCACCATCCTTGAATCTTTGCAGCAGAAGAAGGACTCCTATATTGTTACAATGGGTGCCTTCCACCGCAGAATTGTTGCTGTGCTGACAAGTCAGTAGTCCCTTTTCTGCACTCTACTGCCTTGAATGAATGAATGAATTTGGGATTTATATTGCGCAACTTTGCCCAGAGGCATCAAGGCGCCTTGCTGGTACAGGTAAATGCTGCAGGAGTCAGGGTAACCACATCTTCTGCCCCTGATGTATGTGTGCCTCAGATGCCTCTAGCACTACAACTACAATGGTCAGGTGAGGCACCACAAACATCATTGGACAAAGATGGGGACTTCAACCTTCTCCCATGGAGCTATTTCCGCTAACATTTGTCTGTACCACTTGGCCCATTTCTCATTGGACCTGTGTTTAGGATCATGCCACTGCCCTTCTCACCTGGTTCTGTCCCCTTTTTGAATGGCCTCCTGTTGATCAAATCCATTAGTGGACTGCTGATGTGGCCTACCTTCCCTAATGGGAATGTGGACCTCCTCCTCACTGAAACACTTTCTTCTCAGCATGGCACAGGACATGTCTCCCCCTTTAACTCTGTGTGGATATCCCCTGGCTCTCAAACAATGTTGGGGTTGTTGCTTGAAGGAATTTTACTTGCAAATTGCTCAGTTAAACACTTGAATATAAAAGCATTTACATGAACCCATGTGTTGTACTTATTTGCAGGTACGACTAACTAGACAATGGCGGATGTGTGAATACAAAACACACTTCTCAGCATTTGAAGGAAATTGCACTACGGTCCCTATCACATGGTCTGTTTGGACACTGCCAAGCGTCAAGTACCTCCAATGCCATGGCATCAAGTTGAAAGTCTTCTTGAACTACTGAACTTCCTGGCATTACAATGGGCATCAGTAACTAGAAGGACAGTTAATAATTCCAACCAATTATGCATTTGAATACATGCACAAATTGTGTCCTGTGAGGCATATGAGCAACTAATACATTCCCAGACATCCACAGATAACTCTCTCAGTAATCATGACAATATAATAATGCACACATGTCAGCCCATTAAAGATATCACATATTTACTATATTAATACATGCAATGAGAACAACAAGATACCAATGGCCAGCCTCTTTATTATTTGGTATCATACCTATGCCACTGAATGATATGGAAGCTCCATATGACCCCCTATATGTATGTAAGCATCACCTGCAACTATTAGCAATGTGGTTCCTGTGTTAAATGATGTATGGTGTAGTAAGGCACACTGACATACACATGCTCAATGTGTTACTCTGTCCCTGAGAGCCCTCACATGCAATGAGTGTGAGTGTAATCACACATGACATAACCTTTACTATATACACACATCAAATATTAGGAGCTAGGTCACAGAACCATGGAACAAGCTACACATGCCCAGGGGAAGAGGAATTGTGTGACCAATGTTCATCTAACCTAGAAAGTGGTTGCATAAAATCACAAGCAAGAAGTGCCACACTTAGCAAGTTGTCGATGACAAGTATGATTGGAGTTTCTGGCCAGGTGGGGGCCACTCCAATAGATACTAGTCACCAATAAAAACTGATGTCATAGTAAAATGGTGCAAGGGTGAGTGCGTAAGTGGCAGGCACCAGTGTGTGTCTTTGTAGTTAGGGGGAGTCCGCAGAGGGCGATGTTGCCGTATTCTATGCGAGGGATGACTAGGGATTGTACTGCAGTTTGGAAGTCTTTGGCTGGGAAGAAGGGTTTAAGTTTCCTCAAGGTATTGATTTGGAAGTTCGCTCCTTTGGTTGCCTTGCTGATATGCTGCTGCATGTTGAGATTGGCGTCAAGTGTTATGCCTAAAGATTTTGCTGAATCTACGATGGTAGGTTGGACATTGAGTGCAGTTAGGTGCTTAAGCCAAGTTTGGGTGGTAGAGATTTTTGCGAGAGGGGAGATCAGGAGGAACTCAGTCTTCAGAGCATTGAGTTTGAGGTGATTATCGGCAAGCCAGGATTGGGTGTCTCTGATCGTTGAGTTCAGGAGCATAATGTCCTTGGGGGATTGTAATTTGAGATATAGTTGGGTGTCGTTGGCGTACATGTGAAAGTGTACATTGGATGCTTGTAACAAGGTGGTGAGAGGTTCCATAACTAGGTTGAACAATGTTGGGGAAAGGGAGGATCCTTGGGGGATGCCTAACGATACAGGTACTGGAGAGGACATCAGGTTGTTGCTCTTGAATCTCTGGGACCGGTTGTGTAGAAAGGAAGTGAACCACTTGAGAACAGTCCCAGATAGGCCCATTCTTGTGTTTAATAGTTTGAGTAAGTTCTCATGTTTAACGGTGTGAATGCTGAAGAGAGATCAAGAAGGATGAGGAGGCAGGTATCGTTTCGATCTAAGATTTGGAGGGCATCGTCGATTATGTGAGTCATAGCAGTTTCGGTACTGTGTCCTGCTCGGAAGCCTGATTGATGAGGGTTGAGGAGATCAAACTGATCTATGTGTTTAGTCAGTTGTAGTTGTACGCATTTTTCCAACAGTTTGGCGAGAGTGGGAATATTGGTAATAGGACGGTAATTGTTTAGATCAGTGGGATCTGCTGTTGGTTTCTTTAGTAAAGGTGTAACTTGTCCAACTTTGAGGGAGTTAGGGATGGTTCCTTGTAGAAGTGAGCTGTTAATAATTACAAATATACAATACATGTAGCATAAAGGTACACACACAGTGCAACAGTAGGTGACTACCTGTGTTGGGCAGTAAATCCATTCACACAAAGAGTCCCACTTACAGCGGGGAAAGATTGTTGAAAATCCCTTGAGGTGCTGCATTGCAAATTTGACTGACTCTTGTACATAGGTATCTCAAAGTTGCACATATCTACAAACACAGCAGGGAATTCCTACATCATGTGCTCAAATTAACATAACCTAATATGACAACTCCTCCGCAGTAAAACACCAAGCATTCGTGAAAGCCGAAAACATTATTTCAAATCAAAGAAATGTAAAGTACCTATGAATAAAAACAACTACCCTACACTAACTACTGTTAAGTAAACTAAACTAAGTCTCAGCTAACTTAACCTATCCTATCCTACACTAACTTAACACTACCTTAGCATACCTAATCTCATCTTAACCTATGCTACACATATACAACAACAGACATGTTAAGCATCAACCCCCACCCCCTTTAACACACATAGTCACACATTGCAAACCTCAACTACACCTATAAATAAACTACATACACATCAAATCCTAATCAAAGATATTTTTGGGGGTATGTCTGTTCTTTCTTTCTTTATTTTATCTTAAAGCCTAAACATTTTCCCCTACCCACTAAATCCTCATAAAAATGTAAAAACTAAAACCTATTACAAAATATATAAAAATCTAAAAGCTACCTTAAATAAACATACCCTATCTAAAACCTACCTAAAATACTATGCAAAATACAAAACTGTCAAAAAAACAAACCAAATGTTCACATCAGCTGTGCAAGCTATCTATTCAATAGCCGTCTTGAGGTTTGTCAACCGGGTTTCCTGCTGGTGATGCTTCTCACGGACAGTGCCCACTTTTCTGTTGACTTTTTTTAGTTTCTGGATAACGATGTATTGGAACCCTTAGTCCCGAGAAGGTGGGCTCCTGGCCTATGTGGGCTGACATGGGGCTGCTGGGGAAGTGGGCGGAGCTACATGTAGGGGTGGCTGTGTATCAGTGACGTAACAAAACTTGAGGGGGCCCCCTGCAAAGTACATGGAGGGGGCCCCCTTGCTCTGGACCCAGTCAGGAGCTCTCAGGCCGCGGCCAGACTGGGAACCCAAAGCAGCCCTGGCATAGTTTGTCAGAGCAGTCCCTCTATGCTCTATAGTACGTAGTAAGCCAGCTTGACTCTTGCAAGTGAGCTTGGGGGTTAGGGGTTGGTTCTCCCCTAATAATGTTTTTTTTAGATGGCAAAAGTGGTGCAAAAGTTGAGCATTATACGACATATTCTTCATTGTATATTCAAATGTATTAACGTTTAAAACATAGTAAATGATGACCTTACAGTGCACCGGGATATCCAGTCATATCAGGGAACATAGAAAATAGACCAGAGAAGCACCACTAAATCTGTATCTCTTTCTTTTGCACGTTTTCCATCAAAGGTCATTGCTTTGTCTGTAATGTTTGGCACCTGAGGGCAGAATGTGGGTGGTAGACAGAAGCCACATGGAAGTCTGGCTCATTTTGGTCTCGAGGTTCCGACTAAGAAGACCCAGAGCAATCAACTTCACGGAGGGTCCGATCTAGCTGCTGTGCCGGAGCTGGTCAAGCCCCTTCATCCAACTGAAAGCAGGATATCAGGAGAAAGGAAACAGGCCAGGCTGAGCCGACCTCACATCAAGCCTCATATTGAAAGCAGCCTGTGCAACTGGGGGTCGCCAGACACTGTAAACATCCCAATAGAAGCAACGCTTTCCCACCACCTCTCTCTGAGAAGAGAAATACAGAACCACGAAAGAGGAAGAATACAAAGAGGTTCTGGGTCTACTCCCTGCTCAGATGAAAATATGCCTCAGAGGAGCTGGCACTACCCACGAAGTTTGTGGCGTTGCAACTCTAAAACTGCTGGATGGTGCCCTTCACCTACGCAAGGGAGCTGGCTGTATAAACCTTCTTGTGCCCACCCCCTTCCCTCTTGTGTGGAAAAGTAAATTTTGCCATGTTCTGTGTCCCTACGTGTTCCCCATCTTATGTTATGTGTGCATGATTAATATGCATATGTATTCCCCAAGTTCGATTAAAGATGCAATTACAGTTGTGTCCATCTCTAGTATGCCAGTTTCCAGTTCTCGTGAAAGCTACGAGTATTAGGCCTATGTAAAGTTACGTTGCCACGTTTCTCAGTGTGCACGGTATTTCATTGAAAAGTTCCCCGTTTCTAGGCCTCAAAAGGGCCCGGACACCAGATTCAGCTCCTGTCTCCTGAACCCTCACTGAGGAGCGATACAGCCCCCACCTGTATTCCTCGACCCTTCACTTACTTCCTGCCTCACAGTGCCCGGCTCGGCCTGGCTCTGCCCACGAGTCTGCCAAGAGTATGTTATGATTCTAGTTATCAGTCCAGCCCTCCTTCTCTGCATTCCTAAGCTACTGAATCGCATCAATAGTTTCCGTCATCGTCTAGCCTTTACGTCTCCATGTAAGAGAAATACTGTATTAATGGTCATTTAATATTCTTCAACACGCACTACATGTAGAATAATGCATGCACCAGTCTTAGAGTCTGTTAGCCTTTCCCCTCCTGACTTTTAGTTTATATCAACATGTTCTCTAAACATTAGATACTAGATAGGGTTTAGGTACATGTCGCCCTGACTCTCCAGACTTCAGTCTCCTCTTCTAGCACAGAGTTCATAGCCCCCAGCTTCTCCTAGTAAACGTCATTGCCAGCTTGCGCGCACCACTAGGTTAGAGGTCCCGGCTCCTTAGGTAGCCCCCTCCATGTTTCCGCCCCATTTATGACATGTTCTGTTACGTTTGCATCACATGTCTATGTATACGCCCTGTTACACCTACTTTTATGCCTTATCTTTCGCGACTGCTACAGACCACACCCACTGCTCCGCCTACTGTATTCACTGTAATGCAATTGTTTTAGTATATATATGTTGTACATTGTTATTAAAGTTATTCCCGATTCCCATCCCCTCTCGAGCCTGCCTGCTCATTCCAGATCCTGCCCCCGGCAGCTGCCATCCTGTCCCCATGCAGGTTGTCCTGTTCCTGTCCTTTATGCTGTATTAAAACCTGCAAACTCCAGCTACCTCGAATCTTGACTCTTATTTATTGAGCTATCTGTTATTATTATATCCATTCAAAAATAGAGGTATTATTTATTTATTTACCACATAATGGCGCCCGAATAGGGACTTGCCCTTTCCCCACGCGCCGGTGAAGCCACGTATGCCCCCTGACCCTCTGCAGCCGTGACGGAACTCTTCTGCGCACCGGCAGATATTTCTGCTTCAAGTATCCCTCAGGCCCACGGAGGAGACGGAGGTTGCGGTCCAGCATCCAGACGAGGCGGTGGAGGAACGCGGCGAGTCCCGACCAGAGCCCAAGCCGAGAGTCCAAGGTCCGAGGTATCCGGAGGCCCACCCGTAACTGAAGTCCGAAGTTCGTCCGTCCGGCGTCGAAGCAGTCCAGTCCAGTCCGAGGCCTTCCGTTCTTGCTGCCCGGTGAGTACCGTTGCTGGGGTAGTATCTAGACAGGGTCAATCAAATTGACTCTGGTCCGTGGGTTTTGGTGGTACACAGACCCAACACGAAGTGTCCACTCCGGTGGATGCGGGTCCTGACGTGTCTCTTTATGAGACCGGTAAGTTTCGTACTGTTTCAGCAGTGCATCTAATTTCTGTTCTAGTCCGATCTGTTCTCGAGAAAATTCATGTATTCTGTTTTCAGTATTCCAGGTAGTATTCTGTTCGAACTGTTATTTTAAAAGTCTTTCATGTATTTTTATGTCGTGGTATGAAAGTGGTGTAATTATCGTGTTCATTGTGTATTGTATTGTGTCTAGATTACAGTTCAGTCATGCCTTTGTTTTCCAAATTACGTCAGTTAAAAACCAGAAAAGGGCTGTTAGAAGCAGCAGTTCCTGTCCCGCCTAGGGACAGTCCAGGTCACTTTATGTATCAAAAGCATGGCATAAGTGCCATATTGTATCTAGATTTATGGGTAGAGTACACCAAAGAGTTAGAAGAAAAGTATAGATGGCCCGTATCAGGTACGTGGGATGCCGAGTGCATCATGCGAGTAGAAGAAGCATTATGGAAAAAGAAAGCCAGACAGTCACAGAAAGATGCCATCGAGTTATGGCGCAAAGAATCTCATAAAAGAACCGAAAAAGAAATCAGAAAGTCAGAATTAAGTAGAGAATCCATAGAAAGAGCCCAAGAAAGGGAACTAATCGAGATAGGTGAACGAGTTAAAACCGAACAGTCAGACAGACAGAGGAATGCCCTCATTAAGGGTATGTATCCTCTTCTTGCCGAGGGCTTGTCAAAAGCAACCCCGGAGGCATCCAGTAATTTCCCGCCACCATTAGTTCCGATCAAGCTACGTCACAAACCGACCGCAGCTGATATTTTTATTTCGTCCTATTTGGACGACACAGTCCCAGAATATGCAAATCCTGTTCCGCCAGCTCCTGTAAATATTGTAAATCCTGCTCCTCCAGTCACCGGAGTACCTGTTACGGTACCCCCGGTCCAGCCCACATTACAATTTCCCGCCGCGCCAGCACGAAGAGTATCAGTCGACGATTCTAGTTTAGGGGCCGCAGGAGGAGGTCCTCCTGGTACCCCGCCGCCACACCAACGTGTAACGTTAGTCGAGTTACATGAACGTGCTTTACAGCGTACGCCTAAATATAAGTCCGTTGCAGAAATCCGACGAGCCCTTACTGAATGCCGCTATGATCCAGTCGCAGGTGATGATAGTACGGTTATATATTCCATACGTGTAAGACGGGTGACCGAGTATTTGGACACCCTACCAGATATGAAAGAAGATCTAGACAGAATATATCGTTTCATCCGTACAGGGGATGATCCAGAAAGTATTGGCGAAGCCATGTCTCAAAGGAAAGCTGAGATCCAGCTCATGATATTAAAGTTTCTGATTAATTGTTTGATAAGGGAACAAGATTACCCGTCCAAAGATCCGGCCGAAATGAGAATCCTGACAAGGTGGAGTGATAATATAGCCGAGGGTAAGCACAGAACCATCAGTAGTATAGAGAGTATGTACAAGAAAATTCGTAAAGAAATAATAAGGTTACACGAACAACGTAAAACGGCACAAGTAAGTGAGAAAGAGAACGACTCCCCTGCAGAAGAGGTAGAGGACGAGAATCCCGCCAGAATAGCGTATGTAGGTAGATCTAGATTTCCAGACCGACATTCACGTCTGGAACACAAGAAAATCTTTCATCATCCAGCACCGGAACAAGGTTCTCTAGAACAAGTATTTCAAGCTACCGATCACATTCTGAAATCACGAATCGGTTATAGTGAACTTAGTACCATGCATGAACAAGAACTAGCCCGATCAGCAGTCCGATGGATTACTGATTCTACCACTTTTCCAGACGAAATAGTGGCACAAATGTTTCTGAAACTGCCCCCAGCCGAGCAACGACTGGTGGGTATGTATATGATCCAGCACCTCATTACATTGTATGAGGGTCAACATTCTGATCCAGGTCCGTTACATGATGTCCTGAACGAGTTACTCCAGTATAGATGGAAAGGTTTAGGTACCGATTTAATTAGTGTTATTCTAGAACAGCGTCATAAATATAGTATGTTCTTGAACCCGCATTTTGTCCATGTCTCACCTCCAGAAAGTAAACCGTTTTACATAGATAGACAGAATCCGTTACGAGAAGTACACCCAGTCAGGACAGCAGATGGTGAAATGCAACGAGTATTTGTTTACACCCCAGTTACCAAGATGGAACTCTTAGAGATGAAGAAGTTAATTCCCTGTCACAACAAAGATCCAGCAGGGTTCCACCGAGAATTAAAGGACATGCTCCGTATGGGAGAATATACGTATCCAGATATTATTAAAATGCTAAAGGTCCTGTTGCCCGCAGGGGTATACGAGAAACTCAAGGAAAAAGAATGGGAGGTGGGAGAGAAAAAGATCGATTGGGCAGTTCTAGAAGCTGAAGATAAGATACGAGTACCAGGTACCGGTCTTGGAGAGAAATGTAAAGAATTACCAGAACTGTTAATACAAGTTTTACCCAGATTATTAGCAACTAAAAAGGAAGACTGGGATGCAATCTCAGCCTGTAAACAGAAACAAGACGAAGACACTAGTGATTTTTATTCTAGATTTGAAAAATGTTTCATTATAAACAGTGGATTGAAGACGAGTAGCGAGTCATACCCTCATCTTTTTGTTACTAAACTAGTCGAGAATTCAAGTCCACAAGTTAAGAATCGAGTTTTGAAAGTCGAAAGTACATGGCAAGCTAGTACCCCGTCCCAGATGCTACAGATGCTCCAATATCACCAGAATAGAATCAGAGAAGAGCAAGAACACGAGAGAAAACGTATGAAAGACACGAAAATGAAAGTACTAGTTGCACAATCTGTTCCACAAGACAGTCAGAAGAGGGGTCCGAATCAAGCCAGTCATCCTGCAGTTCCTGTTAAAGGGACCTGCAATTATTGTAAACAGCCAGGTCATTATATAAACGAATGTGCAGTTCTGAAACATAATATAGCTACTGGTAAGACTAAAGAAAGACCACGTCCGCCTAGACAAGAACAAGTTTCACAGACTTCTCAGCCACAGAATGCACAACAGACAGTTCCAGTACCGCAGCCTATTGCTGCAACACAACATGTTACACAGCAGATGTACCAGTATGCACAGTCCGAGTATCCAGAGTACCAGCAGTACTCATGAAACAGCCTAGAAAGGGAGGTAGGCTTGCCTCTCATCGAGATACCTGTAGATCAAGAGGGTCCCTATGTTCACAGTCAAGTATTAGGGAAAGACAGAAAGTTTTTGATTGATACAGGGGCAAGTAGGACGACCATTAGTCACGACGAGGTTCCAGGGGCTCCGCTCTCAGGCTCTAGAAATGTTTCCCTTGGATTTTCAGGAAAGCCTATTGTAAACGAGATATCTAAGCCAGTTACTCTAGAAGTAGGTCCATTGTCCCGCACTACTGATCTGTTACTTACGAAATCATGTCCAGAAAATCTGTTAGGCATTAAGACACTGAAAGAATTAGGTGCAGTTATTTGCTGCTCCCCAGAGGGAATACGTTTGTTTTTACGTGACTTTAAGGGTCACTATGTATTACGAGATTTTGATCCGAGATTGTCTAATGTTCCGCAGCATCTATGGGCGCAAGGTCCAACTGATGTAGGTTATATGCAAATCACACCCCATCGTGTGACTCTCAAACCAGGTGTAGTGTTACCACGAATCAGACAGTACAGATTGCCACCTGAGGCTGTAGCAGCCTTATCCAAAATTATTGACGAGCTCATGGCTCAAGGAGTAGTTGTAGAGACTGACTCCAATGTATGTAATTCTCCGATCATTCCAGTCATGAAACGTACTGATCCAAATGCACCACCAGTATATCGATTAGTGATTGACCTCCGAGAGCTTAATAAATGTATCATTCCCCAGTACCCAGTTGTCCCAGACATCTCTTCCCTATTGACAGCCATTGATTCTGAAGCCTCATTTTTCACAGTCATAGACCTTAAAAATGCATTTTTCAGTGTCCCCATTCATCCAGACAGCCAGTTTATTTTCGGATTCTGTTTAAATGGAAGGAGCTATAAGTTCACACGAGCTCCTCAAGGTTTCACAGAGAGTCCTAGTATTTACAGTCAAGCACTTAAGAGACAACTAGACAATATTCACATGCCAACTGACACTGCCCTGCTCCAGTATGTTGATGATCTACTGATCACAGCCCGTTCTGAACGTGACTGCGAGCGAGCGTCACTGACAGTTCTGTATTTTCTAGCCGAGATGGGGCACAAGGTGTCCCCTTCAAAGCTTCAATTCTGTGTCCAGCAAGTGATCTATTTAGGCCACTTACTGTCCAAGAGGGGTAGGCAGTTGACACCTGACCGTATCCAGTTAATAGCGAGTCTTCCTCAGCCCAAGACACAGAAGGAGGTACGTGCTTTTATCGGCCTCACTTCTTATTGCAGACAATGGATTCCTCAGTATGCATTACTAGCTAAGTCACTGATACAGTTAACGACACAAGAGGCAGCCGTATCGACTGTCCTCCCTTGGACATCTGAACATACACTTAGTTTCAATGAGTTAAAGAAAGCTCTATGCCAAGCTCCTGTTCTAGCTACACCGAACTACAGTAAGCCTTTTACACTTTTCGTCACAGAACGTGAAGGTACAGCATTATCTGTTCTCACACAAGATCAAGCAGGACAATACAAGCCTTGTGCTTATTTTTCGAGCACACTAGATCCTGTAGCCCAGGCTCTGCCTGCGTGCCTCAAGTCAGTTGCAGCCACAGCACTAGCTATCAGACAAAGTGATTCCATAGTGTTAGGACATTCCCTGACAGTACAAGTTCCACACTCTGTGGAAGTTCTTTTAAATCGAGACACACCGTATTGACACCCTGTCCGCTCAAGCAGCAGAGCTAGTTGCTCTGACCCAAGCCTGCATACGTGCCAAGAACCTGAAAGTTAACATATACACAGACTCACGTTACGCATTTGGAGTCGTACACGACTTTGGAGTGCTCTGGCAGGAGAGAGGTTTCATGACTTCTCATGGAACCAAGATTCAGCATGGTCTCCTTATTCAAGCTCTGTTAGATGCAATACATTTACCGACAGCTATCGCTATCATGAAGTGCAAAGCACATACTAAAGTTACAGACATTATTTCCCAAGGTAATGATCTAGCAGATCGCACAGCCAAGCTCACAGCTCAGACTCCAGACATTCCAGTTAACAAGACACATATATCCACTCCAGATCAGACTACATGTATGACAGTTAAGGACCCCACTCAAGATGTCATAGATATCCAGTCACATGCTACTCCCGATGAAATCAAGAAATGGTCCGAACAAGGAGGGGTCCAGACAGATCAGGGATGGATGACGAAGGGAAAAGCCACATGGTTTCTTCCCGACTCAATGGTTCAAGTCATTATCAATACCGCACATAGTCCTGCACATTTAGGAGAAAAAGCCATGTTAGACAGTATCCAGAACATTTGGTTCAACAAGCATTTACGAGCTGCAGCCAAGCAGAAAGTCCGTACCTGTATGATATGTTGTCAGTTCAATCCAGGTAAAAGTGTCCCGGTGGAACAAGGGGGATTCCAGCCTCCTGACCACCCTTTTGAAGTCCTCCAAATGGATTATATTCAGATGGAGCGATGTCGAGGTTTTAAGTATGTCCTTGTAGTTGTATGCTCTTTGTCCAGGTGGACAGAAGCATATCCAGTTCCAGATTACACAGCCGCGACCACTGCCAAGCAGCTGGTTCGTGAATTCTTCCCCCGTTACGGACTCCCTAGGGTCGTGTATTCAGACAACGGCCAACCATTCTCATCTGAGCTCATGAAACACATTTCCCTTTTGTTAGGGTACCAGTGGAAGTTTCATTGTGTACGCCATCCTGAAGCAGCAGGTCTCGTAGAGAGACATAATCAGACCCTGAAAATCCGAATTGCAAAAGTCTGTAAAGAGAAAGGTGTGGACTGGCTAGTAGCTCTGCCAGTCGCCTTATTTTATATGCGCATGGTTGCACATTCCAGATCAGGTCTGTCCCCGTATGAGGTCGTATTCGGCCGCCCCCCTAACATGTGGGGTACACCTAGACCCCGAAGTATTACAGATGTTTCAAGTAATATGCTGACAGATTACCTAGCTTCCTTGATGTCTGCCCTACACTCTTGTCGTTCACAGGTTGCCGCCGCATTTCCAGACAATACCGAGGTGGCACCGCATGAAATCGTTCCTGGAAGTTTGGTTCTTGTAAGGAACTTTGATCGTTCAAGTCCGCTGGAACCTAGATGGAAGGAACCGAAGTTAGTCCTTCTTACCACCCGTACTGCCGTCAAGCTGGAAGGGAGAAAAGGCTGGGTGCATCTGTCGCACGTAAAGAGATTTCACGGACTCAGACCTAAAGTTCTTCCTAAAAACATTTCCGAGGATTCCCAGGATTTTAAGGACTGCCAAAACACTGTTCTCAAGGACTGTCCCGCAAATGACTCTGATCTGAAACCCTCCCTGTTAGAGAAAACTCCGCAGCAGGAGTATAAACAGAAGCTCCGGTCTAGTAAAATAAGTCAGCCAGTTTGATTGTCTAAGTCCTCTCCTAGGTGAAACGGTTAGACAGGTTTCTGACATGTATAAGATAGACCCCCATAGTGAGAGAGTTAGTCAAAACTCTATCAGATGTATCATTATTTTATGTTTCCTGCTATTTTTGAGTTTGATGGTTACTTGTATAAGTTATGCCTTACATTTATATTTTCCAATTTCTCATGTAAATAAGTCTTCTAATGCTACAGTAGAGCACACGTTTAGTGATCTGCCTCCTCATGAACTCTTTTATCGTCTTGCTTTGCGAAATAATTCCTTTATCCGCATGTTACATTATTCACACCAGACCAGCAATGCCACTAATTGTTGGGTGTGTGGTCGACTCCCCCCTTTTCAGACACCGAAGGGAGTTCTGCCACTGTTTCCTTATCCATTTTCACATAATGGTTCGTGTGGAGCATGGTCCACGTTAACGTCATCCTCAACAGATATGTCTTTTCTAAACAGTACATGTTTTCCAGACAAGCAAGGTCTTCCCCACAGAACAGGGTTAGATCTAGAAAATGAAGTTTATAATTTAGGTAATTATTCTTCGAATTTTATGGTCCTGAATGTCCAGTCTGATTCTACTCCAGACTTACCCTCTATGTCAGTATTACCAGTCAAAGGTGAATTATGTGTCCGAAAGAATGGTTCCGTACATGTAGGCCATAGTGATTGTACTACTATTGTCAAGTATAGTGACAGTAGGAAATCTATTTTCAAAGCTTCACGTCATTCATATTTTGTTTGTGGTCAGACCGCATATGTTCGTCTGCCCCTTGATTGGGATGGTACCTGTTACATTGCATTCCTACTGCCGCCAGTTTTTCTAGCCCCACCTGACTATCATAGAAACTCCCACCTAGTACATACTAGACACAAGAGAGACCTTCCGATTGTCGATTATACTGAAACTGCTCTAGAACAATACATAGATATCAATAAAGGTGTCTTTCCCTACTTAGGTACTGTCGTGAATAGTAAACTGATACGTAGATTAACCAGGACCCTCGAAGCAGTAGTGATTGAGACTACTTCTGCTCTAGGTAACTTAACCGAAGAGCAATCCTTTATGAGAATTGTCGTGCTCCAGAATCGTCTCGTCCTTGACGTCATACTGGCCGATAGGGGCGGGGCATGTAGAGTCATCGGATCTAGTTGCTGCATTTTCATTCCTAATAACGCGCCGTCTGTTTATTCAGCTATAACCAGACTCCATAAAATTGCCCATCTGTTACACCAAAATCCAGGCACCTGGACATGGTCCGGTTGGTTCTGGAATATAATTTCTGCCTGGGGATGGAAAGTATTGTCATTTCTAGGTATTGCAGTAGCTATCATATTCAGTTGCTGCCTCTGTATACAATGTGGCCCTGCGATTTGCGGCATTTGTGCTACCTCTTGTATTCCTAGTCCCAAGTCCCGTTCTAAATCCAGTTCCAAGACAATTCGAGACGAGCAAATGATACTATATGAAATGATAGATGGTATCATGAATATTGATGTTTCCTGATGGAAACGTAGTGACAAGGAGGGAATGTGGAAAAGTAAATTTTGCCATGTTCTGTGTCCCTACGTGTTCCCCATCTTATGTTATGTGTGCATGATTAATATGCATATGTATTCCCCAAGTTCGATTAAAGATGCAATTACAGTTGTGTCCATCTCTAGTATGCCATTTTCCAGTTCTCGTGAAAGCTACGAGTATTAGGCCTATGTAAAGTTACGTTGCCACGTTTCTCAGTGTGCACGGTATTTCATTGAAAAGTTCCCCGTTTCTAGGCCTCAAAAGGGCCCGGACACCAGATTCAGCTCCTGTCTCCTGAACCCTCACTGAGGAGCGATACAGCCCCCACCTGTATTCCTCGACCCTTCACTTACTTCCTGCCTCACAGTGCCCGGCTCGGCCTGGCTCTGCCCACGAGTCTGCCAAGAGTATGTTATGATTCTAGTTATCAGTCCAGCCCTCCTTCTCTGCATTCCTAAGCTACTGAATCGCATCAATAGTTTCCGTCATCGTCTAGCCTTTACGTCTCCATGTAAGAGAAATACTGTATTAATGGTCATTTAATATTCTTCAACACGCACTACATGTAGAATAATGCATGCACCAGTCTTAGAGTCTGTTAGCCTTTCCCCTCCTGACTTTTAGTTTATATCAACATGTTCTCTAAACATTAGATACTAGATAGGGTTTAGGTACATGTCGCCCTGACTCTCCAGACTTCAGTCTCCTCTTCTAGCACAGAGTTCATAGCCCCCAGCTTCTCCTAGTAAACGTCATTGCCAGCTTGCGCGCACCACTAGGTTAGAGGTCCCGGCTCCTTAGGTAGCCCCCTCCATGTTTCCGCCCCATTTATGACATGTTCTGTTACGTTTGCATCACATGTCTATGTATACGCCCTGTTACACCTACTTTTATGCCTTATCTTTCGCGACTGCTACAGACCACACCCACTGCTCCGCCTACTGTATTCACTGTAATGCAATTGTTTTAGTATATATATGTTGTACATTGTTATTAAAGTTATTCCCGATTCCCATCCCCTCTCGAGCCTGCCTGCTCATTCCAGATCCTGCCCCCGGCAGCTGCCATCCTGTCCCCATGCAGGTTGTCCTGTTCCTGTCCTTTATGCTGTATTAAAACCTGCAAACTCCAGCTACCTCGAATCTTGACTCTTATTTATTGAGCTATCTGTTATTATTATATCCATTCAAAAATAGAGGTATTATTTATTTATTTACCACACTTGTGTCTTAGTGCACTTAAGGAGATCTATATCTGCCTGCAGCACTCTTTAAATCAGCAATGGTACGCCGTATCACAGCCCGGTAACAAAACACAATATAAAAGCATGACAACATAACACATAGAGAAATGTGGCACACAATACTATTGAACAACATAACATAACATATCATGCAATTTAATTATTCAATAAGCCAACATACATGACAAAGCAGCTCTTATAAGGTGGTGCAATTCTTACAATGTTGCTCTCGTAGTTTTATGTTTACTATAACCTTTCATTTAAAACAGCAGGATAACAGATTTTTTACATTTTCAAAATCATCTTTAGAGTCGCACGTTCATCAAACAAACCACTACACTCTGTCTCGTGTTAAAAACACTAATGGTGCAACCTCAAACAGGGCTGGTCTAAGGCATGCACTCAAATAAGGAGTCCTGCCCCTTATAGGGTCATCCAAGAAATCAAGCATCCAAAAGCCCTGCCAAGCTAACTAACACATAAGTCAGCCTCACCCATGCAACCCAGGGCATTACAGTCAGGATTTTGAAAAAACAGCTTTTCTGAAAAATTGTCACTTTTTTTTCTATCTAATAAGATGTCAATAAAATTCATTTTACTAATGTGCTTCTTACTATTATGACCACATTATCAATACTTTCGGCCAGTGTAAAACTAGATCATAAATATACCCACCCACACTTTCTGTCAATGACATGGGCAGTACTGGCAATGTGGGGTCAAGAACACGCACATGCTGGAGAAGTATCTCTTTCTAATAAATATCACAGTCAATGGTGGCTTGCGTATTTGAACTGACATGTTACTAACTTGGTAGCAAACCATAGTATCCTTAGTCATTTGTTCTCACAATAGCTACATTGTGTATTTTGTAATCCTTAGCACATTAGCAAGGACAAGAGCCACTTCAAGACTGTGTTATGACGGAAAGGCAGACATTGCGCTGTAGAAACTACAGGGACATACAAGGTAGGTCCAGGAGAGCCAGGGTTTTGCAAATTTTTTAGGATTGCCAAATAGAAGACATCAACATAAAATGATTCTAAATTGCATTTGTTTACATAGCGCATGGCTAGCTGATTATCTTGCATTGATCCGGTTCTCCTGGACCTATGTTGGACACCCCTGGGAGACTCAACGTTTGCATTTCTTTCCAAGGAGGCACAGAAAGAAAAAGTAGTAAGAGTAGCTTTGTATTTCAAGTAGCTGCTGAATTTTAACAAGTGTGGATTTTAGAGCTGACAGTTCGAAAAGCAAATTGCCTACAGTGATAAATGACCAACCATGGACAGACGCACTGATAACCCAGGCTAAAAAGATCATAGTCATTTGAAAAACCGGTCTGCACTAGGGCAGTGCAGCCCAAGCCGATAAAAAAGTAATTAGTGGAGGTGGCAGCCTACACAAAAGTTAGTGGAAAGTGCTGGAGGTGCTTTTCTGCCTGCAGATGCACTCTTTTTGTGTAATCTAAGTATATTTGTTCATTTCAGAGTCAAAGAGAGGGGGGGGGATCTATCTTGAACAACGTTCCAAAGGTTTTTCGTTTTTTTATTTAATCAAAATAATGTCCACAGTTTTGTCAAGAAAATATTGTTTCTGCAGTCTGACGAAGGCAGATAACAATTAGCAAAGGTGCTGATGGCTTGTTTTGTGGACAGGCAGGAGAGCAGAGTCGCAGAGACTTGTCCTGGACAGGTAGACTGGCTCACAGGAGTCAGCTCCTTAACACTGAGCAGTCAACACTGGGGTGGCACTTGGTTATAGTGCGGCTGGGTCTCGGATTAAGGCTCATGGTCTCATACTGTACAGAAGGGCTGCAGAAGCGCAGAAGCAGGGGCCTCTACCCCAGGTTCATCCTCCACCTTAGCTATAGAATATACAGTTAGATGATCCAGCCAGTGCCAGATCAGTGAAAAGATGTAGCAGACAGGCTCTCACTACTACAAGCACACATCAATGGCTGAAATAGCAAATACATCCAACTCATACAGTGCATGTTGCAGTCATTGAGTAGTGGTTTCATCTGAATCTGTATTCAGCTTAATATCATGGCCTATGACACAGTAATGTTACTCAAAAGGTAAAACATACTAAGACGACTTTCTTCAAACTGCTGCCCTTTGCTGCAAGTCTCTTTTATTATCCTGAGAGGCATGAAGTCTTTATGGAAGAAGCATGCATGCCAACAGCTGCAACAACATAAGACGCCGGCCGACTTTGTGTCGCCTCCGCCAAACAATGATGTACATATTAGCATGTTTAATTTATATTTCAAGGAGGAAATCAGCAGGTGATTAGGCTGCATCTGAATTCTCCCTGGCCTTAAAAGTGTGCTTGTAATGCTTATCCGGTCTAACTCGGTACAGATGCGCGCTAAACTCCTCCATATAAATAACTGGGACTGCTGACATTTTGCTGTTAAGATGACACAGGGCCCGGCCGTCCTGGTGCTCAACCTTGCCTTGCAGTGAGTGCCCATTTACTAAGCCCGCCGCAAGACCTTCTACTGCGGCAGCCTACTAAACACCTTTCATCCTGCAAATCCAACAAGCGCAATGACCTTTTACAGGGTCAGACTGGCGCTCCGCTCCGGTACAGGTTGTGCCATGTGCTATCGTGAGTGAGCGCAGACCGACGATGACTTTCTTTTATTTCCGTGATGACTGACTTGGAAATAAAAGAGGGACAATGGCGTTTAGTTTAACCCCAGTGCTGCTACTTCTAAAGCTGGCATTTAGGCCGCGCCAAACACCTTTGATGGGTCGGGTGGCCTGATGTAATATAGATCCCCAAAATGAAAATCGCTCCGTAACAAAACCTGCCCCAGGGAAACCCCAGGTACTGCCAGTCTAGGCCTGTCTCAGGGCAAGACCTGTTGCACATGCACAGTGCCAGAGGTGGGCCCCTGGAGCTCGGGGCCTGCCACGCTGTAGAGGCTATTATAACGCCCCTGCCATGAAGCACAGTGACAGTTAACTGGCACACTCATTTATTCCGCAACCCTCCAGACACCAATTAGATGAGCCAAGGAACTAATACAAGGGAATAGAGTGTGGGGGGGGGGGACAAAAATGAACAATCAAGGTAACATAATGAAAGATGTATTGCAGTGCATGAGTTAGAATCATAGTTAGACCAAACACATTCATAAAGAGGAGGCTGCTGTAAGAGAGGTGGAGAGAGTGATCGTCATTGACGAGAAACAATACAGGAGGAAAGAAGCAGCAAGAAAATAAGAGCATTCAAACAGCGATAGACAGCAGGCCTTAATGGATGTATAAGAGGAAAGAGAGACTGAAAGAGGATGCAAGATGATACAGTCAAATAAAGAGAAAGAAAAGGAGATCGAGAAGGACAGTCGTAACAAAAAGTGGGTAGAGAGAGTCTGAGTAATAGAGGAGAACTCTTAAATAATGTGTATGAGAGAGAGTAAGTGAAAGAGTTAGGGATAAAGGGAGAGAAAGACTACTTAGAAAGTCAGGAATGTTAGCAAAGAGATAAAGGAATGAGTGTGAGAAACAGGTCAGAGAGCTAAGGGCAGAAAGGAGGGACATTTATGAAAAAGAGAAGAAAACAAGAAAGGAAAAAAACAGAGAAAGAAACAAAAGAGCTAGAAAGTGAATGGGGATATGGAGGGTTAAGAGTGACCATCTCTGAGCAGATGTTGTCTAGAGAGTAAGATTACCTGAAATGAGGGTCAATCACAGTGCATGAAGCGGACTATATGGAATAATGAGGAACAGAAGAACAGGACATCATAGTAGAAGCTAGACAGAGGGGAGGAAAGAAAACAGGATGAAAACTTCACATTAGGAGATAGCGGAGATCAAGTAACCCAAAGAATAAAAAGTGAGGCAACCAACAGGGAAAAAGAGAGATATTGTGTTGGGCGTAGAAATTTGAAAGGTGATGGGAAGACACTAGGAATAAGTACATTGAATGCAGCGTGACTATTTCATTTTAAATGTTTGCTTTATTCTGAGTAGCAGAGTTGTGAGAGCTTTTACACAAGTTTTCAGTGCTTTCCTACAACTTGAAAAGCAAACATTTTAAGGAAGTGCAGTGCACTCATTTTAATGCCGTTTGAAAAACAGAAAAGCTGTCCCATCTTTTTCACCCAGCTTTCAATATTTATGAAGGAGCAATGCCCACTATTCAGTGGATCATTGGGATAGAGCTGCAGGCCAGGGCTTTGAGCCATAAGGCCACCTTGCTACAATACCTAGACACTGACAGTCTGAGCCGAGAGCGCCACTGCCAGAGTCACAGGATCCGAACCTGGCTTGGTTCTCGTCTCCCTCCCAGAGCAACATGTGCAATCCACATATGTGGTAAATGTTATTCTGCTTGAGTTTGGAAATCCTAATGCAGGTGCATTTACTTGGTCAGATCTCACTTTTGGGGGTGGGGCAGAACCTACCGCTGAAAAGCAGACCAAGCAATGCAAGTAGTCACTCATACCCAGATTTCACCCTCTATCAGGCAATGTTAAAACAGTTCCCTTTGTTCAGTACTTGCAGGGGCCCCAGTGGGGGCTTCTGGGGTTTTTGTTAAGTCTGGTGTGACCAGGTGGTGAGGCATAATGAATGCTAAGGTATCCGCCCAGTACCCCCAAGGCCTGTCAGTTACTCCATGCCTCCCTTTATTACATCACGGTAGAAAGAAAAGGGCTGTCGGTGGACTCACCGGTTTGGGTGACCCCAGTTAGTCCAGCGCTAGCCTCACTACTTCTTTAACCCCCAGGAATCACAGCCCTTCAGCAGCTGAAGGATGCCAACATGGCCGGGTGAAAGCCTGCAGCTCTGTGCTGCTTGCCACCTCTGTAGTCTGACTCCGATACTGGATTCTATTACAGGACCGGAGGCTTCAGATTATGCTTCTCAATCTTTACTGCATTAAACACAGCAGCCAATGAAAATGAATATTTTCACAAAAAACAGTAAACAAACTTCATTTCCCATGAGTACACATGAGTATAGGCACGCCCCCATAGTCCATAAGAACCCCCTGCGTGCTCCCATCATCCTCTTTCTTTGCTGCTCACAAGTCAGAGTTAAGTGCACCTCCCCTTTGGTCCCCTTACTCTGCTTGTTGTTTGGGGTGCTGTTGGGGTTTATATGGTATTATTGGTGTTCTTGCAGGACAATCCGCTTATAATTGGTGTTTTTACGATATTGGCACAGGTATTTTACATTCTTGTTGCCTGGTTTAGACGAATATAGGTGCAGTTATTTCTTCTCTGACCTCTATTCCTGGTTTCGTGCATTGGGCCAATCGACGTTGACTGCCGCTCCCGCTGTGGTGCGCGCGCCTCGTAGCGCTTCCGTGATCGGTCTTTGACCGGCAAGGGGAAGCCGCGCTCTCTTCAGAGGAGCCCGGTACCGGCAGCCTGCAGGCGCGCAGGGCTTCCCTCGTACGCCCTGACGTTAAGGCCGGGTGGCTCTCGGCCGACGCGCGCGCCCAAAACGCTGACCAATTGGGCTGATTTTTGGTAGGATTTGGTAGCGTTTGGGCTGCACGCCTCGGCGCGATACCCTGGCTCACAGGGACGCGCGTTTTCGAGCGTCCCACACACCGGCTTGTCCCTTGTGTGATCGCCAGTCATTTGGTTGTAAAATTCTAGAGGCCCAGAGTGTGCACACGCTCAGGAGATTGTAGGGGCCAGGGTCACTGACCTCATTGATTACAGCATTGCTGAGGGGGTTTGGGAAACGTTTCCAGACTGTTTTAAACCTGTGTGCTGTGGGCTGACCCCCCCCATTACCCCCCCAGGTGTGACATTTGTTTAGGGTGTTCTCCCTTTTGCCTTGAAGTGTACCTTCACCATGGAAGATTGGGTTAAGTACCTAGATGAGGATGATGCAGATGGGGAGGAGATTGTTGAAGGGCAGCAGGAAGCTGTCTTGGAGGACAATATTGTGGAAGCTTTGGATGCCTCGGTCCAAGCTTCAGTAAATCGAGCCATGGAGACTAAGGTCCCTCAGACAGTGCAACAGGCACTTGCAGTGGCCCTACGCCCCATACGGAAACAACTTGAGGGTTTTGCGAAACGCCACGGATATGATAAGAAGAAGAAGGAAAAGCAGGCAGTCCCTTCTTCTTCCGCCGCTGGTTCGGCCGAGCAGAAACAGTGGCCGCATGCGCAATCCATGGCTTCCTTGCCAGCTAGAGAGGCGTTAGACCAGCCCTACGCAGGTGGGAAGGCGAAGAGTAAAAGGCCGTTTTTTGTGGATACAGATACCACCACCACCAATACTGATACCAACACGGACACTGACACCTCGGAGGAACAGCCTCCCCCTCCCAAGAAGGCCACGGCTGCCCCCAAGGCAGCGGAAGACAAGGTTGTCAAAACCTTTAATTTTGACCCATCAGACATAGTACACCCTCGGTCTTCGGACTGGGTCCCGCCGCCGGAGGTCTCTGAGTACCTTCACGAAAACCTCAGGAAGAGCTTCAATAGGGAGGTTCGTAACCGACTGTGGTCGGAGTGCACGCGTCCAAATGTCCCGGACAGTGTGGTTGACACTCCGGAGATAGATGCCAGTATGTTGACCTTTTTGAAGAAGTTTTCAAAGGACCCCAAACGGGGGTTGGACCGGGCTTGGCGGGGCTGCCAAGATAAGATGCTTGACGTTGTGGGGCCCCTTGCGAAGATCCTGTAGATGGCCCTGGCGGCCAAGGAAGGGGCGACCCCTGTAGATCCGGACATCTTGGCGGGATGGGCTCAGCGCGCTACTTGTCTGATAGGTAACGCAAATTGCGCAATCTCTTCGGAGAGGCGCAAGTCCTTGTTGCTCAGGATGGACAGTAACCAGACAGAACTTGCTGAAGCTGAACCGGGCCCCCTGGCTGGGGGTTGCCTTTTCGGAGACCGGTTCATTAAGGATGTCACTAAGTATGTGGGGACATTCACCGCCTTAGATAAAGCACAGAGTGGAATCAAACGCGCCCTCACGCAGGGTGTTTTCAACAGGACCGGGCGAGGCGGGGGTCGCTCGTCAGGCCGAGGCTTCCAACGAGGCTCCCAGCGAGGAGATTTTGGTCGCGGGCGTGGAGAGTGGGACTCCACCCGCGGTGGCACCTTCTATCCGTCTAGGAGGGGATTCAACAAAGGACGTTTCCAGTCTGGAAACAACAGAGCGAGTTTCAAGTCGCATCAGAATACCGGTGAGTGTTACAGAGGTCTCTCTACTTCCATTGGGGGGGCGCACGCGGCATTGTCTACTGCAGTGGCAAGCCTTGACTCAGGATGCTTGGGTTCTGCAAACCATTCAGGGGTTTCGGCTGGAGTTCTATTCTCCCCCGGCGCAAACGTTCCCTCCGTCACCTCTCCATTTTTCCCAACTAGATCGCAGTTTCATAGACAAAGAGGTAGCAGACTTGCTGCAGAAGGGCGCGATTGCTCTATGTCAGGGAGGCCCTCGCGGTTTCTCCAGCAATGTCTTTCTCGTTCAGAAGAAAGGGGGTGGCAACAGGTTAGTGCTCAACCTCAAAGAGTTCAACCAGTACCTGACTTACAACCATTTCAAAATGGAAGGTATTCATTTGTTAGCGGATTTGCTACAGGAAGGGGATTGGTTGGTCCGTCTGGATCTCAAGGATGCATATCTTTCTATTCCAATTTTTCCTCCACACCGCAGGTTCCTGAATTTCCTCTGGGGCGGCCGATGTTACGAGTACAGGGCCCTTCCTTTCGGTCTCTCCTCGGCTCCCTGGTGCTTCACCAAAGTGATGAAGCCGGTGGTGGCCTATCTCAGAGAAAGAGGGGTGCGACTGATCATTTATCTAGACGACATCCTGATCATGGCACAGGATCGGTCGACTTTACAGCAACAGCTGATCATGACTACTTCGCTGCTTCAGGACCTAGGGTTTGTGATAAATCTGAAGAAGTCAGTGGTGGTTCCAACACAGGTAATAGAATTCCTGGGGTTCACGATCAACTCCCTGACAGCGCATTTGTGTCTACCCCAAGCAAAATTGAGGGAGTTAAAAAAGGAGATAGTGAAGTTGCTGGACAGGCAAATGGTCACGCTCATGGCGCTGGCCAGAGTAGTGGGGATATTGGTATCGTCGATTCAGGCAATATTCCCGGGGCCCCTGCATTACAGGGCCCTCCAGCGCCTGAAGATCAAACATCTTCAGAGGGGACTCTCGTACACGGACTCTGTCCCCCTTTCAGAAGAGGTCCGAGACGAACTTCAGTGGTGGCTAGGCCACGTGGACGCCTGGAACGGCAGGGTGATCTTCGGATTACACCCAGAGGTAGTGATCGAGTCAGACGCCAGCAGATGGGCTGGGGTGCGCGCTGTGGAGATGTTTCCACAGGCGGCAGGTGGGCAACGCAAGAACTCGAACTTCACATAAACTGTTTGGAACTGCTAGCAGGATTGTTTGCGATTTGCACGTTATCCCCGAAGCAGACATCTTGTTGCATCCTCCTGCGCTTAGACAACGTGTCCGCAGTGAGGTATATCAACAAGTTGGGCGGCACGAGGTCGTCTCTTCTAGTCCAAATAGCCAAGGACTTTTGGCATTATTGCCTCCAACATCAGATCTCGGTAATAGCGGAGTACATCCCAGGGCAGTCCAACCGGGTGGCGGACTGGAATTCCAGACACCTACGGGACTACAGCGACTGGAAACTGCTTCCCCAGGTATTTCTCTGGTTGCAGGCGATTTGGGGTCCTTTTCAGACGGACCTGTTCGCCTCCAGGTTGACTTATCAGATTCCGCGGTTTTTCAGCTGGAGGCCGGACCCGATGGCGGCAGCGACCGATGCCTTTCTGCAGGATTGGTCTCATGGGATTCAATATGCCTTTCCTCCCTTCTTGTTGATTCCCAGGGTGATGACTCAAGTGATCAGGCAAGGGGCGGAAATAGTCTTGGTGACTCCGTGGTGGACGTCACAAGCGTGGTTTCCCACGTTGTTGCAGTGGAGCCGCGATCGCCCCCGGTTATTACCGGATTCGAAGTGGTTGTTGCAGGGCCCTCGTCAGGAACAACATCCGTTGCTGTTGGAGGGCAGGCTAACGGTGATGGCATGGAGGCTTTCCGGGAACAGTGGCAGTTGCCGGGAGTTTCGAGCAAAACTGCGGAGTTCATCAGACAGGCATGGGCTCCTTCCAACAGGAAACGTTATTCCGCAGCCTGGAACAACTGGGTGGATTGGTGCGTGGGACGGCATCTGGATCCCGTGGGGGCAGAATTGCCCCAGGTTTAGAATTTTCTGTCGGAGAAAGCGGCGGATGGTTTAGCTTACCGTTCGGTCAATAATTTTCGTTCCGCTATCTCTGCGGGACATGCTCAAGTAGACGGGAAGCCGGTAGGCATGCACGCGGTGGTTTGTAAATTGTTGAAGGGAATCAGGATAGCTAATCCTCCCAAACCCAAGTATACCGGGTTGTGGGACGTCTCTTTAGTGATCTCGTTGTTCAACAAATGGCCGGTTAATGCTCTCCTGTCTAGGAAACAATTATCGGCAAAATTGGCCATGTTGCTTTGCTTATCGTCTTGCAGAAGGTCTTCGGATGTGAAAGCGCTCGACGTAACAGGTAGAGTGTTTACCCCGGAAGGGGTTTCTTTCCATATTACAGGTCGTACTAAAACTTTGTCACAACACATTTCTTATAATTCCTTCTCTGAAAATGAAAAATTATGTGTGGTCCAATGTTTGAAGACTTACGAGGAATGTACGAAGGCCTTGCGGCCGCAGGGCTGTACTCAATTGTTGATTGCTATTCAAAAGCCCTTTAAACCTGTGGTAGCTGCCACTATTGCCAGATGGCTTCGCTTTGTAATGAAAGAAGCAGGTGTTGATACACAGATCTTTGGTGCTCATTCGGTGAGAGGCGCTATGGCGTCAAAGTCATATGGTTTGGGATCAAGTATCCAGGATATCATGCGTTGTGCAGATTGGTCTTCTGAGTCAACGTTTAAAACGTTTTATTATAAGCCGGTGGGAGATATTACTTCAGTGGTATTTACTCAGCGTTAAACTAGCATAATCTGAAGCCTCCGGTCCTGTAATAGAATCAAAAATTTGCTAGCATTCGCGACAAGAATTTTCAATTCTATTAAGGACACGGAGGCGAGGATTATATTGATGGAGCAGATTTCATCTGCAGTCAGGCATTGTTTTATTTTTGTGCTACAGACAGACTGCATTTAAATTGCCACGCACATTTGGGTGCAAGTTAAAAACATGGCACATGAAAAACATGAAAGTGAGGCCTATTCAGTCTGAAATGCTTTTGCTGAATTCACAGCCCATAGGAATCAATAGGAAATACCGATTCGGTATTTCCAGATTCGGTAAATACCGAATCTTAAAGATTCGGTATTTTACCCATCTGGAAATACCTACATCTCCCCCCTTCATATTTACCACTTCTTAAATACCGAATCGGTAAAATTCGGTATTTAAGAAGTGGTAAATAAGAATTACCTACATCGGGCCCCTAGACTTGTTGCATATTTTGATAAATATTTTAAGTTAAATAACACCTCTTTTTATAATGTGTGTGAATTAACAAATGCACCAAACACAACACAGGGGACTAAATGCTTTTTGCATGAAAAGCTATCTAAAACACTAATGCATGTTGCTGTGTGCACTATATTAATTGTGTGTGCTTTTAAAATTTACACTAAAGCATGAAGATGCTATTTTGCACATTGCACATTTTTGCATGTTGTACACAAATTAGAAAAAGCAGCTTTATACTAATAGCTTGGCAAGGTAAACATTTATAAGGGGTATTAGTATGGAGTTTTATTTTTGGGGCCTACAATTAAATGGCTGCCTGTGAATCCAGCAAGGCTATGGCTTGCATTAAAGAGAAGAGAGCATGCGCAGACTGTACCAGCTTTCCTAAAGGAGTCAAGGGCACTTTGAACTTTGTACATTCTTGTGATTCTGCCAATGTACCAGTGTAAGTTAAAAGTGTCCATCTGACTACGGTGTGGAAGGAAGGAAGGAAGAGAATTAGAATGAAACATTTTTCTTAGTAAATGTTGCAAATGTTTATAAATGTAGTTATTCATGTATGCTTCTTTTGTTACAACTGGTAAAGTCAGGATTTTAGAATGAGTCAGGGTATTGAGAACTCATGCCATCATGACTGACCAATCACATACAGGTTTTCCTGAAAGATGCTACATCTTTGTGTAGTCTGCCAATAATTAGAGTATAAAATAATGTCCTCTCTGGATGGGGGCTGGCTTTCTCAGCTCAGCTGGCTTCTATGGGTTAGGTACGCGAAACGTCCCGGGAGATTGCTGAAGGAGAGGTGGGTCCGAGGAGATTCAGGGGGAGATTTCTTGGTTCCACGTCATATCTTGGCACTGCAGGCCACATTCCTTTGAGGTCTGGTGAAGGGCGGGCTGTCTCCCTCCTTTTTGCTCTTTAGACACAGAGATGCACAGAGAAGCAACAGATAGAAAGGCTCTTTAGATTTAGATGCTAAACTTTAAGTTTATGTTTTGACTAATTAATTAGGTCTAAAAAGATGTATTTGTTTTATGCATTTATTTCTCTTAATGGGAGATTTTTGCCAACTATTTAATTATTGATTAGCTTTGCAAGACTATTTTTCTTAGAAACTCTTTAAGAATTTTGACTGATATTTTGCGCCACATTTGCTTTTCTAAGTGTGATGCTTATATGCAGACTGTAATATGTTTTTTATTAATGCTATTTTTCCTGTTCTCTAAATTCTGTAACCTGATTGATATTTTACTAAAGAATAAAGGGTCAGAGAAAATCTTAACTTTTGACTAGAAAATAAAACCCTTTAAATACTCAACAACTTTCTTTATTGGCTTGAATAATAAAATTGCATTTTTGACTGTTCAGGTTTATTTAAAGTCTCCTGAAGGTAATACGTGGTGTGAAGGGCCCAACACCTTTTGAGCGGTAAATTAGAGGTAGCATGAGGGTTTTTGCATTGAGAAACTACCAGAAGAAATGACCCCCCCATCAGTTTTTGGTAGCAGAGGATGGTTAGGGACTAGTTGAAGAAAAGATGGTTCTAGGGACTAGTTAAAGTTAGGTAGGACTAGTTAAGATAGGCAGGAAGGTTAGATGCTGCTAAAAAGTTATTGCTGATAATTGTGAAAATTTTGCTGCTAAACGCAATTGCAAATGTTTTATTGCTTTGAAAATTATGAAATGTTTTAAACTGTGTTTCTTGCTGGTATATTGATTTATGTTCTAACACAACTTGTTAGTAATTGTTATATGTTGTCTGGAATCCCCGGGGAATTGAATAGCGAGTGGTGAGGAGAATCCAATTCGCTTTGAGGTCACTGGCTAGAGGAAAATTGGTGCAGGTTAGGTAAAACTGGAAGCACTAATTAGGGTTTTCTGAATGCATGATTGAATAAATGGTAGCAAAGAGTTCGCTGGCAAAACTTCTATTGTGATATAACCTAGTAAGGGTCACATGGAAGGAGTAGCAGGTTCGTCTAAGCTTGATTGATAGCAAAAGAGTTCACTAGTGAAACTTTAGACTTAGTATATATCCCGGAAAGAAGTGGATGAGTCAAAGAAGTAGCAGGTTCTCTAATGCTTGAGTGAAGGGTAGGCAGAAGAGATCTACTGGTAGTATTTGAAAAGTAAATGGAAGTAGTTTACTTGCAGTAAAACAAATCTTTCCTGTCTAGACACTCGAGTACAGTGGCGAAAGTTTTTACGTTGTAAATTAAATAACGCACTTGCACTTTAAGAAAGAAATAAAGTTTCCGTTACCTTGTAAAGGAGGGAGTCAGTTGCGGAGCTGCTCTGACGTCACTCTGTGCCGCGCTGGGATTGGTAGAAACAGCGGGTGTGTAGCGGAGCTAGTATTGTAAAGGAGGGGTGATCGCCGAAGCGTGAAAACTTGACTCACGGAAAAGGCCGCGCTCCCATTGGTCGAAATTATTTTGAATTCGTGCAGTTTATTGGTTGCATGAAAATAAAAGACGCATTTGGACTGGAAGAGATTTTGTAAACAAAGTCGCTTTCAGGAAATTGTATGTGGCATACGTATAGGCCAGAGACTAGACCTGATCCAAGACATTTAGGGTTTGAGAACGATCAGTGGAAAGGTCATAACACCAGTATAATGTACGGAAATAAGAGAAAATTGTCACTTGTAAATAAAGTAAAGAATTATTTCAAAAAGGACAAGCCGTTCAAAACTAGAGAAGGAGTTGTCATTTCGCCACCTAATACTCCCACATCTTTCATGATGTTCGATAAAGGGTACCATTCTTGTGTATGGTTGGAAAATTGGGTGGAATATACGAAGAATTACGGGATTTGGGCTTTCCCGTTAGAAGGTACATTTAATGGCAGAATTCTATTCAATCTGAGAACCCGAATGAATGATTTGCATCCCAGACCCAGATTAACGCAATATGAAGCCTTAGAAGAGTGGGAGATAGAGGCTTTTGAGCGAGACAAACCTAGACTGGACAAAGGTTTAACAAAATGGTATCCAAAACTAAAACAAGAAACAAGAGAGAAGAAAATGAAACAATGGAGGCAGAATATGATAGTAGAAGGACTGTACCCTATGATGGCCCTAGAAGATCCCATGGGAGGAAAAAGGACCGAAAAGACTAAGCATCCGATGACCGGAGGGGATTCAGATGACGATTTACTGGATGATTTGTTCATGAAAAATCCACCTCCTTATAATGAAGGGTCCCGATCCTCTAGTGTAGGGGATGTTTGCCTGAGACCTCCTTACCCGGAAGGGTCTAGACCTGTAAATGTAAGAGACAGCTGTCAAATACCTCCTTATCAGGAGATGCCGAGACCTTTTAGTACAGGAAATCCGTTCATGCAACCTAATTATGGTGAGGGACCAAGTATGACGCATCCCACTGCCCCAACCCTGACCCCGCAAATAATACCTGAAGTAAGCCTGGAAAGAATATTACAGGAGAGAGAGCAAGAGGCATTAATTAAACAGAGAACAGAATTAATTCAGAAAATCTCCCAGCTAAATACCAGTCCTGAAGCCCTGACCATCCCAGTAACTATTGGACCAGTCGTTCCTCTGTATGGTGATAAACAGGGGTGTCCTAAGACACCGATTATTACCCCGGCTATAGTACAGCCAAGAAAAGAGCCCTTAATTGTAGATGATCAGGCAAGCGAATGCGAATCTGTAATTTCCTTGATGGATTTGCCAGTGAGAGAGCTGGAAAGGGGTTCGCAGAGAAGGAACACTCGTGTCAGTTCAGGAGAAGTGCAAATTGAGTCCGCTTCTGGTACTAAACGTGCCACTGTAGTGACTTCTGAAGAAATCGAGAGATGGAGTCGAGAATTAGAGAAACCAAATTCTTCGCCAAAACCATTAGATATTTACAAATTGAGAATAGAAATGGAAGAACTGATGGCTGGAAATGTGGGGTTGGACAGACTAAATACCTTTTCTGAAGAAGAACTGCTGTTTATCTGTAAGAGTCTTACCCGTAATACCAGAGTGTTTCATGAGAAATTAACAGACACTGCAGCTAGTATGGGAATAGATATTTCGAAATCAAAGCCATTACAGAAACCCTACAGAGCAGTGTTCTCAGACAAAGATCTGGAAAATATGAATGTGTCAGGAAAGAAGGTACAGATCAAAGAGTTGTTGAACGTGTTGCAAAAATGGGGAGAACTCGAAAAGTGGAAAGCCAGGTGGGCAAAGAAGAAGGAAGAGGTTAGGTCAAAACAGGTGACTTCTGAGTATGTTCTAAAAGAAGCTGACAAAACAGAACAGTTATATCCCATGCGAGAGGTGCCAGGTGGAAAGTATGTGCACGTTCCATGGTCAAGACAGGATATTGTGTCCTTTACCAATGATTTCCCGAAATTATGAGAAAAGCCCGGAGAGTGGTACAGACAGGTAGAGAGGTTTATGAAAGTCCAAAAATGCCTGTGGAAAGACTTGGATGGGTTTTTCGATATCGTAGTCCCCGTAGATTTATGGACAGAATGTAAAATTGCTGTTGATTGGCCTAGCAAAGAATTCCCAAGGGACCCGCTCACAGGGGCTCCTTCTGATGACGTAATGAAAAAATTCAATCAGGTAATATTGCATCTGAAGGGAAAAGTGCCTGCAAAAGAGACAGATTGGACCCGAATAGATAGAACTACCCAGGATAGAGACGAAACTGTGCATTCCTATTATGAAAGATTGTTACAGGTGTTCAAAACGTACAGCGGCATAGAAAACATTGAAATGAAGGATATGACCCACTTCATTTACAGGTTCGTAAACGGTTTAAGACCTGAAATTTGTCAATGGATCAAAGACAATAAAATCTGTTGGCAGTCAAAAAAGATTGATGAGGTTTTGCGCTACGCAAAATACTGTGAAGACGAGATGGCTGAAAAGCAAAAAGCCTTAAAAGAGAAAGTCATGTGGGCTCAAGTAAAATTAGCTGAGCAACAAGAAAAGCAGTTAAGTAAAGCGAATAATAATAATACCCAAAACCAAGGATCTGGGGGTGGAGGGAAGCCCAAAGTAAAAATGAGTCGAGAAGAAGCCAAAAAGAAATTTCCCTGTCACGGGTGCGGACAGATAGGGCACTGGAGAGTCGAGTGTCCATATGCGCAGAATAATAACCCCCAAACCACTGATTTAAATCCACAGACGCAGAATGAAAAACCAAGAAAGACCCAGCAACAGGTAAAATCGAGTCAGTTGCCTCGAGCACCTAGACCGAATTTTAAGGGAAAGGCACAGCAGGGTGAAGACATAGAAATTTGGGGAGGAAAGGAGGATAGAAATGCAGCAACTTCACAATTTTTGTTGAATGACACCTTCCTCTGTGATGAACCTTACTGACGGTGCCTGAGGGGGGAGGACAAAGAGTGCGTGCTTGGCGCCTCTTTGCCGGTAGACCAGTCAGGGCCATACATTGAAGGAAAGGTTGAAGGTAATGATGTCACCTTTCCGTTGGACACTGGGGCTGCCCGATCTACTGTAAGAACAGCATACGTTGCAAACCTACCCCTCTCGGGAGAAGTGATCCAAGTAGTGGGTGTATCTAATCAATTGATTAGTACCCCAGTTACCGAGCCCATGGAGATTACCATAGGGAATTTCAAGGAAATGCACAGATTTGTTGTCTGTGATACCAGTCCTGTAAACCTATTGGGACGTGATTTGTTGTGTAAAATGAACTGCACCATCTTTTGCACACCAAAGGGCGTCGAAATTCAAACCCCAGACGAAGATGGAATATACAAATTAATGCTAATAAGACCTGACTCAGAAATTAAACGACTGACAATACAAGACTTACCTGAAGAACTCCAACAGACCCTGAAACCAGAAGTATGGGACTTTACTGGAAAGGATGTAGGATTAATGGCAAATGTTGACCCGATCAAAATAGCCCTCAAGGAAAATGCAGTTTACCCAAATACTAAGCCATACAAAATGAGTGCAGAAGTGAAAGCAGGAGTTGCCATTGAAATAAAGAGATTGCTAGAGGCAAATATTATACAAGAAGTGTTGAGTAGCCCATGTAAATCACCGATAATTGGCATCAAGAAACCTAGTGGTAAGTACAGGGTAGTGCAAGACCTGAGAAAGGTAAACAAAATTGTTGTTCCTTGCTGTCCTATTGTTCCGAATCCAGCAGTGATCCTGTATCAGATTCCCTGGAATGCTGAGTGGTTTACTGTAATTGACTTGTGTCATGCATTCTTCTCGATCCCATTGCACCCAGACAGCAAATTTCTTTTCTCATTTGAATTCGACAGTCACGTGTTCGTTTGGAATCGCGTCCCTCAGGGGTATACAGAAAGCCCCTCAATCTTTAATCAGATTCTGAAAAAGTGCCTTGAATCCTTAGTCTTACCTGGAAACTCAGTTTTGGTGCAATATATAGACGACCTCTTGGTGGCGTCTAAGAGTCAGAAAGACTGTGTTGATGACACCATTGCCTTGCTGAATCATCTAGGTGAAGGAGGACCCAAAGTATCATCTGACAAACTACAGTTCTGTACCAATTCAGTAAAATATCTGGGGCACCAGATAGAGAAGGGTATCAGGAAAGTTACTTCATCAAGAATTAGGATAATTCGAAACATGCAGTTACCTAGTACTCAGAAAGAAATCAGAATGTTCCTTGGAGTTGTAGGATACTGCAGGCAATGGATTGTGGGATTTGCAGTCCTAGCAAAACCATTGATAAAAATGACAAGGAAAGGAGCTAAAGACCCAGTGGAATGGGACGAGAAGAGCCTGATGGCATTTACTAAATTGTGGGAATGTCTGTGTACAGCTCCCGCTTTAGGAATGCCTGATTATTCGAAAGAATTTGCACTGTTTTGTGATACAAGAGACAATTGTGCACTATCAGTCCTAACTCAAGAGCATGGCTTGACTAGACGTCCAGTAGCATATTTTTCTACTACCATGGATCCAGTGGCTGCTGGATTACCTGGATGTCTGAAAGCAGTAGCTGCAACTTGCATGAGTCTTGAACAGAGCGAATCCATCGTTATGGGACATCCTGTAACTGTATATGTTCCACATGCAGTTGTAATTTTACTGACCAGAACTAAAACCCAGTATCTCACCCCTAGTCGGCTGACTAAATATGAGAGGATTCTTGTAGGTGCTGCAAATGTAAACATTACTCGATGTAACATATTGAATCCAGCTACCCTATTACCAGAGACATTGATTGCAGAAGCAAAGGGAGAGGTCGAGCATGACTGCATTGACCTGACCGAGTTTAGTACCAAACCACGTCCAGATATCAGAGAGATGCCCTTGCCTGTAGAAGATTATGAGCTGTTTGTAGATGTTTCATGTTCGAGACATGAGAATGGAGGCCTAAGTGCTGCCTACGCTGTAGTCACAGTATCACGTGCTATAGAAGCATCTTATCTATTTGGAATAAAGTCTAGACAAGTAGCCAAATTGATTGCATTGGCAAGAGCCTGTACAATTGGGAAAAACAAAAGAGTAACCGTATACACTGACAGTCAGTATGGTTACGGAGTTGTGCATGACTTCAGCCAATTGTGGCTACAAAGAGAGTTCCTGACTTCTTCAGGTACTCCTATCAGAAATGGAAAGGTGGTACAGGAATTACTGGAAGCAATCCAGTTACCAAAGGAATTGGCAGTGGTCAAATGTGCTGCTCACAAATCTGGCAATGACGATGTGACAGTAGGTAATAAATATGCTGACCAACTAGCCCAACATTTTGCAAGACATCAAATGTCAGTCAATATAAAATTGGTGGGGCATGGAAGCAGCTGCCAACTTATGGTGTTTGAAGATGTGCCCACATGGGAGGAATTGAGAGAGTTGCAAGGTGCTGCAGGACCAAAGGAAAAGGGAAAATGGAGAAAGCTTGGTTGTCAACCAAGAAGCGAGGATGGTGTTATAGTTTGCCCTGATGGTATGCCTGTGTTGCCTAACAGTTTGCTTGCTCCTATGGCCAGATTAATACATGGAAATACACACATTGGTAGGGATGCCATGGTTCGTGTTTTTAAGCAAACATGGTTCAATCCGAAGTTCAGGAAAGTAGCAGAGTCACTCTGCCAGAGGTTAAAAATGGAGGATCCCACCTGCGCTCCTAAATATCAATACACCTAATTCACCAAATGTATACTGATAAAAAAAATCACCGTATAAAGAAACAATTATGCTGTATTAATTAACCATATTATTTGTGTCGTGATCAAATAGACACTGGTCACTGGGTACAGTAAACATTCCTCTGATCCTGGTGTGAGATTTCCAATTGTACATCAGAGAACATCCAAATATTGTCCACAAAATAATGTCCACAAAATACTCTTAGATCGTAGAGTACTTCTTTTATTCCTGAATTGTGTTCATACGATGTCAATAAATCCAATTCACAGCCAATATATCCAATTCACAGCCAACACATGTTTCGTCTGGCTTATCAATTCAGCCAATGACTTCATCAGGGCTGTATTAAAACATCAAATAAGAATATTTCAGCAATCAAAATCTTCGATATAGAAATTTCTCAAGCAACTAGAGTAAGTAAAGTAAAGAAAGTAGACTCCAGTGATACTGAGGAATGGAAAATAAAGTTTCTACGCCACCAGGGTTACATAGTCACCATAGTGCATACCCATAATATCCAAAATGCAATTTCAATATCACAAAATTCACCTTGATAAAAACTTAGTCCTATTAAAGAAGATTATCTGGTCATCTTCACGTCGTACGATATATTCGTTATCTATAGACAAGTTAACATAGACATTATATTGGTAAATGATATAGTCGCAATATCCAATCCTAGTATCGGCACCACATTATGTCCAATTCCATAACCCATATCATATGGGATGCAGTCATCTAAAGTAAAATAAAGGTCTCTGAACTCACCAATTACTAACTTCACCATCAAGTCCCAAAGGGTTGTCAAATTTATAGATTTATTCGAAATTACCAACTGAAGGAAGGTTTATTAATATCTACAATAAGAAATTAAAGTAATCAATAATGAGGTTTAGTATGTAATAAGGAATCACAAATAATGTTTCCTCAAACATCTACTTCTTACCTATTTATTTTAATAAGTATTCACAACACTCAGTGCAATGAATATATGTATTATCGCAGGTTCCCAAATTAGTCCTAGGCACCCTGAAAGTAAATAAAGAGTAACTAGTAATCCAAAGTCACCGAGTATAGGATACATTGTATATGTGCATAGTACTAGAATTTATTCGACTCACCCACTTTCCGTATGTAATCAATATCTCCATCTATTTGAACATCGGAAATCACGATTGAAAAAGAAAAAGAAGAAATACCGTACATTAGTACGTGTATAAAGTGTAAAACAATAGGTTTAAGTAATTTAATGAAGGGTACTCACTCACCCGTTCTGTATGTAGTCTCGTCTATATCAAAATCCGGCGTGTTGCGCCGTCGCCATATTGGTATGGCTTTTTATACCTTGAGCCGTGGGCGCCATATTTGTAGTATGCACATTATCGTTTTAAAGTTAACATTTTAACCGTAACTAATCATTTACTTCAACAAAGCTCATACTGGTCCGTTATCTGCAACAATAAATACGAAAAGGAATTTTAAGAAAAAAGAACCTCCTCTATTGCAATATCAGCCAGCTGTTTAGTTTACTAAACCTATAGGGACCGCTTCGTGTTGGGGTATTAGACCAATCGCTAACGCAACGTATATTTTTAAGTCTAGAGTATTATTCACATCTAATAGTCAATATATTTGAAGACCATGAGAAAATAAACAGATTTCAAATAAAATATTTTTTATAGCGTTAACTTCTATCGAGTAACCCAAGTACCGAACCCTGAAGTTAATTTTAGGTATAAAAAGCCATTCCAATATGGCGACGGCGCAACACGCCGGATTTTGATATAGACGAGACTACATACAGAACGGGTGAGTGAGGACCCTTCATTAAATTACTTAAACCTATTGTTTTACACTTTATACACGTACTAATGTACGGTATTTCTTCTTTTTCTTTTTCAATCGTGATTTCCGATGTTCAAATAGATGGAGATATTGATTACATACGGAAAGTGGGTGAGTCGAATAAATTCTAGTACTATGCACATATACAATGTATCCTATACTCGGTGACTTTGGATTACTAGTTACTCTTTATTTACTTTCAGGGTGCCTAGGACTAATTTGGGAACCTGCGATAATACATATATTCATTGCACTGAGTGTTGTGAATACTTATTAAAATAAATAGGTAGGAAGTAGATGTTTGAGGAAACATTATTTGTGAATCCTTATTACATACTAAACCTCATTATTGATTACTTTAATTTCTTATTGTAGATATTAATAAACCTTCCTTCAGTTGGTAATTTCGAATAAATCTATAAATTTGACAACCCTTTGGGACTTGATGGTGAAGTTAGTAATTGGTGAGTTCAGAGACCTTTATTTTACTTTAGATGACTGCATCCCATATGATATGGGTTATGGAATTGGACATAATGTGGTGCTGATACTAGGATTGCATATTGCGACTATATCATTTACCAATATAATGTCTATGTTAACTTGTCTATAGATAATGAATATATCGTACGACGTGAAGATGACCAGATAATCTTCTTTAATAGGACTAAGTTTTTATCAAGGTGAATTTTGTGATATTGAAATTGCATTTTGGATATTATGGGTATGCACTATGGTGACTATGTAACCCTGGTGGCGTAGAAACTTTATTTTCCATTCCTCAGTATCACTGGAGTCTACTTTCTTTACTTTACTTACTCTAGTTCCTTGAGAAATTTCTTTATCGAAGATTTTGATTGCTGAAATATTCTTATTTGATGTTTTAATACAGCCCTGATGAAGTCATTGGCTGAATTGATAACCCAGACGAAACACGTGTTGGCTGTGAATTGGATTTATTGGCTGTGAATTGGATCTATTGACATCGTAGGAACACAATTCAGGAATAAAAGAAGTACTCAACGATCTAAGAGTATTTTGTGGACATTATTTTGTGGACAATATTTGGATGTTCTCTGATGTACAATTGGAAATTTCACACCAGGATCAGAGGAATGTTTACTGTACCCAGTGACCAGTGTCTATTTGATCACGACACAAATAATATGGTTAATTAATACAGCATAATTGTTTCTTTATACTGTGATTTTTTTGATCAGTATACATTTGGTGGATTAGGTGTATTGATATTTAGGAGCGCAGGTGGGATCCTCCATTTTTAAACTCAATTTCACACACTTGTGTGACTTGAGGGTTGTCTGGTAACCACCCTTTTCCCACCTAGCTGCACCAATGACTTACATTTCAGTGTAATTTCCTGAAGATAAATTGAGCGCCCTTTATTGCTTGGTTACCAGTTTTCCGTTTTACTCTGCCAGAGGTGCCTGACATGTCATCAATACAATGCTGGGAAGAAAACAGTAGTTGAGATAGGAAAAATTGGGAAATCAGGAGGTCATTTGCAAGATTACAGATTGACTTCATTCAGTTACCCCTGTGTAGAGGAATGAGATATGTCCTTGTCATTGTTTGCCTATTTTCAAAGTGGGTAGAGGCTTACCCGGCCAAGAAGAATGATGCCATCACTGTAGCCAAGTTGTTACTGCGAGAACTAATACCTAGGTACGGGGTCCCAGTCACAATTGAATCTGACAGAGGGGGGCATTTTCAGAATGAAATAATTGGTCAGATCTGTGAAGCATTCAAAATCACACAAAAACTGCACTGTGCATATCGTCCAGAGGCTTCCGGAGTGGTGGAACAAATAAATGGCACTATCAAGTCGAGATTAGGGAAGATGTGTGAATCTACTGGCATGAACTGGATCGAGGCTTTACCTCTTGTCTTGATGGGAATCCGAAGTATCCCCCATGAGTCCCCATGAGATCCGGATGGGAAGAGTAACGAGACAAGCATGGGTACCAGGACACAAACGGATAAGCATTTCTGATGATTTGGTACTAGAGTACTGCAAACAACTGGGTGACCAAGTGCGCTCTATCTCTCACCAGATTGGGGAAAACGCCGTCGCCTGTCCCACCCGGCTTAGTGTACAGTATGTATTAAGCTTGCCCACCCAATTATTCAGTGATTACGGTGGTGTTATTTCCTTTATTGCAGGATCTGATAAGAAGTCGGATTGATCGACGCCGGATGTCAGGATGTTAACCTGAAGATGTTCTTCCACGTTGGAGGAGTTGTGATTGTTCAAGTTTTGTTGGACTTGTTTCGCCTCAAAGAAAGAGGATGATGGGAGCACGCAAGGGGTTCTTATGGACTATGGGGGCGTGCCTATACTCATGTGTACTCATGGGAAATGAAGTTTGTTTACTGTTTTTTGTGAAAATATTCATTTTAATTGGCTGCTGTGTTTAATGCAGTAAAGATTGAGAAGCATAATCCTCGCCTCCGTGTCCTTAATAGAATTGAAAATTCTTGTCGCGAATGCTAGCAAATTTGTGACTCTTACTGAGGCTGCAGGCTGGATGTGGGAGAGTCCACAGACAATTACTGAATCCTGCTTTAGTCATCCATCCCGGCCTTCTGCAAGACCCCTCCACCCTCTCCTGCAATTACAAAACCCCTGGCCTGGCTTCCTGTGGAATCAGTGGCTTCCTAAAATGTAACAATAAAGTGTTACTTACATTTCTTCGGGGCAGTGTCAACTTATTGCACTCTGCACAAAGAAAAGAGCAAGTTGCTGTCTGCTGAATATCAGGACAAGCAAGGTGCATGGCTGAGGGGTCCCTGGGCCTCCTGCAAGGGAGGGGTGGGCGGGGTAAGCCCCTTTGTGCGCACAGACATTTACACACAGAGTTCTATCACCTGTCTCTCCCTCTCAGCATTGCTTCTTCCTTTGAACTTCCCTCTGACCTTTTTCTTTGCTGCTCTGACCACTGTTTCTTTCTCCACCCCAGTGCTCAGATTCACTGATAAATCCTGGGGTGCCTCTCATTCCAGGCCTCTGTACACCAGAAAGAAACAAAAGCTATAAATTGCAATTGTTTCTTTTTTGTTTGGAGACCTTTCAGAACACAGCTACCTGCCCAAAAAAAGGCTGAAGCTAAACAGAACTGATGCTTTACTCAGGCCTGTGCTTCAGCACTCTCTTCAGTGTGAAGCCGAGGGGCCCCCTTCAAATATAGGGAATCTTGCAGCTGCAAACTGTTTTATTACCTACCGGTAATCTTCATTACCCCGATTAGGGTCCTCCCCGTCCCAGTCCTAACAACGTGAGGCAGTCCTGCCTCCACTCAGCCAATCACAACGCCAGTATTTCCATAGTACATAAGCCCCGCCCACCTACCGCCATGCCTGTTATCAACAAGACTCCGACACAAACACAGCGGGAGGGTGGGAGGGTGGGAGGGAAGAGGACTGGGACGGGGAGGACTCTAATCGGGGTAATGAAGATTAACGGTAAGTAATAAGACATTACCCCCTCATGGGTCCTCCCCGTCCCAGTCCTAACAACGTGAGGAACTCACAAGCAGAGAACCAATATAGAAAACACGCAGGACACCAGGGATCCATGCAGAGTACAAAACTTTAATCAATACAAGATCAATGAACAACAGCGTTCAAGACGCCAACAGAAAAACTGTCAGCAGAGGCATGTAAAACATCAAGCCGATAATGTCGCACAAATGTGTGATGAGACTGCCAGGTGGCTGCCCTACAAATCTCCTGGATAGAGACCCCCGCCGCCTCAGCCCAGGAAGCAGAGAGAGAACGCATCGACCGACCCTGTACAAGAGTTGGAGGAGGCAAATCCAAAGACTTGTAAGATTGACAGACCGCCAAATGGACCCACCGACTGATCATGGAAGTGGAAACCTTCTTCCCTTTAGCCACACCCCCACAGGAGACAAACAGGGCAGGAGAACTCCGGAACCCCAGGGAACGTTGGACGTAAATCTGGAGAGCCCTGCGAACACCCAAAGAAGGGGGAACAAGGAAATCCCCCTCAGCAGGCAAATCAGGAAGAATCACCTCCTGCTGCAAATGAAAACTCGAAGAAACCTTAGGCATAAAAGCCGGATCAAGCCGCAAAACGACCCGATCCGGGAGCATCTGCAAATAGGGAAACGAAACGAGCAAGGCACCCAACTCACCCAACCTGCGAGTGGAGGTAATAGCCAACAGGAAAGCCACCTTAGCGGACAGCCACAACAAATCCGCCTCCATCAAAGGCTCAAAAGGGGGCAACTGCAGACCACGCAAAACAATAGGCAAATCCCAAGAAGGAATGGGAACAGGAGAAACCGGCTGACGAAGCCGAAAGCTCCGAAGAAGCCGACCAACCAAAGGGGCAACACCCTCCAAGGAGGCCCCAGGACCCCGACAAGAACGAACCGCTGCCCACTGAGCAGACAACGTGGAAGGGGAAAGGCCTTTCAAAAAACCATCCCGGAGAAACTCCAACACAGAAGTAGGAACCCCCAGTACAGGATCCACCCCATGAGAAGAACACCAAGAAACAAAAGAACCCCAATTGTGGCCATAGCACTTAAGGGTCGAAGGGTGGCGAGACAACTGGATGTCACGAGCCACCACCGATGAACAACCCAAAGACTCCAAAGTCAACCGCTCAAGAGCCAAGCCGTCAGCTGCAAACGACGAAGACAAGGCAGAGACAGGAGTGGAAACTGAAGAGGAGACGGACACAAAGGAAGCCGGACAAACCGACCCTCCGCCAGCATCAGCAGGAGAGGAAACCAAATGCGGCGAAGCCAGAAAGGAGCAATCAACAGGACCGAAACCTTCTCCCTCCGAATCTTCTGCAGCACCCTCGGGAGGAGGGGAATGGGAGGGAATGCATACAGAAGGCCCGAAGTCCAGGGAATCGAAAGAGCATCCACCGCCCAAGCCTGAGGACACAGCACCTCCGAACAAAACTGGGGCAGGAGAGAGTTGTGAGGGGATGCAAAAAGATTGATCCAAGGAGTCCCGAACCAAAGGCAAAGGGACAGGAACAGAGGAAGAGAGAGATGGTACAGAACAGAAGATGGAAGGTCGCGGCTCAAAGCGCCCGCATGAAAATTCAACCGTCCCGGAATTTACACCGCCCTCAAGGCCAACAGATGAGATTCCGCCCAAGCACAAATCATGGAGGCCAACATGTTCAGAGACACGCACCTGGTCCCCCCCTGATGGTTCAAGTAACAACGAGCCACCTGGTTGTCGGTACGAACCAACAGATTCGCCCCCAGGAGAGGAACCTGAAAGAACTGCACCGCCTCCCAGACAGCCACCAACTCCCGCCAGTTCGGGGAACGGGTGCTGTCCCCCTGAGACCACCGACCCTTGGCTTCCAAGGAGCCCAAAGTGGCCCCCCAACCCCAGAGACTGCCATCCGTCGTCAACAAAAGGGGAGGAGGAAGACAAAACCGCACCCCCTTCTCCAGGTTGGGAGTGCAAAGCCACCAGTCCAAGTCCTGAATCAGAGCAGGAGATAGAGGAATCAGAGTCTCGTAATCTGCCCGGGAGGGGTCCCACCGAGCTAACAGATGAGTCACCAAGGGCTTCAGATGGAGGCGAGCCCAAGGAACCACAGCAGTGGTCACAGCCATCAACCCCTGGATCCGCAACCAAACATGAGCTGGAGCAGAGGGATGACTCAACCGATCCCGCAGCAGAGTCTGTAAGGAAAGGATCCGAACAGGAGGGAGAAACACCACCCCCAGAGAGGTGTCGAACAGACCCCGATGAACTGAAGTCTCTGAACAGGATCCAGATGAGACTTAGCCAAATTCACCTTGAACCCCAGCTCCTGGAACAGGGACAACATAGCCTCCACCGCCAGAAGAGCCTGAGGGAAAGAGGAAGCAGAGACCAAACAATCATCAATATAGGGAAACATGGAGGAACCCTGATGTTGCAAAACCCCCACAGCAGGAGCCAATACCTTGGTAAAAGTCCTGGGAGCAGTGGAGAGGCCAAACAGCAGAACCAGAAACTGGAAATGCATCCCCTGGACCACAAACCTCAGGAACCGCTGACTGGCAGGATGGACCGGAACGTGAAAATAGGCGTCCTCCAAGTTCAGGGAAGCCCAAAAATCTCCTCCTGGATGAGGGAATGACGGACTGCAATGTGACCATCCGAAAATGATCCAACCGCACCAACTTGTTTAGGGAACGGAGATTCAATATGGGGTGGAAGGAACCATCGGGCTTTGGAACCAGAAACAGACGGGAATAGAACCCCAGGCCCACTTCCTCCACTGGAACCGGCACCACCGCCCCTTTCTGGAACAACATGGTGACGCCGGACAACATGGCAGACCGCCGCACGGGGTCTCTTGACAATGGGGTAACCAGAAGACAATCCAGAGGGGGAGGGCCTCGGAAGGGAATCTGGTAACCACACCTGATGATATCCAAGATCCATTGATCGGAGATCAGAGCTGACCAACGGTCCAGAAACAAATGGAGACGAGCCCCCACAGCGGCATAGTCACTTTTGTCCAGCACCCGAGGGAGGCTGCGGCAGCTGCTGCTGCTGTTGCTGCTGAGGCCGGGATTTATAATGGAACGCGGCCCCCCGACCACGGGCCCGACCACGAAAGGGCTGAGAGGACAAAACCCCCTGAAAAAAGACCTATTCTTAGGAGCAGGCTGAAAAGGCTTCAACAACTTCTTCTCCTCCGCAGAGCGCTGCACCATCGAAGTCACGGCACCCCAAAGAGACGAGGATCCTCAAAAGGCAGTTTATGGACCAAAGACTTCTGAGCAGAATCAAGACGCCATGGCTTTGTCCACAGAGACCCACAAGGAATCAAAAGTGACATCTGACAGGAATTGCGCCAAAACCTCCATTTGAGCCAACACAGGAGTAGGGTCCCCATGATCCTAAAGACAGTCAAACAGCCTCTCAAAATCCTTGAGCAGGACCTGTGACGCATAGGCCGCATAAGTGCTAGCACGCACCCCAAAGTGAGAAGCGGCGTTAGAACGCTTGAGAGCAGATTCCACCTTACGCTCCACCGGATCAAACAGGGAAGCCTCCTCCGAAGATAAAGAGGAAGAGGAGGAAGCCATAGAAGACAAAAGAGAATTAACCTTCGGAGTCACAGGAAACTGGGAATCAAAGTCCGCCAGGCGATATCGCTTCCCCAGGAATCGCGGAATACCCTGCTTATCCACCTCCAGCCACTCTTTCGTGAAGATATCCTTCAGGACATCATGGAAGGGGAGGTCATCCACCACGAAGGAACTATAATGTGCGTAAAACCCATCTTCAGTCAGGGATTTAGGGTCAAATCCAAGCACCTCTCGAATATGCACCAGCATGTCCGAAAACACCTTGCCCTGGATGTGCTTTCCCTTAGGGGAATTGTCCAGTTCTTCCTCATCATCCTTAGCCCGCTTAGCAGCAGGCTCCAGCAGCGCAGACTGGACCGCAGAATCAATCAAGTCCCGTAAATCAGCCCTAGAAATCTGCAAGACATCGTCCTCCTGCAGATCCTGAACATTATGCTGCTTGGAAACAGCCTTAGCCGGCACAGGAGAAGAAGCCCCCTCACTCAGGGTGAAAACACCCAGAAGTAACCAAACAGGAAATCACCACAACAAAGGAAGTGCCCAGCAACCTCCAATAAATACTGCCCCCAATCAACCAATCACGCAAAGGTGTGTAGAACAATGAAATAAAAAAAGGGCAGCCCTGACGTCTCCCCCCACAGCCACAGGTCAAAAGAGAATGGCCACGGGTGTCAGACGCTGCGATAGTGCAGCAGTGCCGGAACGACCCGAGGCCAGGACACCATCAAAACTCCCCGCCCCAGCCCAGCACATGAGCGGGAAGCGCATATGACCCCAGAACAGGAGCTCGGCCGACCGGAAAACCGGAGCGGCTGAGCCGTGCATTACAAGAAACACAACAGAATTAATCAAACATACAAGAAAAACTCACGTAACCGCCACCAAAGGAAACTGGATCCAGGGACCGGAACCGGGAGCACCAGCGTTCCGACAGCCGTCGGAGTAGGAAAAAAACAGGCATGGTGGTAGGTGGGCGGGGCTTATGTACTATGGAAATACTGGCGTTGTGATTGGCTGGGTGGAGGCAGGACTGCCTCACGTTGTTAGGACTGGGACGGGGCGGACCCATGAGGGGGTAATGTCTCTGGGCCAAGTTAGCTCTGTGCATGCCTCCTGCTCTCTCTGGGGCCCCCACCCTCATCCTCCTTCCGGCCTGGTTCTGACCGAAGAGAAATATTGTAACTTTACTTTGTTTCTCTTCAGTCAGCGCGAGGAGCTCAGCGAAGGCTCTGACTGCAGCTGCTGCTTTAGAGCCTGTCTCTGTCACAGCTCTGCAGATGAGCTGAGGGGGCCCCCTTCATGTACTGGACACTGCCCCCCCCGCGCACTGCGGGAGCTGCGGGGGTATTTGTTACGCCCCTGCTGTGTATGTCATGGCCCTGGCCTGGCTTGGCCCTAGTCTGGCCTAGTTTGACCGTAGTCTGGCATGGCCTGTGACATACTAGGGATTGACTGTGTGCTGGGTCTGGCAATGTTCCAAGTACCAGAGGCTTTAGCACATGTCTACAATTTCTGCATCTTCCGGTATGCTTTGCGGACATTCCCTACATGCTGGTGACTTTCCTTGCACAGCTTGAAGGTGCAGGTCTCATCAGCAGTCATGTTGGCTAGGGAGAAAATATAAATACATTGTTAACATAGTCTAGACATGTACATGATGTCTGACATAATTAGTCTGACATTGTAAGACAATTATTCTGTACCTGACCATAACAACACCAGCAATAGGGATGAAGATATAGACAATATGTTGTCACTACATAGACATCACCAACTAGTACCAGTTAAGTTGAGTCAAGTGCCATCTGTGTATTTGCACAGACTGTAACAGAACTCACAATGAGATAGAACCCATATCATATGGGCCAGTTGTTCACACTCATGTAGATGTCCAGATCGACAAATTTGACACATGGGCCTGGTTACACTAAATTGGGAGTTGGAGTGGCGGCCAGCATAAGTTTAGATCATTGATCATAAACATAAGTGTACATGGATGAGGTGATAAAGTACAGACAATGTGACTATCTTGGCATACCCCATTTGGGCTTTCACAAGGCTGCACACGTTGCAGCTCTCACTCAGGGGTTTATTGATGAGAGCCCTGCAGCACTTTACCCAACATAAAGTGGTACGTGCATGACACAGGGCTCTGAATAAAATTCATGAACCCACACTAATCCATCCTGCGTGGCTTTGAGTGGCCTCATAAATATATACAGACCAAATAGGAATATGTCTCATTACAACTAATGCGTTTTTTACGCATTCCATTCCATTTCAAAGCGAACCAGTACATCGCTAGTCGTTACAACGACTTGCTGTAGGGGGCGCACTGGACTTAGGAATAGTATTAGTTATGTGCTGTATCTTCATTTCTCCTCGTCCTTATCTCTTTCTATGTGCTCTGTATTCTGCAGCACTCATAGAAAGGGGAAAAGGCCTCCTAGGATTGTTGCAGTGCAGGAAGGTACACCTTTCTGCACAGTAGCAATTCTGATGACAGCACAGGCACCTTTGCACAATGGTGCAAGTGTGCTTGCATTTGTACTAGTTTGCTGAAACTGTGCCAGTGGAGGGAGAATTGACAGGAACGCACTGTATTGCATAATACGGTGCATTCACACCCTTTCACATTGGTGTAGGGTAGTGCAGTAAGGTGACTTGCTGTGCTGCCCTAAGCCAATTCCCTGTAACTAAGGGCCTAGGTACATATTTAGAGATGTGTATTTCCTGTGGCCAGCTTACATGTACCTTACTGTAAAAACAGTGGTCTTTGTCTGTGAGAATTTCTAAAGACAGTTTCGCCCAGTGATGCGCTGAATCACTGACAGCTCATTGATGGTAGCTGGGTGTTACCTCCCGCCACATATTGCGATAGCTCATTCCTACATCAATCAGACACATACATCAAAATAGTACCATTTACTATTAACACTTACTGGTAGCATTGGGGTCCTGGAATAATTGCACCTCTCCCCATGAGAATGCAAGATGGCCACCTAAAAGACATGAAAGAGGATATGGCATTTTGAATTTTGCATTTTAGCATGTCAACATATTTATAAACTATACCATAAGATAACAGTATTGATGAAGTGCACACCTTGGAAAAACGCATTTGGCAATATGCCCAGCTCATTGCATGCATCGTGTCCATTTGCACCCCAGAACATCCGGTTTGCTGGACTTCAGGGGTACTGATAATGACATGCCTGAAGCATGCGTCCAGCATGGGATAGATTGAGTAATGCTGGCCAGCACAACGGGAGAGTCCAGTGTGCCATGGGCACATGGGTGACACGATCTACCCTGGAAGTATCTAAGGAGCAAGTTAATGAACACCTTGCACCGCACAAGCATAACATGTTTAAATGCTCCAGTGGGCCAAATTGATATGTCACATATATTTGATGTGACACAAAGCCACTTTGGGTGGGTTAGTATTGCCTAATACATATGGAGTACGGCAACGCAGGCAAAATCACTCCCTTGCCAGACTCAGCACTAGGTAGGTATTACATGGGCCTTGTGGGGGCTTTAATCACACAACACCCATGTCTAATGATGGCTGCCCAGATTTATGACACAGTGCTGACCTGGTAATGTGCAAAGACCATATGGCTCCCCAGGGGAGGCAAAAGGAGGAGACATGATTGGAGTTCTCCTCGTTTTCTCATGTATGCATGTGTGCTGTTTTCTGCAATACATATAGAAAGAGGAGAAAGGGTCTCAGGTTTTACATTTGTGCAAGCAGTTGTGCCTTCTGCGCAAACACAATCCTTGCAACAACACAGGCACCCTTACACCATTGTGCAAGGGTGCCTGTGTTGGGGCCAGTCTGCCAATACAGCACCAGTGGAGGGTGAAGGAACGGGAATGCACCATCGTCCCTATATTGTTGGAAGAGATAAATGTAGTACTAATCATCTTTCCGTTTAGTGTTCCAGATAAAGGTACATCACTATATGCAGACATGACATACATACATACTCACAGGTCCACCGATCTCCAGCCCCAGGAAGTCTATTAGATCGGTCTCCACAGAGACGATATCTGCTCATACTGCTCTAGCTGGTGTGTAGTAAGGGACTAAGAAAGAGCAGAGAGAGACCCCTTCACGCAAACAGGGGAGTAGGGTACTATTGCGAGAGCAAAATCGGAAAAGGGAAGTATAAGAGATCCTCAAAAGATTGCTTTTAAAGGTAGGTGAAGGTCAGAACTAACGAGGGTCTGTCATTCAAAAAGGAATTAATGAAGGGTAAAAAAAAATGTGGGACCCTTTTACCTCAACAGATAGAAGTGGAAGAAAATATGTTTTTACCAAAAGGAAGTTAAACCAGGGAACAGACAAAGCGTTAAGACTCGACAAAAAGGAGAGGAAATAAAAGGGTTTCCAACAAGAAGGTGGGAAGGAGAACCTCATATTCAGTCATGCAGTAAGAGCAGCATGAAAGTGTGTTAATTAGGTTACTTATTGTAAATTTAATTACATTCCCCAGAATCGTGTAAATCCCCCAAAAAGAAGAGTATGTCCAATTAAAAAGGAGTGCTAATACAGCAGTAAGATGAGATAAGGTAATACATCTACTGTTTGTTTTAAATTAAGCAGAAATGTACACTTTTGATACAAAGCGATTCTAACCAGAGATGGGGCATGGTGAAATTATCACCTATAGGCTTTGTATAAATCAAAATATATGACATAGAATACTATACCGGGGTGTTTACCGGGGTTGTAAATGAATCAGATTGTGAGAAGTATTCAACCATAGAGCTGAATTAATCTTTGGACTAAAATGTTGCTAGTCTAAGATGTTAAGTCATTACAGGAATTGAATGATGCTAAATGGAATACAAAATAGAGAATTAATATGATGTATCTCCAACAGGCATAACCCCAGCAGGCAACCAATCAGTGCCTAAAAAAGAGAGACATATCCTGGTCTTGAAAAAGATGGAACAATAAGAGAAAGCCATCGAAACGCGTCAACGCCATTAATAGGCACGATCTTTTGGGGGACTGTGACCAATTCTTAAACACAAGCTAAAGGCATATGCTAAGAGGATTGGTTTGAAAAATTAATGTTACCCTGATGTGTCGTAGGATGACAAATTTAATTGTCTGTGTTTTTGTCTCTCTGTTTATTGTTGTGCGGTTAAATAGCAGAAGGGGTAATAGTGGGGTGTTCAGTCTACACATTTGAAAAATGTATTTGTATTTCCCTCTTATGTGAATATTGATTTTCATGTCATTTTAAGATGAAGTGTTTTTTATGATATATGTAGAGAGCATTATAAATTGTGTTTTTTTACAAATATATGTTTTTAACTACAGATTTGCAACACAATTTTTTTTTTTTTTAAATAAAGAAATTCTTTTATAATATTCTAATTCGGATTGTGTATGTTTTGAGGTAACAGGTATAGGGGCCATATCCTTTACTGTGTAGTAAGGGACACCGTGAAAATATTTTTGTGGTGCCAGCGCACCTGCTCCCATCGGTCATGTTTGTCCTTTGCAGGATAGCCCTTGCTCATCCTGCCACCAGCCTCAAGCATCCTTGAGAGATAATGTGGTATGAGCCAGACCAGCCATCCCAGCTCTGGCTCACTGAAGTTCCACCCCCTCCCCTCCCAGACATACCCCAATGCTCAACAATCCCCCAAAAATTGTCTACTCTAAATCTAAAACCCCTACCAACTATACCTACCCACAGTACCCCAAAACACAAACACCAACAGTACAATGACAATACAAAATACATAACAATGACACTACAGAATATATGACAGCAACAGGGCCCTGGACACAACACACACTCTCAATATCAACTAACACACTTTTCCAACAGATACCCTCAGGCAACCTCCTCCACTATGCACTGACTAACAGAGAAGTGAAGGCGTAAGCAAATTCACATTTCCTAGTTAGCAGGCTGTCACACCCAATGCATCACTTCCTGCCTGTATCCCGCTCATTTTTTTACAAATGCATTGGTTTTTTAATGCATTGGTGCTGGAATAGACGGTTTTTTGTTATGCCAATTTAATTTATGACTCACTCGAATCACCCCAAGGTGCAACCAAGAGACAGGGCAACAAGAGCAGCTAGATAAGATAAGAACAACATTGTCTTAAGTACTTTCCTAAATCGAGAATGATCTGAATAGATCCAAATATGGTGTGACAGTTTGTTCTAATAATAAGGAGCCGGATAGGAATAAGACATGCTGCCCGAACGGGCGCTTTTGACACGTGGAATGAGTAACAATGCTTTATCACTCGGTCTCAAAAATCTCAGCGGATTGTAGTGCCTACTTTTGGTAGCTATTTAACCAGGACAGTTTCTAGTTAGAGCTTTATGCGTAACACAACACATTTTAAAAATTATTCTCTTCCGAACCAGGAGCCAATGCAAGGTCTGCAGATGGGGAGCTGAGGCAGCCCCAGGTGACAAATTGCAAAGCAGGCAATCCACGGTGTTCTGTACCACCTGTAATTTTGATAGCAATATCTCATTTGCAAAACAAACATTGCAATAATCCAGGCGGCTAACCACAAGGGCCTGGACCGCCGTTTTCCTTGCTATGAGTGGAAGGAAGAGAAACGCTCTTCTCAATAAGTGCCTGATATGGAAACAAGAACCTCAAGTTGACATCACCTGCTCTTTTATGGTAAGAGGTTGGTCAAGGCGGACTCCCAAGTTCTTGACATCCCGCTTGGGTGTTGGCACAATCCCAAGTTCTGATGGACACCAGTTAACAGTCCATAGTTGGTGGGCCTTGCCAAACAGCAGTTTTTCCTGCATTCAACTTGAGAAATGTTTGCCAATTGCTGTCATCCGTCTAAAAAGCTTTGTTTAGTTTTGGCTAAATCTTTCTCAAAGTAAATTACAAGCTGTGTATAGTCTGAATATATTATGATCTCAAAGCCAAAGGCTATTACAATCTTGGTGAGTGGTGCAAAATATATGTTGAAGAGCAGAGGGTCAAGACAAGAGCCCTGGGGCACCCCCTTGTACAGTGACATCGTGCAAGGTTTAAAAGAGCATAAAATAATGGTTTGGGTTCTGTTGGACAGGAAACTGCCAATCTAATTTAGCTCTGTCCCATGAATGCCAATCTATTGTAACCTATAGAGTAATTTGGGATGGGACACTGCATGGAACATGGCCGACAAATCTAGCAATACTAGCATAGATGGTATATTGCAATCTAGAGAACCTCTGATATGGTCTGTGACCACTACCAAGGCTTTCTCAGTGCTGTAAGACGTTCTGAAACCCGCTGTGATGGGTCTAGGATGTAGTTAACCTCAAGTTACTCTAAAAGTTGTTTGTTAATTAATCCTTCCAAGAGCTCACCTAATTAATGAAGCAATGAGATTGGGAAATAATTAGAGAGGTTCAAATGTGTTAAACTAGCCTTTTTTTGGATTGGCCTAACCTGGGCAGCCTTCCATGTGGCAGGGATTTTTCCAGTGTTAACCAAAAGATTGAATAACAACGGAGATCTTGGCGGGACAAATATCTAAAGGAGATCCGGATTAGTCTGAAGCAAGTGTTACCTGAATTTCATCCAAGGGAAGCTTCTAGAACTTTTCCAAGTTTGATACCCCATGGGCGAGGGGAGGTAAGGAAAAGTCAGCTCCAGATAGTAGGGGAATTTCTGATAGATTTTGTTTAGTTTTTCTTCACAGTGATTAGCCAGAGAATATCAAGCAGACTGAGATGGCTGGGTGACTAGAGTAAAAGTTTACAGAATCATTTTGAACTCTAAATAATATTCCAATGAGTTTTTTGCCTGTGAAATTTGATCCGAGATGTATAGTTTCCGAGATGTATAGTTTCTGAGCAGCATTTGCGGTGGTAGCATGTACGTGCTGCTCTATACAGCTCTCTGTCACAAGTATTATTAGAGCACCTCCACTGTCTTTCTAATTTTTTACATGATGATTTCTCCGTTCTAAGAGCCAACGTATACCAAGGGGCGTGGGCACCATGTGAAGGAATATGATCCCTTTGAAGAAGGGTAATCTTATCAGAGGCACAATTTAGAACATTGTGATATTTAGAAAGAGCTTGATCCACATCTGGGGTACTTGCTGTGATGGGATGATTAAATGCTAAAGCAAAGAACTCAGGAGTGATTTTGCGCCAATGTCTACTTAGGTTTTTACCTACTTTAGATGATTTATGCATTTCTGTTGTCGTAGGAATCCTAAAATTGATCAAAGAGTGGTCCGTCCAAAGTTAAAATTGTTGATGTTCACAAACCAGAGAAATAGAGATGGTGAAAACTAGATCTAATATATGCCCTGTGACATGCGTGGACCCGTTTACTCTTTGATGCAGTCCGAGAGAGGCCATGTCAGCAATAAACAGGCTTGCCTCCTCGTTGTCTGGGTCTTCCGGGTAGCAATTAAAATCACCTGATAAAAAAAAACAGTTTTTCTGACAGGACATGAGGAGCCATGTATTCAATTAGGTGCTGAATAAACTCCATTTTAGGCCCTGTGATCGATATACTAAGGCACATCTCCAGTGATCCTTGGGAAAAAGTCCCAGTTTGAATATGCAAATCTCTGCCCAATTGTAGTGTAGCTCCTATTTTCCCAATAGGCTCTGCGCATTGGAATAGTACCTACAGCAGTAAAGGCCTAGGCCAGACGTTAACTAGGTCTACTACTGTCGATGCTAGACTTAATTTTTGGGTTTGCCAGCTAAGCTCAGAGTTCGCTAGAAACTTTCTCGAATGTTCAAGGAAGGATTAACTCCCCTGATTAGACAAGAAGGGATTTAGTTTCTGACAACCATAGAACATGACAACTTTGCTCTCCCCTAATCAAGAGTCAATCTCAAGAGTCGTGTGAGCACAAGGCAATTATTTTACTCAGTCAGTACGTGCATTCTTAGTCTCATCAGAATGTAGAGAAAAGGAAGAGACGGGCGTGTTCAATAAAAGATGTTATTTATTGATCAGTCTCTTTTCTCGTACAAGAGAAATGGATCGATATTATTGCAATACTTATAGTTAAGTAAAGTGCATACATTAAAAGCAATAGTATAAAATAATACTGTAAAAACATTGATATGGTTTCTGAGCCATATGATGTTTTAAAATGATTAAAATATATTTACATACACATATACATTTGACTAAACGTGCTCAACTGGTGTTTCTAAATACGCCTACCCCGTGTACCTGACCTAAGTCTAATGCGTGGGCGGGAATAGAAAGTTACAGTTTAAGTTAAGTTTGTTTTTGCCAAGTGAATAACTAAAGAATTCTCTAGGAGGGGTTATTCAGTTCTGTACCTGGAATTTAGGATGAATGAGGAATGGTATCTCTTTCTCTGCTCTCGATATTCCAGGCTGCCTGCGAGGGCTGCCCAGAAGCGCCGGTGCTGGGTCTCTCGGCTTGAGATAGCAGCGCGTCTCTCAGCGCGTCAGGAAGGCGGGGCTGGTGCCTGCGGGGTCTGCTTCTGCTCTCGGCTTCGGCAAGTATGGCTGCTCCGTCTTGTCACCACGCGTGTGTTTGCATAGGGCAAGGTCGGCAATATTTATACCTTAAAGGTGCCGGGATTGACGTAAGGATGGACATAGGTACGTCAATAAAGATGTCATACGACTTGCTCGTTAGCACATTCTTTACTAAAGTTCTCTGTGAAATCAAAACAATGGCCGCACGGATTATCCAGGTTGTCATAGGTTTGATTTGTTATGAGAACGTCGTATGCCTTATCAGGGGCTGGAGGAATGTCGCTTGTCTAATTAGATCTCAAGCGTTATGACCTAATCAGATAACACGTTCCTGTGCCGTAGTGTGACTGCGTCAGATAACGGTATCTGCATCATGGGGGATTTCTTGCCTCATGGGCTGACTGTTAGTTAACTAGCTAGGTAGTTTAACCAGAATAGGGTCAGGAATAGGGGGATCGATTCAGAACCTATAGAAATACACGACACCCACTCCACGCTAACTATGGTCATATCTACTAATCTATGCATAGTATAACATAGTACAACATACTATAGAGTATAGTGTATACCTTACCACCCCAAAATACATAAATGCATTTTGAAATTTTCAAATATACTGAAAAATTGCAGTCATATATTGTATGCACTTAAGCTATGAATTAAATGCAAAAGTAAGCACGCATTTTATGCATTATTGCTTGTTGGTATATGAGAAATACACATGAAATGGCTCTTAATATGGCTATACAGAAAAAAAGTCGAAACCATTTCATCACATAAAATATAGTGTGAACATACCAGCGGGCAGCTAAAGTCTATATAAAGTATCTAAAAATAGAAATCTTAGTTCTCTAGGAATAGTTTCTTACTTTAAGCAGAAGATCAGTGTCCCGGGGAAAAAATATATAGAAAAATATTTTAAGGGCTTGCTGAAAAAGGTTGCTGTCCGTGAACTGGATTGTAATTGTTCATGTGACTTTATTTTTTAAGTTGAAGGCCGGATTCAGGGAACGCCGTGTGCGAGTTTACTCAAAAGTCTCTATTTCTGTTCTGGAGAGAACATCATATCATTCAGGCTTTCGAAAAAACTGTCAACAGCTCCATGGGAAAGTTCCTCTAAGTCGGAAATAGGGGTAACCATGCATTCGTGCGCATGATTGTCTGCATTGACATTCTGATTTGCATTGCTGACAGAAGGTCGTACCTGTTCGATGTTGCTTTCATCTTGAACTTCACTACTCTTCAATCGCAGTGGTGAAGATTCCAGGAATGCCGTCATCAGAATTGGCAGCCTTTGAGGGCAGCACAAAGCGTGAACCTTGGTAGGAACCAGCAGTGTATCTGCATCCACCGGCGCATCCGATTGTAGTGTCAGACAGGTGTCTAACACGCATTCTTCTCCGCATAGCAGACACCTTAGTACAGGTAAAACACACCTTTGCCACATTGGTCGAAATGATAGAAACCAAGTCATCTTCAGGTCTCTAAGCCGGGAGAGTCCCAGGATTTTTGATATCCGGTCCCGGTATCCAATGGCTAGGATCGTATCTTCCATTGTCGCGAGAGTTTGATCTGTGACATGGGATGCCATAACGAAAAATAAGGACTAGGAATAGGATTCCTGCAATTAGTCCCAGGATCAAGGGAAGTCCGCCAAAAATCGAATGGACGAAATCTGGAAAAATACCCAGTATGGCTTTGAATGGTGTTAATGCCATCGAAAATACTGTCTTAAATACCTTTGAGACCCCTGTGGTATCAGAAATATTTAAGATTTCGCTCAGGATTTCCGGGAAATGTACGGGGGAATTAGTTGATAATAATGTATGTATCTCTGCAGTCGTCCTTGCGACTTGTAGATCATACGTTTCTTTAGATGACGTGAGCCTTGTAGGCGTCTGAAGAAGCACTGTTTTCATTCTGCTTAAAGTGTCTATTCGAATAGAAGTAATTTTCAAACCGGGCCATGCCCTTGCCTCCCTGTCTGGAAAGGAGCTGGGGAACAAAGAACGTCCACAGCACTTGACCTTCGCCGTCGTAGTGACGAGATAAGGAGTCCCGGGCATAAGACTACAACATCTGCGGTCTACAATAAGAATGTAACTCCCATTATAGAGTCTTTGAAAGAATGGTTCTATTTCAGTTGCAGGTGCGCCTTGCTGGTGACATGAAAGGTTGTATGAATTCCCTTCACAGGCTCCGTGCAAACTAATACCGTTACACAGAAGCGTGCCGCTTAGTGACATAGCACAATTGTTGCCACTAAGAAACACTTTCTGTCCTTTGTTACTGACACATGCATGTGAATAGGGCAGGTTCCAAGTTGTTTTAAGGTACCCCTTTCCCAATTTCTCGTACATGCCAGCCTGTATATATTTTTGGCAGTATTGAAACCTGAAGGTTGAGATTGGAATATTTATGATTCCGTGGATTATCCATTCACTGACAGGTCGTTCTGACATTGTCATTGGTAATCTTTCTAGTTTTTCAATGCTCAAGATTGTATAATCAGCACCCTTCTGCGCCATACCGATTTGTCTATCAGTAAGGTTAAAGATTTGGAATAGTGACGTAGTGTTGATTAAACGCCAAGGCACATAGCCTGAACGCAGATTTTGTAACGTCCAGCCAAGCTGTACAATAGAACGCAATTGTGACTGACCATGTTGTAATAACAGTAAGTCTTGCGATAATATGTCGATTGCTGAAGACACAATGCTGTCCAATGAAAATATTCTGGAGGACAGAGTCATTAACCCATTGTCCACTACAGAAAGTGATTTTTCCAAATTAATACGATCAATTTCACGTATTCTCTCTGCTGTTTCAATTTGAGTAACCTTCCAGGCCTCATTGTATGCTGCATATACAGAGGCTGCTATGAAACGCTTTTGACGCTGTTTGCGTGGTCCCAGTATGAAATCACGCAAGTCAGCACCATCAGTAAGTAAAGTTAGGTGTTGCTTAATTTCAGGCAGTGTGGAAGACTGTAGCCATTGAAGGCATAATTTGCCCACACTGTAGGTTGTTATTATCCCTGGGTGATGTATTTGGGGATATCTAGGGTCTGGCCTGGTCATTTTGAAACCCTGTGTTTTATTCAGGAATCTATCTTGACAGTTATTAGTATCTGTGGGCCAGATCAACCATTGTTTCCAATCAGGATGTGTTCTGTTTTGGTTAAGTATATGGTTTATGTCTATTTCTTCATCTGTATCAGAGTTATTGCTAAACATTGTTGGCTTTGGAATAGACAGGTTATTTAAATCTTTGATTTTGGCTAAGCCAAGACAGGTGGTTTGTTGAACAGTGTCATTTAAAAATATCATTTGTTCTGGGATCATGCAGGCTCTAAACAAAGCTTCTATACCCTGTACTTGCCATTCTTTTGTACCCCAAACACTTTTCAAATCAACATTTTTGTCCCAATAATCGAATCCAAAAGTATTAATTTTTTCAAAGAATGAATCAGAATAAATCAATTTTGTGTTGGTTATCATGGTTTTGGTCCCTGTCTTGTTTGACAATTTATAATAAAATGTTTCAGCATTACTAGTGTTAAAACCTTGAAAGTATGAATATTTGTCATAAACGGTTCTAGAGCTCCCTTTTGGAGGTGTAGCACAATGTTCCCATTGATTAAAATTTAAAACATTTCTAGGTTGTGCAGATTTATGCAAGAAATGGTTACCATAGTGGTTATAGCAATACATACTATCATAATTTGTAGAACCTTGCAAATAATCATGTTTTGTAAATTTAGCAGACATTACTAAGTCAGACATCATATTGTTTATACTTTCAAAGTCCCAATCATCAGCAAATGAGTTTGGTTTTGCAAAGTCACTCAAAGAGATCTTAATTTGGTGTGGATATTTCAGGATCTCGACCGGACCATAAATTTCATAGTCAGTGTTGTCCCAGGCTACCCCACCAGGTATTGGAATTGCTGTGAAGTTGGTTGAAGAAAGTTCTGAAGAAAGTTCTCTTTTCTCGACGTGTGAAGATGTGTGTGGTTTGAGGACCAAGTTGATGTTCTGACTTGCTGTGTCCATTTTAGCATATTTTCCCTCAATGAAGCGTCCCAAAGTAAATACCATGATGAGCCAAAGTATGAGGATAAATGCACCAAAACCCACCCAAAATTCAATCCATGGAGAAATCAGATATGTTTCTTTTAGTTGTTTCAAAAGTTCCTTCGCTTTGTCTTTAAAGGATTTTGATGATGGCTGTGTCTTTTGTTCGCTGAAGCCGTCCGAGGAATCATCGAAGTTGATGAAGTAACCAGATGCAGTTCTATCAATTGTTCCAATTGGTTCAGGATTTTTGTTTTTTGCATTTTCACTTGGTACTTCAGTATAGATTGGTGTCTCTCTGCTAAATGTCTTTATTTGGGTTTTCAGAGGTCTAAGTTCTATTGCATTGTTGCATAGTCCTTGTTGTTCTTCTGTAGGCGTTTCGAATGTGATGAGCCTCTTTGTTAGGACCTCTGTACTGGTAGCAAACCTTGGTGTTCTGCTACTTATTGGGAGTCCACTTGGCCTACTGTTTGTTATCGGCCACATGTTGTGGTTTTACCAGGTCGATGGATACAACTCGGTTCTCCTTTTTTCCAGCAAGTGGCGGTAGTACAACTGATCTTGTCCCGTTGACAGACAAGACAGGAACTGCTTTTCTGTAAGAAGGCCCAAATTCCTTCTTTACCGCGATCTTCTCCCTGACTAGATCCCCGACTTTTGGAATCCAGACAGGTCTTGCTGGGACAGGTGGTGATTCTTCAGTGGTTGTTGGCTGTTGTTTCAACTGTATGTTGCTCAGGTCTTTTCTTGTTTTGTTTAAGTCCTGCAAAATAGCCAAACGGTCTTTGACATCAAAGCTTTTTTCTGTTACCACTGAAGTCTGACTATCAAGGTCAGAGATCAACATCCTAGTTCCGAATAATAATTCGTACGGACTGAATCCCTTCAGAGAATTTCTTGGCAAGTTATTTAGACTACGTTGGACACTTATTAGATGTTTGACCCACCCAGCTCCCGAACCTAATATCCTTTCTATTATAGATTGCTTTCTGTCTTGGTTTTTTCTTTACACCATCCCATACCCTCAGGAAGGAAGTGAGAAGATTCCCGCTGGGCTGTGCTCATTTGGCCATTCTTCCCCCCCCCAGGCTGGATTGCCTGAGAAAAAGAAAAAAATGGTCGAACGTAGCATGCTCTTAGCGTATATGCCATTTAGACTCGCAAATCTTGTATAACAGTCCGGACGTCAGCTGAGTGCTGTGGATCTACATTATAAGTGGGAACTAGCCTGTATATGTTAATCGCAAGCCATTCTTTTTGCTGGTAATATTATCTGCCTTGATACGACGAGGTATTAAACTGCTTCTCTCCCCACTGCGATCTCTGTTGCAGTTTGGGCAGTTTTTTACAAAGATGGTAAGATGGAGGCTCATGCCTGGCCACCAGTACCGTGATTGTAATTCTTCCAGAGAATCTTTTAATTTAAGGTGTCTGTGACCCTCGCCCATGTGTGCGTCTGCGATTAACAAGTTTCTCCTGTCCATGTTTGGAATCACTCTATCCCCCACTCCAGGGATTCGAGCAAAAGGGACGGAGTTTGCATCGATTATGTATGTATAATTGAGTGGATAATTGATCGGTAACGCTGAGCAGTCGCCTTTTGATGACGTTTTCACCGCCAGCAATGTTTCGCCGTCAATGTATTTTAATGTACGCTTTTTTCGATCTACGGGAGCCGGTTTACTGGCTGCCGCTGCGGCTGTTTCAGCCAATGAATTCCCTACAACGTGAACGCCATCACGCTGATGACTCAGTGAGTGAGTCACGTGAGTCTTTGGTAGTTCTTTTTTCAAAAGAGCTACTTGTTCCCAGAGCAGTCTCTGCTTTATTGGTGCATCTGTGTCATCTTTGTAACCGTTCTGAATCCATGTCTGCAAATCCTTGTTATATGCTTTGACGCAGTAATATGAATCTGACACTATAAGTGTCGGGAATTCGCGATCCGCATTATCTAGCGCCATTTTCAAAGCTAATATTTCAGTTTGTTGTTCTGAATTGGTTTCTACTGAGTGTGTCTTTGTTAATAGAGGTCTTAGTTTACCTCCGCGCCACACTTCTTTTGTAATCTCACATGTGGGATTGTATGCATGTTCTCCCCAAACTGAGGGTTGAGCATGTCCGTCTGTAGAGATTACACAGGCGTAATGTCGTAGAGGCAGAATGTCGATTGGCAGAGGATACGTCTTTTCATATTTTAGATTTTCCAATTCTTCTAGTTCTGGATCAAAGAAGTAATATACTTTGTCCGTTGTGATTGAATTTACCCATTGTAACCATTCTGGATCCAATGTTGTTGTTGGTAAATTACACGGTGTTGTTAATGCCTCAAAGGCTGATTCAGCTGTTCTGACTGTGATATGTCTACCGTCAGCTATGTCTTTTTCTCTAGCTATTGCGGTTTGAACTGCTTGAACAATTTTTCCTTTGTTGTTGAATCTCTGTTCAGCTTTTGTGTACAAATGTGATTTGAATACAATTGGTACCTTTTCTCCCTCATTAGAGGTTAGGTATGTGAATCCGCATCTCCCTGGGATGACCCGGATCACAAGGTTGCGTGTATTATCACGGGTTTCTAATTTTGTTTTAATTAGCATGTCTGTTTGTAAGGATCTCAAAATTTCTGTGTGTGCTTGAGTCCAACTGGATCTTTTAAAGTCTGGTTTAATTAGATCATAAAGGGGTTTGACCCTTTCTGCGTAATTTGCAATATATGTTCTTCCGAAATTTAGGAAGCCTAGAATTGACTGTAGGTTTTTTAGTGTTTTAGGAGCTTGGATTACGGCACATTTCTCTAGGAAATTGTCTGCCAGGCTTTTACCTTCACTTGATAGCTCATATCCTAAGAATAGGACCGTCAGATGGGCAATTCTGGACTTTTTAAAGTTGAATTTGTAACCCTCTGCTGCGAACCCAAGTATTATGGTGTTCACTCTTTTCAAGTGAGTCTCCAAGTCATCATCTGTTAAGTAAATGTCATCGACATAAGATAATGCTTCATCATCATATAGTTGTAGTAATTCTGTTACTCTTGCTGAGAATACCCCCGGGCTGTTCTTGTACCCCTGGGCTAACCGACAGAATTGTTTTTGAGTGCCATTTACTGAGAAAGCTGTTAAATATCTGCTCTCTGGTGCTATGTTTTGACAAAAGAATCCGTTGGAGATGTCCAAGGTAGTTTTGTATTTTTTGCGCACTATGTTATTCATTAGTGCAGCACTGTGTGAGTTTTGCACTGCAAAAGTTTTGCAACATGTGTTAAGGTGTCGGTAATCCAAAACTAGACGATATGAATTGTCTGGTTTGGAGACCGGAAACAAAGGATTGTTCATTTGTGAGGTGCAAGTTTCAATCACCCCCTGGTATTCTAGCTGATCTAGTATTTCATTTACTTGTTTTTTAGCTTCTTGCTTAATTGGGTACTGCCTTTGTGCAGTTGGTTGTGATTTTAACTGGACTTTGTGAGGAGGAGAATCCTCATCCCATCCTACATGATTTTTATATAAAGCAGGTGCTAAGGCCACTGCCCACTTTCTAGCAAGTGTGTATTTTTTATGAATCGGGATTTGATTCGAGAAGGCAGGCATAATTACTTCTTCGCCATGAGGGCACTCCCTGACAAACTCTGGTGGCCAGTCTTTTTCAGCTAAAAGGATGTCATAACCCTTTGAGAGGTTATCCCAAAATAGTCCCCTTATTTTCCTAGTCTTATCTCCCTCTATACGTAATGTTATCTCGTATATTTTGTGGGGCTTGCTAACTCTGGTATCTGCAGTTTCCACTTGAAGGTATTCATTCGTGTCCACTGTCTCCAGATGATTCATAAGGACTTTGCGAGCTATGCTCACCTCTGCTGCGCTGTCTAGCATTGTCTGAGCCCACTCTCCGTTTTTCAGTTGTGTCCTCAGTATTCTCGGCATTGTTAACTACCTTGATACTGGCTACCTTCTTTTTTGGAAATTGTGATTTCTTTTTCAGTTGAGCAGGTTCCTTGTCTTTGGACTTGGCGTGCTCTTCTGATCGTCCTCTTCTTTCCGATTTCTGCGAGGAATTCTGAAAAGATTGAGAGGGACGTGTATCAATGTCTTGATATCTATCAGGTTTTTTAATATTATCCCTATTTCTAAGGTTATATCTATTCCCAGAGGGGTCACTCTGGGGTGACCTTTGTCTCGGGTTTGGAGATTTCTCTCTTCGCCTAGGAGACCTTCCTCTGGACTGGAATTTCTTTTCTTTGGGATTGGATTGTTTGTTCCCATCCCAGTTCTTTTTTGGTGAATTATTATTATTATTAAAAAACATTTTTTCTGGACTTGTAGTCAGTTGCGGTTTTACTGGTATTCCACCTAGACTATCTCTGCCTAGTTCTTCATAGGATTTTTCTATGATTCTGGCAATTTCAGCTGGTTGGTCTGCTATATCTGTCTCTTTTAACCTCTGGCGGATCGCCACGTTTGCTGCTTCACCCTTTATGTTGGCTAGTAATATAGCCGAGATCTGCTTGAAGTCTTTCAGTAATTTCATACCAAGAGTTAAAGCAGGTTCTGGACCGTATTCATCTTGAATTTGTTTTAGCACATCTGGTATTACCGAAATGGATGGAACACCGTGCGTTTTTGTGTAGATGGAAGCAAAGACTGTACCCCAAGTGTCACAGTCCTCAATGTGTGGTGCGATTCCCATTGGGAGACATATAGTCAGAATCCTGTGTTTTTCTAATGGGGTGGTGTCAGGAAACACCGCCTCTATTTGGGTAATTTTCTGTGCCAACCAGAATGGTATTTGTTCCCTTTTAGCTGGAACTTTACCTAGGCAGGATTGGATGTTCTGTGGTGTAATTTTATTTGTGTTCCCCTGGTGAGGGGTCAGCTGTGGAAGTTTAATCGCTGGCTGAATTGTTGAAGTCCGCATTACATACTGAACTAATTGTCTGTGAATTTTTAGTAGTTGTTTTAGCTGTATTAACAGCTCTGCTGCAGGCATTCTTTCGATGTCTGGATATGGTGTGTATCCGGCTAGGACCGGCCACGTTGCTCCTGGTCTTCCTAAAGGACCGAGCCTTGTAATGTGATTATTATGTTTTAGGGCGCCATCAAATAAGAGCAAATGCTCTTGGAATTTGAGTGGTACTTCCACCTCCTCGAAAGGAGTGTACTCATTAGGAGGTTCCTCTACTTTGTAATAGTGGAAGTACTTTGTTATAGTATTAGCTGCTGGAAAATGTATCCATGTATAGTATACCTCTGTCTGCCGATATTCGTGTGCCTCGATTACGAATATGACTGTGCCACCTCTAGGTGTCAGTCCATTTTCTATAAGTTTTAGAGTTATAGATCTCCTTTTGGCGACCGGAATGAGTATTATATCCGCGTCTGCTGCTTGCATGGTAGCATCAGCATCTGCTATTTCAGTAGCTAATCTAGTAACCTCTCGTTCTTCATCGCTGTCCATTTTGCTGACAGGATGGTATTATGTTTATTTGCAGATCAGGTTTCTTTATGGAAACAGAGATTAGATGCACAATATTTTGGAACACTGTTTATCCTTCAACGTTGACTAGACCAAGAACCATACATAGGAGTTCCCTCCTGCGAGGTTTTGGAGGATATTATAACCTTTCACCCACTCCAGACGTCTTTGGAGTATTTGGGAAAAGGGGTCTGAGTGAGAAAGCACGACTGAGTTACTCTAAATGTCTTACGTTAGTTTTATCGCCCTTCCAAACGCGTTGGGCGCCATGTAGTGTAGCTCCTATTTTCCAAATAGGCTCTGCGCATTGGAATAGTACCTACAGCAGTAAAGGCCTAGGCCAGACGTTAACTAGGTCTACTACTGTCGATGCTAGACTTAATTTTTGGGTTTGCCAGCTAAGCTCAGAGTTCGCTAGAAACTTTCTCGAATGTTCAAGGAAGGATTAACTCCCCTGATTAGACAAGAAGGGATTTAGTTTCTGACAACCATAGAACATGACAACTTTGCTCTCCCCTAATCAAGAGTCAATCTCAAGAGTCGTGTGAGCACAAGGCAATTATTTTACTCAGTCAGTACGTGCATTCTTAGTCTCATCAGAATGTAGAGAAAAGGAAGAGACGGGCGTGTTCAATAAAAGATGTTATTTATTGATCAGTCTCTTTTCTCGTACAAGAGAAATGGATCGATATTATTGCAATACTTATAGTTAAGTAAAGTGCATACATTAAAAGCAATAGTATAAAATAATACTGTAAAAACATTGATATGGTTTCTGAGCCATATGATGTTTTAAAATGATTAAAATATATTTACATACACATATACATTTGACTAAACGTGCTCAACTGGTGTTTCTAAATACGCCTACCCCGTGTACCTGACCTAAGTCTAATGCGTGGGCGGGAATAGAAAGTTACAATTTAAGTTAAGTTTGTTTTTGCCAAGTGAATAACTAAAGAATTCTCTAGGAGGGGTTATTCAGTTCTGTACCTGGAATTTAGGATGAATGAGGAATGGTATCTCTTTCTCTGCTCTCGATATTCCAGGCTGCCTGCGAGGGCTGCCCAGAAGCGCCGGTGCTGGGTCTCTCGGCTTGAGATAGCAGCGCATCTCTCAGCGCGTCAGGAAGGCGGGGCTGGTGCCTGCGGGGTCTGCTTCTGCTCTCGGCTTCGGCAAGTATGGCTGCTCCGTCTTGTCACCACGCGTGTGTTTGCATAGTGCAAGGTCGGCAATATTTATACCTTAAAGGTGCCGGGATTGACGTAAGGATGGACATAGGTACGTCAATAAAGATGTCATACGACTTGCTCGTTAGCACATTCTTTACTAAAGTTCTCTGTGAAATCAAAACAATGGCCGCACGGATTATCCAGGTTGTCATAGGTTTGATTTGTTATGAGAACGTCGTATGCCTTATCAGGGGCTGGAGGAATGTCGCTTGTCTAATTAGATCTCAAGCGTTATGACCTAATCAGATAACACGTTCCTGTGCCGTAGTGTGACTGCGTCAGATAACGGTATCTGCATCATGGGGGATTTCTTGCCTCATGGGCTGACTGTTAGTTAACTAGCTAGGTAGTTTAACCAGAATAGGGTCAGGAATAGGGGGATCGATTCAGAACCTATAGAAATACACGACACAATCAACCGTGTCAGCATCTATAATAAACATTTTAATCGTGTTTTTGAAAATAATATCAATACCTCCCCCTATCCTGAGCTTCCTATCCAATCTAAACATGGAGTCATTTAGTGGGAGGGCCGTTGTTTTAGCTGAGGAGGAGGCTGAGGTCAACAGGTTTCAGTAAGGAAACCTACCTCCAGAAGGCTTGCAGAGTTCTGTTGTATGTTTAGGCAGTGACCTAACATTAAGAAGGAAACAATCTAATCCCTGCAGAGTTGAAACAAGGCATGCTTGACACACGACGCATTAACCGCAATGCCTTTTTCAGTGCATTGGCACCGATGTGTGACTTACGAGCAAAACTACGTTTGCAATGCAATGCACAAAAGGATGAATGTTTGAGTTTTGGCCCGCACGCAACTGGCCTATTGTCTGCGATACACTGTGTAGTAATTTGTACATTGCAGGTGAACACAGCTTGAGCCTCACTTACCTTGCTCCTCTCATCCCACCTGACAGGCTTGATATCATCAGATGGCTGCATTGTCATTGTAAAAATAGTGCCTATGGGTGGATTTATGTCTTTCTTGTGCTGACATATTGGTTGACAATATGTTTATGTGAGGAACACATCCATGTTGTGATGTGTAGAGACATAACAAACCATTTGCTGTTTTGTGGGTTGCAGTATGTTTTGTGAGACGTAGGTAGCTGCGGAGTAGTCATCTTTTTGCTCTATTATATAGCATTGCTATGCCTATGAAATACAATGTTGTATAAACTATCATGCACCACATCAATATTCATACATTCTGTCTGCATTGCAGACATAGATTTGTTTTCGGATGCAATTGATACTAAGGGTGGCACAGAGACTGACTCAGCCCTGCAAAGTACCACGCATCAGGCGTTGGACTAATGCTTTTTAGTGTGGTGGTCCGCATCCCCGCACTAAAATGCAAAGTCACACATTTATAGCGCTCCTGATGCTGTCAAGCCAAAGCACTATAACTGACCAAAGCAGCGCACAGCCCATTTCGCTGCTCTTACCGAATCTGACTGCTGCAGGAACTGGGGGCTGCCTCAGCTGCGCTCGCTGGCTTCATTCAGCATTGCATTCACATGATAAAGAGTCATGAAAAGTCATTGCAACAATGTGTCCATGTTCAATTTGCCCAGTAATGCCGGCCAGGATGCAAACTATAAATTGTGCAGGCCACGCGGGGAGCGGGAGTGGACGCCAGTTATCGCATTTTCTTTAAGTTAAATTCTGGCTGGAGTCACCTTGCCGGTACCACAGGCAGTATTTGGTGCGTACCTGCTGCCTCTCGAGTGAGTACCGCCTCATGGGCTTCAGGACAGACTGTGGTTGGTGCCTGCAGCCTGTTATGATCATGTTGTGTGAGTTTGGATCGGACACGGCTGCCAGAGAATATTTGGTGCCTGCGGCCTCTCATAACGCTGGCCCCGACAGTACTCCTTAGATCGCTCTGCCAGAGCCAGACTGTCAGAAGTCTCAACAAGGTTATTTAATATTATTATATTAATTTTTGAGCATCAATAATCACTGTGCTGTGCCTGTTACAGAGCTTACTGCTTGACTTTGTACTCTGTGTTTTAATTTGATACAGGACACCTGACTGGGACCTGCAACAGTGTCCGGTGCCCTTTCACTTCATTCCTGGCCGGTAATCCCAAGCAGAAAGGGAACCATGAGCCCTTCACCAGGGCAAGTCGGGATAACATGGGGGAGCGGTGGTGGCGGTGGAGGAACCCGTCCCGCCCCCGAAGAGCAAATCTCAGGTGACACAGGTCAGACCTCCGTTAGGTTTCCCGGTGCAGAAGAGAGTGTGCAACTGCAAAGTACCCGTGCACTACCCAATTGCCCTAGGTATTCAAGCACTGAGAATAGCCACTCGCCCCTCCTGACCGCGGAACTGCACAGCAGGAAAGTCTGCGCCCTGGAGAGGGGAATGGGGTTGCGTCCGTACTGGCCACAGTGAGAGAATCCATAGCTTGGCTCTGGATGGGTGAGCCAACAAAGCTTCAATAAAGCCTAAACCGGCCTTGTGCTTTTTGTCAGTGCATGTGGGTCAGCCGTGGCCGGTAGTGGGAGTGCCAGCCGGGCGGTGACATGGGGAGGGGGAGGGGCAGGGTGGGGGGTAGTAATGTATGGATTACGACCTTTAAAAGGTAAGTAACCATAAAAATAAATAAAACTAATTTCGTTGCACACACTGCATCACATTTGGTGATGCAGTATGTGCAACGAAATTGCACGTGCACCCCAAATGCCATGTGCACCCCCCACCCCCCTTCACCCAGGGGGCCCGCTACGGGCCCCCGAGGTGAAGATCCGCATGTTTTTCCTCGGCGGAGAAGCTGCCGCGGACAAGCATGTTTTCACAGCCATCCTAATATGTCTGGCGGTGTCTGAGAGACACCGCCACCATATTAGGCCTTTTCCGCCGCGGTTGTAAGCCAACCGCAGCGGAAAAGCGGCGGACTGAAACCAGGACCCACCAGCCATCCTAATGTGGCGGTGGGTCCTTGGTGGGTCCGCAGAGGATTTTCTGCATCCTCCGGGCCGGCGGTGGCTTCCGCCGGCCCGGAGGATGTGGAAAATCCTCCATCGTAATCAGCCCCTATGTTGGAGCACTGGGGCAAACAGCAAAGATAGGTTATCAGTAAGACACACGTTTACAGTCGCATCCATTTCTAGTTGTAACAGTCACATCCTTGCATCGTGGGGCAAGTGTGCCTGCACTGGCCCTAGTTTGCCATTTCAGTCCCCGCACTGGTCAAGAGGTAACATTTTTAAAGTTGTATGTTGGATACTGTACAAATCTTGCAATGTACTTGTAAACATAGCTGTGGCATAGGGAGACTATCTGTGTGGCCATTGCCAATATACGCTCCTCTATTTCTAACCTCAGGACATCATGTAGACTATACAGCGTTCCACGTATGTAAGACCAAAAGTATTGTCATTGGCATGACCCCCTCATGCACCCTAAGGGCAGTGGGCTTAACTTGCGGGGATCATGTTGTATTACCCATGTGGTGCTTCATGGACTGCAACTATGCCAAGTCTGAGTTTTCATAATCCCTCAAATGCCTTGGGACTTGAGTCTGTTATTTTACCCTTGTGCTGCCCTATCGCACTTAAGATTCCATGACCGTTGATCCCCATTACCCGTGATGCCATTGTGCTTCAGTCACATCAAGAGTCCCCCAAAACCCATGACCATATGGGTACCTTGCGCCCACTGCCACTAGAGTCTTGGTTTTATGTTCCTTTGTGCAGGTTTGAGCTGAACAGAAACATTAGTTTCCTGGCTCATTGGATCCAAACATCAGTTTGCACCTGACCTGCCTGTAAAATGGAAGCCAGTGCAGCAACACATTTATCCTTCAAGGGTCATGGGGAATCTTCCAGGCTGCAACATGATGCATGTGTCACATGTGAACTGCTACATCTGTTGGATCCTCAACTTTGTATGTCTACCAGCCCTAAAACCCCAGGACCTTGCTTGTCCTATGCACCCTGCAAAACAATCTTCACACGTCTCAAGCACATGAAGAATCTGCCAGACCCATTCTGTTTTCTGGTCTTAAGCAGTTTAAGTTGGGCTGGTGATTCACATGTGTGCCCAGCTCCCTCAACTCCGCCTTCTTCTCAGCCTCCTGCAGAGCTACTCCAGCTACTGCAGCATGATGTGGTATATGTGACAATGTAACCAGAAAATAGTTCACATTTGCAGTGTTTTGTAGAAAGCCACACATGTGTTTATGCGTTGTTTACAAGTGACAGCTGTTACATTTTCGCATGACCAACAACCACAACACTTTGCATCATCTGCCAATGTAGAAAAGCTAGAGGTTTGCGAAGTTTCATGGAGATTCATCAAAGAGAAGTCAAGTTATTAATGTTCAAAAACCCAGGAAAGTCATAACTGTGTGTGAGCCATTAATCACACGCTATCTCTGTGGGGACCTGGGCATGTCTGTAATCACACACATTCTCTTTGGCAACCGTGGTAATACTATAGTCACACACTATCTCTGTGGGGACCTGGGCATGTCTATAATCACACACTATCTCTGTGGGGACCTGGGCATGTCTATAATCACACACTATCTCTGTGGGGACCTGGGCATGTCTATAATCACACACTATCTCTGTGAGGACCTGGACATGTCTATAATCTCACACTATCTCTGTGGGGACCTGGGCATGTCTATATTCACACACTATCTCTGTGGGGACCTGGGCATGTCTATAACCACACATTATCTCTGTGGGGACCTGGGCATGTCTAGAATCACACAGTATCTCTGTGGGGACCTGGGCATGTCTATAATCACACACATTCTATTTGGTGACCGTGGTAATACTATAGTCACACACCATCTTTGTGGGGACTTGAACATTCATTTAATTACACACAAGCTCTGTTTTGGCTTGAGCATCACCAGCTTTGCATTCTCTGTATGGGGCTTTTTGAATACTGAAAAGTAGTAAAGTTAGACTTTTGGTCTAAGTTTACATTGTTGAAACTGAAAAGTACAAAAGTTAGATTTTTTTGTCTAAGTTTACCATTGTGAATCGGGCCCTATTTTAATGAGGACTTAAACACAATCATCTTTGTGCACTATCTCTGTGGGGACTTAAACATCACTATAATAACACTCTGTATTTGTATGGGCTTAAAAAAACTATAATACTTGAACATCACTATAAAAACATACTATCTCTGTGGGGACTTCAAGTAACTAAACACAAGCTCTGTTTCGACTTGAAGCACCAAGGGGTGCCATGAGGCAAAGTTAGACTTTTGGTCAAAATTTACCTTTGTGATTACTGAAAAGTAGTAAAGATAGACTTTTTGTCTACGTTTACCTTTGTGAATTGGGCCCTATTTTAATGATGACTTAAACACAATCACCTTCATGCACTATCTCTGTGGGGACTTAAACATCGCTATAATAACACACTATCTTTGTGGGGACTTGAACAACACTGTAATAAAACACTATCTTTGTGGGGACTTGAACATCACTATAATAACACACCATCTCTGTGGGGACTTGAACATCACTATAATAACACACCATCTCTGTGGGGACTTGAACATCTCTATGATAACACACCATCTCTGTGGGGACCTGAGCATTTCTATAATTACACACAACCGCTGTGTGGACTTGAACATCATTAGTTTCACATCCTTTATAATGGGCTTCAAGCTTTGAATGTACACACTATTTCAGTATCTCTGTGGGAACTTAAACATCTATTTTGGTAAAAATGTAAGCAGCTACTCAAGCTCTGGATTCCACTTGACCATATTCCTTTGTTCCATATGTTAATTTCCTTATGTGTTAGTTCCCTTATCTCCTAAGATTTTAAGCACTAATAAATAGGTTAAATGCAGCTTTAAGTGTCTTTCGTTAAGCATGATATGGTATTTTCTGGCACAATAAGATAATCTGCCTTTATTGTATACCCCTATTATATATGCAGCAATTCATATATGAATATATTTTAATGTTGTTTGTATATATTGTTGCTAAAATAAACATTTAGCCATGTGCCTTCGACTGTATTCAATCACAAATAGTGTTATGGACTAGGTCCCCACAAGGATGGTAGCACGTGTTCAATCCCCACAAGGATGGTGCTGTGCGCACGATTAAATAACAATATATTTGCAAATTTGAAGCAGGATCCTGTATCATTAATTTTTTCCTAACATTTTTCTGTTAGTTGTGTGTTTTACAAACATTGGGAAAGGTAAGTCCCCACAAGGCAGGTATTCACACATAGTCCCCACAAGGATGGTAACACGTGTAGGTGTGCGTGTGTGTGTGTGTGTGTGTGTGTGTGTGTGTGTGTGTGAGGTACTGAAGCAACGTGGAAGCGTGGCAATGTGTCCTTTATATACTGGAGTATTTCCTAGCAATGTGCTGGTGCGTCACATGGTGAGTCAATGTGGACCCATGTAGTAATGTGTCTTATACGTACTGGGGCACATTCTGGGATTAAGTTGGTGCTTCCTGTACAGAGGTAATGTGGAAATACTTGTTGTAATGTCTCTTTTACATACTGGGATATCGCCTGGGAATGAGATGGGGCTTTAACACTGAGGCAATGTGAAAACATGTGGCAATAGTGCCTTTATATAACGGCGCACATCCTGAAAATGCGTTGGTGCTTTCATGAGCTGACTGAGGCAATGTGGGAAGACATGTCTCCTTGCACCCTTTATATACTGGGACATAATCTGGAAATCTGCGTGTTCTTCAATGTACTGAGGCTATTTAGAAACATGTGGCTATGTATCATTAAGATAAAGAGGCATGCCTTCAGTCTCACTTATTATCACCCACTCTGATTCACTCATTCTTATTCGTTCATTCACACCCACTCACATTCACAGTTATTACTCATTATTACTCATTCATTATCAATCACTCTTACCCACCTGCAGTTATTTGTGTTCTCACTTTTTCATTTTTCATCCGCTTTGACTTAATTATACATATTCACTGACACTCAATCCCACTCCCCACCTATGACTCACTCACTCACTCACTCACTCACTCACTCACTCACTCACATAGGCTCACACATAGAGACACACATGTTCATACATGTACATACTCTCTCACACACACAAACATAGGGCCTAATTTAGATCTTGGCAGATGGGTTAATCTGTCACAATGGTGATAGATAACCCGTTTGCTGAAATATAAATCCCATTATATGCTATGGGATTTATATTTTGGCAGATGGGACATCTGTCTCATTTGTGACTGAGTAACCCGTCCGCCAAGATCTAAATCAGGCCCATACTCTTTTCTGCACGGAAGCACACATCATACATTTAAAAGTGATTTATTTTACTTACCTCATTTGCCAGCAAAAGGTCCCATTCCAGCTCCTGATCCTCCATTTGTTATTACACTAATAGAGAAAAATAAACTAATATTAATTAGTCTAATTCTAAAAATTGGCAGAAAACAATGAGGCAGAAGCATGGGTGCCCAAAAGGAAAAGTTGACCATGTGTACTTGGTGTTGATTTTGCCACATCATGAGGCTAATCAGTGCCAAGGGTCGAAAGTGGTGAGTTAAAGGTTGCATCTGCATCTTAAATTGACCTCTTAAAGGACGTCCATATGGTGCTTCACAAGTGGAAATCACAAATAATTTGAGTTAGCATAAGCCAGAGGTCTTCAAACTTCTGGATGCCGAGACCCCACTGTCAAAATTTCCAGGCGTAAGGACCCCTCCTGAAAAAATATTCTAGAACTTGGTACTCCTCATCACCAATAAACACAAACACCCCCAGCTTCCATGGCAAATCATTTTTACGGTGGAGAAATATTATTAAACGGTGTTTAGCAAATTAAAGGTTTGTGGGTGACTGATGTTTGGAGTAACAGGCTTACTACACATTTCAAACCAAAAGTCTCTAAAAAGGCAGGGCTACTGGAATTATGAGGCAAGTGAAGACCGAATTATGCCGCAGTTTTAAACTTGTAAAGGCCGGGCTTTAGAGGTATTTTGCAAGGTATGGTAGACTACATGTACTTGTGTGTCCTGCAGACAATATATCTGTGGTATTATCACAGAAATTAAGAGTAAAAACTGTCCACCAGACTGTAAAACAGGTCAGCAAGCAGCAAAACAAAGCACACACACTGACCTGACTGGGCACCCTGTGGGCACTGCCAGACTGCCCTATAGGAAGGTCTACTAAATTATGAGGCAAGGGAGGACCAAATTATGCAGCAGGGTCGACGAAATTGTGTGGTAAGAAAATGTAAATAAAGCTATGTGATGCGCATATTTTGGGATACTACTGCTTCATTATTCTGAATTGCTTTACACGCAGTAACACTGGGCAAAAGTTTCACCTCATCAGTACCAGTTTATAAACAAAATACAGCAATGAACAACAGAAAGATGTCTAGTCCACCTTTGTAAAGGGCCTTCCACTCTGCAGGAATATGTGTAGCCACATTAGAAGCTCACCTGCTCCTGGCCGGGAGAAGTAGGGTGTCCCTTAAAACCCTGGAGGTCTTGTGCATAGTTAAACAGTTCACACATGCCTCTTTCCTCCTACCACCTCCCATTTCTGTCAGTTAAAGTATGCCTGACCTTGTCTCTCAATACCTAATAATCACACACAGGCCGGGAATTGTCTGTCCATGCTCTTCCCCTTCATCCCATCAATGTTATGCCCCCTCCAAGCCCCCGCCCACCCAGGCCCCCACCAAGCACACTGCCTTTCTGTCAGCTGCATAATATAACAGAACATGTGGATTTGTAAACCGCACCTATTACCTAAGCTAGGGTCTCAAGGCGCTGAATAACAGTTGTTTATTTTTACCCAACTCAATGGTACTCATTTTATCGACCATAGGTGGATGAAAGGCCAAGTGGACCCACCGGGATGTGAACCTGTGACCATGAGGTCGAACACAGGCCCCTACAGTGGATGCAATAGTCCACTAAGCCACCAGACCCGGCTTGATGGCAGCGCCATTTCAAAAGGGGGCAGAGCACCTGCAGCCTGCACCACAGTTGCACTGCCCCAACCCTGCCTTGGAAAGAAAGTAAAAGGCACCCCCTTAGCCCTCTGAGAGCTTGAGTCCGAGTGCACACAATACATGATGTCCCTGGTTGGTTTCTACAACATACAGCTCCCAAGATATCACACTTTAAATCCATTATTGGGATGGGAACCATAAACCAGTACACGCGTCTCCAAATGCAATTGCCTCTGTGTCATCTCAGGCCAAGTGCCCTATTAAATGCACATCATGCTTCCCTTAAACTATATCCATTTACTTGCGAAGCACAGTGGGATTGTGACGATCCCATGGGAAGGTTGTGTTGCATCTGAAGGGCCACAAGGTTTCTAGCCGAATTGTGGGCGCTCGTTTTCATATATTTTCTACTCATTTCCACTTTCCTATATATTAATTCATCTCCCTTTAGCACTTCCTCTGTCACAATGGAAAGAACTCCCTCGTGACCTATTGATTTTTCAGGGTAAATATTCCAATTATACAGGCATAATCATTGCAATACAACACATTTATTTTATTTTTTCATTATTTTTATTCTTTAAATTACTTCTTCATTTGCTATTTTCCTTTTTTAATGATTTAAAAAAATAACATTTATGCATCAAAAGTATCAAAAATGACTCAAAGTTCACAATTCATTATTTCAAAACTCCTATACATATAACACCAGGTAGAGAACAATACCACACACACCACTTTCACTCTATCACATTCACAACTTCACATATCTGGGTTTTATAAACAAGTCTTATTAGATGTTATCTCTGTTACTCAAGTATATAATCACTTTAGTTGGTAGAAAAAAGGGAACTTGGTCAACGCGTTTTGGTTCGATTTGCACAACGATGGACACCACCTTCATCAGGACTCGCCAGATAACATAAAAGTTCTCTAGACCTGGGAATATTCTCAATAATTCTTCAGACCAGAGTGTCACTGGTACTTCAAGATTCCTTTGAATGGCGCAGTATCCACGATTATACTTCAGTCAGCTCTGGTGATCAGATTACAGTGGGAAATTCTGTTAAGGTTGCAGCACTATAGCTATCTTGGAGTTATCTTCCTCTCTTAAAAATCCCACCAGCTAGGTCCCCGCTGGGATTCCATGGGAATGAAAATGTTGACCGGAAAGAACTTGCAAGTTACTGGCTTGGTAAAAAGCAGCGCGAAGATTTAAGAGCGTTAATGAGTGCAGCTGATAATTTGAACTAATGGCCAGGAAGAGGGAGGAAGTAGTGCATTCATGGTGAACAACACGAGGATGGTGAACGTTTTGCACATAAGGTAAAAATATGGGACAGGGAGATGCAGGGCATGTGAACTGGAAAGTGTAGGGATTGTAGGAAAAGGGAGGACTAAGAGCAGGGGAATGGGTCTTTTGTGCAATGTTTGTCATGAGGTCTTCGTTTATTTTCATAGCGCTCTCAGGGTAAAATCGGATTTGGGAGGCACGGGTGAGGTATAGGGGTAGAATTTAGCAGCATTCGAATGATGTTTTACTGGGGTTTGGGACACAGAGGTGATTACTCGTTTTTATAATTGATGTTGGGTCGTTGAATATTCTATATTGTTTATAATGAAACATGAGGCTAAGCTGTTTATTGTATGTGTTTCAGCAATCCCTGACGAAGAGCCAAGAGGGCTCGAAATGCATTGGATATTTACATAGTGTGTCAACTTCAAACCTGTGATTGATCTGTACGTACCATTGTATAAAGCCTGGAGTGGCGAGCAGTTGGTATTGGAAGAATTTAATAAAAACTGCAGATTTAATTACACTGTCTCCGTTGTGATGAAGATAAATAGTGAATGGAAGTAACATTGGATAACAAAAAGGTCACGGACATAAGAGTTTACATTTGAATACTTGGATTAATGGAATATATTGTCGGGAATGATTACCACTTTGTGAAGTGCGACAGTAGAGCGCGAGAGGAGTGCTCTCTTAGAATACATAACAATGAAAAGGGGACATGGGCAGCAAACTGGCCCCAATAGGCTCTGCGCATTGGAATAATAGGAACTACACTACATGGCGCCCAACGTTGGGCGCCATGTAGTGTAGTTCCTATCATCCCAATAGGCTCTGCGCATTGGAATAATACCTTCAATAGTATAGGCCTAGACCAGACGTTAACTAGGTCTACTACTGTCGATATTAGACTTAAAGTTTTGGGTTTGCCAGCTTAGCTCAGAGTTCACTAGAAACTTTCTCGAATGTTCTGGAAGGAATTAACTTCCCTGATTAGACAAGAAGGGATTTAGTTTCTGACAACCATAGAACATGACAACTTTGCTCTCCCCTAATCAAGAGTGTATCTCGAGAGTCGTGTGAACAAAAGGCAATTTATTTTACTCAGTCAGTACGTGCATTCTTAGTCTCATCAGATTGTAGAGAAAAGGAAGAGACGGGCGTGTTCAATAAAAGGTGTTATTTATTGATCAGTCTCTTTTCTCATACAAGAGAAATGGATCGATATTATTGCAATACTTATGGTTAAGTAAAGTGCATACATTAAAAGCAGTAGTATAAAATAATACTGTAAAAACATTGATATGGTTTCTAAGCCATATGAAGGTTTAAAATGATTAAAATAGATATATACACATATACATTTGACTAAACGTACTCAACTGGTGTTTCTAAATACGCCTACCCCGTGTACCTGACCTAAGCCTAATACGTGGGCGGGAATAGAAAGTTACAGTTTAAGTTAAGTTTGTTTTGCCAAGTGACTAACTAAAGAATTCTCTGTGAGGGGTTGTTCAGTTCTGTACCTGGAAGTTAGGATGAATGAGGGATGGTATCTCTCTCTCTGGTCTCGATATTCCAGGCTGCCTGCGAGGGCTACCCGGAAGCGCCGGTGCTGGATCTCTCGGCTAGAGAAAGCAGCGCGTCTCGTTCTCAGCGCGTCAGGAAGGCGGGGCTGCGCCAGCGGGGTCTGCTCTGCTCTTGGCTTCGGCAAGTATGGCTGCTCCGTCTCGTCACCACCGCGTGTGTTTGCATAGGGCAATATCGGTAATATTTATACCTTTAAGGTGCCGAGATTGACGTAAGGATGGACATAGATACGTCAATAAGGATGTCATACGACCAGGTCGTTAGCACATTCTTTTGCTGAAGTTCTCGGTGAAATCAAAACAATGGCCGCAGGGTTTTTCCCAGGTTGTCATAGGTTTGATTTGTTTAGAGAACTCTGTATGCCTTATCAGGGGCCGGAGGAATATCGCTTGTCTAATTAGATCGCAAGCGTTATGACCTAATCAGATAACACGTTCCTGTGCCGTAGTGTGGCTTCGTCAGATAACGGTATCTGCATCATGGGGGTTTGCTGCCTCATGGGCTGACTGCTAGTTAACTTGTTGGTTTGTTAACCAGAATAGGGTCAGGAATAGGGGGATCGATTCAGGACCTATAGGAATACATCACAAGGGGACATAAGTACTGCCGTGCGGTACCGGCTTGGAGGCATCCAGACAGAATCCGAGTATTAATTAAAATAAGGCCGATCAGCACCTTTCAGCTTGCACCTTTACGAACCACGGCTCCGCAGCCTTTCACACTCCACAGGTGCATATGTATGGCCCCAGTTCCTGGTGTGCAGTGCATCCTGCAGTTTCTCTGATTGGAGGACAGTCGTCAATGACATTGTATTCTTTTACAATGTCCTCCAATCAGAGAGCTCCGTGACATGCACTGTTCGGAATCCAAAACGAAGAGTAAACGTTTTGGATTCCAGATTCAGGCAGAAGTGCAAGGGAAATGCGCAACCCCCTTTCCACAGCTCCATGCCCCCCTTTGGGGTCGCACCCCACAGATTGAAGACCCCTGGCATAAGCTGAAGCCATCTTGTTTGTGGCATCCATTTTGTCAGCTATGTCATTCTTCCATCCTCTGCTGCTCGTCTTTTTCCCTGCCTGTGCTGTCTATTTTAGTTAACTTCCTGACTCAGCTAAAAGCAATATGTATGCTAAAGAGTTTGTAGCTGCCAGAACACCTGGTCTCAGACTCAACTGTCAATCTCTTAGTGCTGCCATAAGCACTCCTGCTCGCCCTCCCACTTTGCTGACTAAGTGGTTTCCCATTTGCCCAGGTTTGTTGGTAGTTATTCCTGTGTAAGCCTGTACCTTCCATTTGTAACTACATGCTTACCAGTGCAGAAAACTCAGTATAAAAGAGCCATGGTCTGTGTATTCAAGCTACCTCCTGGAACACTTGAGGGTGTTGTATGGACGTGGTCTCACTCGTGAGTTAATAAACGTGTTATTTTGAATTTCAGCTTCAGTGTCAATCTCTATTTTGTTGGTCTAAGGGCCCGTGGACAAAGAGAAGGGGGAACCCTGCAATGGTGTGCCCTAAATAGGCATATTTCCACAGATTTGGCGCCCAACATGGAGCTTGTCGGAGACGCGACCGCCCGAAGGAGTGGTCTTGACGTAAGAATGGAATCTTGCTGAGGTGACGTCCTGCATCAGGAGATCCTTGTCTTTGCAGACCAAAGTGTTTTTCAGGTTTTCTTGATATTGACCCTCCAGGTGGTGGCCGATCCCGACTGAGATATCCTCTGGAGCCCGTTTTAGCCATGCCCAGTAGGTCGACCAAGAGATTGGCAGTTGGAGGTTAGAGATTTTTGTTTGGTAAGGTCGCTGAATCAGCACTCTTGATTTTGGATTTGCTTGGCCAAGATTCTGGTTTTGTTTGTTTGTTTACCTATTGCAAAAGTTAAAGGCAGGTAATGTGGAGATTTTTCTCTACTTTGATATATCTGGGATAAGTAATATTTTACTATAATTTGGCAGCATGCCTGCTAATAGCGCACTTTGTAGGTTGTGTTGCTGTCTTGGAGGAACCAAAATGGATTTAGAAAGAAGTCAGCCGGCTACCCCAGAGGGGACACCTAATAGGCATATGTACATTAAATATGGTATTTCGTCCATAATGTATAGTACACTGTGGAACAAATATACGAAAAAGGATCCTGATGTATGAAGGCCTGTGAATGGATCATTTGACTTTAAAGAGATTCAATATTTAGAGCAGTGTTTATTTAAGAAGAAAACTCTACAAGATATGTTTGATTGTGTACGAATGTGGGAGAAAGAAGTGCATGAGAAAGTGAGGAAAGAAGAAGCTATAGCAGAAAAAGAACAGCAAAAAGCAATATATAAAAAAGCGTTAGAACTAAAAAATAAAGAAATGAAGGAAATAAAAGAAAAAGAGGAAAGGGAACGTCGTTTAGAGATAACTGGCCAGTACCCTATTAGGCGCCCATTTATCCCATACTTAATAAACCTCAAGATGATTCTATCTTGTTAGATAGACCTCAACCCCCGTATAAATTCCGTAGTGCCCATGAGAATGAGGTTTCTGACGAGGAGCATTTGTCCTCAGATGAGAAAGACATAGTTAAGCAAGATGGGTGCCTGACTCTTTCTACTTTAACTGCTGAATGCAAGGCCACTCTTAGATCCGCTGCTCGTGAAGCAGCTTGTGGGAATGCCGCCGCTCCAGAACTCATAGCTATGGTTCAGCAGTGGATAGATTTAGAGCGGGAAACAACCTTTACAACGCAACTTTTACAACGCACTGCCATTACAACAAAACTTTTACAACGCAAAAACTATTACAATGCATGTATTTACAACGCATGTTTTTACAACGCAAGTACCTTTACAACGCATACCATTACAACGTAAGTATTGGTAAGTATATAATTATATTTAAAATGTTATATGTTTGGGTTTTTTTAAGGGGTATTTTTAGGGTTCAGGGTCAGTTTTCAGTTTTTGGGTAAAGGGGTATTTTTAGGGTTCAGGGTCAGTTTTCAGTTTTTGGGTAAAGGGGTATTTTTAGGGTTCAGGGTCAGTTTTCAGTTTTTGGGTAAAAGGGTATTTTTAGGGTTCAGGGTCAGTTTTCAGTTTTTGGGTAAAGGGGTATTTTTAGGGTTCAGGGTCAGTTTTCAGTTTTTGGGTAAAGGGGTATTTTTAGGGTTCAGGGTCAGTTTTCAGTTTTTGGGTAAAGGGGTATTTTTAGGGTTCAGGGTCAGTTTTCAGTTTTTGGGTAAAGGGGTATTTTTAGTGTTCAGGGTCAGTTTTCAGTTTTTGGGTAAAGGGGTATTTTTAGGGTTCAGGGTCAGTTTTCAGTTTTTGGGTAAAGGGGTATTTTTAGGGTTTAGGGTCAGTTTTGTTTTTTTGGGTAAAAGGGTATTTTTAGGGTTCAGGGTCAGTTTTGGGTTTTTGGGTAAAGGGGTATTTTTAGGTTTCATGGTCAGTTTTGAGTTTTTGTGGTACAGGGGTATTTTTAGGGTTCAGGGTCAGTTTTGGTTTTTTGGGGTATAGGGGTACAGGGTAAAAATAAAATAAAATTAAATTTAAATTAAATTATTTAAATTACATTTAAATTAATTAAATTAAATTAAATTAAATTAAATTAAATTAAATTAAATTAAATTATATTATTTTCAAATAATTTCAAATAAAAAAATTAATATATACTTACCAATACTTACGTTGTAATGGTATGCGTTGTAAAGGTACCTGCGTTGTAAAAACATGCGTTGTAAATACATGCGTTGTAATAGTTTTTGCGTTGTAAAAAATTTGTTGTAATGGTATGCGTTGTAATAGTACGCGTTGTAACGTCATACATCCATTTAGAGCAGTTATATTTTATAGAGACGTTTACTTTGGGAGTAATACTCAGTTTTAGAAAACATTCTGGTGATCCAGAGCTCTCTGATATAAATTCTGATTATAAACAATTAAGTGATTGCACCTTTCTTCCTTCACAGGTGCCTGATCTAATTAGGCGAGTGGTTAAAATGCAAACTGACGCATTCCGTCTGCGAGAGGAGAAAAAGCAGCTGGCAAAGCTACAACTGAACAAACAGTTCAGTCCTCGGCATGACAAGAAGGAGCTGCAGGGACAGATAAAGACACTAGTGATACTGTAGGTACTGTGAAACCAATGCGTGAAGCTGCGCCTCTGTATGTTCCTCCGAAGGGTGCGGGAACAAGTGAGGATAAAACCTCAGAAGATGCAAAGGGATATTTTATTTATAATTGGGTTTGTACCCCTTTGAGTAGAGTAGATGTTATGGCTCTTAAAGGTGCTTTGCCCGACTCACTGAAAAATCTGGCCGTTTTTATGAAGAAGTGGAAGGAGCTATTAGCTCTTGCACTATGACCTGCTAGATATCGATATGTTTTTTGGACTTCTTTTGCTCCCTGATATGTGGAGAGCAATTCGGAAGGTAGACAATATTGCAGCTTACGGTGATACTTGGGTGCATTTAGAGGAAATAGATGTGGCTAGAGAACCTGTGCAGAAACCACAACAGGTGATATTAGATCTTCCCAAAGCTATTGTAACTAGGTAACTAAGTTAACAACTCGGGAAACATCCTTTACAACGCAACTTTTACCACGCAGTGCCTTTATGATGCAACTTTTACAACGCAAACCATTACAACGCATTGCGCTGGGGGGCGCTCTAGGATAGGGAATAGATTTAATTTACTATCCAACACCTTCCCTACTATCCATGGGGACTGGAGTTGGAATAGTAAATTAAACTATTCACTATCCAGCACCCCTAAGCACTATGCGTTGTAAAGGCATTCGTTGTAAAAATTGCGTTGTAAAGGCAGGCGTGGTAAAAGCATGCGTTGTAATGTCATACATCCTAAAAACTCTTATACACCCTAAGAAAATAGATTGGACAACGTTAGTGTCTTGTAAACAGAAAGCAGATAAGTCAGTTTCTGATTTCTTTACACGATTTGAAGAGACATTCAATGACTTTAATGGCCAGTCATTGACAGATGAAACGGTAAGCATCTGTTTGTCGACAAATTTGTTGCTAATTTGTTGCCAGAAATAGCTAGTCGCCTAAAGGCCAGCAAGAGTTCATAGACCACGTCTTCCCCAGTCTCCCTTTTGACTATGGCCCAGTACTATGAGCATCAGGAATTGGAAGCAAAAGGCAAGCAGGATAAAAAGGTTAAGGATTTAAAAACAAAAGTTATGTTGGCTAAAGTCTATGGTCCACCATTCAAAGGTAGTGGTAGAGGGGGGCGTGCAGTATACACCCCTGGTGTACACCCTTTCTCTTGAGCAACTTTGTCTTCTGATCAGTGTGCCTATTGTAAAGAGATTGGACATTGGCGTTCTGAGTGCCCCCTTTTGCAAGGTCAGCAGTATCAATGGGGTAGAGGAAGCATGAGAGGACGCCCAGGGAATTCAAGACAAAGGGGAGGAATAGGAAATCATACCAGGTTTGAGGCAGCTGAACACAACCCGAATTATTCTAATACCTTAGACAAAATCAATATCAAATGTCTGATTATTCGACCGATGGTCTTGGGGATTCTAATTATGCATAGGAATGTCTAGGATGGGAAAAGGAACCGGTTGAGGTGCCAGTAGATCAAAAAGGTCCTTATGTTGATGCAAATGTCTTGGGCTCTACTGATCAGTTTCTGGTTGATACAGGAGCTACTCGTAGTGCTCTGTCTAAAAAAGTGGTTGCTAGGGCTTCCCTGTCTGGCGCAAAGATAACATCTATAGGATTCGATGGGACACCTACACTTAGCCCACTGTCACAGCCACTTGCATTTAGTCTTGATAAATTCCCTGCAGCATGTCCATGTTTGCTTTCCCCTAGCACGCCGGATAGCATTGTGGGTATTGAGATGCTTATATATTTCCGTGCTACAATACGTTTTTCCCCAGAAGGTGTGCGTGTTCTTTTAAATTATAACTATCCAATGGTTGAGACATCTTTTCTCATTAAAGAGGAGGTTGCTCTGGCATCGTTACCTAGTACTTTGCGGGCTACATCAGATACTGATGTCGGACAAATGGTTATTTCACCTGTACATATTCAAGTGAAGGAAGGTGCTTTGTTGCCTCGACTGCCCCAATATAAAATATCTCGGGAAGGTGAAGAAGCATTAATACATATTGTTCAGGATTTGATCAGAGTGCGGGTTGTGGAAGAAGTCCCTTATAACATTTGTAATAGCTCTATTCTTCTTATTTTGAAAAGACACTGACACTAAAATGTATAGATTCATCATTGACTTACAAGAAGTGAACAAAATTGTGGTACCCCAATATCCAGTAGTTTCTGACATCACTATACTTCTTACTATGGTTCCTCCTACTGCACCTACATTTAGTGTCATTGATTTGAAAAATGCATTTTTCTCAATACTTATTCACCCTGACAGCCGCTATTTGTACAGCTTCACTTTGAATAATCGATCCTTCAGATTCTGTAGAGCTCCACAAGGGTATACAGAGAGTCCTAGCATTTATAGCCAGGCATTGAAAAGAGAGCTTGATTTTTTTCCTGTACCAAAAGGGGTGGCTCTTATTCAATATGTCGATGACATCTTGTTGGCTGCCGATACGCCTGAACAGTGTGAAGAAGGTACACTGTCATAGCTCTCATTCCTTGCTTCTCATCATCATAAAGTCTCCGGGAAGAAATTGCAATATTGTAGATAGCAGGTTACCTATTTAGGTCACCTCCTGTCTAAGAAGGGACATGCACGCACACTAGACCGCATTCAAACTATCTTGGACACGTCTGTGCCCTGTACTCAGAAGGATGTTCATGCACTGATTGGCCTTACTTCTTTCTGTAGGCAGCGGATCCCTAGTTTTTCTCACAATATTAAACCTTTGTTGGCCCTTGTGACTAAAGATACTCCAATGCCTCTCCCATGGACCACTGAATGCCAGAATGCTATTCGACAGTTACGTCACACTCTTGGTTCTGCACCAGTATTAGGATCTCCAGACTACACTAAGGCCTTCGCACTCTATCTATACAAGAAGGACGGCTGTGCTCTCTCAGTTTTAACACAGACACACGGTGATAAGCAGTGTCCTTGTGCACATTTCTCAGCTGTCCTTGATCCAGTTGCCCACACGCTGCTTGGTTGTTTTCGAGCGGTGGCAGCGACAGCTGCGTCCATAAGTCAAGGAGAGGGAATAGTCTTATCATATGGATTGCTTGTGCCAGTATCCCATTCAGTTGATGCTTTATTAAATCAAACGAAAACACAACATTTGACTAGTGCCTGTTTAACAGGCTATGAATTGACACTTTTGGCACCTCATATCACACTGAAAAGATGTTTGACTCTAAATGCTGCTACATTTTTGCCATTACCAGCTACTCAGTCTCAGTCACAAGAGCTACATGACTGTATATCCATGAAGAACAAACAAAGGGTCGTGTTGACCTACAAGATACACTTCTTTCTAATGTTGATGGGGAACTGTGGGTTGATGGGTCTTGCCTGAAGTTGCCTGATGGCACAACATCTGCTGCTTATGCAATTACAACACTTCAGACAGTAGTTGAGACAGCTCGCATCCCACAGAAGTCGGCTCACGCAACCGAGTTGATAGCACTGACGAGAGCATGTGAGCTTAGTACAGATCTACTTGTTATCATCTACATCGATAGTCGATATGCTTTTGGAGTTGCTCATGATTTTGGGCAACTCTGGAAGGAAAGAGGCTTTCTTACTCACATGGGACACAAATAGTGCATGGGGAATTAGTACATAATCTCGTTACTGCCTTGACATATCCTAAGAAAGTGGCAATTGTTAAGTGTAGTACACACAAGAAAGTGACTGATAAAATAGGAAAAGGAAATGCCTATGCAGACTACACAGTTTATGAGACTGCAATGCAACGAAGTACTACATCTATGTATGTAGTTAGGTCACAGGCTGAATGTTGGCATGATGCCAGACAAGAGGTGCTGGACATGCAACAATCTGTCTTTGTCAATGAATTAGACGAATGGTCCAAGGAGGGAGCATTGGACGATGAGGGCTGTTGGAGGAATAAAGAAATTACCAAATGGAAGTTAACCTTATCTTATTTACATCCTATGATTCACATGGCTCATGGGCCGGCACATGTTGGAGCAATCTCAATAGCAAAGCAATTTATGCATGTTTGGGATCATCCAGAGATTGTCGGGACAGCTAAGAAAATAGTCCAGTACCAGTCTGATTTATCTTCAGTATAATCCTGTAAAGGGAACACGAATTCCAGCAGGAGGGTTTGCAATACCTACTGCACCTATTGAGGTTCTGCAAATGGATTATATCCAGCTTGAATGCTGTAATAATCTGAAGTATGTTCTGGTAGTGGTTTGTGCCTTTAGTAAATACGCCACAAAAGATAATACAGCTCTTACTATAGCAAAGGTGATCCTAAAGGAGTTTTTCCCCTGATTCGGCATTCGTCGAGTTTTATGGAGTGACAACGGACCCCATTTTATTGGGCAAGTTGTTGAGTATCTCATGAAAGGGTTGGGAATTAAGCAGAAGTTTCATGCTGCTTTTCAACCACAATCAGCAGGACTAGTGGAACATTACAATTCTACCATCAAACTAACTTCCACACCTTTGAAATGGCCTGATGCACTGCCATTGGCTTTACTATCTATTAGATCGGTACCACTCGGGAGACTCTTCCAGACAGGTCCCAAGGTGAGGGCTACTGCTTGCGCCCTGGAGATTGGGTGCTGACGAAATCCTTCCAGGGAACCAGCTCCCTAGCATCCAGATGGCGAGGCCCTGAGCAGGTGCTCTTGGATACCAGGATTGCGGTTCGAGTGACCAACCGGAAGTACTGGGTACACGCGACACATTGTCGGAAGGTGTTGCAGGACCTAGTGAGCCCAGCTGTGTTGGCAGATTACCGCGACTTCCTGGACACTGAGAAAGGACAAGCTATATCACCAGAAGGAACTGAAGAAGTCTTTCCGAACCACACGATCCCTGGTGTATCTAGATATCAGCTGCGACCCCAGAAGACACTTTATTGCAGAAAAAGACTGTTTGAGCCACTGTTCTGGGTGGTTAAAGGATGAATACAAAGGGGGTAGCCTTTTAGTGACTGCTCGCCTCAACCTCGGTGAAGAAACCAACATCTGCCCAGGACCTTAGGGCACCATCTGTTTTGTTGTTCAACGACAAGATGAACATGCCTAAGGAGAAGAAGCAAACTGCTGCAAAAGTTTGTGATCAAAAGAGTATGTTCATTATTGGACTCATTTCGATTGTTGTTCTCATTGCTATAATAACATGGGTTGTAGAGGGAGTAGCTCCTGCTTGAAAACTACTGACTGCTACTACTCCTGTCCCCATTGAATAGCACCATTTCACTCTTACTTATCACGAGCAGAAGCATAGAATGTCTTATCTCACAAAATGTTCATTCAAATGTTGCATCATGCTCATAATGCTACAAACATTACCATCTGTTGGGTGTGTGGAATGATGCCAGCTCATCAGAAAAAGGGAGGAACACTTTTCTTTCCTTTGCCGTTTTCACACAATGGCTCCTGTAGAGCCTGGTTTGCATTGTTGTCGGCCTCTGAAGTTGCTAACATTACTTATGCTTATGTAGGAAGACTAAACTTTCAGTTAAATAGAGTTTGTTACCCTGATGAGGAAGGAGATCCACAAGCTGAAGGAACTGTATGGGGAATGGAGGAGTATCGTCAAGGAAATTCCTCTGTGCGCTATGTTTTCCTTAACACTCAAACTATCAAGGGTAATAGACCTCCTGTTATAGCTGCTTTTAGAGCTCAAGCAGACCTTTGTGTGAGCAGTATTGGAAGTATCCCTGTGGGTAAAAATGACTTTACTAAACATTGAACATTACTAGAATATACAATAGTATTTCTTTGTCCTCACATCACACCTATTTCATTTGTGGAAATAAAGGTTATTACCACCTACCTATTGGGTGGTCAGGTAGCTGCTTTGTGTCCTTTTTGCTACCACCTGTGTTTTTGGCACCTGCAACCTACCATAAAGAATATAAACTGTATAATGTCATTTCTAAGAGCCGATTCAAGAGGACAATAAACAATGATGAGGTGGATCAAACTGATACTGCACTGCAGCAGCACGTTGACTTTAATTTGGGACTGTTCTTCTTTGTTGGTGCAGCCTTAAACAGCAGAAAGAAAAGGTGCTTGACACGTGTTGTGGAGGCTGTAACCAATCAGACAGCCATGGCACTTGGAAATATCACAGAAGAACTACAAATTGCGAGAATCATGGTGCCCCAAAATAGGATGGTCCTTGATGTCATCCTGGTCGACCGTGGTGGAGCATGCCACATCATTGGGAGCAGCTGCTGTGTATATATCCTTGATCACATCCCTTCATATTTTGAAGCAATTTCCAAGCTGCACAAAATAGCCACTAAAATCCATCAGGATTCAGGGACATGGACTATGACTGGATGGCTAGGGACTATGTTTACTGTATGGGGCTAGAAATTATTGTCAGCCCAATGTATATTTCTTGCTATTCTCTTTATTTGCTGCCTTTGTATGCAATGTGGCCCGATGCTCTGTTCCCTAAGTATTTCTACTTGTGCCTCATGTATACCGACTAAACGAAAAGTCACAAATGTAAATGATCGCTTGGCAATGGACCAAGAAATTACTGAATTAATGCAGATAGATGAGCACGATGTTTTCCGTACTCCCTAAAACAGTATATGAAGATGTCTTCAGCATATGCTAAAAGGGCTATCTGTGGAAATCGCAAATAATCTCTGTTAGCATAAGATGAAACCATCTTGTTTGTGGCATCCATTTTGTCAGCTATGTAATTCTTCCATCCTCTGCTGCTCATCTTTTTCCCTGCCTGTGCTGTCTATTTTAGTTAACTTCCTGACTCAGATAAAAACAATATGCATGCTAATAAGTTTGTAGTTGCCAGAACACCTGGTCTCAGACTCAACTGTCAATCTCCTAGTGCTGCCATAAACACTCCTGCTCCCCCTCCCACTTTGCTGAGTAAGCAATTTTTTATTTGCCCATGCTTGTTGGTAGTTATTTCTGTGTAGGCCTGCTCCTTCTATTTGTAACTAAATGCTTACCAGTGCAGAAAACTCAGTATAAAAGAACCATGGTCTGCGTATTCAAGCCACTACCTCCTGGAACACTTGAGGGTGTTGTATGGACGTGGTCTCACTCATGAGTGAATAAACGTGTTATTTTGAATTTCAGCTTCAGTGTCAATCTCTATTTTGTTGGTCTCAGGACCCTTGGACAAAGAGAAGGGTGAACCTTGCACCGGTGTGCCCCTAAAAAGGCACATTTCCACACACAAACAAGGCAATGGGAAAATCATGTAGCAAGGTGTTTTTTACCTGCTGCGCACATCTAAAGGGACCCTAAGTTCCACATGGATGATCCCAACATATCTGCCCAGTCTCTTTTTGCCCTTCATTTGAATAATGACTATGCTTCGCCCTGAACACTATCTATTCCTGAGGAAGGTTTTGTACTTGGTCTTATTAACCCGAAAGAGGTTTTCTCTCAGCTATCGATCTTATCCAAGTGTAATGGTCCAAGTATTTCCTAAATCCTTTTTTTCCCCTCTCGTTTACAACAGTAGCCATTCATGGGCAACCTAAACAATTAGGGTCCGCGATATCTAACATTGTCAATCTCCATGATGTTGGGATATGTGTTTCAAACTGCCTGTTCTACTTTCAGAACTCAAGAAGTTACAATGAATCCTTGGTTGGCATCCTTAGTAATTTTACCTTGTTAAATGAAAGATGATTTAAGTTTAAGAATTCTGCCCATTGATAACCTGAAGAACTCAATGCTGACAGAAAATCCATAGGGACAATTTGACACCTTCATCCATCCCTAATTCGAGGGCTTGATTTAGTTTCCTGAATGGACCATGACATACACAACAGATAGTCGATCATCTTTTATACAAGTACTGTAGGCTATACTGCATTGCAATAAGGTGGACAGGATATCTTTCATGTTTGTGACAAAATAACCCGTTCTCTAAACTCCAAATTAGGCAATGAGTAGTTAAAACATAACCAAACAAACGTATATAAAGCACATTTAAATGCCAAGACCTTAGTGTTCAAAATCCAAATAGATGCTGCCAAAAACATAGCTAAAAGACTATTTAAAGTTGGATACTCCTCTATCCTCATCAGTGGTCCCAACAACAAGCCCCTGGTTAGGAACTGGCCTGTAATTTGGAAGGGACTGGTAGTGGGGATCGGAATTAGAAGATCTGCAATATCTCTGAAGAGCTTGAGTATTTCACCTTGGGGCTTTGCCTGCTGAAACTGGGGAAATAAAAAATTACTCAAAGAATCGGGTATCAAATCTAAGAATCTGGTATTAAATTACCGATTTCCCCAGTAATTCCTCATTTCTAAGGTTATTCTGAGTGTACACCTCTTATTTCCCCAGTATTCCACCCGCAGTATTGGGAACTCAAAGGGAATACCGAGACATACACTGAGGCAATCGCGATGAAGTCCTAAATGTGAGAAGTTTACTCTTGAATGCCAAAATCAGCATTATCAAACACCGTTTTAACCTACTCTCAATCAATCAATCAATCAATCAAGGGTTTATAAAGCACACTCCTCACCCGTGAGGGTCTCAAGGTGCTGGACCACCCCGCTCTCTGCAGAGAATTCATCATACTTGGCCCACCTTCAAAGAGATCTCTTGGATGATGCTTTTAAAATGCACCATCGACATCAGAGCACAGCACAGTGCAGCTGTCTCAACTGGTAAAATGGATTTAGCTCTGGGGCAGTGATACTCAAACTGTGGGTCGCAATTCACGGTGGATGATTCGCTGATTTCTGGTGGGTCATAAAATAGCAATAAATAAAGATGACCGTAAAATGTTGTATTTATCTTATCACATTTGCTAGGCAACCTTCAAGGATTGGCTCAACTGGGTGACGTACCTTAGAGGAGCTGACAACACTGGTTTACGAAACACACCATGGAAACAACCCCACAGGGGCATGTGGGCGCCCTTGGACAAGCTCCTAGACCCATACGAACCGCCATGAACAGTGCTAACAAAACGCAAACAATTGGCTAAAAGGCACACCCCCACTAGATCAAGACACCATAGAGAAGTTACTAATCTTCTGGTATGCTCTCCCCTTTTCTCTCCATCTTAATTTCCTATTCTTTCCCCCTTTCACACATATATTTCTCTGAAATGTTACTACCAGTAACATAGCCAGTTTGGGCTGCTACCCTGTATCGACAAAGTGCTGACGATTATATGTTATATGTTATAAGGAAAAAAAACAATAAAAAAAATATTTAAAAAAATAGGAAGAGGTCAAATGCTAGACTATGTACTATGTATTCTGAAAAATAGCTGCTTATTCTTTTAACATGGGGATTCATGTTCACTTTTCTTTCTATGTATAGTAGAGACGTTTTTAAAATAAATTATGTGACAATCTTGCTGGGGGACAGGGCGTGTGAAAAGAAAGTCTGTAGAATGTCATTTTTTAGTACACTACAATAACATTTAAATACCTTTAAATGTACTGTAGACATATTTCAGAACATATGAATATATCAGCAGTTAGGAAAAGAAAAATGAAGCACATTTTATTTGTAATTCTCTAGTGTGATGGAAACAAACCCTTGCAAGTATTCCCATGTAAGATTCTCGTTGAACCTTCCAGTATTTTTTGCTGCTGTTTTTTTACTTCACAAAACCTTTTCAACAGAAAAGATGCTCACTATACTTGATCATACACAATCATCCATGTTGTGTATGACTTCCACACATAAATGAAGAAATATGGATGTGGCCTAACAGCCAGAGCTATTGACTTTGGATCTGGAGAACCAGGTTCAAGTCCCAGTGTTGGCTCTGGGCAAATCACTTAATCTCCCGTACTTAAAATAACATGAATCTGACCCAAGCTAAAGTAAACTGATGCATATGTATATATATATATATCCACCAAGATTTACGCGCAGCCCTTAGCAGCGTAAAAGCCGACCACAACAGCATGATTTCAGGTCTTTTATTTCCAAGATGTTTTCAACAAGCAGGATGGCATAACGCGTTTCGAGGTCAGTTACCTCTTCATCATATGCATAGTCTCAGGGGTGGGCTCGTTAGACATTTAAAACGTAGCTGGGACATTGAAGAAGGACAACAGTCCATACATTTTAAAGAGACAGTCAGTAAATGCATTATTTACGGTGTTATTCGAGTTAAGGCAAAAAAGTGTCCAAAATCAATCTTTTATATTGTTAAGTGCAGATGTTCACTTTCCATATCGTTGGTTTGCCTTAACCCACTTTTACAGTCTTAAACTCTTAATTTCGACTTCTAGGTCCACAATGCCTCTTACTGCGCTTCCAGCATTATTCCTTTCTCCAATGTCGATCGTGGCAAACTCTCCACAGCGTCAGCCCTAGCCAAATGCAAAATGCTTTCAATCGGCAGAGTTTAATTCTCATTTTAATCAGATGGCCAGAGCGACACCGGAGCAGGTTAAGACCACCCCGGATAACATCTCCTTACTTGCCGTCACGGAATTGTTCACAATTTCATGTTGTGCTTTTAGGAAGTCCTTAAGCAAACTCTAGCTGTTTCATAAGTTTACGTCAATGGTGAAGCGGGCCACACACGGGGCCCTTCCATTCAGCCCTTTCAGTAACAAATGTTTTCAGCCGGCGGGCGCTTCTATACTTGTTTCTCACAAAACTGCAAAATCCTGACAAAAGAAGCGCCTCTCCCTTGCGAGTCTGGGTCGGTTCACGGGGTGTGTCAGACACTCCAAAAAATCCACCAAGATTTACGCGCAGCCCTTAGCAGCGTAAAAGCCGACCACAACAGCATGATTTCAGGTCTTTTATTTCCAGGCAAGATGTTTTCAACAAGCAGGATGGCATAACGCGTTTCGAGGTCAGTTACCTCTTCATCATATGCATAGTCTCAGGGGTGGGCTCGTTAGACATTTAAAACGTAGCTGGGACATTGAAGAAGGACAACAGTCCATACATTTTAAAGAGACAGTCAGTAAATGCATTATTTACGGTGTTATTCGAGTTAAGGCAAAAAAGTGTCCAAAATCAATCTTTTATATTGTTAAGTGCCTAACAGCCAGAGCTATTGACTTTGGATCTGGAGAACCAGGTTCAAGTCCCAGTGTTGGCTCTGGGCAAATCACTTAATCTCCCGTACTTAAAATAACATGAATCTGACCCAAGCTAAAGTAAACTGATGCATATGTATATATATATATATATATATATTCACTGAAAAAACCATAGGTTATAGACCATATATAGTTAGGAATTAGCATTTAGAAAACCTTATTTTACTCACACAAAACCATTGAAATTCCATATATAGTTAGTTGCACTAACTATATATCGCGCACCCGCAATCCACTGCTGATGATGTCACATATTACATCATTCATGACATGGTCAGTGACATCACTGATGACATCACTGATGACATCTCAAATGACATCACTGATGACATCACTGATGACGTCTCATTTGGCATCATTCTTGTGCTAATACGATAAACTTCTTCAGACTCTAATATAACCTTAGATACACTCAGTGTATACAGACACTCACACACTGCCACTCATCCATGGAGTTACTCACACACCCAGTCAGTCATGCAAACAAACAATCTCACCTCCATTTCTTCAACTATACAGTTATACACACCTTACTTATTGAAACATATACTAACACATATTTACTCTCTTATACAATCCCTGATACAAGTTCACAATGATCGATACAACCACTCACTCAGTGGCTCTCATGCACAGTTATTTATATATGCCAACTCTCACATGTACTGTGTTTGACATATGTACTTACTATGACATGTAGCATTGAGATATCCATTCACTCATCAATACACTCATGCACACAGTCAACTGCCCATGTAGCTGTTTCCACATGCACTCTTGAACTCATACACCTAGTGAATAAACTGCTCACACATCTATGCACAGAGTCACACACCTTCCAGCCACCCCCACACAAACTCAATCTCCCATAGAAATACTTGGGCAACCAATTAATAACACATATAGCCTCTCGTATAGCTAATGATCAACACATGCAGCAGTTTACATCACAACAGACATAATGATGCACAAATTAAGACAGTTTAGTCACTAACCCGTGCATTCAGTAAGACGCATTTAATCACTCACTCATACAGTCAATCACGCACCTACTAAAACCTTCATTCAGACACTTATACATCCACTCATTCTTCAATATGTAAAACATATTTAAACTTTACAGAAACACATAATCACTGGATGTTGTCATCAGTGATGTCATCAGTGATGTCACTGACCATGTCATGAATGATGTAATATGTGACATCATCAGCAGTGGATTGCGGGTGCGCGATATATAGTTAGTGCAACTAACTATATATGGAATTTCAATGGTTTTGTGTGAGTAAAATAAGGTTTTCTAAATGCTAATTCCTAACTATATATGGTCTATAACCTATGGTTTTTTCAGTGAATTTTCAAGGTTTTGTAAATGCTAATTCCTAACTATATATGGTCTATAACCTATGGTTTTTTCTGTGAATTTCATTGTTTTTTTAACAGCTAATATCTGTAGCTGTAAAATGTATTCTTCTTTAAATCCAAAAATATATTTTATATGTTTATGAATAATTTTTTTTTAAAATATTTTTTTTTCTTCGTTCCCGCTTCGCGAATCGGGAAGCTTCCCGTTAGCTGACCTTGATGCCGCGAAATAGACCGCGAGCCGGTAAACGTTTCTTTACCGCAAGTGCCGCGTTAGAAAACAACATCGTGACGCCTCCCGTCCGCATGACGTTCCACGTTGTCGCGTGATACGTCATATGACGTGCTACGTTAGCGAACTGGTACGCGAAGCGAGTGCCAAAGCGCAGGTTTCTGGAAGCAAACCGGGAGGCCCTGCAAAGCGCTTAACGTAAACACAGCAAGTCATGTGACTTGGTAATAACACTTTTCATTGGTTCATTTCACTTTTGGTTTCCTAATGATGTAAGACTAGGTCATATAATCTAAAATGAACACTTTTGATTGGTTGAGAACTCTTGTTTTTCCCAAATGATGAAAATCCCTCCTTCTTTCCTCACTCTGACTTTCATCATTGTGAGAGAAAGACCCTTTGTGATCACTGAGCAATGGCTTCTTTAGTAGCTTCAGCTGGTGCTTCCCCACCACCTCCACCACATCCAAGGAAGAGTGGACCACCTGCTCAAGTTGTAATTCAACAAGAAGAAGAAGAAGAGGAACAGGAGGACGAGCACGAAGAGAGGCAGTTTTTGCCTGAGCAGCCCAAGACGTCTCACCGGAAAGAAAACTTCATTTGGCAATTTTTTAAAATTCCCAAAGGTCAGAAAAAAGTAAATGCAAGATACGTTACTTGCCTTATATGTCAAGATAGACTGTCCAGAGGGACCGACAAAAAATACAGTTTCGGAAACTACACAATGCATCGCCATATGACTAGGTGGCATCCTAACAACTACAGTGCTGCACAGTTTCGGAACGACCTAGATAATCTCCCTATTATGGCCAGAAGATCTGTTGTACCGGAAGTAACGGGACCAGAGGGCAGGGAGATGGTGCCAAATATACAAATGAGATTTGGTGAAGTAAAACACACCTGCGTATTTTGCGATGGATTCATTTCCTACGGAGAAAGAAGCATCACTCTGATCAACAGAGCTATTGACTATCATATGCAAGTTTGTCCGAAACGCCCAAAATAATAAATACTTCTTTTTTTTGTTTTGTTGCTCCTGTTGAGCCCTTTACAATGAATCGTTTTCATTGCCCCCTCCAAGAAAAACCCAAAAAAATATAAAACTGTTCCGAAAAATTCAAAAACATTAAAAAAATGTTCAGAAAAATAAAAAAAAAAGTTCTTTTCAGAACTACCTCCCCGTTATTAAAAAATTGGTACAATATTTGGAACTGTGCCAACCTCTATTTCTCTTAGTTCGCTTCCTAGTTCGCTCGCTGGTACGCGAACTGGAAGCGAACCAAAAACAGTAAGTATAAGGGAAGGAAACACACACTTATGTTAAAAGAAAGACAGCTATAGGGGAGTAAACTAGAGATACTATTACCCATAATCCACTACTGATGATGTCACATATTACATCATTCATGACATGCTCAGTGACATCATCAGCAGAGGATTGCGGGTTTTTTGGCAACATGCCTTATCCACGGTTTAATAACGCTGCCTTTTGCTTTATATAAGTTTTCAAATTGTATGAAATATATACCAATAGGTCTTTATGAACCTTTAGGTAGTGCTTTTGTTCATGAGGTCTGGTCGCTTCCATACACATACAGATGTTTCAAAGATGATCAAGAAGTTTATCTGAATGGAGAGGAATGCACTGAGACGCCAGATCATTCACTAATGTGTAGGCACATACAGTTACACGATTCATGCAACAAACACCGACCAAATATGGCTTGCGTGTTGCAAGGCACGCCAGTTCCTGCTATCATCCCCACGTTCAAGTTGTTGGAAAATGGTAGTTATTTGATGCTCAATAATGAAGATTGTTCTGAGTTAATTAAAAGTATTCCTTTTATCGTAACAGTAAGTGAACGGGTTATTTGCTGCAGAAATGTTCTATTTCCTCCCACACATGAACATAGGGAGTTTTCAATCTGGCCACAAATACCAACCTTGGGACACGTTTCAACGGCATGACAAGAATAAGAGCTCTTTTGTCTCAGAGAGAGGTGGCCTTGAGTTCGGCCCGTGAAACTTTCGTACTTCACATAGCGAACACCCGTACACAGGTTTGCCTTTCAATTTCAGCAACATGTTTCCGACTATCTTTAACGCATCCTCCACAAAATCCCTGGCACACTTTTTTAAAGTTGTTACCAGTGGTCTCGTGACTTCATTTGAGAAAATCTTTGGAGTCATCCCTGCTCCCTTTCATTCCATTTTCTCCACTCTGGTTCGTGGATTGCATTTTTACTTGCATTACCAGCGGACGCTCTTGTGCTTTTTTACATTTTTAAATATGGATGTCCCTCCTATGCAACCTCCGACCCTGCAGCTGCTGACACTGTTCCGCAATCGCATGCTAGAATATTATGGCACAATGCCGTTGGCGATATTAAGCACGGCATATGGATTATCTTTTCGGTTCTCCTACTTCACCTGTGTCCAGCCTGTATTTCACTGCCTGACCTGTGATTTCGATTGGGCCATTGATTTGTGTCTCTGCGGACCGGTTTCTCCTGACGTCGACTTTAATCAGCTGATGACTCCTATCATTACTCACGAGTTGATTTGTCCTGGCGAAAGGATTATGGCTGTGGCATTGATGCATGGACTACTTGGTCCCTGGAATTTACTGGCGGCAGCACAGTCTTTCTTGGAACACAGCTTTCTTGAAAACCCACCGAGCTGTCCTCTGATGGTGATAGAGGATCCGGTGCTGGGAGAGCACGTATGTTCTTTTCCGCTTTTAAATTGGATGGCTGAACTGTTTTCGGATGAAGACGGTGACTTCCTGTTGGAGGCTGTTGCAGCTTATTTTGCATACACAGTTATGTCATAGACCTTTTTCATGTTTCATATGCTGAGTACTAGAATTTCATTGACAATTCATTGACTTAATTGTCAAGTTTTTATTATTTACCTTGCCTATTGGCTTAAGACTCGATAAAGTACTTGGCTGTTTTATTTTTCTTTAGCATTGAATTTTCCTAGTTTTTAATGCTTTACCTTGCGGACCGTCCACATATAAACTTGCAATCTGCTCTCATGAGATGGCACTTCTATTATCTTATTCAGTTCGTTTCCGGATCATGAGGAGGTGTCATCTAGGTCCTGGATATCTTTACACCGTGTTAAGTTAGCATGGGCTCATTACCGGTTTAAACGCCATTTTTCCTTTTTTGCAACTTCTGCACACGACATTTAGTTGTTGCTTTAGCTTTCCACCTAGTAGTTCATCGTGGTTTACATGAGAATAATATGTTATTGGTCTACTATCTGCTTTACTTGTTAAACTATATCTGTACAGCGAGTGCTAAAGTTTCAAGAACAACACGATACAGAATTGTTATGAGGTCTGATCTCCACGACTTCATACTCATAACATAAGTGCAACTTCTGCCAATTCTGGGCATGAGGCGGGTTTTATATTGCTTTGCCGAACACACATACACAACAGTTGATGCGGTTCACATGAAGAGAGAGCTGGTGTATGCTGATGTGATTCCTTCAAATCTAAGACACTAAAGTATGGGCACGCCCTAAACCAACACAAAGAGACCTTCTTAGCAAATAATATAATATGTGTATTAGGGAGGGTGAGATATAAGCAGCCGCGGGCCGTGGAGGGAGTTACGGTGAGGCAGGGAGGCGGGGAGGGGGAGAAGCAGGGTGGAGCCCTCTCTACCTTGCCCCTCCCCCTCCCCGCCTCCCTGCCCCACCGTAACTCCCTCCACGGCCCGCGGCTGCTTATAAGTGTTGCTAACTCTTATTCATTTACAGCATGTTAACATACTGTCACCATTCGCTTTTTATGTACTAGTAACTATGCTGGTAATTTTGCTACTGATAATATGTGTACTTGTATTCTCCACCCTGCTTCTCCCCCTCCCCGCCTCCCTGCCTCACCGTAACTCCCTCCACGGCCCGCGGCTGCTTATAAGTGTTGCTAACTCTTATTCATTTACAGCATGTTAACATACTATCACCATTCACTTTTTATGTACTAGTAACTATGCTGGTAATTTTGCTACTGATAATATGTGTACTTTTATTATCTAAGGTACTACGCCTGAGAAGACGGCATTAGTAAATAAACATTTCAAATACACATGTGTTCTTCTTAACTCCATGTTCTGGTTTCTAAGAAATATATAACGACCGACTGTTCATGAGTTCCACGTATCCTGAGGTACTATAAGTTCATATTCTGGATTGTCTAAACATTGAGAGTTTGTTATATCCAATGTGACACTGTACCTAGCTTGCTAAATAGTTTTTGATTACTAACGTGAGTTTTGGGACACCCTAATTCGCCGAGGTTCCAATCCTCTGTCCACAGTTCTGTGTGAGAACAGAAACCCTGCGACAGGGGCACCCCCGACCCTTGCTGGACCTTCATCACACTTGCGATACAACTCCAGCAATGCGCCACCTTTACGGCACAGATACATCACGCATCTGTGCTGTTTTTGCCCCGTGATGCGCCGCATTGTAAATGCAGCACACCATAGGTGACGGAACAGCGGCACAGAATGACTAACACATCCCTGGTGATGCGCCAGTCATCATAAATCTATCCCTATGCTTCTTATCTTGTTAGAGATGAACCGCCATATGTATCATCAAAGTTATTTGCATTTCCTAAATAGCGAACTTTAAGGAATAAATATCGATTCTTTACCATTCCTAGTTTGCGATGAGCTATTTGCTAATTAGCCGAATGTAGCCCAATGAAGCCCAATGTAGCCCAATGTAGCCCAAAGATGGCCGCCAGACACACAAAAAAACAAATGTAGCCCAAATATCAGCCAGATGTAGCCCAACTATAGCCCAGTGACAGAATGACCAATCAGCTTCGCAAACCTCCGTTACGCGAAGCGGAGCGCTGTTACAGATATATATCTTTTTTTGAACGTTAATTTCTCAAAATCCACTGGAGCACATATATTGAGACCTAGCAAAGGCACATCGGGCTACCAGTCCCTAATATTTTGCCAAGTTTCGTGCAAATCCATTCAGCCGTTCAATTATTATTTTTATTATTTTTTTTTGCCCCGCGGGGCCCTTTTAAAACCTCCACATCAAACCTAGGGGGTCAGCGAGGATCTACTATGCCCCCTTATAGTTATTTCCCCCTTTGTTTTGACCTCCTCTTGTCTCTCGATCCTACCGAGAGACAAGATGGCGGCCGCTACGGACTGTTTGGAATGTTGACAGACGCCGGAGAACCAATCAGCTTCGCTTCACAAAGCTCCGTTGCGCGAAAAGTCCGCGAACCAGAGCGCTAACCGGTCCGCTGTTACAGATATATATCTTTTTTAAAACGTTAATTTCTCAAAATCCACTGGAGCACATATATTGAGACCTACAAAAGGCACATCGGGCTACCAGTCCCTACAATTTTGCCAAGTTTCGTGCAAATCCATTCAGCCGTTCGGGCTAAAAGTGAGGCCAACCGCCCTATGGAAAACTCAATGTTAAAAACACGTTTTGGGACCCCCCTTTTTTCTCGGCCCCCACTGGACGAACCCCCCCCAAATTTTCAAGGGCTGCTCAGAAACAAAATGTGCCATTTTCCTGAAAATTTCAGCCAATTCCGTCCACAAACGCCAAAGTTATTAGACATAGAATTTTCAAAAAACCCATAGAGAAAAAATCCTAACTATATATACCTACTGGCGACCGCCAGTAGGTAATATATATATATATATATATATATATATATATATATATATAGTCCAAAATGGGTCTCTTTCTAAGAAAATAAATGTACACGGGGCCTTAGCCCATAATCTGTTGCAGAAGGCCTCCTTTATATTTGCTAAAATCACTGCTATGAACACCAACAGTTTTCAGAATGATTTTAAAGAACAGATGCGTCTGCCTAGCACCCCACTCTGAAAAGTGTTCTAGCTCTAGTGCAGTTCACACTTTTGTAGGCAGATCACCATCTTGGCCACATTCTGATTAAGACGTATTGAAGGGCGTGGTAAGTTTTGTGACATTTTCAAATAATTGCTGTTAGAAGGCAAAAATGTGTAACTAAAGAGTATGTTATTTTGGTAAAATCACAGCATTTTGGAGAAGCATGTCTGCCATCACGTTAAGTGGGTCGCGAAAGTTTGTCTCTCTAAAAATGGGATCGTTGGCGTAAAAAGTTAGCGGAGCGCTGCCCTAGAGGTTTAGTAGGAATGGGTATCTAATGGAGAAAATGCACAGGTCTGCTAGAACCCATGCACACGTCATAGCTTTGCGAAGTCATGCAAAGGACTTTCCTCACTGGAAGGATAACGTGTTTCGTTTTTGCGTCACTTTGCTTCACGTGCTGCTGTAATGGACTCAACCCGAAAACAGAAAAATAAATGCCTGTGATTTTCTCTCAAAGTCTTTAAAATGGTTTATTTTTATGAAGCCTTGTTTACAACACACCGGAGTTCTGGTCAATTCTTGTGTGTGCTTTCTTCACTCAAGGCATCTTGTCTCAACAGGATTAATCCTCCCTAGTCCTTACACAATGAAGCTGTCAGATTTCACTGTGAGCTGTAAAGCTTTGGCATCTACCCCTTTCCCAATATTTACTTTTTTGATATTTTTAAGTAAGGTTGGCATCTACTATGCCCGTGCCTCATGTGCCAAAGACGTCCTGTGATTTGCATCTGCTGACTTGAAAAACTCCCTTTTCTGCTCACATACCTTGAGCCAGCAGTAGAGTAAATGACTTTCAGTATACAGCAGCTGGTGGACCTTACAGTACCTCCCACAGCGGCCAAGTTCCATTACATGCTGTTCTTTAATGGTGTCCAGAGGTGGCAACAGTTTTACACTTCAACCGAAAAAAAAATTCCCTACACATATCGTTTATTCAGTTTGATAAAACTGCACTACCTGGTTGTTTATGGGGCGCAGGCTATATCTCAAAATGACAATGGAGAACTCAATCTATTCAAGTCAACACCTGGGTGAAGGTTTGTCTCCTGCATCTCAGGCAGCTGATAGGTTTGTGATTACATTTCTGTGCAAGCGAAGCCTTAGCCATCGTTTGCAGGGAACTCACACCCATCACAAGTCTCCCCAATGATATGACGTATTTCCAAAAACTGGGAGACACCATAGAGATCAGGGGTATGTTGGCAGAGTGGCAGCTGGGCTCTGGGTGATGGCCAGGGCCCGAGTGCCAGCTGAGGTCTTTTTTTTCATTGCTTCAGGGTTGGCCTCTCCCATCCACCCCTCCTCGCCAGGGACTTGCAGTGCCCTACCGTCCACCCCGGCCTTCACCGGACCAGCCCACTGTCAAACGGGGTACAGCATCTACAGGAAGGGCCGATGCTAGGACTTTTGGGGCCCCAGGCAGAAAGGGAATGTGCGAGGTCCCTGCTAATTTACATACAACATGACATCAAAGGAAATGATATCACAGCAAGTACCAGCAATTCATTGTTAATCCTCTGGCATTTTTAGAAGCGATTTTGAAAGAGACAACTTTCCTGACGAGGACATCAGTAAACAATTTAAACATAAATAATAACCCTAATAAATTTTGTACATCTGTTTGAAAATTCTATTGAGTAAACATATATTATATTAGTCCCAATAACTGTAGAAGCTTAGCCCAGGTCTTTTCAAAACGTATATCTTTACTCTTCTTCAAGATTAGTATATTATTATATATGTATGTGATGTTTGTAGAGCGCAAACCTAACCAAATGCACTTGAGAGCTACAGAGGGTCAACGGAAAAGACACAGTAAACAATTGGTAGTAGGGGTAGTTTGTGCACTGTTACTGCATCATCATTTAGTGTTTTTTAAATAGATGAGCATTTTAGCTGTTTTCTAATTTGGAGCCATCATAGGATGGTCTGAATGGTTATGGAGATATCGTTCCAGATCCTCATTGCGTAGATGAAGAAGCCCTTCTGCCTCGCTTTTTGTAATTGTTGCCCTTCATCTCCCATGAGGGGCGAACTGCTTACCCCAGGTACAATGGGGCTTGGTGAAAAGTATAAGTGCCCTTATCCCCTATGTACTGTCTTCACAGTAAAGTAGTTTCATGATCTGTGTGCATTGGTCACCTGATACCCTTGGGGCACTGCACTTCCTGGACTATTGATGGCTATGTCTCTGATGTTCCGGTCCAGGGAAGACATGGCTTGGCAGTTCGGGCTGGACTGTTCCCAGGAGGCACAGGGTCAAGACTGATTTGCATATAGCTGTGAATGAACTGGGGTGGCGAAGTGAGCTAAAGAACGATGATGGATTGAACCCAGATCTATGACTGGGGTTGAGTGTCTGAAAAGTTACAGCGCTCCGTCCTTGTGTTTGCTTTGTTTGCCCTAAGTTGTCAGGGTATGCCCAGACATGGGTACCTTGCTCACCTTGCCACTGGATTCAAGCAAGCCTGGCTGATGAGGGCTTTTAGCCCGAAACAGGTCCCAGGATGTTTGTTTCTGGTCTAGGGAAGACATGGCTTGGCAGTTCGGGTTGGACTGTTCCCTTGAGGCGCAGAGCTGTGTATAGGTGGTGAAGTGAGCTAAAGAACTATGATGGATTCAACCCAGATCTGTGACTGGGGGTGAGTGTCTGAAAAGTTTCAGTGCTCCGTCCTTCATCTCCTTGTGTTTGCTATGTCTCTGACATGGTTATGGCACTTTTTTACTGTGCAGCTAGTGGATGAGGGTGGGGGCTCTTTTACTCTGCATCCGTGTCTACTGGCTGTAGAGTAAAATACAGCCATTCTTTTGGTGCATAAGATACCTACTTCCCTAAAGCCTCATGCCACAGCACTTGCTGCAATGAGGAGATCTGTGGCCCTGACATGGGCCCATGCTTATAGCTATGGAGCACCACTGTGAGGCTCAGGGGAGGGACCTACACTTGCCTAAGTTTCACAATCATGGTCTGTTGCTACAAGGTCCAGGGGTGGAGAACTCTCTCCCCCCAGCCTCACAGCCATGATCTAGCGCAGCAAGTGCCAAGGGAATGGGAGCCCTTTTCGTTGGGCCTCAGGGCCCTGGTGTAGCACCTTGTGACCCACAGACAGACACAAGAGCAAGAATAACAGGGGGCAGAGGTCCACGTGCTCCCCACCAGACGAAGCTGGATAAATATGCCTTGCCCAAGGACCAAATGACCAGCTCGGAAGGGGCAGAAGGAAACTGGCAACGAATGTCGCAGTCCCAGGCAGCAACCGCTGAACCCATACTGCAGGATATAATGGCCGCAATACAAAGAATTAAAGTTGACTTGGCTGGGAAAACAGACGTCGTCACCATGGTAGTGTCTCTGCCCAGAGCGGACCTTCGCATCATGAAGGATTGAGTAGCGGAGGTAGAAGGTAAAACAACGGAGCTGATCGCAGACACAAAGGCCCTGCAGAATCAAGTCAAAGAGCTGACTCAATCCGCAAGGGAAGTGGAAGATAAGTTGGAGGGTCAAGAAGGGAGCTCCTGCCAAGATAATGTCCGCATAATTGGGGTGCCGGAAGGGGCAGAGGGGCATACAGTGGACCTATTTATAGACAACCTTATAACCAACTCACTGCAGCCTAGAGGACTATCCAAACTCTTTGCGGTGGAGCATGGCCAAGGCCGGGCGCCCCGCCAGGACCTATAATAGAGAGACTGTTCCGTTTTCGAGACCGCAACGTAATCCTCCATGCGGCCAGAATGGCCCACCATTGACGTTCGAAAATGCCCTAATCACCTTCTATCCGGATTTCACACAGAAAGTGCAACAAAAAAGGTGAAACATTTGGAAACTAAAAAGATTCTATGAGCACAGGACATCAAACATTCAATGCTTTTTTCCGGCAACCCTTAGGGTAATATCAGAGGGTAAGATATGGAGATTCACAACCCCAGATGAAGCTAAAGACTGGCTGGATGGCTGGAGAAGAGCTGCAAAAGCAAAACATGGTCGGAAAGACGTATCAGCAGCAGAAGCAGTAGCAAGGGTCTCAGACTCCGAGTCATTATCAGAACACCAACAGAGAGTAGAAAATTCGCCGCAGATGCAGGAGTGACAATCCTGGGGCAGATCTGATAGGGAGTGAGACACCCGAACTATTGATTAACTCGGAAGAGGCTACCAGAACCATGACATCCTGTTGCCTAGTTGAGAATGAACATACGTACAGATAAGATTTATGATTTAACTATGAAAAAGAAATGTAGTAAATGTGGTTTTATATGCTTTGGCGTGAATTGGGATAAGCTTTGCCATGATGTAATTTGATGCGGTAGGTCGGGGGGGAAATGGTGGACTCTCAGACCCCGGGCCAAACCAAGTTGATGTTGTTATTTAGGGGCGACAGGCACTCTGAAAATTAAATACGGGGGGGTGGGAGGTTTCTAACCCACAGTACAGGGCAGCAGGAAGGGGGGATGGGAAGTTTACACAGTTTCAATGACCACCAGACAGATGGCACAGTTAGTATGTTGTTCAAGTTAATTACTTGGCAGGAATTGGGACTGGACCATGGTACACCAAAAAGACAGGAATGGAAAGATAGATCCTTTGTATACATAAGGCAGGATAGATGTGTCCTGAGTGACCAAATATGCTCCAATGGTTGACAAGAGGCACAAGATAGATAAGACTTTGGCAACCACCCAAATGAATAAACACATGTGAATATTAGTCTGGAATGTTAATGGCTTGGGCCACAAAATAGAACGCATGGTAGTCTTGCAATACCTCTGCAGACATAACCCTGACATAGTAGTGATTCAGGAAACACACCTGAAGAGCAACACATGTAAGGCTCTTGATAGATTTGGATACAAATAAGTGGCACATGCAGGATTCACTTCGGAGTCGAGAGGAGTTGGGATCCTGACTCAGATGGCACTCCCCTGCTTAATGGGACAAACTTGGTGTGATCAAATGGGTAGTTCGTAGCAGCCACAGGACGATGGGAAGGTAGGGTCCTTAATAGTTGCTCAGTTTATGTACCACCGAGACTGAACGCAGACACGTTGAAAGACCTAGATGCAATGCTGGTAGACTGCCCAGATGGGGTGTTAATACTGGGGGGAGACATGAACGCAACAATAGACCCAGAGATGGACAGAATAACAACCGTGAATAGAGAGAGGGCGTCCAACCCATTGCAAGACTTTGCCAGTGCGATGGGTTTAGTGGACCTATGGAGGCTACATAATCCAGAAGACAGGCAATACACGTTCCACTCGGCTCCACGAGGACATGAACGCACACTGGTTCAAAGGGACAGAACAAAAAGCGAGGGGAATCACTCTCCAGTAGAAACACTACTGAAAGGGCCAACAAGAAATTACACTCTACCCCCCAGACTAGACCCATGGCTTTTCCGAGACAAAAATGTCCGGGACAAGATAGCTGAGCGTACAGATACATTCTTTCAAGATAATACGGGAACAGTAGACTTGGCCTGTATGCTATGGGAGGCATATAAGACGGTAATTAGGGGGCATGTTCAGGACATAGTGGGAGGAAAAAAGAAGGAACAAAAAATTCAGCATGCTGCGCTAGAAAAAACCATTAGACAATTGGAAAGAGTGGCCGTGGGCAATAGTGAATCTGCGGAACAGGCCTGGAAGAAAATACAAGTTAAACAAAAAGAAATTAAAGCTGTACTAGAAGAGACTGCCAAGAAATATGCAAGCGCAACCCAAAGGCGACTGTATGAAGAGGGTGAAAAAGCAAACAAACTATTAGCCTGGTTGGAGAAAAGAGATAAGGAATGGAGTTGGGATAATCAGAGATTAAAAAGACCATCGACGAAATTGCTGCAGTGTTTGCAGACTACTACGAGGCCCTATATACATCCACATCCACCAGAACAAAGCAGGACTGTGTGGAAATACTCAGAGATATTCCTGTTACATGCCTATCTAGTGAGGACAGCAAAGCACTGGATGAGGAACTCATGGCAGAGGACATAGAAAGGGTGTTAAAAGACCTACAATCAGTAAAAGCATCAGGTCCTAATCGCATACCTGTGGAGTGACATTGAAAGTGGCCCCACATATGCTAAACATGTTTAATGAAGCTCTTAATGAAGGTGAGCTACCAATAGACCAGAGATTAGCGACGGTAGTGGTGATTCCGAAATCGGGGAACCACCGGAAGATTGTCTTCATACCGACCAATATCTTTGCTCTATGTTGAAGCCAAGGCTCAACCTGTGGAGGCTATATGGAGTGATGCACACGACCAAGACCAACCCAGATGAGAATGCGGCATTACTGTCCCTAGATGCAAAGATGGCATTCGACAATATATAATGCTATCCCTATAGGCAGTGTTGGAAAGATTTGGACTTGGACCTGGGTTCCGAGCATGGGTACAACTCCTATACGCGAATCCATTAGCGAGGGTCAAGGTAAATGGGGTGATATCAAGGAGGTTGCAGCTTTACAAAGGTATGAGGCAGGGATGCCCGCTCTCGCCCATGCTACTCTCAGTAGTGCTGGAACCTTTGGCTCATGGGTCAGAATAGACCTATTATTCCGAGGAATAAGTGGGGGTGCACACTGGGTGGAAAAGATATCCCTGTATGCTGATGATATACTGCTATTTGTCACCCACCCCAGGTCATCAATAAACCAAATTATTAACCTATTCTACCTATTCGGAACCTATTTGGGATATGAAATCAATTGGAATAAATCCCTTCTATACGTGCTAGTTGGGACAACCCCGATCTTACAGAGCAGTTCAAGATCCTTAGCAATTCAAGACACATTTAAGTATCTGGGCATTATAAAATCAAAGGGAGATAATAAATTCATTGGGGATAACCTGCACCCACAATTGGAGAGACTGTGCAGGGACGTGCTACACTGGAGGAAGCTGCCATTAACGTAGATGGGACACGCAGCCCAATTCAAAATGATGGCACTGCCCAGATTCCTGTAGGTGCTGCAAAATACCCCATGTAAGATACCCCCTAGTTTTTTTTAACAGATTGACGCCGAGTTAAGGCTGCTATTGTGGGATGGAGGACAGGCTAGGATAGCCTTGCAAAAGCTACCGGGCAGTGACTATGAAGGAGGACTGGCAATCCCAGATATTAAAAAATATTTATGGGCAGCACAACTCATCACCGTTAATGAGTGGGTATTTGCGGGAGAGAGAAACCAGCGTACAGAGCTGACCATCACTATATGGGAGAGGCAGAATACCTTGCTGCACTGTACCAACGGGGTTTGAACGCTGAATTGCTTACATACACACAGAAGACACTGCAGGTATGGAGGGAAACCAACACATTCTTGGGTGTAAAGATAAATTGACCGGGCGAACACCACTCTGGCACTCCGAACATCTGAGGGATGTGGGGCACCTAAAGGGCTTCCGACAATGGCAAATAATTGGGATTGAATATTTAGGCGATATATGGAGGAAGCATGCAATGATAAGGTTCGCGTACCTAAAAAAAGAATACCAAATATCTGACAACGAATTCCTTCGATACTTACAGCTTAAACACGCCTTAGGGAGACATGACCCCGAAGGGGGAGCAATTACCAGAATATTCCCCACAGGAAGACTGATTACTCATAGACCCCAATGCATGAAAAAGCGGTTTCGTTGGTGTATAAAAAATAATGAACAACTCTCCCGACCTCCTAGCATCACTCGGAGAAGCATGGACAAATGACCTAGGGTGCGATCCAACCGCCAAGAATTGTAAAATCGAAAGAAGACATGGACTGGTACTGTAGCACCGAGGTGTTCCAGGGGAGGGGAAAAATTTGGGGGAAATGGGCGCAATAAAGAAGACTGTGAATTAGTGGGAGGTGCCACGAATCAAGGGTACTATGAGGCGGAACTATGCGCTTTCAAAATTTACTATGCCAATACAGGTCTGTATGATATGATTTACACTGTACGTATTAAGGGATGGTGTGTAGAGATGACAACAAAGAGTTAGTAAAAAACAATGATCACCTTGTCCCATGTCCTCAGCCTGACTCCTCCCTCACCAGGCTGCCACATTAAGTCCATTGTGGGTAGCGGTGGGGAAAGGTGTGCAGAAGCCGCGCTGGGAGGCCCAATCAGATGCTTTGTGTCGTAATCACGCCACGCTGGTATGATGTAAACCAAGTAGATTTATTCACAGGTTGATTAATAGGTCCTTTAGGTGGTAAATCACAGCCCCGCCAGGAGCAGCCTGCTAGCTGCTCAGCCCCTCTCACCAACTGTCCCACCTCATCCAGTCACCCAGGCATTCTAGTGAAAAATGTCCTTTCGCAGATTTCATTAGATTTACAAGAGCCAAATACAAGTAAATAAATCACGCCTTACTTCTGTTGAATGCGCAATAATGTCCATATGTCCCAGGTGAACCACACACAGCACGCTTGGGCAGGGGCTGTCCGGTCTGATGGACACTGGTGGGGCTGCTTGGCGTGCTCTTTTTGTTCCCTTTGTGGCTCCTTACTTTGAGGAATCTTGAGTTTCTTAGTTTCATCTAGTGGCTCCTGTTTCTTTTGTCTTGTACCTCTTGGCTGCACCTGTCATCTGCTCCCTTTGGTATCTTCTTCCCAACATGTTATGGGGGTCATTTTAAATTTTTCCAGGCTACCTGTGCGTGGGAAGGTCTCCAACTCGTCGCCAAAGTTTATGTAGTAACCACGCTACGCTGGTATGATGTAAACCAAGTAGGTTTATTCAGAAGTAAGTTAACAGGTGGTAAAAGTCTTGTAGATGGTAATTCACAGCCCCACCAGGAGCAGCCTGCTAGCTGCTCAGCCCCTCTCACCAACTGTCCCACCTCATCCAGTCACCCAGGCATTCTAGTGAAGATCCACTCACCAACATTCCATACAGAGTAGACACACACACATCATGTGAGAATACTACATACCTCTTCCCTAATGAACAGAAGAAAGAGCGAATGCAAAAACCATAGACATGCAATAAACTATAAACATAAAAGTACATCATACGTAAATAGTCCACAACCCAAAATGAAGGGAACACCACCCGCATCACGAATAGGAAATGAACTATTAAAACAGAGTGAAAAAGCCCAGACCCAGGGATGACGGGAACACCGCACCACGAGAGGGAAAGGAACCCAAGACAAGAAGAAAAGATGGATACAAAATACAGTACCCATCCTCCTCCTCCAATACGGAAAATAAATAAAGATCAAAATGTAATGTGGAATAAAGGGACTTAAACCCAATATCCTGCCCCCAACATAACCAAAGGACAACAATGTGAAGTAATGTGAACAAAGGGGCTAAAACCCTAAGTCCTGCCCCCACATCAACAAGGGACAACAATATGTAAGTGCGGTACAAGGTGACTTACGCACGCAGGAATAACGCCTGCAACAAATGATAAGGACAACCAAAACCCTAGAACCAACCCTCATGTAAAGGAATACTCACTCCGTGAAGGGTTCACCCCTTTGTTGGGGCCATGTAAATTGTAGCTAAATCTTGCAAAAATGTAAATGTGGACAAGAGGGACTATAACCCAATGTCCTGCCCCCACCCTAAACAGGGAACAATGTAAATGTAAATGTGGACAAGAGGGACTATAACCCAATGTCCTGCCCCTATAAACCAAAAAGGGACAACTAGTGATCATGAAAAATCACACTATGTAAAAAAGACATAAGACTTCCTGAGAACATAGGGACTCGCACCCTATGTCCTGCCCCACTAGCTACTAAGGGACAACCTGTACAATGAAATGTGAAAACTCTCCAATGTGAGGTGAGGAGGCCAGCAATGTGTAGAACCAACAAGAGAAATCGTGCGGCGCAAGGCGTCTTATGCACGCAGGGACCCACCCCTGCAACCAGTCAAAACACCACCCTCGCGTAAGGTACCAATGTAATAAAGTGTAAAATTTAACACAAATATCTCAAAACTTACCCCAACGTAGGGCCAACCCTCTTTTAAGGGAACACTAACCCTGTGTAAGGGTTCACCCCTCTCTAGGGGCTATGTGAAAATGCAGCAAACTCCTGCTAAAAAACGTAAGAATACTGTAAAGCTGTGATTGTAATAAACATTCAATATTGCTACACAAATACTGAACAGTGAAACTTTGATGAATATCCACTAGATGGCAGCATTGCAGAACATATCACACTGCACTCGTGAAAAGTGCTCCGATCAATGTAAAAGTAATGTTTTTCCAAATACCGGAAAGAAATGTCTTGATGGTGGAGTTTCCATTTAATGTTGCTGGAAATGTGCTTCAAATGTACACTGTATTATAACAAAGAAAAATACATGAAATAATTTTGAATCTCTACCACGCACCAGAGTGAAGAACAACTTCCAACAAAGGCGTTCCTGACAACATCTAAAGGCTCGTAGTAGATTTCACAACAAACTGTGCCAACAAGAATTTCCGCCGAGCTGTGACAGGTTTTCATTTGTTCTTCTTCACTGGAACAAGTACGAAGTGACGTGGTTGGCAACGTGGGAATCCAGTACTTGAAATTGAAGAGAAAAATTGATGCATGCTGTCCCCCCACGATTTCCAAACAGTGAATGTCAATAATACCACATAAAATGCCAAAACTCCTCATGGTGTGAAATCTCCACATGGAAAACGACCACAGCATACTGTCCAATCTAGTGCAGGATCAACTGTAAAGTTAAGTGTTCATGTAGAAAGCGCTGGTGACACATGAAAACGTTATGTAGGCACATCACCCTGCGCAGCCTTTATAAGTAAACTTGGGAAACTCACAACAGTTGAAAGTCCAATCAGCGCAGCATCACTGAAGTAGATGAAGAGGACCAAAGCACTTGTAGCTTCACTCTGAGCAGCATCATTGGCCTTTCTAAACAGTGTACAACACGCTTTAGCTGGCGCAGAATCTCTCCTAAAAAATGTCCTTTCGCAGGTTTCATTAGATTTACAAGAGCCAAATACTAGTAAATAAATCACGCCTTACTTCTGTTGAATGCGCAATTAATGTCCATATGTCCCAGGTGAACCACACACAGCACGCTTGGGCAGGGGCTGTCCGGTCTGATGGACACTGGTGGGGCTGCTTGGCGTGCTCTTTTTGTTCCCTTTGTGGCTCCTTACTTTGAGGAATCTTGAGTTTCTTAGTTTCATCTAGTGGCTCCTGTTTCTTTTGTCTTGTACCTCTTGGTTGCGCCTGTCATCTGCTCGCTTTGGTATCTTCTTCCCAACATGTTATGGGACATCACCCTGCGCAGCCTTTATAAGTAAACTTGGGAAACTCACAACAGTTGAAAGTCCAATCAGCGCAGCATCACTGAAGTAGATGAAGAGGACCAAAGCACTTGTAGCTTCACTCTGCGCAGCATCATTGGCCTTTCTAAACAGTGTACAACACGCTTTAGCTGGCGCAGAATCTCTCCTAAAAAATGTCCTTTCGCAGGTTTCATTAGATTTACAAGAGCCAAATACAAGTAAATAAATCACGCCTTACTTCTGTTGAATGCGCAATTAATGTCCATATGTCCCAGGTGAACCACACACAGCACGCTTGGGCAGGGGCTGTCCGGTCTGATGGACACTGGTGGGGCTGCTTGGCGTGCTCTTTTTGTTCCCTTTGTGGCTCCTTACTTTGAGGAATCTTGAGTTTCTTAGTTTCATCTAGTGGCTCCTGTTTCTTTTGTCTTGTACCTCTTGGCTGCGCCTGTCATCTGCTCCCTTTGGTATCTTCTTCCCAACATGTTATGGGGGTCATTTTAAATTTTTCCAGGCTACCTGTGCGTGGGAAGGTCTCCAACTCGTCGCCAAAGTGTATGTAATAACCACGCTACGCTGGTATGATGTACACCAAGTAGGTTTATTCAGAAGTAAGTTAACAGGTGGTAAAAGTCTTGTAGATGGTAATTCACAGCCCCACCAGGAGCAGCCTGCTAGCTGCTCTGCACCTCTCACCAACTGTCCCACCTCATCCAGTCACCCAGGCATTCTAGTGAAGATCCACTCACCAACATTCCATAAAGAGTAGACACACACAGGCTGAGCAGCTAGAGTGAAGAAACATAGGGATTGAAACATCATGTGAGAATACTACATACCTCTTCCCAAATGAACAGAAGAAAGAGCTAATGCAAAAACCATAGACATGCAATAAACTATAAACATAAAAGTACATCATACGTAAATAGTCCACAACCTAAAATGAAGGGAACACCACCCGCATCAAGAATAGGAAATGAACTATTAAAACAGAGTCAAAAAGCCCAGACCCAGGGATGACGGGAACACCGCACCACGAGAGGGAAAGAAACCCAAGACAAGAAGAAAAGATGGATACAAAATACAGTACTCATCCTCCTCCTCCAATACGGAAAATAAATAAAGATCAAAATGTAATGTGGAATAAAGTGACTTAAACCCAATATCCTGCCCCCAACATAACCAACGGACAACAATGTGAAGTAATGTGAACAAAGGGGCTAAAACCCTAAGTCCTGCCCCCACATCAACAAGGGACAACAATATGTAAGTGCGGCACAAGGTGACTTACGCACGCAGGAATAACGCCTGCAACAAATGATAAGGACAACCAAAACCCTAGAACCAACCCTCATGTAAGGGAATACTCACTCCGTGAAGGGTTCACCCCTTTGTTGGGGCCATGTAAATTGTAGCTAAATCTTGCAAAAATGTAAATGTGGACAAGAGGGACTATAACCCAATGTCCTGCCCCCACCCTAAACAGGGAACAATGTAAATGTAAATGTGGACAAGAGGGACTATAACCCAATGTCCTGACCCTATAAACCAAAAAGGGACAACCAGTGATCATAAAAAATCACACTATGAAAAAAAAACATAAGACGTCCTGAGAACATAGGGACTCGCACCCTATGTCCTGCCCCACTAGCTACTAAGGGACAACCTGTACAATGAAATGTGAAAACTCTCCAATGTGAGGAGGCCAGCAATGTGTAGAACCAACAAGAGAAATCGTGCGGCGCAAGGCGTCTTATGCACGCAGGGACCCACCCCTGCAACCAGTCAAAACACCACCCTCGCGTAAGGTACCAATGTAATCAAGTGTAAAATTTAACACAAATATCCCAAAACTTACCCCAACGTAGGGCCAACCCTCTTTTAATGGAACACTAACCCTGTGTAAGGGTTCACCCCTCTCTAGGGGCTATGTGAAAATGCAGCAAACTCCTGCTAAAAAACGTAAGAATACTGTAAAGCTGTGATTGTAATAAACATTCAATATTGCTACACAAATACTGAACAGTGAAACTTTGAGGAATATCCACTAGATGGCAGCATTGCAGAACATATCACACTGCACTCGTGAAAAGTGCTCCGATCAATGTAAAAGTAATGTTTTTCCAAATACCAGAAAGAAATGTCTTGATGGTGGAGTTTCCATTTAATGTTGCTGGAAATGTGCTCCAAATGTACACTGTATTTTAACAAAGAAAAATACATGAAATAATTTTGACTCTCTACCACGCACCAGAGTGAAGAACAACTTCCAACAAAGGCGTTCCTGACAACATCTAAAGGCTCGTAGTCGATTTCACAACAAACTGTGCCAACACGAATTTCCGCCGAGCTGTGACAGGTTTTCAACTGTTCTTCTTCACTGGAACAAGTACGAAGTGACGTGGTTAGCTACGTGGGAATCCAGTACTTGAAATTGAAAAGAAAAACTTGCCAGCTTTTAAGATGGCGGCACATTTTCTGGTGCAGCGCCGGATGGCTCAACACAACAGCGTGCACCAAAACACCAGAGGGCAATGCTGCAGCTAATGCATCACAATAAAGATCGTCGAGATTATGGAGGAGAAGTCACAAGAGGCTGCGCTGGACCCTAGTACTGCACCAAGGTGAGCGCGAGCAAAGTCTCTTTTCAATGTGAAATAAGCAGTTGGATAGGGCGGCAATCTCGAAGTCCCAACAAGCATTGAAAAAAACAAAGACAAAACATGCTCCTCATGACTCGTGACTCTGTTCCTGATGCATGCTGTCCCCCCACGATTTCCAAACAGTGAATGTCAATAATACCACATAAAATGCCAAAACTCCTCATGGTGTGAAATCTCCACATGGAAAATGACCACAGCATACTGTCCAATCTAGTGCACGACCAACTGTAAAGTTAAGTGTTCATGTAGAAAGCGCTGGTGACACATGAAAACGTTATGTAGGCAGATCTAGTGGCTTCTGTTTCTTTTGTCTTGTACCTCTTGGCTGCGCCTGTCATCTGCTCCCTTTGGTATCTTCTTCCCAACATGTTATGGGGGGTCATTTAAAATTTTTCCAGGCTACCTGTGCGTGGGAAGGTCTCCAACTCGTCGACAAAGTTTATGTAGTAACCACGCTACGCTGGTATGATGTAAACCAAGTAGGTTTATTCAGAAGTCAGTTAACAGGTGGTAAAAGTCTTGTAGATGGTAATTCACAGCCCCACCAGGAGCAGCCTGCTAGCTGCTCAGCCCCTCTCACCAACTGTCCCACCTCATCCAGTCACCCAGGCATTCTAGTGAAGATCCACTCACCAGCATTCCATACAGAGTAGACACACACAGGCTGAGCAGCTAGAGTGAAGAAACATAGGGAATGAAACATCATGTGAGAATACTACATTTTGTCCTTGTACATTGCTGGAAACCCACCTCTCTATATAGTGGTCTACATTGGGGTACACTATCCGGAGACATCGAAGACACCCTTATTGGTTTACAAAGGCAAAAAGTAGATAATGCTAATGCTCTATTTTGTGGTAGTGTGGCAGAGCAATTAGACTTATCAGAGGGTAGTGCTACACATTTGTTGTACACACCAAGGAAAAATGATTAAACACACTCAAAGAATGAAGTCGGGACTAAATTAGAAAAATAGTACTTTCTTTTATATGAATATTGAGACCAAGAACTTTGGTACAAGGTAAATACATTTTGTTATTTGATAGATTATAGTAAAATGCAATAATCATGGGTGTGCGAAATTACGCACAATGCATTTCCTGTGGAAGGAAAAAGGGAAGTGGAAAAAGCAATGCAGAACAGTTATTGTGCAGGCCGCATAGTGACAAGACAAGCTGGAGGCTTGACGATTGTTGAGTTCTATGGCGGTAATCAGGAATTTGCGCCCAAAGTCCACCACAAGGTCTGCAGTTCTCAGTCCAATAGCATTTCTTCATTTGTCTTCTACTTGTGTCCATGCAATCCGAGTTCAGGGTCTGGTGATGCACCTAAATACTACATTTGGGGACACAGACAGGGAGTGACAGTTAGTGGCCAATGGGCCCTTTACCTGGGGTGTCTACACCTTCTATTATGCTCACCTACTGTGGGAGGGGGGCATAGCCCTAGTCCTGATTGGAGAAGTCCCACCCTCACCAAGATGGTGGGCACTGAAAAATGTACTTAACCGTGCCTTCAGCACCTGAGGGGTGAAGTTGGCAGAGGGGGCACACCTCCTAGTCTTTCTAATTTTAGCCATCTGTCTTACCGCCAAATGGGGATGCGGACAGAAGGGGACTCCTTCTATCAGGAGAGGCTGAGGTCACATTTCAAAGGCGGCAAGCCCTTTGAAGCTTCCCACCACAAATGGCTCATCCTGACTGGGGGAAGGTGTGGACACCTCCACCCAGGACAGGCTTTGGTCTTGACCTCTGAGCGCGCTTGCGCTCAACCCATGAGGTCAGGACTCTGGTGGTGACAGGCTGGCTTAGACCAGTCGGTTACCACACGAAGGGTTGGTGGGTTTCAGGAGACCCTGCTAAGGGATCCTCTGTGTGCAGTTATTAATACATTCGACAATGGAATCTGTGCAGGTTTATTAAGATGAGATGTTTGTTACCCAACATCCCATAGCACAGTGAATCCATCAGGGAGCTGGGGAACTCGTAATAATGAATGTCCACCTTTTTACTCCACATGGCTTCCCTATTCAGTTACAATATCCAAGAATCGACATGGATATTGCAGGGATATATCTGCTGATGCAGATATATCCCCACAGTCGATATAGTGCACCCTGCCATAGGGCTATAAGGAGTGCGAGAGTGGTATCTTACCTATATCCCATACAGTGTCTGTTGGCATGGCTTACAGGGATGTATGCCATGTCGACTCTTCGGTTTTGTCTGGATCAAAGCACACAGTCTGCAGTGGCAGTGTGCATTGGCTTGGTGAGGAGACCCTAGGGTGGCACAGCTTGTGCTGCTACCCTTGGTAGCCCTCTTCAGTGCCAATGCCCTAGGTACCAGGGGTTCCATCTACTAGGGACTTCCAAGGAGTACTGAAGTGGCACCAGTTGGGAAACAAAAGAGCTTCTGGCACAGGGAACCTGATTGGTAGGAACCCTGTGCACTTTTAGTCAAAATAACATCATTTTCCAGGCAAAATGGGTGGGCTAACCATATCCAAAAGAGGCATTTTCCTACAGGCATTGTCACCTCAGTCCGGTTGGACCATATTTAATTAAGTTAGTAAATGTTCCATATTCTGAAGAGGGCTGAAATAAGTGCGACAGTGAGTGAAGACAGGCGATAGATACTGTGTCTGAATTTTGTATTTGACTCTCTTAGTGCCTTATGTTAGTGTTTTCTATGTTGGTGAGCACTGTCAATTCAGTCATTATGTGCCCCTTGTTGGATGCAAAATTATACTTATATGTTCTTTGTTAACATTTTGTTATGATGGAAGGCCCCAGACATGAGCTAGAGTGATGGGAATTAGGAACCCATTTTCCTGGGTATTCCTTAAATGCAGAATTAGTTCTACAATTTTACAAAAATTTAATTACAATATTCCCTCCATTGAGTGAGGCAGAATTACTTAGGAATTCCTTAATAAACTGTCTTAAACGACATAGAAAACACTGGCAGTAAAGACAGAGTAGGTAGTGCTTATTAGTTCTGGAATACATGAAAACATGCTTACCGCTCTGAAAAGTGGCCGAATGTAATGACTGTTCTGGGGCAGATGCCGAAAATCCATGGCTGTGATGTAAAATCCAGAATGTCTGGTCGCCTTATGAAGAGCTCTGGTAGGTGAAAAATAATTAGTGTGACATGACACTATTTGTTTCTAATACAATAATTATCTTTCTGCTTTAGTAATAATTTAGAAAAAATTTAAACAATTCAACAATAATTTCTCTCACGTGTCTGCTATTTTAGTTTTATATTTAAAAAATGAAAAAAATACTGGGTTTCTCTGCTTTTACCTGTTTTTGTTGCTTGAGTAAGCGTTCAAATAAAGAGCCAGAGAGATGCCTGAGTTTTGTAAAGAATGCTAGAGTACATTGCAAAACTTCAGTATTTAAATCGTGTTCTTATTTTTGCAGTAACTACCTCTTTAGTCTGTAATTGAGAATTGTTTTGTGGTTGTTTGACCCTTTCCCTTCCCTCCCCAGCAGAAAGGGACATTCAGATCCTTGAGAGGTGAACTTAGTCTCAATCATGTAACAGATTAGGACATAGGTGCACGTGTTGGTACACCTGGTTTCAGGTGTTGCCACAACTGCAAAGCATGTAGAAATAGTACTGACTGTAGGAAATTAGCAGTACCGAACTCTAAGAGGGAGTTTGTTATTAACAAAAACTCACCTCTAACACGCCATATAGTGTATACGTCTTGATCTGTCCCTGCAATAAATGGTACTTCGGGAGTACTAAACATGAGGCAAAAAAACGGGTGTTGGAGCACTTACACGCAATACGCAATACCAACAGACAGTACCCGATAGCTCGCTATTTCTATGAGAATCATATGCAGGATGACAAGCTTGTACGTATGGTGGTGATCGACTCTGTAAATTTGGGTGTGAGAGGGGGCAATCGAGAGTTGTCCTTAAGAAAGTTGGAGTCCCGATATATTATCGATTTGGAAAGTCAGGCACCCAAGGGGTTAAATCTGAGCGAAGAATTATCAATTCATTTGTATGGAGTAATGGTTTGTCATAACAGATCTGCATATAAGTCTGTTTTTTACAGATGGGGCACTTCTTTTTGCAACTGATGGATTAGCTTAAGGATGGAAAATTGGACAAGTCACTAGCATCATTGATGTATTCATGGACAATTTATTTTTATAGATACATGGACACATTATATTAGTTCTGTGTGTACAGGGTATCCCACTGGGGCAGAATTGTTAACAAATGTATAGGCTGAAGCTGTATACATTTAGCACAGATGAGGGAGATAACTCAGGCCCACTTGGGCAGAATTGTTGGGACTCTGTTTCGTCCATTACAACTTTATTGATGTTGCCGTTGTGAAGACATATTATGGTCTCATAGTATTGAGCCTATTATATTGCTCGGAACAACTGTGGCATGTGTCACAGCCAATACACGCGCCGGAGAGAAAGCACGGATTAAATGAACGGGCTGTTTACTTTAATGTGAACTTAGCGTTTGAGAACTACTACATATGCAATAGCAATTATGGAGAGCCAGCGGCTAATATATTTGCCGATGTTTGATTCTCTGGGCGCACTGTTTTGAGAAAGTGAGTATTTATTTTTCTTGGCTCGTTATTGCTATCATCGATATTGTACAACAGTATATGATTTACACTGTTTCATATGATTTATAAACTGTTTGACAACGTGCATTATGTGATGTAACTTGTACATATTGACATTTCAAAATGGCCACGAATGTTGAACATTTTTTCACTTGAAGGGTGGTAAATTGTTATTGATGAATCAAGAGGTGTATTTAAACATGGTGGTTGGCACTGGACTACGAGCGTGATCAAGCCGTAATGGCAAAACGCGTCGTTTATGCACTTGCCAAATAAAGTGACTGCATGAAGCTTGGTTGTCCAAGTGTTTCCTTTAAATAATGGGACTTGCGGCAAGAATACAGAGGAGCTCCGGTATCCTTACTTGGACCGCCCACGACAGCCCGTGATTTCACAACCGGAACTTGTGGACTGATATATATATATATATATTACCTACTGGCGGTCGCCAGTAGGTAGTTATAGTTAGGATTGTTTTCCATAGGGAAATCGCAACATTCTATTGGGAATAACTTTGGCGTCGGTTGAGGAATCTGCCTGAATTTTTCCTCAACTTTGCCTCGCGGCTCTCCGCTCCTTCCCTTAAAGTTCGGGGGGGATTCGTCAAGCGTGGGATGAGATAAAAGGGGGGTCCCAAAACGTGTTTTCCCCATGTTAATTTCCATAGGGCGGTCAAACTCACTTTCAGCTCGAACGGCTGAATGGATTTTCACCAAACTTGGCAAAATTGTAGGGACTGGTAGCCCGATGTGCCTTTGCTATGTCTCAAGATATGTGCTCCAGAGGATTTTGAGGAATTTGAGTTAAAAAAATTTATATATCTGTAAGCGTGCCCCGGTACGCGTACCGGGGAGCGCACCGGGCGCGCTACGCGACTTGCGCACGGAAAGCTGATTGGCTCTCGGGTGTCTGTAAACATTCGAAACAGTCCGCAGTGGCCGCCATCTTGTGTCTCGGTAGGATCGATACACAAGAGGTGGCAAAAAACAAAGGGGGAAATGACCAAAAGGGGGCAGGGTACACCCCCACTGACCCCCTAGGTTTGATGTGGGGGCCATAAAAGGGTCCCGCGGAACAACATTTTTTTATTTTTTTCCGATTTTCGCGGGGGGAGCGCCCGGTACGCGCACCGGGAGCGTACCGGGCAGCGTACTTTGGTGAAAAATAGTTAAAATAATAGTGTAAAATAATCATTTTGAGTGATTACAGGTAGGGTAGCTCTGAAAAGAGCTTTTGGGTTCTGTGGCGGTTTTAGGTACCTACAAGTACGTCACACACACACCCACACGCACACAACCCTACACCCCCACACCCACACACTCCCCACACACACCTCACACATGCACACCTCCACCCACACCCAAACACCCCACCCCCCCACACCCACACCATACACATCCACACCCACACCCACACATCCCACACACCCACACTCACACACACACCTCACCCCCCAACACACACACACACGCACACACAGATACCTCACAGACACACCCCACACATCCCACACACACACCTCCCCCCCCACACACACACACCTCACAGACACACCCACACATCCCACACATACACACATATCCTACACACATACCCCCACACCCACACACCTCCCACACACACCTCACACACCCACACCTCCACCTACACTCAAACACCCCACACACCTACACACACACCTTACACACCCACACCCCCACCCACACCCACATACCCCATACACCTACACACACCTATACACCTCACCCCCCAGACACATACACACACACACCTCACAGACACACCCCACCATCCCTCACACACACCTCCCCCCCCCACACATGGGGAAAACTCAGTGAAAGAGTAAAATGATAATTTAAAGTGCTTAGAGGTAGGGTAGCTCTGAATAGAGTTGTTGTGATGTGTGGGTGATTTAAGTACCAACATGTAGGTACCAATGCAGAGTCTTAAATTCAATGTACACCTTTTTTTATGTAGATATCTAGCATGTTGTTACAGAAGTTATTGTGGTATATGGAATCCATACCATAGTCTGTCAGGAAAGCAGAAACAGATCCTTTAAGTACTCCCTGAGAAGACCTAGGGGATCATGGGTAGTCTACCCTGCTCCCTTATGATGTTTTAAAATTGCACAGTATACTGTAAGTTTCACTTTATACTATAATATAAACATAATCATTTTGGTAGTACTTCATGAATTAGATATAAAAACGAATAATGTCTGAAACTATTTTTAATTATTAAATAAAAATTTATTGGTTAGAATTTTCATAGTTCAATAAAACTTCCATCATTAGATCATCTGGAATCTCCTCAAAAATGCATGTTTCTATATCTTGTAAACATTCAATAAATTGTTGATCCAAAGACTGATCCATAAAATCTTCTTCAAGAAAATTTTCATGAAGAATCTCCTCATATGTAATCTCGAAGGAAACATTGATATTTTCTTGCTCCGCTTCCATTTTTTTGCTGTAAATTGCATAAAAAATAACTATATCACTAGAGTTAGGGCACTGTTGGGTTTAAGTTCAGACAGGTAGTTCTGATTTTTTAACAGTGAAGTTAACTTTGGGGAGTGTATGGTAACAGGCAGGAAGTAGAAATATAAAAAAGTGCCTGTGAAGAAGCGTAAGTAAATTCATAATTATAGCAGAGAAGCCTAAGTCAATCCATAAATATAACAGAGGAGCCTATCTCTATCTATAACTATAGCAGAGGGACAGTAAATAATTATCAGAAAACGTTTTTACAAATTAACTTAAAGTGCCCCTTACAAATTAACAACTTACTTTACAGAGAGGTGAAGAAGAAAAAATGCGAAAATCCTTTCAAGATGTACCTCAGGTAGTTGTAGGCAAAATGGCCGTGTTTCCCTCTCATTTTTCATTTATATTCATGTACATAATCAATAAAATGTCAGGAAAAAAAAGTAGAAAATGAAAGTAACATTTTAATTGGTTGTAAATTCTAACACTTCAGATGTGTTTTTGTCATGTAATTTACCTCAGGATATTTAGACAGTGCTACAGCTCAAATGGCTCAATGGAATTCCACCAAATTTGGGAAAATGGTAGGGACTGGTATGTAGTAGGGCCTATTCTATATTTGGTGAAAGTCTCTCCAGTGGTTTTTATGTAAATTAACTTTAAAAAAATGTTGGGAGCGCTTCCCGGTGCGCGCCCCGGTACGCGTACCGGCAGCGCTACGGGAGTCCTCCATTTTGTGTTTCGGTAGATTTGAGACAGAAAATGGAGGAGAAACAACGTTGGGAATGGGTATTAGGGGGCATGGTAGGCATTCCCTGACCCTCTAGGTTTTCTGAGGGGGTCTTAGGAGGCCCATATAGGCGGAAAAAAAAAGAAATTAATTTTTCGCGGGGGGAGCACCCGGTACGCGTACCGGGGAGCGTACTTTGGTGAACAATTGTGAAAAAAGTTAGAAAAAGATAAACATTTGGAGTGACCAGAGGTAGGGTAGCCCTGAAAAGAGCTTTTGGGTTCTGTGGCTGATTTAGGTACCTACAAGTAGGTACCAATGCACAGTCTTAAATTCAGGAGGAATATTCTATTCCCCTCATCTGAGAAGTGCACACCATCTCCTCTGTAGATATCTTTCATGTTGTAACGCAAGTTGTTGTTGTATATTGAACCCATTCCATAGTCTCTCACGTAAGCAGAAACAGATGTATTCACATGTTTCCATGCTTTCTCAAATTGTGGACAAAATTGGTTGGACCAGTTCCATTTCTGTCTTTGGCATATATTGGAATATACCATGGCAGTTTGTGGAAAAAGTGTCATCAATTGCCCAAAGGTGTCCTTTAAAACCATCTCCAGACCTACCCCAGTCAAAGTTCCTAGGTCATTTCCACCACAGTGCAAAAGTATGAGGTCAGGGTGTGGCAGATGGTAAAAGGTTTCACCAATGGTATCAATTGATGACATCTCAATCCTCTTTGGCCAATCTATTTTATGTGCACATTTGGTAAATCAAGGTTGTGAAAATTTCTGGTAGCGGCATACCTTTGAGCCCAGTGAATGTAGCTATGTCCAATAATCCAGACAGAGTACATGGTGAGAGGAGGTTCTGGTGCAGTCAGATGAAGTGTGGGAATGATATGGCAGTTGGAGCAGTAGGAGTTTGCAAAAAGAAAACTTTGGAGTTTCAGTGCTCTTGAATCACAAGCAATGATTGGTGGATTCCGATAGTTAGAAACTGAAAGTTAGGGTGCATGGTTCTGTTATGTGAAAGAAGTACTTTGAGTGGTTAAGAAAAAGTCATTTAAAGAAAGATTGCAGTGGATAAGCTGGTATATTGAGAGGTCAAACATGCTTGCTGATTTGATTTGCAACATTGTAGAATAAACTTTTAACCCTGGGAGCTCAGTGAGGAGGGAGTTGCTATGGTAACAGGTAGAAAGGGCTGAGGGGGGGAAGGGTGTTGATTTGAAAATAGAGAGGGAAGAGTTTTGATTGGTTACCATGAGGAATATGTGTGTAGAATTAGAGGTTTTCTGTGCCATTAATGGTTGCAGTGCCTGGAGAACATACCTTTTGCTCTGCTAAAGAAATATTGGTGTGTGTATCTGACACTGTTCTGAATCTCCTAAAGCATTTGTAAAGGTGAATTATGATTCATTTAGATAGAGAGTTAAGATTAAGAAGCACATTGATTTTCTTTGCTGTTTGTGTTTCTGTGCAGTGTTTCTAAAATGTTAATTGAAAAACGATTTTAGTGCAAAACAATGGGTTTTAGTAGTGAAAATGAATGCTTGTAAATAGGATCTGTGCTCTGTTCATAAAATATTAAATAAAAAACGATTTTAGTGCAAATCCATGGGTTTAACATGTTTAAGAAGGAATAAATAGTGTGTGCATAATTATATAAAAATATTTGAATCTTTTACAAACATGTTACCTGTTTTACCTCAGATTGGGAAGCAGACTGAGTTTCTTTGCTGTTGGTTTGTTTCATTTTTTTGGTAATGCTTGGTAGGAATGTTTGCAAGAGATAGGAAATGTATTTTGTAAAATAGTGACTTTTCAGTACTGAAATGGAATGATTGTATATAGGACCTGCACTGTGTTTCTAAAATGTTATTGAAACATCGATTTTGGGACAAATGAATGGGTTCTACATTTTTGAGAAAGAATAAATAGTGTGTGCATGATTACATAAAAAAATGTGAAGCTTTCACAATCATGTCACCTGTGTTACCTCAGATTAGGAAGCATACTGATCTTCTTTGCTGTTGGTTTGTGTTATGTTTTTTGGTAATGCTTGGTAGGATTGTTTGCAAGAGAGAGGAAATGTATTTTGTAAAATAGTGAGTTTTCAGTACTGAAATGGAATGATTGTACTCCAGCAATGCATCCTTTTACATGGGGAAAGCTTCATGTGAAAGCGTTTGCCTCAGTCTTATATCTGCTGTAAGGCAGTCGCAAGATTTGGACGTAAAAGTGTCCTAAAAGTGACGCAGAGAAATCTCATAGATTTCACTGTGTCACTATTACGAGGCTTTTTGCTGAGAAATGACCCCTCTGTGTACATTACACCTGACAGAGGTATAATGTGGCGTAGAGGTTTAAAAAGTGACGCATCTACCTACATGCGTCACTTTTTAAATATGGCGCAAAAAGTGACGCAGTGAAATCTCATAGATTTCACTGTGTCACTATTACGAGGCTTTTTGTGGAGAAATGACCCCTCTGTGTACATTACACCTAACAGAGGTATAATGTGGCGCAGAGGTTTAAAAAGTGACGCATCTACCTACATGCGTCACTTTTTAAATATGGCGCAAGAAGTCACATGTTTTATTCCGCCGATGCGTCACAAAAAGTGACGCATCAGTAGTGCAAAACTGACGCAGGGCTTTATAAATGAGGCTCATTTATTTTTTTGCACACTACTCCAGTTTAGTACTGTCCACTGCGCTCTTGGACACAAGCCTCACCTTTTGTGCTCCCCTAGACAGGCTTCATCACATGAGCACTCCTGCTTAGGCGTTATAATCTTTTTTTAGAATAACATTTGAAAAACAGAGAAAAGGTTATATGTATAAGCTTTTCATTACACTACTAAAATAGTTTTGGTGCAAGTTAATGAGTTTTAAATTTTTGAGAAAGAATAAATAGTAGGACCTGCACTGTGTTTCTAAAATGTTATTGAAAAATCGATTTTCGGACAAATCAATGAATTCCACATTTTTGAGAAAGAATAAATAGTGTGTGCATGATTTTAGTGCAAAACAATGGGTTTTAGTAGTGAAAATGAATGCTTGTAAATAGGATCTGTGCTCTCTTCATAAAATAATAGATAAAAAACGATTTTAGTGCAAATCCATGGGTTTAAAATTTTTAAGAAGGAATAAATAGTGTGTGCATAATTATATAAAAATATTTGAATCTTTTACAAACATGTTACCTGTTTTACCTCAGATTGGGAAGCAGACTGAGTTTCTTTGCTGTTGGTTTGTTTCATTTTTTTGGTAATGCTTGGTAGGAATGTTTGCAAGAGATAGGAGATGTATTTTGTAAAATAGTGACTTTTCAGTACTGAAATGGAATGATTGTATATAGGACCTGCACTGTGTTTCTAAAATGTTATTGAAAAATTGATTTTGAGACAAATGAATGGGTTCCACATTTTTGAGAAAGAATAAATAGTGTGTGCATGATTACATAAAAAGTTTTGAAGCTTTCACACTCATTTCACCTGTGTTACCTCAGATTAGGAAGCACACTGAGCTTCTTTGCTGTTGGTTTGTGTTATTTTTTTGGTAATGCTTGGTAGGATTGTTTGCAAGAGAGAGGAAATGTATTTTGTAAAATAGTGAGTTTTCGTTACTGAAATGGAATGATTGTACTCCAGCAATGCATCCTTTTACATGGGGAAAGCTTTATGTGAAAGCGTTTGCCTCAGTCTTATATCTGCTGTAAGGCAGTGGCAAGATTTGGACGTAAAAGTGTCCTAAAAGTGACGCAGTGAAATCTTATAGATTTCACTGTGTCACTATTACGAGGCTTTTTGCGGAGAAATGACCCCTCTGTGTACATTACACCTGAGAGAGGTATAATGTGGCGTAGAGGTTTAAAAAGTGACGCATCTACCTACATGCGTCACTTTTTAAATATGGCGCAAAAAGTGATGCAGTGAAATCTCATAGATTTCACTGTGTCACTATCACGAGGCTTTTTGTGGAGAAATGACCCCTCTGTGTACATTACACCTGACAGAGGTATAATGTGGCGCAGAGGTTTAAAAAGTGACGCATCTACCTACATGCGTCACTTTTTAAATATGGCACAAGAAGGCACATGTTTTATGCCGCCGATGCGTCACAAAAAGTGACGCATCAGTAGTGCAAAACTGACGCAGGGCTTTATAAATGAGGCTCATTTATTGTTTTGCACACTACTCCAGTTTAGTCCTGTCCACTGCACTCTTGGACACAAGCCTCATCTTTTGTGCTCCCCTAGACAGGCTTCATCACATGAGCACTCCTGCTTAGGCGTTACAATCTTTTTTTAGAATAACATTTGAAAAACAGAGAAAAGGTTATATGTATAAGCTTTTCATTACACTACTAAAATATTTTTGGTGCAAATTAATGAGTTTCACATTTTTGAGAAAGAATAAATAGTAGGACCTGCACTGTGTTTCTAAAATGTTATTGAAAAATCGATTTTGGGACAAATCAATGAATTCTACATTTTTGAGAAAGAATAAATAGTATGCGCATGATTACATAAAAAAATTTGAACTTTTCACAATTATGTCACCTGTGTTACCTCAGATTAGGAAGCACACTGAGCTTCTTTGCTGTTGGTTTGTGTTATTTTTTTGGTAATGCTTGGTAGGATTGTTTGCAAGAGAGAGGAAATGTATTTTGTAAAAAAGTCAGTTTTCAGTACTGAAATGGAATGATTGTACTCCAGCAATGCATCCTTTCACATGGGGAAAGCTCCATGTGAAAGCGTTTGCCTCAGTCTTATCCCTGCTGTGAGGCAGGTGCAAGATTTTGATGTAACAGTGTCCTAAAAGTGACGCAGTGAAATCTCATAGATTTCACTGCGTCATTATTACGAGGCTTTCTGCAGAGAAATGACCCCTCTCTGTACATTACACCTGACAGAGGTATAATGTGGCGCAGAGGTTTAAAAAGTGACGCATCTACCTACATGCGTCACTTTTTAAATAAGGCGCAACAAGGCACATGTTTTATGCCGCCGATGCGTCACAAAAAGTGACGCATCAGCAGTGGAAAATTGATGCAGGGCTTTATAAATGAGGCTCATCTTTTTTTTGCACACTACTCCAGTTTAGTCCTGTCCACTGCACTCTTGGACGAAAGCCTCACCTTTTGTGCTCCCTTGGAAAGGCTTCATCACATTTGACTCCTGCTTAGACCTCATAATCTTTTTTTAGAATAAAAATTGAAAAACAGAGAAAATGTATATGTATAAGCTTTTCATTGCACTACTGAAACATTTTTGGGATAAATTATGTCTTTTACATTTTTGAGAAAGAATAAATAGTGTGTGCATGATTACATTAAAAAATTTGACGTTTTCACAATTATGTCACCTGTGTTACCTCAGATTAGGAAGTAGATTGTACAGATGAGGTGAGGCATGTCCAGAGGGACAGAGGAGGTGAGGCTTGTGTTCAAGACTGTAGTGGGAGAGAGACTTTTCTTGGAGAGCGTAAATGGTGAGACTTGTGTCTAAGAGTGCAGTGGACTAGGCTTCATGAAGCCTATCCCCCACTGCACTCTTAGACACAGGTCTGAAGTTCTTTGCACCCGTGGACAGACCTCTCTTCTACTACACTCTTCAATGGAGGCCATACCTCTTGTGCACCCCTAGACAATCTTTACCTCATCTGCAACCCTGAATAGACTTCAACTAATTGGCATGCTTACACAGGCCTCAGCTTATTTACACCCTTGGACATGCGTCACCTCATATGCACCTATTTACTATCAATTATACTCAATACATTGAGGCCTGTTCAGAGGACAGAGATGAGGTAAGGCTTGTCCAAGGGTGAGAGGAGGTTAGTCCTCTCCACTGTAGTCATGAACACTGAATGCTTGTACATAGGACCTGCACTGTGTGTCTAAAATGTCATTTAAAAAACGTTTTTGGTGAAAAAAAATGACTTTTGAGAAGGAATAAATAGTGTCTGCATGATTAAATACATATATTTCATCTTTTCACAATAATGTCACCTGTGTTACCTTAGATTAGGAAGTAGATTGTGTAGATGAGGTGAGGTTTGTCCAGAGGGACAGATGAGGTGAGGCCTGAGTTCAAGACTGTAGTGGGAGAGAGGCCTTTCCTGGAGAACATAGGTGGTGAAGCCTGTGTGTAAGAGTGCAGTGGACTAGACTTCATGAAGCTTATCTCCTACTGCACTCTTAGACACAGGTCTCACTTTCTTTGTACCTGTGGACATACCTGTCTTCCACTACACTCTTCAATACAGGTCTCATCTCTTCTGCATCCTTGGAGAATCCTCACTTGATCTGTAACCCTGAATAGACCGTTTGCTTTTTGCCATTGCTTTGTCGTTTGATAATAGTGGACTATAATGTGCTTTTTTTTTTCACACAGATTGAAATCAGGATTTTAAGAGTAAGGAAAGATGCCCTCAAGGCAAAGAAGAAGGAAAACTGAAATACGATTAGAAACAAAAACAGCATCGGAATTACATCAGTCCTCCACAACAAAGACTTCAAAAAACAGGAAAGAAGCTCCTGGTAAGATAACTAAGTCTTTCTTACGCAACATATGTAGAAGGAAAAAAAATGTTGGACAGCATGTAGAAAAAGAGAAGGAGAGAGTAAGTTTGAAAAGGAAGGAGAGGCCCTCAAAAAATGTTAGTACTGGAGCACGAGAGAATAATATCTATCGGAATAGAAGGCAGAATCAGTTTAGAGACATTCGTAAACGAATGTTTCGCAATAGGGTGGTTTTAAATTTGTTAAAAAACATTAGGAAAGGAAAACAGAGAGCTGCTTTTTATAAGAAAAAGAAAAGTGTAGAAAAGATTGTTGATCAGGCTTTTGAAGTTAAGAAAACATTATTTATTTTAATAATCAATAGAATTAGGACACTTAACAAGACAATTGATGTTTTCAAATCAAACAGTAGATGGAACAGAGTAATTAATTGGAGTAATTTTTGTAAAGTTTTTCAGGAGAATGGATGCACAGTTCAAGTTGTGAGCCATTTTTTAATGAGGAGAGTTACTTCTAGGAGAATGATTTAGTGCATGCAGTTGACACCAGTGGTCGAGCGTATGAAGTGAAAGACGGTTGTCCGATTGAAAAAGAGAAACTTGTGCCTAGAGAACCAGAAGAGGTGTTAACTGATGAAGTTTTAGGGAGACGTACTAAGAGTCCAGTGTACACTTGGAAGTGTAGTCGTATTTGTAGTGTGCGACAGGAATCAATTGATTTGTTTTGTAATTTCTTACGTACGTATAGTAAGAAAAGTGTGAAGCAGAAAGTGAAGTTGTTGCAAGACTTAGATCCTTGCAGAGTGAGAGAAAACACAGATTTGCACGGGCATTCACTGGCTTGTCTTTCTAGGAAAGTCTGTCAGAGTTTTTTTCATCATTTTAGGATGTTAGCAGTGCATCATACCAAAATGAGGAAATTAGTGAGAATGTTGTGTTATGCAAAAAGTCCAGCACTTAAGCTTAAACAATTAAACAGTGCTCTTTTGCATGTAACTGAATTAGATGTGAAGAAGATTTGTGAAGAAATTGAGATTTGTTATTTTGGTGAAAATGCTGACAGTGTAGAAATTGACACAACAATTCAAGGTAATGTGGAAGATAATGTACAGATTTCAAGTACAGAAAAGTTTGAGCAGGAAATTACCAGGTTTAAGGTGAAATCAAGTGAAAGGCCGAATTTTACTTGTGTGTGTTGTCGACGGAGTCATTATAAACATCAAACTAGATTAGTTGATTTATACGTAAAAAGTGAAAAGATGAATAATTATGAGTGGAAGGATTTTGCAACTTATTTGTGGGTGGAGAATTGTTTTGATTTGAGTTCTGATCAGCGTATTTGTAAATATTGTTATGATAAATTAAATCAAAACAGAATGCCTGCTAGAGCTGTTCATAATAATCTGGAGTTGGTAGACATTCCCCGTGAATTGATGGATTTAAATACATATGAGTCTATTTTGATTCAATGTGTCCATCCTTTTCAGGCAAATGTTCGCATGGAGCCTAAGATAGGGAAATTGCCTCCTACAGATTTGCAGAGAGGATTAAAGGGAAGAGTTGTTTATTTGCCTCTAGATTTCAAAAAAAAATATTGATACAATTGGTATAGAAAAAGTAGAAGAGGAACCTTTAGTTATTCTAGTTAATGGGGTTCCGACAAAGAGTAAGAAAATCTGGCAAGATTTAGTGGATGTTATGAAAGTCAAAAAGGCAACGTTGTATTTAGTCAAAAACAATGAGTTTTACAAAGATGTATGTGTTGCAGCAGAGGAAACAGCTGCAGATGAAGACAGTGATTGTTCAGGCGGCCAAGTTGAAAAAGTTGATGTGTCTAGAAGTGAAGAAATATATGAACATTATACTGTTCATCCTTTGCATTCCAAAGAAGTAATGGGGAATGCAATTGAATTGTTTCAAATGAAAGCAGCAAAATGAAGTCCCATTAGTGTATGGGAAGAAAGTTTGGAAGCTCGTTGTTTTCCACAGTTATTTCCAACAGGTCGAGGTGGACGATATGACGATCGACCACTTCAAATTCCTGCATCTGAATATCGAACTGTAAGATTATATGCTGAAGATCCAATGTTTCGTCAATGCATTCCCTATTTGTTTAATTTACTGTATGAAAGTGACTTGTCTGGGCTTTCTTATGCAGTAAACCATATACTGAAAAGTGGAGCACATCTGCAAAATTTTTCAGCGAGGGACTTTATGGAGAAAGTGAATCTGCAAGATAATATTTTGGATTCTCATTTAATCAATCTCATGGCATGTCAGCGTGGTACAAACGAGTATTGGTACCGTCGTCATGGGGAATTGAAATGTATGCTAAGAAACTTAGGAACTCCTACATGGTTCCTCACTCTTAGCTGTGCCGAGTATGCATGGGACGACTTACTTCAATTTCTACGAGAGGCAAATGCAAATATACAAAATATAGAATTCAAAACACCTGGAGAACTGCGTTCTTTGGATCCACTGAATGTATGCAGATATTTCAATCATAGATTTGAAGCTATGATGTCTTTTATTACCAACAAAAAAATCCTCCCCTTGGTGAGGTTTTGGATTTATTTTGGAGAAAGGAGTATCAAGCGAGAGGTGCTCCTCACATACATATGTTGTTGTGGATTAAAGATGCACCCAAATTTGGAACAGATTCGGAGGAGACAGTGATGAGCTTCATTGAAGAGTATTCAACATGTGCTGTTCCGAAAACTACTGAAGAAAACAGTTTAAGGCAACAAGTTTTACGCTTTCAATCCCATCGTTGTGGAAAGTACTGTCGTCGAAAATTCAGAAACAAGGACAAGTTCTACACAAAATGTCGTTTCGGCTTTCCACGACCAGTGATTACTAAAGGAAGAGTAAATAATTTGATGTCTTCTCTGCGACATACTGTGACGAGGAAATCACCAAAAAATACATACAATTTAAAAAGAAACGAAGAGTCTAAGTACATCAACGACTACAACCCAGTGATTTTGTCCATGTGGAATGCTAACATGGATATTCAGTTCGTTGCTGACAACTCTATTGCTGTGGCTCGATATGTGACGTCTTACATCACAAAAAAAGAAAAGACAGAACTGAAGGAAATGTGGGAGGACATTTCACATGAAAAGAGTCTAAGCAAGAAATTATACAGTTACAGTCTGAAGATGTCGCATCGAGAAATTGGAGCATATGAATGTTCTGATCGATTGTCATCAGCAAGTCTCTATGCCAAATCTAGAACCATCATTTGGGTGAGTCTAGGTCTTGCTGCAACACGAAATCGAGGTTTGAAATCTGTACAAGAAATAGAATATTTGGCGGAGAAAGAACCAGAAAGTACAGATATTTTGAAGACAAACATGTTAGATACATACTATCCAAATAGAAGTAGTCATCTTGAGAACAGTTGTTTGTATGAAGTTCTGCAAAACTATATTTATAAGAGAACCATCAGAGAAGATATTATCAATGGAATATATGCTATCATTGGGTGTGAAGGATGTCTAGTGAGACAGAAAAAAGGCCATTTGATTAATCATCGAAAATTGAGTTGCGAAAATCCAGAGAAAAGGGAATTTTACTATTTAGCTCTTTTGCAACTCTTTAAGCCATGGCGTACAGAAGAGGAACTACTTGGAGATTTTCTCTGTTACGAAGATTCTTTTAATGCAACCAAGGATACCATAGAATGTCCTGTTTTTCCAAATTATCTGCAAATGTTGAACGAAGAAATAGAGCAAGAAGCCACAATTGCTGCAGAGATTAGTAGAGACAGTTCTCAAGACAGTCAGAGTTCTGCTTCATTGAGTCAGGATCCACTTGGAGGACCAATTATCCAAAATGAAGCTGCCACTGCCATGGATGAGGTGGAAAGAGCTATGGAACAAGCTCAAGATGATGTAGTTAACTTAGAAGATTTGGTGAAAAACTAAACCTTGAGCAGAAACAGATATATGACGAAGTCACAGATCAGATTAAACATGGATTCACTCATGAGAAAAAAGAGTGCTCATGTACATCATTTAAACCAGTCCAACTGTACGTAAGTGGAGAAGCGGGAACTGGAAAAAGTTTTCTGATTAAAGCAATTGCAACTTATCTGCATAAAAGGACTGAATCACCACTATCTTGTGTTGTTACCGCTCCAACTGGGCTGGCTGCACATAACATTAAAGGGATTACTTTACATCGTTTACTGATGCTGCCAGTGGAGCATGATAACAAATTGCAATATCACAAGCTATCTGGAGATCCATGTTCCGAAGTTTCGAGAGTCCTGAAGAAAATGAAACTTCTTATCATTGATGAAGTAAGCATGGTGTCAAATATAATGCTTGCTTTTGTGCATTTGAGAATGCAAGAAATTCTTTGAACAGACTATGATGTTTTATTTGGAGGAAAACACATTATTGTTTTTGGAGATCTACTGCAGTTGACTCCAGTGAAAGGACAACCTGTGTTCAAAATGCTCACGCATGAAGATACCAGGAAGTGCCTAGGTAGCATTGGAAACGTTAATATATGGTTAAACTTCAAATATGCAGAACTGCTTCAAAATATGCGGCAGGCAAAGGATGAAGATTATAAAAATATTTTACAAGATGTAAGAATCGGAAAAGTAAGTCAGCAAGGGAAAGAAGCTTTACGTGGACGATTAATTTCAAATTTGTACCCAAATGAAAACATTCTTCCAGAGAATATTTTTAAGAAAATTAACGAGAAGAAATCTGGCATATGTTTGATGCCAACTCTGAAAGAATGTTCCATGTTTAACAACAAAATGTTAAAGTTAGAAAATGAAGAGATAGTGAAACTGGAAGCTACAGATAAAATAGAGCATATGGGAGCAACAATTATTTTGTCTGAAAATTTGAAATCATAATTGGATTCATTAGAGAAGACTATATCTAAAACTGCTGGTTTTGAAAAGACTCTGAATGTGTGTTTAAATTGTCGTATCATTTTGAGAAGGAATTTAAATGTTGAAAGAGGTCTGGTAAATGGAGCAATGGGTCATGTTGTTGGTTTTGTGAATTACAAAAATAGAGATGGAATTGAAATTTTAAAAATTAAATTTGATGGCATTGATGAAATAGAACAAATTTGTCGTTGTTCAGCGAAATTTTTGCTTGTGAAAGACTTATATGTTCGCCGAAAACAGTTTCCTATTTGTTTGGCATATGCGGTGACAATTCATAAATCTCAAGGTTTAAGTGTAGATAGCGCTTTGGTGAACATTGGAAGTTCTGTGTTTAAAGAGGGTATGGCATATGTGGCATTATCACGAGTCAGAACTTTATCAGGATTGTACTTGATTGAGTGTGATGAAACAAAGATTTGTGCAGATCTACATTGTGTTAAAGAATACAATAGGTTAAGAAGAGAGTATCCTCCACATTTGCCTCAATATCCTCTGATTGAAGAACGTGTGGTAGGCCGAAAAAGAAGAAATGAGAGTAATTGCAGTGAGGTAGTAGCAAAAAGACAAAAAGTAGATGAAACTGTAATTGTAAGCAGAAGGAAAAAGGATTCTGTTGAAGATGTTGGATTTCACTTTTAAAACAGTTCTGGTGTCAACTGCTATGCTAATGTAGTGGTTAATGATGATCAAAATCAATTTTCACAGAATATTCAGCAGGATTGTCAGGAATTTTTAATGTATATGTTTGATGTATTGGAAGATGAAGGTGTAGATATAAAAAATCTTTTTAGCCTTTCTTATCAATGGCAGCATGACTGCGACAACTGTACTTTATCAAGTACTACTAGAATAGACACTGAAAGATTTATATATTTGACTTAACCAGACTGCAAATCATTGCCTTTTAATAATCTAGTTAAAAAAGCAGATCACAATATGGTGTGCCTCCAATGTAAGTCTACAATGCTGTCCACATTATTTCTACAAAATTATGGTCAGTATGTCATTTTAATGTTCCAACGATGTAGACCTGATGGAACTAAATTGACAACTTCTATTACAAATTTCGTGGCTTCACAGTTATCAATATCAGGAAGAACCTTTGCAACTGTAGCTATTATTTTTCATGACGGTCCTTCTACAACATCAGGGCATTACACATGCTATTTAAAAAGATGGAAAGGTTGGACGCACTGTAACGACACTCATTTGGCTTTCAAACAATGTTTGCCTTTTGGCTTTATAATTTCATACCTAGTGTTTTTACAACCAAAATTTAGGTAAAGGTAATTGGCCTATGAAGACTGGAGCAGTTAATAAAGGTTATTTTGCTGTTTAAAAATATATTCTGAGTAAAAGTGATCCCGGTAATATTAAAAATTGACTTGTCATATAGGTACTGTAAGTGGATCTCATAGTAAGTGATATTAGTATTATACAAAATGATGAACATGAGTGAGTCAGAGATGGTTTTACAAATAGTTAAATATTGTGAAAATGTTGTAGAGCCTTTCTTTCAGAACGTCGGAAAAAAGGTAATTTCAGAGTTTCTTGGAATTAATTTGAAAATATACTCATACATCTGACACTATTTGGCCAAAAGGAAAGGTACAGGAATGAGTAAAGAGTCATGACTGAAAAAAGGAATATATGAAAATAATGAAAATATTTAAGATGTTCTTGGAGCTTTTCTTCTAGAAAGTCGATTAAATGGATTTTTTAGTGAACAGCAGAGTACTTTGCAACGAGAAAAGGACCTCCATGATATACTATTTGGCCTCAAGGAAAAGTAAGTCAATCAAAGATTAGTGTACATTTGTCATTTATCAGTATCTAAGGTTTTTTTTAAAATACAATCTTTTAGATTGTGTTTTTTTTCCCGCTGTCATATGATGAGTAATTTGAACTCACTGTTTTAAGTGAAATTCAATATATTCTGAGAACAGCAAAAATAAACTATGTAACATGTTGTACAAGTTATTCTATACTTTGGATTGTGTAAATTAAATTGTATTCCCATTCTCTGACACTCACTTTCCTTTTTCCTCTCTCTTTCAGCTCTCTTTACTCACTCACACTGCCTTTCTCTCACTCTGTTTCACACCCATTTGTTTACTCCACTTCTTTCACAACCCCTCATTTTCATTTCAACTGTCTGCATCCCCTCTCTCCCTTGGACCACTTTTCAGCTTTCAGTCTCTCTGCTTTACTTCCCTTTTCCGTCTTTTCCTCCTTTGTTCTTTTAGTAATTCCTCTTTACTCACTGAGTAGTATTATCGCACTCTATCACTATAACTCACCCACTCTCCCTCGCTTATCTTTGTTTGCTCCTTTCTTTTGACCTCTTCTCTCTATTTTTCGTTCACTACCTCTATGTCCTGAGTGCCTCACTCTCCTTGTGTTATGTTCACTTGTGTTTATCTACCTTCTATCATTTATTTTACAACAACTTCACTGCTCCTCTCTCATCGTTCTTCATCCCATTTCTTTTACTCTGCTACCATTACTATCCCTCATTTCCTTTCTTTCAATGTCCTTCTCTTTACTTTCATCACCAAATTATTTTCTCTCAGTACCACTGTTTTAGTCGTCTTCTCCTCTCTTTCCTTTTTTTGCTCCCTTACTCATTTCCTTTTCTCACTCATTGTACTCCACCTCACTCAGTTTTTCTCTTAGTGTGTCTGTTTACTAATTTCCTCACTCCATTTCCCTCAATCGTTGTATATTATCCGCTCTCCCTTCATCCCTTCACTCTATGACTGTTCTCCACTTACTCTCAGTTATCTTCTATTTCTCAATCTTGTAAATGCATCCTTATTAGACTCTTTTCCGTCTCTGTTATTATCTTTTTACTTACTAATGTTACCTGACTGAGTTTTGCTAACTCACATTGTTTTAGTATCTTTCTTACCTTCAGTTAATTTCTCTGTTCTTATCTTCCTCTGTGTCAGTGAATCTATATGCCTTACTCTTAGTAAGTTGCTCTCATTCTATTTCTTTTTTTCTCTTTTTCTCTTTCTATCTTATTTTATTGCCCTTTCTGTGTCCTTCACTCTTACTTTATTTCTAAATACAGTGTTATGATTTTTAACCTCTTCATTTGTATCTTTTAATTTAAAATACACATTTCACTAATTATAACTTATTTTTTCTTCTCTCTTTCACAGATACAAAGTTACATTAATTATATGGTAAGTATGACTATAAAAATGTATTTTGTCATCACCCTTTGGTTTAAGCTCACTAATATTTTCTCAACCAACCTCACTCCTGTGTCTTTATTCTGCTTCCCTCACTTATTCTTATTCTCTATGTTTACTCAAATTTCCCTATTTCCCCTCTCATGATCAACTTCTTTCAATCCCTATTCTTTACTTCACTTACTCTCTGTTCCCATCCTTTGCTTCTTCACTCATTCTGTTTTCCTTAATTATTTACCTTACTCTTACACACACACCTCATCCCCCTCTCAACACATACACACATCTCTAACATACACCCCATACACACACCACACACACACCTCATACACACAAAAAATCCTCCCACACACACTCTTCACATACACACACACACATTCCATACACACACATACATCGCACACATATACACCCCACACCCATACACTGCTCACACATACTTCACACACCCTCACCTTCACGCACACCAAAACACCCCACACAGCAACACCCACAGACACACCTTACACAACCACACCCCGACCTACACCCACTGACTCCCTATAAGTCACACACACTGCATTACTTATCTTTCTTTGCTATTTCACTCAAACCCATTCAGGTACTGTTTCCTTTATTCTCTCTGTCCTTTCTCGTTGTCACTCCCCATCTCTTATCCTAATTCAATTTATCTCTCTCTTTCACCCCTCTTTACTTATACTAACTGGTCTTTTCTTACCCTCCCTCACCGTTCTTCATTTATCCCAGTTACGCCACTACCCTTCATTCTCAATTTTATTCTGTCCTATCTTTTTCTTTCAACACCCACTCACATTCTCCCACTATCTCTACTTTAGTCTTCTTCCTCTCTCTTCCCTTCTTTCGCTCCTTTAGTCATTTTACTTTTCTCACTTTCACCCTATTACACCTTCTCTATTTTTAACTATGTAATAAACAATCCCTCTGTGTTTCTCCCTCTAGCTCTCTTTCTCTTAACATTACTCTCTTTGTGTTTGTTCCCTCAAGCTAACTCCTTCATAAATTTTTTTTTCTTTTTTTTTTGGTGCGCTCCCCGGTGCGCGCCCCGGTGCATGTACCGGTACGCGTACCCTGCAGAAAAAAGGTTGACACAGATTCTTTAAAAATATAGGTTTATTTTTATAAAGTAAAGGTAGTTCTAAAAAGAACTGTTTTTTTCTTCTTTTTGTTGTTTTATATTTTTTTTATGTTTTTATGAACATTTTGTACTTTTTTGGCTTTTCTGAACACTTTTATATTTTTTTTGTATTTTTTATGGGGAGAAACAAAAAACAGGGAATTGTAAATGGCTCAACTGGAGCATAAAAAAATAGGAAAAATTAGGGTTTTTTGGGACACTTATGGTTATCACCGGCAACCATGATAAGTTCGATGCTTTGCTCACCATAGCAAAGTGTCTTGTTACAAAATTTGCACACGATTTTGTAATCGGCAAACTTAGGTTGAATAGTAGCCAATGTGTCTCTTGCCCCTGGACCCGATGGAGTGGGTTGTTTTGATGTTGAGCATCTAGACGTTGATGGGGTAGTTTACTGCAGAGGTCCCTTAACTCTGCATTAGAGTAGTTGTTTGGATGCGCACCCATCATGTGGCGAATCATCGTATGATTCCCGAAGAAATACTTTTTGTTAAGGTTCCCCCTGGATAGCTCAGCACCACAAATTAAACAAGTCACCTTTGCAGCGTTTACTTTTTTAAAACCCCTTGGGAGTTTGTAGAACTGCCATATAAAGTGCTCTTTGGGTTTGTAGGGCTGTTTATCTTCTGGCAGGAACTCCCTTCTCTGTGCCTCCTCTTCATCATCCTCCTCCTCTTCCTCTTGACCACCTACGTAATCTTCTGGTGGTCTTTTAGATGGTGGTGGTGGTGGTGGTGGGCCAGATGCTCCAGCTGCTGATGCTATTGTAGCCATTTTCTGAGATAGAACTGAAAACAGTTCTTCCTCAGTCAAAGGACAAAGTCAGAATAAGGAAAAAAGGTGGGGGCTTTCATCATTTGGAAAACAAAAGTGTTCTGGACCAATGAAAAGTGTTATTTTCAAGTCACATGATCCAGGCTTTCATCATTTGGAAACCAAAACTGATCTGCACCAATGAAAAGTGTTATTTTCCGGTCACATGACCCGACGCGCTTACGCTACGTGCCCCGGGGCGTGCCCCGGGGCACGTCACGTAAGCGAGTCGAGACGTTGCGCGATCGTATGCGATCGCGTGCTTCCGGGTGCGCTTACGCAGTGCGTCATATGACGCATCACGCGACTACGCGAAACGTCACGATGTTGTTTTCGTACGCGGCAATAGCGCTAACGGGACGCTCCACGGTACGCGCCCCGGGGCACCCCGTAACATTGCGCTTACCCGTACGTTCACCGGTACGCGCCCCGGGAGCGCCCCAAGGCAAAATATATTTTTTTTTTACATATTTACACAATTTAAAATTCGTTATAAAAATTATTACTTTTCATACCTATAGATATTTGCTATTAAAAAAACTATGAAATTTACTGAAAAAACCATAGGTTTCACACCAGTTATAGTTAGGAATTAGCATTTAAAAAACCTATTAAATTCACTGAAAAAACCATAGGTTTCACACCAGTTATAGTTAGCTGGAAATTTTACTCGCATAAACCAATGAAATTCCCACGTTATAGTTAGTTGGACTCACTATAACTTGCGCGTGCAATGCACTGCTGATGACGTCACATATTACATCACTCATGACATGGTCAGTGACATCACTCAAAACCTATGGTTATTTCAGTGAATTTAATAGGTTTTTTAAATGCTAATTCCTAACTATAACTGGTGTGAAACCTATGGTTTTTTTCAGTGAATATATATATATTCACTGACAAAAACATAGGTTTTAGGGGTGTTATAGCTAGCTGGACATTTCACTCGTACAAAACCATTGAAATTCTTCCGTTTTAGTTAGTTGTACTGACTATAACTCGCACGCCCCCAATCCACTGCTGATGATGTCACATATTACATCATTCATGACATGGTCAGTGACATCACTAATGACATCACTGATGACATCTCAAATGACTTCACTGATGACATCACTGATGACATCATCCAGTGAATGTGGTTTGGTTCGATATTTAAATAAGTATTATATATAAAGCAATGTGCATTGAAGACTGAGTGGATGTATAAGTGTCTGGATGGAGGATTTAGTAGCACTGTGATTGACTGTCTAAGTGACTAATTTAAAGTGTTTCACTAAATATATGGGATAGTGATTAAACTGTGTGAATATCTGTATCACTATCTCTTGTTGCATAAAACACTACATAAGTTGGTTACTAGCTATGTGAAAGTCTATATTAGTTATTAATTACTTAAGTGAGTATTTGTATGGGATAGGGAATTTTTAGGATTTAGGGTGGGTATGGGTTTTTCAGTGGCAAGGGAATTTTTAGGGTTTAAGGTGGGTGTGGGATTTTGGGTGGCAAGGACATTTTAAGAATTTAGGGTGGGTTTGGGTTTTTTGGTGGCAAGGGAATTTTTAGGGTTCAAGGTAGGTATGGTTTTTGGGATACACAGATAGATAGATAGATAAATAGATAGGTAGATAGGTAGATAGATAGATAAATAGATAGATAGATAGATAGATAGATAGATAGATAGATAGATAGATGATAGATAGATAGATAGATAGATAGATAGATAGATAGATAGATAGATAGATAGATAGAAATAGGGTTTGTACCTACCTATAAAAGTTTTACCAAGCACATGTGTTTACCATGCAGCCCTTAATCATGAAAATTCCAGAAATTTGGATATACCTGTAAAATACTCACATTTAAAATTCAAATCTTAACCACGCATATTCCTTTACGATTCATGCCCTTATAATGAAATTCATTGTAAAAGCATGCGTGGTAAAGGGATATGCATGGTAAAATCCTGTGTGGTAACAGTAACGCATGGTAATAGTAACCCCGTTTTAGCGGCTGCATTGTAAAGGCATGTGTGTTAACGGCATGCATTGTTCCGTCATACATCCCACCGTCTTTCTCAGTTGGCCACTGAGGCACACTTTCTGGATAGATTTCCTTAACGATTCCTGATTCCCAAGGCCCTGTTTGCTAGCAGATGAAGATCCAAGCAGCTGGTCAGCAGACTGAGATACCTTCAAGTTGGACTCTTCAGCACTCACCAGCAGCAGGGCTTTATCCTAAGGTAGCAGCAAGAGGACAAAGCAACGTGCTAACTAGCCCAGCCCATAGGCACACAGGATATCTGCTTCAACAGACTGCTGCTTCAACTTTGTTTGTCATCCTTTTAGGCTTCAATTCTTTCCTGCACTTTCCAGGAGGAAGGATTCCCAAAATCAGCATTCAGTGTCCCAGTTCAACTAGGCAGAAGGCAAGCCCTAAACCTACCTTCCAGAACTAGAGAATAAACATCCAGCCTTTTCTTTTCTGCTACTCTACCAAATCACAAGCATCACAGGGCTATAGCACCAATTCCAGAGGACCATGTAATCCCGTTTGCACCCCTACTCCCCCTCAGAACTGACAAGCAGACGGACATCAACCCATGCTGAGTAAGGCAGTACTTCAGACCCCATTTAGTCCCCACTCATCACAGTTCCACCGCACACAGAGAAGCCTGCACTAGGCCCAGTACAGCAGGTCCTTCCCAAAGCTTCGCTCACATCTTGCAGCCTTACCACTACCTTGGTACTGGAGTGGTAGTGCTTAATTTGTCAAAGAATGAGTGCTGGTGCCCAGAGCTTTGCTCTGGCGGTGCTTTTAAAAACCAGCATGTCAACTACAAAGGCTGCTTACTGTTGAATTTGCCTCAGACCTCTTTAATCCACTGCTAGACACTAGTGCCACGTTAGCTCCTTCTTGCCAGTCCCTGCTTTCTCACTTTGTGTCTGTTTTCTTTATTTTCCTCCTTCTTTCCCATTTGCATGTTTTTCTCTCTCTCGTGTTCAATATCTGATATCTGATGAGGAAAAATAAGTGCTGGTCCCCTGAAATGAGTGTTGTTGGGCCCACCGCAACCACCAACTCAAATTAAGCACTGGGAGTAGCCCTCTTTCAAGTACTGTGCCAAGTCTGCACACTTGAGACTTCTTTCTCTGTAAGCGATATTGCCTCTCCTAGTATTTGTGCTAGGCAGCTTCTTTAGCTCCACCACTAGGGGAAATGCAGGGGTGTGTTGCATTCTTGTAAATACTGCTCATCCCTGCATTTTGAAACTGACGGAGCGCGGCGTTACCAATTTTGGCATAATACCACGCTCTGTCTGTTTCTAGTAAATATGCCTCTAGGAGTCTTTGATCCACTCCAACAAGAATTCTGAGAACAGAAAGTGTTTTCTCAGTGGCTTTTGACAATCATTATTCTGTTTGCGAAAGTGAAGAAGGTGAGAAGATAAACTTTGTAGGTTTGCATGTGTTTTTCTAAGGTCATTTTGGTCTTTATTTTTTGTTACAATGACCTGTATTGGGCACTAGTCCAGAATATGCAACCACCATGGGGCATATTTCCTAATCTTTCATGCAACGCACAGCAGCAGGCAAAGTTGGAATATTTCTACTTTCTCCTTGCACTGGCGCAGTATGTGCTCTCTAGGACCATCACAATCACCCTTGCACCATAGTGCAAGGTTGCCTACGTTACAGGGAGGAATGCTTTTGTGCACTAAAGGATAACTTCCTGCACAAAAATAATCCTAGAGGCAATTTCCTCTTTCTACTTGTGGTACAGAATGCAGCACACAAGCAAAGAGGAAATAATAAGGAGAAATAAAGATATTTGCACTTGTTACACCCCCCTGGGGAAGGTGTAGCACTTTGATGCTTTGCCAGGTTTAATAGCTTTAGAAAATCAAGGAATGCAACAAAATCCATGGGTAAATGCATGGGCCCATGCTCCCCCCTCGGAATGCCTCCAAGCTTGAAATGTAACATAGCACGAGGCAAGCAGCTGCATTGGGTTACATTTCTATAGAAAGATACTCAAGTTGGCGCAAATTGCCCCTTGCATGGCTTTGTAAATATTACTGAAGCCTTTATGTTGTCCTTGCATCGCCCTACATGACCCTAGGACAATGCAAATGCTTCATAAATCTGGCCCGATGTGCATTTTGAATCTGGCTTAATATATATGCGTGATAGATTATGTCTCCTTTTACTTGGCCTCTTTCTCTCTTACCTTTACGTTTCCCACTACTTCGCATGGCTCTACCTCATTTCTAGATCTATATTACCTCTCTGGCCAAATTGTCTTATGCCCATAAGTTTTATTGTGATATTATGCATAACTCCACTAAGCATCAACTAAGTCACCATTATCTTGTCCTTACAATAGTATGAAGAATAAAGTGGTTAGACACAGAGGGGCAGATTTATGTCGGACTTGCGCCACGTTTTCGCAGCCATTGCGTGACGCAACGGCGCGGAAACGTGGCGCATCTCTGCGACCTATTTACAACGTGACGCATCTAGGCAGATGCGTCACGTTGTAAAGCCCTGCGCCACATGGAACCTGCGTCAGGTTTCATGTGGGCGTTCTGTCGCAGGGTGGGCGTTCCCTCGTAGTAAAGCCCCGTAAGACTGACGCAGTGAAATCTACAAGATTTCACCGAGTCAGTTTTACGACGCTGCTGCGTCAAATCCTTACGCCTGCTTGAAGCAGGCGTAAGGAGTGACGCACCACGTTATGTATGGATGGCCTCTGTACATTGCAGGAGTTGCGTCGCACTTGCGACGCTACTCCAGCAATGCGCCGCCCGTACACCACAAGCGGCTTCACGCATCTGCCCTTCCTTGCACCATGGTGCGCCGCATTGTAAATGCGGCTCATCTGTGGTGCCGCAAGGAGGGAATTGCGTGACGCATCAGTTCTGGCGCATCCCTGCTGATTTGCAGAGATGCGCCAGAACTCATAAATCTGCCCCACCGTCAGGGGTGAACCTACTGGTGAAGCAGCAGGTGCAGTGGCACTGGGGTTCAGCTCCATGAGTGGCCCATTGAACCTTGATAATTACTTTAGTTTAAAACCCCTACAACCATTTAAGAGGCAATTTTCCTTTCTTGCACCAGGCTTCATGGCATCCTTGCTACACTCCAGCAGAGAATTCCACTGAAAATGCTGCTTTTTAGGTTTCGCCTGTCGACAGCTGCGCAAGCAGCGTTTCGCACAGGCAAAATATTTTGTCTAGAGTATGTGTGTGTAGTCCCGCCCCTCTGTTCCATTGGCTAGCTCCAAACATGGAGGCTAGCCATTGGAACAGAGATCTGTCCGTCAATGCCAGAGCAGATTAGTGGGCGTTCCCGAGAATTTTAGGCTTTTGCCCACGTCATGCGGCTGTGGGTGTGTTTTAAAAAAAAAAATGTAGCTTTGTTTTTGCCATTTCGGAAGTGTCCTTTGCAGGGGTGGGTTGCGCGATGTCCCGCTGTCCGTTCCCGCCCCCCTCCCGCTGTCCGTGAGCCCGTTCCCGCCCCCCCTCCCGCTGTCCGTGTTCCCCCCCGCCCCACCCCCCCGCTGTCATTCGCCCGTTCCCACCCCCCTCCTGCTGTCCGTGTGCCGCCCGCGCTATGCTGCAACCTCCGACGCCACTGACCCCCGGCCACCGTCCCTGCGAACCACGGGAGGTTTGCCCAGGCATCATGTGTTTCACTCTGGCTGCGGGAGGCCCATGTGTGAAGACTTCTCCCCGGTGGGCGGGGGGCGCGGCCTCTTAGCTTGAGCCCTGGCGAGGGCCTTCGCAGGGTCAGTGATGACAGGGGTTGGGAGTGGAGTACAAGAGTTCCCGGTCGGACCGTGCTTGCTGTCTTGCCTTCCCCTGCCCCCCCCCCCTCCCCCTGCCCGTGTCTCTGTTCCCACCCCCCCTCCATTGCTTTTTTTGCATGGCAGTAGTGCGACCTCAATGAACTTAATTCTAGCTGTGTGCGCTGGCCGTCCCCCTCCCGCTCTGCTCCCTGTTACTGTGTTGAACGTTCTCACATACACAGGCTGTTCTACAGTGCAGTTTGCACTGTGGCATACCATTACTGTAGCAAAGTTCTCGAGGACAAAGGCGAGTCATGAGGTATAAAACGAAAATGTCTTTGAATCAATTTGTCGAAAGTGAAGGGAAGCCCGGCCCCAACTGTAGTGCGAGTACTGCCCCTTTAAGGTCACTGAATGCTTCGGTATGATGTGGGGCCGGGACAGCTGGGCTGCGGCCATCTGACTGACTCGGGCCTGACATCTGGGGGCTCACTGGTGTGCGGCACGCGAATCGCTTGATGTCGCTATTTAAATGCAAATGTGCGGGGGCGTCATTGAAGACTCAGCCCATAAATCCACACAAAAGGAACCGTGCGCGCCTCGCGAGGAGGAGGGCCGCAGCTTCGGGAGGTCCGGCCGGCAGCATGCAAATCGCATTCAGGCCCGCACCCCTTCTGCGTGACTAACTCTGTCGAGGTACAGGGCCGGGTGAAGGGACCCGGGTCCCCTTCATTCACAGGGCCTCTCTGCTGGGGCAAAGCAGACAGTGAGAAGGGCTGCTCCCTTTTCAACCACAGACTTCTGAACTGGGGGCAGGGGTGCCAGTGTGAAGGGGACGCGCACCCCTTCACCCACAGGGCCTCTCTTCTGAGACACAGCAGCCTTGCATCGCTGTGCTTTTCCATTGGGGCAGAGCGGAGAATTCTGGATAAGTGAACATTGGAACAGAACGAAAAGAGCAGTGGGAGCGTTAAGGGACCAGCTCCCCTTCACCCACAGGGCCTCTCTACTGGAAAAGGGAAACACGGGAGCTGTCAAGACGTGCAGGTGTGCACATCTGTTTCTGCACTGACTGCCCAATTCGTACTGTCCCGATTTCTTCTCTAGAGAAGAAAATACACTTTGGGGCCCACGTTTTGTAGTAATCTTTGGAATCTCGTGCAAAAACACAAGTCAATAAGCATTTTTCAATGGGAGAACTTTCTTAAAGGTCCCCTAAACTAATCCAGAAGGGACCCCCACCACTTCCGCAGCTGTGGACCACGGGAGCTGGGCTCCTTGTTGGTAAATAAGGCAAGCCTAGGTGGGCCATCGGTACAGACTGCCCACTCTTGAAGGGAGGCCCCCGTGCTCGCAGGCAGCCTCCCAGCCGCAGCCAGGAGAGCGACACAAAACACGGAAAGTTGGTGGGTGATAAAGAGCGTATTCTCCACGCTCAGGGTGCGGGGCCAGATGATCGCAAATGATCGCAAATGAGGCAGCAGCTTACTCCCCCATCCCTGACCAGATGGTTTCTGAGCACAGATTTGCATTCATTTTTGCCTAATATTGCCTAAAGTGCGGGCACAGCTGCATTTGTTGTCAGAAAGGTTTAGGGCTCCTTCTTTTTTTCTGGGGCGGGGTCGGTACCTTCTGCGAGGATCTCAATGAACTTTTGTTTTCCGTCTTTAGCGGAGAGTATCAGATTTAAAGGGATTTGTTTTCTTTTCGAGCCGTCTAATTTGGTAACCACATTTAAATCGCTTTGGCGCGTGTAATCTGAACCGAAGATACTGGAAGGAGTTAGAAGCCGGGCGCAGACTCCTAGCTGCAGCTAAAACTGCATTTCCACAAAGAATTGTCTGCATTTTAAGTTACATTATTAAGCATCGCATTGTACAAAAAAAGTAATCCCAGCTAAATCCGTCTCAGAAACAAAAACATGCAAACAAAGTCTCTCGGTTCAGTCTGTGAAATTATTGCTGCTTTTCCACTGTCGACAAAACATATTAAATTCCATATTCTCTCCTATTGTGCTGGGGAAGAGCTGGGCTTGTTGTGCATATAGGAATTTTGTTTTAATTTCGAACGAACAGTTTCCATATTCTTTGATTTAGGGTTATTAGCATTCTATAGACACTGGCGTCCCGAGTATGTGGCGATCGCTTTTAAAGGCTAATCTCATTACCCTCAAATAGTCATAAAATATGATTTTATTATACTTACGTATTTAATTAGACGGCCGGCCATGTAATGGATTTTGAGATCGGGCTTGAAGCAACAGCTTTGATAATTCACTTATCTTTTTTATTCAAGAGTACTGAACCAAGGTCTCAATCAATGTTCTGCTATTAATAACACCACTCTAACGTAATCGGCTCTTGCACGAGAACACAAGTCATCAAGAAGCCTTCAGGCCCTCATCAGGTATTTACAAGAACATGCAGAGTTTGTGGCAGTAAGAACCTAAATCTAAAAGTTATTTTCCAAAAACTCGTAATTGATGTGATATTTATTGTGCTTTATAAGATCCGACTCCACTGAGCAACAGATATAACCCAATTACGAGTTTTTGGAGAATCACTTTCAGATTTAGTTTCTTACTGCACCAAACTCTGCATGTTCTTGTAAATACTGTTTTTTTTATGTCTGCCTTCCGCCGTCTTGAACCAGCGGACGTGGCCGCTCCGGGATGCCAGTTTGAAACTTTCGAGTTCGTATATTCCTCCTGTAATGTACCTTTTGCTACCTCGCGTATTTTGTTTGCTCATAATTGTCACTTTTGTCTCATGTAACTTAACATCTGCTTTTGTAATTTGTTCACTTGTAATCTTCTCATGTATCATTTCTGTTTCTATTGTGAAGCGCTGGATTTAGCAGTGTCACTGTTGTGTTATAGAACTCGTCTGCAAGTAATTGCTGTCTGCTGAGCTCGTCCAGTAGGGTACAATAGGTCTCACATTTGCAAGAGATTAAGCTATAGGCAGTGAAAATGACAATGTCATTTATTTATCTGTTTTCAAAACCAACACATGAATAAAAACGTTGTCATTTACAATGCCAATAGCTCTAACCTTTGCAAAGGCGAAACCGTTGCATTGTAAATGCTTGTTTCAATTTATTGTTTATAAAACTACCAGACAGAATTTCTGAGCACCTTTCCAGACGCATTATTTCAGGTGCATCAACATTAAGAAGGAGTGAGAAATGTTATGGGGTGGACCCTCAGCATCCCAAGCTAAGATCTAGAATAAACACATGGCAGGGTTGACCTGGCTCTCTTAAATCAAGTCTTGTACTCAGTTATATGTGTGACCTCACAAATATATCATGTGAGTGAGCGATCGGCACCCATATAAATTAGTGCTCTTGCCACATTTCTTGGATTAATTTGTTGGGTCCTCACCCACAGACACCACATGTGGCCTACTTCATCATTGGATCCACATGACCTAGTGTGAGGGGGTGGGTTCTACACATTTGGAAGTGAGCACTTGAAAAGTGAAAGGCAAGGGATTTTGTGAGTGGGTTAAAATTGCCTCATGGATCCTAAAACTATGATTAATGGGTAAAGTCTTGGGCAAGATTAAAACAATGGGGCAGATTTACAAGGAACTGATGCATCTGCATAGATGCGTCAGTTTGCTTGCGTCACCTCCAAATGTCCTTGCGCCACCATGAATGCGCTATATTTACAATGCAGTGCATCATGATGCAAGGAATTACAGATGCGTCAGAAATTCTGACGCATCTGTTGGAGGAAAAGTGACGCATTGTTGGAGTTTGTCATAAAAGTGACGCAACTCCAGTAATGTGCCAGAAAACATAGGTAGGTCCCTTGTAAAATGCCCTGCGTCAATCCTTACGCCTGGTCTGAGCTGACGCAGTGAAATCTTGTAAATTTCACTGCGCCAGTTCTATGTGGCTTTTTGCATGGGAACGCCCACCCTGCATACATTATACCTGGCGCAGGTATAATGTGATGCAGGGCTTTACAACGTGACGCATCCCCCTAGATGCGTCACGTTGTAAATGGGCCGCAACTTTTATGCTGCCGCTGCAGCACAAAAGTGACGCAACTGCGGCGCAAAAGTGATGCAAGGGGCTTGTAAATCTGCACCAATGAGGTTTAATAAGGATTCAATGGTCCTTGACAATAAAATGTTGACATGTTTCAGCTGTGTGACTGCCCCTAGTGGTCACTCGGCTTTCTTCAGGACCAAGTTTTTGCTATGTTACAACCCTGCATGGTATTTTAGTTAGCTTTCCAACTTATTTCAATGCATTCATAACAATTTAAAGAAGTATGCACTCTCCAGAGTAGGCTATCTACCCCACACAATCTTATAGGCAGAAGAGGAGGTGGCCTAGCTGTTGTATCCAAGCAAACACTAAATATCACCAAAGCTGACATCTTCTCAATACAAGGTTATGAGGCCCTCTTCGCCAGATGCAACCCTACACCATATTCTTCCTGTAACTTCCTACTCCTTTGCCGACTTTCACCAATGCAACATTACCAGACACACTTTCAGACACAGTTTCAAACCTGATAACACTACACTCCAACCTATGCATTCTTGGTGACCTAAACATTTGTTTTGACAAACCCAATATGCCCCAACCAAAAACAATCATGCCTAGCCTAGACCCACTAAACCCACATCAGATCGTCCACAAACCTACACACATTGCTGGACACATCCTAGATGTCATTTTTGCAAATCTAGTTACCTTTTAAACATTTACTCCAGTCACATGGTCAGACCACCATTTCCTTGCTTTCCAACATAATACAACCCAAAGCAACACACCTAAAACCACCTTACATGCATCCACCTATCGACCGTGGAACAAACTCAATTTTAACACTTAGAAACACAACTAACATCTAGTTTAGATCTGGGCACAATAAGTCTGTTCAAAAACTATATGAGTGGCTGCAGGAAGCTTTTGATATCCTACTGCAACTAAGAACAACACAAAAGAACAAAAGAACACAGGCACCTTGGAGAAATACAGAGTTAAACGAGCTAACACAGCAAATTAGAAAGCTGCAACACACCTGGCTCAAAACAACCACCAATCAAGAGAAACTTAATTTACAGAAATTTCACAGAGTATATAAGTCAGCAATCAAAAAAGCTAGATGTGCAAATAAAAATGCTATAAAATTCTCAATGAATATCATAAACCGAGTTGCCCAGAAGTAGATCATGCCATTACTCAAGATCTCACAGACAAACTGGCAAATCATTGCACAACTGATGCAGACACGTTGGACTCCTTTTTAAAACTAAAACAAAGAAAAACCACCAGCATCAACCCTTTCCCCAAAAAAAACTCCAAGAGTAGGCTAACCCAGCCTCTGAATTTCTTCCAACAAATTTCACATAATGAATTTATGGACCCGGTCATAGTAAACAGACCTCCTGGCAGCCCTTCTGACTCGTGTCCACCACAAACATTAAAGAAATTCTTCGAAATACCTTTGCTGCCACACCAGTAAGAAGAATCATCAACAATTCCTTAATTATGGGAATATTTCCAGAAGACCTGTGAAGGTCACACATACGCTCATTATAAAAGAAAGCAAACCTGGACCCGATTAACCCCAACAGCTACAGTCCAATAACAAATGTACTTTCCTGGGCACACTGATAGAAAGAGCAGCATTTGCCCAGATGTCAAAATTAATTTGTGAAAGTGTCATACTTTCAGACTTTCAAACAGGATTCCATTTAGCCAGGAAAAGGCACAGAATCTGCCCTCATTGCCATCTGGGATGATCTTAAGAATGCAGTTGACCGGAATGGAGCTCCTGCACCATTTCTCTTTGACCACTCAGCTGCCTTTGATACAGTTGACCATGACATTGATGCAAAGACTCTGCTTAGCCGGCACAGAGGGGACTGCTCTCAACTGGCTCACATCCTACCTTCAAAATAGAACTAATGTCATTCATACCACCCTTTCTCATCCAAACCATACTTCACAACAGCAGGGGTCTCTCAAGACTCTATCATCTCACCCATGCTTTTTAACATTTACATGAAGTCATTGCCAGAAGTGATCAATGAATTTCACCTCACATGCTATAAATATACAGATGACACCGAAATACTCCTTAAACTGGAAGCCCCAAAGATTGGAAACTCACAAATGTTCAATTGCCTTAAAGCCATAGATCAGTGGATAATATGGGGCCATCGCAAATTCAATGCTTCCAAAACAGAAATACTCACATGTGTTGATTGGAATTTATTTTACCCACTCGCTGCATGGCCTGACGATCTGGGAACACCACCTAAAGGAAGTAAGAAATCTCAGAATTACAATGGACTCCAAGCTACCAATGATTGCCCAAGTGGACAAACTGGCAAGAGCAACCTTCATTACTATAAAACTCTGCAATGCATCTTACATCACCTGGGATGTCCGCACAAGGTCCAGGCTGCTATCTCTCTTGTTCTGTCTAAATTCAAAAAAGCTAATAGCCTCTACCACAGATCATCTTTAACAACTATGAAAAAACTACAATGGATTCAGAACAAATTCAGAAGTTTGCTGCCAGACTATTCTTATACAGCCACAAGCCGACATCTCCCCCTGCCTTGAATGCCTTGTATTGGTTACCAGAAGATCCACATTGAAGCTGCTTTGATTCACCCACAAAGCAATACATGGAGCAGGACCACTCTTCATCAGGAATAAAATCACCAAATACATTCACAGAGGAACCTCTGCTCTAGATTGACACCTCACATCAAAATCCCACCATACAAGAAGAAACCCATAGGTGGCACATCCTTCTCTGTTCAAGCAGCCAAACTAAGGAACTCTTTACCCCAAACATAATATCCACGGATAACTACCTTATCTTCAGAAGACTACTCAAGTCAAGTCAAGTCAATCATCTTTATTCGGTTTCCGTTATTTTGAAAAACCATAAAAGTTCATAGAAATAGGGCAATTACATTATAAAAAAAAAAATCATGACTTTGAGCTTTGTGTGTTAAAACTACACATTTTTTTACCTTTCCAGAATTCATGTGTATTTAAAAGACTTTTGTCCCCTTATCATAAATTGGTGCGATGTCTGACACAAAATTTAAAAAAGTGAACTATGGACCTTGTTATGAGTTCATTATCCAGAAATTGTAAGGCCAGATAGGCCGGACGGCACTGACGCAACTTCAAAGCCTTTAAAATTGGTACTATCAAACGCCTGCGTGGGATAACATAAAATTTACAAAAAAAAAGTACATGGATAGTTGATTGTAAAGAAATAGAATCACAAGGACAAGGGGGAAGTTTTACTGACCAATCATTTTGGGATGGAAAAGTAATCATACGATGAAGTATATTAAGCCTAAAACGGGTCAACAAAAATGTAGCATAGTGGTTTAAATTAAGCTGTAAATATGGTTGGATAGTAGGAAGAACTTGTACAAGTAAACAATGCTGCACAGTTGTTTTCCTTTTTTCAATTAGCAAGCGCTTCTGGGACAGGTGCGACAAGCATGCATTTTTTAAATCTGTTTTTGAGAGTTCTGCTACTGATGGAGAATCCTCAAAATATCTTGGTAGACCAATGTCGGTAAGGAAGGTTTTAACGTATACTAGCCATCTTATCTTTCCCATATTGTCTAGTTTCATACAATCTTGGATGATTGTTCTCGTGAGATGGCATTGTTCCGTTACCCATATCCTTTGCCACAGCATAATCGGTTGGATTTTAATAATGTCCGAAATATAGTCCAATCCAAGTTCAAGATGGCAACCATACGTTGTGGTGCTTTTTGGGACTGCCAGCAGAAACCTTAAAAAAGAGTTTTCAATTTTTTTAAGCTGTTCTACATTGACCTCGCCCCAAACCCCGGCGCCATAGGTCGCGATGCTGAGACACTTTGCGTTATATATTTTGATCAGCACTGTCGGCGGTCTCTTCCCTAGACGAAGTGAAAAGGCCTTCAGTGCACCGACAGCCCTTGAGAACGCCAATGTGCGGGAGTTAACAGCTTGTCTCCATTTAAAAGCCTCATCTATTAGGATCCCTAAGTATGGATAGGTTTCTGTTCTTTCAATCGGTGAGTTGTCCACGTAGATTTGCTTGGGTTTTTTATACTTTGTGCCCGCGTGCATCACATAGGTCTTTTTTATATTCACTTTGAGGTTCAGACTGGCCATGAACAAACAATAAGTGTTCAGAACCCTTTGAAGCTGGACTGCGGTTCTAGATAGAATTACCGCGTCGTCGGCGTATAATAGAGCTGGTATCTGCCGACGACCGGCTGCTGGGAGATCTTCTGCACCATCTAGCATGTTGGCCTCCAGCCCGTTGGTATACAGGGTAAATAGGAAGGGGGCCAGCACACACCCCTGTCTGACCCCCTTCTCAATAGAAAAACTATTGGTTAGCTGGCCTCCAGTCCCATATCTCACTCTGCCCGAAGCCCCTGAATATAGGTCTCGTAAGAAGTCAACTATTGGGGGGTCGATACCCATTTGTAGCATGATAGACAATAGTCTTGAATGTACAACGCAGTCAAACGCTGCTGTTAGGTCAACGTATACCATATGTAAACTGGAATTTTTTGCATCTACGTATTTTCCTGCCAGCAGCATCAAATTCAGGGCCTGGTCCACCGTACTCAGTCCTGCCCTGAACCCATATTGCAGGTCCGAGATTGAATCATGATCAATCATCCACTCCTGGATTCGATCGAGAAGAATTCGCCCTGCCATCTTCCCGAGCGAATCCAGGAGTGAAATGGGTCGATAACAGGCAGGACTGTCTCTATCTCCCTTTTTAAAGATGGGAATCAGTATCGAGGACGACCATGAGTCGACCAAGCCAATATCTTTGGCCGCGTTCAAAACTTTGGTAAGTAGCGGGGACCACAGGTCTGTGTTGTTTTTAAACAGGTCCACAGGGACTGACTCTGGTCCTGGTGCCTTACCCGATTTGGCCGTTTTTATTGAATTTTCCATCTCACTTAATGTGAAATGTAAATCTAATGGGTATTTTACAGATGTCAAAGGATCCAAATGTTCTGGTTCAAGGACTTCTTTCCAGCTAAAAACCTCGGAAAAGTGTTTTACCCATACGTCTGCGTCTATTGTGACGTCTAGAGATGGGATGTCTACTTTATCTGATAGGAAGGGTGACTTCACTATCTGCCAAAAGGCTGTGCTATCCTTTAGAATACTACTTTTCTGTAGTTGGACCCATAGATTTGATTGTAATTCTTTTTTCCTAGTTCGAATTGCGGATGCGTAAGCCTTCCTTAGTTTAATGACCTCCTCTCTATCTCTTTCTACTTTAGCTAGTGCCTTCTTTAATTTAGTATAAGCTTTCGTGCAATCTGTGCTAAACCATCCCTTTTCACTGCCCCTGTTATTCTTTTTGATGTCTCTGGTTAGTACTTTCCTGATATTTTCCACAATCTCACTGTAGTTGGCCAGGATCTCTATTGAGGTTGTGGAGGGGTCCAGGCATCTTTCTATCTCTTTTCTGCTTGATTTAATTATTTTTACGATTGTGGCTTCCTGATCTAATTTCCCCCACTTTATTGTGAAGCCATTGAGCCTATCCAGTGTTAAGGTTTGTTGGTATAGGAGGCTATGGTGAGCCGCATCGCTTCTTTTCTGTGGGTTAAGTTCCTTAAGTGTCATGGAGATTGGGAAATGATCACTAAGCACGTTATTAAGTACTTCAAAGGTCTTGATGTTTGAGGCTTTGTTTGCTGACACTAAGACGTAGTCTATCACGCTTTTGAGGCCCCGCCCATGAAATGTTGGACTAAATTCAGTTATAGGGGATTTTAATTTATTAGCAAAATTTATATCTAGTTCCACCATCTTCATCTGCATGTTAATACCCTCAGTTGTGTGCGAAAAATGGGTTGTGCAGTTACCCATTTCGTCAGTTATTCCACAGTTTGGGGTATCGCTCTTGTTACATAAATGGAGGTTAAAGTCTCCTCCCCAGACTACAGTGTGGGATTGGTTTACGTATTTTGTTGCGAGGTCAAGTACCAGATGCGAAATCTCATTTAAAACCTTAATTAGGTCTAATATGGTCATGTTGTTATAAAAATGTATGATGGTATAGACCTCTTGTCTATTTCTGCGTATGGTTATAAGCTGATAGTTATGCTCTAACTTGATAGGAGTTATTTCGCAACAGGGCCATAGATTCGAAACATGTGTTGATAATCCACCCTTACTCCTACCTGCATTTGACCTTATAGCTGCAGAGAAGTATGTTTTAAATCCCAGGAAGTGTATGGGTTCATTAAGCCAAGTTTCCTGGAAACAGATTAATCCACTTGAATTTACCAAGTGGAGAAAACTGCTTTCGGTATATTTAGAGGCTAAACCCGCCACATTCCAGAATAATAACTTTAATTCTGAATCGGGAGTTTTCATATAAGTCTTCCTGGCCTGGGTAGTAGTTTCATTAAGATGTCTTAACTGTGGTTCACAGACTAAATTTAAATTGATATCCCCTTCATCTGGGCTATCTTGCATTAAAGAGACAAGACCCTTAGAGACCTCAAACTGATCGTGGATCTCATGTGTTGAATCTCCCATTGTTAGGTGTAGTATTGAGTCTTCTAAACCTATAATTCTTTTAGCTGGTGTACTATTTGTTTCCTGACAACAGTTATGCCCACGATTTGCTGATATTTTTGTAGTTGTGTCTCCTGTGTCTGTTAAACCAATCTTGTTGTAGTCCCTTTGTAATAATGGTCAATCTACCATCTCTAAACAGCTATAGCGGTTGAAAGTTGGTAATCCACCCCAGAATTTCCTTTGTGGTTGCAAATGGGCTCTCCTGCCGCTGTTGTTCCAGCCTAGACAATCTCTGTTTTCGTACTCCCATCCTCCCCCATTCCACCCTCTTTGCCCATTATCTACCCGATTCCAAGACCAATTTGAGGACCAGTTTGGGTCTTCAGGATGGTGAGATACTGGGGGGTAGAAAAAAGCTAGACGTTTGGTATTTATTCCTCTGTTCCTATTCCCTGTGTCCCAAGAGCAGATGTAATCTACTGCTCGAGGGTTTTCAAAGTTGACTATCACACAGTCACCTGGGATTGTTTTTTGTTGATGACCTATCCATGCAACCCGTCGCGCTGTGGTAATTCTGGTAACAAGATTTTGCGGGTTTGGTCTGTTGGAATTCAACCAGTGTCGAACTTTGTTTAATAGGGACCAGGTTGGTTCGTCTGTCTCATGGGTTAGTTCAGGCACCCCCGTCAGAATGACTACAAATGGAGTTGCTTCAAGGGGGAGGTTTATAGGCTTAGTCCATCCCTTCTTTATCCATTCTCCCTGTATGTTATCCCGTTGTGACTGTTCATGATAAAAAGTATCTGTTGGGAGTGGTTTCGGGGGGTTATATCTTGAGGGTGGGTTTTTGTATGTGTCTGGAACTTTTTCAAGGGGCTTATGGAGGGTCTTAGTTTCCAGAGATGGAGTTGCAGAGCCCTTGGCTGTATTTTTAGCAGACTACTCAAAAGTTGGCTCTTCCCCACATAACCACCATACTCAAACATAAATCTACTACATAACCCTGTGTATCTAAGCATTTATTTGGAATATATATATATATATATATATATATTCACTGAAAAAACCATAGGTTTCACAACAGTTATAGTTAGGAATTAACATTTAAAAAACCTATTAAATTCACTGAAAAAACATAGGTTTCACACCAGTTATAGTTAGCTGGAAATTTTACTCGCATAAAACCATTGAAATTCCCACGTTATAGTTAGTTGGACTCACTATAACTTGCGCGTGCAATGCACTGCTGATTACGTCACATATTACATCACTCATGACATGGTCAGTGACATCACTCATGACATCACTCATGACACCATCCTTGTGACAGAGAGACAGACCTCCTTTCACTGTAATGTAACCCTTGAAACACATATTCAAAAATCGAAACTAAAAATCTCAAAAAAATGGAGATACCCATATCAGTTACAACAACCAAATCAGTAATTCTACCATCTATATACACATCCACTCATTAACAAACAGTTCTATGTAGTCACTCATACATATACTTACTCATCATATGTAGTGATACATCTATACATCCTGTTACACACCGACAGTCATCCAAAAGTTACTCTCACACATACTCACACATGCAAATAAACTATTGAACATCCATTTATTTGCATATAGACCTATACACACACTACCACCTTACTTCTATTGAAATTTACACATATATATTCTCTTAAACAATCACTTATAGAAGCACAAACTTATTTAAACAGGAACTTTTACAATCTCTCACTCTCACATATACTCACTTATATACATCAATATTCACATATACTAGATTAAAACATATAGTTACTGATAAAGACACTAGTGAGACAGTCATTCATTCACTAGCATACACATATACACACTCATCCACCCATACAGTCCTGCACATATGCTGTCTTCAAAACACATACAAACAGAGAGTCAGTCACTCATGCATCTATGTGCTAAGTAATACCCCCACCAAACCATATAGACAGTTATGTTATGTTATGTTATTTTTATTTGTACCGCGCACAGCTGCCCCAGCAAAGGGGCGTCCTGGCGCTTTGAGAAGGTAAACACAACACAGCATTAAAAGCGGGCAGAAAGGAGAAGAGACACAACAGATGTGCTAAACAAATAAAAAGGTCTTGATAGCCCGTCTAAACTGAAGGAGCTCATCGATGGCCCGGATTTGTGGAGGAAGGGAATTCTACCAGCTCGCTGCCAGGACTCGAAAGGAGCGGCCACCAATTCTGCTCAACTTAAAACGTGGGACCACTGCTAAGTTCTGGCCTAGCGATCTAAGAGTGCGAGAGGGGACATAGGGGATCAGCAGTTTCTCCAAGATTTGTGGGGAAGTACCCTTGAGGATTTTAAATGCAAGGCAGAGAACCTTGAATCTAATCCTCTGCTGCACAGGGAGCCAGTGGAGAGAGCGCAGGGCATTGGACACCGAGCACCGCCTAGGCAGACCTGTCACCAGTCGGGCCGCAGCGTTTTGAACCCGCTGGAGCCGCAGAAATTCTGACTGGTTAACCCCCGCCAGTAGGGAGCTGGCATAGTCCAGCCTGGACAGCACTGATGCTTGGACCACCAGCTGTCTTGTGGGTGCATCAAAGAATTTGAGGATGGGTCAAAGTCCTCTGATGATGCCATAGCAAGAAGCCGCCACCTTCTTGGTATGACAGATGAAACTCAGAGAAGGATCAAGCCACACCCCCAGGTTTTTTATCTCTGCCGCTGGGAGGGGAGTCACACCCAACTCCGAAGGCCACCATTTGTCACCCCACAAAGCCACCTGTTTACCAACCACCATAATCTCCGTCTTCTTGGTGTTTAACTGGAGACAGTTGGAATTCATCCAGTTAGCCACTTCCCGCAGACCATCACAGAACCTGGGAGCCTCCAGGTCTGAGTCCCCACTCAGTGTGACCGCCAGCTGCGTGTCATCTGCGTAAGAGACCATGGTCAGGCCCCACCGCTTGACGACCGCAGCCAACGGTCTCACATACAGATTGAAAAGGGTGGGACTCAGTGATGACCCCTGTGGGACTCCCTGGTCTAACGGGTAGGATGACGACTTACCGGGCGGGATCGCCACCTGGAATGACCTATCCGTAAGGAAGGATCGAAACCAGTGCAAGGCGGAGCCAGAAACGCCCACCTCCTCAAGACGCCGAATCAGAATCCCGTGCGAGACCGTGTCGAAGGCGGCACTGAGATCTAATAACAATAGTGCCGCCGTCCGACCGGAATCCAGCACGGAACGCAGATGCTCGACCATCGAGAGAAGGGCCGTCTCCGTGCTGTGACCCGCACGGAACCCGTTCTGGGTAGGGTCGAGAATGTTAAGCCTACCAAGATGGTCTGTAAGAGTGGCATTCACATGGGCCTCCGCTATTTTCATGGCCCAAGGGAGAAGGGAGATAGGGCGGTAGCTTTCAGGTTTAAGGGGGTCAAGGGTCGCCTTCTTCAGAATTGGCGTGACTACTGCCTGCTTCCATCTGACGGGAACCACTCCAGAAGAGAGGGACAGGTTGATCAAGAACAGCACCGGGGTACGGCAAACCGGCGCCAGGGTCTTGAGTTGGGCCGGTTTCAGTGGGTCTGCCGGAGATCCAGACTTGATTTTGGCGCTGAGAGACTCAAACACCTCCAGAGATAAGGGGGGTAAGATAGAAAGACATTCCCCCTCACCTAAGGTGCGACCAACCTGCTCTAGCATCAGGGAACCCGTTGGAAAAGTGCGATAGATGGCTTGCACTTTTTCATGGAAGAAAGAGGCCAAACCCTCACAATGTGAGTCCGAGCATATTTCCACTGCAGTTGCTCTCTTCGCCATCAGGTCCTTTAATACTTTGAAAATAAGTTTCGATGGATTGGCAGAATTCTGAAACTGTTGAGCATAAAAGGAAGCGCGAGTTTGACACACTGCCCTGTGGTAGATCTTGACCTTGGCCAGATAACATATCTTCAGATCTGGGTCGTACGACTTCCTCCATAATCTTTCGGCCTGTCTACAGGCCCTCTTAAGAGATGCCAAGGAAGTGTCATACCAAGGACTCGGCTCCTTCCGATGACACTTGGACCAACACATAGGAATCAGAGAATCGAGGGCACCAGATATCCACTCACAGAAGGAGTCGTATCCACAATCAACCTCGGTGAGCGGACCTAAAGGAACCTCCTCGAGCAGATGGTAAAAATCCTCCAGTCTTAATTTGTTCCAGTGTCGTTTAAGAACAAGTCTGTCCTGAGATAGAAAAGGAGAGTCAGACAAAGAGCATGCCGTTTTCACCAGCATGTAGTCTGTCCAGACCAACTGGGAGGAACCAAGAACTCTGAATCCTTCTAGATTTGTGAAGAATGGGTCAAGAGTATGACCACCTCTATGTGTGGGGAAAGTAATCATCTGCGAGAGCTGTAGAGCCTCAAGATCCGCCAGAAAGCTCCTAATAGAGGGTAAAGAAGGGCAGTCCAAATGGATATACTGATATTAATAAAAACATCTAATAACCCACATACATACACAAGTAGCTTCTCACCAACCCATGCAGCCACTTATAGACAACGTGAAACACTAATACATATATTTAAATATTTAAACATTACTCACTAATATTTATTTTTCAGAAAGACACACATTCACTGGATGGTGTCATCAGTGATGTCATGAGTGATGTCACTGACCATGTCATGAGTGATGTAATATGTGACGTCATCAGCAGTGCATTGCACGCGCAAGTTATAGTGAGTCCAACTAACTATAACGTGGGAATTTCAATGGTTTTATGCGAGTAAAATTTCCAGCTAACTATAACTGGTGTGAAACCTATGGTTTTTTCAGTGAATTTAATAGGTTTTTTAATAGCAAATCTCTATAGGTATGAAATGTAATTTTTTTTATAATGAATCCTATATTGTATATTTATGTAATACTATTTTTTATATGTATATTCTTCTTTTTGCCCTAGTGCGCTCCCGGGGCGCGTACCGGGAAGCGTCCCGTTAGCGCTATTGCCGCGACCGAAAACATCATCGTGACGTTTTGCGTAGCCGCGTCTGCGTGATACGCACGGCGTAAGCGCACCCGGAAGCACTCGAGCGCATACGATTGCGCAACGTAAGAATTCGACGCGCTTACGCGACGCGCCCCAGGCGCGCCCGGGGTCGCGTAGAGTAAGCGTGTCGGGTCATGTGACCTAGAAATAACACTTTTTATTGGTGCAGAACAGTTTTGGTTTCCAAATGATGAAAGCCCGGGTCATGTGACCTGAAAATAACACTTTTCATTGGTCCAGGACAGTTTTTTTTCTCCAAATAATGAAAGCCCCCACCTTTTTTCCTTATTCTGACTTTGTCCTTTGACTGAGGAAGACCTGTTTGGAGATCTGTGACTAATCTTTTGTACTTTAAAATGGCTACAGTAGCAGCAGTAGCTGGAGCATCTGCACCACCACCACCACCACCACCAAGAGGACCACCACAACATCACATTGGTGGTCAAGAAGAAGAAGAGGAGGAGGAGGAGGAGGAGGGGAGAAGGACATTCCTGCCAGAAGACAATACCCCATATAGGCCAAAGCAGCACATTGTAGGGGAGTTTTTTTCCATCCCAGAGGGCAAGAAGAAAGTGAATGCGCCAAAGGTGACTTGCCGAATCTGTGGCATTGAACTTTCAAGGGGGAACCCTAATAAGAAATATTCATTTGGCAATAACACCATGATTTGGCATATGCAGCGCAGGCATCCCAACAACTATGCTGCTGCAGAGGTGAGAGAACTGGCCAGTAACCCTCCCCAAACTTCACCCAGCACCTCCAAAAGAAAGCAACCCACTCCATCGGGACCAGAGACAAGGGAGATGATCCCAAGCATACAACCACGGTTTGGTGAATTCAGGATCACATGTATTTTTTGTGGTAAGACCATCACCTATGGTGAGCAGAGCATAAAGCTCATCATCCTTGCTGGTGACAACCACAATTGCCCCAAAAAACCATAATTTTTTCCTGATTTTTTTTTGCTCCAGTTGAGCCGTTTACAATTCCCTGTTTTTTGTTTCTCCCCATAAAAATATCAAAAAAAATATAAACTAGTTCATAAAAGCCAAAAAAAGTACAAAATGTTCAATAAAACATTAAAAAAATATAAAACAAAAAGAAGAAAAAAACAGTTCTTTTTAGAACTACCTCCAATTTATAAAAAAAGGCTTCTTTTTAAAAAAATCTGTCATTCTTTTTTCCCCAAGGTACGCTCCCCGGTACGCTCCCCGGTGCGCGAACCGGGCGCTCCCCCGCGTAAATCAAAAAAACAAAACCATTTTTTTTTGCCCCGCAGGGCCCTTTTATAGCCCCCACATCAAACCTAGGGGGTCAGGGGGGGTCTACTCTGCCCCCTTATGGTCATGTTCCCCTTTGTTTTTGCCACCTCTTGTGTCTCGATCCTACCGAGACACAAGATGGCGGCCGCTCCGGACTGTGAGCGTACCGGGGCGCGCTCACAGATATATATATTTTTTTTTAACATAAATTACTCAAAATCCACTGGAGCACATATCTTGAGACATAGCAAAGGCACATTGGGCTACCAGCCCCTACAATTTTGCCAAGTTTGGTAGAAATCCATTCAGCCGTTCGGGCTAAAAGTGAGTCCAACCGCCCTATGGAAATGAACATGGGGAAAACACGTTTTGGGACCCCCCTTTTTTCTCGGCCCCTGCTTGACGAATCCCCCCCAAACTTTCAAGGATGGACCGGAGCGCCACCAGGCAAATTTCAGGCAAATTTCAGGCAAATTTCAGGCAGATTCCTCAACCGGCGCCAATAGAATGTTGCGATTACCCTATTCAAAATAATCCTAACTATAACTACCTACTGGCGACCGCCAGTAGGTAATATATATCTATATATATATATATATATATATATATATATATATATATATATATATTCCTCTGCTCCAAAACACCAGCCGGTAGCACACGTGAGCGGGTGCACACAAAACGGGGGTGTGCCCGTTGTTAAATCCAAGCTCCTAAACATCCAAGGGTTTTTAGCCCATAAAGAAAGTAGCACTCTCAGGGGTTAGTTCCACCAGTGATTTATTTCGGGAACAATACAGCAACAACGCGTTTCGCCATGGGGCTTCTTCAAATTGTGCAAGGAGCCGCGGCGCCTGTCCGCCTATAAGAACGTCATACATTTAATCAAAAGCAAGGAAGGACTATTATACATATTTACAAAAGGCCGCCATCTTTACATGTAGTAACGACTATAGCAACAATACGGGTTTTTAATACCCTGATAATTGGCCCAACTATAAACACTATATATATATGTACATGGATAAATAAATCCAAAATTCATTAAACCCTGAATGGGCTAAAATAGTCCTAACTTCCAAATGCTACAATTACTCCCATTATGGGATGTTCTTAGGCAGAGTCTTTATATCAAAAACCATTTTATCTTGCCCTGTATGGGCCGAATCAAATCACAAATTAAAAAACATTGTCTTAAAAATTCAAAATATTCATCTGTACATATCTTTATGACATTGCTATAATATCAATGGATGTGTCAAAAGGCAAAATGTAAATTACAGGTACACTAAACAAATGTTATATGATCTCAGAATTATTATGTCCCTATGCATCAGCCTAAATGTACTGCTAGCTCTTCATGCATGTTAAGACCTTTGGGATTTTTGCTCTGCATGTCTATAATATACCTGGATTCCAGACGTCTGAGTTTTAATAGTCTGTCTCCCCCTCTGATGTTAGCAGGCACACTGTCAAGGCAAACATAGGACAACAGGTCCCTATTGCTACTGTGCTTCCTTTCAAAATGCCTTGCTACAGGGTAAGATTCATCTTTCTTGGCGATCGCACGCATATGCTCCAAAATGCGCAGCTTAACAGCATATAGTTTAGGCCGCACGGACAAGTGAGACAGTAAATAGCATAAGGCGTGGAGCATGTTAGAAATTTATTAATCCGTTTAGGATTCGCCAATCCAGGTATTTTGTAGGTGAGTGTCCGCTTGCTAAATTAGCAAGCCTTGCAGCGGCCACATGGGTAAAAACCCTTGAGAGCAGGTAGTTTAGGGATTTCTCCCGGTTGAAGGAAATGACTCGAGACCAGATGATCCCTCAGGGATCTCGTCTTCCTGAAGGTGACTAAGGGGTTGGTAGGTAGATCAGCTTTAATGATGTTATCAGACAAAAGAATATTCCAATTCTTCTTGAAGATTTTCTTAATATGCCCTGCATTTTGAGAGAAAGTAGTGATTAAACGAAACGTCCCATTCTTTGTTTTCGCAATCACTTTAGGTTTCAACAACTCTGATCTTTTCATTTTCTTAACTCTCTCATAGGCTCGTGTAAGTACAACATCATTATATATTTTAAATCTAGTCAGGCTAGCATCCGCCGCCTTCTCAAAGTCTTCATCCTTAGAGTTATTCCTTCTTAGCCTTAATAGTTCCCCATAAGGAATACTGTCAATTAATTGACGGGGATGACCACTAGCAGCACAGAGCGTAGAGTTCCCAGCAGTTTCTTTTCTGTACAATTTAGTCTGCATTTTCCCATCTTTGTCAATGTAAACTGTGAGATCTAAATAGTTTACAGAGGTGCTACTGATCTGACCAGAAAACCTTAGATTTACATTGTTGTTATTTAGAACATCAACATAAGCACCGGCTAGTTCTATGGAGGAATCTAGGATGATGAACAAATCGTCTATATAACGATGCCATCCTATGATTCGATTATTCCATTCTTGATTGACAATGCTCCAGGCCACCTGCTCCTCCCACCAACCTACGAAAAGGTTCGCAAAGCTGGGAGCGGAGCAGGCGCCCATCGCCACTCCAGACACCTGCCTATACATCTGTTTCCCAAATAAGAATATATTGTTGTTGAGGCCAAATGTCATGAACTCCAGTAACATCTTGTTGTGTTCGTAAAACCGTGCAGGTCGTTTTTCTAAAAAGCTGGCCATAGCTATCAAACCATCACCATGTGCAATACACGTGTACAAACTGGTGATGTCAAGGACCATCATGCAATAGGTGTTTTTCCACTTCACTTCATTAATACAATTCAGAAAATGCTTAGTGTCTCTTAAATAAGACTTCAAGGACGTGACTAAAGGAGAAAGAAAAGAGTCCACATAAATAGAAAGATTCTCTGTTACACTCCCATTGGAAGCTACAATGGGACGGCCCGGTGGATTGAACATATCTTTGTTAAGACCTTTGCATGAAGAGCTAGCAGTACATTTAGGCTGATGCATAGGGACATGATAATTCCGAGATCATATAACATTTGTTTAGTGTACCTGTAATTTACATATTGCCTTTTGACACATCCATTCTGTATGATATTATAGCAATGTCATAAAGATATGTACAGATGAATATTTTGAATTTTTAAGACAATGTTTTTAAATTTGTGATTTGATTCGGCCCATACAGGGCAAGATAAAATGGTTTTTGATATAAAGACTCTGCCTAAGAACATCCCATAATGGGAGTAATTGTAGCATTTGGAAGTTAGGACTATTTTAGCCCATTCAGGGTTTAATGAATTTTGGATTTATTTATCCATGTACATATATATATAGTGTTTATAGTTGGGCCAATTATCAGGGTATTAAAAACCTGTATTGTTGCTATAGTCGTTACTACATGTAAAGATGGCGGCCTTTTGTAAATATGTATAATAGTCCTTCCTTGCTTTTGATTAAATGTATGACGTTCTTATAGGCGGACAGGCGCCGCGGCTCCTTGCACAATTTGAAGAAGCCCCATGGCGAAACACGTCGTTGCTGTATTGTTCCCGAAATAAATCACTGGTGGAACTAACCCCTGAGAGTGCTACTTTCTTTATGGGCTAAAAACCCTTGGATGTTTAGGAGCTTGGATATATATATATATATATATATATATATATATATATATATATATATATATATATATATATATATATATATATTACCTACTGGCGATAGCCAGTAGGTATATATAGTTAGGATTTTTTTCCTATGGGATTTTTGAAAATTCTATGTCGAATAACTTTGGCGTTTGAGGACAGAATTGGCTGAAATTTTCAGGAAAATGGAACATTTTGTTTCTGAGCAGCCCCTGAAAAGTTGGGGGGGTTTCGTCAAGGGGGGGGCCGAGAAAAAAGGGGGGTCCCAAAAGGTGTTTTTCCCATGCAATTTTCCATAGGGCGGTTGGCCTCACTTTTAGCCTGAACGGCTGAATGGATTTACACCAAACTTGGCAAAATTGTAGGGACTGGTAGCCCGATGTGCCTTTGCTATGTCTCAAGATATAGGCTCCAGTGGTTTTTACGAAAATTAACTTTGAAAAATATATATTGGGCTACATTGGGCTATACATATGTTGGAGCCCAAATGTAGCCCAATGTAGCCCAATGTAGCCCAATGTAGCCCAAAGATGGCCACCAGAGACAAAAAAAAACAAATGTAGCCCAAATATCAGCCAGATGTAGCCCAACTATAGCCCAATGACAGAATGTCCCAGAGTGTTCTAAAGAACAACTAGAGTGCTAACAGTCCTACTTATTACAAAGGTATGGCACACCTGAAGCCATCTTGATTGGAATAAAGTGGTAACTCTTAAAACATTTAATTTAAAAAGGAACAAAATGAGGGGGTTCATTTTGCCATAGAAAGTATGATTAGCGAATATATGACGAAATCCCGCATACCATCAGTCCGCAAAAAAAATCCCGCATGTACTATTAGGCCGCAAATTAAAATAACGAAAACTTTTAGAACGAATATGCCTTTAGCATACACTAAACAACTAAACTACCCTAAACCCTAAAACACTACCCCCAGCATGACCCTACACTACACAAACAGTACAACACTACCCTAAACCCTAAAACACTACCCCCAGCATGACCCTACACTACGCAAACACTACAACACTACCCTAAACCCTAAAACACTACCCCCAGCATGACCCTACACTACGCAAACACTACAACACTACCCAAAACCCTAAAACACTACACCCCAGCATGACCCTACACTACGCAAACACTACAACACTACCCTAAACCCTAAAACACTACCCCCAGCATGACCCTACACTACACAAACACTACAACACAACCCTAAACCCTAAAACACTACCCCCAGCATGACCCTACACTACGCAAACACTACAACACAACCCTAAACCCTAAAACACTACCCCCAGCATGACCCTACACTACGCAAACACTACAACACTACCCTAAACCCTAAAACACTACCCCCAGCATGACCCTACACTACGCAAACACTACAACACTACCCAAAACCCTAAAACACTACACCCCAGCATGACCCTACACTACGCAAACACTACAACACTACCCTAAACCCTAAAACACTACCCCCAGCATGACCCTACACTACGCAAACACTACAACACTACCCAAAACCATAAAACACTACACCCCAGTATGACCCTACACTACGCAAACACTACAACACTACCCTAAACCCTAAAACACTACCCCCAGCATGACCCTACACTACGCAAACACTACAACACTACCCAAAACCCTAAAACACTACACCCCAGCATGACCCTACACTACGCAAACACTACAACACTACCCTAAACCCTAAAACACTACCCCCAGCATGACCCTACACTACACAAACACTACAACACAACCCTAAACCCTAAAACACTACCCCCAGCATGACCCTACACTACGCAAACACTACAACACAACCCTAAACCCTAAAACACTACCCCCAGCATGACCCTACACTACGCAAACACTACAACACTACCCTAAACCCTAAAACACTACCCCCAGCATGACCCTACACTACGCAAACACTACAACACTACCCAAAACCCTAAAACACTACACCCCAGCATGACCCTACACTACGCAAACACTACAACACTACCCTAAACCCTAAAACACTACCCCCAGCATGACCCTACACTACGCAAACACTACAACACTACCCAAAACCATAAAACACTACACCCCAGTATGACCCTACACTACGCAAACACTACAACACTACCCTAAACCCTAAAACACTACCCCCAGCATGACCCTACACTACGCAAACACTACAACACTACCCTAAACCCTAAAACACTACCCCCAGCATGACCCTACACTATGCAAACACTAAAACACTACCCAAAACCCTAAAACACTACCCCCAGCATGACTCTACATTACGCAAACACTACAACACTACCCTAAACCCTAAAACACTACCCCCAGCATGACCCTACACTACGCAAACACTACCCAAAACCCTAAAACACTACCCCCAGCATGACCCTACACTACGCAAACACTACAACACTACCCAAAACCCTAAAACACTACCCCCCAGCATGACCCTACACTACGCAAACACTACAACACTACCCAAAACCCTAAAACACTACCCCCAGCATGACCCTACACTACGCAAACACTACAACACTACCCAAAACCCTAAAACACTACCCCCAGCATGACCCTACACTACGCAAACACTACAACACTACCCAAAACCATAAAACACTACACCCCAGCATGACCCTACACTACGCAAACACTACAACACTACCCAAAACCCTAAAACACTACACCCCAGCATGACCCTACACTACGCAAACACTACAACACTACCCAAAACCCTAAAACACTACCCCCAGCATGACCCTACACTACGCAAACACTACAACACTACCCAAAACCCTAAAACACTACCCCCAGCATGACCCTACACTACGCAAACACTACAACACTACCCAAAACCCTAAAACACTACCCCCAGCATGACCCTACACTACGCAAACACTACAACACTACCCAAAACCATAAAACACTACACCCCAGCATGACCCTACACTACGCAAACACTACAACACTACCCAAAACCCTAAAACACTACCCCCAGCATGACCCCACACTACGCAAACACTACAACACTATCCTAAACCCTAAAACACTACGCCCAGCATGACCCTACACTACGCAAACACTACAATACTACCCTAAACCCTAAAACACTAGCCCCAGCATGACCCTACACTACGCAAACACTACAACACAACCCTAAACCCTAAAACACTACCCCCAGCATGACCCTACACTACGCAAACACTACAACACAACCCTAAACCCTAAAACACTACCCCCAGCATGACCCTACACTAAACAACCACCACAACTCTACACTACACTAACACAACACTACACTACACAACACTACACTACACTACACAATCACTAACCCACGAAAAAATTAACACAAACCCACTTACCTCTCTCGTCATCGTGGTTTTCACAACGCAAATGCATTTACCATACATGCCTTTAAAACGTAATTCTTTGTAAAGGCATGCGCGATAAATGCACATGCGTTTTGAAAAAATGTGGGATAATGGTATGCGAGGTCAATGACCTTGCGGGATAATGGTATGCGGACTGAAAGTCTGCGGGATAAAAAATGCGGGAAAATGGCTGCAAACCATGATTAGCAGCAGACTTCCCTGGTGAGCACTAGCTTTACTACAGTGATCTAATGAGCAACTAGAGTGCTAACATTCAGAATTTATGGCAAATGTGTGACACATCTGAATGCCTTCTTGATAGAACCAAAGTAAACCAGCATTGAAAATGCAATAGATCTCGCCCTCGTTTAAGTTAAAGCCATTCTGTTTGTAATGAGGTGGCTTTTTAGCTTTGCTTGTATTAGTGTTTTTAAAACTTTCATGTAAATAACATGCATATGTATGCATATATGTATATGTATGCATGCATTTATATTTATATAGATATGCAGATTATATATGTTTATATATGTATATTACCTACTAGCCAGTGGGTATATATAGTTAGGATTTTTTCTCTATGGGATTTCTGAAAATTCTATGTCTAATAACTTTGGCGTTTGTGGACGGAATTGGCTGAAATTTTCAGGAAAATGGCACATTTTGTTTCTGAGCAGCCCCTGAAAATTTGGGGGGGTTTCGTCAAGGGGGGGCCGAGAAAAAAGGGGGGTCCCAAAACGCGTTTTTCCCATTCATTTTTCCATAGGGCGGTTGGACTCACTTTTAGCTCGAACGGCTGAATAGATTTACATGAAACTTGGAAAAATTGTAGATATGGTTTGCCCGACGTGCCTTTGCTGTGTCTCAATATATGTGCTCCAGTGGATTTTGAGAAATTAACGTTTAAAAAAATATATATATCTGTGACAGCGCTCCGGTTACCGCCCCGGTTCGCGTACCTGACGCGTAACGGAACTTCGCGAAGCGAAGCTGATTGGCTCTCCGGTGTCTGTCAACATTCTAAACAGTCCGGAGCGGCCGCCATCTTGTCTCTCGGTACGATCGAGAGACAAGATGTGGTGAAAAACGAAGGGGGAAATGAAGGAAAGGGGGCAAGGTAGACCACTCCTGACCCCCTAGGATTGATGAGGGGGATATTAAAGTGCCCCGCGGGGCAAAAAAAAAAGAAATTTTTTTTTTGCGATTTTACGCCATAGAGGCGCGTCCCGGTACGCGAACCGGGCAGCTCACCGGGCAGCTCACCGGGCAGCTAACCGGGCAGCTAACCGGCAGCGTAGCTGTCAACATTGTAAACAGTCCGGAGCGGCCGCCATCTTGTCTCTCGGTAGGTTCGAGAGACAAGATGTGGTGAAAAAAGAAGGGGGAAATGAAGGAAAGGGGGCAAGGTAAACCCCTCCTGACCCCCTAGGATTGATGAGGGGGATATTAAAGTCCCCCGCGATTTTTCGCGGTAGAGGCGCTTCCCGGTATGCGAACCGGGCAGCTAACCGGCAGCGTAACGGGAGTCCGCCATCTTGTGTTTTTGGAGCGTCCGGTTCGCGTACCGGGTAGCGTCCCGGTAAGCGTAACAAGGGGAAAACCAAGAGAAACAGTAAAAAATAAACTTAAGGGAATAGATTTCCAGCAAACTTGGCAAAATTGTAGGGACTGTTTGTTTGATGTGCCTTTGCAAGGCCTCAAGATATGTGCACGTGTGGATTTTGTCTAATTAAGGTTAAAAAAAATATATATATCTGTAAGCGTGCTCCGGCACGCTTACGTTACGGGTTTTGTTTGCGCTGCAGAGCCGATACGTCACGGTTATGCGACGCGTCATGAGGCGTCTCACGTGGCAACGTGATACGTCACGTAATAAAGAAAATATTTTACAGCTATAGATATTAGCTTTTAAAAAACCAATGAAATTCACTGAAAAAACCATAGGTTATAGACCATATATAGTTAGGAATTTGCATTTACAAAACCTTGAAAATTCACTGAAAAAACCATAGGTTAGAGACCATATATAGTTAGCTGGACATTTTATTGACATAAAATCAATGAAATTCCATATATAGTTAGTTGCACTAACTATATATCGCGCACCCGCAATCCACTGCTGATGATGTCACATATTACATCATTCATGACATGGTCAGTGACATCACTGATGACATCTCAAATGACATCACTGATGACATCACTGATGACATCTCAAATGACATCACTGATGACATCATGACACACCAATACCAGTTACTACATACGCACTCACTGATTCCTACGTCTACACACACATTCACTCATTCACCCATACAATCACTCATACATACAGTCACTCATTATTACAACACTATCATATGCACTCATACACCTATGCAGACACTCACACACTGCCACTCATCCATGGAGTTACTCACACACCTAGTCAGTCCTGTAAAGAATCAATCACACTTCCATTTCCTCATCTATACAGTTAAACACAGAACACCATACTTCAGTGACATCACTGATGACATCACTGATGACATCTCAAATGACATCACTGATGACATCTCAAATGACATCACTGATGACATCATGACACACCAATACCAGTTACTACATACGCACTCACTGATTCCTACGTCTATACACACATTCACTCATTCACCCATACAATCACTCATACATACAGTCACTCATTATTACAACACTATCATATGCACTCATGCACCTAGTCAGTCCTGTGAAGAATCAATCACACTTCGATTTCCTCATCTATACAGTTAAACACAGAACAACATTCTTTTCACACATATACTAACACATACTTACTCTCTTATACAATCACTGATACATGTACACATTGATATGCACAGAGTCACACACCTCCCAGCCAGCCACACACACACTCAGTCTTCCATACATCCACTCATTCTTCAATATGTAAAACATATTTAAACTTTACAAAAACACACAGACACTAGATGATGTCATCAGTGATGTCATTTGAGATGTCATCAGTGATGTCATCAGTGATGTCATTTGAGATGTCATCAGTGATGTCATCAGTGATGTCACTGACCATGTCATGAATGATGTAATATGTGACATCATCAGCAGTGGATTGCGGGTGCGCGATATATAGTTAGTGCAACTAACTATATATGGAATTTCATTGGTTTTATGTCAATAAAATGTCCAGCTAACTATATATGGTCTCTAACCTATGGTTTTTTCAGTGAATTTTCAAGGTTTTGTAAATGCAAATTCCTAACTATATATGGTCTATAACCTATGGTTTTTTCAGTGAATATATATATATATATATATATATATATATATATATATACATATATATATATATATATATATATATATATATATATATATATATATATTACCTACTGGCGGTCGCCAGTAGGTATATATAGTTAGGATTTTTTCTCTATGGGTTTTTTGAAAATTCTATGTCTAATAACTTTGGCGTTTGGGGACGGAATTGGCTGAAATTTTCAGGAAAATGGCACATTTTGTTTCTGAGTAGCCCCTGAAAATTTTGGGAGGGTTCGTCAAGGGGGGGCCGAGAAAAAAGGGGGGTCCCAAAACGCGTTTTTCCCATGTTAATTTCCATAGGGCGGTTGGCCTCACTTTTAGCCCGAACGGCTGAATGGATTTGCACGAAACTTGGCAAAATTGTAGGGACTGGTAGCCCGATGTGCCTTTTGTAGGTCTCAATATATGTGCTCCAGTGGATTTTGAGAAATTAACGTTTAAAAAAAGATATATATCTGTAACAGCGGACTGGGCAGCGGCCCAGGACGCGTACTTTTCGCGCAACGGAGCTTTGTGAAGCGAAGCTGATTGGTTCTCCGGCGTCTGTCAACATTCCAAACAGTCCGTAGCGGCCGCCATCTTGTCTCTCGGTAGGATCGAGAGACAAGAGGAGGCCAAAGCGAAGGGGCAAATGACCATAAGGGGGCATAGTACATTGTCGCTGACCCCCTAGGTTTGATGTGGAGGTTTTAAAAGGGCCCCGCGGGGCAAAAAAAAATAAAAATAATAATAATCGAACAGCTGAATGGATTTGCACGAAACTTGGCAAAATATTAGGGACTGGTAGCCCGATGTGCCTTTGCTAGGTCTCAATATATGTGCTCCAGTGGATTTTGAGAAATTAACGTTCAAAAAAAGATATATATCTGTAACAGCGCTCCGCTTCGCGTACTTTTCGCGTTACGGAGGTTTGCGAAGCTGATTGGTTCTCCGGCGTCTGTCAACATTCCAAACAGTACGTAGCGGCCGCCATCTTGTCTCTCGGTAGGATCGAGAGACAAGAGGAGGTCAAAGCGAAGGGGCAAATGACCATAAGGGGGAATAGTAGATCCTCGGTGACCCCCTACGTTTGATGTGGAGGTTTTAAAAGGGCCCCGCGGGGCAAAAAAAAAAAAAATAATAATAATCGAACGGCTGAATGGATTTGCACGAAACTTGGCAAAATTGTAGGGACTGGTAGCCCGATGTGCCTTTGCTAGGTCTCAATATATGTGCTCTAGTGGATTTTGAGAAATTAACGTTCAAAAAAAGATATATATCTGTAACAGCGCTCCGCTTCGCGTACTTTTCGCGTTACGGAGGTTTGCGAAGCTGATTGGTTCTCCGGCGTCTGTCAACATTCCAAACAGTCCGTAGCGGCCGCCATCTTGTCTCTCGGTAGGATCGAGAGAAGAGGAGGCCAAAGCGAAGGGGCAAATGACCATAAGGGGGAATAGTAGATCCTCGGTGACCCCCTACGTTTGATGTGGAGGTTTTAAAAGGGCCCCGCGGGGCAAAAAAAATAAATAAATAATAATCGAACGGCTGAATGGATTTGCACGAAACTTGGCAAAATTGTAGGGACTGGTAGCCCGATGTGCCTTTGCTAGGTCTCAATATATGTGCTCTAGTGGATTTTGAGAAATTAACGTTCAATAAAAGATATATATCTGTAACAGCGCTCCGCTTCGCGTACTTTTCGCGTTACGGAGGTTTGCGAAGCTGATTGGTTTTTCGGCGTCTGTCAACATTCCAAACAGTCCGTAGCGGCCGCCATCTTGTCTCTCGGTAGGATCGAGAGACAAGAGGAGGCCAAAGCGAAGGGGCAAATGACCATAAGGGGGCATAGTAGATCCTCCCTGACCCCCTAGGTTTGATGTGGAGGCTTTGAAAGGGTCTCGCAGGGCAAAAAAAAAAATACCGTTTTTTTAGTTTTTTTGCGTGGAGTGCGCCCGGTTCGCGAACCGGGAAGCGGTCTGGGGAGCGTACTTTCTTGAAAATTAGTGAAAAAAGTTAGAGTAAAATAATAATTGTGAGTGATCAGATGTAGGGTAGCTCTGAGAAGAGCTTTTGGGTTTATGGTACATTTAGGTACTTATAAGTAGGTACCAATGCACAGTCTTAAATTCAGAGTGAAAACTCTGTTGCCCTCATCTGAGAAGTGAACTCCATCTGCTCTGTAGATATCTTGCATGTAGTAACGCAAGTTATTGTTGTACAGGGAGCCCATTCCATGGTCTCTCATGTAAGCTGAAACAGATTTGTTTACATGCTTCCTCGATTTCTCAATTTGTGGACAAAATTGGTTCGACCACCTCCATTTTTGTCTTTGGCATATATTTGAATATACCAAGGCAGTCTGAGGAAAAAGTGCCATCAATTGCTCAAAGGTGTCCTTTAAAAGCATTTCCAGACCTACCCCAGTCAAAGTGCCCAAATCATTACCTCCACAGTGCACAATTAACAGGTCAGGTTTTGGCAAATGCATAAAGGTTTTCACCAATGGTATCAATTGGTGACATTTTAATCCTCTGTGGCCAAACCACTTAATTTCCACATCTTGTAAATTGAGGTTAGGTAAATTCCTGTTTTCAGCGTACCTTTGAGCCCAATAGATGTAGCTATGTCCAACAATCCAGACAGAAAACATGGCGAGAGAAGGTTCTCCTGCAGTCAGATGAAGTGTGGAAATGAAATGGCAGTTGAAAAAATGAGAGTGTAAAATGAAAAAAACTGAGGAGTTTCTGTGTTAATGAAGCAGTAAGAGTGATTGGTGGATTTTGATTGCTGAAAACAGAAAGTTAGTGTGCATGGATGAGTTCGTTGAAAGATGTATTTTGAGTGGCGAAGAAAAAATCATTAAATGAAAGAATGCTCTGGATATGCAGGTGCACTGAGAGTTCAGAGTTCAATTGCAACATTGTTGTGTGAGAGGTCTTGCAAGAGGTGGTTGCTATGCAGAAAAAGCAGAGAGGGGGCAGAGGGGGGAAGGGTTTTGCTTTGAAAAAAAGTGAGGGAAGACTTTTGATTGGGTGACATGAGAGATATGTGTGAGGAATTACAGCATTTCTGTGCTTTTGATAGCTGCAGACTGTGGAGTGCATACCTTTTGCTCTGCTGAAGACAAATTGGTGTGTTTCTGAGACTGTTTTGAAACTCAAAGTATTTGCTAAGGTGAGAAAAAATTTCTTTAATTTAGATAGAAAATAGTGTGCTTTAAGGAGAAAATTATGAAGAAAGTTGTGTTTTTCAAATGTTGCTTTGTCTCAAGTGTTTCACAAATAGATTTTGTTTCTTTGAGAAATTGTAATTGGAGAAAATGTGAAGTATTAGTACTGACAGGGCTTTTATGTGCATAGGAGCTGTGGAGTGTTTTCAAATTATGACTTGTAAATCGTTTTTGAGAAAAAGCAATGGTTTTAATATTGATGAGAAGGACATAATGGTGTCTGCTTCTTTATAAGGTAATTGAGAGTCTCTGGTGTTATTTTTCCCATTTCAATGTAAGAAGTTTGTCTGTGGAGCAAATTGCTTGTAAATATGCTCCCACCTGTGCATGGCAAATTTAGATTTTGAATGTTTCCGTTACATAGGCATGTTAAAGGTGACTGAAACATGCTGCAAAGGCAATCAAAAAATGCTTTTATGTGTCTTAAGGACATTTTAAGTCATTTCCCCATGTGCAGTGTTTTCAAATTATGAGTTGAAAATCGTTTTTGAGGTAAAGGAATGTTTTCAAAATTTATGTGCGCCATATGACCCCAAATTTCTTTTTCAGGGGTGCAGCAGGGTGTTCTTGAGACACCCCTGCACCGTCGGAAAAATTCGTAATTTGCGATGAGGTAATTGCTAATCGCAAATTGCACCTTCATTCCTATGGGCCTCCTGCTGCATGGAAATGAATGGGTAATCTTGCTGAAATGCAAAGTCGAATCTGTATTTAAAAGGGTCTGCACCTCTGTACGGGTGTTCGCTATGTGAAGCATGAAAGTTTCACGGGCCGAACTCAAGGCCACCTCTCTCTGAGACAAAAGAGCTCTTATTCTTGCCATGCCGTTGAAATGTGCTCCCAAGGTTGGTATTTGTGGCCAGATTGAAAACTCCCTATGTTCATGTGTGGGAGGAAATAGAACATTTCTGCAGCAAATAACCCGTTCATTTACTGTTACGATAAAATGAATACTTTTAATTAACCCAGAACAATCTTCATTATTGAGCATCAAATAACTACCATTTTCCAAGAACTTGAACGTGGGGATGATAGCAGGAACTGGTGTGCCTTGCAACACGCAAGCCATATTTGGTCGGTGTTTGTTGCATGAACCGTGTAACTGTATGTGCCTACACATTAGTGAATGATCTGGCGTCTCAGTGCATTCCTCTCCATTCAGATAAAGTTCTTGATCATCTTTGAAAATCTGTATGTGTATGGAAGCGACCAGACCTCATGAAGAAAACCACTACCTAAAGGTTAATAACGACCTATTGGTATATATTTCATACAATTTGAAAACTTATATAAAGCAAAAGGCAGCGTTATTAAACCGTGGATAAGGCACGTTGGCAAAGCAGTCAACCTTTTGGAGTTATACTGGAAATGTTAAAGGAAGAATTACGGAGTAGGGCCTGTAAATCTTTAATGGACAACGAGTAAAATTACTCCAACCATCATATTCCTCTAACTCCGGGATAGTAGGGGTGTTTAATTTTTTAGAAGTAGCCAATCCAAAGCATTTGGTCTGGGAAATTGTTTCATTCACAAACAACATATGATTTGGGATGAGACATGCACGGTGGAAAGCCTCAGTGCCTTGTACCTGCCAGGTTCGTGAACCCCAAACTGATGTAGATCCTGGATATTTTTACTCTGTGTTACGTTAGCATGGGCTCATTACTGGTTTAAACTCCATTTTTCCTTTTTTGTAACTTCTGTACACGATACTTAGTTGTTGCTTTAGTTTTCAGCCTACCTGCGTCAAGATCTATGCCTGCTTCAAGCAGGCGCAGGGTTTTGATGTAGCTTTGTCCTATCTGATTGTAAATGCGGCACACCGTGGGTGGCAGAGCAGCGGTGCACGTTAACTGGTGCATCCCTGGGGATGTGCTAGTTAATATAAATCTGCCCCTTTACATTTAATTATGTGCAGGGGACACAGAGTAGGTGAGGTTTATCCAAGGTTAAGAAGAGATGAGTCCTGTTCAGTGAAAAATTGGAGATAGGCTTCAGTATATTATATACTTAAGTAGTGTGTTAAGTTTTTGATGACTGTTATTAATTTACTGTTGGGTAATAGTGGTTAATAAAAATGTTTATTATATTTTACCACAGATTCAACTGCAGATTATTTCAAGATTTTAGGATGCCTAGCAAAGGAAGAGTAAGAAAGGCTGCAAAACGTCAAAGACAGCAGGACCATGGAATAATGCAGCAGTCCTCTAACAAAAAGATTTGTCAAGTCACCAAGAAAGCACCGGGTAAGAGTCGAAAAACAGTCATAAGAAATATGTGTAGTAAAAAAAATATTACTACAGAAAATGTTTCAGTCCAGAAAAGGAGAAAGAATTCAAATGGTAAGGAAAGGCCAATGAGAAATGTTACTGCTAGAGTAAGAGATAACTCTATGCATGAAAGTAGAAGGAAACAAGAGTTTAGGGATATTCGTAAACGAATGTTCCGCAACAGGATAATTGGGAATTTGTTAAAAAATATTAAGAAAGGTCAGCAGAAAGTGGTTTTTTATAAGAGAAAAAAAATAGTTGAGAAAGTTATTGATCAGGCATTTGAAATTAAACGTAAGTTATTTATTTTGACAATCAATAGAATTAGGAAGCTAAACAAGGTAATTTATGATTTCAAAAGAAATAGTAGATGGAAGAGAATAGTTAATCGTAGTAATTTTTGTGAAGTTTTTTCTGGAGAATGGATGCATAGTTCAAGCTCTGAGGCATTTTTTAATGAGGAGAGTTATTTCCAGGATAATGATTTGGTGCATGCAGTTGACACCAGTGGTCGAGCTTATGAAGTGAAAGATGGTTGTCCAGTTGAACAAGAAAAACTTGTGAGAACAGAGATAGAAGAGGTGTTAGGTAATGAGGTTTTAGGGAGACGTCCTAAGGGTCCTGTGTACACCTGGAAGTGTAGTAGTATTTGCAGTGTACGACAGGATTCCATCAATTTGCTTTGTGATTTTATACGGTCATTTAGTAAGAACAGTTTGAAGCAGAAAATGAAGTTGTTGCAAGAATTAGATCCTTGCAGAGTGAGAGAAGTGATAGGTTTGCATGGTCATTCACTGGCTTGTCTTTCCAGGAGAGTATGCCAGAGTGTTTTTCATCATTTCAGGATGCTAGCAGTGCATCATAATAAAGTGAGGAAATTAGTTAGAATGTTGTATTATGCTAAGAGTCAAGCAATTATGCTTAAACAATTATGCGCTGCTCTTTTGCATGGTTCTGAAATAGATGTGAAGAATATATGTGAAGAAATTGAGTTTTGTTACTTTGGAAGTAAAGAGGAGAATGTTGAAATTGACCAAGAAGAAGAGAGTAATGTGGAAGATAGTGTACAGGTTTCCAGTACAGATAATTTCCAGAGGGAAATTGCGACGTTTGAGGTGAAATCAAGTGAGAGGCCAAATTTCACTTGTGTGTGTTGTCGACGCACTTATTATAAGAATCAGACTAAGTTAGTGGATTTATATGGAAAAAGTGAAAGGGAAAATAATAGTGAATGGAAGGATTTTACAACATACTTGATGGTAGAAAATTGTTTTGATTTGGGATTGGATCAACGTGTGTGTACTTATTGTTGTAACAAATTAAATCAAAACCAGATGCCTGCTAGAGCAGTTCATAATAATCTGGAATTGGTTGAGATTCCTTCTGAATTGAAGGATTTAAATACTTATGAATCTATTTTGATTCAAAGTATCCATCCCTTTCAGGCTATTGTAAGAATGGAGCCAAAGACAGGGAAATTGCCTCCATCAGATTTACAGAGAGGATTAAAGGGAAGAGTTGTTTATTTGCCTCTAGATTTGAAGAAAAACATTAACACAATTGGAGTAGAAAAAGTGGAAGAGGAACCTCTTGTTATCTTAGTTAATGGGGTTCCGACAAAGAATAAGAAAATATGGCAAGATTTAGTAGATGTTAGGAAAGTCAAAAGGGCAACATTGTATTTGAAAAAATATAATAAGTACTATAAAAATGTATATGTTGCAGAAGAGGAAGTAAGTGAGGAAGAGGATAACGATTTGTGTGCTGGTCAAATTGAGAAAGTAGAACCCTGTACTAGTGAAGAAATATATGAACATTATAGTGTTCATCCTTTGCATTCCAAGGAAGTCATGGGGAATGCTATTGAGTTGTTTCAAATGAAACAAGCGAAAGGGAGTCCCATTAGTGTTTGGGAGGAAAGTTTGGAAGCTCGGTGTTTCCCACAGCTTTTTCCAACAGGTCAGGGAGGAAGATATGATGAGCGACCTCATCAAATTCCTGCTTCTGAATACCGGACTTTGCGATTGTATGCAGGAGATCCTAGGTTTCGACAATGCATTCCTTATTTGTTTCATCTCCTGTTTGAAAGCGATCTGTCTGGACTGTCATATGCAGTGAACCACATCTTGAAAAGTGGTATACACATGCAAAACATCTCGGCAAGTGACTTTATGGATAAAGTCAATGTCCAAGACAGTATTTTGGATTCTCACCTGATTAATGTCATGGCGTGTCAGCGTGGTACTAATGAGTACTGGTACCGTCGTCATGGTGATTTAAAATGTATGCTAAGGAACTTAGGAACTCCCACATGGTTCCTCACTTTGAGCTGTGCTGAGTATGGCTGGGAAGACTTACTTGAATTTCTACGAGAGGCAAATGCTAACGTAGAAAACATCGAATTCAAGACACCCGGAGAACTGTGCTCTTTGGATCCAGTCAATGTATATAGGTACTTCAATCATAGATTTGAAGGTATGATGTCTTTCATCATGAATAAGAAGAATCCACCTCTTGGAGAGGTGTTGGATTTCTTCTGGAGGAAGGAGTACCAAGCAAGAGGTGCTCCTCATATACATATGTTGCTGTGGATCAAGGATGCACCTAAATTTGGAACGGATGCAGAAGACTCAGTGATGAGTTTCATAGAACAGTATTCTACGTGTGCTGTTCCAAACGCAAAGGAGAAAAAAAGCCTACGAGAAAAAGTTCTACGTTTCCAAAGCCATCGATGTGGAAAGTACTGTCGTCGTAAATTCCGGAACAAAGACAAGTTCTACACCAAATGTCGTTTCGGCTTTCCACGACCGGTGATTTCTAAAGGAAGAGTGTACAGTTTGATGTCTTCGCTGCGACATAATGTGATGAAGAAATCACCTAAAAACACATGCAATTTGAAGAGGAACGAAGAGTCTAAGTACATCAACGACTACAACCCGGTGATTTTGTCCATGTGGAATGCTAACATGGATATACAGTTTGTGGCTGATAACTGTATGGCTGTGGCTCGGTATGTGACATCTTACATCACCAAAAAAGAGAAGACCGAATTGAAGGATATGTGGGAGGACATTTCCCATGAAAAGAGCCTCAGCAAGAAGTTGTACAGTTTCAGTCTGAAGATGTTGTCGCATCGAGAAATCGGAGCTTACGAATGTTCTGACCGGTTGTCTTCAGCAAGCCTCTATGCCAAGTCCAAGAGTATCGTTTGGGTGAGTGTTGGTCTTGCTGCAACGCGTAATCGAGTTCTGAAACCTGTGCGGGAAATTGAGTATTTGGCGGAAAAGGAGCCAAACAGTACCGACATTTTGAAGAGCAACATGTTGGATACATATTATCCAAATCGAAGCAGTCATCTCGAGAATGTTTGTCTGTATGAGGTCCTGCAAAATTACATATTCAAGAGGAACATCAAAGAAGATACTGAGAAAGGAGTGTATGCTGTAATAGGAAGTGAGGGATGTCTGGTCAAGCAAAGAAAATGCCACTTGATAAACCATCGAAAATTGAGTGGCGAATCTCCTGAAAAAAAGGAGTTTTTCTATTTAGCAATTTTGCAACTTTTTAAGCCTTGGCGTGCAGAAGAGGAACTGCTTGGAGATTTCCTCTGTTACGAAGACTCTTTCAATGCTGCCAAGGAGACCATAGAATGTCCTGCTTTTCCTAAATATGTAGAAATGTTGAATGTGGAAATTGAGCAGGAAGCAACGATTGCAGCCGAGATTGCCAGAGACAGTTCTCAGGACAGTCAGAGTTCTGCTTCATTGAGTCAGGATCCACTAGGAGGACCTCTTATCGAAAATGAAGCTGCCACTGCTATGAATGAAGTGGAAAGAGCCATGGCACATGCTCAGGAGGATGCGGTTAACTTAAAAGAGTTGGAAAGACAACTCAACGTTGAGCAGAGGAAAATATATGACGAACTTACCATACAAATTGATCATGGATTACGTCATGACAAGAAAGAGTGCTCATGTACGTCGTTGAAGCCTGTCCGACTGTACGTGAGTGGAGAAGCGGGAACTGGAAAAAGTTTCCTTATTAAAGCAATTTCGTGTTATTTGCAGGAAAGGACAGAGTCATCGCTGTCTTGTGTTGTCACTGCTCCAACTGGACTGGCAGCACATAACATTAAAGGGATTACTTTACATCGTTTACTGATGCTGCCAGTGGAGCATGACAACAAATTAGAATATCACAAGCTATCTGGAGATGCTTGTTTTGAAGTTTCAAGAGTCTTGAGGAAAATGAAACTTCTTATCATTGATGAAGTAAGCATGGTTTCCAATGTCATGCTTGCCTTTGTGCATTTGAGAATGCAAGAAGTTCTCAAAACAGAGTATGATGTGTTATTTGGTGGCAAACACATCATTGTTTTCGGAGATCTTCTGCAGCTGACACCAGTGAAAGGGCAACCTGTGTTCAAAATGCTCACGCATGAAGATACCACTTTCTCTATTCATGAGGAAATAGGTTTACCATATATCTCTGACAAACTAAAATTAGCCCCCCTCCTTTTCTGGGTCAAAACATGGCTGAACCCCGAGCTGACGCTAAACCATGCCATCCTTAAGGACGTCATTGCAAGGGATAACGCCATGAGAATTCCCTGGCTAAAATATATTAAATCTACATTACTAATGCTGGGGAGACCGGAACTTTTTAATGACCCATCCAGTATCAGGAGGGAGGATGTCAGATTGATTAAGCAGACGTTTCTGGAGAGGGTTTGTATGGATAGAGAAGAATTGGAATTGAGGAAACCCATGGTGAGGGCACATATTGTTCTAACGACTTCGCCCACCATGGAACCCTATTTAAAAATTGTGACTAATCCTCTCCATAGACTCCTCTTAACTAAATTCAGGATGAACTTAATCCATTACTCTCTAGGAAATTTTCCGGTGTGGTCAAAACCTGATGACGGTCCGCCATGCGGATGTGATCAATTTTCAGTTCAAGACACCCTTCATTTTATATTTTTTTGTGACTTTTATAGTAGCGAAAGGAAAAAATATCTATTCCCTGTTTTGAAAGCGGCGGGCTTTTCTCAAATAAGGCCAGCCTTAACCTTTCTCCAAATGTTAGCAGATACCTACACCATGTTTAGCGTTGCTTGCTATTTAACTGCTGCATTTAGATCTAGGAAAAAAAGATTACCCCGGATAGACCTGTCTTAAACTCAAATTTGTTCTTAAAGAAAAATTCTTAATATTTGTAAATAGATTTGTACTTTTGAGAAACAACCTGATGAAATGTAATCACTAAGCAGAAAACTTTTTGTAATGAGATCGAGTGATGTTTTAAAGAAATTGTATTTGTGTTTGCTTTATGTCTTTTATGATTTTAACAAAAATCGAATAAAGAGTATTTTGACTGACTGATACCAGGAAGTGCTTAGGGAGCATTGGCAACGTCAATATATGGTTAAACTTCAATTATGCTGAACTGCATGAAAATATGCGTCAGGCAAAGGGTGAAGTTTACAAGACTATTCTACAAGATGTTAGAATTGGAAAAGTGACCGAGCATGGGAAAGAAGCTTTACATGCACGATTACTGACAAATTTATATCCAGACGAAGATGTTGTGCCTGAGAATATTTTTCAGAAACTTACTGAGAAAAAATCTGGAATATGTTTGATGCCAACTCTTGCAGAATGTGCCAAATTCAACAACAAAATGTTGCATTTAGAAAAGCAAGAGATTGTGAAACTGGAAGCTATTGACAGAGTAGAGCATATGGGATCAACAATTATTTTGTCTGAGAATCTGAAAACAAAATTGGATTTATTAGAGAAGAGTATATCTAAAACTGCGGGTTTTGAAAAGACTCTGAATGTGTGCTTGAACTGCCGTATCATTTTAAGAAGGAATTTACATGTTGAAAGAGGTCTGGTAAATGGATCAATGGGTAATGTTGTTGATTTTGTGAAATACAGAAATAGAGATGGAATTGAATTTTTAAAAATTAAATTTGATGGCATTGAGGAAGTACAGCTAATTGCTCGTTGTTCTGCTAGATTTTTGCTTGTAAAAGACTTATATGTTCGTCGTAAGCAGTTTCCTGTTTGCTTGGCATATGCGGTGACAATCCATAAATCGCAAGGTTTAAGTGTAGACTGTGCATTGGTGAATATTGGCAGTTCTGTGTTCAAGGAGGGTATGGCATATGTGGCATTGTCACGAGTTAGGACTTTATCGGGATTGTACTTGATTGAGTGTGATGTCACAAACATTTGTGCGGATCTAGATTGTGTTAAGGAATACAATAGGTTGAGAAGAGAGTATGCGCCACATTTGCCTCAGTATCCTTTGTTTGAGAAACGTGTGGTAGGCCGGAAACGAAGAAATGTGACCAATACTGGGGAGGTTGTAGCAAAAAGACGAAAAGTCGATGAACCTGAAATTATAAGCAGAAACAAAAAGGATTCTGTTGAAGATGTTGTTGGTTTTCAATTTGAAAACAGTTCTGGTGTCAACTGCTATGCTAATGTAGTGGTTAATGTTTTGTTTTCTCTAGAAAATGTAAAAGAAGAGATTGTGGTCAATTCTGATCAAAGATTTTGCAGTTTGTTAAATTCTGTGTTAGAGAAATGTAGCACTGATAGAACAAACATAGAAAGTGTGTCTGAAATTCGAAATCTGTTAGACACATGTTCAGGCCAAACACAATTCTCTCAAAATAGTCAGCAAGATTGTCAGGAGTTTTTAATGTACATGCTTGATGTATTGCATGATGAAGGTGTAGATGTAGATCACCTGTTTGGGCTTTCTTATCAATGGCAGCATGACTGCGAGAACTGTAGGGTATCAAGTACTACTAGTGTAGACTCAGAAAGATTTATATATTTAACTTTGCCAGACAGTAAATCAGTCTCTTTTAATAAGCTAGTAAAAGCAGCTGATCACAACATGGAGTGTAGCCAATGTGAATCTGAAATGATGTCCACATTATTTATACGAACATATGGCCAGTATGTCATTTTAATGTTCCAACGATGTAGGCCTGATGGAACAAAATTGACAACTTTAATTAAACATTTTGTGGCTTCACAGTTGTCAATATCAGGAAGGACTTTTGTAACTGTAGCAATTATATATCATGATGGTCCTTCAATAACATCAGGACATTATACAGCTTATTTAAAGTGTAGAAATGGCTGGTCATTCTGCAATGATTCTGTTTTAATTTTCAAAAAAAAATTGCCGTATGACCTTAAAAACTCTTACCTGGTGTTTTTAAAACCAAAATTTTAGGGAAAGAATCTCGGGATGTGCTCTGAGGAATTTCAAGAAGTTCTCATGGCTCCTACACGATTTGGCCTTGAGGATAAGTGTAGTACAGAGACATAACTTCTTACCATAACACTGGACTTTATGGAGAAATACGTGCACTTTGAATGAGTTCAGAAAAACTGTTTCTTTTTATAAGCTAATTGAAGCAGCCAATCAAAACATGGAGTAGAGGGAATGTAAGTCTGCAATGCTGTCTACTGTTTTACATTGCTTTGTGATTAAAAGTGATGTAGAGAATTAAATAATTGTACTAGTCATAAAGGTAGTGTAAGTCTGCTTCATAGTAAGCAGTATCAGTGTGATAGGAAATGTAGAACATGATTGAGCAAGAAGGGGAAGATATTACTAGTCCAGGATTGTGTAAATGATCTTCAACATTTTAATTCTGAAAGTTGCGGAAATGCGAAAAGACGGGATTGGCTAACAAGAAATCCAAGAGTTATACATGGCTCTGACAAGATTTGGCCTTGTGGAAAATTGTGGTAGAGAGCAAGAAGTCATTTATTGTATGTAACATGTTTTTGAAAACGATGGAGGTTTCTTTCAGAAAGTGGCGGGTTGAAAGTAATAACAGCACAACAGAGTGTAAGCTGTTCATAGGACATCCTTGGCCGTCATGGAAAGTAAGTTAACTTTAAGGAGTTCTGAATTCTGATTTGTAATGTTGTTTGGGTTTTTTAAACACAATCATTTTGATTGTGTTTTTTTTTCCCCGCTGTTATATGATGAATACCTTCAAGTCACTGTTTTAGTGAAATTTGATACATTCTGAGAACAGCAAAAATAAACCATTTAACATGTATAATTATATCTGTTCTGTTTGCATTTATGATGTACATGTAGAACTGTGTAGGAGGCATGGAGAAGGTGAGGCTTCTGTAAGTGTCAAAGTTGTTGCATACAGTGCTCATATTCTACGTAGTCTTTTATATTTAATTACTTTCACTGTTTCTGACTGATCTAAAAATTTTTTTTTAAAAAGAACAGTAAGTATAAGGGAAGGAAACAGACAGTTATGTTAAAAGAAACACAGCTATAGGGAATAAACTAGGGATACTGTTACCCGCAATCCTCTGCTGATGATGTCACTGAGCATGTCATGAATGATGTAATATGTGACATCATCAGCAGTGGATTACGGGTAATAGTATCTCTAGTTTACTCCCCTATAGCTGTCTTTCTTTTAACATAACTGTCTGTTTCCTTCCCTTATACTTACTGTTCTTTTTAAAAAAAAAAAAATTTTGGTTCGCTTCCGGTTCGCGTACCGGGGAGCGAACTGGGAAGCGAACTAAGAGAAATAGAGGTTGGCACAGTTGCAAATATTGTACCAATTTTTTAATAACGGGGAGGTAGTTCTGAAAAGAACTTTTTTTTTTATTGTTTTTGTTGTTTTATATTTTTTTTATTATTTTTCTGAACATTTTTTTACTTTTTTTGAATTTTTCTGAACAGTTTTATATTTTTTTTGTTTTTTTTTCGGAGGGGGCAACGAAAACGATTCATTGTAAAGGGCTCAACAGGAGCAAGAAAACAAAAAAAAAGAATTTATTGTTTGGGGAGTTTCGGACAAACATGAGCATGATTGTCAATAGCTCTGTTGATCAGAGTGATGCTACTTTCTCCGTAGCAAATGAATCCACTGCAATGTACGCAGACTTGTTTTACTTCACGAAATCTCGTTTGTATATTTGGCACCATCTCCCTGCCCTCTGGTCCCGTTACTTCCGGTACAACAGATCTTCTGGCCATAATAGGGAGATTATCTAGGTCGTCCTGTTCCTCTTCTTCCTCTTCTTGCTGAATTATAACTTTAGCAGGTGGTCCACTCTTCCTTGGATGTGGTGGAGGTGGTGGGGAAGCACCAGCTGAAGCTAGTAAAGAAGCCATTGCTCACTGGTAACAAAGGGTCTTTCTCTCACAATGATGAAAGTCAGAGTGAGGAAAGAAGGAGGGATTTTCACCATTTGGGAAAAAAAATAGTTCTCAACCAATGAAAAGTGTTCATTTTAGATCATATGACCTAGTCTTACATCATTAGGAAACCGAAAGTGAAATGAACCAATGAAAAGTGTTATTACCAAGTCACATGACCTGCTGTGTTTTCGTTACGCGCTTTGCAGGGCCTCCCGGTTTGCTTCCAGAAACCTGTGCTTTGCGACTCGGTAAGCGTAAGAGTTCGCTAACGTAGCACGTCATATGACGTATCACGCGACAACGCGAAACGTCATGCGGACGGGAGGCGTCACGATGTTGTTTTCTAACGCGGCAGTTGCGGTAAAGAAACGTTTACCGGCTCGCGGTCTATTTCGCGGCATCAAGGTCAGCTAACGGGAAGCTTCCCGATTCGCGAAGCGGGAGCGAAGAAAAAAAAATATTTTAAAAAAAAGTTATTAATAAACATATAAAATATATTTTTGGATTTAAAGAAGAATACATTTTACAGCTACAGATATTAGCTGTTAAAAAACCAATGAAATTCACTGAAAAAACCATAGGTTATAGACCATATATAGTTAGGAATTAGCATTTACAAAACCTTGAAAATTCACTGAAAAAACCATAGGTTATAGACCATATATAGTTAGGAATTAGCATTTAAAAAACCTTATTTTACTCACACAAAACCATTGAAATTCCATATATAGTTAGTTGCACTAACTATATATCGCGCACCCGCAATCCACTGCTGATCATGTCACATATTACATCATTCATGACATGGTCAGTGACATCACTGATGACATCACTGATGACATCTCAAATGACATCACTGATGACATCACTGATGACATCTCATTTGACATCATTCTTGTGCTAATACGATAAACCTCTTCAGACTCTAATATAACCTTAGATACACTCAGTGTATACAGACACTCACACACTGCCACTCATCCATGGAGTTACTCACACACCCAGTCAGTCATGCAAAGAAACAATCTCACCTCCATTTCTTCAACTATACAGTTAAACACACCTTACTTATTGAAACATATACTAACACATATTTACTCTCTTATACAATCCCTGATACAAGTTCACAATGATCGATACAACCACTCACTCATTCAGTGGCTCTCATGCACAGTTATTTATATATGCCAACTCTCACATGTACTGTGTTTTACATATGTATTTAGTATGACATGTAGCATTGAGATATCCATTCACTCATCAATACACTCATGCACACAGTCAACTGCCCATGTAGCTGTTTCCACATGCACTCTTGAACTCATACACCTAGTGAATAAACTGCTCACACATCTATGCACAGAGTCACACACCTTCCAGCCACCCCCACACAAACTCAATCTCCCATAGAAATACTTGGGCAACCAATTAATAACACATATAGCCTCGCGTATAGCTAATGATCAACACATGCAGCAGTTTACATCACAACAGACATAATGATGCACAAATTAAGACAGTTTAGTCACTAACCCATGCATTCAGTGAGACACATTTAATCACTCACTCATACAGTCAGTCACGCACCTACTAAATCCTTCATCCAGACACTTATACATCCACTCATTCTTCAATATGTAAGACATATTTTAACTTTACAGAAACATACAGTCACTGGATGTTGTCATCAGTGATGTCATCAGTGATGTCACTGACCATGTCATGAATGATGTAATATGTGACATGATCAGCAGTGGATTGCGGGTGCGCGATATATAGTTAGTGCAACTAACTATATATGGAATTTCAATGGTTTTGTGTGAGTAAAATAAGGTTTTTTAAATGCTAATTCCTAACTATATATGGTCTATAACCTATGGTTTTTTCAGTGAATATATATATAAATATATCCAGACAATCAGGAAAGCACAGTTGAGAAAGGCCAAGGGAAGCATAGTAAAAGTCCATTTATTGTGCACTCGAACACTTGCCAGCAACCCAAACACAAGGCAACAGGCTTCTCCATGTGAACTGCTCTGCCAGACGCGTTTCAGGAAATACACTCCTTTCATCAGAGGCATAGACGGTAGTGCAAGCATCGCGTTAAATTTATCAATTTAAAACACCGACCCATATGGGCGTGGCATTCCCAATGCCTCATGGTGTTTTTAGTTTGTATTGCCAAGTGGATGCGATGTTCACTCTCCGATATTAGAATGCAAATGTTAATCCCCAGTGGGTAGATGCTCTGTGTTCCGTGCTAGGGCTGCCCTGCTTTACAGTTGTCGAGTGCGAACTTGTTGCAGGCTCCAGCCCTGAATTGCAGCCTGCAATGCTTCCTTCTGACAGTATCAGGCTCGAGATTCAAGCTTGAACAGACCCGCTTGAGCACGGTGAGCCTTTCTCGTTGGGCGTGCAAAGCCCCAAAAATCCAGACAATCAGGAAAGCACAGTTGAGAAAGGCCACGGGAAGCATAGTAAAAGTCCATTTATTGTGCACTCGAACACTTGCCAGCAACCCAAACACAAGGCAACAGGCTTCTCCATGTGAACTGCTCTGCCAGACGCGTTTCAGGAAATACACTCCTTTCATCAGAGGCATAGACGGTAGTGCAAGCATCGCGTTAAATTTATCAATTTAAAACACCGACCCATATGGGCGTGGCATTCCCAATGCCTCATGGTGTTTGTAGTTTGCATTGCCAAGTGGATGCGATGTTCACTCTCCGATATTAGAATGCAAATGTTAATCCCCAGTGGGTAGATGCTCTGTGTTCCGTGCTAGGGCTGCCCTGCTTTACAGTTGTCGAGTGCGAACTTGTTGCAGGCTCCAGCCCTGAATTGCAGCCTGCAATGCTTCCTTCTGACAGTATCAGGCTCGAGATTCAAGCTTGAACAGACCCGCTTGAGCACGGTGAGCCTTTCTCGTTGGGCGTGCAAAGCCCCAAAAATCCAGACAATCAGGAAAGCACAGTTGAGAAAGGCCACGGGAAGCATAGTAAAAGTCCATTTATTGTGCACTCAAACACTTGCCAGCAACCCAAACACAAGGCAACAGGCTTCTCCATGTGAACTGCTCTGCCAGACGCGTTTCAGGAAATACACTCCTTTCATCAGTGGCATAGACGGTAGTGCAAGCATCACGTTACATTTATCAATTTAAAACACCTGCCCATATGGGTGTGGCATTCCCAATGCCTCATGGTGTTTGTAGTTTGTATTGCCAAGTGGATGCGATGTTCACTCTCCGATATTAGAATGCAAATGTTAAGCCCCAGTGGGTAGATGCTCTGTGTTCCGTGCTAAGCTGCCCTGCTTTACAGTTGTCGAGTGTGAACTTGTTGCAGGCTCCAGCCCTGAATTGCAGCCTGCAATGCTTCCTTCTGACAGTATCAGGCTTGAGATTCAAGCTTGAACAGACCCGCTTGAGCACAGTGAGCCTTTCTCGTTGGGCGTGCAAAGCCCCAAAAATCCAGACAATCCGGAAAGCACAGTTGAGAAAGGCCACAGGAAGCATAGTAAAAGTTTATTTATTGTGCACTCGAACACTTGCCACCAACCCAAACACAAGGCAACAGGCTTCTCCATGTGAACTGCTCTGCCAGACGCGTTTCAGGAAATACACTCCTTTCATCAGTGGTATAAACGGTAGTGCAAGCATCACGTTAAATTTATCAATTTAAAACACCTGCCCATAATATATATATATTTCTTAGAATCCTCTCGCCTTCTAATACCCTCCTGGCGGAAGTCATGGCACAACAGCAGGTAGGAGACTTTTATAAAAGTTTTATTTTAAACACACCATGTGCAAAATTACGTGCAATATTTGGACGGCCTACGCGTTTCGGCTACTACTAGCCTTCCACTGGACCGTGGAGTCCCTGTTGTCTAGACCATTTTTAAAGTGCATTGGGCAAAAACCATTTTCTATTTCTACTACTCCTCTAGTCTGTCAACCTTATTCACAAATTATGGCCAAAAGGTGGTCGCCATTTTCTTGAGAGAAATAACTTAAACGTCACAGTAAAGTACATGTAAAGGTCAAATAAATTGAATTAAAGTAATTTCATTTCATTGCGCGCAGCATGCAATTGTCTCTGAATAGTCTGTTTAAATCACAGTGAAGTATTCGTGATTTATAAGGTCAAATTAATTATCGAGTCTTGTTTCTCCATTTTTCTTTCAAAATTAAGTTGTCTACTTATGGTTCTCATTTTGTAACGACTATATACATTATATACAGCTTTGTCTTGCAACAGATGTCCTTTATACATTTCTTTGATTCGTTTTCATTCTCATTGTGCCATTTCTTCGTATGTGTGAAGTACTTGGTCCCTGTTTCAAAAAGTATAATTCAATGAACTTCTGTTTAGGAGCAACTCAATTTTTCATTCAAAATATATAAATTCATAGTCGTTGTTTCCCATAACATGATAATATTTCCAATTCTCCTCATCAGATAATTCCACTGCTGCCCATGTATTTTCACTCAAGTCTGGAGGGCCAGCTATGCCACTATTTTTCATGATATTTACACCTATATACATAAAGCCAATCGATATTGGAGTTTCAGAGGCACGCCTGGATTCATCACTTTCATAGTCTATTTACAGATGTACAAATAGTTCAGCATCTTGATTATGTCCGTACGGATACTCTGTCCCCATCCCCAGGATCATTCTGGACTCTAGTTTTCGCAATTGCAATGTGCGATCTCCCCCTCTCTGTGATGGTTTGCTGATCTTTATCCCTGAGTATTTCAGTAGGGTGCAATTGCTTCGATGGAATTCATCGAAATGTTTAGCCATGGGGTAATTGGGGTCCTTGTTCTTAATCGCGCGTAAGTGTTGGAGTATCCTCAACTTTATTTTGTTAATGGTGCTCCATATGCAGGACCTCTCACAGGGGCACAGTAGTCGATAGAGTACATATTTTGACTCGCACGTGATGTGGTCCACAATTTATTCGGATCTCCCATTCTGCAATTTGTATTCTGTAATGTTCAGACCATGTTCACAGGCCTTGCATTTGGAGCACTTCCAAAATCCAGGTGTGGTTAGCCATGAGATCTTCATTGGTTGCCTGATTTGTAGATGACTCTGAGTGAGGATGTCCCGTAAAGAGGACGTCTTCCTATAAGTGATACTTGGAGACGATGTTAGGTTCTCTTTCAAAGTTTCATCTAATAGTAAGATCTTCCAGTTCTTCTTTAGTGCCCTTCTTAGATCATCACTTTGATTGTTGAAATCCATAATTAAGCGGGTTACGCCCTTTGTCTCTCCCGTTTCATCTTTCATCTCTTCTGCTTTTCCAATTGCTGGGACCAGGAGATCTGTTCTCTCTTTCAGATTAATTCTGGATATCGCTGTTTCGATCACTTCTGTCGGGTAGCCCCTTTCCCGGAATCGATCGCTCATTTTCTCAATTTCCTGTTCAAGGTCCTCAATTTCAGAGCAGTTTCTTTTTGCTCTTAACATCTGGCCATAAGGTATGCTCCACTTTAACTTCGCTGGATGCCCTCTGTTAGCATGAAGGATGCTATTACATGATGTCGGTTTTCTATGTATCTTAGTACATAGTCGGTTGTTCTTAATAAAAATTTCTACATCCAAAAAGACGAGGCTAGTTTCACTTATGGCTGATGTGAAGTGGAGGTTATAATTGTTATTCTCCAGTGAATCAATGAAGGTTTGAAGCTCTTCTTTACTCCCGTCCCATATGACAAACAGGTCGTCAATGAAACGACGCCAGGTTTTAATTTTTGAATGTTTTTTCTTTTCTTGTTCCACGACCTCATTCTCCCAGATGGCCATCAGAAGGTTCGCATACGTTGGGGCAAAAGATGTGCCCATTGCGGTCCTCTGCTTCTGCAGGTACAGGTTGCCCAGTAAAAAAAAAAACATTGTTTGTCAGGCAGTAAGTTAGCATGTCAATCAACATTGAAGAGTGTTCTAGTTGATTTATTGATCGTGTCTCCAAGATCTTTTTAATGGCTCTTATTCCGTCCTTGTGCCGTATCGAGGTGTAAAGGGACGATATGTCTATCGTTGTCATCAAATATCCTGTTTTCCATTCAATGCCTGACATCTTATTTAGAAAATCCATAGTATCCCTTAGATACGAAGGTAGTGAAGTTACTGGGGCCTAGATGTATCATCGTTCCTATTTGCGATTTCTTAATATGGATTTTTACCGAATCGCTATTTAGAAATCGCAAAATGGGATGTATGTTTAAAATCGCAATTTTTTTGCGATTCCTTATTATTCTCTATTTGCGAATTCGCAAGTTGCGAATTCGAAAATAAGGAATAATTTCCCATTCATTCCTATGGGCCAAGAGGCCCATAGGAATGATTGCGAAATAATTCTCAAATTGCGAATTCGCAATTTGCTAATCGCAATTTGAGAATTATTTCAAGGGTGCAGGGGTGTCTCATGGACACCCTGCTGCACCCCTGAAACTTACATGTGTGTGCATATGGCGCACATACATGCCCTGGCATGTATGTGTGTCACATGCCACCTTCAAAATTGCTAAATTGTGAATTTTGAAAGGAATTCGCAAATTAACACCAACCTCAAATTGGTGGTAATTTGCGATTTCTTAACCAGAATTCGCAATTTGAAAAAGCTTCATACATGGCATTTAAGGAATCGCAAAATTGCGATTCCTTAAATGCTTAAGCAAAATAAGGAATCGCAATTTTCTTGCGATTCCTTATTTTGCTAATTTCTCATACATCCCAAAAGATGCAAAATGTCCGTTTGCGATTCGTTAAGGCCGAAATTCTGCGAATTACGGCCTTAACGAATAGCAAAAGGCTTGATACATATAGGCCATAGTTCATTAAGAATATTTTGATAAATCTTGAGGTTGTTTCTAGCAATGAACCTATGGAGCTCACTATCGGTCTGCCAGGCGGTCTTTCAAGTGCCTTATGCACTTTTGGTAAAAAGTAGATAGTGGCTGTGATAGGGTTATCTGTTTTTAAATATGAGTACTCATCAAAATCAATCAAGCCTTTGTCTTTCCAACCCAATAGTAGAGCATGCTATTCCTCTGTCCACTCTTCCAACGGGTTATTCTTTAGTTGTTCATAGTGATCTTGATTGTTTAATTGCCGTTTAGCCTCAATGATGTAGTCCATGACACTCTGCACCACAATATTCCCCTTCTTATCTGAGGATTTTATTATTATGGTGGGATCATTCTTAAGTTCTGACATCGTCTGGTATTCTTTAAGCGAGATATTGCGTGATCTTTTATTCCACACCTCATTCTTGTCGTTGATGGGTTTTCCGGAGATTCTTGAGATTTCTTCCACCATTATCTCATGGAATAGATCAACTTTGTTCCCAGGTGGTAGTTGCGGGCAGAACCGTGATTGTCTTTTCAGTCCACTTTCACCTCCACTGTTCGTGGGTATTCCGGATTTATTACAAAAGTCAATATCAGATTGAAATGAACTTTCACTTTCCTCTCTGTTTGAAAGTATGCTCTCTTCAATTGTTGTCAATGCCCTCATTTCTGGTAAATCCTTTTGAGCAATAGAGGACAAATTTCTATCTTCCACTTGACATTCATACCTCCGCGTTTTTTTCTCAAAGAAGTATTTCTTCAATTTGACTTTTCGTCAAAATTTGTATAGGTCAACGCGTGCATTCGGGACATCCTTGTTTGGGCAGTAAGATAATCCCCTATTCAGTAATTTCAAATGTGTCTTAGATATTTTCTTACTTGATACATTGATGACTAAATTATCAGTATTTGTTGTCCTTTTCTTTAGGATTACTTTTGTTTTCCTCTGCCTCTCTTTGACTTTACTCCTCCTTCTGCCCCTTCTGGTTGTGAGTTTAATTGAGGTTTTGACGGTTCTCTCCCCCACGTATTTGCTCTGCCTCTCCCTCTTTGTCGCGTTATCATCTGGGCTAATTGCATCTCCCCGCGAAAATCCAGTGAAGTTGCTGTTGCTTCCTCGTCAGTTGAGCTGATTTCTGAGCTGTCAACTACATCCATGTGTTCTGTTCCTGCACATTTATCCATCACGACTCGACTTCTTAATGTGTTGTATTTACGAGCGAATGTGTAGATACGCCCATTGGCGTTATCCAGCCTATCTCTTGTGAATTTATTTGCTTTGCGTTTTTGCACTTCCGTTTCGTGTTTGGATACTTTCTTCTCCATGTTCTCAATTAACTCTTTCTTTTCTTCTGATGGAGGGATATTGGCTAATTCTTGTTCCAGTGCTTCAATTACGCTTGTAATCTTCTCCAATTTTCTTTCAGCATGTATGATTAGTGTCCTCATGAGTTTGAAGGAACATTCATTAGTGTCAGTTTGCCACAGTTTGATCAAATCTGGGTCCAAGTCGTTCAAGGTGGGCATAATGAGTATTCGGAGCCCTCGGGGGACTCTTTTAAACTCAATGTATTTCTCCAGTGTTGTCTTTTCCCACCATTTATTGATATCAAGGATTTTATTTTGCTGTAGTTCCCTCAGAATGTTCAAAACAGTTCTATTATCTTTTTCCTTCCCCCCGGCAGTTCCTCTTGTACTTGTGTTGGTTGTGGGGGTGTTATCATCATTGAGTAGCTTACTCGCCCTTATTTGGCGGTTCCTGGACTTATCTGCCATCTATGTGAACAAGGTTGTGTTATTCTTATTATTGCGCGTTCTCTGCTTGGTGTGTAATATTGCTTTTTGTCAGATTATCCGTCGTCTGCTCCTCAGACTTGACAGAGTCACCTGTGTACCTGTTGCTCCCTTTTAACGCTTTCGCATTGTTTAGAATCACAAAATGCTGTACTGCCCCTTTAATTGTTTCACCCTTCCAAAGACGCTTCTTCCGGGTTCAGAGCTTTCGATCGCGCTTGGTTGCGCTTGCCTGATTCTGGATTGTAAGCGCGGCGTCCCTTCAGCGCGTATTTGGCAAAAATGCCAAAGTTCTTGTGCTTGACGCTCCGGCGCTCGGTTACTAACCCCAGCAGTTTGTGCCCAAGCGGTAGTCGCGGGTCCCCACTACTCGTACGCCACCTCCATCATGGCGGTAGCAAGTAGGTAGATATAGTTAGGACCTAGTTTCCATAGGATATCCGCAACATTCTATTTGGATGACTTTGGCACCCGTAGACGAATCTTCGCGAAATTCTCCAAGAAAATGGCCTGCTCCGCTCCGCTCCTTCCCTGGAAGTTTGAGGGTGATTCATGATGCGGGGGCTGAGAAAAAAAGGGGCCTTTAGCCAGGGCTACAGCCCGAACTGCTGAACGGAATTACACTAAATTTGGCAAAAAGGTAGAGTTCGGTTCGCAGATCACGCTTTTTGTTAAATGGTGTAAATCCGTTCAGTAGTTCCTGAGAAAATCAAAAGTAAAACCATAGATATATCTATAGATGAAGTATCGTACTCTGTACTGTACTCTGTAGTGTACTCCGTACCTTCCCGAGCACGAGCTTTATGCTAATTGGCTCTCAACACATCAAACCAGGAAGTGTTGGCAGCCATCTTGTACCTCTGTTCAGCAAAAGAAACGCGAAAAACATGCAAAGGGGGCAGGGTAGAAGCACCCTGACTCCCTAGGCCTGCTCAGGGGGTCCCACAAGGACCCCCAAGGCCCCCAAATTTTAAAAATCATGGGATACGCGTGGGTACACGTACCCCATGAAAAAAAAAACCCGGTCTGATTTTTTTGATATAATTAGCCCCCGGGGGGAGCAAATTCCGGGGGCTTTATGGAAAAAGTGTGGTGGGCGCCAATCCCTCCCACACTGCCCCAGGGACCGCCACCCCCTGGGGCAAAGTAAGAATGATAGCGTGGAGGGCCCCCGCAGCCCCGGGGACCGCCACCCCCGGGGCTTCAATACGTATGGTGGGTGGCCTCTAAGGCCCCTCTAGCCCCGGGGACCGCCACCCACGGGCCTTTATTATTAGGTATGCGGGGGGGGCTCATGGCCCCCTGCAGCACCGGCAACTGCCACCCCACGTGGCTTCATTTTCCATTTTTGTTTTTTGTTTTTTAAATCTGTGGGGGGGCTCAAACCCCCCCACATGCCCCGGGATCCGCCACGTCCCCGGGGCACTAATATTTAAATTGGGGGTCTGTGACGGACCCCCCAGCCCCGGGGACCACCACCCCCCGGGGCTTTTAACAGGTGGGAGGGGGGCTGTGCGGTCCCCCTCCTGGAGCCCTCGATGGCCCTGGGGACCGCCACCTCCCAGGGCCTCCCGCAGTGTCCCGGGGTGCCTACCCCCGGGACACTGCTGTTTGCTATCGTAGGGCGGGAGCCTCACGGCTCCCGCCCTGACATAGCAAACTGCTTTGATTTTTGAAAGAGAGAGCAGGAAACCTGCTCTCTCTTTCAAAAATCAAAGCGTATTGCTTTTCTGCAAGGGGAGCAACATGTTAGCTGCTCCCAAAGTAGAAAAGCAATGTCGGCTGCTGCAGGATGCGGGGAGCCGGCAGGGACCGTTTTGGGCTTGGGGACCCCCTCTGTCCCCAACGGAGAGGGCAGGCCTCGGGGGATAAGGTCTCCAGGGCCCTAAGTTGTCCAGGAGGGGGGCCACATGGCCCCCCTCCACCATTGAAAAAAATTAATAAAAAATGGCAGGCCCCAGGGGATGGGGTCTGCGGGGCCGTAAGGGGGCATAGGAGAGGTGTTCTGAGGCCCGCCCCTTTTTACACCTCTCTGCAACGCAGCCCCCTTGCATACAGGGGGTCCCTGGGGGGTCAACTAGCCCACCAGGAACCTCCAGTATGTGCCAGGGGACTGCGTTGCGGAGAGGTGTTCTCTGGCCACGCCCCTTTTTACACCTCTCTGCAACGCAGCCCCCTGGCGCATTCTGGAGGTTCCTGGTGGGCTAGTTGGTCCCCAGGGACCTTCAGTATGCAAGGAGACTTAATCCCCCAATTTAGAACGTGCTACGGGGCGTGTTTGCACAGTGGTGAAGGTAGAGGGCTGGGCTTGAGGTGTTATGTGTGCAAACATGCCCTGTGGTGCGTTTTAAGTTGGGGAATTGATTCCTCTTCAATCCAGAGGTCCCCTAGGGGCCAACTAGTCCAACAGATACCTCTAGTAAGCGCCACCGAGCTGCATTGCAGAGTGTTGTAAAAAGGGGCCGTGCCCTCTGCACGCCTCTCTGCAACGCAGCTCCCTAGCGCATACTGGAGGTACCTCGTGGGCTAGTTGGCTCACAGGTGACCTCAGGATTGAAGAGGAATTAATTCCACAACCTAAAACGCGCCACAGGGCGTGTTTGCACACATGTCACCTCACGCCCCACCCCCTTCCTTCACTATTGAGCGAAATATTCCTCTAAAATCCGTTGAACTACGGATTCCGATTTACTCACCTATTATCACGAGAGACGTCAGTGCTGCATCTATGAGCCCAGTACGGACCCTGAAAAGTAAATGTAACCATACTTACAGTAACTTGAATTTCCTTCCATAGGCTAACATTGACTCGTTTCACTTGGAAATTTTTCTAAGTGTGGAGTTTTGGAACTTTAAAAAATTCCTCTAAAATCAGCCGAGCTGCGAATTCTGATTTACTCACCTGTTATCAGGAGAGACCTCAGTGTTGTATCTTTCAGCCCACTACTGATCCTGAAAAGTAATTCTATTCGTAGTTACAGTAACTTGAATTTCCTTCCATAGGCTAACATTGACTGGTTTCAGTTGGAAATTTTTGTAAGTGTTGAGTTTTGGAACTTTAAAAAGTTCCTCTAAAATCAGCCGAACTACAAATTCTGATTTACTCACCTGTTATCAGGAGAGACCTCAGTGCTGCATCTTTCAGCCCACTACTGATCCTGATAGTAGTAATTCTATTCGTAGTTACAGTAACTTGAATTTCCTTCCGTAGGATATCATTGCCTGCGATATGAAATATATATAAATTAAAAAATATATTAAATTAAAATAAACAAATATTACAATTTCCAAAAATGTTAAAACCATTTTTTTTCAATTCATATTAAAAATATGTAATGTAATTTAAAAAATAAAATATCTAAAAATAAATAGTTTAAAAAATGTAGTAAATCAGTATAATTTTTTTTTACAGCTAATACATTTAAAAATTGTCATTTACAAAACCTTCGAAATTCACTGAAAAAAACATAGGTTTCAGGCCTGATATAGTTAGGGATTAGCATTTAAAAAACCTTTGAAATTCACTGAAAAAACCATAGGTTCCAGGCCTGATATAGTTAGGAATTAGCATTTAAAAAACCTTAGAAATTCACTGAAAAAACTATAGGTTTTAGGGGTGTTATAGTTAGCTTGACATTTCACTCATACAAAACCATTGAAATTCCTTCGTTATATTTAGTTGTACTAACTATATCTCGCGCACCCGCAATCCACTGCTGATGATGTCACATATTACATCATTCATGACATGGTCAGTGACATCACGGATGACATCTCAAATGACATCACTGATGACATCACTGATGACATCTTCCACGCGACAATCACATGCACCTCTTCATACACTGGTAAAATCTTTCATCACTCATTGTAAAATACAGAGTATCATATTTGAATCCATTGACACAGCAATACAAGTATCTAAAAACCCACTCAGTGATTCCTTGATGTATACACACATCTAATCACTTACCTGTAGATTCACTCATACATGCTGTCAATAAATAATAGAACACTATCAAAAGTACTTATACACCTATATCGACATTACACACCAGCACACATCCTATTCACTTATGAAGTCATCCTACTCACTTATGCAAACAATGGATCATACTTACATACTCACTTATCTACACACTTATACAAACACCACTTCATCTATTCATTTAGATAGTAACTCATACTTAGTGTATTATAAAATCACTATTACAAGTATACAGTTATCCATACAGTCAATCATACAATCATTGAGTCTTATGTATACTTATTTATATACATCAACTGACACATACACTGCCTTTTATTTTTCTAGTTTGTTGGACATGTACCATTGAGAAATATATTTGCTCATCACAACACCCATAAAGATATTCCCTCAGCCAAACAAATGTAGGTTTAACTTCATATACCTACTGAATCAACTATTCACACATCTTTGGGCAGTAGCACACCCCCCACCGAACCACACACACATTCACTCTCCCATACAAATACTCAGTTAACTAATCAGTAACTAATATAGACATTCACATAGCTAGTAACCAACTGGAGAACCAGTTTACACAACAACTGCCAAAGTGATACAGATATTCACACAGTTTAGTCACTATCCACTATATTTAGTGAGACTCTATAAATTAGTCAAGGAAACAGTCAATTACACTGCTACTAAATCCTCCATCCAAATATTTATATTTATATATCCACTCATTCTTCAATGCAAATTGCTAGAAATATAATACATATTTAAATAACGAAGCAAACCACATTTACTGGATGATGTCATCAGTGATGTCATTTGAGATGTCATCAGTGATGTCACTGACCATGTCATGAATGATGTAATAAGTGACATCATCAGCAGTGGATTGCGGGTGCGCGGGATATAGTTAGTAATATATCGGAGGAATTTCAATGGTTTTGTATGAGTGAAATGTCCAGCTAACTATAACAACCATAAAACCTATAGTTTTTTCAGTGAATTTCTAAGGTTTTTTAAATGCTAATTCCTAACTATATCAGGCCTGAAACTTATAGTTTTTTCAGTGAATATATATATATATATATATATAGGCATGTTTGTTTCTCCGTTTCCCGGATCTTTTCCTGCCCGCCTCAAGCGTTTTGTTCGCCTCAGCCCCTGCCAGCGGCAGCTCGTTACCGAACGAGGAGTCAAATTCACTGCATTTCTTGGCTCTACACCTGGCTTGTTTCCTGGCGACAATTCACTCGAGGTTTGAACTGTTGGGGACTGGAAGGAGTATGTGTGACTTTCATTTGGCGTGCAAAACCTCTTTTCATCACTGCATCTTTGTCCCTGATTTCATTTGCCGTCCCCATGTTATGCTCGCCAGAAATATTGCTTTCTGGGAGTTGAAGTCTCATTTGTGCCACCATGGTGTAATCAACATGTGACTTGGGGGCGGGAACATACTCACCTTCCAATGAAGTTGGTATTGGACACTTCAAAGGTGCAGGTGGGGTGTTCACGTGACAGCAACAGCAACTGAAGAAGGCTATTCGCCGAAATGCATTTTGCCATGCTGTCCACCATTAAACGGCTCCTGCTTACTTCCCTTTTGTGGCCTCTTCTCCTTTCCAACCTGTGAGGAGTCCGATTACTTATCTATTTCGCGCACATGCCAGAGGTGCGCTGGAGGCTCCGGTTCTACAAGCGGCAGGAACGTGCTGGCACCAGCTGTAAAGGCATGTTTGTTTCTCCGTTTCCCGGATCATTTCCTGCCCGCCTCAAGCGTTTTGTTCGCCTCAGCCCCTGCCAGCGGCAGCTCGTTACCGAACGAGGAGTCAAATTCACTGCATTTCTTGGCTCTACACCTGGCTTATTTCCTGGCGACAATTCACTCGAGGTTTGAACTGTTGGGGACTGGAAGGAGTATGTGTGACTTTCATTTGGCGTGCAAAACCTCTTTTCATCACTGCATCTTTGTCCCTGATTTCATTTGCCGTCCCCATGTTATGCTCGCCAGAAATATTGCTTTCTGGGAGTTGAAGTCTCATTTGTGCCACCATGGTGTAATCAACATGTGACTTGGGGGCGGGAACATACTCACCTTCCAATGAGGGTGGTATTGGACACTTCAAAGGTGCAGGTGGGGTGTTCACGTGACAGCAACAGCAACTGAAGAAGGCTATTCGCCGAAATGCATTTTGCCATGCTGTCCACCATTAAACGGCTCCTGCTTACTTCCCTTTTGTGGCCTCTTCTCCTTTCCAACCTGTGAGGAGTCCGATTACTTATATATATATCTTGTTTTTTTGGATTAAATACGGCTGGTCCCAGTCGTGGAAAAGCCCAGCTGCATGAAAGCGGTCCGATAGTGGTTTCTACAGTTAATCACCGTCTTTGGGAAAGGAGGATGTTTTGGAAGGTATGACAAGCAGCGCAGCATCAACATGACACCTGGCACTTCCACTGGGGTTTCATTGGTCCTAAAACTGACAACGCAACTGCATCTCACTGGAGAAAAACTAATATGCACTACAGATACCATCAGGCTCTGCGAGGAGCCAACGCCCAAGGGGGCAGGTATCAGGATTACAAAAAGAGTGCATACGCTGCTTTGCGCTGTTTGGACAACATTGCCTATGAAAAAGTGCGTCTGAGCACGAAACGCGTCGGCGAAAATTGACTATATTGCTGCAAGCTGTTATGCAAACTGTGCTGCAACTTCCTCAATAAACGAAAGAAATACCTACCTTTGTGTGGCTTTTCCAAAAGTGGCAAACTCTTGTTTTTTTGGATTAAATACGGCTGGTCCCAGTCGTGGAAAAGCCCAGCTGCATGAAAGCGGTCCGATAGTGGTTTCTACAGTTAATCACCGTCTTTGGGAAAGGAGGATGTTTTGGAAGGTATGACAAGCAGCGCAGCATCAACATGACACCTGGCACTTCCACTGGGGTTTCATTGGTCCTAAAACTGACAACGCAACTGCATCTCACTGGAGAAAAACTAATATGCACTACAGATACCATCAGGCTCTGCGAGGAGCCAACGCCCAAGGGGGCAGGTATCAGGATTACAAAAAGAGTGCATACGCTGCTTTGCGCTGTTTGGACAACATTGCCTATGAAAAAGTGCGTCTGAGCACGAAACGCGTCGGCGAAAATTGACTATATTGCTGCAAGCTGTTATGCAAACTGTGCTGCAACTTCCTCAATAAACGAAAGAAATACCTACCTTTGTGTGGATTTTCCAAAAGTGGCAAACTCTTGTTTTTTTGGATTAAATACGGCTGGTCCCAGTCGTGGAAAAGCCCAGCTGCATGAAAGCGGTCCGATAGTGGTTTCTACAGTTAATCACCGTCTTTGGGAAAGGAGGATGTTTTGGAAGGTATGACAAGCAGCGCAGCATCAACATGACACCTGGCACTTCCACTGGGGTTTCATTGGTCCTAAAACTGACAACGCAACTGCATCTCACTGGAGAAAAACTAATATGCACTACAGATACCATCAGGCTCTGCGAGGAGCCAACGCCCAAGGGGGCAGGTATCAGGATTACAAAAAGAGTGCATACGCTGCTTTGCGCTGTTTGGACAACATTGCCTATGAAAAAGTGCGTCTGAGCACGAAACGTGCTGGCGAAAATTGACTATATTGCTGCAAGCTGTTATGCAAACTGTGCTGCAACTTCCTCAATAAACGAAAGAAATACCTACCGTTGTGTGGCTTTTCCAAAAGTGGCAAACTCTTGTTTTTTTGGATTAAATACGGCTGGTCCCAGTCGTGGAAAAGCCCAGCTGCATGAAAGCGGTCCGATGGTGGTTTCTACAGTTAATCACCGTCTTTGGGAAAGGAGGATGTTTTGGAAGGTATGACAAGCAGCGCAGCATCAACATGACACCTGGCACTTCCACTGGGGTTTCATTGGTCCTAAAACTGACAACGCAACTGCATCTCACTGGAGAAAAACTAATATGCACTACAGATACCATCAGGCTCTGCGAGGAGCCAACGCCCAAGGGGGCAGGTATCAGGATTACAAAAAGAGTGCATACGCTGCTTTGCGCTGTTTGGACAACATTGCCTATGAAAAAGTGCGTCTGAGCACGAAACGCGTCGGCGAAAATTGACTATATTGCTGCAAGCTGTTATGCAAACTGTGCTGCAACTTCCTCAATAAACGAAAGAAATACCTACCTTTGTGTGGCTTTTCCAAAAGTGGCAAACTCTTGTTTTTTTGGATTAAATACGGCTGGTCCCAGTCGTGGAAAAGCCCAGCTGCATGAAAGCGGTCCGATGGTGGTTTCTACAGTTAATCACCGTCTTTGGGAAAGGAGGATGTTTTGGAAGGTATGACAAGCAGCGCAGCATCAACATGACACCTGGCACTTCCACTGGGGTTTCATTGGTCCTAAAACTGACAAGGCAACTGCATCTCACTGGAGAAAAACTAATATGCACTACAGATACCATCAGGCTCTGCGAGGAGCCAACGCCCAAGGGGGCAGGTATCAGGATTACAAAAAGAGTGCATACGCTGCTTTGCGCTGTTTGGACAACATTGCCTATGAAAAAGTGCGTCTGAGCACGAAACGCGTCGGCGAAAATTGACTATATTGCTGCAAGCTGTTATGCAAACTGTGCTGCAACTTCCTCAATAAACGAAAGAAATACCTACCTTTGTGTGGCTTTTCCAAAAGTGGCAAACTCTTGTTTTTTTGGATTAAATACGGCTGGTCCCAGTCGTGGAAAAGCCCAGCTGCATGAAAGTGGTCCGATAGTGGTTTCTACAGTTAATCACCGTCTTTGGGAAAGGAGGATGTTTTGGAAGGTATGACAAGCAGCGCAGCATCAACATGACACCTGGCACTTCCACTGGGGTTTCATTGGTCCTAAAACTGACATCGCAACTGCATCTCACTGGAGAAAAACTAATATGCACTACAGATACCATCAGGCTCTGCGAGGAGCCAACGCCCAAGGGGGCAGGTATCAGGATTACAAAAAGAGTGCATACGCTGCTTTGCGCTGTTTGGACAACATTGCCTATGAAAAAGTGCGTCTGAGCACGAAACGCGTCGGCGAAAATTGACTATATTGCTGCAAGCTGTTATGCAAACTGTGCTGCAACTTCCTCAATAAACGAAAGAAATACCTACCTTTGTGTGGCTTTTCCAAAAGTGGCAAACTCTTGTTTTTTTGGATTAAATACGGCTGGTCCCAGTCGTGGAAAAGCCCAGCTGCATGAAAGCGGTCCGATAGTGGTTTCTACAGTTAATCACCGTCTTTGGGAAAGGAGGATGTTTTGGAAGGTATGACAAGCAGCGCAGCATCAACATGACACCTGGCACTTCCACTGAGGTTTCATTGGTCCTAAAACTGACAACGCAACTGCATCTCACTGGAGAAAAACTAATATGCACTACAGATACCATCAGGCTCTGCGAGGAGCCAACGCCCAAGGGGGCAGGTATCAGGATTACAAAAAGAGTGCATACGCTGCTTTGCGCTGTTTGGACAACATTGCCTATGAAAAAGTGCGTCTGAGCACGAAACGCGTCGGCGAAAATTGACTATATTGCTGCAAGCTGTTATGCAAACTGTGCTGCAACTTCCTCAATAAACGAAAGAAATACCTACCTTTGTGTGGCTTTTCCAAAAGTGGCAAACTCTTGTTTTTTTGGATTAAATACGGCTGGTCCCAGTCGTGGAAAAGCCCAGCTGCATGAAAGCGGTCCGATAGTGGTTTCTACAGTTAATCACCGTCTTTGGGAAAGGAGGATGTTTTGGAAGGTATGACAAGCAGCGCAGCATCAACATGACACGTGGCACTTCCACTGGGGTTTCATTGGTCCTAAAACTGACAACGCAACTGCATCTCACTGGAGAAAAACTAATATGCACTACAGATACCATCAGGCTCTGCGAGGAGCCAACGCCCAAGGGGGCAGGTATCAGGATTACAAAAAGAGTGCATACGCTGCTTTGCGCTGTTTGGACAACATTGCCTATGAAAAAGTGCGTCTGAGCACGAAACGCGTCGGCGAAAATTGACTATATTGCTGCAAGCTGTTATGCAAACTGTGCTGCAACTTCCTCAATAAACGAAAGAAATACCTACCTTTGTGTGGCTTTTCCAAAAGTGGCAAACTCTTGTTTTTTTGGATTAAATACGGCTGGTCCCAGTCGTGGAAAAGCCCAGCTGCATGAAAGCGGTCCGATAGTGGTTTCTACAGTTAATCACCGTCTTTGGGAAAGGAGGATGTTTTGGAAGGTATGACAAGCAGCGCAGCATCAACATGACACCTGGCACTTCCACTGGGGTTTCATTGGTCCTAAAACTGACAACGCAACTGCATCTCACTGGAGAAAAACTAATATGCACTACAGATACCATCAGGCTCTGCGAGGAGCCAACGCCCAAGGGGGCAGGTATCAGGATTACAAAAAGAGTGCATACGCTGCTTTGCGCTGTTTGGACAACATTGCCTATGAAAAAGTGCGTCTGAGCACGAAACGCGTCGGCGAAAATTGACTATATTGCTGCAAGCTGTTATGCAAACTGTGCTGCAACTTCCTCAATAAACGAAAGAAATACCTACCTTTGTGTGGCTTTTCCAAAAGTGGCAAACTCTTGTTTTTTTGGATTAAATATGGCTGGTCCCAGTCGTGGAAAAGCCCAGCTGCATGAAAGCGGTCCGATAGTGGTTTCTACAGTTAATCACCGTCTTTGGGAAAGGAGGATGTTTTGGAAGGTATGACAAGCAGCGCAGCATCAACATGACACCTGGCACTTCCACTGGGGTTTCATTGGTCCTAAAACTGACAACGCAACTGCATCTCACTGGAGAAAAACTAATATGCACTACAGATACCATCAGGCTCTGCGAGGAGCCAACGCACAAGGGGGCAGGTATCAGGATTACAAAAAGAGTGCATACGCTGCTTTGCGCTGTTTGGACAACATTGCCTATGAAAAAGTGCGTCTGAGCACGAAACGTGCTGGCGAAAATTGACTATATTGCTGCAAGCTGTTATGCAAACTGTGCTGCAACTTCCTCAATAAACGAAAGAAATACCTACCTTTGTGTGGCTTTTCCAAAAGTGGCAAACTCTTGTTTTTTTGGATTAAATACGGCTGGTCCCAGTCGTGGAAAAGCCCAGCTGCATGAAAGCGGTCCGATGGTGGTTTCTACAGTTAATCACCGTCTTTGGGAAAGGAGGATGTTTTGGAAGGTATGACAAGCAGCGCAGCATCAACATGACACCTGGCACTTCCACTGGGGTTTCATTGGTCCTAAAACTGACAACGCAACTGCATCTCACTGGAGAAAAACTAATATGCACTACAGATACCATCAGGCTCTGCGAGGAGCCAACGCCCAAGGGGGCAGGTATCAGGATTACAAAAAGAGTGCATACGCTGCTTTGCGCTGTTTGGACAACATTGCCTATGAAAAAGTGCGTCTGAGCACGAAACGCGTCGGCGAAAATTGACTATATTGCTGCAAGCTGTTATGCAAACTGTGCTGCAACTTCCTCAATAAACGAAAGAAATACCTACCTTTGTGTGGCTTTTCCAAAAGTGGCAAACTCTTGTTTTTTTGGATTAAATACGGCTGGTCCCAGTCGTGGAAAAGCCCAGCTGCATGAAAGCGGTCCGATGGTGGTTTCTACAGTTAATCACCGTCTTTGGGAAAGGAGGATGTTTTGGAAGGTATGACAAGCAGCGCAGCATCAACATGACACCTGGCACTTCCACTGGGGTTTCATTGGTCCTAAAACTGACAACGCAACTGCATCTCACTGGAGAAAAACTAATATGCACTACAGATACCATCAGGCTCTGCGAGGAGCCAACGCCCAAGGGGGCAGGTATCAGGATTACAAAAAGAGTGCATACGCTGCTTTGCGCTGTTTGGACAACATTGCCTATGAAAAAGTGCGTCTGAGCACGAAACGCGTCGGCGAAAAAATTGACTATATTGCTGCAAGCTGTTATGCAAACTGTGCTGCAACTTCCTCAATAAACGAAAGAAATACCTACCTTTGTGTGGCTTTTCCAAAAGTGGCAAACTCTTGTTTTTTTGGATTAAATACGGCTGGTCCCAGTCGTGGAAAAGCCCAGCTGCATGAAAGCGGTCCGATAGTGGTTTCTACAGTTAATCACCGTCTTTGGGAAAGGAGGATGTTTTGGAAGGTATGACAAGCAGCGCAGCATCAACATGACACCTGGCACTTCCACTGGGGTTTCATTGGTCCTAAAACTGACAACGCAACTGCATCTCACTGGAGAAAAACTAATATGCACCACAGATACCATCAGGCTCTGCGAGGAGCCAACGCCCAAGGGGGCAGGTATCAGGATTACAAAAAGAGTGCATACGCTGCTTTGCGCTGTTTGGACAACATTGCCTATGAAAAAGTGCGTCTGAGCACGAAACGCGTCGGCGAAAATTGACTATATTGCTGCAAGCTGTTATGCAAACTGTGCTGCAACTTCCTCAATAAACGAAAGAAATACCTACCTTTGTGTAGCTTTTCCAAAAGTGGCAAACTCTTGTTTTTTTGGATTAAATACGGCTGGTCCCAGTCGTGGGAAAGCCCAGCTGCATAAAAGCGGTCCGATAGTGGTTTCTACAGTTAATCACCGTCTTTGGGAAAGGAGGATGTTTTGGAAGGTATGACAAGCAGCGCAGCATCAACATGACACCTGGCACTTCCACTGGGGTTTCATTGGTCCTAAAACTGACAACGCAACTGCATCTCACTGGAGAAAAACTAATATGCACTACAGATACCATCAGGCTCTGCGAGGAGCCAACGCCCAAGGGGGCAGGTATCAGGATTACAAAAAGAGTGCATACGCTGCTTTGCGCTGTTTGGACAACATTGCCTATGAAAAAGTGCGTCTGAGCACGAAACGCGTCGGCGAAAATTGACTATATTGCTGCAAGCTGTTATGCAAACTGTGCTGCAACTTCCTCAATAAACGAAAGAAATACCTACCTTTGTGTGGCTTTTCCAAAAGTGGCAAACTCTTGTTTTTTTGGATTAAATACGGCTGGTCCCAATCGTGGAAAAGCCCAGCTGCATGAAAGCGGTCCGATAGTGGTTTCTACAGTTAATCACCGTCTTTGGGAAAGGAGGATGTTTTGGAAGGTATGACAAGCAGCGCAGCATCAACATGACACCTGGCACTTCCACTGGGGTTTCATTGGTCCTAAAACTGACAACGCAACTGCATCTCACTGGAGAAAAACTAATATGCACTACAGATACCATCAGGCTCTGCGAGGAGCCAACGCCCAAGGGGGCAGGTATCAGGATTACAAAAAGAGTGCATACGCTGCTTTGCGCTGTTTGGACAACATTGCCTATGAAAAAGTGCGTCTGAGCACGAAACGCGTCGGCGAAAATTGACTATATTGCTGCAAGCTGTTATGCAAACTGTGCTGCAACTTCCTCAATAAACGAAAGAAATACCTACCTTTGTGTGGCTTTTCCAAAAGTGGCAAACTCTTGTTTTTTTGGATTAAATACGGCTGGTCCCAATCGTGGAAAAGCCCAGCTGCATGAAAGCGGTCCGATAGTGGTTTCTACAGTTAATCACCGTCTTTGGGAAAGGAGGATGTTTTGGAAGGTATGACAAGCAGCGCAGCATCAACATGACACCTGGCACTTCCACTGGGGTTTCATTGGTCCTAAAACTGACAACGCAACTGCATCTCACTGGAGAAAAACTAATATGCACTACAGATACCATCAGGCTCTGCGAGGAGCCAACGCCCAAGGGGGCAGGTATCAGGATTACAAAAAGAGTGCATACGCTGCTTTGCGCTGTTTGGACAACATTGCCTATGAAAAAGTGCGTCTGAGCACGAAACGCGTCGGCGAAAATTGACTATATTGCTGCAAGCTGTTATGCAAACTGTGCTGCAACTTCCTCAATAAACGAAAGAAATACCTACCTTTGTGTGGATTTTCCAAAAGTGGCAAACTCTTGTTTTTTTGGATTAAATACGGCTGGTCCCAGTCGTGGAAAAGCCCAGCTGCATGAAAGCGGTCCGATAGTGGTTTCTACAGTTAATCACCGTCTTTGGGAAAGGAGGATGTTTTGGAAGGTATGACAAGCAGCGCAGCATCAACATGACACCTGGCACTTCCACTGGGGTTTCATTGGTCCTAAAACTGACAACGCAACTGCATCTCACTGGAGAAAAACTAATATGCACTACAGATACCATCAGGCTCTGCGAGGAGCCAACGCCCAAGGGGGCAGGTATCAGGATTACAAAAAGAGTGCATACGCTGCTTTGCGCTGTTTGGACAACATTGCCTATGAAAAAGTGCGTCTGAGCACGAAACGTGCTGGCGAAAATTGACTATATTGCTGCAAGCTGTTATGCAAACTGTGCTGCAACTTCCTCAATAAACGAAAGAAATACCTACCTTTGTGTGGCTTTTCCAAAAGTGGCAAACTCTTGTTTTTTTGGATTAAATACGGCTGGTCCCAGTCGTGGAAAAGCCCAGCTGCATGAAAGCGGTCCGATGGTGGTTTCTACAGTTAATCACCGTCTTTGGGAAAGGAGGATGTTTTGGAAGGTATGACAAGCAGCGCAGCATCAACATGACACCTGGCACTTCCACTGGGGTTTCATTGGTCCTAAAACTGACAACGCAACTGCATCTCACTGGAGAAAAACTAATATGCACTACAGATACCATCAGGCTCTGCGAGGAGCCAACGCCCAAGGGGGCAGGTATCAGGATTACAAAAAGAGTGCATACGCTGCTTTGCGCTGTTTGGACAACATTGCCTATGAAAAAGTGCGTCTGAGCACGAAACGCGTCGGCGAAAATTGACTATATTGCTGCAAGCTGTTATGCAAACTGTGCTGCAACTTCCTCAATAAACGAAAGAAATACCTACCTTTGTGTGGCTTTTCCAAAAGTGGCAAACTCTTGTTTTTTTGGATTAAATACGGCTGGTCCCAGTCGTGGAAAAGCCCAGCTGCATGAAAGCGGTCCGATGGTGGTTTCTACAGTTAATCACCGTCTTTGGGAAAGGAGGATGTTTTGGAAGGTATGACAAGCAGCGCAGCATCAACATGACACCTGGCACTTCCACTGGGGTTTCATTGGTCCTAAAACTGACAACGCAACTGCATCTCACTGGAGAAAAACTAATATGCACTACAGATACCATCAGGCTCTGCGAGGAGCCAACGCCCAAGGGGGCAGGTATCAGGATTACAAAAAGAGTGCATACGCTGCTTTGCGCTGTTTGGACAACATTGCCTATGAAAAAGTGCGTCTGAGCACGAAACGCGTCGGCGAAAATTGACTATATTGCTGCAAGCTGTTATGCAAACTGTGCTGCAACTTCCTCAATAAACGAAAGAAATACCTACCTTTGTGTGGATTTTCCAAAAGTGGCAAACTCTTGTTTTTTTGGATTAAATACGGCTGGTCCCAGTCGTGGAAAAGCCCAGCTGCATGAAAGCGGTCCGATAGTGGTTTCTACAGTTAATCACCGTCTTTGGGAAAGGAGGATGTTTTGGAAGGTATGACAAGCAGCGCAGCATCAACATGACACCTGGCACTTCCACTGGGGTTTCATTGGTCCTAAAACTGACAACGCAACTGCATCTCACTGGAGAAAAACTAATATGCACTACAGATACCATCAGGCTCTGCGAGGAGCCAACGCCCAAGGGGGCAGGTATCAGGATTACAAAAAGAGTGCATACGCTGCTTTGCGCTGTTTGGACAACATTGCCTATGAAAAAGTGCGTCTGAGCACGAAACGTGCTGGCGAAAATTGACTATATTGCTGCAAGCTGTTATGCAAACTGTGCTGCAACTTCCTCAATAAACGAAAGAAATACCTACCTTTGTGTGGCTTTTCCAAAAGTGGCAAACTCTTGTTTTTTTGGATTAAATACGGCTGGTCCCAGTCGTGGAAAAGCCCAGCTGCATGAAAGCGGTCCGATGGTGGTTTCTACAGTTAATCACCGTCTTTGGGAAAGGAGGATGTTTTGGAAGGTATGACAAGCAGCGCAGCATCAACATGACACCTGGCACTTCCACTGGGGTTTCATTGGTCCTAAAACTGACAACGCAACTGCATCTCACTGGAGAAAAACTAATCTGCACTACAGATACCATCAGGCTCTGCGAGGAGCCAACGCCCAAGGGGGCAGGTATCAGGATTACAAAAAGAGTGCATACGCTGCTTTGCGCTGTTTGGACAACATTGCCTATGAAAAAGTGCGTCTGAGCACGAAACGCGTCGGCGAAAATTGACTATATTGCTGCAAGCTGTTATGCAAACTGTGCTGCAACTTCCTCAATAAACGAAAGAAATACCTACCTTTGTGTGGCTTTTCCAAAAGTGGCAAACTCTTGTTTTTTTGGATTAAATACGGCTGGTCCCAGTCGTGGAAAAGCCCAGCTGCATGAAAGCGGTCCGATGGTGGTTTCTACAGTTAATCACCGTCTTTGGGAAAGGAGGATGTTTTGGAAGGTATGACAAGCAGCGCAGCATCAACATGACACCTGGCACTTCCACTGGGGTTTCATTGGTCCTAAAACTGACAACGCAACTGCATCTCACTGGAGAAAAACTAATATGCACTACAGATACCATCAGGCTCTGCGAGGAGCCAACGCCCAAGGGGGCAGGTATCAGGATTACAAAAAGAGTGCATACGCTGCTTTGCGCTGTTTGGACAACATTGCCTATGAAAAAGTGCGTCTGAGCACGAAACGCGTCGGCGAAAATTGACTATATTGCTGCAAGCTGTTATGCAAACTGTGCTGCAACTTCCTCAATAAACGAAAGAAATACCTACCTTTGTGTGGCTTTTCCAAAAGTGGCAAACTCTTGTTTTTTTAGATTAAATACGGCTGGTCCCAGTCGTGGAAAAGCCCAGCTGCATGAAAGCGGTCCGATGGTGGTTTCTACAGTTAATCACCGTCTTTGGGAAAGGAGGATGTTTTGGAAGGTATGACAAGCAGCGCAGCATCAACATGACACCTGGCACTTCCACTGGGGTTTCATTGGTCCTAAAACTGACAAGGCAACTGCATCTCACTGGAGAAAAACTAATCTGCACTACAGATACCATCAGGCTCTGCGAGGAGCCAACGCCCAAGGGGGCAGGTATCAGGATTACAAAAAGAGTGCATACGCTGCTTTGCGCTGTTTGGACAACATTGCCTATGAAAAAGTGCGTCTGAGCACGAAACGCGTCGGCGAAAATTGACTATATTGCTGCAAGCTGTTATGCAAACTGTGCTGCAACTTCCTCAATAAACGAAAGAAATACCTACCTTTGTGTGGCTTTTCCAAAAGTGGCAAACTCTTGTTTTTTTGGATTAAATACGGCTGGTCCCAGTCGTGGAAAAGCCCAGCTGCATGAAAGCGGTCCGATAGTGGTTTCTACAGTTAATCACCGTCTTTGGGAAAGGAGGATGTTTTGGAAGGTATGACAAGCAGCGCAGCATCAACATGACACGTGGCACTTCCACTGGGGTTTCATTGGTCCTAAAACTGACAACGCAACTGCATCTCACTGGAGAAAAACTAATATGCACTACAGATACCATCAGGCTCTGCGAGGAGCCAACGCCCAAGGGGGCAGGTATCAGGATTACAAAAAGAGTGCATACGCTGCTTTGCGCTGTTTGGACAACATTGCCTATGAAAAAGTGCGTCTGAGCACGAAACGCGTCGGCGAAAATTGACTATATTGCTGCAAGCTGTTATGCAAACTGTGCTGCAACTTCCTCAATAAACGAAAGAAATACCTACCTTTGTGTGGCTTTTCCAAAAGTGGCAAACTCTTGTTTTTTTGGATTAAATACGGCTGGTCCCAGTCGTGGAAAAGCCCAGCTGCATGAAAGCGGTCCGATAGTGGTTTCTACAGTTAATCACCGTCTTTGGGAAAGGAGGATGTTTTGGAAGGTATGACAAGCAGCGCAGCATCAACATGACACCTGGCACTTCCACTGGGGTTTCATTGGTCCTAAAACTGACAACGCAACTGCATCTCACTGGAGAAAAACTAATATGCACTACAGATACCATCAGGCTCTGCGAGGAGCCAACGCCCAAGGGGGCAGGTATCAGGATTACAAAAAGAGTGCATACGCTGCTTTGCGCTGTTTGGACAACATTGCCTATGAAAAAGTGCGTCTGAGCACGAAACGCGTCGGCGAAAATTGACTATATTGCTGCAAGCTGTTATGCAAACTGTGCTGCAACTTCCTCAATAAACGAAAGAAATACCTACCTTTGTGTGGCTTTTCCAAAAGTGGCAAACTCTTGTTTTTTTGGATTAAATACGGCTGGTCCCAGTCGTGGAAAAGCCCAGCTGCATGAAAGCGGTCCGATAGTGGTTTCTACAGTTAATCACCGTCTTTGGGAAAGGAGGATGTTTTGGAAGGTATGACAAGCAGCGCAGCATCAACATGACACCTGGCACTTCCACTGGGGTTTCATTGGTCCTAAAACTGACAACGCAACTGCATCTCACTGGAGAAAAACTAATATGCACTACAGATACCATCAGGCTCTGCGAGGAGCCAACGCCCAAGGGGGCAGGTATCAGGATTACAAAAAGAGTGCATACGCTGCTTTGCGCTGTTTGGACAACATTGCCTATGAAAAAGTGCGTCTGAGCACGAAACGCGTCGGCGAAAATTGACTATATTGCTGCAAGCTGTTATGCAAACTGTGCTGCAACTTCCTCAATAAACGAAAGAAATACCTACCTTTGTGTGGCTTTTCCAAAAGTGGCAAACTCTTGTTTTTTTTGATTAAATATGGCTGGTCCCAGTCGTGGAAAAGCCCAGCTGCATGAAAGCGGTCCGATAGTGGTTTCTACAGTTAATCACCGTCTTTGGGAAAGGAGGATGTTTTGGAAGGTATGACAAGCAGCGCAGCATCAACATGACACCTGGCACTTCCACTGGGGTTTCATTGGTCCTAAAACTGACAACGCAACTGCATCTCACTGGAGAAAAACTAATATGCACTACAGATACCATCAGGCTCTGCGAGGAGCCAACGCACAAGGGGGCAGGTATCAGGATTACAAAAAGAGTGCATACGCTGCTTTGCGCTGTTTGGACAACATTGCCTATGAAAAAGTGCGTCTGAGCACGAAACGTGCTGGCGAAAATTGACTATATTGCTGCAAGCTGTTATGCAAACTGTGCTGCAACTTCCTCAATAAACGAAAGAAATACCTACCTTTGTGTGGCTTTTCCAAAAGTGGCAAACTCTTGTTTTTTTGGATTAAATACGGCTGGTCCCAGTCGTGGAAAAGCCCAGCTGCATGAAAGCGGTCCGATGGTGGTTTCTACAGTTAATCACCGTCTTTGGGAAAGGAGGATGTTTTGGAAGGTATGACAAGCAGCGCAGCATCAACATGACACCTGGCACTTCCACTGGGGTTTCATTGGTCCTAAAACTGACAACGCAACTGCATCTCACTGGAGAAAAACTAATATGCACTACAGATACCATCAGGCTCTGCGAGGAGCCAACGCCCAAGGGGGCAGGTATCAGGATTACAAAAAGAGTGCATACGCTGCTTTGCGCTGTTTGGACAACATTGCCTATGAAAAAGTGCGTCTGAGCACGAAACGCGTCGGCGAAAATTGACTATATTGCTGCAAGCTGTTATGCAAACTGTGCTGCAACTTCCTCAATAAACGAAAGAAATACCTACCTTTGTGTGGCTTTTCCAAAAGTGGCAAACTCTTGTTTTTTTTGATTAAATATGGCTGGTCCCAGTCGTGGAAAAGCCCAGCTGCATGAAAGCGGTCCGATAGTGGTTTCTACAGTTAATCACCGTCTTTGGGAAAGGAGGATGTTTTGGAAGGTATGACAAGCAGCGCAGCATCAACATGACACCTGGCACTTCCACTGGGGTTTCATTGGTCCTAAAACTGACAACGCAACTGCATCTCACTGGAGAAAAACTAATATGCACTACAGATACCATCAGGCTCTGCGAGGAGCCAACGCACAAGGGGGCAGGTATCAGGATTACAAAAAGAGTGCATACGCTGCTTTGCGCTGTTTGGACAACATTGCCTATGAAAAAGTGCGTCTGAGCACGAAACGTGCTGGCGAAAATTGACTATATTGCTGCAAGCTGTTATGCAAACTGTGCTGCAACTTCCTCAATAAACGAAAGAAATACCTACCTTTGTGTGGCTTTTCCAAAAGTGGCAAACTCTTGTTTTTTTGGATTAAATACGGCTGGTCCCAGTCGTGGAAAAGCCCAGCTGCATGAAAGCGGTCCGATGGTGGTTTCTACAGTTAATCACCGTCTTTGGGAAAGGAGGATGTTTTGGAAGGTATGACAAGCAGCGCAGCATCAACATGACACCTGGCACTTCCACTGGGGTTTCATTGGTCCTAAAACTGACAACGCAACTGCATCTCACTGGAGAAAAACTAATATGCACTACAGATACCATCAGGCTCTGCGAGGAGCCAACGCCCAAGGGGGCAGGTATCAGGATTACAAAAAGAGTGCATACGCTGCTTTGCGCTGTTTGGACAACATTGCCTATGAAAAAGTGCGTCTGAGCACGAAACGCGTCGGCGAAAATTGACTATATTGCTGCAAGCTGTTATGCAAACTGTGCTGCAACTTCCTCAATAAACGAAAGAAATACCTACCTTTGTGTGGCTTTTCCAAAAGTGGCAAACTCTTGTTTTTTTTGATTAAATATGGCTGGTCCCAGTCGTGGAAAAGCCCAGCTGCATGAAAGCGGTCCGATAGTGGTTTCTACAGTTAATCACCGTCTTTGGGAAAGGAGGATGTTTTGGAAGGTATGACAAGCAGCGCAGCATCAACATGACACCTGGCACTTCCACTGGGGTTTCATTGGTCCTAAAACTGACAACGCAACTGCATCTCACTGGAGAAAAACTAATATGCACTACAGATACCATCAGGCTCTGCGAGGAGCCAACGCACAAGGGGGCAGGTATCAGGATTACAAAAAGAGTGCATACGCTGCTTTGCGCTGTTTGGACAACATTGCCTATGAAAAAGTGCGTCTGAGCACGAAACGTGCTGGCGAAAATTGACTATATTGCTGCAAGCTGTTATGCAAACTGTGCTGCAACTTCCTCAATAAACGAAAGAAATACCTACCTTTGTGTGGCTTTTCCAAAAGTGGCAAACTCTTGTTTTTTTGGATTAAATACGGCTGGTCCCAGTCGTGGAAAAGCCCAGCTGCATGAAAGCGGTCCGATGGTGGTTTCTACAGTTAATCACCGTCTTTGGGAAAGGAGGATGTTTTGGAAGGTATGACAAGCAGCGCAGCATCAACATGACACCTGGCACTTCCACTGGGGTTTCATTGGTCCTAAAACTGACAACGCAACTGCATCTCACTGGAGAAAAACTAATATGCACTACAGATACCATCAGGCTCTGCGAGGAGCCAACGCCCAAGGGGGCAGGTATCAGGATTACAAAAAGAGTGCATACGCTGCTTTGCGCTGTTTGGACAACATTGCCTATGAAAAAGTGCGTCTGAGCACGAAACGCGTCGGCGAAAATTGACTATATTGCTGCAAGCTGTTATGCAAACTGTGCTGCAACTTCCTCAATAAACGAAAGAAATACCTACCTTTGTGTGGCTTTTCCAAAAGTGGCAAACTCTTGTTTTTTTGGATTAAATACGGCTGGTCCCAGTCGTGGAAAAGCCCAGCTGCATGAAAGCGGTCCGATGGTGGTTTCTACAGTTAATCACCGTCTTTGGGAAAGGAGGATGTTTTGGAAGGTATGACAAGCAGCGCAGCATCAACATGACACCTGGCACTTCCACTGGGGTTTCATTGGTCCTAAAACTGACAACGCAACTGCATCTCACTGGAGAAAAACTAATATGCACTACAGATACCATCAGGCTCTGCGAGGAGCCAACGCCCAAGGGGGCAGGTATCAGGATTACAAAAAGAGTGCATACGCTGCTTTGCGCTGTTTGGACAACATTGCCTAGGAAAATGTGCGTCTGAGCACGAAACGCGTCGGCGAAAATTGACTATATTGCTGCAAGCTGTTATGCAAACTGTGCTGCAACTTCCTCAATAAACGAAAGAAATACCTACCTTTGTGTGGCTTTTCCAAAAGTGGCAAACTCTTGTTTTTTTGGATTAAATACGGCTGGTCCCAGTCGTGGAAAAGCCCAGCTGCATGAAAGCGGTCCGATAGTGGTTTCTACAGTTAATCACCGTCTTTGGGAAAGGAGGATGTTTTGGAAGGTATGACAAGCAGCGCAACATCAACATGACACCTGGCACTTCCACTGGGGTTTCATTGGTCCTAAAACTGACAACGCAACTGCATCTCACTGGAGAAAAACTAATATGCACTACAGATACCATCAGGCTCTGCGAGGAGCCAACGCCCAAGGGGGCAGGTATCAGGATTACAAAAAGAGTGCATACGCTGCTTTGCGCTGTTTGGACAACATTGCCTATGAAAAAGTGCGTCTGAGCACGAAACGCGTCGGCGAAAATTGACTATATTGCTGCAAGCTGTTATGCAAACTGTGCTGCAACTTCCTCAATAAACGAAAGAAATACCTACCTTTGTGTGGCTTTTCCAAAAGTGGCAAACTCTTGTTTTTTTGGATTAAATACGGCTGGTCCCAGTCGTGGAAAAGCCCAGCTGCATGAAAGCGGTCCGATAGTGGTTTCTACAGTTAATCACCGTCTTTGGGAAAGGAGGATGTTTTGGAAGGTATGACAAGCAGCGCAGCATCAACATGACACCTGGCACTTCCACTGGGGTTTCATTGGTCCTAAAACTGACAACGCAACTGCATCTCACTGGAGAAAAACTAATATGCACTACAGATACCATCAGGCTCTGCGAGGAGCCAACGCCCAAGGGGGCAGGTATCAGGATTACAAAAAGAGTGCATACGCTGCTTTGCGCTGTTTGGACAACATTGCCTATGAAAAAGTGCGTCTGAGCACGAAACGCGTCGGCGAAAATTGACTATATTGCTGCAAGCTGTTATGCAAACTGTGCTGCAACTTCCTCAATAAACGAAAGAAATACCTACCTTTGTGTGGCTTTTCCAAAAGTGGCAAACTCTTGTTTTTTTGGATTAAATACGGCTGGTCCCAGTCGTGGAAAAGCCCAGCTGCATGAAAGCGGTCCGATAGTGGTTTCTACAGTTAATCACCGTCTTTGGGAAAGGAGGATGTTTTGGAAGGTATGACAAGCAGCGCAGCATCAACATGACACCTGGCACTTCCACTGGGGTTTCATTGGTCCTAAAACTGACAACGCAACTGCATCTCACTGGAGAAAAACTAATATGCACTACAGATACCATCAGGCTCTGCGAGGAGCCAACGCCCAAGGGGGCAGGTATCAGGATTACAAAAAGAGTGCATACGCTGCTTTGCGCTGTTTGGACAAAATTGCCTATGAAAAAGTGCGTCTGAGCACGAAACGCGTCGGCGAAAATTGACTATATTGCTGCAAGCTGTTATGCAAACTGTGCTGCAACTTCCTCAATAAACGAAAGAAATACCTACCTTTGTGTGGCTTTTCCAAAAGTGGCAAACTCTTGTTTTTTTGGATTAAATACGGCTGGTCCCAGTCGTGGAAAAGCCCAGCTGCATGAAAGCGGTCCGATAGTGGTTTCTACAGTTAATCACCGTCTTTGGGAAAGGAGGATGTTTTGGAAGGTATGACAAGCAGCGCAGCATCAACATGACACCTGGCACTTCCACTGGGGTTTCATTGGTCCTAAAACTGACAACGCAACTGCATCTCACTGGAGAAAAACTAATATGCACTACAGATACCATCAGGCTCTGCGAGGAGCCAACGCCCAAGGGGGCAGGTATCATGATTACAAAAAGAGTGCATACGCTGCTTTGCGCTGTTTGGACAACATTGCCTATGAAAAAGTGCGTCTGAGCACGAAACGCGTCGGCGAAAATTGACTATATTGCTGCAAGCTGTTATGCAAACTGTGCTGCAACTTCCTCAATAAACGAAAGAAATACCTACCTTTGTGTGGCTTTTCCAAAAGTGGCAAACTCTTGTTTTTTTGGATTAAATACGGCTGGTCCCAGTCGTGGAAAAGCCCAGCTGCATGAAAGCGGTCCGATAGTGGTTTCTACAGTTAATCACCGTCTTTGGGAAAGGAGGATGTTTTGGAAGATATGACAAGCAGCGCAGCATCAACATGACACCTGGCACTTCCACTGGGGTTTCATTGGTCCTAAAACTGACAACGCAACTGCATCTCACTGGAGAAAAACTAATATGCACTACAGATACCATCAGGCTCTGCGAGGAGCCAACGCCCAAGGGGGCAGGTATCAGGATTACAAAAAGAGTGCATACGCTGCTTTGCGCTGTTTGGACAACATTGCCTATGAAAAAGTGCGTCTGAGCACGAAACGCGTCGGCGAAAATTGACTATATTGCTGCAAGCTGTTATGCAAACTGTGCTGCAACTTCCTCAATAAACGAAAGAAATACCTACCTTTGTGTGGCTTTTCCAAAAGTGGCAAACTCTTGTTTTTTTGGATTAAATACGGCTGGTCCCAGTCGTGGAAAAGCCCAGCTGCATGAAAGCGGTCCGATAGTGGTTTCTACAGTTAATCACCGTCTTTGGGAAAGGAGGATGTTTTGGAAGGTATGACAAGCAGCGCAGCATCAACATGACACCTGGCACTTCCACTGGGGTTTCATTGGTCCTAAAACTGACAACGCAACTGCATCTCACTGGAGAAAAACTAATATGCACTACAGATACCATCAGGCTCTGCGAGGAGCCAACGCCCAAGGGGGCAGGTATCAGGATTACAAAAAGAGTGCATACGCTGCTTTGCGCTGTTTGGACAACATTGCCTATGAAAAAGTGCGTCTGAGCACGAAACGCGTCGGCGAAAATTGACTATATTGCTGCAAGCTGTTATGCAAACTGTGCTGCAACTTCCTCAATAAACGAAAGAAATACCTACCTTTGTGTGGCTTTTCCAAAAGTGGCAAACTCTTGTTTTTTTGGATTAAATACGGCTGGTCCCAGTCGTGGAAAAGCCCAGCTGCATGAAAGCGGTCCGATAGTGGTTTCTACAGTTAATCACCGTCTTTGGGAAAGGAGGATGTTTTGGAAGGTATGACAAGCAGCGCAGCATCAACATGACACCTGGCACTTCCACTGGGGTTTCATTGGTCCTAAAACTGACAACGCAACTGCATCTCACTGGAGAAAAACTAATATGCACTACAGATACCATCAGGCTCTGCGAGGAGCCAACGCCCAAGGGGGCAGGTATCAGGATTACAAAAAGAGTGCATACGCTGCTTTGCGCTGTTTGGACAACATTGCCTATGAAAAAGTGCGTCTGAGCACGAAACGCGTCGGCGAAAATTGACTATATTGCTGCAAGCTGTTATGCAAACTGTGCTGCAACTTCCTCAATAAACGAAAGAAATACCTACCTTTGTGTGGCTTTTCCAAAAGTGGCAAACTCTTGTTTTTTTGGATTAAATACGGCTGGTCCCAGTCGTGGAAAAGCCCAGCTGCATGAAAGCGGTCCGATAGTGGTTTCTACAGTTAATCACCGTCTTTGGGAAAGGAGGATGTTTTGGAAGGTATGACAAGCAGCGCAGCATCAACATGACACCTGGCACTTCCACTGGGGTTTCATTGGTCCTAAAACTGACAACGCAACTGCATCTCACTGGAGAAAAACTAATATGCACTACAGATACCATCAGGCTCTGCGAGGAGCCAACGCCCAAGGGGGCAGGTATCAGGATTACAAAAAGAGTGCATACGCTGCTTTGCGCTGTTTGGACAACATTGCCTATGAAAAAGTGCGTCTGAGCACGAAACGCGTCGGCGAAAATTGACTATATTGCTGCAAGCTGTTATGCAAACTGTGCTGCAACTTCCTCAATAAACGAAAGAAATACCTACCTTTGTGTGGCTTTTCCAAAAGTGGCAAACTCTTGTTTTTTTGGATTAAATACGGGCTGGTCCCAGTCGTGGAAAAGCCCAGCTGCATGAAAGCGGTCCGATAGTGGTTTCTACAGTTAATCACCGTCTTTGGGAAAGGAGGATGTTTTGGAAGGTATGACAAGCAGCGCAGCATCAACATGACACCTGGCACTTCCACTGGGGTTTCATTGGTCCTAAAACTGACAACGCAACTGCATCTCACTGGAGAAAAACTAATATGCACTACAGATACCATCAGGCTCTGCGAGGAGCCAACGCCCAAGGGGGCAGGTATCAGGATTACAAAAAGAGTGCATACGCTGCTTTGCGCTGTTTGGACAACATTGCCTATGAAAAAGTGCGTCTGAGCACGAAACGCGTAGGCGAAAATTGACTATATTGCTGCAAGCTGTTATGCAAACTGTGCTGCAACTTCCTCAATAAACGAAAGAAATACCTACCTTTGTGTGGCTTTTCCAAAAGTGGCAAACTCTTGTTTTTTTGGATATATATATATCTATATATATATATATATATTCTGTCCTCTGGCTTTTTTTACTGAGGGGGCCCGTCGTTTCATATATATATATATATATATATATATTACCTACTGGTGGTCGCCAATAGGCAGTTATAGTTAGGACCTAGTTACCATAGGAAAATTGTTATGTTATGTTATGTTATGTTATTTATTCTTTTGTATAGCGCAACGGTTACTCAAAAAGAGTGTCCCGGCGCTTTAGGTAAGGGAAAGTAATGCAGGATAACATAACACAGTTAAAAGAAAGTAAACGACACGCAGACAATAAAAAAGAGAAACTACCTGGAAGACTACTGAGAGAACAGCCAGGTTTTGAGCCCTTTCCTAAACTCCAGAAGAGTAGTAGCCCCCCGCAGTGGGAGCGGCAACGAATTCCACATCTGTGGGGCCAATAGACTAAAGGAGCGGCCCCCCAGGCGGGCCCTCTTAACACGAGGAACCACCGCCAAGAGTAGAGATTCCGACCTCAGCGAGCGAGCCGGATGATAAAAGGCCAGTCTCTTTTGGAGATACTTTGCCCCCACCGCGTGGAGCGCCTTGTAGGCCAGAGTCATAGCCTTGAAGGCAATCCGTTTGCGGATGGGTAGCCAGTGCAGCGTCAGCAGTAGCCCAGAGACGCTGGTACGTCGATTTAGACCAAAAATGGCCCTGGCCGCCGCATTCTGCGCAACTTGAAGCCGCTGTAGTAGGTACTCTGGTACATTGTGACATTCTATCCCCAATAACTTTGGCATCGATTGATGAATCTTTGGGAAATTGTCAAAACGTATGGCCTGCTTCGGTCCGCTCCTATCTTAAAAGTCTCAGGTGATTCGGCAAGCGGGGGCTGAGAAAAAAGGGGGGTCCCAAACCGTTTTATCCATGCAATTTTACATAGGAAACTTTAGAGACGGCTACAGCCTGAACTGCTGAACGGAATGACACCAAATTTGTCAAAAAGGTAGCCCTTGGTAAATGGTGAAAACCCAATTAGTAGTTTTTAAAATACTAATGGAAAAAGAAATAAATATACCTGGGCGGAACCTAACCACACATTTCATCATGAGAACTGATTGGCTGTCAGCACTTCATCTAGGAAGGGTTGACAGCCATCTTGGGACCAATATACATGATGGCACCTCATTAAAAAGCATGGCAGTTATTAGAAGGTTTTAAGACTTTAGTTACATTATAAATCATTTGTTGATGGCACCATACTCATTTTAGGAATTGTGGGGTGTTCTAGGGTGATTTTACCATGTGAAAAAGCCTTTCGCTGGGATATCATGAATCATGTTTGAGAGAAAACTATTTTCTCATGCTTTTCCCACAGAGGTTTGGAAGGTGATCTATAAGCTAAACTGAGAGCATATTTTCTGTAAATTCAGATGATCTTTCTCAGTTATGTGAGAATGAAGTCTGACATTCTCAGTAAAACATGTACATTCAACAAGGGCAGAGACTGTCAGTTGATTCCTTTGTGTTCTACTACAGCTTCCCAGAGTGTTCTAAAGAACAACTAGTGCGCTAACAGTTCTATTTATGACAAACGTATTGCACACCTGAAGCCATCTTGATTGGAATAAAGTGGTAACTCTTAAAACATTTAATTTAAAAATGAACAAAATGAGGGGGTTCATTTTGCCATAGAAAGTATGATTAGTGCTGCAGAAAAAAAAATTAGGGCACATTTTGAGTGACTTCTCAAATCCTCTTCTATTTCATAAAGAATTCTGACATGCTGACTGAAACATGCACTTTTAATACCAGCAGCAGACTTCCGTTGTGAGCAGTAGCTTTACTACAGTGATCTAATGAACAACTAGAGTGCTAACATTCAGAATTTATGGCAAATGTGTGACACATCTGAATGCCTTCTTGATGGAATCAAAGTAAAACACTCAAAGTATTTCCTACTGAGGAGACTGTAGTAAATGAGGAAATTAAGAAACTTCATAACAAATAAGTCTCCCAAGAAGGCCACAAGAGACAAAAGAGCCCAAATGTAGCACAAATATCACCCAAGTATAGCCCAATGACAGAATGTCCCAGAGTGTTCTAAAGGACAACTAGAGCGCTACCAGTCTTACTTTTGACAAAAGTATGGCGCACCTGAAGCCATCTTGATTGGAATAAAGTGGTAACACTTAAAACATTTTAATTTGCAAAGGAACAACATGAGGGGGTTCATTTTGCCATAGAAATTATTAGTGCTGCAGAAAGAAAAAATAGGCAACATTTTGACTTCTCAAATCCTCTTCTATTTCATTACAAAATTCTGACATGCAGGCTGAAACATTCACTTTGAATACCAGCAGCAGACTTCCCTGGTGAGCAGTAGCTTTACTACAGAGATCTAATGAGCAACTAGAGTGCTAACATTCAGAATGTATGGCAAATGTGTGACACATCTGAATGCCTTCTTGATGGAACCAAAGTAAAAAACTGAAAGTGTTTCCTACTGAAGAGACTGCAGTAAATGAGGAAATTAGGAAACTTCATAACAAATAAGTCTCCCAAGGTGGCCAGCAGAGACAAAGGGCCCAAATGTGGCACAAATATCATCCAGATATAGCCCGCATATAGCTCAATTACAGAATGTCCCAGAGTGTTCTTAAGAACAAGTAGATCGCTTACTGTCTTACTTATGACAAAGTATGGCACACCTGAAGCCATCTTGATTGGAATAAAGGAACACAATGAGGGGGTTCATGTTGCCATAGAAATTATAATTAGTGCTGAAGAAAGAAAAATTAGGGCACATTTTGAGTGACTTCTCAAATTCTGACATGCAGACTGAAACATGCACTTTTAATACCAGCAGCAGACTTCCGTTGTGAGCAGTAGCTTTACTACAGTGATCTAATGAGCAACTAGAATGCTAACATTCAGAATTTATGGCAAATGTGTGACCTATCTGAATACTTTCTTGATGCAATCAAAGTAAAAAATGGAAAGTATTTCCTACTGAGGAGACTGTAGTAAATGAGGAAATTAAGAAACTTCATAACAAATAAGTCTCCCAAGATGGCCACCAGAGACAAAAGAGCTCAAATGTAGCACAAATATCACCCAGATATAGCCCAAGTATAGCCCTATGACAGAATGTCCCAGAGTGTTCTAAAGAACAACTAGAGTGCTACCAGTCTTACTTTTGACAAAAGTATGACACACCCGAAGCCATCTTGATTGGAATAAAGTGGTAACACTTAAACCATTTAATTTGCAAAGGAACAAAATGACGAGGTTCATTTTGCCATAGAAATTATGATTAGTGCTACAGAAAGAAAAATTAGGCCACAAATTTGACTTCCCAAATCCTCTTCTATTTCATTAAAAAATTCTGACAGGCAGACTGAAACATTCACTTTGAATACCAGCAGCAGACTTCATAACAAATAAGTCTCCCAAGATGGCCACCAGAGACAAAAGAGCCGAAATGTAGCACAAATATCACCCAGATGTAGCCCAATTATAGCCCAATGCCAGAATGTCCCAGAGTGTTCTAAAGAACAACTAGAGCGCTACCAGTCTTACTTTTGACAAAAGTTTGGCACACCTGAAGCCATCTTGATTGGAATAAAGTCATAACACTTAAACCATTGAATTTGCAATGGAACAAAAAGAGGGGGTTCATTTTGTCATATAAATTATGATTAGTGCTGCAGAAAGAAAAATTAGGCCACATTTTGACTTCTCAAATCCTCTTCTATTTCATTAAAAAAATCTGACATGCAGACTGAAACAAACACTTTGAATGCCAGCAGCAGACTTCCCTGGGGAGCAGTAGCTTTACTACAGAAATCTAATGAGCAACTAGAGTGCTAACATTCAGAATGTATGGCAAACGTGTGACACATCTGAATGCCTTCTTGATGGAACCAAAGTAAAAAACTGAAAGTGTTTCCTACTGAGGAGACTGCAGTAAATGAGGAAATTAGTAAGCGTGGGCGTAAAATCCGTTTCGTTCACGAAATTTGCGGATTTTTGGCAATTTCAAGATCTGCGAATCGCGTGAATTTGCCCAAAAATCCGCGAATTCGCAAGCTGCGGATTTTTTTGCTTGGTCGCGCTTGAAAAATACAATATCGCGCGCGCTGCATTGACTTACCGTGATTCTGAGTCCGCCGAGTTGTTTTTCTCCCTTTTTGCGTGTGCTGCGCCCTTTTGGATCTTGCTGCCTGATCGCGCATGAGTTTTTTTTCGACCGCAATTACGTCATCGCGGTCCGCCATCTTGCACAGCGAGAGTTTGACAGCGCGAGTACGTCATAAGGGCCCGAGATCACGCATTGCGTTAGTAAACAATGCCGAACAGGTAGATGCGGCGCGCAGCTGACATCCGGCGGGAGATTTGAACAGCTGGCTTTCCCGACATTGCAAAAATTGCAATTCTGCACAAGAAATCCACCGCGGGCAGCATAAACCTTCTGAAAATCATGATTTTGATCAGAATAACTCCTCAGATTGAGATTTGGCTGCACTATTTTGTGGAAGGAGTCCATGTTTGGGTGGGTGGGAGGAAGGAAGTGCCACAGAGTCTCCAACTTCCTGTTCCTGTCCAGCAGGCTCCTCCTAGTGCTTTGTCCATTTCCTGGTCACTTTTCATTTGGATCTGGAGCTGGAAGGATTACTTTTTGTGGCTGCTGCTGGATATTTGTATTTGAGGACTTTGTGGATTTTGGAGTTTTTGGATCACTTTTGGATTTGAGATTTTACAAGTAAGTTGGTGTTGTTTGTTTGGGGCATTGCAGTTGCTGCAACTACAATTTTAAAACTTTTTCACAACTTTAAAAAATATATATTGTGGGTAGCCACAGTATCCAGTAGGCCCAGGGTTAGTCATGGGTGCATGATAAAACAGTTTCTGTGAGTTTTGTTGAACTTAAATCTCATTTATGTCATTGAATTTTAGCTCACTATATGTGGATTTTTATTTTTTATTTTGGGGTGCCTGTAAAGCCACACTAGCCAGTAGGCCCAGGGGTAGTGGACCAAGTCTTTCTGTGGGGTGTCTTGAATTTAAACATCATTGATGGCATGGGTGGCATTCAATTGTGGTGATTTTTGTGTGTTTTTTGACTTTTTGGGGTGGTGTTGGGGCCTGGCCAAGTGGGTGGGGGCAATTTTGAGGCCTGGTGCAGGCAGGGCCTGGCCATGGGGTGGGGGTCAAGGGGCCATTTTGAAGCCAGGCAGTGTGCTCTGGCCTGCACCCAGGTTGCCTTGCTTTCATCCATTAGGCCCAGGGGTACTCAGTGGTGCATGGACCAAGTCTTTCTGTGGGGTGTCTTGAATTTAAACATCATTGAGGGCAAGGATGGCATTGGATTGTGGTGATTTTTGTGTGTTTTTTGACTTTTTGGGGTGGTATTGGGGCCAGGCCATGTGGGTGGGGGCCATTTTGAGGCCTGGTCCAGGCAGGGACTGGCCATGTGGTGGGGTCAAGGGGCCATTTTGAAGCCGGGCAGTGTGCTCAGGCCTGCACCCAGGTTGCCTTGCTTTCATCCATTAGGCCCAGGGGTACTCAGTGGTGCATGGACCAAGTCTTTATGTGGGGTGTCTTGAATTTAAACATCATTGAGGGCATGGATGGCATTGGATTGTGGTGATTATTGTGTGTTTTTCGACTTTTTGGGGTGGTGTTGGGGCCTGGCCATGTGGGTTGAGGCCATTTTGAGGCCTGGTCCAGGCAGGGCCTGGCCATGTAGCTGGGGGGGTCAAGGGCCCATTTTGAAGCCAGGCAGTGTGCTCAGGCCTGCACCCAGGTTGCCTTGCTTTCATCCATTAGGCCCAGGGGTACTCAGTGGTACATGGACCAAGTCTTTATGTGGGGTGTCTTGAATTTAAACATCATTAGGGCATGGATGGCATTGGATTGTGGTGATTTGTGTGTGTTTTTCGACTTTTTGGGGTGGTGTTGGGGCCTGGCCATGTGGGTGGGATCCATTTTGAGGCCTGGTCCAGGCAGGGCCTGGCTCTGTAGCTTGGGGTCAAGGGCCCATTTTGAAGCCAGGCAATGTGCTCAGGCCTGCACCCAGTTTGCCTTACTTTCTTCCATTAGGCCCAGGGGTACTCAGTGGTGCATGGACCAAGTCTTTATGTGGGGTGTCTTGAATTTAAACACCATTAGGGCATGGATGGCATTGGATTGTGGTGATTTGTGTCTGTTTTTCGACTTTTTGGGGTGGTGTTGGGGCCTGGCCATGTGGGTGGGGGCCATTTTGAGGCCTGGTCCAGGCAGGGCCTGGCTCTGTAGCTGGGGGTCAAGGGCCCATTTTGAAGCCAGGCAGTGTGCTCAGGCCTGCACCCAGTTTGCCTTACTTTCTTCCATTAGGCCCAGGGGTACTCAGTGGAGCATAGACCAAGTCTTTATGTGGGGTGTCTTGAATTTAAACATCATTGAGGGCATGGATGGCATTGGATTGTGGTAATTAATGTGTGTTTTTCGACTTCTTGGGGTGGTGTTGGGGCCTTGCCATGTGGGTGGGGGCCATTTTGAGTCCTGGTCCAGACAGGGCTTGGCCATGTGGTGGGGGTAAAGGCTCAAGGGGCCATTTTGAAGCCAGGGAGTGTGCTCAGGCCTGCACCCAGTTTGCCTTGCTTTCATCCATTAGGCCCAGGGGTACTCAGTGGTGCATGGACCAAGTCTTTCTGTGGGGTTTCTTGAATTTAAACATCATTGAGGGCATGGATGGCATTGGATTGTGGTGATTTTTGTGTGTTTTTCGACTTTGTGGGGTGTTTAACTGATGTTCCTCTGGCTTCCATTGTTTTTAGGTGCACAAGAGAACCACCAGTGCCAGGAAGAAGTCCTGCAGCGGTGTGTGCAGCACAACGTCACGTGACGTCACGTGTGGCCACAGACAAGACAACTCTGCAACTCGTGCAACTGCGGCCTGCTGTTCTGACATCTGAAGAAGATCGGCCCAAAGAAAGGTGGCCGTAGCGCCTCAGCGAAAACAGTTGCCAGTGCCACTGCCAGTAAGAAGGAGCAGAAGAAGCAAGTGGCACCACCTACCAAGGAGACTGGTGTGCCCACCGACACCTTTTTTTGGGAAAAAAACTACGCCTGCAGCAGCAGCGGTGTCCACCTGGAACCAAGCTGGAAGCAGCACCTCCGCTTCATTGGGCTCAGTGCCACCACACCAAGTTAGGTCCAAGACCATGAGTGCTGCTGCGAAAGCCACTTTGGTTGTTCAATCACCATCGACCAGTGATGTTGGCTCATCACAAGAAAGTACCATCCAATCAACGCCGGGTGTAACTCAGCTGATGAGTGTTCAACAACCACAGCCGCAACGACAACCACAGGTGCAACTAGTACAAACGCAAGTACATGGGCAAGGAGAGGCGCAAGGAGAGGCGCAAGGAGAGGCGCAAGGAGAGGCGCATGGAGAGGCGCATGTAGAGGCGCAAGGAGAGGCGCATGGAGAGGTGCACGGAGAGGTGCAACTAGAGGTTCATGGAGCGGCGCAACCGCCTTCAACGCTTGTTCCTCCAGAAGTAGGGGCACATCAGGAAATTGATATTCAAGCGTAGGTATCATCCGAGGAAGCCACTCCTCCTGAGGATGATCCATTGGCTTCCAGATCCCCAGCAAGAAAAAGGTCAAGGAGGGCTACTACTACTACAAGATCTTCTTCAAGCCCCCTTCATTCTGATGACCTTGATCCTGATTGGAACCCACAAATGCAGTCTGAGAGTGAGGCACGCCATGATCTGACAAAGGTAGCTAAGCCTAAAAGGAAGGTTCCCGCAAGGCTTTGACTTACATGTGATGACGACGAACAAGAAGTGGTGTCTTCTGCTGCTGATGAACAGTCTGACGACGACCCAGTCATCACAGACATCACTCCAGCCCCAGCGGGCATGCAGCAAACTGATATTTTCACCCTATCCCGAATGGCTGCTGAGCGGGATGTGATCGGCGTGGCACTGGTACCACCACCAACGCAGTTAACTACAACACCAACACGACCTAGAGCTTCCATCTTTTTTAGTCAGAAGGGCCAGCAGGGACCTCCATCCAGCTCGACCTCCATTACCTCAAGTAGTGGTGCTGTAAGTGAATAACAGAAACAAATTCAAACACGCCCATCCTCCACTTCATCTGGCATTGAAAGTCAAAGTAGCACCTCCACCACCAGCAGACATCTCCTGTCCCCAGTTTGGGACTTCTTTACTGTTAGCCAAAAGGCGGAAAACATGGTCGTTTGTTCGATTTGTAAAGTATCTGTTAGTCCGGGTAAGCTTGGTACCAACTATGGTACCGGAGGCCAGAGAGGTCATCTAAAAAACACCACCCTATCCAGTGGTATGCGCACCTAATTAAGATCCAGGAAGTCCAAAGTAGAACTGATCCAAATGTATCCGTTCACATTGCATCTGATGCTGACGAGGGGTTGATTGTGCAGGGGGGAAGTCAAGAACCGACCAACATTTTTTCTGGTACACCCAGTACCCCTTGCAGCAGCACTGCAGTGGTAGCCCCCACACCCTCCACCCCTGCAAGATGTATGAGGCACACTAAGAGTGTGGGACAGACACCAATGCAAAAAACTACCTCAATGAGCCTAACTGGTGTGAAGTCTGCATTATCATCATCATCATCATCACATAAAACGGTCCAGCCCACCATTAGCAGCATGTTTTAGTCAGAGGCGCCATTTGAACGCAACCACCCAACGGTACGTCTGTATAACGCAAAGCTGGCTAAAATGCTAGCGCTGGACCTTCTCCCTTTTTCTTTCATGGAAGGGGTGGATTTTCTAAAATTAGTGGCAACAGTCTGCCCTAAATGGAAGTTTCCTAACCGGTCCTATTTTGCCAGAGTTGCGGTTCCAGCACTACATCAAGATGTGCTGGAGGTGATTGGGGCAGCTATTCTGAAGAGTGCTGTTCACACTATCCACATGACAACAGACATGTGGACCAGTTGCCAAGCCCTTGATTACATGTGCATCACTGCACACTGGGTCTCTTTTGCAGGGGTTAAAGAACAGTTAAAAGCAGGTGTTGACACGGACACAGTTATTAAAGCTACTCGGAAACATGCAACATTAGGCATGTGTGCCATGGAGAAATCTCACACTGCACCTAACCTTTTGGATGAGTTTAACAGGAAGGTCTATGAATGGCTGCATCCAAGAAATCGCATAGTTGGTTATGTTTCCACGGATAATGGCAGTAACATAGTTAGGGCCATGACTGATGGTGAATATTTCAGAGTGCCGTGTTTGGCGCACAGTATTAACATCGTGGTGCAAGATTTCTTGAAAAAAGGAGACACAGTCTGCAAGTTACTGACCACCTGCCGAAGAATCTGCACACATTTCAGCCATTCTTTTAAGGCCCGGAAGGAGCTGAGGAGCATTCAACATGAACGTAGACTGCCAGTCAAAGGACTCATCCAAGAGGTGGCAACACGTTGGAACTCAACCTTTTACATGCTTGAGCGTCTGTCTGAGCAGTGTGGGGTAATAAATGATTATGTCTATAAACTGGGTTCTACTATGAAAGACATGAGGCTAGATTTGGAGGAATGGAAGCTAGTTGCAAGCCTGACAGACATGCTTCGTCCTTTTGAGGTCTTCACGTGTGAAGTCAGCAGGGAGGACTGTTCTTTGGGCAAAGCTATCCCATTGTTGGTCATGCTAGAGCACCAACGGAAGGCGGTGTCTTCAACGCTCAGAGATGATGCTGAAAAGCAAGAGGCATATGATTTGGCGGAGAGGTTATTAAGGCGCCGAGTTCACAATGAAAGGCTTAAAAACATACTTACAGAACAACATTACATTTGTGCCACTATTCTGGATCCACGGTACAAAAAGGCAGTGGCCAGCAAAGCATTCATTCCTTTTGATGAAGCAGATGTTTCAAAGTACAAACATTGGCTAGCTGAGTCAGCCCCTCGGTTCGAAAAAGAGCGGCAGAAAATTCAAGGAGCCAGCACAAGTACAACTGAATCAGCAGGCCATCCGGCGCCAAGTTCCACTTCTGAATCTGTGGCCGAAGGGAGTCACTTTCCCTCACAGCCATTAACGACACCAGCAACAACCGTATCATCACCCTCACCTGCACCAGGCCGAGCCAAAATATTGTCGGAAGAGGATTGGCTAACTCATCAAGGGTTTGCTCGTTACAGTTCTGCAAAGGCCACTGATGGTGCGCAAAGTGGAGCAAGCGTGGAGAACCTTGAGTCGATGGTGCAGGCCTATCTGGATGACCCAACAGAGGTCTTTGTTAATCTGAACCCATTGCTGTATTGGTATAGGAAAAGGGCTCTATGGCCATTGATCACCAACCTGGCTCTAAATTATTTGTCTTGCCCACTTGCAAGCGTGTCTTCTGAACGTGTTTTCAGTGCTGCTGGTGCCATTGTAACTTCAAAAAGGACCCGCCTCTCGCCCAAAAATGTGGAGAGGTTAACACTGATCAAGATGAATCAGCAGTTCATACCACCAGATTACAAAATACGTGAATGCACGCAGGAAGAAGAGGACACCGACTTAGGTGACGGAAGTTCTTCTCTGTTAGCTGACCTACTCCCGTCTCAATTCATCGAGTTTGAGGACGAGCTCTACTTCCCTGTGACCGAGGCCTGAACATGACTTCCTTTTTTTTCGTCCTTATTCACTTTTATTCCTGTGTGTCTTTCTTTGTTTTGCAACTTTTACCACAACAAAACTCTAATCACCTAATCACAACAAGTCCATCAGCAGCACTGTCTTCATCTTATTTTCCTTATTGATTTGAAGGTGCCGCAGTCTGCATTCCTGAGGTTCACAAGTTCACAACTCAATCATGCTCCTCTATCCTCCTCCTCCAGACTCCCCTACCCATTTACCTCAAGGCAGATGGATGGATTACGAAGAATAAAGAAACTTTGTCTTCGTAGACGAGTCCCCTCAAGTGGGACTGAAATTACTGACTGACTACATGCTTGCTGATTGCTGACAGAGTTACTTCTGATATTGACAGGGGAGGCTGCCCTGTGGGCCCTCACTTTCCGGAGAAGATGCAGACAAAAAGTAGAACAGGTAATGAATAATTGAGAAGATGGCATGCATAATTGTCACATTTTGCATTTTTGCTTTTTGCCTGTTTAGGGATGTTCTACTTTTTTGCGGGTGGGTTGGCGGGTCTTGGGGCACAGCTGGGAAGGTCTAATAACGGGCGCAAGTGGTTTGGACAAAATCCATGGTGAAAACGTTTTTCAGTTTTTGCTCACTTGCTTGTTTTTGGGGGGCTGTTTGGGGGGGGTTTAGGTTTTTGGGGGTGGGTTTTGGGGACTGGGAGCACTGCTGGCACAGTCTAGTTTTGATTGCAAGTGGTTTGAAGGAAATCCATGGTGGAAAAGGGGGGTTTGGGCCTAGTTGCAGACAGCGTTTTGACACAATTTAAACTGAGGCCTAGCAGTATTGCGTGTTTTTGGGGGGCTGTTTGGGGGGGTTCTAGGTTTTTTTGGGGGGGGGGGTCTGGGGATCTGGGAGCACTGCTGGCATATTCTAATTTTGATTGCAAGTGGCTTGAAGGAAATCAATGGTGGAAAAGAGGAGTTATGGCGTAGCTGCAGAACGTGTTTGGACTGAATCGAAGGAAGGCCCTAAATTTTCTACGTGTGAGATTTAGCATTTTAAATTTTTGCCTGTTTGAGGGTGTTCTAATTTTTTGCGGGTGGGTTGGCGGGTCTGGGGGCATTGCTGGGAAGGTCTAATATCAGGCACAAGTGGTTTGGACAAAATCCATGGTGAAAATGTTTTTCAGTTTATGCTCACTTCCTTGTTTTTGGGGGGCTGTTTGTGGGGGTTCTAGGTTTTTGGGGGAGGGTTTTGGGGTCTGGGAGCACTGCTGGCACAGTCTAATTTTGATTGCATTTGTTTTTAAGGAAATCCATGGTGGAAAAGAGGAGTTGTGGCCTAGCTGCAGAGCGCGTTTGGACTGAATCAAAGGAAGGCCCTAAATGTTCTAAGTGTCAGATTTTGCATTTTTGCTTTTTGCCTGTTTGGGGGTGTTCTACTTTTTTGCGGGTGGGTTGGCGGGTCTGGGGGCATTGCTGGGAAGGTCTAATATCGGGTGCAAATGGTTTGGACAAAATCCATGGTGAAATTTTTTTTCTGTTTTTGCTCACTTCCTTGTTTTTGGGGGGCTGTTTGGGGGGGTTCTAGGTTTTTGGGGGTGGGTTTTGGGGTCTCGGAGCACTGCTGGCACAGTCTAATGTTGATTGCATTTGTTTTTAAGGAAATCCATGGTGGAAAAGGGGAGTTATGGTCTAGCTGCAGAGCGCGTTTGGACTGAATCGAAGAAAGGCCTTAAATTTTCGAAACCTGAGAATTTGCATTTTTATTTTTGCCTGTTTGGGGGTGTTCTAATTTTTTGTGAGTGGGTTGGCGGGTCCGGGGGCATTGCTGGGAAGGTCTAATATCGAGCACAAGTGGTTTGGACAAAATCCATGGTGAAAATGTTTTTCAGTTTATGCTCACTTCCTTGTTTTTGGGGGGCTGTTTGGGGGGTTCTAGGTTTTTGAGGGTGGGCTTTGGGGTCTGGGAGCTTTGCTGGCACAGTCTAATTTTGATTGCATTTGTTTTTAAGGAAATCCATGGTGGAAAAGGGGAGTTATGGCCTAGCTACAGAGCGCGTTTGGACTGAATCGTAGGAAGGCCCTAAATTTTCTAGGTGAGATTTTGCATTTTTGCTTTTTGCCTGTTTGGGGGTGTTCTACTTTTTTGTGGGTGGGTTGACGGGTCTGGGGCATTGCTGGGAAGGTCTAATATCGGGCGCAAGTGGTTTGGATAAAGTCCATGGTGAAAAAAAAATTCCGTTTTTGCTCACTTCCTTGTTTTCAGGGGGCTGTTTGGGGGGGTTCTAGGTTTTTGGGGGTGGGTTTTGGGGTCTGGGAGCACTGCTGGCACAGTCTAATTTTGATTGCATTTGATTTCAAGGAAATCCATGGTGGAAAAGGGGAGTTATGGCCTAGCTGCAGAGCTGGTTTGGACTGAATGGAAGGAAGGCCCTACATTTTTTAAGTGTGAGATTTTGCATTTTTGCTTTTTGCCAGTTTGGGGGTGTTCTACTTTTTTGCGGGTGGGTTGGCTGGTCTGGGGGCATTGCTGGGAACGTCTAATATCGGGCGCAAGTGGTTTGGATAAAGTCCATGGTGAAAAAGTTGTTCCGTTTTTGCTCACTTCCTTGTTTTCGGGGGGCTGTTTGGGGGGGTTCTAGGTTTTTGGGGGTGGGTTTTGGGTTCTGGGAGCACTGCTGGCACAGTCTAATTTTGATTGCATTTGTTTTTAAGGAAATCCATGGTGGAAAAGGGGAGTTATGGCCTAGCTTCAGAGTGCGTTTGGACTGAATCGAAGGAAGGCCCTAGATTTTTTAAGTGTGAGATTTTGCATTTTTGCTTTTTGCCTGTTTGGGGGTGTTCTACTTTTTTGCGGGTGGGTTGGCGGGTCTTGGGGCATTGCTGGGAAGGTCTAATATCAGGCGCAAGTGGTTTGGACAAAATCCATGGTGAAAAAGGTTTTCCGTTTTTGCTCACTTGCCTGTTTTTGGGAGGCTGTTTGGGGGGCTTCTAGGTTTTTGGGGGTGGGTTTTGGGGTCTGGGAGCACTGCTGGGATAGTATAATTTTGATTGCAAGTGATTTGAAGAAAATCCATGGTGGGAATGGTGAGTTAGGGCCTAGCTGCAGAGCGCGTTTGGACCGATGTTGACTGGTAGGCTGAAAATGTTCTAAGTGTGACTTTTTGCATTTTTGCTTTTGGCCTGCTTGGGGGTGTTCTACTTTATTGTGGGTGGGTTGACGGGTCTGGGGGCATTGCTGGGAAGGTCTAATATCGGGCGCAAGTGGTTTGGATAAAGTCCATGGTGAAAAAGTTTTTCCGTTTTTGCTCACTTCCTTGTTTTCGGGGGGCTGTTTGGGGGGGTTCTAGGTTTTGGGGGTGGGTTTTGGGTTCTGGGAGTACTGCTGGCAAAGTCTAATTTTGATTGCATTTGTTTTTAAGGAAATCCATGGTGGAAAAGGGGAGTTATGGCCTGGCTTCAGAGTATGTTGGACTGAATCGAAGGAAGGCCCTACATTTTTTAAGTGTGAGATTTTGCATTTTTGCTTTTTGCCTGTTTGGGGGTGTTCTACTTTTTTGCGAGTGGGTTGGCGAGTCTGGGGGCTTTGCTGGGAAGGTCTAATATCGGGCGCAAGTGGTTTGGACAAAATCCATGGTTTAAATGTTTTTCAGTTTTTTCTCACTTCCTTGTTTTTGGGGGGCTGTTTGGGGGGGTTCTAGGTTTTTGGGGGTTGGTTTTGAGGTCTGGGAACACTGCTGGCACAGTCTAATCTTGATTGCATTTGTTTTTAAAGAAATCCATGGTGGAAAAGGGGAGTTATGGCCTAGCTGCAGAGCGCGTTTGGACTGAATGGAAGGAAAGCCCTACATTTTTTGTGTGAGATTTTGCATTTTTTGTTTTTTGCCTGTTTGGGGGTGTTCTACTTTTTTGCGGGTGGGTTGGCGTGTCTGGGGGCATTGCTGGGAAGGTCTAATATCGGGCGCAAGTGGTTTGAACAAAATCCATGGTGAAAAAGTTTGTCAGTTTTTGCTCACTTCCTTGTTTTTGGGGGGCTGTTTGGGGGGGTTCTAGGTTTTTGGGGTGAGTTTTGGGGTCTGGGAGCACTGTTGGCACAGTCTAATTTTGATTGCATTTGTTTTTAAGAAAATCTATGGTGGAAAAGGGGAGTTATGGCCTAGCTGCAGAGCGCGTTTGGACTGAATCGTAGGGAGGCCCTGAATTTTCTAAGTGTGAAATTTTGCATTTTTGCTTTTTGCCTGTTTGGGGGTGTTCTACTTTTTTGCGGGTTGGTTGGCGGGTCTGGGGGCATTGCTGGGAAGGTCTAATATCAGGCGAAGTGGTTTGGACAAAATCCATGGTGAAAAAGGTTTTCCGTTTTTGCTCACTTGCCTGTTTTTGGGAGGCTGTTTGGGGGGCTTCTAGGTTTTTGGGGGTGGGTTTTGGGGTCTGGGAGCACTGCTGGGATAGTATAATTTTGATTGCAAGTGATTTGAAGAAAATCCATGGTGGGAATGGGGAGTTAGGGCCTAGCTGCAGAGCGCGTTTGGACCGATGTTGACTGGTAGGCTGAAAATGTTCTAAGTGTGACTTTTTGCATTTTTGATTTTGGCCTGTTTGGGGGTGTTCTACTTTATTGTGGGTGGGTTGACGGGTCTGGGGGCATTGCTGGGAAGGTCTAATATCGGGAGCAAGTGGTTTGGATAAAGTCCATGGTGAAAAAGTTTTTCCGTTTTTGGCTCACTTCCTTGTTTTTGGGGGACTGTTTGGGGGGGTTCTAGATTTTTGGGGGTGGGTTTTGGGGTCTGGGAGCACTGCTGGCACAGTCTAATTTTGATTGCATTTGTTTTTAAGGAAACCCTTGGTGGAAAAGGGGAGTTATGGCCTAGTTGCAGAGCGTGTTTGGACTGAATCGCAGGAAGGCCCTAAATTTTCTGTGTGAGATTTTGCATTTTTGTTTTTGCCTGTTTGGGGGTGTTCTACTTTTTTGTGGGTGGGTTGGCGGGTCTGGGGGCATTGCTGGGAAGGTCTAATATCGGGCGCAAGTGGTTTGGACAAAATCCATGTGAAAATGGTTTTCCGTTTTTGCTCACTTGCCTGTTTTTGGGGGGCCGTTTGGGGGGCTTCTAGGTTTTTGGGGTCTGGGAGCACTGCTGTGATAGTCTAATTTTGATTGTAATTGATTTGAAGAAAATCCATGGTGGGAAAGGGGAAATATGGCCTAGCTTCAGAGCGCGTTTGGACCGATGTTGACTGGTAGTCTGAAAATGTTCTAAGTGTGAGTTTTTCCATTTTTGCTTTTGGCCTGTTTGGGGGTGTTCTACTTTTTTGTGGGTGGGTTGGCTGGTCTGGGGGCATTGCTGGGAAGGTCTAATATCGGGCGCAAGTGGTTTGGATAAAGTCCATGGTGAAATTTTTTTTCCGTTTTTGCTCACTTCCTTGTTTTCAGGGGGCTGTTTGTGGGGGTTCTAGGTTTTTGGGGGTGGGTTTTGGGGTCTGGGAGCACTGCTGGCACAGTCTAATGTTGATTGCATTTGTTTTAAAGGAAATCCATGGTGGAAAAGGGGAGTTATGGCCTAGCTGCAGAGCGCGTTTGGACTGAATCGAAGAAAGGCCTTAAATTTTCGAAACCTGAGAATTTGCATTTTTATTTTTGCCTGTTTGGGGGTGTTCTAATTTTTTGTGAGTGGGTTGGCGGGTCCGGGGGCATTGCTGGGAAGGTCTAATATCGAGCACAAGTGGTTTGGACAAAATCCATGGTGAAAATGTTTTTCAGTTTATGCTCACTTCCTTGTTTTTGGGGGGCTGTTTGGGGGGTTCTAGGTTTTTGAGGGTGGGCTTTGGGGTCTGGGAGCTTTGCTGGCACAGTCTAATTTTGATTGCATTTGTTTTTAAGGAAATCCATGATGGAAAAGGGGAGTTATGGCCTAGCTGCAGAGCGCGTTTGGACTGAATCGTAGGAAGGCCCTAAATTGTCTAGGTGAGATTTTGCATTTTTGCTTTTTGCCTGTTTGGGGGTGTTCTACTTTTTTGCGGGTGGGTTGACGGGTCTGGGGCATTGCTGGGAAGGTCTAATATCGGGCGCAAGTGGTTTGGATAAAGTCCATGGTGAAATTCTTTTTCCGTTTTTGCTCACTTCCTTGTTTTCAGGGGGCTGTTTGGGGGGGTTCTAGGTTTTTGGGGGTGGGTTTTGGGGTCTGGGAGCACTGCTGGCACAGTCTAATTTTGATTGCATTTGATTTCAAGGAAATCCATGGTGGAAAAGGGGAGTTATGGCCTAGCTGCAGAGCGGGTTTGGACTGAATGGAAGGAAGGCCCTACATTTTTTAAGTGTGAGATTTTGCATTTTTGCTTTTTGCCAGTTTGGGGGTGTTCTACTTTTTTGCGGGTGGGTTGGCTGGTCTGGGGGCATTGCTGGGAACGTCTAATATCGGGCGCAAGTGGTTTGGATAAAGTCCATGGTGAAAAAGTTGTTCCGTTTTTGCTCACTTCCTTGTTTTCGGGGGGCTGTTTGGGGGGGTTCTAGGTTTTTGGGGGTGGGTTTTGGGTTCTGGGAGCACTGCTGGCACAGTCTAATTTTGATTGCATTTGTTTTTAAGGAAATCCATGGTGGGAAAGGTGAGTTATGGCCTAGCTTCAGAGTGCGTTTGGACTGAATCGAAGGAAGGCCCTATATTTTTTAAGTGTGAGATTTTGCATTTTTGCTTTTTGCCTGTTTGGGGGTGTTCTACTTTTTTGCGGGTGGGTTGGCGGGTCTGGGGGCATTGCTGGGAAGGTCTAATATCAGGCGCAAGTGGTTTGGACAAAATCCATGGTGAAAAAGGTTTTCCGTTTTTGCTCACTTGCCTGTTTTTGGGAGGCTGTTTGGGGGGCTTCTAGGTTTTTGGGGGTGGGTTTTGGGGTCTGGGAGCACTGCTGGGATAGTATAATTTTGATTGCAAGTGATTTGAAGAAAATCCATGGTGGGAATGGTGAGTTAGGGCCTAGCTGCAGAGCGCGTTTGGACCGATGTTGACTGGTAGGCTGAAAATGTTCTAAGTGTGACTTTTTGCATTTTTGCTTTTGGCCTGCTTGGGGGTGTTCTACTTTATTGTGGGTGGGTTGACGGGTCTGGGGGCATTGCTGGGAAGGTCTAATATCGGGCGCAAGTGGTTTGGATAAAGTCCATGGTGAAAAAGTTTTTCCGTTTTTGCTCACTTCCTTGTTTTCGGGGGGCTGTTTGGGGGGGTTCTAGGTTTTGGGGGTGGGTTTTGGGTTCTGGGAGTACTGCTGGCAAAGTCTAATTTTGATTGCATTTGTTTTTAAGGAAATCCATGGTGGAAAAGGGGAGTTATGGCCTGGCTTCAGAGTATGTTGGACTGAATCGAAGGAAGGCCCTACATTTTTTAAGTGTGAGATTTTGCATTTTTGCTTTTTGCCTGTTTGGGGGTGTTCTACTTTTTTGCGAGTGGGTTGGCGAGTCTGGGGGCTTTGCTGGGAAGGTCTAATATCGGGCGCAAGTGGTTTGGACAAAATCCATGGTTTAAATGTTTTTCAGTTTTTTCTCACTTCCTTGTTTTTGGGGGGCTGTTTGGGGGGGTTCTAGGTTTTTGGGGGTTGGTTTTGAGGTCTGGGAACACTGCTGGCACAGTCTAATCTTGATTGCATTTGTTTTTAAAGAAATCCATGGTGGAAAAGGGGAGTTATGGCCTAGCTGCAGAGCGCGTTTGGACTGAATGGAAGGAAAGCCCTACATTTTTTGTGTGAGATTTTGCATTTTTTGTTTTTTGCCTGTTTGGGGGTGTTCTACTTTTTTGCGGGTGGGTTGGCGTGTCTGGGGGCATTGCTGGGAAGGTCTAATATCGGGCGCAAGTGGTTTGAACAAAATCCATGGTGAAAAAGTTTGTCAGTTTTTGCTCACTTCCTTGTTTTTGGGGGGCTGTTTGGGGGGGTTCTAGGTTTTTGGGGGTGAGTTTTGGGGTCTGGGAGCACTGTTGGCACAGTCTAATTTTGATTGCATTTGTTTTTAAGAAAATCTATGGTGGAAAAGGGGAGTTATGGCCTAGCTGCAGAGCGCGTTTGGACTGAATCGTAGGGAGGCCCTGAATTTTCTAAGTGTGAGATTTTGCATTTTTGCTTTTTGCCTGTTTGGGGGTGTTCTACTTTTTTGCGGGTGGGTTGGCGGGTCTGGGGGCATTGCTGGGAAGGTCTAATATCAGGCGCAAGTGGTTTGGACAAAATCCATGGTGAAAAAGGTTTTCCGTTTTTGCTCACTTGCCTGTTTTTGGGAGGCTGTTTGGGGGGCTTCTAGGTTTTTGGGGGTGGGTTTTGGTGTCTGGGAGCACTGCTGGGATAGTATAATTTTGATTGCAAGTGATTTGAAGAAAATCCATGGTGGGAATGGGGAGTTAGGGCCTAGCTGCAGAGCGGGTTTGGACTGAATGGAAGGAAGGCCCTACATTTTTTAAGTGTGAGATTTTGCATTTTTGCTTTTTGCCAGTTTGGGGGTGTTCTACTTTTTTGCGGGTGGGTTGGCTGGTCTGGGGGCATTGCTGGGAACGTCTAATATCGGGCGCAAGTGGTTTGGATAAAGTCCATGGTGAAAAAGTTGTTCCGTTTTTGCTCACTTCCTTGTTTTCGGGGGGCTGTTTGGGGGGGTTCTAGGTTTTTGGGGGTGGGTTTTGGGTTCTGGGAGCACTGCTGGCACAGTCTAATTTTGATTGCATTTGTTTTTAAGGAAATCCATGGTGGGAAAGGTGAGTTATGGCCTAGCTTCAGAGTGCGTTTGGACTGAATCGAAGGAAGGCCCTATATTTTTTAAGTGTGAGATTTTGCATTTTTGCTTTTTGCCTGTTTGGGGGTGTTCTACTTTTTTGCGGGTGGGTTGGCGGGTCTGGGGGCATTGCTGGGAAGGTCTAATATCAGGCGCAAGTGGTTTGGACAAAATCCATGGTGAAAAAGGTTTTCCGTTTTTGCTCACTTGCCTGTTTTTGGGAGGCTGTTTGGGGGGCTTCTAGGTTTTTGGGGGTGGGTTTTGGGGTCTGGGAGCACTGCTGGGATAGTATAATTTTGATTGCAAGTGATTTGAAGAAAATCCATGGTGGGAATGGTGAGTTAGGGCCTAGCTGCAGAGCGCGTTTGGACCGATGTTGACTGGTAGGCTGAAAATGTTCTAAGTGTGACTTTTTGCATTTTTGCTTTTGGCCTGCTTGGGGGTGTTCTACTTTATTGTGGGTGGGTTGACGGGTCTGGGGGCATTGCTGGGAAGGTCTAATATCGGGCGCAAGTGGTTTGGATAAAGTCCATGGTGAAAAAGTTTTTCCGTTTTTGCTCACTTCCTTGTTTTCGGGGGGCTGTTTGGGGGGGTTCTAGGTTTTGGGGGTGGGTTTTGGGTTCTGGGAGTACTGCTGGCAAAGTCTAATTTTGATTGCATTTGTTTTTAAGGAAATCCATGGTGGAAAAGGGGAGTTATGGCCTGGCTTCAGAGTATGTTGGACTGAATCGAAGGAAGGCCCTACATTTTTTAAGTGTGAGATTTTGCATTTTTGCTTTTTGCCTGTTTGGGGGTGTTCTACTTTTTTGCGAGTGGGTTGGCGAGTCTGGGGGCTTTGCTGGGAAGGTCTAATATCGGGCGCAAGTGGTTTGGACAAAATCCATGGTTTAAATGTTTTTCAGTTTTTTCTCACTTCCTTGTTTTTGGGGGGCTGTTTGGGGGGGTTCTAGGTTTTTGGGGGTTGGTTTTGAGGTCTGGGAACACTGCTGGCACAGTCTAATCTTGATTGCATTTGTTTTTAAAGAAATCCATGGTGGAAAAGGGGAGTTATGGCCTAGCTGCAGAGCGCGTTTGGACTGAATGGAAGGAAAGCCCTACATTTTTTGTGTGAGATTTTGCATTTTTTGTTTTTTGCCTGTTTGGGGGTGTTCTACTTTTTTGCGGGTGGGTTGGCGTGTCTGGGGGCATTGCTGGGAAGGTCTAATATCGGGCGCAAGTGGTTTGAACAAAATCCATGGTGAAAAAGTTTGTCAGTTTTTGCTCACTTCCTTGTTTTTGGGGGGCTGTTTGGGGGGGTTCTAGGTTTTTGGGGGTGAGTTTTGGGGTCTGGGAGCACTGTTGGCACAGTCTAATTTTGATTGCATTTGTTTTTAAGAAAATCTATGGTGGAAAAGGGGAGTTATGGCCTAGCTGCAGAGCGCGTTTGGACTGAATCGTAGGGAGGCCCTGAATTTTCTAAGTGTGAGATTTTGCATTTTTGCTTTTTGCCTGTTTGGGGGTGTTCTACTTTTTTGCGGGTGGGTTGGCGGGTCTGGGGGCATTGCTGGGAAGGTCTAATATCAGGCGCAAGTGGTTTGGACAAAATCCATGGTGAAAAAGGTTTTCCGTTTTTGCTCACTTGCCTGTTTTTGGGAGGCTGTTTGGGGGGCTTCTAGGTTTTTGGGGGTGGGTTTTGGGGTCTGGGAGCACTGCTGGGATAGTATAATTTTGATTGCAAGTGATTTGAAGAAAATCCATGGTGGGAATGGGGAGTTAGGGCCTAGCTGCAGAGCGCGTTTGGACCGATGTTGACTGGTAGGCTGAAAATGTTCTAAGTGTGACTTTTTGCATTTTTGATTTTGGCCTGTTTGGGGGTGTTCTACTTTATTGTGGGTGGGTTGACGGGTCTGGGGGCATTGCTGGGAAGGTCTAATATCGGGAGCAAGTGGTTTGGATAAAGTCCATGGTGAAAAAGTTTTTCCGTTTTTGGCTCACTTCCTTGTTTTTGGGGGACTGTTTGGGGGGTTCTAGGTTTTTGGGGGTGGGTTTTGGGGTCTGGGAGCACTGCTGGCACAGTCTAATTTTGATTGCATTTGTTTTTAGGGAAATCCATGGTGTAAAAGGGGAGTTATGGCCTAGCTGCAGAGAGCGTTTGGACTGAATCGAAGGAAGGCCCTACATTTTTTAAGTGTGAGATTTTGCATTTTTGCTTTTTGCCTGTTTGGGGGTGTTCTACTTTTTTGCGGGTGGGTTGGCTGGTCTGGGGGCATTGCTGGGAAGGTCTAATATCGGGCGAAAGTGGTTTGGACAAAATCCATGGTGAAAAAGCTTTTCAGTTTTTGCTCACTTCCTTGTTTTTGGGGGGCTGTTTCTGGGGATTCTAGATTTTTGGGGGTGGGTTTTGGGGTCTGGGAGCACTGCTGGCACAGTCTAATTTTGATTGCATTTGTTTTTAAGGAAACCCTTGGTGGAAAAGGGGAGTTATGGCCTAGTTGCAGAGCGTGTTTGGACTGAATCGCAGGAAGGCCCTAAATTTTCTGTGTGAGATTTTGCATTTTTGTTTTTGCCTGTTTGGGGGTGTTCTACTTTTTTGTGGGTGGGTTGGCGGGTCTGGGGGCATTGCTGGGAAGGTCTAATATCGGGCGCAAGTGGTTTGGACAAAATCCATGTGAAAATGGTTTTCCGTTTTTGCTCACTTGCCTGTTTTTGGGGGGCCGTTTGGGGGGCTTCTAGGTTTTTGGGGTCTGGGAGCACTGCTGTGATAGTCTAATTTTGATTGTAATTGATTTGAAGAAAATCCATGGTGGGAAAGGGGAAATATGGCCTAGCTTCAGAGCGCGTTTGGACCGATGTTGACTGGTAGGCTGAAAATTTTCTAAGTGTGAGTTTTTCCATTTTTGCTTTTGGCCTGTTTGGGGGTGTTCTACTTTTTTGTGGGTGGGTTGGCTGGTCTGGGGGCATTGCTGGGAAGGTCTAATATCGGGCGCAAGTGGTTTGGATAAAGTCCATGGTGAAATTTTTTTTCCGTTTTTGCTCACTTCCTTGTTTTCAGGGGGCTGTTTGGGGGGGGTTCTAGGTTTTTGGGGGTGGGTTTTGGGGTCTGGGAGCACTGCTGGCACAGTCTAATTTTGATTGCATTTGTTTTTAAGGAAATCCATGGTGGAAAAGGGGAGTTATGGCCTAGCTGCAGAGCGCGTTTGGACTGAATCGTAGGAAGGCCCTAAATTTTCTAGGTGAGATTTTGCATTTTTGCTTTTTGCCTGTTTGGGGGTGTTCTACTTTTTTGCGGGTGGGTTGACGGGTCTGGGGCATTGCTGGGAAGGTCTAATATCGGGCGCAAGTGGTTTGGATAAAGTCCATGGTGAAAAAATCTTTCCGTTTTTGCTCACTTCCTTGTTTTCAGGGGGCTGTTTGGGGGGGTTCTAGGTTTTTGGGGGTGGGTTTTGGGGTCTGGGAGCACTGCTGGCACAGTCTAATTTTGATTGCATTTGATTTCAAGGAAATCCATGGTGGAAAAGGGGAGTTATGGCCTAGCTGCAGAGCGGGTTTGGACTGAATGGAAGGAAGGCCCTACATTTTTTAAGTGTGAGATTTTGCATTTTTGCTTTTTGCCAGTTTGGGGGTGTTCTACTTTTTTGCGGGTGGGTTGGCTGGTCTGGGGGCATTGCTGGGAACGTCTAATATCGGGCGCAAGTGGTTTGGATAAAGTCCATGGTGAAAAAGTTGTTCCGTTTTTGCTCACTTCCTTGTTTTCGGGGGGCTGTTTGGGGGGGTTCTAGGTTTTTGGGGGTGGGTTTTGGGTTCTGGGAGCACTGCTGGCACAGTCTAATTTTGATTGCATTTGTTTTTAAGGAAATCCATGGTGGAAAAGGGGAGTTATGGCCTAGCTTCAGAGTGCGTTTGGACTGAATCGAAGGAAGGCCCTATATTTTTTAAGTGTGAGATTTTGCATTTTTGCTTTTTGCCTGTTTGGGGGTGTTCTACTTTTTTGCGGGTGGGTTGGCGGGTCTGGGGGCATTGCTGGGAAGGTCTAATATCAGGCGCAAGTGGTTTGGACAAAATCCATGGTGAAAAAGGTTTTCCGTTTTTGCTCACTTGCCTGTTTTTGGGAGGCTGTTTGGGGGGCTTCTAGGTTTTTGGGGGTTGGTTTTGGGGTCTGGGAGCACTGCTGGGATAGTATAATTTTGATTGCAAGTGATTTGAAGAAAATCCATGGTGGGAATGGTGAGTTAGGGCCTAGCTGCAGAGCGCGTTTGGACCGATGTTGACTGGTAGGCTGAAAATGTTCTAAGTGTGACTTTTTGCATTTTTGCTTTTGGCCTGCTTGGGGGTGTTCTACTTTATTGTGGGTGGGTTGACGGGTCTGGGGGCATTGCTGGGAAGGTCTAATATCGGGCTGCAAGTGGTTTGGATAAAGTCCATGGTGAAAAAGTTTTTCCGTTTTTGCTCACTTCCTTGTTTTCGGGGGGCTGTTTGGGGGGGTTCTAGGTTTTGGGGGTGGGTTTTGGGTTCTGGGAGTACTGCTGGCAAAGTCTAATTTTGATTGCATTTGTTTTTAAGGAAATCCATGGTGGAAAAGGGGAGTTATGGCCTGGCTTCAGAGTATGTTGGACTGAATCGAAGGAAGGCCCTACATTTTTTAAGTGTGAGATTTTGCATTTTTGCTTTTTGCCTGTTTGGGGGTGTTCTACTTTTTTGCGAGTGGGTTGGCGAGTCTGGGGGCTTTGCTGGGAAGGTCTAATATCGGGCGCAAGTGGTTTGGACAAAATCCATGGTTTAAATGTTTTTCAGTTTTTTCTCACTTCCTTGTTTTTGGGGGGCTGTTTGGGGGGGTTCTAGGTTTTTGGGGGTTGGTTTTGAGGTCTGGGAACACTGCTGGCACAGTCTAATCTTGATTGCATTTGTTTTTAAAGAAATCCATGGTGGAAAAGGGGAGTTATGGCCTAGCTGCAGAGCGCGTTTGGACTGAATGGAAGGAAAGCCCTACATTTTTTGTGTGAGATTTTGCATTTTTTGTTTTTTGCCTGTTTGGGGGTGTTCTACTTTTTTGCGGGTGGGTTGGCGTGTCTGGGGGCATTGCTGGGAAGGTCTAATATCGGGCGCAAGTGGTTTGAACAAAATCCATGGTGAAAAAGTTTGTCAGTTTTTGCTCACTTCCTTGTTTTTGGGGGGCTGTTTGGGGGGGTTCTAGGTTTTTGGGGTGAGTTTTGGGGTCTGGGAGCACTGTTGGCACAGTCTAATTTTGATTGCATTTGTTTTTAAGAAAATCTATGGTGGAAAAGGGGAGTTATGGCCTAGCTGCAGAGCGCGTTTGGACTGAATCGTAGGGAGGCCCTGAATTTTCTAAGTGTGAGATTTTGCATTTTTGCTTTTTGCCTGTTTGGGGGTGTTCTACTTTTTTGCGGGTGGGTTGGCGGGTCTGGGGGCATTGCTGGGAAGTTCTAATATCAGGCGCAAGTGGTTTGGACAAAATCCATGGTGAAAAAGGTTTTCCGTTTTTGCTCACTTGCCTGTTTTTGGGAGGCTGTTTGGGGGGCTTCTAGGTTTTTGGGGGTGGGTTTTGGGGTCTGGGAGCACTGCTGGGATAGTATAATTTTGATTGCAAGTGATTTGAAGAAAATCCATGGTGGGAATGGGGAGTTAGGGCCTAGCTGCAGAGCGCGTTTGGACCGATGTTGACTGGTAGGCTGAAAATGTTCTAAGTGTGACTTTTTGCATTTTTGATTTTGGCCTGTTTGGGGGTGTTCTACTTTATTGTGGGTGGGTTGACGGGTCTGGGGGCATTGCTGGGAAGGTCTAATATCGGGAGCAAGTGGTTTGGATAAAGTCCATGGTGAAAAAGTTTTTCCGTTTTTGGCTCACTTCCTTGTTTTTGGGGGACTGTTTGGGGGGGTTCTAGGTTTTTGGGGGTGGGTTTTGGGGTCTGGGAGCACTGCTGGCACAGTCTAATTTTGATTGCATTTGTTTTTAGGGAAATCCATGGTGTAAAAGGGGAGTTATGGCCTAGCTGCAGAGAGCGTTTGGACTGAATCGAAGGAAGGCCCTACATTTTTTAAGTGTGAGATTTTGCATTTTTGCTTTTTGCCTGTTTGGGGGTGTTCTACTTTTTTGCGGGTGGGTTGGCTGGTCTGGGGGCATTGCTGGGAAGGTCTAATATCGGGCGAAAGTGGTTTGGACAAAATCCATGGTGAAAATGCTTTTCAGTTTTTGCTCACTTCCTTGTTTTTGGGGGGCTGTTTCTGGGGATTCTAGATTTTTGGGGGTGGGTTTTGGGGTCTGGGAGCACTGCTGGCACAGTCTAATTTTGATTGCATTTGTTTTTAAGGAAACCCTTGGTGGAAAAGGGGAGTTATGGCCTAGTTGCAGAGCGTGTTTGGACTGAATCGCAGGAAGGCCCTAAATTTTCTGTGTGAGATTTTGCATTTTTGTTTTTGCCTGTTTGGGGGTGTTCTACTTTTTTGTGGGTGGGTTGGCGGGTCTGGGGGCATTGCTGGGAAGGTCTAATATCGGACGCAAGTGGTTTGGACAAAATCCATGTGAAAATGGTTTTCCGTTTTTGCTCACTTGCCTGTTTTTGGGGGGCCGTTTGGGGGGCTTCTAGGTTTTTGGGGTCTGGGAGCACTGCTGTGATAGTCTAATTTTGATTGTAATTGATTTGAAGAAAATCCATGGTGGGAAAGGGGAAATATGGCCTAGCTTCAGAGCGCGTTTGGACCGATGTTGACTGGTAGGCTGAAAATGTTCTAAGTGTGAGTTTTTCCATTTTTGCTTTTGGCCTGTTTGGGGGTGTTCTACTTTTTTGCGGGTGGGTTGGCTGGTCTGGGGGCATTGCTGGGAAGGTCTAATATCGGGCGCAAGTGGTTTGGACAAAATCCATGGTGAAAAAGTTTTTCAGTTTTTGCTCACTTCCTTGTTTTTGGGGGGCTGTTTGGGGGGTTCTAGGTTTTTGGGGTGGGTTTTGGGGTCTGGGAGCACTGCTGGCACAGTCTAATATTGATTGCATGTGTTTTTAAGGAAATCCATGGTGGAAAAGGGGAGTTATGGCCTAGCTGCAGAGCGCGTTTTTACTGAATCGTAGGAAGGTCCTAAATTTTTTGTGTGAGATTTTGCATTTTTGTTTTTGCCTGTTTGGGGGTGTTCTACTTTTTTGCGGGTGGGTTGACGTGTCTAGGGGCATTGCTGGGAAGGTCTAATATCGGTGGCAAGGGGTTTGGACAAAATCCATGGTGAAAAAGCTTTTCCGTTTTTGCTCACTTACCTGTTTTTGGGGGGCTGTTTGGAGGGCTTCCATGTTTTTGGGGGTGGGTTTTGGGGTCTGGGAGCACTGCTGTGAAAGTTTAATTTTGATTGCAAGTGATTTGAAGAAAATCCATGGTGGGAAAGGGGAGTTAGGGCCTAGCTGCAGAGCGCGTTTGGATCGATGTTGACTGGTAGGCTAAAAATGTTCTAAGTGTGAGTTTTTGCATTTTTGCTTTTGGCCTGTTTGGGGGCGTTCTACTTTTTAGCGGGTGGGTTGACAGGCACGGGGGCATTGCAGGGAAGGTCTAATATCGGGCGCTAGTGGTTTGGATAAAGTCCATGGTGAAAAAGTTGTTCCGTTTTTGCTTACTTGCCTGTCTTTGGGGGTCTGTTTGGGGGGCTTCTAGGTTTTTTGGGGGGTGGTCTGGGGGTCTGGGAGCACTGCTGGCACAGTCTAATTTTGACTGCAAGCGGTTTGAAGAAAATCCATGGTGGGAAAGGGGAGTTAGGACCTAGCTGCATTTTTGCTTTTTGCCTGTTTGGGGGGGTTCTACTTTTTTGCGGGTGGGTTGGCGGATCTGGGGCCATTGCTGGGAAGGTCTAATATCGGGCGCAAGTGGTTTGGATAAAGTCCATGGTGAAAAAGCTTTTCCGTTTTTGGCTCACTTCCTTGTTTTCGGGGGACTGTTTGGGGGGTTCTAGGTTTTTGGGGGTGGGTTTTGGGGTCTGGGAGCACTGCTGACACAGTCTAATTTTGATTGCATTTGTTTTTAAGGAAAGCCATGGTGTAAAAGGGGAGTTATGGCCTAGCTGCAGAGAGCGTTTGGACTGAATCGAAGGAAGGCCCTACATTTTTTAAGTGTGAGATTTTGCATTTTTGCTTTTTGCCTGTTTGGGGGTGTTCTACTTTTTTGCGGGTGGGTTGGCTGGTCTGGGGGCATTGCTGGGAAGGTCTAATATCGGGCGAAAGTGGTTTGGACAAAATCCATGGTGAAAAAGCTTTTCAGTTTTTACTCACTTCCTTGTTTTTGGGGGGCTGTTTGTGGGGATTCTAGGTTTTTGGGGGTGGGTTTTGGGGTCTGGGAGCACTGCTGGCACAGTCTAATTTTGATTGCATTTGTTTTTAAGGAAACCCTTGGTGGAAAAGGGGAGATATGGCCTAGTTGCAGAGCGTGTTTGGACTGAATCGCGGGAGGCCCTAAATTTTCTGTGTGAGATTTTGCATTTTTGTTTTTGCCTGTTTGGGGGTGTTCTACTTTTTTGTGGGTGGGTTGGCGGGTCTGGGGGCATTGCTGGGAAGGTCTAATATCAGGCGCAAGTGGTTTGGACAAAATCCATGGTGAAAAAGGTTTTCCGTTTTTGCTCACTTGCCTATTTTTGGGAGGCTGTTTGGGGGGCTTCTAGGTTTTTGGGGGTGGGTTTTGGGGTCTGGGAGCACTGCTGGGATAGTATAATTTTGATTGCAAGTGATTTGAAGAAAATCCATGGTGGGAATGGTGAGTTAGGGCCTAGCTGCAGAGCGCGTTTGGACCGATGTTGACTGGTAGGCTGAAAATGTTCTAAGTGTGACTTTTTGCATTTTTGCTTTTGGCCTGCTTGGGGGTGTTCTACTTTATTGTGGGTGGGTTGACGGGTCTGGGGGCATTGCTGGGAAGGTCTAATATCGGGCGCAAGTGGTTTGGATAAAGTCCATGGTGAAAAAGTTTTTCCGTTTTTGCTCACTTCCTTGTTTTCGGGGGGCTGTTTGGGGGGGTTCTAGGTTTTGGGGGTGGGTTTTGGGTTCTGGGAGTACTGCTGGCAAAGTCTAATTTTGATTGCATTTGTTTTTAAGGAAATCCATGGTGGAAAAGGGGAGTTATGGCCTGGCTTCAGAGTATGTTGGACTGAATCGAAGGAAGGCCCTACATTTTTTAAGTGTGAGATTTTGCATTTTTGCTTTTTGCCTGTTTGGGGGTGTTCTACTTTTTTGCGGGTGGGTTGGCGGGTCTGGGGGCTTTGCTGGGAAGGTCTAATATCGGGCGCAAGTGGTTTGGACAAAATCCATGGTTTAAATGTTTTTCAGTTTTTTCTCACTTCCTTGTTTTTGGGGGGCTGTTTGGGGGGGTTCTAGGTTTTTGGGGGTTGGTTTTGAGGTCTGGGAACACTGCTGGCACAGTCTAATCTTGATTGCATTTGTTTTTAAAGAAATCCATGGTGGAAAAGGGGAGTTATGGCCTAGCTGCAGAGCGCGTTTGGACTGAATGGAAGGAAAGCCCTACATTTTTTGTGTGAGATTTTGCATTTTTTGTTTTTTGCCTGTTTGGGGGTGTTCTACTTTTTTGCGGGTGGGTTGGCGTGTCTGGGGGCATTGCTGGGAAGGTCTAATATCGGGCGCAAGTGGTTTGAACAAAATCCATGGTGAAAAAGTTTGTCAGTTTTTGCTCACTACCTTGTTTTTGGGGGGCTGTTTGGGGGGGTTCTAGGTTTTTGGGGTGAGTTTTGGGGTCTGGGAGCACTGTTGGCACAGTCTAATTTTGATTGCATTTGTTTTTAAGAAAATCTATGGTGGAAAAGGGGAGTTATGGCCTAGCTGCAGAGCGCGTTTGGACTGAATCGTAGGGAGGCCCTGAATTTTCTAAGTGTGAGATTTTGCATTTTTGCTTTTTGCCTGTTTGGGGGTGTTCTACTTTTTTGCGGGTGGGTTGGCGGGTCTGGGGGCATTGCTGGGAAGGTCTAATATCAGGCGCAAGTGGTTTGGACAAAATCCATGGTGAAAAAGGTTTTCCGTTTTTGCTCACTTGCCTGTTTTTGGGAGGCTGTTTGGGGGGCTTCTAGGTTTTTGGGGGTGGGTTTTGGGGTCTGGGAGCACTGCTGGGATAGTATAATTTTGATTGCAAGTGATTTGAAGAAAATCCATGGTGGGAATGGGGAGTTAGGGCCTAGCTGCAGAGCGCGTTTGGACCGATGTTGACTGGTAGGCTGAAAATGTTCTAAGTGTGACTTTTTGCATTTTTGATTTTGGCCTGTTTGGGGGTGTTCTACTTTATTGTGGGTGGGTTGACGGGTCTGGGGGCATTGCTGGGAAGGTCTAATATCGGGAGCAAGTGGTTTGGATAAAGTCCATGGTGAAAAAGTTTTTCCGTTTTTGGCTCACTTCCTTGTTTTTGGGGGACTGTTTGGGGGGTTCTAGGTTTTTGGGGGTGGGTTTTGGGGTCTGGGAGCACTGCTGGCACAGTCTAATTTTGATTGCATTTGTTTTTAGGGAAATCCATGGTGTAAAAGGGGAGTTATGGCCTAGCTGCAGAGAGCGTTTGGACTGAATCGAAGGAAGGCCCTACATTTTTTAAGTGTGAGATTTTGCATTTTTGCTTTTTGCCTGTTTGGGGGTGTTCTACTTTTTTGCGGGTGGGTTGGATGGTCTGGGGGCATTGCTGGGAAGGTCTAATATCGGGCGAAAGTGGTTTGGACAAAATCCATGGTGAAAAAGCTTTTCAGTTTTTGCTCACTTCCTTGTTTTTGGGGGGCTGTTTCTGGGGATTCTAGATTTTTGGGGGTGGGTTTTGGGGTCTGGGAGCACTGCTGGCACAGTCTAATTTTGATTGCATTTGTTTTTAAGGAAACCCTTGGTGGAAAAGGGGAGTTATGGCCTAGTTGCAGAGCGTGTTTGGACTGAATCGCAGGAAGGCCCTAAATTTTCTGTGTGAGATTTTGCATTTTTGTTTTTGCCTGTTTGGGGGTGTTCTACTTTTTTGTGGGTGGGTTGGCGGGTCTGGGGGCATTGCTGGGAAGGTCTAATATCGGGCGCAAGTGGTTTGGACAAAATCCATGTGAAAATGGTTTTCCGTTTTTGCTCACTTGCCTGTTTTTGGGGGGCCGTTTGGGGGGCTTCTAGGTTTTTGGGGTCTGGGAGCACTGCTGTGATAGTCTAATTTTGATTGTAATTGATTTGAAGAAAATCCATGGTGGGAAAGGGGAAATATGGCCTAGCTTCAGAGCGCGTTTGGACCGATGTTGACTGGTAGGCTGAAAATGTTCTAAGTGTGAGTTTTTCCATTTTTGCTTTTGGCCTGTTTGGGGGTGTTCTACTTTTTTGTGGGTGGGTTGGCTGGTCTGGGGGCATTGCTGGGAAGGTCTAATATCGGGCGCAAGTGGTTTGGATAAAGTCCATGGTGAATTTTTTTTTCCGTTTTTGCTCACTTCCTTGTTTTCAGGGGGCTGTTTGGGGGGGTTCTAGGTTTTTGGGGGTGGGTTTTGGGGTCTGGGAGCACTGCTGGCACAGTCTAATTTTGATTGCATTTGTTTTTAAGGAAATCCATGGTGGAAAAGGGGAGTTATGGCCTAGCTGCAGAGCGCGTTTGGACTGAATCGTAGGAAGGCCCTAAATTTTCTAGGTGAGATTTTGCATTTTTGCTTTTTGCCTGTTTGGGGGTGTTCTACTTTTTTGCGGGTGGGTTGACGGGTCTGGGGCATTGCTGGGAAGGTCTAATATCGGGCGCAAGTGGTTTGGATAAAGTCCATGGTGAAAAAATGTTTCCGTTTTTGCTCACTTCCTTGTTTTCAGGGGGCTGTTTGGGGGGGTTCTAGGTTTTTGGGGGTGGGTTTTGGGGTCTGGGAGCACTGCTGGCACAGTCTAATTTTGATTGCATTTGATTTCAAGGAAATCCATGGTGGAAAAGGGGAGTTATGGCCTAGCTGCAGAGCGGGTTTGGACTGAATGGAAGGAAGGCCCTACATTTTTTAAGTGTGAGATTTTGCATTTTTGCTTTTTGCCAGTTTGGGGGTGTTCTACTTTTTTGCGGGTGGGTTGGCTGGTCTGGGGGCATTGCTGGGAACGTCTAATATCGGGCGCAAGTGGTTTGGATAAAGTCCATGGTGAAAAAGTTGTTCCGTTTTTGCTCACTTCCTTGTTTTCGGGGGGCTGTTTGGGGGGGTTCTAGGTTTTTGGGGGTGGGTTTTGGGTTCTGGGAGCACTGCTGGCACAGTCTAATTTTGATTGCATTTGTTTTTAAGGAAATCCATGGTGGAAAAGGGGAGTTATGGCCTAGCTTCAGAGTGCGTTTGGACTGAATCGAAGGAAGGCCCTATATTTTTTAAGTGTGAGATTTTGCATTTTTGCTTTTTGCCTGTTTGGGGGTGTTCTACTTTTTTGCGGGTGGGTTGGCGGGTCTGGGGTCATTGCTGGGAAGGTCTAATATCAGGCGCAAGTGGTTTGGACAAAATCCATGGTGAAAAAGGTTTTCCGTTTTTGCTCACTTGCCTGTTTTTGGGAGGCTGTTTGGGGGGCTTCTAGGTTTTTGGGGGTTGGTTTTGGGGTCTGGGAGCACTGCTGGGATAGTATAATTTTGATTGCAAGTGATTTGAAGAAAATCCATGGTGGGAATGGTGAGTTAGGGCCTAGCTGCAGAGCGCGTTTGGACCGATGTTGACTGGTAGGCTGAAAATGTTCTAAGTGTGACTTTTTGCATTTTTGCTTTTGGCCTGCTTGGGGGTGTTCTACTTTATTGTGGGTGGGTTGACGGGTCTGGGGGCATTGCTGGGAAGGTCTAATATCGGGCTGCAAGTGGTTTGGATAAAGTCCATGGTGAAAAAGTTTTTCCGTTTTTGCTCACTTCCTTGTTTTCGGGGGGCTGTTTGGGGGGGTTCTAGGTTTTGGGGGTGGGTTTTGGGTTCTGGGAGTACTGCTGGCAAAGTCTAATTTTGATTGCATTTGTTTTTAAGGAAATCCATGGTGGAAAAGGGGAGTTATGGCCTGGCTTCAGAGTATGTTGGACTGAATCGAAGGAAGGCCCTACATTTTTTAAGTGTGAGATTTTGCATTTTTGCTTTTTGCCTGTTTGGGGGTGTTCTACTTTTTTGCGAGTGGGTTGGCGAGTCTGGGGGCTTTGCTGGGAAGGTCTAATATCGGGCGCAAGTGGTTTGGACAAAATCCATGGTTTAAATGTTTTTCAGTTTTTTCTCACTTCCTTGTTTTTGGGGGGCTGTTTGGGGGGGTTCTAGGTTTTTGGGGGTTGGTTTTGAGGTCTGGGAACACTGCTGGCACAGTCTAATCTTGATTGCATTTGTTTTTAAAGAAATCCATGGTGGAAAAGGGGAGTTATGGCCTAGCTGCAGAGCGCGTTTGGACTGAATGGAAGGAAAGCCCTACATTTTTTGTGTGAGATTTTGCATTTTTTGTTTTTTGCCTGTTTGGGGGTGTTCTACTTTTTTGCGGGTGGGTTGGCGTGTCTGGGGGCATTGCTGGGAAGGTCTCATATCGGGCGCAAGTGGTTTGAACAAAATCCATGGTGAAAAAGTTTGTCAGTTTTTGCTCACTTCCGTGTTTTTGGGGGGCTGTTTGGGGGGGTTCTAGGTTTTTGGGGTGAGTTTTGGGGTCTGGGAGCACTGTTGGCACAGTCTAATTTTGATTGCATTTGTTTTTAAGAAAATCTATGGTGGAAAAGGGGAGTTATGGCCTAGCTGCAGAGCGCGTTTGGACTGAATCGTAGGGAGGCCCTGAATTTTCTAAGTGTGAGATTTTGCATTTTTGCTTTTTGCCTGTTTGGGGGTGTTCTACTTTTTTGCGGGTGGGTTGGCGGGTCTGGGGGCATTGCTGGGAAGGTCTAATATCAGGCGCAAGTGGTTTGGACAAAATCCATGGTGAAAAAGGTTTTCCGTTTTTGCTCACTTGCCTGTTTTTGGGAGGCTGTTTGGGGGGCTTCTAGGTTTTTGGGGGTGGGTTTTGGGGTCTGGGAGCACTGCTGGGATAGTATAATTTTGATTGCAAGTGATTTGAAGAAAATCCATGGTGGGAATGGGGAGTTAGGGCCTAGCTGCAGAGCGCGTTTGGACCGATGTTGACTGGTAGGCTGAAAATGTTCTAAGTGTGACTTTTTGCATTTTTGATTTTGGCCTGTTTGGGGGTGTTCTACTTTATTGTGGGTGGGTTGACGGGTCTGGGGGCATTGCTGGGAAGGTCTAATATCGGGAGCAAGTGGTTTGGATAAAGTCCATGGTGAAAAAGTTTTTCCGTTTTTGGCTCACTTCCTTGTTTTTGGGGGACTGTTTGGGGGGGTTCTAGGTTTTTGGGGGTGGGTTTTGGGGTCTGGGAGCACTGCTGGCACAGTCTAATTTTGATTGCATTTGTTTTTAGGGAAATCCATGGTGTAAAAGGGGAGTTATGGCCTAGCTGCAGAGAGCGTTTGGACTGAATCGAAGGAAGGCCCTACATTTTTTAAGTGTGAGATTTTGCATTTTTGCTTTTTGCCTGTTTGGGGGTGTTCTACTTTTTTGCGGGTGGGTTGGCTGGTCTGGGGGCATTGCTGGGAAGGTCTAATATCGGGCGAAAGTGGTTTGGACAAAATCCATGGTGAAAATGCTTTTCAGTTTTTGCTCACTTCCTTGTTTTTGGGGGGCTGTTTCTGGGGATTCTAGATTTTTGGGGGTGGGTTTTGGGGTCTGGGAGCACTGCTGGCACAGTCTAATTTTGATTGCATTTGTTTTTAAGGAAACCCTTGGTGGAAAAGGGGAGTTATGGCCTAGTTGCAGAGCGTGTTTGGACTGAATCGCAGGAAGGCCCTAAATTTTCTGTGTGAGATTTTGCATTTTTGTTTTTGCCTGTTTGGGGGTGTTCTACTTTTTTGTGGGTGGGTTGGCGGGTCTGGGGGCATTGCTGGGAAGGTCTAATATCGGGCGCAAGTGGTTTGGACAAAATCCATGTTAAAATGGTTTTCCGTTTTTGCTCACTTGCCTGTTTTTGGGGGGCCATTTGGGGGGCTTCTAGGTTTTTGGGGTCTGGGAGCACTGCTGTGATAGTCTAATTTTGATTGTAATTGATTTGAAGAAAATCCATGGTGGGAAAGGGGAAATATGGCCTAGCTTCAGAGCGCGTTTGGACCGATGTTGACTGGTAGGCTGAAAATGTTCTAAGTGTGAGTTTTTCCATTTTTGCTTTTGGCCTGTTTGGGGGTGTTCTACTTTTTTGCGGGTGGGTTGGCTGGTCTGGGGGCATTGCTGGGAAGGTCTAATATCGGGCGCAAGTGGTTTGGACAAAATCCATGGTGAAAAAGTTTTTCAGTTTTTGCTCACTTCCTTGTTTTTGGGGGGCTGTTTGGGGGGTTCTAGGTTTTTGGGGTGGGTTTTGGGGTCTGGGAGCACTGCTGGCACAGTCTAATATTGATTGCATGTGTTTTTAAGGAAATCCATGGTGGAAAAGGGGAGTTATGGCCTAGCTGCAGAGCGCGTTTTTACTGAATCGTAGGAAGGTCCTAAATTTTTTGTGTGAGATTTTGCATTTTTGTTTTTGCCTGTTTGGGGGTGTTCTACTTTTTTGCGGGTGGGTTGACGTGTCTAGGGGCATTGCTGGGAAGGTCTAATATCGGTGGCAAGGGGTTTGGACAAAATCCATGGTGAAAAAGCTTTTCCGTTTTTGCTCACTTACCTGTTTTTGGGGGGCTGTTTGGAGGGCTTCCATGTTTTTGGGGGTGGGTTTTGGGGTCTGGGAGCACTGCTGTGAAAGTTTAATTTTGATTGCAAGTGATTTGAAGAAAATCCATGGTGGGAAAGGGGAGTTAGGGCCTAGCTGCAGAGCGCGTTTGGATCGATGTTGACTGGTAGGCTAAAAATGTTCTAAGTGTGAGTTTTTGCATTTTTGCTTTTGGCCTGTTTGGGGGCGTTCTACTTTTTAGCGGGTGGGTTGACAGGCACGGGGGCATTGCAGGGAAGGTCTAATATCGGGCGCTAGTGGTTTGGATAAAGTCCATGGTGAAAAAGTTGTTCCGTTTTTGCTTACTTGCCTGTCTTTGGGGGTCTGTTTGGGGGGCTTCTAGGTTTTTTGGGGGGTGGTCTGGGGGTCTGGGAGCACTGCTGGCACAGTCTAATTTTGACTGCAAGCGGTTTGAAGAAAATCCATGGTGGGAAAGGGGAGTTAGGACCTAGCTGCATTTTTGCTTTTTGCCTGTTTGGGGGGGTTCTACTTTTTTGCGGGTGGGTTGGCGGATCTGGGGCCATTGCTGGGAAGGTCTAATATCGGGCGCAAGTGGTTTGGATAAAGTCCATGGTGAAAAAGCTTTTCCGTTTTTGGCTCACTTCCTTGTTTTCGGGGGACTGTTTGGGGGGTTCTAGGTTTTTGGGGGTGGGTTTTGGGGTCTGGGAGCACTGCTGACACAGTCTAATTTTGATTGCATTTGTTTTTAAGGAAAGCCATGGTGTAAAAGGGGAGTTATGGCCTAGCTGCAGAGAGCGTTTGGACTGAATCGAAGGAAGGCCCTACATTTTTTAAGTGTGAGATTTTGCATTTTTGCTTTTTGCCTGTTTGGGGGTGTTCTACTTTTTTGCGGGTGGGTTGGCTGGTCTGGGGGCATTGCTGGGAAGGTCTAATATCGGGCGAAAGTGGTTTGGACAAAATCCATGGTGAAAAAGCTTTTCAGTTTTTACTCACTTCCTTGTTTTTGGGGGGCTGTTTGTGGGGATTCTAGGTTTTTGGGGGTGGGTTTTGGGGTCTGGGAGCACTGCTGGCACAGTCTAATTTTGATTGCATTTGTTTTTAAGGAAACCCTTGGTGGAAAAGGGGAGATATGGCCTAGTTGCAGAGCGTGTTTGGACTGAATCGCGGGAGGCCCTAAATTTTCTGTGTGAGATTTTGCATTTTTGTTTTTGCCTGTTTGGGGGTGTTCTACTTTTTTGTGGGTGGGTTGGCGGGTCTGGGGGCATTGCTGGGAAGGTCTAATATCGGGCGCAAGTGGTTTGAACAAAATCCATGGTGAAAAAGGTTTTCCGTTTTTGCTCACTTGCCTGTTTTTGGGGGCTGTTTGGGGGGCTTCTAGGGTTTTTGGGGTCTTGGAGCACTGCTGTGATAGTCTAATTTTGATTGCAATTGATTTGAAGAAAATCCATGGTGGGAAAGGGTAGTTAGGGCCTAGCTTCAGAGCGCGTTTGGACCGATGTTGACTGGTAGGCTGAAAATGTTCTAAGTGTGAGTTTTTCCATTTCTGATTTTGGCCTGTTTTCGGGGTGTTCTACTTTTTTGCAGGTGAGTTGACAGGTCTGTGGGCATTGCTGGGAAGGTCTAATATCGGGCACAAGTGGTTTGGATAAAGTCCATGGTGAAAATGTTTTTCAGTTTATGCTCACTTCCTTGTTTTTGGGGGGCTGTTTGTGGGGGTTCTAGGTTTTTGGGGGTGGGTTTTGGGGTCTGGGAGCACTGCTGGCACAGTCTAATTTTGATTGCATTTGTTTTTAAGGAAATCCATGGTGGAAAAGGGGAGTTATGGCCTAGCTGCAGAGCGCGTTTGGACTAAATCAAAGGAAGGCCCTAAATTTTCTAAGTGTGAGATTTAGCATTTTTGCTTATTGCCTGTTGGGGCAGTTCTACTTTTTTGCTGGTGGGTTTGCGGGTCTGGGGGTATTGCTGGGAAGGTCTAATATCGGGCGCAAATGGTTTGGACAAAATCCGTAGTGAAAAAGTTTTTCAGTTTTTGCTCACTACCTTGTTTTCGGGGGGCTGTTTGGGGGGTTCTAGGTTTTTGGGGGTGGCCTTTGGGGTCTGGGAGCACTGCTGGCACAGTCTAATTTTGATTGCATTTGTTTTTAAGGAAATCCATGGTGGAAAAGGGGAGTTATGATCTAGCTGCAGAGCGCGTTTCGACTGAATGGAAGGAAGGCCCTAAATTTTCTGTGTGAGATTTTGCATTTTTGTTTTTTGCCTGTTTGGGGGTGTTCTACTTTTTTGCGGGTGGGTTGGCGGGTCTGGGGGCATTGCTGTGAAGGTCTAATATCGGGCGCAAGTGGTTTGGACAAAATCCATGGTGAAAAAGTTTATCAGTTTTTGCTCACTTCCTTGTTTTTGGGGGGCTGTTTGGGGGGGTTCTAGGTTTTTGGGGGTGAGTTTGGGGGTCTGGGAGCACTGCTGGCACAGTCTAATTTTGATTGCATTTGTTTTTAAGAAAATCCATGGCGGAAAAGGGGAGTTATGGCCTAGCTGCAGAGCGCGTTTGGACTGAATCGTAGGAAGGCCCTAAATTTTCTAAGTGTGAGATTTTGCATTTTTGCTTTTTGCCTGTTTGGGGGTGTTCTACTTTTTTGCGGGTGGGTTGGCGGGTCTGGGGGCATTGCTGGGAAGGTCTAATATCAGGCGCAAGTGGTTTGGACAAAATCCATGGTGAAAAAGGTTTTCCGTTTTTGCTCACTTGCCTGTTTTTGGGAGGCTGTTTGGGGGGCTTCTAGGTTTTTGGGGGTGGGTTTTGGGGTCTGGGAGCACTGCTGGGATAGTATAATTTTGATTGCAAGTGATTTGAAGAAAATCCATGGTGGGAATGGGGAGTTAGGGCCTAGCTGCACAGCGCGTTTGGACCGATGTTGACTGGTAGGCTGAAAATGTTCTAAGTGTGACTTTTTGTATTTTTGCTTTTGGCCTGTTTGGGGGTGTTCTGCTTTATTGTGGGTGGGTTGACGGGTCTGGGGGCATTGCTGGGAAGGTCTAATATCGGGAGCAAGTGGTTTGGATAAAGTCCATGGTGAAAAAGTTTTTCCGTTTTTGGCTCACTTCCTTGTTTTCGGGGGACTGTTTGGGGGGGTTCTAGGTTTTTGGGGGTGGGTTTTGGGGTCTGGGAGCACTGCTGGCACAGTCTAATTTTGATTGCATTTGTTTTTAGGGAAATCCATGGTGTAAAAGGGGAGTTATGGCCTAGCTGCAGAGAGCGTTTGGACTGAATCGAAGGAAGGCCCTACATTTTTTAAGTGTGAGATTTTGCACTTTTGCTTTTTGCCTGTTTGGGGGTGTTCTACTTTTTTGCGGGTGGGTTGGCTGGTCTGGGGCATTGCTGGGAAGGTCTAATATCAGGCGCAAGTGGTTTGGACAAAATCCATGGTGAAAAAGCTTTTCAGTTTTTGCTCACTTCCTTGTTTTTGGGGGCTGTTTGTGGGGATTCTAGGTGTTTTGGGGGGGGGGTTTGGGGGTCTGGGAGCACTGCTGGCACAATCTAATTTTGATTGCATTTGTTTTTAAGGAAACCCTTGGTGGAAAAGGGGAGTTATGGCCTAGTTGCAGAGCGTGTTTGGACTGAATCGCAGGAAGGCCCTAAATTTTCTGTTTGAGATTTTGCATTTTTGTTTTTGCCTGTTTGGGGGTGTTCTACTTTTTTGTGGGTGGGTTGGCGGGTGTGGGGGCAATGCTGGGAAGGTCTAATATCGGGCGCAAGTGGTTTGGACAAAATCCATGGTGAAAAAGGTTTTCCGTTTTTGCTCACTTGCCTGTTTTTGGGGGGTTGTTTGGGGGGCTTCTAGGTTTTTGGGGTCTGGGAGCACTGCTGTGATAGTCTAATTTTGATTGCAATTGATTTGAAGAAAATCCATGGTGGGAAAGGGGAGTTTGGGCCTAGCTTCAGAGCACGTTTGGACGATGTTGACTGGTAGGCTGAAAATGTTCTAAGTGTGAGTTTTTCCATTTTTGCTTTTGGCCTGTTTGGGGGTGTTCTACTTTTTTGCGGGTGAGTTGACGGGTCTGGGGGCATTGCTGGGAAGGTCTAATATCGGGCGCAAGTGGTTTGGATAAAGTCCATGGTGAAAATGTTTTTCAGTTTATGCTCACTTCCTTGTTTATGGGGGGCTGTTTGTGGGGGTTCTAGGTTTTTGGGGGTGGGTTTTGGGGTCTGGTAGCACTGCTGGCACAGTCTAATTTTGATTGCATTTGTTTTTAAGGAAATCCATGGTGGAAAAGGGGAGTTATGGCCTAGCTGCAGAGCGCGTTTCGACTGAATAGAAGGAAGGCCCTATATTTTTTAAGTGTGAGATTTTGCATTTTTGCTTTTTGCCTGTTTGGGGGTGTTCTACTTTTTTGCGGGTGGGTTGGCGGGTCTGGGGGCATTGCTGGGAAGGTCTAATATCAGGCGCAAGTGGTTTGGACAAAATCCATGGTGAAAAAGGTTTTCCGTTTTTGCTCACTTGCCTGTTTTTGGGAGGCTGTTTGGGGGGCTTCTAGGTTTTTGGGGGTGGGTTTTGGGGTCTGGGAGCACTGCTGGGATAGTATAATTTTGATTGCAAGTGATTTGAAGAAAATCCATGGTGGGAATGGGGAGTTAGGGCCTAGCTGCAGAGCGCGTTTGGACCGATGTTGACTGGTAGGCTGAAAATGTTCTAAGTGTGACTTTTTGCATTTTTGCTTTTGGCCTGTTTGGGGGTGTTCTACTTTATTGTGGGTGGGTTGACGGGTCTGGGGGCATTGCTGGGAAGATCTAATATCGGGAGCAAGTGGTTTGGATGAAGTCCATGGTGAAAAAGTGTTTTAGTTTTTGGCTCACTTCCTTGTTTTCGGGGGACTGTTTGGGGGGGTTCTAGGTTTTTGGGGGTGGGTTTTGGGGTCTGGGAGCACTGCTGGCACAGTCTAATTTTGATTGCATTTGTTTTTAGGGAAATCCATGGTGTAAAAGGGGAGTTATGGCCTAGCTGCAGAGAGCGTTTGGACTGAATCGAAGGAAGGCCCTAAATTTTTTAAGTGTGAGATTTTGCACTTTTGCTTTTTGCCTGTTTGGGGGTGTTCTACTTTTTTGCGGGTGGGTTGGCTGGTCTGGGGACATTGCTGGGAAGGTCTAATATCGGGCGCAAGTGGTTTGGACAAAATCCATGGTGAAAAAGCTTTTCAGTTTTTGCTCACTTCCTTGTTTTTGGGGGGCTGTTTGTGGGGATTCTAGGTGTTTTTGGGGGGGGTTTGGGGTCTGGAAGCACTGCTGGCACAGTCTAATTTTGATTGCATTTGTTTTTAAGGAAACCCTTGGTGGAAAAGGGGAGTTATGGCCTAGTTGCAGAGCGTGCTTGGTCTGAATCGCAGGAAGGCCCTAAATTTTCTGTGTGAGATTTTGCATTTTAGTTTTTGCCTGTTTGGGGGTGTTCTACTTTTTTGTGGGTGGGTTGGCGGGTCTGGGGGCAATGCTGGGAAGGTCTAATATCGGGCGCAAGTGGTTTGGACAAAATCCATGGTGAAAAAGGTTTTCCGTTTTTGCTCACTTGCCTGTTTTTGGGGGGCTGTTTGGGGGGCTTCTAGGTTTTTGGGGTCTGGGAGCACTGCTGTGATAGTCTAATTTTGATTGCAATTGATTTGAAGAAAATCCATGGTGGGAAAGGGGAGTTTGGGCCTAGCTTCAGAGCGCGTTTGGACCGATGTTGACTGGTAGGCTGAAAATGTTCTAAGTGTGAGTTTTTCCATTTTTGCTTTTGGCCTGTTTGGGGGTGTTCTACTTTTTTGCGGGTGAGTTGACGGGTCTGGGGGCATTGCTGGGAAGGTCTAATATCGGGCGCAAGTGGTTTGGATAAAGTCCATGGTGATAATGTTTTTCAGTTTATGCTCACTTCCTTGTTTTTGGGGGGCTGTTTGTGGGGGTTCTAGGTTTTTGGGGGTGGGTTTTGGGGTCTGGTAGCACTGCTGGCACAGTCTAATTTTGATTGCATTTGTTTTTAAGGAAATCCATGGTGGAAAAGGGGAGTTATGGCCTAGCTGCAGAGCGCGTTTCGACTGAATGGAAGGAAGGCCCTATATTTTTTAAGTGTGACATTTTGCATTTTCGCTTTTTGCATGTTTGGGGGTGTTCTACTTTTTTTGCGGGTGGGTTGGCGGGTCTGGGGGCATTGCTGGGATGGTCTAATATCGGGCGCAAGTGGTTTGGACAAAATCCATGGTGAAAATGTTTTTCAGTTTTTGCTCACTTCCTTGTTTTTGGGGGGCTGTTTGGGGGGGTTCTAGGTTTTTTTTGGGGGGGGGGGTTTGAGGCCTGGGAGCACTGCTGGCACACTCTAATTTTGATTGCATTTGTTTTCAAGGAAATCCATGGTGGAAAAGGGGAGTTATGGCCTAGCTGCAGAGCGCGTTTGGACTGAATGGAAAGAAGGCCCTAAATTTTTTAAGTGTGAGATTTTGCATTTTTGCTTTTTGCCTGTTTGGGGGTGTTCTACTTTTTTGCGGGTGGGTTTGCGGGTCTGGGGGCATTGCTGGGAAGGTCTAATATCGGGCGCAAGTGGTTTGGACAAAATCCATGGTGTAAATGTTTTTCAGTTTTTGCTCACTTCCTTGTTTTTGGGGGGCTGTTTGGGGGGGTTCTAGGTTTTTGGGAGTGGGTTTTGGCGTCTGGGAGCACTGCTGGCAGTCTAATTTTGATTGCATTTGTTTTTAAGGAAATCCATGGTGGAAAAGGGGAGTTATGGCCTAGCTGCAGAGCGCGTTTGGACTGAAAGGAAGGAAGGCCCCACATTTTTTAAGTGTGAGATTTTGCATTTTTGCTTTTTTTCTGTTTGGGGGTGTTCTACTTTTTTGCGGTTGGGTTGGCGGGTCTGGGGGCATTGCTGGGAAGGTCTAATATCGGGCGCAAGTGGTTTGGACAAAATCCATGGTGAAAAAGCTTTTCAGTTTTTGCTCACTTCCTTGTTTTTGGGGGGTTCTAGGTTTTTGGGGGAGGTTTTGGGGTCTGGGAGCACTGCTGGCACAGTCTAATTTTGATTGCATTTGTTTTTAAGAAAATCCATGTTGGAAAAGGGGAGTTATGGCCTAGCTGCAGATCGCGTTTGGACTGAATCGTAGGAAGGCCCTACATTTTCTAATTGTGAGATTTAGCATTTTTGCTTTTTTCCTGTTTGGGGGTGTTCTACTTTTTTTGCGGGTGGGTTGGCGGGTCTGGGGGCATTGCTGGGAAGGTCTAATATCGGGCGCAAGTGGTTTGGACGAAATCCATGGTGAAAAAGCTTTTCCATTTTTGTTCACTTGCCTGTTTTTGGGGGGCTGTTTGGGGGGCTTCTAGGTTTTTGGGGGTGGGGTTTGGGGTCTGGGAGCACTGCTGGGATAGTCTAATTTCGATTGCAAGTGATTTGAAGAAAATCCATGGTGGGAATGGGGAGTTAGGGCCTAGCTGCAGAGCGCGTTTGGACCATGTTGACTGGTAGGCTGAAAATGTTCCAAGTGTGAATTTTTGCATGATTGCTTTTGGCCTGTTTGGGGGTGTTCTACTTTTTTGCGGGTGGGTTGACGGGTCTGGGGGCATCGCTGGGATGGTCTAATATCGGGCGCAAGAGGTTTGGATAAAGTCCATGGTGAAAAAGTTTTTCCGTTTTTGCTCACTTGCCTGTTTTTGGGGGGCTGTTTGGGGGGCTTCTAGGTTTTTGGGTGGGGGGGTCTGGGGGTCTGGGGGCACTGCTGGCACAGTCTAATTTTGATTGCATTTGTTTTTAAGGAAATCCATGGTGGAAAAGGGGAGTTATGGCCTAGCTGCAGAGCGCGTTTGGACTGAATCGAAGGAAGGCCCTACATTTTTTAAGTGTGAGATTTTGCATTTTTGCATTTTGCCTGTTTGGGGGTGTTCTACTTTTTTGCGGGTGAGTTGACAGGTCTGTGGGCATTGCTGGGAAGGTCTAATATCGGGCGCAAGTGGTTTGGATAAAGTCCATGGTGAAAAAGCTTTTCAGTTTTTACTCACTTCCTTGTTTTTGGGGGGCTGTTTGTGGGAATTCTAGGTTTTTGGGGGTGGGTTTTGGGGTCTGGGAGCACTGCTGGCACAGTCTAATTTTGATTGCATTTGTTTTTAAGGAAACCCTTGGTCGAAAAGGGGAGTTATGGCCTAGTTGCAGAGCGTGTTTGGACTGAATCGCAGGAAGGCCCTAAATTTTCTGTGTGAGATTTTGCATTTTTGTGTTTGCCTGTTTGGGGGTGTTCTACTTTTTTGTGGGTGGGTTGGCGGGTCTGGGGGCAATGCTGGGAAGGTCTAATATCGGGCGCAAGTGGTTTGGACAAAATCCATGGTGAAAAAGGTTTTCCGTTTTTGCTCACTTGCCTGTTTTTGGGGGGCTGTTTGGGGGGCTTCTAGGTTTTTGGTGTCTGGGAGCACTGCTGTGATAGTCTAATTTTGATTGCAATTGATTTGAAGAAAATCCATGGTGGGAAAGGGGAGTTAGGGCCTAGCTTCAGAGCGCGTTTGGACCGATGTTGACTGGTAGGCTGAAAATGTTCTAAGTGTGAGTTTTTCCATTTTTGCTTTTGGCCTGTTTGGGGGTGTTCTACTTTTTTGCGGGTGAGTTGACAGGTCTGTGGGCATTGCTGGGATGGTCTAATATCGGGCGCAAGTGATTTGGATGAAGTCCATGGTGAAAATGTATTTCAGTTTATGCTCACTTCCTTGTTTTTGGGGGGCTGTTTGTGGGGGTTCTAGGTTTTTGGGGGTGGGTTTTGGGGTCTGGGAGCACTGCTGGCACAGTCTAATTTTGATTGCATTTGTTTTTAAGGAAATCCATGGTGGAAAAGGGGAGTTATGGCCTAGCTGCAGAGCGCGTTTGGACTGAATCGAAGGAAGGCCCTAAATTTTCGAAGTGTGAGATTTAGCATTTTTGCTTATTGCCTGTTGGGGGCAGTTCTACTTTTTTGCTGGTGGGTTGGCGGGTCTGGGGGTATTGCTGGGAAGGTCTATTATCGGGCGCAAGTGGTTTGGACAAAATCCATAGTGAAAAAGTTTTTCAGTTTTTGCTCACTTCCTTGTTTTCGGGGGGCTGTTTGGGGGTTCTAGGTTTTTGGGGGTGGCCTTTGGGGTCTGGGAGCACTGCTGGCACAGTCTAATTTTGATTGCATTTGTTTTTAAGGAAATCCATGGTGGAAAAGGGGAGTTATGGCCTAGATGCAGAGCGCATTTGGACTGAATGGAAGGAAGGCCCTACATTTTTTAAGTGTGACATTTTGCATTTTCGCTTTTTGCCTGTTTGGGGGTGTTCTACTTTTTTGCGGGTGGGTTGGCGGGTCTGGGGGCATTGATGGGATGGTCTAATATCGGGCGCAAGTGGTTTGGACAAAATCCATGGTGTAAATGTTTTTCAGTTTTTGCTCACTTCCTTGTTTTTGGGGGGCTGTTTGGGGGGGGTTCTAGGTTGTTGAGAGTGGGTTTTGGGGTCTGGGAGCACTGCTGGCAGTCTAATTTTGATTGCATTTGTTTTTAAGGAAATCCATGGTGGAAAAGGGGAGTTATGGCCTAGCTGCAGAGCGCGTTTGGACTGAAAGGAAGGAAGGCCCCACATTTTTTAAGTGTGAGATTTTGCATTTTTGCATTTTTTCTGTTTGGGGGTGTTCTACTTTTTTGCGGTTGGGTTGGCGGGTCTGGGGGCATTGCTGGGAAGGTCTAATATCGGGCGCAAGTGGTTTGGACAAAATCCATGGTGAAAAAGCTTTTCAGTTTTTGCTCACTTCCTTGTTTTTGGGGGGTTCTAGGTTTTTGGGGGAGGTTTTGGGGTCTGGGAGCACTGCTGGCACAGTCTAATTTTGATTGCATTTGTTTTTAAGAAAATCCATGTTGGAAAAGGGGAGTTATGGCCTAGCTGCAGATCGCGTTTGGACTGAATCGTAGGAAGGCCCTACATTTTCTAAGTGTGAGATTTTGCATTTTTGCTTTTTTCCTGTTTGGGGGTGTTCTACTTTTTTGCGGGTGGGTTGGCGGGTCTGGGGGCATTGCTGGGAAGGTCTAATATCGGGCGCAAGTGGTTTGGACGAAATCCATGGTGAAAAAGTTTTTCCATTTTTGTTCACTTGCCTGTTTTTGGGGGGCTGTTTGGGGGGCTTCTAGGTTTTTGGGGGTGGGGTTTGGGGTCTGGGAGCACTGCTGGGATAGTCTAATTTCAATTGCAAGTGATTTGAAGAAAATCCATGGTGGGAATGGGGAGTTAGGGCCTAGCTGCAGAGCGCGTTTGGATCGATGTTGACTGGTAGGCTAAAAATGTTCTAAGTGTGAGTTTTTGCATTTTTGCTTTTGGCCTGTTTGGGGGCGTTCTACTTTTTAGCGGGTGGGTTGACAGGTCTGGGGGCATTGCAGGGAAGGTCTAATATCGGGCGCTAGTGGTTTGGATAAAGTCCATGGTGAAAAAGTTGTTCCGTTTTTGCTTACTTGCCTGTCTTTGGGGGTCTGTTTGGGGGGCTTCTAGGTTTTTTGGGGGGTGGTCTGGGGGTCTGGGAGCACTGCTGGCACAGTCTAATTTTGACTGCAAGCGGTTTGAAGAAAATCCATGGTGGGAAAGGGGAGTTAGGACCTAGCTGCATTTTTGCTTTTTGCCTGTTTGGGGGTGTTCTACTTTTTTGCGGGTGGGTTGGCGGATCTGGGGCCATTACTGGGAAGGTCTAATATCGGGCGCAAGTGGTTTGGACAAAATCCATGGTGAAAAAGGTTTTCCGTTTTTGCTCACTTGCCTGTTTTTGGGGGGCTGTTTGGGGGGCTTCTAGGTTTTTGGTGTCTGGGAGCACTGCTGTGATAGTCTAATTTTGATTGCAATTGATTTGAAGAAAATCCATGGTGGGAAAGGGGAGTTAGGGCCTAGCTTCAGAGCGCGTTTGGACCGATGTTGACTGGTAGGCTGAAAATGTTCTAAGTGTGAGTTTTTCCATTTTTGCTTTTGGCCTGTTTGGGGGTGTTCTACTTTTTTGCGGGTGAGTTGACAGGTCTGTGGGCATTGCTGGGAAGGTCTAATATCGGGTGCAAGTGATTTGGATGAAGTCCATGGTGAAAATGTATTTCAGTTTATGCTCACTTCCTTGTTTTTGGGGGGCTGTTTGTGGGGGTTCTAGGTTTTTGGGGGTGGGTTTTGGGGTCTGGGAGCACTGCTGGCACAGTCTAATTTTGATTGCATTTGTTTTTAAGGAAATCCATGGTGGAAAAGGGGAGTTATGGCCTAGATGCAGAGCGCATTTGGACTGAATGGAAGGAAGGCCCTACATTTTTTAAGTGTGACATTTTGCATTTTCGCTTTTTGCCTGTTTGGGGGTGTTCTACTTTTTTGCGGGTGGGTTGGCGGGTCTGGGGGCATTGATGGGATGGTCTAATATCGGGCGCAAGTGGTTTGGACAAAATCCATGGTGAAAATGTTTTTCAGTTTATGCTCACTTCCTTGTTTTTGGGGGGCTGTTTGGGTGGGTTCTAGGTTTTTTTTGGGGGGGGGGGTTGAGGTCTGGGAGCACTGCTGGCACAGTCTAATTTTGATTGCATTTGTTTTCAAGGAAATCCATGGTGGAAAAGGGGAGTTATGGCCTAGCTGCAGAGCGCGTTTGGACTGAATGGAAAGAAGGCCCTACATTTTTTAAGTGTGAGATTTTGCATTTTTGCTTTTTGCCTGTTTGGGGGTGTTCTACTTTTTTGCGGGTGGGTTGGCGGGTCTGGAGGCATTGCTGGGAAGGTCTAATATCGGGCGCAAGTGGGTTGGACAAAATACATGGTGAAAAAGTTTTTCAGTTTTTGCTCACTTCCTTGTTTTTGGGGGGCTGTTTTGGGGGTTCTAGGTTTTTGGGGGTGGGTTTTGGGGTCTGGGAGCACTGCTGGCACAGTCTAATTTTGATTGCATTTGTTTTTAAGAAAATCCATGGTGGAAAAGGGGAGTTATGGCCTAGCTGCAGAGCGCGTTTGGTCTGAATCGTAGGAAGGCCCTAAATTTTATAAGTGTGAGATTTAGCATTTTTGCTTTTTGCCTGTTTGGGGGTGTTCTATTTTTTTGCGGGTGGGTTGGCGGGTCTGGGGGCATTGCTGGGAAGGTCTAATATCGGGCGCAAGTGGTTTGGACAAAATCCATGTGAAAATGGTTTTCCGTTTTTGCTCACTTGCCTGTTTTTGGGGGGCCGTTTGGGGGGCTTCTAGGTTTTTGGGGTCTGGGAGCACTGCTGTGATAGTCTAATTTTGATTGTAATTGATTTGAAGAAAATCCATGGTGGGAAAGGGGAAATATGGCCTAGCTTCAGAGCGCGTTTGGACCGATGTTGACTGGTAGGCTGAAAATGTTCTAAGTGTGAGTTTTTCCTTTTTTGCTTTTGGCCTGTTTGGGGGTGTTCTACTTTTTTGCGGGTGGGTTGGCTGGTCTGGGGGCATTGCTGGGAAGGTCTAATATCGGGCGCAAGTGGTTTGGACAAAATCCATGGTGAACATTTTTTTCAGTTTTTGCTCACTTCCTTGTTTTTGGGGGGCTGTTTGGGGGGTTCTAGGTTTTTGGGGGTGGGTTTTGGGGTCTGGGAGCACTGCTGGCACAGTATAATATTGATTGCATGTGTTTTTAAGGAAATCCATGGTGGAAAAGGGGAGTTATGGCCTAGCTACAGAGCGCGTTTTTACTGAATCGTAGGAAGGTCCTAAATTTTTTGTGTGAGACTTTGCATTTTTGTTTTTGCCTGTTTGGGGGTGTTCTACTTTTTTGCGGGCGGGTTGACGTGTCTAGGGGCATTGCTGGGAAGGTCTAATATCGGTGGCAAGGGGTTTGGACAAAATCCATGGTGAAAAAGCTTTTCCGTTTTTGCTCACTTACCTGTTTTTGGGGGGCTGTTTGGAGGGCTTCCATGTTTTTGGGGGTGGGTTTTGGGGTCTGGGAGCACTGCTGTGATAGTTTAATTTTGATTGCAAGTGATTTGAAGAAAATCCATGGTGGGAAAGGGGAGTTAGGGCCTAGCTGCAGAGCGCGTTTGGATCGATGTTGACTGGTAGGCTAAAAATGTTCTAAGTGTGAGTTTTTGCATTTTTGCTTTTGGCCTGTTTGGGGGCGTTCTACTTTTTAGCGGGTGGGTTGACAGGTCTGGGGGCATTGCAGGGAAGGTCTAATATCGGGCGCTAGTGGTTTGGATAAAGTCCATGGTGAAAAAGTTGTTCCGTTTTTGCTTACTTGCCTGTCTTTGGGGGTCTGTTTGGGGGGCTTCTAGGTTTTTTGGGGGGTGGTCTGGGGGTCTGGGAGCACTGCTGGCACAGTCTAATTTTGACTGCAAGCGGTTTGAAGAAAATCCATGGTGGGAAAGGGGAGTTAGGACCTAGCTGCATTTTTGCTTTTTGCCTGTTTGGGGGTGTTCTACTTTTTTGCGGGTGGGTTGGCGGATCTGGGGCCATTACTGGGAAGGTCTAATATCGGGCGCAAGTGGTTTGGACAAAATCCATGGTGAAAAAGGTTTTCCGTTTTTGCTCACTTGCCTGTTTTTGGGGGGCTGTTTGGGGGGCTTCTAGGTTTTTGGTGTCTGGGAGCACTGCTGTGATAGTCTAATTTTGATTGCAATTGATTTGAAGAAAATCCATGGTGGGAAAGGGGAGTTAGGGCCTAGCTTCAGAGCGCGTTTGGACCGATGTTGACTGGTAGGCTGAAAATGTTCTAAGTGTGAGTTTTTCCATTTTTGCTTTTGGCCTGTTTGGGGGTGTTCTACTTTTTTGCGGGTGAGTTGACAGGTCTGTGGGCATTGCTGGGAAGGTCTAATATCGGGTGCAAGTGATTTGGATGAAGTCCATGGTGAAAATGTATTTCAGTTTATGCTCACTTCCTTGTTTTTGGGGGGCTGTTTGTGGGGGTTCTAGGTTTTTGGGGGTGGGTTTTGGGGTCTGGGAGCACTGCTGGCACAGTCTAATTTTGATTGCATTTGTTTTTAAGGAAATCCATGGTGGAAAAGGGGAGTTATGGCCTAGCTGCAGAGCGCGTTTGGACTGAATCGAAGGAAGGCCCTAAATTTTCGAAGTGTAAGATTTAGCATTTTTGCTTATTGCCTGTTGGGGGCAGTTCTACTTTTTTGCTGGTGGGTTGGCGGGTCTGGGGGTATTGCTGGGAAGATCTATTATCGGGCGCAAGTGGTTTGGACAAAATCCATAGTGAAAAAGTTTTTCAGTTTTTGATCACTTCCTTGTTTTCGGGGGGCTGTTTGGGGGTTCTAGGTTTTTGGGGGTGGCCTTTGGGGTCTGGGAGCACTGCTGGCACAGTCTAATTTTGATTGCATTTGTTTTTAAGGAAATCCATGGTGGAAAAGGGGAGTTATGGCCTAGAGGCAGAGCGCATTTGGACTGAATGGAAGGAAGGCCCTACATTTTTTAAGTGTGACATTTTGCATTTTCGCTTTTTGCCTGTTTGGGGGTGTTCTACTTTTTTGCGGGTGGGTTGGCGGGTCTGGGGGCATTGATGGGATGGTCTAATATCGGGCGCAAGTGGTTTGGACAAAATCCATGGTGAAAATGTTTTTCAGTTTATGCTCACTTCCTTGTTTTTGGGGGGCTGTTTTGGTGGGTTCTAGGTTTTTTTGGGGCGGGGGGTTTGAGGTCTGGGAGCACTGCTGGCACAGTCTAATTTTGATTGCATTTGTTTTCAAGGAAATCCATGGTGGAAAAGGGGAGTTATGGCCTAGCTGCAGAGCGCGTTTGGACTGAATGGAAAGAAGGCCCTACATTTTTTAAGTGTGAGATTTTGCATTTTTGCTTTTTGCCTGTTTGGGGGTGTTCTACTTTTTTGCGGGTGGGTTGGCGGGTCTGGGGGCATTGCTGGGAAGGTCTAATATCGGGCGCAAGTGGGTTGGACAAAATACATGGTGAAAAAGTTTTTCAGTTTTTGCTCACTTCCTTGTTTTTGGGGGGCTGTTTTGGGGGTTCTAGGTTTTTGGGGGTGGGTTTTGGGGTCTGGGAGCACTGCTGGCACAGTCTAATTTTGATTGCATTTGTTTTTAAGGAAACCCTTGGTGGAAAAGGGGAGTTATGGCCTAGTTGCAGAGCGTGCTTGGTCTGAATCGCAGGAAGGCCCTAAATTTTCTGTGTGAGATTTTGCATTTTAGTTTTTGCCTGTTTGGGGGTGTTCTACTTTTTTGTGGGTGGGTTGGCGGGTCTGGGGGCAATGCTGGGAAGGTCTAATATCGGGCGCAAGTGGTTTGGACAAAATCCATGGTGAAAAAGGTTTTCCGTTTTTGCTCACTTGCCTGTTTTTGGGGGGCTGTTTGGGGGGCTTCTAGGTTTTTGGGGTCTGGGAGCACTGCTGTGATAGTCTAATTTTGATTGCAATTGATTTGAAGAAAATCCATGGTGGGAAAGGGGAGTTTGGGCCTAGCTTCAGAGCGCGTTTGGACCGATGTTGACTGGTAGGCTGAAAATGTTCTAAGTGTGAGTTTTTCCATTTTTGCTTTTGGCCTGTTTGGGGGTGTTCTACTTTTTTGCGGGTGAGTTGACGGGTCTGGGGGCATTGCTGGGAAGGTCTAATATCGGGCGCAAGTGGTTTGGATAAAGTCCATGGTGAAAAAGTGTTTTAGTTTTTGGCTCACTTCCTTGTTTTCGGGGGACTGTTTGGGGGGGTTCTAGGTTTTTGGGGGTGGGTTTTGGGGTCTGGGAGCACTGCTGGCACAGTCTAATTTTGATTGCATTTGTTTTTAGGGAAATCCATGGTGTAAAAGGGGAGTTATGGCCTAGCTGCAGAGAGCGTTTGGACTGAATCGAAGGAAGGCCCTAAATTTTTTAAGTGTGAGATTTTGCACTTTTGCTTTTTGCCTGTTTGGGGGTGTTCTACTTTTTTGCGGGTGGGTTGGCTGGTCTGGGGACATTGCTGGGAAGGTCTAATATCGGGCGCAAGTGGTTTGGACAAAATCCATGGTGAAAAAGCTTTTCAGTTTTTGCTCACTTCCTTGTTTTTGGGGGGCTGTTTGTGGGGATTCTAGGTGTTTTTGGGGGGGGTTTGGGGTCTGGAAGCACTGCTGGCACAGTCTAATTTTGATTGCATTTGTTTTTAAGGAAACCCTTGGTGGAAAAGGGGAGTTATGGCCTAGTTGCAGAGCGTGCTTGGTCTGAATCGCAGGAAGGCCCTAAATTTTCTGTGTGAGATTTTGCATTTTAGTTTTTGCCTGTTTGGGGGTGTTCTACTTTTTTGTGGGTGGGTTGGCGGGTCTGGGGGCAATGCTGGGAAGGTCTAATATCGGGCGCAAGTGGTTTGGACAAAATCCATGGTGAAAAAGGTTTTCCGTTTTTGCTCACTTGCCTGTTTTTGGGGGGCTGTTTGGGGGGCTTCTAGGTTTTTGGGGTCTGGGAGCACTGCTGTGATAGTCTAATTTTGATTGCAATTGATTTGAAGAAAATCCATGGTGGGAAAGGGGAGTTTGGGCCTAGCTTCAGAGCGCGTTTGGACCGATGTTGACTGGTAGGCTGAAAATGTTCTAAGTGTGAGTTTTTCCATTTTTGCTTTTGGCCTGTTTGGGGGTGTTCTACTTTTTTGCGGGTGAGTTGACGGGTCTGGGGGCATTGCTGGGAAGGTCTAATATCGGGCGCAAGTGGTTTGGATAAAGTCCATGGTGATAATGTTTTTCAGTTTATGCTCACTTCCTTGTTTTTGGGGGGCTGTTTGTGGGGGTTCTAGGTTTTTGGGGGTGGGTTTTGGGGTCTGGTAGCACTGCTGGCACAGTCTAATTTTGATTGCATTTGTTTTTAAGGAAATCCATGGTGGAAAAGGGGAGTTATGGCCTAGCTGCAGAGCGCGTTTCGACTGAATGGAAGGAAGGCCCTATATTTTTTAAGTGTGACATTTTGCATTTTCGCTTTTTGCATGTTTGGGGGTGTTCTACTTTTTTTGCGGGTGGGTTGGCGGGTCTGGGGGCATTGCTGGGATGGTCTAATATCGGGCGCAAGTGGTTTGGACAAAATCCATGGTGAAAATGTTTTTCAGTTTTTGCTCACTTCCTTGTTTTTGGGGGGCTGTTTGGGGGGGTTCTAGGTTTTTTTTGGGGGGGGGGGTTTGAGGCCTGGGAGCACTGCTGGCACACTCTAATTTTGATTGCATTTGTTTTCAAGGAAATCCATGGTGGAAAAGGGGAGTTATGGCCTAGCTGCAGAGCGCGTTTGGACTGAATGGAAAGAAGGCCCTAAATTTTTTAAGTGTGAGATTTTGCATTTTTGCTTTTTGCCTGTTTGGGGGTGTTCTACTTTTTTGCGGGTGGGTTTGCGGGTCTGGGGGCATTGCTGGGAAGGTCTAATATCGGGCGCAAGTGGTTTGGACAAAATCCATGGTGTAAATGTTTTTCAGTTTTTGCTCACTTCCTTGTTTTTGGGGGGCTGTTTGGGGGGGTTCTAGGTTTTTGGGAGTGGGTTTTGGCGTCTGGGAGCACTGCTGGCAGTCTAATTTTGATTGCATTTGTTTTTAAGGAAATCCATGGTGGAAAAGGGGAGTTATGGCCTAGCTGCAGAGCGCGTTTGGACTGAAAGGAAGGAAGGCCCCACATTTTTTAAGTGTGAGATTTTGCATTTTTGCTTTTTTTCTGTTTGGGGGTGTTCTACTTTTTTGCGGTTGGGTTGGCGGGTCTGGGGGCATTGCTGGGAAGGTCTAATATCGGGCGCAAGTGGTTTGGACAAAATCCATGGTGAAAAAGCTTTTCAGTTTTTGCTCACTTCCTTGTTTTTGGGGGGTTCTAGGTTTTTGGGGGAGGTTTTGGGGTCTGGGAGCACTGCTGGCACAGTCTAATTTTGATTGCATTTGTTTTTAAGAAAATCCATGTTGGAAAAGGGGAGTTATGGCCTAGCTGCAGATCGCGTTTGGACTGAATCGTAGGAAGGCCCTACATTTTCTAATTGTGAGATTTAGCATTTTTGCTTTTTTCCTGTTTGGGGGTGTTCTACTTTTTTTGCGGGTGGGTTGGCGGGTCTGGGGGCATTGCTGGGAAGGTCTAATATCGGGCGCAAGTGGTTTGGACGAAATCCATGGTGAAAAAGCTTTTCCATTTTTGTTCACTTGCCTGTTTTTGGGGGGCTGTTTGGGGGGCTTCTAGGTTTTTGGGGGTGGGGTTTGGGGTCTGGGAGCACTGCTGGGATAGTCTAATTTCGATTGCAAGTGATTTGAAGAAAATCCATGGTGGGAATGGGGAGTTAGGGCCTAGCTGCAGAGCGCGTTTGGACCATGTTGACTGGTAGGCTGAAAATGTTCCAAGTGTGAATTTTTGCATGATTGCTTTTGGCCTGTTTGGGGGTGTTCTACTTTTTTGCGGGTGGGTTGACGGGTCTGGGGGCATCGCTGGGATGGTCTAATATCGGGCGCAAGAGGTTTGGATAAAGTCCATGGTGAAAAAGTTTTTCCGTTTTTGCTCACTTGCCTGTTTTTGGGGGGCTGTTTGGGGGGCTTCTAGGTTTTTGGGTGGGGGGGTCTGGGGGTCTGGGGGCACTGCTGGCACAGTCTAATTTTGATTGCATTTGTTTTTAAGGAAATCCATGGTGGAAAAGGGGAGTTATGGCCTAGCTGCAGAGCGCGTTTGGACTGAATCGAAGGAAGGCCCTACATTTTTTAAGTGTGAGATTTTGCATTTTTGCATTTTGCCTGTTTGGGGGTGTTCTACTTTTTTGCGGGTGAGTTGACAGGTCTGTGGGCATTGCTGGGAAGGTCTAATATCGGGCGCAAGTGGTTTGGATAAAGTCCATGGTGAAAAAGCTTTTCAGTTTTTACTCACTTCCTTGTTTTTGGGGGGCTGTTTGTGGGAATTCTAGGTTTTTGGGGGTGGGTTTTGGGGTCTGGGAGCACTGCTGGCACAGTCTAATTTTGATTGCATTTGTTTTTAAGGAAACCCTTGGTCGAAAAGGGGAGTTATGGCCTAGTTGCAGAGCGTGTTTGGACTGAATCGCAGGAAGGCCCTAAATTTTCTGTGTGAGATTTTGCATTTTTGTGTTTGCCTGTTTGGGGGTGTTCTACTTTTTTGTGGGTGGGTTGGCGGGTCTGGGGGCAATGCTGGGAAGGTCTAATATCGGGCGCAAGTGGTTTGGACAAAATCCATGGTGAAAAAGGTTTTCCGTTTTTGCTCACTTGCCTGTTTTTGGGGGGCTGTTTGGGGGGCTTCTAGGTTTTTGGTGTCTGGGAGCACTGCTGTGATAGTCTAATTTTGATTGCAATTGATTTGAAGAAAATCCATGGTGGGAAAGGGGAGTTAGGGCCTAGCTTCAGAGCGCGTTTGGACCGATGTTGACTGGTAGGCTGAAAATGTTCTAAGTGTGAGTTTTTCCATTTTTGCTTTTGGCCTGTTTGGGGGTGTTCTACTTTTTTGCGGGTGAGTTGACAGGTCTGTGGGCATTGCTGGGATGGTCTAATATCGGGCGCAAGTGATTTGGATGAAGTCCATGGTGAAAATGTATTTCAGTTTATGCTCACTTCCTTGTTTTTGGGGGGCTGTTTGTGGGGGTTCTAGGTTTTTGGGGGTGGGTTTTGGGGTCTGGGAGCACTGCTGGCACAGTCTAATTTTGATTGCATTTGTTTTTAAGGAAATCCATGGTGGAAAAGGGGAGTTATGGCCTAGCTGCAGAGCGCGTTTGGACTGAATCGAAGGAAGGCCCTAAATTTTCGAAGTGTGAGATTTAGCATTTTTGCTTATTGCCTGTTGGGGGCAGTTCTACTTTTTTGCTGGTGGGTTGGCGGGTCTGGGGGTATTGCTGGGAAGGTCTATTATCGGGCGCAAGTGGTTTGGACAAAATCCATAGTGAAAAAGTTTTTCAGTTTTTGCTCACTTCCTTGTTTTCGGGGGGCTGTTTGGGGGTTCTAGGTTTTTGGGGGTGGCCTTTGGGGTCTGGGAGCACTGCTGGCACAGTCTAATTTTGATTGCATTTGTTTTTAAGGAAATCCATGGTGGAAAAGGGGAGTTATGGCCTAGATGCAGAGCGCATTTGGACTGAATGGAAGGAAGGCCCTACATTTTTTAAGTGTGACATTTTGCATTTTCGCTTTTTGCCTGTTTGGGGGTGTTCTACTTTTTTGCGGGTGGGTTGGCGGGTCTGGGGGCATTGATGGGATGGTCTAATATCGGGCGCAAGTGGTTTGGACAAAATCCATGGTGTAAATGTTTTTCAGTTTTTGCTCACTTCCTTGTTTTTGGGGGGCTGTTTGGGGGGGGTTCTAGGTTGTTGAGAGTGGGTTTTGGGGTCTGGGAGCACTGCTGGCAGTCTAATTTTGATTGCATTTGTTTTTAAGGAAATCCATGGTGGAAAAGGGGAGTTATGGCCTAGCTGCAGAGCGCGTTTGGACTGAAAGGAAGGAAGGCCCCACATTTTTTAAGTGTGAGATTTTGCATTTTTGCATTTTTTCTGTTTGGGGGTGTTCTACTTTTTTGCGGTTGGGTTGGCGGGTCTGGGGGCATTGCTGGGAAGGTCTAATATCGGGCGCAAGTGGTTTGGACAAAATCCATGGTGAAAAAGCTTTTCAGTTTTTGCTCACTTCCTTGTTTTTGGGGGGTTCTAGGTTTTTGGGGGAGGTTTTGGGGTCTGGGAGCACTGCTGGCACAGTCTAATTTTGATTGCATTTGTTTTTAAGAAAATCCATGTTGGAAAAGGGGAGTTATGGCCTAGCTGCAGATCGCGTTTGGACTGAATCGTAGGAAGGCCCTACATTTTCTAAGTGTGAGATTTTGCATTTTTGCTTTTTTCCTGTTTGGGGGTGTTCTACTTTTTTGCGGGTGGGTTGGCGGGTCTGGGGGCATTGCTGGGAAGGTCTAATATCGGGCGCAAGTGGTTTGGACGAAATCCATGGTGAAAAAGTTTTTCCATTTTTGTTCACTTGCCTGTTTTTGGGGGGCTGTTTGGGGGGCTTCTAGGTTTTTGGGGGTGGGGTTTGGGGTCTGGGAGCACTGCTGGGATAGTCTAATTTCAATTGCAAGTGATTTGAAGAAAATCCATGGTGGGAATGGGGAGTTAGGGCCTAGCTGCAGAGCGCGTTTGGATCGATGTTGACTGGTAGGCTAAAAATGTTCTAAGTGTGAGTTTTTGCATTTTTGCTTTTGGCCTGTTTGGGGGCGTTCTACTTTTTAGCGGGTGGGTTGACAGGTCTGGGGGCATTGCAGGGAAGGTCTAATATCGGGCGCTAGTGGTTTGGATAAAGTCCATGGTGAAAAAGTTGTTCCGTTTTTGCTTACTTGCCTGTCTTTGGGGGTCTGTTTGGGGGGCTTCTAGGTTTTTTGGGGGGTGGTCTGGGGGTCTGGGAGCACTGCTGGCACAGTCTAATTTTGACTGCAAGCGGTTTGAAGAAAATCCATGGTGGGAAAGGGGAGTTAGGACCTAGCTGCATTTTTGCTTTTTGCCTGTTTGGGGGTGTTCTACTTTTTTGCGGGTGGGTTGGCGGATCTGGGGCCATTACTGGGAAGGTCTAATATCGGGCGCAAGTGGTTTGGACAAAATCCATGGTGAAAAAGGTTTTCCGTTTTTGCTCACTTGCCTGTTTTTGGGGGGCTGTTTGGGGGGCTTCTAGGTTTTTGGTGTCTGGGAGCACTGCTGTGATAGTCTAATTTTGATTGCAATTGATTTGAAGAAAATCCATGGTGGGAAAGGGGAGTTAGGGCCTAGCTTCAGAGCGCGTTTGGACCGATGTTGACTGGTAGGCTGAAAATGTTCTAAGTGTGAGTTTTTCCATTTTTGCTTTTGGCCTGTTTGGGGGTGTTCTACTTTTTTGCGGGTGAGTTGACAGGTCTGTGGGCATTGCTGGGAAGGTCTAATATCGGGTGCAAGTGATTTGGATGAAGTCCATGGTGAAAATGTATTTCAGTTTATGCTCACTTCCTTGTTTTTGGGGGGCTGTTTGTGGGGGTTCTAGGTTTTTGGGGGTGGGTTTTGGGGTCTGGGAGCACTGCTGGCACAGTCTAATTTTGATTGCATTTGTTTTTAAGGAAATCCATGGTGGAAAAGGGGAGTTATGGCCTAGATGCAGAGCGCATTTGGACTGAATGGAAGGAAGGCCCTACATTTTTTAAGTGTGACATTTTGCATTTTCGCTTTTTGCCTGTTTGGGGGTGTTCTACTTTTTTGCGGGTGGGTTGGCGGGTCTGGGGGCATTGATGGGATGGTCTAATATCGGGCGCAAGTGGTTTGGACAAAATCCATGGTGAAAATGTTTTTCAGTTTATGCTCACTTCCTTGTTTTTGGGGGGCTGTTTGGGTGGGTTCTAGGTTTTTTTTGGGGGGGGGGGTTGAGGTCTGGGAGCACTGCTGGCACAGTCTAATTTTGATTGCATTTGTTTTCAAGGAAATCCATGGTGGAAAAGGGGAGTTATGGCCTAGCTGCAGAGCGCGTTTGGACTGAATGGAAAGAAGGCCCTACATTTTTTAAGTGTGAGATTTTGCATTTTTGCTTTTTGCCTGTTTGGGGGTGTTCTACTTTTTTGCGGGTGGGTTGGCGGGTCTGGAGGCATTGCTGGGAAGGTCTAATATCGGGCGCAAGTGGGTTGGACAAAATACATGGTGAAAAAGTTTTTCAGTTTTTGCTCACTTCCTTGTTTTTGGGGGGCTGTTTTGGGGGTTCTAGGTTTTTGGGGGTGGGTTTTGGGGTCTGGGAGCACTGCTGGCACAGTCTAATTTTGATTGCATTTGTTTTTAAGAAAATCCATGGTGGAAAAGGGGAGTTATGGCCTAGCTGCAGAGCGCGTTTGGTCTGAATCGTAGGAAGGCCCTAAATTTTATAAGTGTGAGATTTAGCATTTTTGCTTTTTGCCTGTTTGGGGGTGTTCTATTTTTTTGCGGGTGGGTTGGCGGGTCTGGGGGCATTGCTGGGAAGGTCTAATATCGGGCGCAAGTGGTTTGGACAAAATCCATGTGAAAATGGTTTTCCGTTTTTGCTCACTTGCCTGTTTTTGGGGGGCCGTTTGGGGGGCTTCTAGGTTTTTGGGGTCTGGGAGCACTGCTGTGATAGTCTAATTTTGATTGTAATTGATTTGAAGAAAATCCATGGTGGGAAAGGGGAAATATGGCCTAGCTTCAGAGCGCGTTTGGACCGATGTTGACTGGTAGGCTGAAAATGTTCTAAGTGTGAGTTTTTCCTTTTTTGCTTTTGGCCTGTTTGGGGGTGTTCTACTTTTTTGCGGGTGGGTTGGCTGGTCTGGGGGCATTGCTGGGAAGGTCTAATATCGGGCGCAAGTGGTTTGGACAAAATCCATGGTGAACATTTTTTTCAGTTTTTGCTCACTTCCTTGTTTTTGGGGGGCTGTTTGGGGGGTTCTAGGTTTTTGGGGGTGGGTTTTGGGGTCTGGGAGCACTGCTGGCACAGTATAATATTGATTGCATGTGTTTTTAAGGAAATCCATGGTGGAAAAGGGGAGTTATGGCCTAGCTACAGAGCGCGTTTTTACTGAATCGTAGGAAGGTCCTAAATTTTTTGTGTGAGACTTTGCATTTTTGTTTTTGCCTGTTTGGGGGTGTTCTACTTTTTTGCGGGCGGGTTGACGTGTCTAGGGGCATTGCTGGGAAGGTCTAATATCGGTGGCAAGGGGTTTGGACAAAATCCATGGTGAAAAAGCTTTTCCGTTTTTGCTCACTTACCTGTTTTTGGGGGGCTGTTTGGAGGGCTTCCATGTTTTTGGGGGTGGGTTTTGGGGTCTGGGAGCACTGCTGTGATAGTTTAATTTTGATTGCAAGTGATTTGAAGAAAATCCATGGTGGGAAAGGGGAGTTAGGGCCTAGCTGCAGAGCGCGTTTGGATCGATGTTGACTGGTAGGCTAAAAATGTTCTAAGTGTGAGTTTTTGCATTTTTGCTTTTGGCCTGTTTGGGGGCGTTCTACTTTTTAGCGGGTGGGTTGACAGGTCTGGGGGCATTGCAGGGAAGGTCTAATATCGGGCGCTAGTGGTTTGGATAAAGTCCATGGTGAAAAAGTTGTTCCGTTTTTGCTTACTTGCCTGTCTTTGGGGGTCTGTTTGGGGGGCTTCTAGGTTTTTTGGGGGGTGGTCTGGGGGTCTGGGAGCACTGCTGGCACAGTCTAATTTTGACTGCAAGCGGTTTGAAGAAAATCCATGGTGGGAAAGGGGAGTTAGGACCTAGCTGCATTTTTGCTTTTTGCCTGTTTGGGGGTGTTCTACTTTTTTGCGGGTGGGTTGGCGGATCTGGGGCCATTACTGGGAAGGTCTAATATCGGGCGCAAGTGGTTTGGACAAAATCCATGGTGAAAAAGGTTTTCCGTTTTTGCTCACTTGCCTGTTTTTGGGGGGCTGTTTGGGGGGCTTCTAGGTTTTTGGTGTCTGGGAGCACTGCTGTGATAGTCTAATTTTGATTGCAATTGATTTGAAGAAAATCCATGGTGGGAAAGGGGAGTTAGGGCCTAGCTTCAGAGCGCGTTTGGACCGATGTTGACTGGTAGGCTGAAAATGTTCTAAGTGTGAGTTTTTCCATTTTTGCTTTTGGCCTGTTTGGGGGTGTTCTACTTTTTTGCGGGTGAGTTGACAGGTCTGTGGGCATTGCTGGGAAGGTCTAATATCGGGTGCAAGTGATTTGGATGAAGTCCATGGTGAAAATGTATTTCAGTTTATGCTCACTTCCTTGTTTTTGGGGGGCTGTTTGTGGGGGTTCTAGGTTTTTGGGGGTGGGTTTTGGGGTCTGGGAGCACTGCTGGCACAGTCTAATTTTGATTGCATTTGTTTTTAAGGAAATCCATGGTGGAAAAGGGGAGTTATGGCCTAGCTGCAGAGCGCGTTTGGACTGAATCGAAGGAAGGCCCTAAATTTTCGAAGTGTAAGATTTAGCATTTTTGCTTATTGCCTGTTGGGGGCAGTTCTACTTTTTTGCTGGTGGGTTGGCGGGTCTGGGGGTATTGCTGGGAAGATCTATTATCGGGCGCAAGTGGTTTGGACAAAATCCATAGTGAAAAAGTTTTTCAGTTTTTGATCACTTCCTTGTTTTCGGGGGGCTGTTTGGGGGTTCTAGGTTTTTGGGGGTGGCCTTTGGGGTCTGGGAGCACTGCTGGCACAGTCTAATTTTGATTGCATTTGTTTTTAAGGAAATCCATGGTGGAAAAGGGGAGTTATGGCCTAGAGGCAGAGCGCATTTGGACTGAATGGAAGGAAGGCCCTACATTTTTTAAGTGTGACATTTTGCATTTTCGCTTTTTGCCTGTTTGGGGGTGTTCTACTTTTTTGCGGGTGGGTTGGCGGGTCTGGGGGCATTGATGGGATGGTCTAATATCGGGCGCAAGTGGTTTGGACAAAATCCATGGTGAAAATGTTTTTCAGTTTATGCTCACTTCCTTGTTTTTGGGGGGCTGTTTTGGTGGGTTCTAGGTTTTTTTGGGGCGGGGGGTTTGAGGTCTGGGAGCACTGCTGGCACAGTCTAATTTTGATTGCATTTGTTTTCAAGGAAATCCATGGTGGAAAAGGGGAGTTATGGCCTAGCTGCAGAGCGCGTTTGGACTGAATGGAAAGAAGGCCCTACATTTTTTAAGTGTGAGATTTTGCATTTTTGCTTTTTGCCTGTTTGGGGGTGTTCTACTTTTTTGCGGGTGGGTTGGCGGGTCTGGGGGCATTGCTGGGAAGGTCTAATATCGGGCGCAAGTGGGTTGGACAAAATACATGGTGAAAAAGTTTTTCAGTTTTTGCTCACTTCCTTGTTTTTGGGGGGCTGTTTTGGGGGTTCTAGGTTTTTGGGGGTGGGTTTTGGGGTCTGGGAGCACTGCTGGCACAGTCTAATTTTGATTGCATTTGTTTTTAAGAAAATCCATGGTGGAAAAGGGGAGTTATGGCCTAGCTGCAGAGCGCGTTTGGTCTGAATCGTAGGAAGGCCCTAAATTTTATAAGTGTGAGATTTAGCATTTTTGCTTTTTGCCTGTTTGGGGGTGTTCTATTTTTTTGCGGGTGGGTTGGCGGGTCTGGGGGCATTGCTGGGAAGGTCTAATATCGGGCGCAAGTGGTTTGGACAAAATCCATGTGAAAATGGTTTTCCGTTTTTGCTCACTTGCCTGTTTTTGGGGGGCCGTTTGGGGGGCTTCTAGGTTTTTGGGGTCTGGGAGCACTGCTGTGATAGTCTAATTTTGATTGTAATTGATTTGAAGAAAATCCATGGTGGGAAAGGGGAAATATGGCCTAGCTTCAGAGCGCGTTTGGACCGATGTTGACTGGTAGGCTGAAAATGTTCTAAGTGTGAGTTTTTCCATTTTTGCTTTTGGCCTGTTTGGTGGTGTTCTACTTTTTTGCGGGTGGGTTGGCTGGTCTGGGGGCATTGCTGGGAAGGTCTAATATCGGGCACAAGTGGTTTGGACAAAATCCATGGTGAACATTTTTTTCAGTTTTTGCTCACTTCCTTGTTTTTGGGGGGCTGTTTGGGGGGTTCTAGGTTTTTGGGGGTGGGTTTTGGGGTCTGGGAGCACTGCTGGCACAGTCTAATATTGATTGCATGTGTTTTTAAGGAAATCCATGGTGGAAAAGGGGAGTTATGGCCTAGCTGCAGAGCGCGTTTTTACTGAATCGTAGGAAGGTCCTAAATTTTTTGTGTGAGACTTTGCATTTTTGTTTTTGCCTGTTTGGGGGTGTTCTACTTTTTTGCGGGCGGGTTGACGTGTCTAGGGGCATTGCTGGGAAGGTCTAATATCGGTGGCAAGGGGTTTGGACAAAATCCATGGTGAAAAAGCTTTTCCGTTTTTGCTCACTTACCTGTTTTTGGGGGGCTGTTTGGAGGGCTTCCATGTTTTTGGGGGTTGGGTTTTGGGGTCTGGGAGCACTGCTGTGATAGTTTAATTTTGATTGCAAGTGATTTGAAGAAAATCCATGGTGGGAAAGGGGAGTTAGGGCCTAGCTGCAGAGCGCGTTTGGATCGATGTTGACTGGTAGGCTAAAAATGTTCTAAGTGTGAGTTTTTGCATTTTTGCTTTTGGCCTGTTTGGGGGCATTCTACTTTTTAGCGGGTGGGTTGACAGGTCTGGGGGCATTGCAGGGAAGGTCTAATATCGGGCGCTAGTGGTTTGGATAAAGTCCATGGTGAAAAAGTTGTTCCGTTTTTGCTTACTTGCCTGTCTTTGGGGGTCTGTTTGGGGGGCTTCTAGGTTTTTTGGGGGGTGGTCTGGGGGTCTGGGAGCACTGCTGGCACAGTCTAATTTTGACTGCAAGCGGTTTGAAGAAAATCCATGGTGGGAAAGGGGAGTTAGGACCTAGCTGCATTTTTGCTTTTTGCCTGTTTGGGGGTGTTCTACTTTTTTGCGGGTGGGTTGGCGGATCTGGGGCCATTACTGGGAAGGTCTAATATCGGGCGCAAGTGGTTTGGATAAAGTCCATGGTGAAAAAACGTTTCCGTTTTTGGCTCACTTCCTTGTTTTCGGGGGACTGTTTGGGGGGTTCTAGGTTTTTGGGGGTGGGTTTTGGGGTCTGGGAGCACTGCTGACACAGTCTAATTTTGATTGCATTTGTTTTTAAGGAAATCCATGGAGTAAAAGGGGAGTTATGGCCTAGCTGCAGAGAGCGTTTGGACTGAATCGAAGGAAGGCCCTACATTTTTTAAGTGTGAGATTTTGCATTTTTGCCTGTTTGGAGGTGTTCTACTTTTTTGCGGGTGGGTTGGCTGGTCTGTGGGCATTGCTGGGAAGGTCTAATATTGGGCGCAAGTGGTTTGGACAAAATCCATGGTGAAAAAGCTTTTCAGTTTTTACTCACTTCCTTGTTTTTGGGGGGCTGTTTGTGGGGATTCTAGGTTTTTGGGGGTGGGTTTTGCGGTCTGGGAGCACTGCTGGCACAGTCTAATTTTGATTGCATTTGTTTTTAAGGAAACCCTTGGTGGAAAAGGGGAGATATGGCCTAGTTGCAGAGCGTGTTTGGACTGAATCGCGGGAGGCCCTAAATTTTCTGTGTGAGATTTTGCATTTTTGTTTTTGCCTGTTTGGGGGTGTTCTACTTTTTTGTGGGTGGGTTGGCGGGTCTGGGGGCATTGCTGGGAAGGTCTAATATCGGGCGCAAGTGGTTTGAACAAAATCCATGGTGAAAAAGGTTTTCCGTTTTTGCTCACTTGCCTGTTTTTGGGGGGCTGTTTGGGGGGCTTCTAGGTTTTTGGGGTCTGGGAGCACTGCTGTGATAGTCTAATTTTGATTGCAATTGATTTGAAGAAAATCCATGGTGGGAAAGGGTAGTTAGGGCCTAGCTTCAGAGCGCGTTTGGACCGATGTTGACTGGTAGGCTGAAAATGTTCTAAGTGTGAGTTTTTCCATTTCTGATTTTGGCCTGTTTTCGGGGTGTTCTACTGTTTTTGCAGGTGAGTTGACAGGTCTGTGGGCATTGCTGGGAAGGTCTAATATCGGGCACAAGTGGTTTGGATAAAGTCCATGGTGAAAATGTTTTTCAGTTTATGCTCACTTCCTTGTTTTTGGGGGGCTGTTTATGGGGGTTCTAGGTTTTTGGGGGTGGGTTTTGGGGTCTGGGAGCACTGCTGGCACAGTCTAATTTTGATTGCATTTGTTTTTAAGGAAATCCATGGTGGAAAAGGGGAGTTATGGCCTAGCTGCAGAGCGCGTTTGGACTAAATCAAAGGAAGGCCCTAAATTTTCTAAGTGTGAGATTTAGCATTTTTGCTTATTGCCTGTTGGGGCAGTTCTACTTTTTTGCTGGTGGGTTTGCGGGTCTGGGGGTATTGCTGGGAAGGTCTAATATCGGGCGCAAATGGTTTGGACAAAATCCGTAGTGAAAAAGTTTTTCAGTTTTTGCTCACTACCTTGTTTTCGGGGGGCTGTTTGGGGGGTTCTAGGTTTTTGGGGGTGGCCTTTGGGGTCTGGGAGCACTGCTGGCACAGTCTAATTTTGATTGCATTTGTTTTTAAGGAAATCCATGGTGGAAAAGGGGAGTTATGATCTAGCTGCAGAGCGCGTTTCGACTGAATGGAAGGAAGGCCCTAAATTTTCTGTGTGAGATTTTGCATTTTTGTTTTTTGCCTGTTTGGGGGTGTTCTACTTTTTTGCGGGTGGGTTGGCGGGTCTGGGGGCATTGCTGTGAAGGTCTAATATCGGGCGCAAGTGGTTTGGACAAAATCCATGGTGAAAAAGTTTATCAGTTTTTGCTCACTTCCTTGTTTTTGGGGGGCTGTTTGGGGGGGTTCTAGGTTTTTGGGGGTGAGTTTGGGGGTCTGGGAGCACTGCTGGCACAGTCTAATTTTGATTGCATTTGTTTTTAAGAAAATCCATGGTGGAAAAGGGGAGTTATGGCCTAGCTGCAGAGCGCGTTTGGACTGAATCGTAGGAAGGCCCTACATTTTCTAAGTGTGAGATTTTGCATTTTTGCTTTTTGCCTGTTTGGGGGTGTTCTACTTTTTTGCGGGTAGGTTGGCGGGTCTGGGGGCATTGCTGGGAAGGTCTAATATCAGGCGCAAGTGGTTTGGAGAAAATCCATGGTGAAAAAGGTTTTCCGTTTTTGCTCACTTGCCTGTTTTTGGGAGGCTGTTTGGGGGGCTTCTAGGTTTTTGGGGGTGGGTTTTGGGGTCTGGGAGCACTGTTGGGATAGTATAATTTTGATTGCAAGTGATTTGAAGAAAATCCATGAGGGGAATGGGGAGTTAGGGCCTAGCTGCGGAGCGCGTTTGGACCGATGTTGACTGGTAGGCTGAAAATGTTCTAAGTGTGACTTTTTGTATTTTTGCTTTTGGCCTGTTTGGGGGTGTTCTGCTTTATTGTGGGTGGGTTGACGGGTCTGGGGGCATTGCTGGGAAGGTCTAATATCGAGAGCAAGTGGATTGGATAAAGTCCATGGTGAAAAAGTTTTTCCGTTTTTGGCTCACTTCCTTGTTTTCGGGGGACTGTTTGGGGGGGTTCTAGGTTTTTGGGGGTGGGTTTTGGGGTCTGGGAGCACTGCTGGCACAGTCTAATTTTGATTGCATTTGTTTTTAGGGAAATCCATGGTGTAAAAGGGGAGTTATGGCCTAGCTGCAGAGAGTGTTTGGACTGAATCGAAGGAAGGCCCTACATTTTTTAAGTGTGAGATTTTGCACTTTTGCTTTTTGCCTTTTTGTGGGTGTTCTACTTTTTTGCGGGTGGGTTGGCTGGTCTGGGGCATTGCTGGGAAGGTCTAATATCGGGCGCAAGTGGTTTGGACAAAATCCATGGTGAAAAAGCTTTTCAGTTTTTGCTCACTTACTTGTTTTTGGGGGCTGTTTGTGGGGATTCTAGGTGTTTGGGGGGGGGGGTTTGGGGTCTGGGAGCACTGCTGGCACAATCTAATTTTGATTGCATTTGTTTTTAAGGAAACCCTTGGTGGAAAAGGGGAGTTATGGCCTAGTTGCAGAGCGTGTTTGGACTGAATCGCAGGAAGGCCCTAAATTTTCTGTTTGAGATTTTGCATTTTAGTTTTTGCCTGTTTGGGGGTGTTCTACTTTTTTGTGGGTGGGTTGGCGGGTCTGGGGGCAATGCTGGGAAGGTCTAATATCGGGCGCAAGTGGTTTGGACAAAATCCATGGTGAAAAAGGTTTTCCGTTTTTGCTCACTTGCCTGTTTTTGGGGGGCTGTTTGGGGGGCTTCTAGGTTTGTGGGGTCTGGGAGCACTGCTGTGATAGTCTAATTTTGATTGCAATTGATTTGAAGAAAATCCATGGTAGGAAAGGGGAGTTTGGGCCTAGCTTCAGAGCGCGTTTGGACGATGTTGACTGGTAGGCTGAAAATGTTCTAAGTGTGAGTTTTTCCATTTTTGCTTTTTGCCTGTTTGGGGGTGTTCTACTTTTTTGCGGGTGAGTTGACGGGTCTGGGGGCATTGCTGGGAAGGTCTAATATCGGGCGCAAGTGGTTTGGATAAAGTCCATGGTGAAAATGTTTTTCAGTTTATGCTCACTTCCTTGTTTTTGGGGGGCTGTTTGTGGGGGTTCTAGGTTTTTGGGGGTGGGTTTTGGGGTCTGGTAGCACTGCTGGCACAGTCTAATTTTGATTGCATTTGTTTTTAAGGAAATCCATGGTGGAAAAGGGGAGTTATGGCCTAGCTGCAGAGCGCGTTTCGACTGAATAGAAGGAAGGCCCTATATTTTTTAAGTGGGACACTTTGCATTTTCGCTTTTTGCCTGTTTGGGGGTGTTCTACTTTTTTTGCGGGTGGGTTGGCGGGTCTGGGGGCATTGCTGGGATGGTCTAATATCGGGCGCAAGTGGTTTGGACAAAATCCATGGTGAAAATGTTTTTCAGTTTTTGCTCACTTCCTTGTTTTTGGGGGGCTGTTTGGGGGGGTTCTAGGTTTTTTTGGGGGGGGGGTTTGAGGTCTGGGAGCACTGCTGGCACAGTCTAATTTTGATTGCATTTGTTTTCAAGGAAATCCATGGTGGAAAAGGGGAGTTATGGCCTAGCTGCAGAGCGCGTTTGGACTGAATGGAAAGAAGGCCCTAAATGATTTAAGTGTGAGATTTTGCATTTTTGCTTTTTGCCTGTTTGGGGGTGTTCTACTTTTTTGCGGGTGGGTTGGCGGGTCTGGGGGCATTGCTGGGAAGGTCTAATATCAGGCGCAAGTGGTTTGGACAAAATCCATGGTGAAAAAGGTTTTCCGTTTTTGTTTACTTGCCTGTTTTTGGGAGGCTGTTTGGGGGGCTTCTAGGTTTTTGGGGGTGGGTTTTGGGGTCTGGGAGCATTGCTGGGATAGTATAATTTTGATTGCAAGTGATTTGAAGAAAATCCATGGTGGGAATGGGGAGTTAGGGCCTAGCTGCAGAGCGCGTTTGGACCGATGTTGACTGGTAGGCTGAAAATGTTCTAAGTGTGACTTTTTGCATTTTTGCTTTTGGCCTGTTTGGGGGTGTTCTACTTTATTGTGGGTGGGTTGACGGGTCTGGGGGCATTGCTGGGAAGATCTAATATCGGGAGCAAGTCCATGGTGAAAAAGTTTTTCCGTTTTTGGCTCACTTCCTTGTTTTCGGGGGACTGTTTGGGGGGGTTCTACTTTTTTGCGGGTGGGTTTGCGGGTCTGGGGGCATTGCTGGGAAGGTCTAATATCGGGCGCAAGTGGTTTGGACAAAATCCATGGTGTAAATGTTTTTCAGTTTTTGCTCACTTCCTTGTTTTTGGGGGGCTGTTTGGGGGGGTTCTAGGTTTTTGGGAGTGGGTTTTGGGGTCTGGGAGCACTGCTGGCAGTCTAATTTTGATTGCATTTGTTTTTAAGGAAATCCATGGTGGAAAAGGGGAGTTATGGCCTAGCTGCAGAGCGCGTTTGGACTGAAAGGAAGGAAGGCCCCACATTTTTTAAGTGTGAGATTTTGCATTTTTGCTTTTTTTCTGTTTGGGGGTGTTCTACTTTTTTGCGGGTGGGTTGGCGGGTCTGGGGGCATTGCTGGGAAGGTCTAATATCGGGCACAAGTGGTTTGGACAAAATCCATGGTGAAAAAGCATTTCAGTTTTTGCTCACTTCCTTGTTTTTGGGGGGTTCTAGGTTTTTGGGGGAGGTTTTGGGGTCTGGGAGCACTGCTGGCACAGTCTAATTTTGATTGCATTTGTTTTTAAGAAAATCCATGTTGGAAAAGGGGAGTTATGGCCTAGCTGCAGATCGCGTTTGGACTGAATCGTAGGAAGGCCCTACATTTTTTAAGTGTGAGATTTTGCACTTTAGCTTTTTGCCTGTTTGGGGGTGTTCTACTTTTTTGCGGGTGGGTTGGCTGGTCTGGGGGCATTGCTGGGAAGGTCTAATATCGGGCGCAAGTGGTTTGGACAAAATCCATGGTGAAAAAGCTTTTCAGTTTTTGCTCACTTTCTTGTTTTTGGGGGGCTGTTTGTGGGGATTCTAGGTGTTTATGGGGGGGTTTTGGGGTCTGGAAGCACTGCTGGCACAGTCTAATTTTGATTGCATTTGTTTTTAAGGAAACCCTTGGTGGAAAAGGGGAGTTATGGCCTAGTTGCAGAGCGTGCTTGGACTGAATCGCAGGAAGGCCCTAAATTTTCTGTGTGAGATTTTGCATTTTTGTTTTTGCCTGTTTGGGGGTGTTCTACTTTTTTGTGGGTGGGTTGGCGGGTCTGGGGGCAATGCTGGGAAGGTCTAATATCGGGCGCAAGTGGTTTGGACAAAATCCATGGTGAAAAAGGTTTTCCGTTTTTGCTCACTTGCCTGTTTTTGGGGGGCTGTTTGGGGGGCTTCTAGGTTTTTGGGGTCTGGGAGCACTGCTGTGATAGTCTAATTTTGATTGCAATTGATTTGAAGAAAATCCATGGTGGGAAAGGGGAGTTTGGGCCTAGCTTCAGAGCGCGTTTGGACCGATGTTGACTGGTAGGCTGAAAATGTTCTAAGTGTGAGTTTTTCCATTTTTGCTTTTGGCCTGTTTGGGGGTGTTCTACTTTTTTGCGGGTGAGTTGACGGGTCTGGGGGCATTGCTGGGAAGGTCTAATATCGGGCGCAAGTGGTTTGGATAAAGTCCATGGTGATAATGTTTTTCAGTTTATGCTCACTTCCTTGTTTTTGGGGGGCTGTTTGTGGGGGTTCTAGGTTTTTGGGGGTGGGTTTTGGGGTCTGGTAGCACTGCTGGCACAGTCTAATTTTGATTGCATTTGTTTTTAAGGAAATCCATGGTGGAAAAGGGGAGTTATGGCCTAGCTGCAGAGCGCGTTTCGACTGAATGGAAGGAAGGCCCTATATTTTTTAAGTGTGACATTTTGCATTTTCGCTTTTTGCCTGTTTGGGGGTGTTCTACTTTTTTGCGGGTGGGTTTGCGGGTCTGGGGGCATTGCTGGGAAGGTCTAATATCGGGCGCAAGTGGTTTGGACAAAATCCATGGTGTAAATGTTTTTCAGTTTTTGCTCACTTCCTTGTTTTTGGGGGGCTGTTTGGGGGGGTTCTAGGTTTTTGGGAGTGGGTTTTGGGGTCTGGGAGCACTGCTGGCAGTCTAATTTTGATTGCATTTGTTTTTAAGGAAATCCATGGTGGAAAAGGGGAGTTATGGCCTAGCTGCAGAGCGCGTTTGGACTGAAAGGAAGGAAGGCCCCACATTTTTTAAGTGTGAGATTTTGCATTTTTGCTTTTTTTCTGTTTGGGGGTGTTCTACTTTTTTGCGGGTGGGTTGGCGGGTCTGGGGGCATTGCTGGGAAGGTCTAATATCGGGCACAAGTGGTTTGGACAGAATCCATGGTGAAAAAGCATTTCAGTTTTTGCTCACTTCCTTGTTTTTGGGGGGTTCTAGGTTTTTGGGGGAGGTTTTGGGGTCTGGGAGCACTGCTGGCACAGTCTAATTTTGATTGCATTTGTTTTTAAGAAAATCCATGTTGGAAAAGGGGAGTTATGGCCTAGCTGCAGATCGCGTTTGGACTGAATCGTAGGAAGGCCCTACATTTTCTAAGTGTGAGATTTTGCATTTTTGCTTTTTTCCTGTTTGGGGGTGTTCTACTTTTTTGCGGGTGGGTTGGCGGGTCTGGGGGCATTGCTGGGAAGGTCTAATATCGGGCGCAAGTGGTTTGGACGAAATCCATGGTGAAAAAGTTTTTCCATTTTTGTTCACTTGCCTGTTTTTGGGGGGCTGTTTGGGGGGCTTCTAGGTTTTTGGGGGTGGGGTTTGGGGTCTGGGAGCACTGCTGGGATAGTCTAATTTCGATTGCAAGTGATTTGAAGAAAATCCATGGTGGGAATGGGGAGTTAGGGCCTAGCTGCAGAGCGCGTTTGGACCATGTTGACTGGTAGGCTGAAAATGTTCCAAGTGTGAGTTTTTGCATGATTGCTTTTGGCCTGTTTGGGGGTGTTCTACTTTTTTGCGGGTGGGTTGACGGGTCTGGGGGCATTGCTGGGATGGTCTAATATCGGGCGCAAGAGGTTTGGATAAAGTCCATGGTGAAAAAGTTTTTCCGTTTTTGCTCACTTGCCTGTTTTTGGGGGGCTGTTTGGGGGGCTTCTAGGTTTTTGGGTTGGGGGGGTCTGGGGGTCTGGGAGCACTGCTGGCACAGTCTAATTTTGATTGCATTTGTTTTTAAGGAAATCCATGGTGGAAAAGGGGAGTTATGGCCTAGCTGCAGAGCGCGTTTGGACTGAATCGAAGGAAGGCCCTACATTTTTTAAGTGTGAGATTTTGCATTTTTGCATTTTGCCTGTTTGGGGGTGTTCTACTTTTTTGCGGGTGAGTTGACAGGTCTGTGGGCATTGCTGGGAAGGTCTAATATCGGGCGCAAGTGGTTTGGATAAAGTCCATGGTGAAAAAGCTTTTCAGTTTTTACTCACTTCCTTGTTTTTGGGGGGCTGTTTGTGGGAATTCTAGGTTTTTGGGGGTGGGTTTTGGGGTCTGGGAGCACTGCTGGCACAGTCTAATTTTGATTGCATTTGTTTTTAAGGAAACCCTTGGTGGAAAAGGGGAGTTATGGCCTAGTTGCAGAGCGTGTTTGGACTGAATCGCAGGAAGGCCCTAAATTTTCTGTGTGAGATTTTGCATTTTTGTGTTTGCCTGTTTGGGGGTGTTCTACTTTTTTCTCGGTGGGTTGGCGGGTCTGGGGGCATTGCTGGGAAGGTCTAATATCGGGCGCAAGTGGTTTGGACCAAATCCATGGTGAAAAAGGTTTTCCGTTTTTGCTCACTTGCCTGTTTTTGGGGGGCTGTTTGGGGGGCTTCTAGGTTTTTGGTGTCTGGGAGCACTGCTGTGATAGTCTAATTTTGATTGCAATTGATTTGAAGAAAATCCATGGTGGGAAAGGGGAGTTAGGGCCTAGCTTCAGAGAGCGTTTGGACCGATGTTGACTGGTAGGCTGAAAATGTTCTAAGTGTGAGTTTTTCCATTTTTGCTTTTGGCCTGTTTGGGGGTGTTGTACTTTTTTGCGGGTGAGTTGACAGGTCTGTGGGCATTTCTGGGAAGGTCTAATATCGGGCGCAAGTGATTTGGATGAAGTCCATGGTAAAATGTATTTCAGTTTATGCTCACTTCCTTGTTTTTGGGGGGCTGTTTGTGGGGGTTCTAGGTTTTTGGGGGTGGGTTTTGGGGTCTGGGAGCACTGCTGGCACAGTCTAATTTTGATTGCATTTGTTTTTAAGGAAATCCATGGTGGAAAAGGGGAGTTATGGCCTAGCTGCAGAGCGCGTTTGGACTGAATCGAAGGAAGGCCCTAAATTTTTTAAGTGTGAGATTTAGCATTTTTGCTTATTGCCTGTTGGGGGCAGTTCTACTTTTTTGCTGGTGGGTTGGCGGGTCTGGGGGTATTGCTGGGAAGGTCTATTATCGGGCACAAGTGATTTGGACAAAATCCATAGTGAAAAAGTTTTTCAGTTTTTGCTCACTTCCTTGTTTTCGGGGGGCTGTTTGGGGGTTCTAGGTTTTTGGGGGTGGCCTTTGGGGTCTGGGAGCACTGCTGGCACAGTCTAATTTTGATTGCATTTGTTTTTAAGGAAATCCATGGTGGAAAAGGGGAGTTATGGCCTAGATGCAGAGCGCATTTGGACTGAATGGAAGGAAGGCCCTACATTTTTTAAGTGTGACATTTTGCATTTTCGCTTTTTGCCTGTTTGGGGGTGTTCTACTTTTTTGCGGGTGGGTTGGCGGGTCTGGGGGCATTGATGGGATGGTCTAATATCGGGCGCAAGTGGTTTGGACAAAATCCATGGTGAAAATGTTTTTCAGTTTATGCTCACTTCCTTGTTTTTGGGGGGCTGTTTGGGTGGGTTCTAGGTTTTTTTGGGGGGGGGGGTTTGAGGTCTGGGAGCACTGCTGGCACAGTCTAATTTTGATTGCATTTGTTTTCAAGGAAATCCATGGTGGAAAAGGGGAGTTATGGCCTAGCTGCAGAGCGCGTTTGGACTGAATGGAAAGAAGGCCCTACATTTTTTAAGTGTGAGATTTTGCATTTTTGCTTTTTGCCTGTTTGGGGGTGTTCTACTTTTTTGCGGGTGGGTTGGCGGGTCTGGGGGCATTGCTGGGAAGGTCTAATATCGGGCGCAAGTGGTTTGGACAAAATACATGGTGAAAAAGTTTTTCAGTTTTTGCTCACTTCCTTGTTTTTGGGGGGCTGTTTGGGGGGTTCTAGGTTTTTGGGGGTGGGTTTTGGGGTCTGGGAGCACTGCTGGCACAGTCTAATTTTGATTGAATTTTTTGTTAAGAAAATCCATGGTGGAAAAGGGGAGTTATGGCCTAGCTGCAGAGCGCGTTTGGTCTGAATCGTAGGAAGGCCCTAAATTTTATAAGTGTGAGATTTAGCATTTTTGCTTTTTGCCTGTTTGGGGTGTTCTATTTTTTTGCGGGTGGGTTGGCGGGTCTGGGGGCATTGCTGGGAAGGTCTAATATCGGGCGCAAGTGGTTTGGACAAAATCCATGGTGAAAAAGTTTTTCCATTTTTGCTCACTTGCCTGTTTTTGGGGGGCTGTTTGGGGGGCTTCTAGGTTTTTGGGGGTGGGGTTTGGGGTCTGGGAGCACTGCTGGGATAGTCTAATTTCGATTGCAAGTGATTTGAAGAAAATCCATGGTGGGAATGGGGAGTTAGGGCCTAGCTGCAGAGCGCGTTTGGACCATGTTGACTGGTAGGCTGAAAATGTTCTAAGTGTGAGTTTTTGCATTTTTGCTTTTGGCCTGTTTGGGGGTGTTCTACTTTTTTGCGGGTGGGTTGACGGGTCTGGGGGCATTGCTGGAATGGTCTAATATCGGGCGCAAGTGGTTTGGATAAAGTCCATGGTGAAAAAGTTTTTCCGTTTTTGCTCACTTGCCTGTTTTGGGGGGCTGTTTGGGGGGCTGTTTGGGGGGCTTCTAGGTTTTTTTTGGGGGGGGGGGGTCTGGGGGTCTGGGAGCACTGCTGGCACAGTCTAATTTTGATTGCATTTGTTTTTAAGGAAATCCATGGTGGAAAAGGGGAGTTATGGCCTAGCTGCAGAGCGTGTTTGGACTGAATCGAAAGAAGGCCCTACATTTTGTAAGTGTGAGATTTTGCATTTTTGCATTTTGCCTGTTTGGGGGTGTTCTACTTTTTTGCGGGTGAGTTGACAGGTCTGTGGGCATTGCTGGGAAGGTCTAATATCGGGCGCAAATGGTTTGGATAAAGTCCATGGTGAAAAAGCTTTTCAGTTTTTACTCACTTCCTTGTTTTTGGGGGGCTGTTTGTGGGGATTCTAGGTTTTTGGGGGTGGGTTTTGGGGTCTGGGAGCACTGCTGGCACAGTCTAATTTTGATTGCATTTGTTTTTAAGGAAACCCTTGGTGGAAAAGGGGAGTTATGGCCTAGTTGCAGAGCGTGTTTGGACTGAATCGCAGGAAGGCCCTAAATTTTCTGTGTGAGATTTTGCATTTTTGTTTTTGCCTGTTTGGGGGTGTTCTACTTTTTTGTGGGTGGGTTGGCGGGTCTGGGGGCATTGCTGGGAAGGTCTAATATCGGGCGCAAGTGGTTTGGACAAAATCCATGGTGAAAAAGGTTTTCCGTTTTTGCTCACATGCCTGTTTTTGGGGGGCTGTTTGGGGGGCTTCTAGGTTTTTGGGGTCTGGGAGCACTGCTGTGATAGTCTAATTTTGATTGCAATTGATTTGAAGAAAATCCATGGTGGGAAAGGGGAGTTAGGGCCTAGCTTCAGAGCGCGTTTGGACCGATGTTGACTGGTAGGCTGAAAATGTTCTAAGTGTGAGATTTAGCATTTTTGCTTATTGCCTGTTGGGGGCAGTTCTATTTTTTTGCTGGTGGGTTGGCGGGTCTGGGGGTATTGCTGGGAAGGTCTAATATCGGGAGCAAGTGGTTTGGACAAAATCCATAGTGAAACAGTTTTTCAGTTTTTGCTCACTTCCTTGTTTTCGGTGGGCTGTTTGGGGGGTTCTAGGTTTTTGGGGGTGGCCTTTGGGGTCTGGGAGCACTGCTGGCACAGTCTAATTTTGATTGCATTTGTTTTTAAGGAAATCCATGGTGGAAAAGGGGAGTTATGGCCTAGATGCAGAGCGCGTTTGGACTGAATGGAAGGAAGGCCCTAAATTTTTTTATGCGTGACATTTTGCATTTTCGCTTTTTGCCTGTTTGGGGGTGTTCTACTTTTTTGCGGGTGGGTTGGCGGGTCTGGGGGCATTGATGGGATGGTCTAATATCGGGCGCAAGTGGTTTGGACAAAATCCATGGTGAAAATGTTTTTCAGTTTATGCTCACTTCCTTGTTTTTGGGGGGCTGTTTGAGGGGGTTCTAGGTTTTTGGGGGTGGGTTTTGGGGTCTGGGAGCACTGCTGGCACAGTCTAATTTTGATTGCATTTGTTTTTAAGGAAATCCATGGTGGAAAAGGGGAGTTATGGCCTAGCTGCAGAGCGCGTTTGGACTGAATCGAAGGAAGGCCCTAAATTTTCTAAGTGTGAGATTTTGCATTTTTGCTTTTTGCCTGTTTGGGGGTGTTCTACTTTTTTGCGGGTGGGTTGGCGGGTCTGGGGGCATTGCTGGGAAGGTCTAATATCGGGCGCAAGTGGTTTGGACAAAATACATGGTGAAAAAGTTTTTCAGTTTTTGCTCACTTCCTTGTTTTTGGGAGGCTGTTTGGGGGGTTCTAGGTTTTTGGGGGTGGGTTTTGGGGTCTGGGAGCACTGCTGGCACAGTCTAATTTTGATTGCATTTGTTTTTAAGGAAATCCATGGTGGAAAAGGGGAGTTATGGCCTAGCTGCAGAGCGCGTTTGGACTGAATCGAAGGAAGGCCCTAAATTTTCTAAGTGTGAGATTTAGCATTTTTGCTTATTGCCTGTTGGGGGCAGTTCTACTTTTTTGCTGGTGGGTTGGCGGGTCTGGGGGTATTGCTGGGAAGGTCTAATATCGGGCGCAAGTGGTTTGGACAAAATCCATAGTGAAAAAGTTTTTCAGTTTTTGCTCACTTCCTTGTTTTCGGGGGGCTGTTTGGGGGGTTCTAGGTTTTTGGGGGTGGCCGTTGGGGTCTGGGAGCACTGCTGGCACAGTCCAATTTTGATTGCATTTGTTTTTAAGGAAATCCATGGTGGAAAAGGGGAGTTATGGCCTAGATGCGGAGCGCGTTTGGACTGAATGGAAGGAAGGCCCTAAATTTTTTAAGTGTGACATTTTGCATTTTCGCTTTTTGCCTGTTTGGGGGTGTTCTACCTTTTTGCGGGTGGGTTGGCGGGTCTGGGGGCATTGATGGGATGGTCTAATATCGGGCGCAAGTGGTTTGGACAAAATCCATGGTGAAAATGTTTTTCAGTTTTTGCTCACTTCCTTGTTTTTGGGGGGCTGTTTGGGGGGGTTCTAGGTTTTTGGGGGTGGGTTTTGAGGTCTGGGAGCACTGCTGGCACAGTCTAATTTTGATTGCATTTGTTTTTAAGGAAATCCATGGTGGAAAAGGGGAGTTATGGCCTAGCTGCAGAGCGCGTTTGGACTGAATGGAAGGAAGGCCCTACATTTTTTAAGTGTGAGATTTTGCATTTTTGCTTTTTGTCTGTTTGGGGGTGTTCTACTTTTTTGCGGGTGGGTTGGCGGGTCTGGGGGCATTGCTGGGAAGGTCTAATATCGGGCACAAGTGGTTTGGACAAAATCCATGGTGAAAAAGTTTTTCAGTTTTTCTCACTTCCTTGTTTTGGGGGGCTGTTTGGGGGGTTCTAGGTTTTTGGGGGTGGGTTTTGGGGTCTGGGAGCACTGCTGGCACAGTCTAATTTTGATTGCATTTGTTTTTACGAAAATCCATGGTGGAAAAGGGGAGTTATGACCTTGCTGCAGAGCGCGTTTGGACTGAATCGTAGGAAGGCCCTAAATTTTCTAAGTGTGAGATTTTGCATTTTTGCTTTTTGCCTGTTTGGGGGTGTTCTACTTTTTTGCGGGTGGGTTGGCGGGTCTGGGGCCATTGCTGTGAAGGTCTAATAACGGGGGCAAGTTGTTTGGACAAAATCCATGGTGAAAATGTTTTTCAGTTTTTGCTCACTTCCTTGTTTTTTGGGGGGCTGGTTGGGGGGGTTCTAGGTTTTTGGGGGTGGGTTTTGGGGTCTGGGAGCACTGCTGGCACAGTCTAATTTTGATTGCATTTGTTTTTAAGGAAATCCATGGTGGAAAAGGGGAGTTATGGCCTAGCTGCAGAGCGCGTTTGGACTGAATGGAAGGAAGGCCCTACATTTTTTAAGTGTGAGATTTTGCATTTTTGCTTTTTGTCTGTTTGGGGGTGTTCTACTTTTTTGCGGGTGGGTTGGCGGGTCTGGGGGCATTGCTGGGAAGGTCTAATATCGGGCACAAGTGGTTTGGACAAAATCCATGGTGAAAAAGTTTTTCAGTTTTTCTCACTTCCTTGTTTTGGGGGGCTGTTTGGGGGGTTCTAGGTTTTTGGGGGTGGGTTTTGGGGTCTGGGAGCACTGCTGGCACAGTCTAATTTTGATTGCATTTGTTTTTACGAAAATCCATGGTGGAAAAGGGGAGTTATGACCTTGCTGCAGAGCGCGTTTGGACTGAATCGTAGGAAGGCCCTAAATTTTCTAAGTGTGAGATTTTGCATTTTTGCTTTTTGCCTGTTTGGGGGTGTTCTACTTTTTTACGGGTGGGTTGGCGGGTCTGGGGCCATTGCTGTGAAGGTCTAATAACGGGGGCAAGTTGTTTGGACAAAATCCATGGTGAAAATGTTTTTCAGTTTTTGCTCACTTCCTTGTTTTTTGGGGGGCTGGTTGGGGGGGTTCTAGGTTTTTGGGGGTGGGTTTTGGGGTCTGGGAGCACTGCTGGCACAGTCTAATTTTGATTGCATTTGTTTTTAAGGAAATCCATGGTGGAAAAGGGGAGTTATGGCCTAGCTGCAGAGCGCGTTTGGACTGAATCGAAGGAAGGCCCTACATTTTTTAAGTGTGAGATTTTGCATTTTTGCTTTTTGCCTGTTTTGGGGTGTTCTACTTTTTTGCGGGTGGGTTGGCTGGTCTGGGGGCATTGCTGGGAATGTCTAATATCGGGCGCAAGTGGTTTGGACAAAATCCATGGTGAAATAGTTTTTCAGTTTTTGCTCACTTCCTTGTTTTTGGGGGGCTGTTTGGGGGGGGTTCTAGGTTTTTGGGGGTGGTTTGAGGGGTCTGGGGGCATTGCTGGGAAGGTCTAATATCGGGCGCAAGTGGGTTGGATAAAGTACATGGTGAAAAAGTTTTTCCGTTTTTGCTTACTTGCCTGTTTTTGGGGGGCTGTTTGGGGGGCTTCTAGGTTTTTTGGAGGGGGATCTGGGGGTCTGGGACACTGCTGTCACAGTCTAATTTTGATTGCAAGTGGTTGAAGAAAATCCATGGTGGGAAAGGGGAGTTAGGACCTAGCTGCAGAGTGCGTTTTGGCACGATTTGGAGTTAGGGTTCAACCTGGTAGCAATATCGCATGTTTTTAGGGGGCTACTTGGGGGTGTTCTAGATTTCTGCGAATGGGTTCAGGGGTCTGGGAGCACTACTGGTAATGTCTAATTTTGAATGCAAGTGTTTTTAAGAAAATCCATGGTGGAAAAGGGGGGTTTGGGCCTAGTTGCAGACTGCAATTTGGCACGATTTGGAGTTAGGGTTAGCACTTTCACATTTTTTCTGGGGTCTACTTGGGGGTGTTCTTCATTTTTGCGACTGGGTTCAGTGGTCTGGGAGCACTCCTGGGAATGTGTAATTGTGATTGCAAGCGGTTTGAAGAAAATCCGAGGTGAAATCTTATTTTTTTTTACCAAAATTGCTTTTCTGCGGAGGGCTACTTGGGGAGGTTCTAGATTTTTGCGACTGGGTTTAGGGGTCTGGGAGGACACCTGGGAATATCTAATATTCATTGCAAGTATTTTGAAGAAAATCCATGCTGGAAAAAGGGGCTTTTGGGCCTAATTTCAGAGTGCGCTTTCTGCTTGCATTTTAACTAGTCCTCATCCCCGTCGCAGTATTGCATGTTTTTGGGGGGCTACTTGGGGGGTTCTACAGTTTTGTGCCTGGGTTACGGGGTCTAGGGACACTCCTGGGAATGTCTAATTTTGATTGCAATTGTTTTGAAGAAAATCCACGGTGGAAAAGAGGGGTTTGGACCTACTTGCAGAGTGCGTTTTGGCACGTTTTGAAGTTAGGGTTCAACCTGGTAGCAGTATCGCATGTTTTTAGGGGGCTACTTGGGGGTGTTCTACATTTTGCCGACTGGGTTTAGGGGTCTGGGAGCACTCCTGGGAATGTCTAATTTTGTTTGCAATTTTCTTTAAGGAAATCCATGGTGGATCAGCAGAATTCAACCATAGTTACTATTACTATCCTTGTAAAGGAGAACCAGGTTACGCACTTTTGAAGTGATGATTGTATATAATAATAATGTCAGCTCTGAAAACTGAAAGTGTTATTTTTGCACTACACAGCGTACCTTAGATTTTTTTTAACTGGTTCACTTCCTGTTTTTTCCCATCAAAAATTACAGGACGGCTTTTACCATGTGCCATGGAACAAACGCTGAACTCAGACGCAAGCCGCAATTACTCATCAGGCAGCCAGTGGACAGTGTGTCTGGTCACCAATATTGATCGACGGAGCGTAAGATGGAATGGAGGAGTACATCGCGAATAAGAGGAATGGCTGGGTGCATGCAACTTCACCAATTCAACAGGACAACTACAACATAAAGTTACAGTATTCTCTCTTAACTTCTCCTTATCTTTTAAATGTTATTGTTGTAAAAAACTTGAACTTCTACGAATGTGACTAGGTGCGTTTCTTTGTTCTCTGCTTCAAAGTCATCTCTCCAGCTATTTCATATGTGTCTTTTCTATTTTTATAACTAACTTAATGTACTAATAACAAGTGTTTATTCTCTATGAGGGCAGAAAGGCAAGTGAAATTGCGTAATTAATGCAGCCCTGTACTAGTGTCAATGTCAAATTGTTTCCTCATACTTACTAATAAGATGTAGTAAGTACAACTTTTCAGTAACCTAACCATCCGTTTAGCAAACAACTTCATGCATGCAGTAGTGCACTACCTTTATTTCCCTTAAAAGATTTATGGATATCTTTGAATCCAAAAATGTGGTTCTCTTCATTTGTTGTTTGTCCATGCAGTGTTTTTTTTTCTTCTCTCCACAAAACTTTTCCCATAAAACCCCATTCCCATCCAATCTTCAAAAACCCTAACAATCTTCCCCCGGGCTGTGTGTTTTTTCATTGAGGTATGACTATGACAACAAGAAATTCCACACACTTGCAGGGTAGGATAAGGTCTAAGCACCAGAAAAATGTTGGAAAAGGGAATTTCATGTGCAACATCGTGAATTGAGCATCAAACATCATGTTCGTACACATGACGAATCAAATGGTTAATTCTTATGTTTAAGTATCCTTTGCCTCCATAATATTTCTTATAGTAGCCATAGTCCACAAAACTAGTACTTATATTTAGAATACTTTAGCACTGCTTAGGCTACAATTTATGGCACTGTTCTGTAGCGTACTATCTATTGTACTGTTTCTAATGCTGCGCTCAGGCCACTCAATGTTTCATTTCCTTTTTTTCATATGCTGCTACTGCCAGTGTGTACCACTACTACTACCAGCACAACAATGATATTTCATCCGTCGAGGATTCATGTAAACAACTAACCTTAATCACCCTTTGCCATACAGGCAGCCCTGTGGCTACCCCTATTCTCAAACACGAATCACAGGTATGATAAGCATTTTGGAGAGGTAGAATAATGAGCTAGGACTGGGAGGAGAGCAGAGACTGCCAGTACTACTAGTAAAGTAATAGTAGGGCTACTGAATTCACTAACTCGGTTAGTGGCACTTTGGTACATTTCAGGACTAGATGTTTCATTCATGCTGGTAAGTTGGAAGAAACCAAACGTCCAGTAACCACCGCCCACCCCCACACAAAATAATATGAACGCGTATGCTATGTTTTGGTATGAAAAATAATTATTAAGAAATATATTCATGTAGTCCAAAAATAAAATAAATTAACCCAACTCACCCCCCTACCTAACCCCAAATAATGTCCAAAAGTCCAAAAGTCCCCTTTCCCAAACACCAAATTCCCACCCCCCTAACAGTCTTTAAAAAAGGGGCAAGGGACAGTCACTTCCTCCGGTGGTGTAGTGTGGACAGCTGTTGCTGCATGTCCCGCAGCTCTTTGCGGAGGTCCTGGAGCTGGCGCTGATGTTTTTCGGCCAACCGCTCCAGGTACTCTACTCTTTTACGGAGGTGGCTCTGATGTACCATCCAGGCTCTGGGGGAGCAGCTGATTGTGTTGCTGCTGTGCGGGGGCGGCGGGAGGCTGTCGGGCCACGGCTCCGTTTGGCTGGAGGCTTCTGGCTGGTGGACACGGGGGCACTGGAGGAGGATGCAGTGGTTGCTGTCTCCTCCTCCTGCTCCCGAGCCCACAGCTGCCGATACTCGGCACAAATAGCCTCCAGCTTACGGGCCCTGGCCCGGACAGCCATCTCCTTTCGGGTGAGCTTTTTCGGAGTAGCATCTATATGAAGAAAGAAAGAAAAATACTGTAACCAATATTCTTTAACATAAAGTCAAAATAATTCAACGGAAAGTTGACTCTCAGTAACACCAGCAAGTAGCAAACACAGTATAACATTTTGGCATGTATCTTTCCGTCGTCTTTGTAGGCCTGTGACATTACTGGGAGTTTCAGGAATTCCACTATCAGGACTAGGGATGGACTCACTAATACATACATAGTCAGAGAGTACTAAAAAAAGTTTTCTGTTTTTTTCTCTTGTTTTGCAAAAGAAATTACTGGTACGTTAACTTGTGGTAGCCGGCATGGCAGCTCACTCAGCTTGCACCCAAGAAAAACAGACACAAGCCATGATGAAGCAGACTCGCAGTACTTTAAGCAGTACATGCAGGTGGGGATAGGAAGCTCTTACTTTTCTATAGGGGTGGCTCTGCCACTGGCCATACTCGGTTACATCAAGGGCTACTGCTCAATGTAATGATATCTTTCGCACTGCCCCCCGGGCCTTTACTACAACAAAAGAAGAATGAAGATTATTCAATTCTGATCATATATCATTATCCTGCCGATCACACGATCTTTGGTTATATGATGGATGCCTTTAGGTGCTTTGTTTTGATAGATTGAGTGAACTACAGCGATAGTACACCCATGACACAGCTGAAATAAAATTATTAACATTGGGAGTGAGTTTGGTACCCATAATTGGCGGAGGAAGGGACTTAACTTGATATAATGTTGTCAACTATACAATCCATACACAATAGATGCTGTGCTTGCAAAGTAAAGTACTGTACTGTTAGTCAAGGCAAGGAGTATTTGTGAACAATCACAAATTCTAGTATTTGGATTTCCTCAGCTTTGCTACTCTGGCACGGACATGCTGTTCAAAGTAACAATCTTCATCCACTCAGCGTCTGCTCTACTACATCATACACCTCTGCTATCGATGTGGAAAAAGAAGATAACATCCAGGCTTCCAAAGTACGTCTATCATTCTTCTTAATGTCTCAAATGTACCAAGTTTTCTTTTTCTCAACAACCAACTAACACCCTTTTCAATATATTTTGGAAACCACCGTCTTCTTCTCTTGACTTGCATTCAAAAACACCATTCTTTACAGTCATAAATGTTAAGACTCGCTCGTCCTTCGTTTCACCCTTCTTTCACTTTTCCTTCTTCACATCCCTAAAGTACATCTGATATGACTTGGCTTCACGATAAAAGTTTGCCAGCTGAGTTGAAGTCAAATAGAGGGGGCCATTGCTTACCCGAGGAGTACCGCCGCTAATGCTATTACAAGTCAAGGTTGACTGTCTTCTCCGTGATAGCCAATAAAGTAGTTCTAAATTAGTAACTGTTCCTAACAGTACAGGGCACTAAAAAATGTCCTACTACTACTAATAACAAGTCATAATATACTCAACCTATCAATCCATCACTATCTCTTGTTCTTAGTGGCAGCAGGAGTACAAAGGAAGGACTAGACTTGAGTCTCTAGTCTCTCTAGCATTACGCAGTTCTGTAAAAACTACACTAATACACATTCTCAGGCCAAATGAGCACAAAGTTGCAAACAAGTAAGCATAGTAGCAACACCACTGAGGAGGCGAGCACCTGCAATCACAGAAGCTATTTAAACACTATTTTACCTGCAATGTAATCGAATAGGCAGCATTCTTGCCCTTCGGGAAAATCATATATTAGCAATATAACACAGAGCAGAAGAATACACAGTAGTTATTAAATAGCTACTCTGCTGCTGCCACGGTCTTAGGGAGGTGGCGCTGAACAAAAAATATCAGGGCGGCCACCTCCACCGCGGTAAAAACCTCCCTGGCCACTACATCAACTCCCCTCAATCGCCCGCAAGGGAGCCGGCTACGGGGTGCGGGACCCTTCCCCTTTAATTTGCCAGCTCCCTTTGCCATGGTCCTGGCCGAAAGAAGAAAAGAATAGGGGGAAGAAAAATAAATATGAAAGAGAGAGCTAAACCAAAAAAGTAGTTATTAAAGTAACAAAAAGTTGAAAAAAACACAAAATATAGATCTAGACAAATAGAGAGATAGATAATGAGCAAAAAAGAGCAAAAAAAAGTTCAAAGAAACAAAGGATTGCAAAGATTAAAAGAGGATAGAAAAGCCAGGCCCAGAACCATGCAATGATTGAAAAACAAGATGGCCGCGCCCATCGAGGACCGCGTGGGTACGTTCGCGCGATATTTCCCCCGCGAGCACACCAAAACACGCGCAAACTCGTAATAGAGCGCCGCACACAACATGAGATTGCCAATAGCGCCCGGAAATGGAAATACGCAATGCGCACAAGATGGCTGCGCCCATGTACGACAACTTCGTTGTCGAATACGCAAAAAACCCAGCGAACACGCAAAAAAAATCCGCAAATTCCCACGAATTCGCGGATTATGCGGATCACGAATTCGCTTTCGCATGAATTCGCGGATCGCGAATTCGCAAATTTTGCCCATACTTAGAAATTAGGAAACTTCATAACAAATAAGTCTCCCAAGGTGGCCAGCAGAGACAAAAGAGCCCAAATGTAGCACAAATATCATCCAGATGTAGCCCAAGTATAGCCCAATGACAGGATGTCCCAGAGTGTTCTAAAGAACAACTAGAGCGCTACCAGTCTTACTTTTGACAAAGGTATGGCACACCTGAAGCCATCTTGATTGCATTCACGTATAGCTCAATTACAGAATGTCCCAGAGTGTTTTTAAGAACAACTAGAGCGCTTACTGTCTTACTTATGACAAAGTATGGCACACCTGAAGCCATCTTGATTGGAATAAAGGAACACAATGAGGGGGTTCATGTTGCCATAGAAATTATGATTAGTGCTGAAGAAAGAAAAATTAAGGCACAGTTTGAGTGACTTCTCAAATCCTCTTCTATTTCATTAAAAAATTCTGACATGCAGACTGAAACATGCACTTTTAATACCAGCAGCAGACTTCCGTTGTGAGCAGTAGCTTTACTACAGTGATCTAATGAGCAACTAGAGTGCTAACATTCAGAATTTATGGCAAATGTGTGACCAATCTTAATACTTTCTTGATGCAATCAAAGTAAAAAACTGAAATTATTTCCTACTGAGGAGACTGTAGTAAATGAGGAAATTAGGAAACTTCATAACAAATAAGTCTCCCAAGATGGCCAACAGAGACAAAAGAGCCCAAATGTAGCACAAATATCACCCAGATGTAGCCCAAGTATAGCCCAATGACAGAATGTCCCAGAGTGTTCTAAAGAACAACTAGAGCGCTACCAGTCTTACTTAACAAAAGTATGGCACACCTGAAGCCATCTTGATTGGAATAAAGTGGTAACACTTAAACCATTTAATTTGCAAAGGAACAAAATGAGGGCGTTCATGTTGCCATAGAAATTATGATTAGTGCTGAAGAAAGAAAAATTAGTCACATTTTGAGTGACTTCTCAAATCCTCTTCTATTTCATTAAAAAATTCTGACATGCAGACTGAAACATGCACTTTTAATACCAGCAGCAGACTTCCGTTGTGAGCAGTAGCTTTACTACAGTGATCTAGGGCCATATGTATCAAGCTAATTAGCATTCGCAAAGGCCGAAATTCTGCGAATTTCGGCCTTTGCGAATGCTAATTAGACAAATGGTATGTATCAAACATGTTTGATGCAAATTAAGGAATAGCAAAATTTGCTATTCCTTATTTTGCGATTGCACTTAAGGAATCGCAAATTTTACGATTCCTTAAATGCAATGTATCAAACAAAAAATATGCAAAAAATGCCATTAAGGATTAGCAAACTACCACCAACTTCTAGTTGGTGGTAATTTGCGAATTCTTTTCAAAAAGCTTTTTTCCAAAAAACAAAAGGTGCCATATGACGCCCATACATGCCCTTAGGGCATGTATGTGCGCCATATGCCCCCAAATGTCTTTTTCAGGGGTGCAGCAGGGTGTTCTTGAGACACCCCTGCACCCTTGGAAAAATTCCTAATTTGCGATTAGCAAATTGCTAATCGCGAATTGCACTTTCATTCCTATGGGCCTCCTGGCCCATGGAAATGAATGGGTAATTTGCGATTAGCAATTTGCTAATCGCAAATTAGGAATGCTAAGGAATCGCTATTGAAAAACGATTTTGTACATACATACCGTTTTGCATTTCCTAAATAGCGATTCCTTAAAATTCGCTATTTAGGAAATGCAAAATAGTTTGATGATACATATGGCCCCTAATGAGCAACTAGAGTGCTAACATTCAGAATTTATGGCAAATGTGTGACCTATCTGAATGCTTCCTTGATGGAATCAAAGTAAAAAACTGAAATTATTTCCTACTGAGGAGACTGTAGTAAATGTGGAAATTAGGAAACTTCATAACAAATAGATCTCTTAAGATGGCCACCAGAGACAAAAGAGCCCAAATGTAGCACAAATATCACCCAGATGAAGCCCAAGTATAGCCCAATGACAGGATGTCCCAGAGTGTTCTAAAGAACAACTAGAGCGCTACCAGTTTTACTTTTGACAAAGGTATGGCACACCTGAAGCCATCTTGATTGCATTCACGACTCATGCGGCAGCCTCCAATTAATAAACAACGAAGCAGAATCAACTTGTTGTGGGCCTTTTACTTTGTGGGTAACTCTTGTGTTGGAGATATACTTATATATGTATATATATATATATATATATATTCAGGCTCCAGTTTACACCGTTTACGGGGGTCACTCTTTATGTCGGGTGCCGAAAAACGCGCCAGTGCATCGCGTTAAAAATAGCAGCTCCAGTCCTTCTAGACCTTTACCCAGCCGGGTCAGGAATAAAGACACAGCACTCCCGGGCTCAATATAAACAGCGAGGGTATTTTATTTAAGCAAACGCGTTTCGGGACAGCGTCCCTTCGTCAGTGGTTCAACCACGAGTGATACAGTTGCAACTTTTTAAATGAGACGCCACCATTAATGATAGACACTGAAAACGGACTATAGCGTCCACAACAAAGTTGCGCCATCTTAGAATGGTTTCAGGGTGATTTTTCAATGCGTTAAATAACAGTGATTGCACATTTCCACATTTTGCCGTGTATCGGCCAAAGCATAAGATAGCCCGGTTTCATAAATTCATTACAAGTTTGATTTTGACTTTCGTGATATTGGCATGAGGCGTAAAATTTAATAGTCTTAATGACATTCCGGGCACAATAGCCACGAACTAAATTTTCACTGGAATATACCTCAGAGTAGATCTTGCCGTGTATCGGCAATTGCAGCCATCTTGGCTGCATGAGCTCATACCATCATCACAAGTCTATCCCAAACAATTTTATCTAAATCATTATAACAAAAACAGGTCTCATTCTAACAAATTTCCCACCACCCCTCTTAAATAAACAATACCTCATGATTCATACATTGATTACAAGTTTCTGATTCATTTATAGTTTTTTCTTTTATCTTCGTCCCTCAGTTTCAGAAATCAATCCAACTATCAAAACTTCTACAGTCCTTCGCTCACCTTATCCAAGGTGAGTAGCCATCTCCTCTCCCATATTAAGACCCCTTGGTGCCTTCGTTTCTAAATCAATGATATAACGCGATTCAAGCCTTCTAAGGGTCTGCAATCTATTCCCTCCCCTTATATTTGGTGGTACACAGTCTAAGCAGAAAAACCTTAGTAGATCTCTGTTACTATTGTGCTTGATCGCGAAATGCCTGGCGACAGGGTATGTGAAGTCCTTATTCATTATCGCCCTCATGTGTTCTAAAATTCTTAGTTTTACAGAATTAATTGTACTGCCAATGTATTGCAGCAAGCAAGGGCACTGTAAACAATAGACTACATGATCCGTCTGACAGGTCATAAATTTATTGATTTTCTTTTCACCTCGACAGCCTCTTACTTTATAGGTGAGTGTGCGTTTGCTGAAAGCACATGCTTTGCACTTCCCACATGGAAAGAAGCCTCTGGCTTCCTTCAGCGTGCCTTTGGTGTTCTGGATCGGGTCTAAATGGCTATGGACCATGTGGTCCCTCAAAGATCTTGCCTTTCTAAAGGTAAATTGTGGAGTAGCGGGCAGATCCGATCCCACAATCTGATCAGTCTTTAGAATATGCCAATGTTTCGACATAATTGTCCTTAACTTGAAGGAATTTTCTGAGTAAGTTGTTACCATTCGAAACTTCCCATCCACTTTTGGCCTCTCTTTCTTTTGGAACAGTGTGTCGCGTGGCAGGGCCTTAACGCGGTTGAGGGTGTCCTGTAAAAGTTTTGGTCTGTAACCCCTTTCCTCAAATCTGTCCATACTCCCTCTGACTGCTAAATCAAAGTCCTCCTCATGGGTGCAGTTTCGTTTCAATCTAAGAAACTCCCCATAGGGAATACTATTGATTAATTTACGGGGATGGCTGCTAGTGGCAAACAGCACGCTGTTCCCGGCTGTTGGTTTCCGGTACAGGGAAGTTGATATTTTCCCATTCTTTATAGATACCTGTAAATCCAAGTAATTGACTTGTGATCCACTGATATCTCCCGTGAACTTAAGATTGCAGTCATTATGGTTTAGCGACCCAATATACTCCCGGGCTTCGTCTATGGACCCATCCCATACCAGGAACAGGTCGTCAATATACCTGTGCCAGGTTACCACTTTGGTGTTCCATGTGGCTTTGTCCGGACCCCAGGCTTCCTGCTCCTCCCACCAGCCCACGAATAAATTCGCGTAGCTGGGGGCTAACGAGTCTGTATACGTGCATAGATCATGGTCAAGGAATAAATGCTATCGCTTATTTTTTGGGAAAAAAATCACTGAAATTCGCTATGCACAACAAGATGATACTTGAATTAGTAGATTTTTGTTTACATAACAACATTTTCCTTTTCCAGGACACTCTGTACAGACAAAGGTCGGGCACGGCGATGGGTTCCTGCTTCGCCCCCAGCTACGTCAATTACTTGGATTTACAGGTATCTATAAAGAATGGGAAAATATCAACTTCCCTGTACCGGAAACCAACAGCCGGGAACAGCGTGCTGTTTGCCACTAGCAGCCATCCCCGTAAATTAATCAATAGTATTCCCTATGGGGAGTTTCTTAGATTGAAACGAAACTGCACCCATGAGGAGGACTTTGATTTAGCAGTCAGAGGGAGTATGGACAGATTTGAGGAAAGGGGTTACAGACCAAAACTTTTACAGGACACCCTCAACCGCGTTAAGGCCCTGCCACGCGACACACTGTTCCAAAAGAAAGAGAGGCCAAAAGTGGATGGGAAATTTCGAATGGTAACAACTTACTCAGAAAATTCCTTCAAGTTAAGGACAATTATGTCGAAACATTGGCATATTCTAAAGACTGATCAGATTGTGGGATCGGATCTGCCCGCTACTCCACAATTTACCTTTAGAAAGGCAAGATCTTTGAGGGACCACATGGTCCATAGCCATTTAGACCCGATCCAGAACACCAAAGGCACGCTGAAGGAAGCCAGAGGCTTCTTTCCATGTGGGAAGTGCAAAGCATGTGCTTTCAGCAAACGCACACTCACCTATAAAGTAAGAGGCTGTCGAGGTGAAAAGAAAATCAATAAATTTATGACCTGTCAGACGGATCATGTAGTCTATTGTTTACAGTGCCCTTGCTTGCTGCAATACATTGGCAGTACAATTAATTCTGTAAAACTAAGAATTTTAGAACACATGAGGGCGATAATGAATAAGGACTTCACATACCCTGTCGCCAGGCATTTCGCGATCAAGCACAATAGTAACAGAGATCTACTAAGGTTTTTCTGCTTAGACTGTGTACCACCAAATATAAGGGGAGGGAATAGATTGCAGACCCTTAGAAGGCTTGAATCGCGTTATATCATTGATTTAGAAACGAAGGCACCAAGGGGTCTTAATATGGGAGAGGAGATGGCTACTCACCTTGGATAAGGTGAGCGAAGGACTGTAGAAGTTTTGATAGTTGGATTGATTTCTGAAACTGAGGGACGAAGATAAAAGAAAAAACTATAAATGAATCAGAAACTTGTAATCAATGTATGAATCATGAGGTATTGTTTATTTAAGAGGGGTGGTGGGAAATTTGTTAGAATGAGACCTGTTTTTGTTATAATGATTTAGATAAAATTGTTTGGGATAGACTTGTGATGATGGTATGAGCTCATGCAGCCAAGATGGCTGCAATTGCCGATACACGGCAAGATCTACTCTGAGGTATATTCCAGTGAAAATTTAGTTCGTGGCTATTGTGCCCGGAATGTCATTAAGACTATTAAATTTTACGCCTCATGCCAATATCACGAAAGTCAAAATCAAACTTGTAATGAATTTATGAAACCGGGCTATCTTATGCTTTGGCCGATACACGGCAAAATGTGGAAATGTGCAATCACTGTTATTTAACGCATTGAAAAATCACCCTGAAACCATTCTAAGATGGCGCAACTTTGTTGTGGACGCTATAGTCCGTTTTCAGTGTCTATCATTAATGGTGGCGTCTCATTTAAAAAGTTGCAACTGTATCACTCGTGGTTGAACCACTGACGAAGGGACGCTGTCCCGAAACGCGTTTGCTTAAATAAAATACCCTCGCTGTTTATATTGAGCCCGGGAGTGCTGTGTCTTTATTCCTGACCCGGCTGGGTAAAGGTCTAGAAGGACTGGAGCTGCTATATATATATATATATATATATATATATATATATATATATATTTTATAAAGAGGAGGACGCGGAGGGGCAAGAGGAGCAAGAGGTGGGGACCAACAAGCGGCAGCATCCCCAAGAGTAACCAGGAGTGGGCTGAACCGCAGAAGATAGTGGACGAGCAAGAAAACAACGTTATCAACCTTTCTAAGAGAACTTTAACTGACGATGAAACTTCCATCCTCAAAAAAGGTTTGAGCTTTTGTCCAGCTAATGACTTTGACCCAGTAACAACACGGATTGATCTATTTAAATATACGAGAAAATTAAAGTTCAAAAAGATCTTTCTACAAAAGTCGAACAATGTAAATATGGAACCCAACCTTATAGCTCCCATTGAAAATCTTAATGATACCCAGACGTGTGAAGAACTAGTAGACGTCCTTTTGACACCAACTCAACAATTAATGTCGAATCCAATCATTACTGAGATCTCATTACAAAGCAACATTGCACAAAAACGTGACCCTAGTCACATGAAAAATAAATCAAAAAAATTGCCCCTCACAAATTATGATGCAATAGATCTCTTTAATGAAGCAGTTATAGAGGATTTAGATAAAATCGCATCTGGAACCAAGAACAAAATAACGTACAAAACATCGAACATAACAAAAAAAGAATGCAAGCCATCAGATCATTAAAGGAGGACACTACAATTGAAATAAAACCTTCTGAGAAAGGAGGAAATATCGTGATATTTGACCGAGAACACTACCAAACAGAGGCCCATAGACAGTTAAAAGATAAAGAATGTTATACTCCGATACAAAGAACTGAGTACAACAAAAGCATTTTAACTTTCCACAGCATGCTAGATGATTGGCAGAAAGAGGGCATGCTAACAATGGACGAATATCTCTTTTTGAAATGCGAAGCACCAATATTACCAACGTTTTACCACCTACCAAAGGTGCGCAAACATGTAAAAAGACCTCCTGGACGTCCAATAGTGTCCTCCATAGGAAGCCTTCTTGAAAACACCTCCAGATTTGTTGATTCGTATTTGTCTCCTTTTGTTAAAAGCCTTCCATCTTATCTGAAAGATACACAAGACTTTTTAAATGTCATGGACAATGTCACATGGGATTCAGGAATGTTATTAATAACACTAGATGTGGTAAATTTATACACCTGCATCAACCATGAACAAGGCCTTTATGCTGTCAAATGGTTTTTAGATCATAAACCAGAACATTTTGGCACCCATAATGCTATGATTTTGTCCATGATAAGATTTTGTTTGTACAACAATATTTTTCTATTTGATGGGATCCTATACAATCAGAAAAGGGGCACTTCAATGGGTTCGTGCTTCTCCCCCAGCTACGCGAATTTATTCGTGGGTTGGTGGGAGAAACATGAGGCATGGAGTGACTCCAATCGAAAATGGACTGATAACATACTCATGTGGACCAGGTATATAGACGATCTGTTTATAATCTGGCAGGGTGATCGTCAATCAGCAGAAGAGTATATTACCATATTAAACGAAAACACGCTCAATCTCAAATTTACAAGCACGATCAGCACAAATAGTATCAATTATTTGGACTTAGAAGTATTCGTGCATAACAACATCTTACATACCCGTCTGTATAGAAAACCAACAGCGGGAAATGCAGTACTGCATGCTAAATCTTATCATCCAAAAAGTCTGGTAAAAAATGTACCATATGGCGAATTTCTTCGCCTAAAGAGAAATTGTTCTCTTGACCAAGACTACAAGCTTGCCGCTACTGAAGCAAATGGTAGATTTGAACGTAGAGGATATAACACCAATATCCTCAAACAAGCCAGTGATAAAGCCTCTAAAATAAACAGGAGGGATCTCTTGGTTCCCAAAGTAAAAACAGAGACATCTGATGAGGTTCGCATGATAACTGAATTTAATACCAAATCAGGCGAAGTGACAAACATCTTTCAGAAACACTGGCATTTACTCACTGCTGACCCAGTCCTCAAGAAAAGTCTGCCAAAAAAACCTTTGATTACATATAAAAGATGTCCATCTTTGGCAGATCATTTGGTCCATAGCCATTTTAAAACGTTGGCAAAACCCATCAAAATATCGAAATCGGTTGGTTTCTTTCCGTGTCTCAAATGCAAGGCATGTAAATTTAGTGACAAAATATCGGAATACCCCAATCGCACAGGCGATAATAAACCCAACATAAAAATCAAACAGCTACTTAATTGTAACTCGGAGTATACTGTGTACTGTCTCACCTGTCCATGCAAGCTGCGATATATTGGTAGTACCATCAAACCCGCCAAACTTAGGATTCTAGAGCACATGCGGGCTATCACTAACAATGATAAATCATATCCGGTAGCCCGCCATTTTGCTCAATACCATCAAAGCAAATTGGAGAAACTAAGTTTCTATTGCATGGATCAGGCCCCTAAATTAGAACGAGGAGGCGACAGGGAAAAGGCTCTTCGGATTCTTGAGTCTAAACACATTATCAATTTAAAAACGACTACTCCTTGGGGTTTAAATAATAATGAAGAACTGTGGGTTCATCTGTAAATAGTAAAAGGTCACAATGATTGGGAGACTTTAGTAGACAATGAAATAGAACTGTATACCATCTCTACTTCCTAATCGTCATGCCATGCATTTGTTATATGTATATATTCTTTCTGATTTGCACTGTTGAAAAAACTGCCTTTCAGGGCAAAATAACTCTAAATAGACAATTTGTGAATAATGAATTAATGATAAATATCTCAATTGTCTACCATAGTATTCGTACTGTGACAATGGAATTGTGTTAAAAAATATTTATGATACATTTCATAAACGTTACTTGTTTTTTTAATGAGCACTAAGCACTTTCACTGCATCACCATTGGAAAGTATGTACATAATATGCTATTTGCACATTACAAGATGGCCGCCACAATGATGTAAAAATTATGTCCCTCTTCTATGTCCATGGAGAGCGAAGCGGACCAATAGCTTTAAAATGGTGATTTTAATTACACTTGAACGTTACACTGACGAAGCCTGTCGAAGGCGAAACGCGTCTGTAAGGGGTGAGGGGGGTTTTGGTGATTAAAATTGTACAAATGGATACCAGCGTGCCAGCCTCTTTTTTCTGAAACCGGGATCGGACACAGAAAGCGTGCAGCGATATATATATATATATATATATATATATTGCACAAACATCCCTCGAAGAAGAACGCGGAGGCCAAGGGGATTGCAGGTCACACAGCACATTTATTTCTCATTCAGCAATGGCGGCGAATGCATTTCGGCATTTGTAGCCTTCCTCAGCGCCCAGCACTGCAGCATGTCCTGTTACCAAAATGTTCCTTCCTACTCGAATATATGTACCAGCTGTAGGTGCTCCTCCCTCTAATGTGGTCGACACATCCTGTTTGAGTCCATTGTTCAATGCAGGACTCCAACTCCCAGAAGGCACTGTACCGGCACGACGGGGTCGATGGCGTGGGGGAGTGAAGCAGACTGTGGGTCCCCGCTGGCTGACAGGTAGGTGGTGACAGGCTCAATGCCCGGGAATGAAAGAAAGTCAACGGCCGTAGTCCTTGGTCCCCTTTGAACCGCTACAGCCAGCGCATCACAGGCAACCTGCTGGGTCGGGGTGGTCAATGCGGACTCATCATCCCCTCGAAGTGAAATACCTCGCTCTCCCCAACGTTATTCTGTGTTTGCTGGCGGTCATCGGAGATTATCGATCCCTCGATACAGTCTTGAAGCTGCAAGCAGCTGGGTGCCAGTTATATCTCCGAGACTCTTGATGTAGCGGGGCCCTCCGTACTGTGTCTCTGGCAGACACAGAAAATATTGCACAAACATCCCTCGAAGAAGAACGCGGAGGCCAAGGGGATTGCAGGTCACACAGCACATTTATTTCTCATTCAGCAATGGCGGCGAATGCATTTCGGCATTTGTAGCCTTCCTCAGCGCCCAGCACTGCAGCATGTCCTGTTACCAAAATGTTCCTTCCTGCTCGAATATATGTACCAGCTGTAGGTGCTCCTCCCTCTAATGTGGTCGATATATATATATATTTTTTCATCCAAACAGCAACCCACAATTACAGACGCACTCAGTTCAGGCAAATCCAGCAGGCAAAACCGGCAAGCACAACCAGCTATTACATAGTTTGCCCAATGCGTTTTGAAGTTACCTCCTTGATCACAGGCCTATATGCAAATAGGCAGATGTGAGAGGAAGTCTTAAAATTGCCATTTATATTGCTCTCTGGTGGGCTTACAATGTTCATAGCTTCTTGGGATTTGTAGTCCTGCCGCTTAAATATTACCCTTGATGGGTTCTGCCTCGTTTTGATCTTGTTAAAGAGCTCTCCATATAACTTCCCCGTTGTGCAGCCAGTAAAATAAAGCCAACCTGGTCTCTGCTGTGTGAAACAGTGAATCTGAATCAGCAGTCCGCTTTAACATAGCAGTGGTACAGTCTTCCTGACCTGGGTGCAGGCCGGTAAATTTTCAACCAAACAACAACCCACAATTAAAAACGCACAAAGTCCAGGCGAATCCAGCCTGTATACATATATTCTATTGAATAATATTAAAGGTTTGGGGGTCGGGGCTGGGGTTGTGCTTAAGAATGTACATACTCCTTATTGTAATATTATTCTATGTTTAACATGTATAGAGGTGACTGCATACATAAGTACATTTTTATCATAACTATTCATCTACAAATGCTATTGAATTTGTTAAATATAAATTATGAAAACAAATAAATTAGCTTAATGTACAGCAACACTTGAAAGTCCTAGTTTATTAAATACAACTTACATCTAGATATATTAACTTCCTTATACATATATACCTTCCATGTACATATGTAACTTTATATTCATTACTTTACTCCTAATTCAACATCTCCAATACACTAACCTATTTCTCACCCTATACCCCTCTCAATATATCCTCTACCACCGCTTTCGGACTCATCCAAAACCTGATTCTTCTACTATGATTAGCAAAATAACCCTTTCTAGACTCTTCCCTCTTGTAAATCCTCCCACTGACTCTTCCCCTCCTCCTCCCCTTTACTCATCCCAAACTTCCCAATCTGCTATGATACTGCTAAGACCCTTCCCACTTCTATCTCTCCACTATCCTTTTCAATCACACTAACAGACTCACTTGTCCACAGCTGAAATTAATTTCATATTTCCTTGCACTAATTCTGTTTTTGGGTTTTGAAGTAGCGTGCTACTCGCCAAAAAGCAATTGGAAGCCTCATAAGTTTTTACAAGCACTATATAAATGAAAACCCTTCACTCTTCTATTCCTCCACTATCCTTTTTCGATCCAAATTACATGTCCACCACTCAAATGTATTGCATATTTCGCTATGCTAATTCACCACTGATCCTTTTTGGATTCTGGAGTAGTGTGCTACTCACTGAAAAGCACTTCAATGCCTCGTCAGAGGTAGTTAGCGCTATATAAATGTACCTACCATTACAATTAAAACCGAGTGCAAGACTGGATTTAAGAGAGTTGGGTCAACTCCCCTTGGTGCTTATTCTGTATTATTTTAGGGCCTAGGCTACAAGGTACCTAAAGTTCTTACATTGTGCATTTATTTCTCTTACTAAAATATAATTTTGTTTGAATGCAATAGCAGATTATGTTTAGGAATTAATCAAGATGCACAAGAACTCTGAGGACATATATTGGCTAGTAGCTTTTCTCTTGTTCGATTGTTCTGGCTAAGCCCGAAATAATGATGAATTAATTAGGCTTTATTTGTCTATGGAAAGAAATTGAACAAAAAAGAAATGAAGAGGGGCTACAGAAAAAGTGTGAGAGAAGAGAAAACGGCTTGAAGAAGAAGTAATAGAAAACAAGTGATCCAGCGGCCTATAGAAAATATATCATAAACAACGCTACCCAACTTCATAACCTATAAACAAAATTCTATACTAAAATTTTGGACCCATTTATAAACCTGACATATTTTGGGCCTACTGAATCAGGTGGTCAGATTAAATCTATATACATATTATCTACAAACTATATACATATTTATACATCTGCGGAAAGAATATTGTCATTAGAATAAAACTTGACCATTTAAACGACCACCATTGGCGACGTGATCTAGCTAATAGTAACCTACACTCCTGAATAACCAAGACCAGCTTGTTTGTCAAAAGTAAGATTTTATTTACTAAATTATGGTATATAAGTTGATAGTTTTATAAATGAATTTTATTAGCAATAAAGCAAGCATGATTGTAAAGAAATATGAGAAAATACAATTTAAGCAAGTAAATCAAAATTAAAGTGAATATATAAAGTTTAGCAATTCTAAAACCTAATTCCCTAACTGAGCTAAATAGATAGAAATTAAAGTAAAGTTCTTTGAGGATTCTTACGTGCTCCACGCAAAGTCCGTCAGCACTTCACCCTCATCGGAAAGTCAGAAAGCAGCAGCCAGCCCATCCCTAAGGGCATGACTTTTTATACCTTTCTACGCTAACTAAACCACGCAAAGGAAAGTTTTCAGAAATCTTCGACGTCCCATTGGCTGAGAGTGACAAGTGACATGTCACCCACTTTTCAAAAGTTCCATTAGATCATGTTTCATAAAGACCATTGTCTCTTCCACGTGAAACCAGGAGCTTCCTGAGTTTGCAACAAATGTTCAAATTTGTTCTCACTACGTCCAAGCAACTTCCGCGGATGCCAAGTTAAGGCTGACAAAATGTTCACTTTCGACCTTGGCCATGTCCGACAGAATGATGACAGCACATCAGTTTTTGCTTTGTGAATGCAGCTTTGATAAACGCTTTAATTCAGAATGGGCGTCTCGTGACTTTTGCAGAATTACAAATCAGCTCTTTTCTGCGACTCAAGTGACTAGGCCCAAAAGCAGGCAACTTAAGCTTTCTAGTATAAAACAAACACAAGAAAAGTATTAATGTAAGAAATAATGTAGATTCTGTATCCACCCCAAGATTTACTAATTAATTAACCCACCCGATTAATCAAAATGTTACCTAGCCAATGCAAACAAATAAAGCAGCGTTTATATCTACCTGTCTCCGTTATTCCATGAGACTTAAATGCACCTAGAATAGTAGAAATGACATCACACAAACAAGGAAAAGCAAAACAAGCACATGCTTTTCTTAAGTTTGCAGCAGTTAGTAATGACAAAAAACGAAAACAATAAATTATTTCATTATTTTGCACGAACAAAAAGATGCAACAATTATGCACGTTCATGAGCACACATGTTAGTCCCCCCATGTGTAAAGTTTAATCTAAGTTGTATTAGCACGACATATCACAAATCATTAATATTATTATTCATGTTATGGAAATATGACTTCACGAGTTTAAACAAAATTTTGTTTTCTATCTCGCTCCATCAACTCCCTCATCTGGTGATTAACAAATCACCACACCAGCACTCAAAATTTTGATAATTTAAATTTCTAAGAAATCGATTCAAATTCATTTGTATCAGTAAACCTAAAAGTCTGTTTCTGCATAATCTTTGGAATTAGCATAACGCTCTCTATGTAACTCCTGTAATTCGATCTCTCTTTCTTCTTCTTTTCTGAGTTTATAGATTCTTTTCTTTTCTTTCAACTGTTTCTTTCTTTTATGTAACAAACAACCTATTTTGGTCAAAATAAAAATGAATACTATTATAATCAAAGGTGCCAGAATCTTGCCAAGAATTGAACTTCCGATATCATGAAACCAGTTTTTAATTCCTTGAAACCTTTTTGAAAGTTTCCCTGTAAAATCATCTTCTTCTAAAGGAATTATCTCTGAATGCATTTGTGTAATATTTTTAATATACATTTCAATATTCTTACTTTCATCAGGTATATATGTACAACAATGTTGTACATGTAAAATGCCACAGACTCCTCCCTCTTTTGCTAGGAGTATGTCTAAAGCAAGGCGGTCTTGTATTACCATAGATCTAATTGCAATAACTTCAACATTCACTAATTGAAATCCATCAGCTGTGTCAGTTGACAATCTATCAACTATAGTGGACAATTTTCTGATTCTCCCTGCATTTAGGGTTATACCAACAAAAGGTATTACAGCTTGAAAAATATCTCCCAGAACTTCAGTAAAAGTTTCTCTTTTAACTCTATTTACATAATTATGAATTTTAAACAATCCTTCTGAATCTCTGTCAACATGAAACACTTTAGGAAAAACAATTCCCACATAACAAGTTCCATACCAGTGGTCTGGAAGGTTGTAGTAGGCTTTGTCACCACAAACAAAATAAATCCCAGGAAAGATAGGATCTTTTCCACCTTTAAATCCCCAACCTCCCAAAATCTGATAAGTATCTTCACAGTTACTTGCACCTACAAAATAATTATCAAAAAGTGTATTATCTCTTCTAATGCAAAGTTTTCCACTAACTGGTTTGTCTATGTGAATTGCAATATTTTCAAGCATTTTGCCATTTAATTTCTCATCCTCTTTTTGCCAGAAACCTGACTTAGTCTGCTTGACTAATTCATTCCTCTTATAAATTGCTCTTCTCTCCTCAACCATATTCAAAAATTTCTTTCCTTCAGCACTTAATTTACATGTTAGATTATTCTTGTAAGCATACTCGTAAGTGAGTTCATTAGTAACAAGGAAAAATTCTCTCATTTGTTTTGCTTTCTTATGCTTATTTAAAGCATTATCAATCTTAATATTTGCAAAAATTTCATCATAATTTGAATAGTAATATTCTAAACGTCCAGTTTGATAAAATAAACTAGTTAATACACTACATGTTACAGCATAAGTGAGAGGAAGCATATTATATGTTACTCCCTCAGAAACAGAAGCAGGTAACTTAACGCAGACGTAGCAGTCTTTTGCATCCATTACCTTAACATATTCACTCAATAGTTTTGTGAATGTATTACTTGAGAAATCACCAATTGATTTATCTTGATGAATGTTAGGCTGATGATCAATAACTTTTGTAGACGCACTATGTTTAGTTTGGCTAACCAGAGCTTTGCTTGTTATGTTAACTTTGTGTAATTCTCTATTCATTTCCAAAGGGATAATCACAGCTAGAACCAACCAGAGCAGAACTAAAATGAGCAGACACACCAGAGTCATCTTACAGCATCTTTTAAAAACAGAACACTTTGAAGTGCTCTCCTTAACATAAGGCATTCTTGATTAATTTTAGCCTCAAAAAATAAAAATAAATTTTAAAATTCTAAATTTATATATTTACACCCCCCTTTTAAAATATATATATTTTTTTTTTTTTTTTTAAACCCTAAACAAGATTTCTTCGACCTTATGTCATACATAAGTTTTCTTCAACTAAACAGTTTTTTCTTCGACCTTGTGTCAACTAACAAATTTTCTTCAGCCTTTTGCCAATTTAATATTTCTGTACTTCAATCATTGTCACTAATTTCTTGTATTTCTTCTTCACTACTATCATATATGTCAATAACAGGTGGAATTACTAAGTAAGTCCACTCAGGAGACTTGTATTTTTGGTTTGGTCTTATTATTCTCTTCCCTTTTCTCGATATTACTTCAATTTTTCTTCCAACTCCAACTTCTTTTCCAGGACTCTTTTGACTACTGATTTCTTCAACTTGTTCTTTTGGCTTTTTGATCAATCTGACTCTCAATCTTCCACCTGGCCAGTAGTCTGCTTTTCTCACGTACTTCTTTTTTGGTTCAGAATTATTTGATTCTGACTTCCAAGTCCTTTTCTTTCTGTTTTCACTTTCACCTTCCACGTCACTTTCTTCAGTTTCGTAGTCTGAAATTTCAATTGACTCAGGAACTTCTCTATTCGGCAATTTCACTCCTTCAGGAACTTCACTTTGTCTTCCATCACTGGTACTCGGTAATTCGTCTTCCTTCTCTTCCTCAATTACCTCCAACTTCCCAGATTTCGGATTTCTGTTCCTTACTTCAGAGTTTGTTCTCTGCCTTTCGATACTCTCCTGGTCTGAAACTTCTTTTTGTTCTGCTTCTTTGTCTTCAATGGAGACAACCGAATCTTCAGTTATCTTTCCTTTTAACAGATTCTCTTCACCTTCAGAATCTATTTCAATTATTTCCAAGTCTTTTCTTGTCAAATTTCCATTCACTGGCACAGTTTCCAGATGTCGACTTTCTTGTCGATCTTCAGAATCTGGAATTATTTCACCTTCTGTTTCGCCTTCTGCCTCAGAATCAGAATCGTCTGTGGTATCACTTTCAACATCGGAACTCTCAGGAGTTGGTACTGGAATAGTATGACTAGGATGAATCCAACGTTTCAATCCTCTGCACTTTACAGCATTAGTAGTGATCAAAATTATCTGCCTAGGTTTCTGCCATCTAGGAGCTAGACAATTCCTTCTCCGGTGTACTTTCGTTCTGACCCAATCGCCAGGTCTCAGATCATGTGTCAAAACCTTTTCATCTGATTGAGCTTCAGTTCCCACCTGATTAGACACAGAAGTTACCATATCAGATAACCTTTTACAGTAATCCAAAATTGCACTGTCATTTATGCTCAACAGTTTACCTACAGGTACAAAAGCTTGCCTCATAACTCTTCCCATTAAAATTTCATGAGGACTCAAACCTGTCTTTTTATCTGGTGTACTTCTTAATGACATCAAAACAAGTGGAAGAGCATCAGTCCATTTTATACCTGTTTCAAGACACATTTTTCCAATTCTGTTTTTAATTGTTCCATTTATTTGTTCAACTACTCCTGATGCCTCTGGTCTGTATGCACAGTGTATTTTCTGCTCAATGCTCAAAGCTTCGCAAATTAACTTCATCAGTTTGTTATCAAAATGGCTTCCTCCATCACTCTCAATAGTGACTGGAAAACCGTACCTTGGGATGATTTCTCTGAGCATTAGTTTTGCCACTGTAATTGAATCACAATGTCGTGTAGGGAAAGCCTCTACCCATCTCGAAAATAAGCACACAATTACAAGTACATATTTCAAACAATTGTGTAAGGGCATTTCAATGAAATCCATTTGTAACCTGGTAAAGGGACCACCCTCTCGACCAATTATTCCTGTCCCCACCACTGATTTTCTGTTTGGATTCATTTGTTGGCATGACAAACACCTTTGACAAAAAGATTCAGCAATAGTTCTAAACTTGGTATTGAACCATGTTTCTCTGAAAAGTCTAACCATAGAATCTCTTCCCAGATGTGCTGGACCATGATATAATCTGGCCATGTCAGCAATCAAGCAATTTGGTAAGACTACTCTGCCATCTTTGTAAACCCACACTCCATCTTCTTCACGTGGTCTACAATCTGATCTTAACCATAAGTCTTTTTCTTCATCTTCTGCTTCATTTTGTAAATCTCTAATCTCATGCCATGTTTCTACAACAGTTGTTAGCATTAATGAATTTGAATCAGTTTCTTTACTCCTCTCCCGATTGTATGAATAATTTTTTCTTGCGCAGTATTTAGCTGTTTCATCTGCGAAGGCATTTCCCTTGGAAATATAATCAGTTCCTCTAGTGTGCGCTGCACACTTAACAATGGCGATTTCTTTTGGCAATTGTATTGCTTCAATTAATCTCCTAATGAAAACTGCATTTTTAATTGGTGATCCTGCTGATGTCATGTATCCTCTTTGTGACCAGAGTTGTCCGTAATCATGCACAACTCCGTACCCATACTGACTATCAGTAATGATGGTAACTCTTATATCCTTTGATATTTCACATGCACGAATTAAAGCAATCAATTCAGCCACTTGTGCTGAACGAACTCCTTCAAGACATGATGCTTCTTCAACATCTACGACTGTACAAACTGAATATGAAGCTTTTAAGACACCTCCTTCGGATCTTAAGCATGACCCATCTACAAAGTAGACAAAATCCGATTCAGACAAAGGTCTGTCTTTGATGTCTTTTCTTGGTTTAGTGCAGAATTCCATGACATCTAAACATTCATGTTCTGTTTCAATGTCATCAACAATTTCAGAATCAGGCAGTAATGTAGAAGGATTCAGATTTAAACATCTTGAAATCGAAACATTATCTGCTCCCAGTATGATTTTCTCATACTTTGTCAATCTACTACTTGTTAGATGTTGAGTCTTACCTCTTGTCAGTAATATTTCAACTGAATGAGGCACAAAAACTTTCACAGGAAATCCCATAATGATCCCCTCACTTTGTTCGAGGCTGATACTTGTAGCTGCAACTGCTTTCAAACAACCTGGTAATGCTTTAGCAATTGGATCAAGAACTGCAGAGAAGTATGCAATAGGTTTCTTTAAATTTCCATGTCTCTGAATTAACACAGATAATGCACATCCTTCTCTCTCGCTGCAATACAGTTCGAAATCTTTCTCATAATTTGGCATACCTAAAGCAGGAGCTTGGCATAAACTCTTTTTCAAGTTCTCAAAAGAATCCATCTCAGCATCATTGAGAATAATTGGATCTTTTACATCTGACTTTGTCAGTCTTTGTAGTGGTTTTGCAATTACTGAAAATCCACTTATCCATTGTCGACAGTAACCAACCATTCCCAAGAACATTCTGACCTGTCTTTGTGTTCTTGGTGGTAACATTGCTTGAATCATTTTTATTCTCTCTATTGTTACTTGTCTTTTTCCCTTTGCAATTCTGTGACCAAGATATTTTACTTCTTGTTTGCAAAACTGTAGTTTTGCTGGGGACACTTTATGTCCTTCTTCTGCAAGGCGATTTAACAGAATTATTGTGTCTGTTACACAATTTTCTCTTGTCTTTGCAGCTATTAACAAATCATCAATATACTGCACTAGCGTAGACCTGCCAGGTAAGTCTAGGTCTTCTAATGATCTTTTTAACAATTCGTTAAAGATTGAAGGACTTTCTGTATAGCCCTGAGGGATTCTTGACCATCCGAGGGTCTTACCTTGGAATCTGAAAGCAAAGATTTCATAACTGTCTGGATGTAAGGGAACAGTAAAGAATGCATTGCAAAGGTCAATGACTGTATACCATTCAGCATCATGTGGAATCTGAAATAAAATTACTGCTGGATTTGGAACCACAGGACAACATGGAACGACAATTTGATTAATCTTTCTCAAATCTTGTACGATTCTAAATGTTCCATTAGACTTTTTAACTCCCATAATTGGTGAATTACAAGAGCTACTCTCCATTTCCTTTAATACACCTTGCTTGATTAATTTTTCAATTATAGGTGTAATACCTTCAATTGTTTCTGTTTTCATTTTATATTGTGGAATGTTTGGAAATTCTATTCCCTGTTTCAATGTAATTTTTACTGGATCTACGTTTTTCATCAGACCCATCTCATTTCCAGTAAAATCCCATATTTCAGATTTCACTGTTTCTTTGAGTTCTTCAGGTAAATCTTTTTCTTCAAAGGCAGGAAACAATTTTGTTTCTTCTGCTTCCATCATCATCATTGTCATTCTGTATAAACCATCTTCCTCCATTGTTTGTAACTCAACTCCATCAGGAGAACAATATATTCTACAATTCATTTTACATAGGATGTCTCTGCCCAATAGATTCACTGGACTACTATTACAAACCACAAATCTGTGTTTGTCTCTGTAATTTCCAATTTCAACTGGTACTGGATCAGTTAAGTCAGTTTTAATTTGTTGATTACTTACTCCGACAACTTGGATGGTATCCCCAGAGAGAGGTAGGTTTTCAATTTCCACTGATCTAACAGTAGAACGGGTAGCACCAGTGTCCACTAGAAAAGTGATGTCTACATCATTAACTTTCCCGTTTACAAAAGGACCAGACTGGTCAACCTCAAGAGTGGCTCCAACAACACACTCTTCCTCCTCTCTCGGGCACCGTCAACAATAATCATCAGAATCGCTGTCTTGACTTTCTGCTAATAAAAATTGTTGTGAAGCATTTTGCATTTGAACCCTTTGTTGCTTTTGCTGTTTTTGTGGTTTTATTACCTGTTCACTTCCCTGAAATCCCACGTTTGGATTATATTTTTGAACTCCCCCACAATTCGGAAAAGGTGGTTGTGGCAATTGGTCTTGACGATTATTCACCTGTTGTTGTTGTTGTTGCTGTAACTGTCGCTGAATATTAAATTCGTTTAACCCTTGTTGTATCTGTAGCTGTCGCTGCAGGTCAACACCATTCTGCATCTGTGGATTCAATAAGGGATTCTTTAAGTTTTTAGGAGGATGAGGACACTCGTCTCTCCAATGTCCAATTTCGCCACAATTAAAACAAGGTAATCTTTGTTTCAACTCCTCAATCTTTGGGCTAAATTTCTTTGGGAAATTATTATTTTTAAACTTTCCTTGTATCTGGTTTGTATTTCCAGTTTGAACGAAATTAGTGTTCTTATTACCCATGCTGGCAATCTGTTGCTCAGCCACCTTTACCTGAGCCCACATGGCTTTCTCCTTCAGCTTCTTCTGTTTTACTTCTATTTCATCGCTACAATACTTTGCTTTTCTTAGAATATCATCTACAGATAGTGATTGCCATCCGACAATACTATTTCTGATCATTTCTCCAATTTCAGGTTTTAGTCCATAAACAAATCTATAGACAAAATGGCTCATGTCTTTTTCATCTAATTTTTCATAACCACTGTATTGTTTAAAGATTAACAGTAGTCTTTCATAAAAAGAATGAACTGATTCTTTTGTTTCCTGTTCTGTCCTTTCTATTTTAACCCAATCGACTTCTTTGGGTGGAATTTTGTTTTTCATCCAAACAATTACTTTCTCATAGAAATCCATTACAAGTGGATTTGGAGCACCTGTTTCTTTAATTCTCTCAGGTTCTGTTTTTGGCCAACTAATCGATATTTTACATTCTGTCCAAAGATCTGATGGAACAACAATATCAAAAAATCCATCTAAATCAATCCACAGAACTTTTGACACTTTGATGAATCTATCGACTTGCCTGTACCACTCAACTGGTTTCTCCCTTAATTTTGGAAAGTCATTTGTAAATAACAGAATGTCCTGTCTCGACCAAGGGACATGAACATATCCTCCACCTGCAATTTCTCTCATTGGAAATTGTTTTGACAATTTTTCCAATCTTTCATCTTCCTTCTTTTTCGTCCATTTTACTCTCCATTTGTTCAGTTCTCCTAGCTTTTTGATATAGACAATCAAATCTTTAATATGAACTATTCTTCCCATTGAGTTTAAACTCTCGATGTCACTTTCTGAAAAGTCTAATCTGTAATGCTTTGCAAAATTCTTTTGTTTACTCACATCGATTTCAAGTTCAGCTGCTAGATCCTCTAGTTGATCATATTTATTTTTTGTTTTCCACTGTATGCTTTTGCAAATGAACAGTAGTTCATCATCTCGATAGTAATTTAAACTATCTGGACCAATTGTTCCAATTATTAATTCTTCGATATTCGCTTTTAATTTGGCCACATCAAGTTTTGGTGTGGTTACCCTGACTTCAGGACTCCCTATATCTGATATAGCACCCATTGGTGTTTTTGGAGATAAATCCTCATTAAAGGTTAAATCAGGCATTCTCGATTTAGAAGAGTTTATTTCAGATAAGTCTGAATAAAATTTTTCAGCAGCCTTTTGAATTTCTGTATTTAAAGGAATAGTTAATCCAGTTTTGTTTGTTTCCTTTTGGTCAAATACGGGCTGAACAGGACCAATTGTTACTGGAACTGTCACAGCTTCCATGCCTTTTGTCATTCTTTTTATTAATTCTTCTTTTGATCTTAAATATTCATTATAATCACCATCTTCAACATTTCTTGCCTCTCTTGTATAATCTTTTGGAGGTTCTCTTGCTCTTGGAGCCATTGTAAAATGTCTACCTTCATTTCGAACATTCTCGAATTCTGGTCTTCTAGGAGTTTCAATGATTTCACAATTATTTGGATAAAGTTTAGGAGCTTCATTAATTGGAGGTGCACTCGGTGAAGTTTCAGTAGAAACCACCGGAGTAGACCATGATCTAGGAGGTCTCAAAGGCTGATTCTTTCTAGCAGTTGTATATATTTCTTCCATAACTGCATCCTCAGATTCACTTTCCATAGATTTCCCTGTAGGAGTACCCATTACCATTTCATGAATTAAATACAATCCTTCACTCATGTTTCCCTGTCTCCACATTCGTAATCTATCTTCATGAGTTTCTCTTCTCCAAGGTGGATTTTTAGAAGGTCTTTTAATTCCACTAGCTTCTCTTTGTAATTGATACATCTCGTCTTCCCACTCAACTAAAGCTTCAAATTGAGTTGGTCTTGGTTTCGGAACAAGAGCATTCATTTTCTCTCGTAAATTTCTTAAAACTTTTACATTAAATGAACCATCATCAGGCCAAGTTAAAACACCGTCGTTCTTAGTATAGCGTTTCCAACTATCGAACCATAAGACAGTATGATATCCATATTCACCTTCCATATACGCTGCAGGTGTTTTATACTTATGAAGTAGTTTACCACCTCGCGTTTCAATTTTCTTGTCAGGTGAAAATAAATTCTTAAACTTCTGTAATAATGTTGGCTTTTTCTCAACATGTTTAAAATGATAACTCATTTTTAAGAGTTAAATCTAATTCACAAAATCGTTCGTAAAATATTTCCGGGATGTTCCGTAAAACAACCAATCCGTGCGCGAAACACACTAACAAGCCAATGACAGTTGAGCTACGTCACTTTTCTGCTCAACCAATAAAATTGGAGTTTTTCTGAAAGACCAATCAGCTCACAGGTCGTCAGAGACTCAAGGGCCAATCAGAATATAGCTTGTGACGTAGGTCACCCAATCTCAGCGCGGCTCTGTGACGTACACAGCAGCTGCGGTTTCTCGTTTCTCACTCCTGGCGCTTACCCCTCCTTCACAAAATCTTTTCACAGCTCCATTTTAAGAACACTTTTCAGTGTAAATTAATTCTTAACGATGACTATAAGGACAACATCTGTTCGTTTCACTATTTAGGATAGTTTACATACATTCAAGTATCCACACTTCGGAATAGACGGCGCTATTCACACTAAGGATAATATTCAATTGTCAGTAGAGTAACCCTTACCCCACCCTTCTAACACGTATAATTATGAACTCGCTTTGCTCTGAACCCACCGCGAAGTGAAAGTTCTAAGAGTTCCACTTGAACATAAAATACAATTCAAACTCGCACTTTCACACTGAAATTTCCCTAATTTTCAAACACACATGAAATCCGTACAGGACTCTCACCTGTTTATAGAGATCATGCACCGTTAGCAAAATAACTACGTTATCCGTACAGGGCTCTCACCTGTTTATAGATATGAAACATGTACCCGTACAGGACTCTAACCTGTTTATAGAAAATCATGCACCGACGCTAATTTACCCTTCACTCGAGCTCGGATATAACTAATACTTTTATCACAGTGAGTTTTATGGAAGGCGCTTTGTCCCTATTCTCATGCTGCTTTAATTTCTTAGAAAACCCTCACTTTACAAGATTCAGACCTAGCCCTAAAACTGTGCTGCTCGGCGACAACACTATGGTACACGGCGATACCTCTTGTGATACTCGGCGATATCACTACAAACAGAACAGATGGCTTGCGTGACTAATTTCTCGCCACACAATCTATACCGGTATAGCTTACAGATAGCACGAAAAACGAACTTAACATGTGTTAAAACATCGATCCTATTTCCATACCATAACACTTTAGTAACCCTTAGCAACCAACATATTACCTTGGTTACCCTTAGCAACCATCAATTTCTGCTACCAGAGAATTGATCCAGCGGCCTATAGAAAATATATCATAAACAACGCTACCCAACTTCATAATCTATAAACAAAATTCTATACTAAAATTTTGGACCCATTTATAAACCTGACATATTTTGGGCCTACTGAATCAGGTGGTCAGATTAAATCTATATACATATTATCTACAAACTATATACATATTTATACATCTGCGGAAAGAATATTGTCATTAGAATAAAACTTGACCATTTAAACGACCACCATTGGCGACGTGATCTAGCTAATAGTAACCTACACTCCTGAATAACCAAGACCAGCTTGTTTGTCAAAAGTAAGATTTTATTTACTAAATTATGGTATATAAGTTGATAGTTTTATAAATGAATTTTATTAGCAATAAAGCAAGCATGATTGTAAAGAAATATGAGAAAATACAATTTAAGCAAGTAAATCAAAATTAAAGTGAATATATAAAGTTTAGCAATTCTAAAACCTAATTCCCTAACTGAGCTAAATAGATAGAAATTAAAGTAAAGTTCTTTGAGGATTCTTACGTGCTCCACGCAAAGTCCGTCAGCACTTCACCCTCATCGGAAAGTCAGAAAGCAGCAGCCAGCCCATCCCTAAGGGCATGACTTTTTATACCTTTCTACGCTAACTAAACCACGCAAAGGAAAGTTTTCAGAAATCTTCGACGTCCCATTGGCTGAGAGTGACAAGTGACATGTCACCCACTTTTCAAAAGTTCCATTAGATCATGTTTCATAAAGACCATTGTCTCTTCCACGTGAAACCAGGAGCTTCCTGAGTTTGCAACAAATGTTCAAATTTGTTCTCACTACGTCCAAGCAACTTCCGCGGATGCCAAGTTAAGGCTGACAAAATGTTCACTTTCGACCTTGGCCATGTCCGACAGAATGATGACAGCACATCAGTTTTTGCTTTGTGAATGCAGCTTTGATAAACGCTTTAATTCAGAATGGGCGTCTCGTGACTTTTGCAGAATTACAAATCAGCTCTTTTCTGCGACTCAAGTGACTAGGCCCAAAAGCAGGCAACTTAAGCTTTCTAGTATAAAACAAACACAAGAAAAGTATTAATGTAAGAAATAATGTAGATTCTGTATCCACCCCAAGATTTACTAATTAATTAACCCACCCGATTAATCAAAATGTTACCTAGCCAATGCAAACAAATAAAGCAGCGTTTATATCTACCTGTCTCCGTTATTCCATGAGACTTAAATGCACCTAGAATAGTAGAAATGACATCACACAAACAAGGAAAAGCAAAACAAGCACATGCTTTTCTTAAGTTTGCAGCAGTTAGTAATGACAAAAAACGAAAACAATAAATTATTTCATTATTTTGCACGAACAAAAAGATGCAACAATTATGCACGTTCATGAGCACACATGTTAGTCCCCCCATGTGTAAAGTTTAATCTAAGTTGTATTAGCACGACATATCACAAATCATTAATATTATTATTCATGTTATGGAAATATGACTTCACGAGTTTAAACAAAATTTTGTTTTCTATCTCGCTCCATCACAAGTAAATCTTCAATGTGTCACAATGCAGATCAAAACGCTGTACAGAAAGCTTTATTACTGTAGAGGGCACTCTGCCTTCAGTTGCGGATGTAACGGCCAGTGATCTAAGACATGAAGGAAACACTGGGAATGGAAAAAGCACAGATAGGCGACATTTCTTTTCAACAGCCAAAATATGATAATTTTCTTAGTTCTTTCAGTATCACCTGATCCAATCTTCCAAAAAGATCACAGTTTAAAGGGCAGCTGGCATTCATGATAAAAGATGGAAGTATGCAACAGTGGTTACGCTTTGTTGCACTGTTGGCTTAGCATTCATGACTCATAAGGAAAAGGTTCCTTTTATTTCTGGGCTGCACATTTTAGGCACATGCATATTACAGAGCATTAGGCATCCCAATTCCACAATAGCAGCCGCGGCCCATGCAGGTAAGAGCAGTGGGGCAGTGGGGCCGGGTGAGGGTGAGGATGTATTTTGACGGACAATGATCAGGGAAAATTGAATAAATAATTAAATTTCCCGTCGTCGTCTGTCGAAATCCCCCCCACCCGGGCCCACCCCTCCTACCTGCACGGGCCCGGCTGCTCAAAAGATGCACTGTTTCCTGCATGCAGTACCTAATTGGAACCAGTGATTGCAGGTGGAGCCCACTGGGACTCATTTATGTGAGCCGGATGTTGCACTGAGTTCGACCCCTGAAGTACGCCCAGATTTATTGCTTTCCTGATCATCCAATTTCTGAACTTTTTTACTGTGGGTGAACCTTGATACCAAAGTCGCACCCACGACAATCACATGGTAAATGGACTGCCACCAGTGTCTTTTCAGTTAGGGCCTCAGTGATGCAGCAGGGTAAGAGGCACTTGGCTTGTTACACATGAACATTTGTGCACACACGTGTGCGGGCTGCAAGTGGGAGACTACTATAATGCACATCCCAGCAACAGTGCACAGGAGAGTGCCCAGACAACTGAAACCAACCACTGGGGGGCTTCCTTTGAAATTCTAGTGGGCAAGTCCCTGTCAGCGAGGGGGGAAGCGAGACCCAGGAGCTGATGTGACCAGTGGCTGCTGGATGATGTCATTTTGGATTGTCCCAACATGCTGTGCAGGAGGGTTGGGTCACGGGTGGAGAGGTGATGTGGCACCCCAGTATTTGCTAGGGGTGCCTGTGTTCTGGAACCTTCCTCTACCTCTTATAAACTCTTGCCCGCTGATTTTTCTACCTACTTCACTGCTGGATCCTTGTGCTGCCATGAGAACTGGTAGAAGTAACCCCCTGACCCCTGCTCAGGACCCAGAACTCTGTCCAGTTGACACAAGGACCAGTGGGTTTCACCAAGGGCCAGTGAGACTGTCCCCCTTACCTCCCCTGAGGACAATTTTGGGCAAGCTCTGGACTTTTCTGCACTCACCAACCATGCCACAAAGGAGAACTGGCACAGGGAGCCAGGAGGACCAGCTTTTGCAGGACTGCATGGCTTGAGAAGTGAGGAAGGTTGTTGAAACTGCCCCTGGTGGATAGAGGTAATCACCAGGAGTAAACTGAACCCAGTATCGTCCAAATTGGATCAAAAGGGGCCGAGTTATGGCATTCCAAAGTTTGGCAACCTTTGACCTATTTTTCCTCCCTCAGAGTACGTGGGGCTACGCTGCTGCTGTGAGATCAATTTCCCACAGGGTGGACCAGGGCCCGGGGAACAGTGCAAGAAAGCTGCATCCATAACTTTGGAGGGAGTGCGTGTGTGGGGCCCCCTCCTTGTGTTCTTATCTCACCCAAGGACCCCATCCCCGGGCAGATTTATTCTGTAGGGTGTTGGAAATCCATCCCTGACCCCAAAGCCTTTCAAAAATGGGGAATCACTGTGGCAGTTTCGCCCGAGATTCTGTAGAGGGGGCTAGGACCCCATCCCTGGCCCCCGTAGCTGGCTTAAGGCATGGGTGGAATGCTCCCACACCCCGCCCCCTTGTGGTCGGCTCTCCCTGCTCCTCATGCTCGTGTCTTTGGGGAAGAGGGAGGCAGCCACAACAACCCACGTCTGTCAGTGGGCAGGCACGCAACAGGAATGCCAGCTCCCACAGTAGCACGCAGACTTGCTACCAGCCAGTGAGGACACCCAAGGATGGCCTCCCGAGATGCCCTCCATTGGTGGCAATCTCTGGGGTACCTGAGTGGGACCCGGCACCCCCATCAAAAGGAATAAATATGTGTTGTGAGGATGCATTATATGGAAAACACCAAGAAAAACCTCACTGTGGCTCTCTCCGCCACAGCAGGAGAGCTGCTGATATAATATTCACCCCTTCCCGGAGACTCGCATCATAATGTTTGCGGGGTCCTGTGTTTTACTTACTTTTATGCCAATATCTCAGCCTGTGGTGGTCCTTGGACAATGTGACTGCCACCAAATTGTTCAGCACGATGTGCTCTTGCCCCCAGGGTCCTCTTCCTAGGTTGGAGGGACCCCAACATCATCGCCTTGCCTTCTAATTAATGTAGTTCCAAGCTTTCCCGTGCTTGGAGCTTTTGCTCTACAGCTGGGAGTAGTTTGCTCTCTAGGGGCATTGTATAGGTTAACATTTCAGAAGGCATGAAAGGCCAACAAGTATGTAATGCACTGTTCGTATGTTCATGTGTTCATGTGGTCCAGGGACTGAATGAATGGTTACACTGCAATGATTTTCCAGCAGGCTGTTTTACTCTGATGCTCTCTAGGGGTTGTTCTGACCATTACAGTTTACTACCAAATATATGAAAGGATGCACAAACACAAAGTATTGCTGATAAATGTTTTATTAGGATCTTGTGATTATTGCATATGGTTTATTAATTCATCATTATTGCAATGATGACAATGAGTCATGCCAAAGTAATATAGTTATTGGGTTACTTGGGTTGACTGTTGATAAGTTTGGATGACTCCTCTAGAGGGTCACCAGTGATTACACAATGGCTGCCAAAGTATATATTTGTAAACGATTATATAGTATTTAGTTGTGTGTGTGTTATAAATGTACTTCTCCTTTTTCTGAAGAAAAAGTACCTACTGGACAATCATTTATTGAGTGTTATTATTGTGTGCCAGTGATTGTTGAATACTAGCCCACACCACCTCCCTTGAGTAGGCCTTAGACTGCGCCTCCTCCCTATTCTGTAAAAGTCAAGCGGAACAATGGGATGTTTGCCACTGAGGACAATTGAGGAACTATTACTTGTGCTGGCCACACAACTAATAACCCAATTTCCAACACCGGCACCTTTTTTCCTCAACAGACTTTGACTCAGAGCAAGAGAGAAAAAAAATGCAAAAAGAGGAAAGAAGGAGGAAGAGAAAGATGAAAAAATAGTAACAAAGGTAGAAAACATGGATTACAAAGTACCTGCAAGAGTGACATAAATGGGCAGAGAGTGTGTGATTGTGGAAGAAAGAGGCATGAGAATGGTTATAGTGGACCAGAATCACTTTAATAGACTTACATGTTCTGCCTTGTGTCTTCTCCCTTTTTAAATGTATTTTGATTCTAATTTTGGCATTTAATTGATATAAAAACTGTTGCACCGAGCTGTGGGGAGGGGTTTATACAGGTATATTTGAATTTTTGTAATGTGAAGCCTCCGTTTTATGTAAACAAAAGTGTTATACATATAAGGACCACCCTGCTTCTGAAAAGAACTTTGGGAACTGACACTATCATTTTACAAATCAACTGCTGCCTACACGATGTCCACTTCTGGTGTTGACATAACTATTCTCTTCTTCTCTCAGTAGACATTATCTTGTGCAATACAAGTCAAAAGAAGGATAAAAATGTTGGAACCCAGGATTGATATTATTAAACTGATTTGGAAAAGGGAATTCAGCTATCCTGGAAAGTCAGAATAAATGTTTGACTCGGATAATAATCTGCTTGATCATTTTAACTTTTATTAAAAATCACAGCTTTTTTCTTTTAAGCATGACCAACCTCTTAAAAAACATACTTTAGGAAGTTGGCTTTTTTTGCAGTGTACCAAAATGAGGTACACTATATTAAAAGTCCAGGCGGCCCTTATTGACTTAAGGGGCCTAAATTAACAATCCCAAATGCTCTCTTTTGCGGTAGTGTGGAAGAGTAGTTTAGGCTTATCAGAGGGTAGTGTTAAGCACTTATTGTATGCACAGACGCACAAGGTAAATAAATCAGACAGATTGAGATGTAACTCAAGACCAATTTTAGAAAAATAACAGATATTTTATATATATCTTAACACCAAGAACTTTGTAATTGTACTTTTTCGACAAATACATTTTTACAGGTAAGTAAAAATGTAACACAAATGTGTTTTATGTGGTAATGTTTTCATATAGAGGAAGAAACATATACTGCTGCAGGTACTTTCAATCATGTTATGGGGGTCTCCTTTAAAACTTAAGGTGCTAGGAGGCCAGGGCCGGACTCGCTACCGGGCAGTTTAGATAGCTGCCGAGCTGCTGGCTGATTTCAATGCGGTGGGGGCTGATTTCGTTCATGGAGACCTGCGTGTGCTTCGAAATAATTAATGCAAAACGAATTTCGTTTAGCACACGCAGGTCTCCATGAACGAAATCACCCCCAGCTCAGCAGCATTCCAAACTGCCCGGTAGCCAGTCTCAATTCAGACACTCTGTTCATCACCACCCCCTTTTCTGTATCGTTTTTGGCCACTATAGGTGTGGCAGGGTATACTCAGACATGAGTCCCTTTCTCACTGCTCCATCAGGATTCGCTTGATAGTTTGGTCTGCCCTGTTCCCATGATGCACTGGGCCAGGGACAGACTAATTTGCATATAGCCAGGTTCTGAGCTGGGATGGTGCAGTGAGATAAATAACGGTGATGGATCAAGCCCTGATCTTTGGACTGGGTAAGAGTGGTCTGCTTAATTCAGACACTCTGTTCATCACCACCCCCCTTTTCTGTATCGGTAGCCAGTCTGGCCCTGTAGGAGGCCAAGGTCCAAAGTAGCACCAGCAGTTCGAGTTTACCTGCCCTGGAGTGTCCGGGTGCAGAGGTGCAGGATGGATTGGCATCGTAGGCACAGAGGGGAGCCACCTAGAAGCAGGCTGAAGAGGGGGGCTTGGAGACAAGTCTGTGAGCTTCCAACAGGGGTCTTGGTTTGTGAGGATCCCGGGAGCAGGGAAGCACAGTCGACAGAGAGCTCAGTTACACAGCGTTTTGGTTGTTTGGACCCATGCGTTAAAGCCATGCATAGTTCTCAGTTAGACCTGCAGAGGGAGGTTAACCCCTTCGCTGCTAGGCCTTTTCCCCTCCTGTGCCAAGCCTTTTTTTGGCTATTTGGGGTAGTGCACGCTTAGGCCCCTGTAACCTTTTGACCATATAAGGTATCCACGCCAATTTTGCACCCTTTTCTTCCAACATCATGGGAATTCTAAAGGTACCCAGGGTTTGTGGATTCCCTTGGAGAGGTCCCAGAAATTAAGCAAAATACAGTAAAATGTTTGTTTTTTTCAGTAAAAAATGGGAAAAACGGGCTGCAAATGAAAGCCTCTGGGTTTTTTTCTGCAAATGTTATCAAAAAAGGGTTTGTGGGGCTGAAATCACAATTTTCCCAGATTTTAGGGAATGACAGTCTTTTGTCAGAGAACCAAAATGTTTCACACAGTTTTGGCATTTTTCTGGGACATAGCCTATTTTTGCTATTTTTAGTGCTTTCAACCTCGTTCCAGTTAATGGTAAAAATGAGTATGAAAGCAATGATAGATCCTAAAAAGCTATACATTACAGAAAGGTAGAGAAAATTCTGAATTCAGAAAGGGGTCATTTGTCTAAATCCATGAAGGTTTCTTTATAGAAACTAACAGTTAAATATTGGAAAAATTGAAAAATAGTTGAAAAAACCAGCCTTTTGTGTCAACGTTTTCACCTGTAACTTTTTGTAATTATGACAGCTCTTTGAAAGCAATATACCGTTACATCCGCTCTATCTTCCTGGTTGTGGGGATATATAGGACTTGTAGGTTCACCAAGAACCCGACAAACCCAGAGCCAAAAACTGAGCAGCAACTGGCATTAGTATTTTATTATGTACCGGGTATAGAGCAATTATCCTTGGAAAATGTATACATGGAAAAATCGGTATGAAAGACACCAATGTATTTCTGAAATGGGTACAAATTATAGCGTCTAGAAACAGTACATATTTGCACATTTTCAAAATTGGGAATACTCATACTATCATGAGAATTATTGGTCATTTTTCAGAATGACTTCTTTTTTACACAATGTCTTTCATTTGGAAGGGAGAAATGCATAAAATTCAATAGGTAATAACAGTTGATTTACAAATCTGAATTACCCTAAGTCTCCCGATAAAAACAGTACCTCACTTGTGTGGGTCGGCCTTGTGCCCGTGACAGGAAACGGCACAAAACGCAACGTGGTCACACCTCAATCACACAGTGAAAAATGACCCTTTTTGGCAGATTGCCTTGCTGTAGTTTTTGTACCCTAGCTCTGCCGGCACCTAGGGAAACTTAGCAAACCTATACATTTTTGACACCCTGGGAAATCTAGGATGGGGTGACTTGCCTGCCTCCCACCAAGTTCTGTTACCCAGAATCCCTTGTAAACCTAAAGAATTGTCAAAAAAACACATTCTCCCTACATTTCTGTGGTGGAAAGTTCTGGAATCTACGTAGATCCACAAATTTACATGCACCCCACATTTCTCAAAGTCTTCTGAGAAAAATGGTACCTCACTTGTGTGGGTTGGCCTACTGCCTTGAGGTACTGGGTTTTTCAGAACCGGTACTGAACCGGTAACCCAGCGGTGCCAGGGTACACCCAAAGACCTCGGATACTTTCCTGATTCAGACCACAGAAACTCAGAGTCTTCTAGGTGAAGTCAAGGATCGATTTTATTGGCTTCAACCAAGGTAACAAGCGTCCTAGAAGTACAACAACACGGGATGTATATTCTCTGGAGACTGCTGCAATCCACAAAGTCAGGCTTCTCTTTTTATATGAAATATTGTGCTTTAGGCAAACATTCTTCACATTTTACTATACTATTGAAATGTTTCCATTACAAAGAAAAGGCAGAGTCATGATGACAAGGCCATAGTTCAGTTTGTCCAGCCCACAATAAATTACCCGGCAAGGCCCAACTTTTTCATCAGATACAGGTGGACCCCCAATAAAACCGGGCACCTCCCCATCATAAAGCAAGTGAAGAGAAAAGAGCAGGGACAGGTGTGAGCAAGATTCGGCAGGGTGTGTGTGCGATGAAAAGGGTTTATGGCCTGCCTCCTTGATGCTATCTCGTTCGGCCACTGGGAGAGGAACTGACCAAACAGGTTCGGCCTGGGGCAATGGTTCCAACTTGCCCAGGTCAGAGAAAAGTCAATTAATGTGTACGTGTCCTTTGGGATAGAATTTAGCTGTATTATAAGCCTATGTAAAGGGCAACTCACAAAATGGCTGTCGTACACAAAATGGAAGCCAAGGGTTCAAGACGAAAATGACGATTTCGAGATGAAATCGTCACTCGAATATGACGAAAATGCTTGTACATAGTGTACTAACCATTCTCGGTCTTTTGATACCAAATTCGTCATGTTACGTCGAAGTTTTATTCTCGAGTCCAGAATTTTCAGAACCGCAAACCCTCCTTTTGCCCTTACATAGGCAAATTAACCTAATCTCATGCTAATCTGAGTCCAGGTCTATATTCCTAAAGTCATTGAGATGTTGCTGTAACATCATCCTAGTACTTAGCTCGTCTCTTGATACAGGCTTCCTTACACATGATGCAGTACAGAGGCCACATATTGCAGGAGAACACTACACGCACAGACAGAACAGGAAAAGAATAGCTAAGACCATCCCAATGACCATCAGAATTTTCCATCCCCAGCCGGATATCAGTTCCCAGAACCACCCCATTAATGACCAATCTCCTTTATCCACATGAATAGATTCGGAAATCTTATGCAGTTTGGAGATGGCCTGGTACACTGTTGGAGCGTTATCTGGGATGAAAACACAGCAACTCGATTGGATCAATCTGCATACCCCACCTCGGTCTGCAAGTATGACATCTAATGCGACCCTGTTCTGAAGGGTCATAACACGATCCGACTGGAGCTCAGCAGTCAAGTTACTAAGGGCACCAGCAGTTTCAACTACGGTGGATTCAACTACCCTTGTCAATTGCCTTATGTTCCTGCTGTTAACCATGGGTCCCCAGAACGGCAGAAAACCCTTTACAAAGTCCCCAAATTCTTGACCTGCAGTGTCTTCTTCAATCAAGACACCTCTAACTATCCTTGTCTTGTGGTAATCTGCCGCTGCCGTGCAGGTGGGAGGCAACAGGAACGAAACATAACATGTGCCCGAGAAGTCAGGGGGCAACCATGTATAGGCTCTATCATGGCAGATGAAATAGGTACCCTTAGCTGCTAAAAACGTAGGGGAAGTCTGAGACCCAAAAACATACGTTTCTGTACAGACACTTTTCCCTAACTGAGCTCTGGGATTCTTGCCAGTACCTTGCAGACACAGGTGACCCTGATGGGGTACAATCCAAATCGGGGACGATCTTTTAGTTTGCTGTTTCTCACTTAAAGTAGCTCCATATCCGGTCACGTTCCATCCTATATATGCAAATATCTCATCTTCTGGGGTAGTTTCATAAGAAATTTCTTCCTTAATCATGTCAACTATACCTTTGACTAGGGCGCTAGTCTTGGGGTTGTCTTTTACAGAACGTAGGGGGTGGACTTCACGTGCGTATATGAAAATTGTTCTGTATGCCCACACAGAACCATTATGGCTGAAAGGCAGAACCAGATAAGGGATACCTTTATCCGTTGTGTGAGGCATAAGACCACACACCCAACAGTTAGTTGTGTTCATTACAAGTTGGTGTTGGTGCAAGAGCTGAACAAAGGAGTTATTAATAAACTCTAATCTCCTAGCGGATTCGTGTTCAGGAAGGAGTTGAAAAGAATGAGAGGAAACAGTAGGAGGAGGTATGGGCGATGCAGTGGGTGCAAATGTTACACGAAAAGAGAATAAAATATATCCTATTAAAAATATCATCACACTGAATAACATAAAAATGCACAATATCAAAAAGCTTTTCTTTGTCATAACTTGACATAATTTGTGTTTAAAGTTCATTGGTTTGGCAGGTCTCTCCATCTCGGAAAACTCCATCCTCTCTAAAGTGCTGCCCGCGATGGGAGGTTCATTCTGCTAAGGGATGCTTCTGTCAGTCTAGGGCAACTCCCTTGGACCAACCAGAACTGCCGACCTAACGTCGTCAGCTGCACCCCAAAGACTTTGGGCAATCGCGGCCCTAGCAGGGGAACCCGGATGGCGGTTCGAAAAACAAAAATAAGCAAGTTTTCAGATGGGAGAGCTGCACTTTCAAAAATAGTACTTGGAGGAAAAAAAGAAAGATTTTTGTTAGTCCATAGGTCTCGGCCTCAAATTATAGCGCTTTTTTCCTGGTACTGTCTGATCCTGGAACAGGAGTTCAGGCTCCAAAGTGTTCAATCGCTTTGATGGTGGCACAGCCTCTTGCAAAATGTTCTCACTTTCACGTTCAGAGTTAGTTCCTTTTACTCGTGCATCACTGAAAGGCAGAAAACGTGGCACAATGTTAGTCTCTGAGTCAGCGACACCCTTCTGGACCCACTGGTCATATGGCAGGGGTAAAGGGATCCTTTTACAATGGACCCCGTGGATCCAGTGCTTCTTCCCTTCCACTCGAACAGCTGATCTTGTGGAAAGAAGGACGAGGTGCGGTCCGGTCCACATGGGCTGGTCGTTCTTGGTTCGCTGGAAATTCTTGACCAGCACCCAGGATCCAGGGTCGATGGGGTGCCCTGGAGTTTCGGAGACCGGAGGCAGGGTGTTGTGGACATGTTGATGTAAAACACGCAATTTAGCCGTCAATTCATACAGATAATCAAGCAAAACAGGGTGTTCAATTTCGCTGAACTTAGTGGGCCTTGGCACTCCCCATATGTTGGCCGGGCGGCCGAAAACTATTTCATAGGGACTAAGTTTCACTCGCGAATGCACAGTCATTCTGGTGGATAGGAGTGCTAAGGGTAGAGCATCAGGCCATTTAAGACCTGTGCTCGCTTGAATTTTGGCCAATTTTAACTTAAGCGTGCCATTGTAACATTCTACTAGTCCAGCTGATTGGGGGTGATTTGCAGCGTGGAACTTCTGTTGGATGCCTAGCCCTTCACATACATTCTTCATCACACGACCCACAAATTCACTCCCATTATCAGTCCAGACCATTCTAGGCATTCCAAATCTGGGGAAGAATTCTTTCACAAGGGCTTTCGCTGTGGACAAGGCAGTATTGTCTTTTAGGGGATATGCTTCTACCCATCTTGAGAAGGCACAAACAACAACGAGTACGTATTTTAAGTTGTTGCATCTCTCCATGTGAATGAAATCTAGCTGCAAAACCTCAAACGGATACGTAGGAGGTGCAAAATGACCAGCTGGAGTTGGGGTTCCCCTACCAGGATTGTGTTTCAGACACACCATGCAGTTCTTGACCACATTCTCTGCACACTTAGGTATTCCTGCATTTTGCCATACTGGAGCCAACAACTTGCAAATCCCTTTCACGCTGATATGAGCCATTCCATGAGCCATTGTAACTACTGCAAGCACGTACGCATTGGGTAGCAACCATCTCTGATGCTCTGACAATTCAACCCAACAACCATTAGCATCCATTCTACCCGTACTTTCTCTCCACATGTTCAACTCTTTCTCTGTAGCCTCAGCTTGAATAGACTTCACACTCTCTATCGTGTCTTCACACATACCAACATCACCAACCCATCTTGCAGGGCTTGCAACATACATTCGGCTCATCACATTCCTTGCAGTTTCTTTCGTGATTTCGTCAGCAAATGCATTTCCACGACCAACATCATCAGTCACCTTCTTGTGAGCACTACATTTCACAATCGTTACTTGCAGAGGCAAGGTCAGTGATTCAAGAAGCTCATTCATCAACTCACCATGCTGAATCTTAGCTCCATGCGAAGTCAGGAACCCACGTTCTTTCCACAATCGTCCAAAACTGTGAGCCACTCCAAATGCATACTGGCTGTCGGTATAGACAGTCACTTTCATTCCTTTTGACAACACACATGCTCTTGTAGCTCACATGCTCTTGTAGCTTGTTCCTCCAAGCTGGAAGAGTGCAGTAGTCAAGGCACTCCTAAAAAAACCTCATTTGGACCCCGCCGACATGGCGAACTATCGGCCAATCCCACTCCTCCCATGCGTCAGCAAAATGGCCGAGAAATTGGTCAATGGGCAACTGTCACAGTTCCTTGAATCAAACAACCTTCTGCGGCAGTCACAAACTGGATTCCGCCCGGGCCACGGCACAGATACCGCCCTTCTCGCTGTTATCGAGGAGGCAAGGTGTATCCTGGATTCAGGAGGGTCAGTGGCAGTGATCCTCCTGGACCTCAGCGCAGCCTTTGACACGGTTAACCACCGTGTCCTACTACATCGGCTGGCCGTGGCAGGGCTTGCAGGTTCGGCGCTCACATGGATAGAATCCTTCCTTTCAGGGCGCTCGTTCCAGGTATGGGATGGCAACTCCCACTCTGCCTCCATCCCCCTTGCGAGCGGAGTTCCCCAGGGGTCATCACTAAGCCCCACTTTATTTAATGCTTACATGGCCCCCCTCGAGGATGTCGTTGCCCCCTTCGGGATCAAGATAGTGAGCTATGCGGACGACACGCAATTGGTCGTCTCACTCTCACATCTGGACAATCACCCAGACAATCTGCCGAACTGCCTCCAGCAAATTCATCACTGGATGTGCGAGTCATCGCTCAAACTAAATGGATCAAAGACAGAAGTCAGGCTTCTGGGCAAGCAATGGACCACCATCCCTTCATCGGTCTGGCCAGACGTCTTCGGGGAAGTACCTACCCCGAAACAAGTAATTAAGACCTTAGGAGTCTGGCTGGAACCCGAGCTGTCTCTGAAAACCCAAGCAGCCAAAACAGCAGGCACCTGTTTTGGCCTCATGCGCTCCATCCGCAGGATCCTCCCACTACTTCCGCCCCTTTCGAGGAAACTCTTGGTCCAAGGCCTGATCCTTGCGCGGCTGGACTACAGTAACACGGTCTATCTGGGAGCTCCTGAAGCCACTATGGCTAAACTTCAGCGTACGCAAAACGCAGCTGCCCTATGAATCTCCCTTCCAGAGTCTCAGCCAGACCAGCGATTAAGGCCCTCCACTGGCTTCCAATACGGCAAAGGGTAGAATTCAAGGCCCTGTGCATTGCACACAAACTTCTCAACGGTCTCGGCCCTGCTATACTGAGAGACCTGGTCACCCCCTACAAGGCCCCAAGGTCCCTACGCTCGGACAATGAGCGTCTGGCCAACGTCCCCAGATACAGGAAGGCACGCACCGGCGGTCGACGCTTTTCTGTAAAAGCATCCTCAGGATGGAACTCACTTCCTCGCCCCCTGAGGCTGGAACCCAGCCATCTCCTTTTCCGGCAAAAATTGAAAACGCTGCTGCTCCCAAAATAAAGTCCCCTTTCCCCTCTGGTCGCCACAAATGCTATAGCGCGGGGATGCCTCCGGGTCACCAGGCGCTCTATAAATCGCTAAAATAAAATACATAAATTGTAAGTGCAATTAATTCTGCTGCTTGAGCTGAATTATGTGGAATACGTGCAGCTTCAACAATTGTATGCAAAGTCGTGACAGCATATGCTGCAGTCGTATCACCATTCGGGAGCTTGAAACATGAACCATCCACCCACAATGTACCATCACATTCAGCAAGAGGAGTGTCCTGGAGGTCTATTCTCCCTTTCGTTTCTTCTTCTGTTCTAAGAAAACAGTCATGCTGTTCTGAAGCATCTAATTCCTCTACAATTGGCAACAACGTAGCTGGATTGAGAGAGTTGCATCTTTTTATATGCACATGACTCGCTAACAATGTCAATTCGTAACCTGACAATCGAGCACTAGTTAAGTGCTGTGTCTTGGTTCTGTTTAACAACGTGTCAACTGCATGTGGGACCATCACAACTAGCATATTATTCATTACTAGACCAGCAGACTGTTGAATAGAAACAGCTGCTGCCGCTGTGGCTCTTAAACAACTGGGCAATGCTTTAGCTACCGGATCCAAAGTCGACGAAAAATATGCACATGGACGCTGCTTGTCTCCAAATAACTGTGTCAATACGGACAATGCACAGCCTTCTTTCTCGTGGACATACAATGTAAAGGGCTTACTGTAGTTGGGGGTACCTAACACAGGAGCCGAACATAATGCTGTGCGCAACTCAGAAAAACTTTTCTGACACTCTTCAGACCATGGAACGGGATTGGGTGTATCTTTACACGTTAATGCCACCAAAGGTTTGGCTAATAACGAAAAATTTGGAATCCACTGTCTACAGTACGATGTAATGCCCAAGAAAGCACGCACTTCTCTCTGTGTTCTTGGCACACTCAATTTCGCTATTGCCTGAATTCTTTCTGGGGTCAGTTTCCTTCCCTCCTTCGATAAGAGATGACCTAAGTAGGTCACTTCTTGTCGACAATATTGCAGTTTGGAAAGTGACACCTTGTGATGCAAATCACACAGATGATGCAACAATGACAACGTGGCTCTCTTACAGATTTCATCAGTATCTGCAGCAACAAGCAAATCATCAACGTACTGTACAATGGTAGCACCATCAGGTAAAACAATCGTATCAAGCTGTGTTTTTAAGGCTTGACTATATATTGATGGACTTTCACAGTAGCCCTGTGGAGCTCGTTTATAGCGGAAGCTTCGTCCTCCTAAACTGAAGCCAAAAATATCCCTGCTCTCCTCAGCAATCGGGATGCTGAAGAAAGCATTCTTCAAGTCAATCACCGAAAACCAGGTTGCAGAAGCAGGAATCATAGTCAATAGGGCAGTAATGTCGGGGACAACTGGAAATTGTGGCACAACTATTTTATTGACCTCTCTAAGATCAATCACAAATCTGTACACAGGTGGCTGAGAGGGATCAGTTCGTTTCAAAACAGGCAGAACAGGACTATTGCAAACGTTGCCTCTTGTCTCTTCAATGACATCTTTTTCAATCAGATCGTAAACGATCGCTAGCAACGCTTTTTCACCTTCACTAGAGATTTTATATTGGGGAATGCGTGGCATTTTAACATTGGCTTTCAATGTTATAACATATGGTGGTATTTCCAAGAGACCCACCTCATTAGGGCCAGTAGCCCAAAGAATATCAGGCAGAAACGACAATTCTGTTGGAATTTTATCCCTTGACAAATAGATTGAGAAAACCACTTTCTTACCCAGTGTAACTTGTACTCCCGAAGGAGAACAGTACAAAGTCGCATACAATCTTTTTAACAGATCCAACCCCAACAAGTTTTCACCACAACCTGTTGTCAGAATAAGGGGTGCTTCTAATTCACAAGGACCAACAGAAAGGGACATAGGACTAGAAATCGGGTTCCTAACCGGGGCGCCAGAAAAACCTACAGAATTATTCATTTCGCCAGACAAAGGTGCGCCAGGGAGTTTGGAGTGCATAATAGAACTCTTTGTAGCACCAGTATCCAACAGAAAAGGCTCTGACACACCTGATGTAATCACCTCAACGTATGGTCCACTCTGATCTACTGGAACTGAAACAACTCTGTCTATGGCTGTCCTAGCAATCATTACCTTCCCAATGCTCATCTTCTGCATAGTAATCGTCAGCATAGTACTGAGCTGTCCTACCAGATGCGTTATTCTGCTGATCAAACCTATTCATAGAATTTTGAGGTGGAAGAGACTGTGTGTTCTGGGGGACGTTTCCACGTACTCTACCCCTAGATGCTTGCTGAACACCTCTACCTCTTGTGTTTGAAACGCCATTCGCGCGCTGTAACAAAATAGGACAACTATACTTAAAATGACCCTCTTCCTTGCAATATGAACACTGATTGGGACCTACGGGGGCACGTGGCTGAGTATACTCGACTCTTTGTGAGTTCCTCTGATACTGTTGAGGCTGCTGATAATTATTCTGATAGTTACTCTGACCACCATTATTGTGGCCACCACCACCACGTGGTGGATATGCTTGCTGTAACAAAACCTTCGTTTTCAACTCTTTAGTTTTCTTGTCTGCTCTATCTTTCTCGTCTTTGTCCCTATTTTCGTAATATTGTGCAGTAGCCAATATCTGTGCTGAAGAGGAAACTGCCCAAGAACTCTCTGAATCCTTTAACTTTTTACACAACTCTGGAAGCAAATTGTGCACGAATTTATCGACGAACAAACGCTGACCACCCGCTCTGCTCATATCTTGACCACTGTGGTCGACAAACGTTTCTTCAAACCAGGTGAAGAAATCAGACACCGTTTCGTCTTTCTTCTGCTTACATGCAGACAACTTATCCCAATTTACACGCATCGCAGACATTATCGTTTTCATGTACTCAATTATCCTACCAGGGAGATCTGCTACTAAAGGCTCAGGTTTAGCACCACCAATTTGTAGGGCATCTGCAGCCGCAATATTAGCCCATGAGTCACCTAATTCCTGATCATGATCTGTATGACGAATATTTCCCCATAAAGGCTGTGGAACAACATTCCCAAATAACATATCGATATCGGCTAAATTCATGATACATGACCCAGCAGTCTGTGACAACTCTTTGTAATACCCTGCAGGATTTTTACGGGGATCAGGCAATGTCTGTTTAAGGGCCAAAACTTCAGCGCGCTTCCAAGGAACATGTACCCAAACACGCTGAAAATGAGGCTGAATAGGTGGGTTAGCTTGTAGGTCCCCTTCCCTCCACTGTGGAGGAACTTCTCTCATGGGGTACTGTCGCGCCTTTTTCCTACCGGATGCACCATGCTCAAATAGGGATCGTGAAGTGCCCCCCTTACTCCGATACGACAACAAGGTCTCAACCGCTTTTTTGACATCGGGACCTACGATCATGCCCTCTGCGAAGTCGAACCGCGCACGACACAACTCGGGCGGGTTGCATTCCAGATCATTGTCTTCCAAATCCTCACAGAGAAAAACACACATTTGTTCAAAAACATATCTCTGTTTCGGTGCTTCCCATTGACGGAAGACTTCCATGACAGACTCTACATCATATCTTACAGCGTCCATAACCCATTTATGCGCTAAACGATTCAGTAAATCTCTCTCTCGATAATCAGGCAGTTGACTCCGCAACTGTCTTCGTTCCGTGTTAGGGGTCGTATTAGGCGACCCGAGAAAAGGTGAGAGAAGATTAGTAACAGTGTTGGCCATTCTCTGTCGAACGGAAGGGGAAACTGACGGAAGAACGGGCGGACAAACAGGGTGAGATAAGGCAGGAGCAGAGACAGTAGCAGGGGGAGCATTAGGAGAAATAGAAGGTGCACTAGGCAAAGTCGTAGAAAGCACAGGTGAAGCAGATGTGACCTCCTTGTCTTTCGGAAAAAGTTAAAAACTCTTCTGTTTCCAAAAAACTAGTTATAATGGTTCTCTATTTTTAATTCATCTCCGCTTGGTTAGTCTTAAGCGCTGGGATGCTCCCGAGTGGCCATGCGCTATAGAAGAGCCTTTTAATAATAATAATAATAATAATCGGTGGGCCTTGAGGAGGCTGTACTGAAGGAGCAGGAGCCAGCTGAAGAACAGCTGGTGGGTGCTGCGGAGAAGCAAGAGGCAATGCAATCACAGGTTGCGCAACTAAAGGTGGCGGAGGTGCCGTAGCGTTTTGCGCATAGGGGGGTGGCGAACTTAACAAATGCGATATTAACGGGTCTTTTTCAAGCTCTTTTGCTGCATCTTGCTTAAGAGTCGGCAAAACTGGATAACATTTGTCTATTACCATTTTACGTTGCCTGTGCAACTGCTCACTCATCTGCTCTTCTTCATTGTCTTTATACTGCATAGCAGCTTGCATTATCGAAATACCCCTTTCTCTCTTATTTTTCTTCTCTAATTTAATTTCCTTCTGTTTGGCCTCCTTACGCTATAGGCGGAAAGAGTCAAACATTGCCGGCCGGGCTTTCTTCTTAAAAAGTTTAACTTCAAGATTATCTAGGATTTCGGTATCAAAGCTACCATATTGGGGCCATTTTAAAACATCATCGTTTCTGGTGTATTTGATCCACACTTCGTTATATGTGATGGGGCCTACTCCATGTTTTACATACAGTTCATAAGTTGGAGTTCCAACCGGAGGAACCGGACACGAGTCCTCCAATCGGGAATCCCTTTTATTACAACCAAGACAAAACAAATTTCCAAGTCTGCTAAGACCAGGAATCTTCGCTCTCTAGTCTAGCTCCAAACTTCAAAGGATTATCGATTACGATATTTCTCGTGAATACACGAGTCCCTCGGTTTTGGTGCTTGCAAGTTCCAAATAAAGATCCCAAAGGATACCCAAAACTAAGAACCAACTAAGGGCTGGGAGACGCTCCACTTATACTTAACTGAGATATCGATGACGTCACCAGAAGACTCGTCTTAGCGTTTCGCTCTACCAAACTTCAAGGGTCCAAATCAGGGCGATAGCCAGGGCAGCAGTCCTTTGTAGCCGTCGGGATGCGGGGAACCTCGCAGCAAAGACTTTCGGACCACGTCGACATGCAGGGGTCGTTGAAGTGGTTGGCCTTCCTCCAGAATTTTCACACGAAGCTCCTCACGAACCTCTGGCTGGACCGGTACCGCTGGTATCGCCCCACGTTGGGCGCCAACTGAGGTACTGGGTTTTTCAGAACCGGTACTGAACCGGTAACCCAGCGGTGCCAGGGTACACCCAAAGACCTCGGGTACTTTCCTGATTCAGACCACAGAAACTCAGAGTCTTCTAGGTGAAGTCAAGGATCGATTTTATTGGCTGCAACCAAGGTAACAAGCGTCCTAGAAGTACAACAACACGGGATGTATATTCTCAGGAGACTGCTGCAATTCACAAAGTCAGGCTTCTCTTTTTATACGAAATATTGTGCTTTAGGCAAACATTCTTCACATTTTACTATACTATTGAAATGTTTCCATTACAAAGAAAAGGCAGAGTCATGATGACAAGGCCATAGTTCAGTTTGTCCAGCCCACAATAAATTACCCGGCAAGGCCCAACTTTTTCATCAGATACAGGTCGACCCCCAATAAAACCGGGCACCTCCCCATCATAAAGCAAGTGAAGAGAAAAGAGCAGGGACAGGTGTGAGCAAGATTCGGCAGGGTGTGTGTGCGATGAAAAGGGTTTATAGCCTGCCTCCTTGATGCTATCTCGTTCGGCCACTGGGAGAGGAACTGACCAAACAGGTTCGGCCTGGGGCAATGGTTCCAACTTGCCCAGGTCAGAGAAAAGTCAATTAAAGTGTACATGTCCTTTGGGATCGAATTTAGCTGTATTATAAGCCTATGTAAAGGGCAACTCACAAAATGGCTGTCGTACACAAAATGGAAGCCAAGGGTTCAAGACGAAAATGACGATTTTGAGGTGAAATCGTCACTCGAATATGACGAAAATGCTTGTACATAGTGTACTAGCCATTCTCGGTCTTTTGATACCAAATTCGTCATGTTACGACGAAGTTTTATTCTCGAGTCCAGAATTATTACATGAGTCCAGAATTTTCAGAACCACAGCCTGCGACAGAAAACGGCGCAAAACGCAACGTGGTCGCACCTCAATTTCGCAGTGAAAAATTACCCTTTTTTTTTACAAAGTGCCTAGCTGTAGTTTTTTAACTCTAGCTCTGCCGGTACCTTGGGAAACCTAGCAAACCTATACATTTTTGAAAACTAAACACCCAGAGGAATCTAGGTTGGGGTGACTTGACTGCCTCCCACCAGGTTGTTACCCAGAATCCCTTGCAAACCTAAACAATTGACAACAAAAAAAAACATTTTCTCCACATTTCTGTGGTGGAAAGTTCTGGAATCTGCGCGTATCCACAAATTTCCTTCCACCCTGCGTTCCAAAAAGTTTCTGGGAAAAATGGTACCCCACTTGTGTGGGTCGGCCTAGCTCCTGCGACAGAAAACGGCGCAAAACGCAACGTGGTCACACTTCAATTTCGCAGTGAAAAATGACCCTTTTTTGGCAAAGTGCCTAGATGTATTTTTGAACCCTAGCTCTGCCGGCACCTAGGGAAACCTAGCAAACCTATGCATTTTTGAAAACTAGACACCCAGGGGAATCCGGGATGGGGTGACTTGACTACCTCCCACCAGGTTCTATTACCCAGAATCCCTTGCAAATCTAAAAGATTGACAAAAAAACACATTTTCTCCACATTTCTGTGATGGAAAGTTATGGAATCTACGTGTATCCACAAATGGCTTGCGTGGATTACCCAACGTCCCCTGACTCAACATCCCTTGCAAACATCAATTTTAGGTGAAAAAAACTGTTTTTTCACACATTTTTGTGTGGGAAAGTGTGGCATCACCGGGCTAACACAAATTTCCTACCACCCAGCGTTCCCCCAGGTCTCCCGATAAAAATAATGCCTCACTTTTGTGGGAGGCCTAAGTACCCGCGACAGGCAAGGGCCCAAAATATTTTTTGATAGGCAATGTTGATGTTGCCTCAAAATGTGTGGGTTTGTTAGGTTTCCCTAGATGGCCGTCGAGCACGGGGCCAAAAACCCAGGTGACCCCTTGCAAAAGCAGGTCATTTTGAGATAGGCAATTTTGATGTCGCCACACTACATTTTGGGCCCTTGCCTGTCGCGGGTACTTGCGCCTCCCACACAAGTGAGGCATCATTTTTATCGTGAGACCTAGGAGAACGCTGGATGGTAGGAAATTTGTGTGAGCCTGGTGATGCCACACTTTCCCACACAAAAATGCGTGAAAAAACTGTTTTTGTCAGCTAAAATCGAGGTTTGCAAGGGATTCTGGGTAAGGGGACGTTGGGGGATTCACGCAAGCCATACCTCATTGGAATCCCCCAGGTGTCTACTTTTCAGAAATGTATGGGTATGGTAGGTTTCCCTAGATGGCCGTCGAGCACGGGGCTAAAAACCCAGGTTACACCCTTGCAAAAGCAGGTGGTTTTGAGCTAGGCAATTTTGATGTTGCTTCACTACGTTTTGGGCCTTTGCCTGTTGCGGGTACTTGCGCCTCCCACACAAGTGAAGAATCATTTTTATTGGGACACCTGGGGGAACGCTGGGTGGTAGGAAATGTTTGTGAGTCCGGTGATGCCACACTTTCCCACACAAAAATATGTGAAAAAACTGATTTTGTCAGCTAAAATTGAGGTTTGCAAGGGATTCAGGGTAAGGGGACGTTGGAGGATCCACGCAAGCCATACCTCCTTAGAAGCCCCCGGGTGTCTACGTTTCAGAAATGTGTGGGTTTGGTAGGTTTCCCTAAATGACCATCGAGCATGGGGCCAAAAACCCAGGGGACCCCCCTTGCAAAAGCAGGTGGTTTTGAGATAGGCAATTTTGATGTCACCTCACTGCGTTTTGGGCCCTTGCCTGTCGCAGGTACTTGCGCCTCCCAAACAACTGAGGCATCTTTTTTATTGGGAGACCTGGGGGAAATCTGGGTGGTAGGAAATTTGTGTGAGCCCGGCGATGCCACACTTTCCAAAACAAAAATGTGTGAAAAAACAGATTTCTTCTGCTGGAATTGAGGTTTGCAAGGGATTCTGGGTAAGGGGACTTTTGAGGATCCACGCAAGCCATACCTGCTTGGAAGCCCCCCGGTGTCTACTTTTTAGAAATGTGTGGGTTTGGTAGGTTTCCGTAGATGGCCGCCGAGCACGAGCCGAAAACCCAGGTGACATCCCTTGCAAAACGAGGTGGTTTGAGTCAGGCAAATTTGATGTCGCCTCACTAAGTTTTGGGCCCTTGGCTGTCGCGGGTACTTGGGCCTCCCACACAAGTAAGGCACAATTTTTATCGGGAGACCTGGGGGAATGCTGGGTGGTAGGAAATCTGTGTGAGCCTGGTGATGCCACACTTTTCCACACAAAAATGTGTGAAAAAAATGATTTTTATAGCTAAAATTGAGCTTCGCAAGGGATTCTGGATAAGGAAACCATGGGGATCAACACAAGCAATACCTTCCTATAAGCCCCCGGGAGTCTAGTTTTCAGAAATATGTGGGTTTGGCAGGTTTCCTTAAATAGCCGCCGAGCACGGGGCCAAAAACTCAGGTGACCCCCTAGCAAAACCAGATAATTTTGACAAAATTAGTTGTTTAGTTCTGCAGCGTGACAATTTTGGCACAATATTGCAAGGAAAATGTGACAGACATTGTGAGTTTTGCAGGACATTGTGTATGAAATAACTTGTTAGAATTCACCAGAGAGACATCACCATGTACTCCCATGGGGTTTCAACAATATCTACAGTTGGTAGGTTATTCTTAGGTGGAATGTACACCTTGGCAGAGAGACTAAAAAGACAAAGATTCCAGCACAGCCATCTATTCCTCAAACACACACACATATTGGTTGGATTTGGCACGAGGGTGAGTGATGGTTCAGTATATAAAATTTTATTAACAAGAGATTTCACAAAAATGTAATGCACTGTCAATTAAATGGACAAAAAAAACGAACCAATGACTCGCAGCTCGTGAGCTGTAAAGCCACTTCAAGGCACCAACCGCTTTACAGGCCATTCACACACCTTTCATACTTGATACACAGAAGACCATTTACAACACATCACAACATTCACAAAAAAGGGACAAGGGGCACCCTGCTTCACAAATACAAAAAAAAAATATTACTGCACAGCCATCGATTCCTCAAACACACACACATACAGGTCGGATTTGGCACGAGGGTGAGTGATGGTTCAGTATATACAATTGTATTAGCAAGTGATTTCACAAAAATGAAATGCACTGTTAATAATTGAAAGGACGAGAAACTGAACCATTGACTCACAGCTCATGAGCTTTAAAGCCACGACAAGGCACCAACCTCTTTACAGGCCATTCATACACCTTTCATACGTGTGACACATACAAAACATTCACACCGCCAGCCGCGGGCCCATCACATTACAACACTTCCACCAGCACACAGCGCCATTCAAGGGCTCATCACTTTCACAGGCCCACATTCCTAACACAGCAACTACACAAACTGATGGATTGCATGGAGTGGCGCTCAGCTAGCTGTGTGTGTAGTGACCAGCATCAAGTCACTACTCACACACCGCCAGCCGTGCGCCAGTCCACGCACACCGCCAGCCAAGCACCAGTCCACGCACACCGCCAGCCAAACGCCAGTCCACGCACATCGCCAGCCAAGTGCCAGTCCATGCACGCTTCCAGCCAAGCACCAGTCCACGCACACCGCCAGCCAAATGCCAGTCCACGCACACTGCCAGCCAAACGCTACTCCACGCACACCGCCAGCCAAGCGCCAGTATACGCACACCACCAGCCAAGCACCAGTCCACGCACACCGCCAGCCAAACGCCAGTCCACGCACACCGCCAGCCAAGCGTCAATCCACGCACACTGCCAGCCAAGCGCCAGTACAAACACACTGCCAGTCAAGAGTCAGTACAAACACACCACCAGCCAAGCGCCAGTCCACGCACACCGCCAGCCAAGCACCAGTCCAGGCACACTACCAGCCAAGCACCAATCCAAACATACCGCCAGGCAAGCGCCAGACCACGCACACCGCCAGCCAAGCTCCAGTCCACATACACCGCCAGCTAAACGCCAGTCCACGCACACCGCCAGCCAAACGCCAGTCCACGCACACTGCCAGCCAAGCGCCAATCCACGCACACTGCCAGCCAAGCACCAGTACAAACACACTGCCAGCCAAGAGCCAGTCCAAACACACCGCCAGCCAAGTGCCAGTTCACGCACACCGCCAGCCGAGCACCATTCCAGGCACACCGCCAACCAAGCACCAATCCACGCACACCGCCAGACAATCGCCACTCCATGCAAACCGACATCACATTTGAATTTTTTTTTAATATAAATGAGAAAACACAAACAAATTGCAAATTGATACAAATCTATTAACACAACAACTAAAACTAAATACACTACACAAATGCCTACCTTGAAACTGAACAAAAATTATTAAACAATAGAGGCCAGGCAGTTCACTTTACCACTCATGGATGCTCCCAAAAGTTCTTTTGCGTGTGGTACATTCTAAAACAAGCAGGCACGCACAGCCCAGGGTTAGAAGGACACTCAGGGCAGTACATACGTACCTCCTTCCGCAAACCTCTTTGCCAACAGACTCTACATCTCCTACTGGGAAAGTCTTTTGAGGATGTAGGAGAAATGTGATCAGGAAAGTGTCGATCTTTCAATCTAGCAACATCATCCACCACTCCAACTCTAGGAACACTTGCCTGTTCCACTAAAACAAGGCTGCCTATCACAGACTCCTGAAACTTTACAAAAGTCATCTTTGACTCAGACAAGATTCCTGGAACAGAACAAAAGCATTAAAGGTTGCCAAGTGGAAAAGATGGATAGCCAGCTTCTTGTACCAAATGTAAGCCTTACGAAGAGCTGCATACGGTTCCAACCTCTGATCTACTCTGTCAACACCACCCATGTGCCTATTATAGTCTAAAGTGCACACAGGTGTGCGCGCTTCAGCAACCTCACCCCAAAACAGTCACCGGTTCAGTGCTTTCATCATGGATAGTAGTCAACATGTAGACATCTCTCCTGTCTGAAAACTTCACAGCTAGAAGCTCCTCGCAATGCAATGCACTGCACTGTCCCCGGACAAGCTTTTGACAAACAAGTTATTTTGGGAAACCTTTACGATTACAGCGGATTGTGCCACAAGCAACAGTGTCCACTTTGGCCAATTCCCTGAACAACCGCACACCAGTGTAGAAGTTATCTACATATAAATGATGGCCTTTGTTAAATAATCCTCTACCAAGTTCCCACACAATTTCTCAGTCACTCCAAAAGTGGACAGACAACCAGGGGGGTTAATCCTAGATTCCTTACCAGTGTACATCGTGAAATTAGAGGCATATCCAGTCCGACTGTCACACAGCATATACAACTTAATTCCATAGCGTGCCCTCTTACTAGGAATGTATTGCCTAAAAAACAAGCAGCCCTTGAACAACACCAAAGACTCATCAACTGCAATTTCTTCCCCTGGAGCATAGAAAATCGATCAACAAAGTGATCAATGACAGGCCGAATCTTGAAAAGACTGTCACAATCAGGGTGATCTTGTGTCAAAGCTAAACCATTATCGACAAAATGCATCATCCGAAGCAGGAGCAAATACCTATCACGACTCATGACTGCTGGAAATATAGCAGTTGCCATCAAGGGACTAGTAGACCAATATGAAGCCATTGATGGCTTCCTTAGCAAGCCCATCAAAAAAGTTAAACCCAAGAACTTCTTAATCTCTTCCAGATTTGTGGGAGTCCACCGGGTAGCTCTAGAGTGGGGCCTAAAGCTGCCACTGTTCTCCCTCAAAAACTGTTCGGCATGCAAATTAGTCTGCTCAACAATCTCTGCAAAAACACATCATCCATAAACAACTGAAAAAATCAATCCGGAAAAAGTTTTCAGTGTTCACCCTACGCCCTGGAACACCAGTAAAGTCTGGCAATGCCGGCTGCACAATGCCTGGGGCAACCCAGAGGTCAACACTTTCAACGGGAAGCCTTGCAGCCCCAGGCTGCAGCCCAGATGCCTCTTGTCTCACTATACCAACTGGAAGTCTTGCAGCCCCAGGCTGCAGCCCAGATGCCTCTTGCTGCTCTATCGGCACATCAATGTCCTCCTCTAACACAGGCACTTCGTCCGCACCAAGATTAGCTTCATCTGCACACAGAGTATCTTCATCATCAGATGATGCCATGTGGAGAGAAAACTCACTGCCTGAATCTTCCCATCCGACCTCTGCGTCAGAATCAGAGTCAGTCTCTGGACCATGATCAGAGGAAGAATTAAAAAGCATTCCAACAACTTGCTGAGCTGTAATCCGGCAGCTACCATTATCCTTACTAAGAAAGGAGACTGCACAAACAAGTCAACAACCAACACTGTGCAAAGTAAGTAAAAAAATGTGTGCCTTTATCACAAAGATCTATTTACTGAAAAACTGTACAATTCACTTACAAGGGACAGCTACACTCACCAGCACCTACAGTAAAATAGTCAACGATATCCCACTAGAAAAAAGGAAAAAAAAAGAATCTACAGAACAAAATACACATCAAGCACAAACGCAAAACATTTTTTAGACACTTAAAAAACAGAAACCAAACATACTGGTATTATTACACACTTTGCAAAAAACACATTTACATTGAAATTGTACAAAAAAGGTCTCTTACCAAATACATGCAACTATACAAACAGCAGAACCACCAGTAACAAAACCGCAACCTGCAACAGTCTAAATAGCAAAAGCCTTGAACTAGAACAAAAAAAGGGAGAAATAAAACATTACAATTCACAAGAAATAAAAACAATACACATTATAACAGGCTATGTCCCCAAAGGGGGGGGGGGCAGAAAAGTCTAACAAATTAATTAGGCCCATAAGGAAGTGACCCTTACCCAAGGGGTCGCTTCCATTTCAAATTTAAAACACTCCCTGGTGTCTAGTGGGGCTTTCTGCCCTCCCCTGGGGGCAGAAAGGCCAAATAAAGAAACCGATCTGAATATACTAAAGAAAAATGGCACCTGAAAGCGACTGGTCACTTCCAATTTTAAAAAAAAGAAAGTTCCCTGGCTCTAGTGGGCTTTTCTGCCCCCCAGCCTTTCCCCCAGGACCAGAAATGACAAAATCAGGCTATCTGTCCCCAGGGGGGGGGGGGGGGGGCAGAATATAATTTTTTTTTTAATTGGGCCCCCTGGAAGCGACGTTTGCCCAAGGGGTCGCTTCCATAAAAAAATGAATTCCCTGGTGTCTAGTGGGGTTTTCTGCCCCCCCCCCTCCCCCTGGGGGCAGAAAGGCCAAACAAATAAACCAATCTGGGCAGAATGAACTTAGGCCTAATTTGGGGCCCAATGAAGCGACCCTTGCCCAAGGGGTCGCTTCCAATTTTTGTAAAAAAGTAATCCCTGGCTCCAGTGGGCTTTTCTGCCCCCCTGGGTCCAGAATCGGCCAAAGTTGGAGCAGAAAAGTCTGAATAACTATTGTGCTCCCAAGGAAGCAACCGTTGCCCAAGGGGCCGCTTCCTTTTCACAAAAGAAAACATCCCTGGTGTCTAGTGGGGGCATTCCTGGTGCACGATCGCGACGCTGTGCGCGATCGTGCACCAGGAATGCCCTGCATTGGAACATCAGGGGAACATCAGGGGAGAGGAAACACTGCTTCCTCTCCCCGATGCCTCAAGGCCCAACAAAATGCCCCTCCGCCCCACCGAAGGCCAAAACCTACCTCCGATCGCTGGATGCACTGGAAACAAATGGTTTCCAGCGCGTCCAGCGCTTCCTGGTGACGTCATCAGTAAGCTTGGGGGGGGTCGGGGGTGGCAGCGGAAACTCTTCCGCTGCCATCCCTGTTGGTGTGGGCATGATCGATGCTCCATGGGGGGAGCCCCAGCGCTCCCCCGAGGGGCTTTGCTGATGACGGAGGGGTTCCGTCATCAGCACTGCCCAACCGATGCTGATGACGGAACCGCTCCGTCATCAACATCGAAAGGGCTAAACAGGCAGCTGGGCCACTCTCGGTGATGGCCTCTACAATACTGATGTCCAGCATGGCCTGGTCAGTTGTCTCAGCGTTAGAGCCCGGATTGGACTTTAAACAAGCTTTGGTTGATTTAAGTGGTCCGGTACCCTGGGTATTGGGGCAGGGCAGCTCTGGTTGGTCCCTGTGTATGCGCACTTCGTGGGGAAATGCATCTGACCTCCTGGAGCATGGTGACTTCTTCCTGGGTAGCTGATTCATTGGGGGACCAGGTAGTCATCAGACCAATGAACTAGACGTTGTGGTCAGTGTCTTCAGGTTGCAGGGAAGTGAATCCTCCATTTCAAAGGAGATGCTGAAGGCTCAATGAAGTGCTGGAGGCCCTCTGAGGCTTTTGGAGGATGCACAGCTGCAGGACGAGTCGGGTGGTGATTGTTGGGACAATGGCAGACAGGCAAGGTTTGATGCTAAAGTCCACCTGTAGTCTGCAGTTCTTGCTTCTTTGCCTCTTTTTGGTCCATCTTCTTCTTGGGTCAGGGGAATCTGAGTTCCTAGTGTCAGGGGGGCACCTAAATACTGAATTTAATGGTTTTAAGGGGAGTGAAGGGCAGTAGCCAATGGGCTACTTACCCTTGGGTCACCACACCCCCTACATGACCACATCCTGTGAGGAGTGGGAATAACCCTGTGCCAAAGTTCCTAATTCCACCGAAAACAAGATGGTGGAATTCTTCTTTCGTGGGGCACATCAGGCAGCCCACCTTAGGGGTGTGACTGGTCTGGTAGTGCACCACGTTCCTTGCATAGCTAATTTCCTGACTGTCCTGGTGCACAAGGGGCCTCAGAGCAGGGGGTGGCCTCTCCCAGGTCTGGGGAGAAGCTAAGGTTGCATATCAAAGTCGGCAGAGGCTTTGAAGCCTCTGGCCGTGTTATGTATATTCTTTAGCCATCCTTCTAGAGGATGTGTAAACACCTCCTGCCAGAGCGGGCAGTGTGTCTGACCTCTGGGAGTGAAGGCTCTCAACTCCAGGGGGTCAGAAACTCATGTGTGGTGGCAGGCTGGAAGATACCAGTTAGGCAGCACACTAAGAGGCTGAAGGGATTTTCAGGGGGCACCTATAAGATGCCCTCTGGGTGCATATTTTAATAACTCCAATAATGGCATCCGATTGGATTTATTAAGACATGGTGTTTGATACCAAACACTATAGGTTTCAGTGAAGCCATCATGTAGCTGGGAAATTCCTAATGACCATTGCCCAGTACATATACATAAGATGGCTTCTTGTCCACTTGTACGGTTTAGCAATTGAACTAGACAGCACAGGGGCAGCTGTGTCCTCACATGTAATAAAAATGTACCCTGACATAGGCCTATAAGCCCTGCAGTAGGGGTGACTTACATATATTGCATGCAGTGTCTATGAGCATGGCACACAGGGTGTGTGCCATGTCATGTTTTCATGTTTGTCTGCACCATTTCAGGCAGCCTGCAATGGCAGTCTTCCTGAGTTTGGTGGTGGTTCAATTATGGTGGCACAATGCATGCTGCAGCTCTTAGGGACTTTCTTTAGCACCCATGCCCTAGATACAGGAGGTACCATTTACTAGGGACTTACAGAGGTGTAAATGGTCTTGCCAATTGAGGAACAGTTGAGCAGCTACCTTGTTTTAGGGAAAGAGCACTGGCACTGGGGACCTGGTTATCAGGATCCCAGTGCAGTTCAGGCAAAATTACATCTAATACCAGGCAGAAAATTAGAGGTGACTATGTCAAAAAGGGGCACTTTCCTACACATACTGAATCTCTAACTTCCAAAGTGAAATAGAAAGGTGGATGTGGTGCATCTATGACCTTAACATCGAGGGACACTTTTGACCATATAATAGGAGCAATTTCTAAACTGATAGAGAGACTCATTATTAAAGAAATACAGATAGACTCAGCTTGAGATGTAAAATTACTGACCAGTGTTTAGTTATCATCCTGTATGTCACAAACACTGTAAGTGAATGACTATTATCAGTCACAAATTGCACTTTACAATCAAGAAAATAATTGTTTGATATGGTGCAAAGTACATTACAGCAAACAGGTCTTGACATATCTAGGTGCATTGGGAATTTGACTTTTGGCACTTCTAATGTCTAAGACTAGTACTTTAAACTCAATGCTTGGCTAAGAAAGCAATCTGTAGGTTACATACATTTCTGGTGCTATGCACGTGTTAAACCTATATTTGTTGATGTGTCACAAGTACAGTCTTTCTCCTGGTATCATACAAAAGGATGGATGTGTGATATGAGCTGGGACTTGAAGGCTGCATTGTCTTGATCATAGGAGAAACAAACAAAGTGGTAGACAAAGAAATGTTGCACTCAAGAAAGTTTTTGGTTCTTTTAATAACCCTGCCAAAGCTATGTTCATTGATTTGTTCAAAGTCCTTTATATTATTTGCTCTGACAATGTTGGATTTGTTCTAAATGTACAGTCCCAAGCCTTACAGTTTTCTGATGAGCTATCCAAATTTCAAACAGTCATAACAGCTAAATTGTGTCTTCCCATTTTTGCTGCAACCACACCATTGTTGAAAGCATATCTAGAAGAATGGAGTGGGTGTCCTGAAAGTCTCAGAAAATGGTGTCAGGCATTATACAACTCTTAACCATAGATTCACACAATTCTGATGGCATTTATTCTACTGAACTCACAAAGCAAGAAGAAACGGTTTACTTATATCTGTAAACCTATTTAGAACAAATCTGCCACAAGGAATTTCAGGCCCCTCACCCACACAAATGAGGCATGCTTCATCATAAACTTACCTGAGTTCATGTGGGCTACAACCATCATTAGTGGGAACCAATGTTCCCTCTAATTTTTTTCCTCTGTGTGGGGCAGTGGAGGGTCTCTGTGAGCTGCAACCATGGCTATGTGTGCCAGGAACCAAACCGCGCGTGTCTGCGGCGCCAAATGCCACTCGTTTTTGGTGCCATTCTGCCCTCTGTCCTACTCGTTCTTTGTGCCCTTCTGCCCTCTGTCCCACTCGTTTTTGGTGCCCTTCTGCCCTCTGTCCCACTCATTTTTGGTGCCCTCTGTCCCGCTCGGTTTTTGGTGCCCTTCTGCCCTCTGTCCCACTCGTTTTTGGTGCCCTTCTGCCCTCTGTTCCACTTGTTTTTGTGCCTTTCTGCCCTCTGTCCCACTTCGTTTTTCCCTGTTTTTGTGCCCCTTTTGCCTTCTGTTCCGCTCGTTTCCCCAGCCACTGTGGCCTTTTGTTTAAGTATTGCTGTTAATCAGAGCCCCTTCACGGGCTCCGATTAACAGCAATACTTAAACAAAAGGCCACAGTCTGCCCTGCGCTTTACTAACAAAAGCGTAGTCAGTTTCCAAACACAGTGCATACTTTAGCACACGCTGTGTTTGGAAACTGACTACGCTTTTGTTAGTAAAGTGCGGGACAGACTGTGGCCTTTTGTTTAAGTATTGCTGTTAATCGGAGCCCGTGAAGGGGCTCTGATTAACAGCAATACTTAAACAAAAGGCCACAGTATGCCCCGCGCTCCCACATAACCACAAGAACAACAAGCCCCGAGCCTCCTTACCTGCACTCCTTACGCCCGCTCCACCGCTTCTTTAAAGCGGCCGGCAGGTGGGAACGTGTTTTTTTTCTTTTTTATAAGAGAAAAGGTCCATCAGTGCAAGAAAAAACAAGAGTGGTTTTGAAGCAGTATTTTGTAATCTAAATGATCATTTATTTCTGGTCACTTCAATTTGGTTAAAAGCCAGGAGATAACACTATGGTTTATATCAACAGTGGATTGGGGATATTAGTACCCTTTCACCTTGACTGGTTTACATTTCAGATCTTTACAGTGAGCCTAGTGGGTCTACAGCTTTCATCAGCACATATATACGTTGCTTGCCTTTTAAAAGTAAGTAATATCTATGTATTGAGCATATTAGGGATGTATTAATGCAATGTGCATGCTTAGTATCCTCATAAAGAGGACATCAAATTATCAAGAATTACAGAACATACTAATCAGTTACTTTATATGGATGAGAGAAAAACAATTAAATAACGTGTTAAAAAATGTTTTAAATGTATACAATAGAATATCATGTAATGGGTGCGGGCAAACATGGACACAGTACACAGAGGTGACATACTATAATAATTGTGCGGAGTGTAATTTGCAGTATGTGCTACTCTGCTTTATTCACATTTACCTCAACTTTTTGTCTTACCGCTAAGTTAGGCTAAATGCACTAACCCCAAGGAAGAGAAGGGAGTGTTTTCTGCTTTTACAAAATATACAGAATGGGCCAAGAAAGGCTTATAAGAAAGGAACTGTGACCAAGAAGTAAAAATGGCACTTCCCAAAGGGAAACTAACATAAAAATTCCTTGGATGAGCACAAGGGACAAGCCTAGCCCTTGGTTCAAGATTGTTTTCTTGTCGGGGACATAATGCAGTAATGGACATGGTAATTAAAGCAGCCATTTCAAGGCCCTCTTAACTCTGACTTGCGTATACAGCATGCCTGAACCCAAAGAAATGTTAAGGTTCCGCTGATTTAATCGTAAACAGCATCCCCACTCAGCACACAATAGGGTTGAAAACCCCTTCTCTTACCAATCTTTCAAAACAACTTTAAATCTTTTTTTGAAACATTTCCTTTTTTATTGTATTCCTTGTCACAATGTTACATCACATTTGTGAACTAGTTTTTAATCATTCCTTTTCATACAAGAACATTTTCATCTGTAACATTTTTGGTTCATTTGGAATGTATTCCCATATTCCTGATGCACTTCAGGACCAAGCCCTTCCCAGGGGAATAATTCTGAAAAACCAATATACGTATAATGACTCAAGAGGTCTCAATACTCCTTAAACGATTATTATTAAAGCAGTGTTCAGTTACATAGACTGCTCAAAAGGGTTTCCGAGAACAATGTGTAACGATTCATTAAAATTAAGTACTTCGCGAGGGATTTGTTCTGCATGCCTTATTTGGCTGATGTGAACCACATATAGAATTGAAGATATGTGCAGGGTGATTATTGTCTTTCTCACCAGGATTACACTACACTTGCGCGAGTCTATGCTTGTCACATTATAGTTTTGTGTAGAAAAATATGACAAAGTATTCATGCTAAATAAACGTGCATCCCAGTTTTTACATGCTGGTTAGTGCGGTCACCCTCGATGTGCTCAGAGCTACTACTGCAAAAAACATACCGACAAAATAACGATGGCGAATTTCGGTATCAGTAAAAGCGGTGCACCACTCCAAACATGAATTAATCTGCATGGAAAAAAGTTATCAAGAATCATTACCTTGATCCGTGTGTTTATAAGTTCACGGTCTGTACATGCTCAAATGCGTGAGTCTTACCTTTTGTAATCAGTGTAGTTAATCTTGCGGAGCTCATAGTATCACGGTCCTTAGGTGTGAACACCCCCAGCGTGATCGATATGTGGCAGGAAACCCGGCGAAATGCGGAACTTAAAAAGGTAAGTCAAAAACGGTCACCTTCTTAGAACTTGCACGAAGCTTGAAAGGCAAACATGCACTGCGGTGTCCATATTCAAATGAGTGAGCAATGAGTTCTAAGCATGCATTTAAAAAAACATACTCATTATTTTAGGATGTTGTACTATGTAAGTGAGGGAGCAGTCACAAAAAAGAATACCCAATGTTGATATTTGAATTGTTCCCAAGTAATAAAATGGTATACGTGAGGACGCAGTCACAAACTAGAATACCCAATGTTGATATTTGCATTATTCCTGAATAATGAAGCATAGTGAAAAAAATTCCAAATGTGCAAACTTGATCAAACAATGTTATCACAAGAGTAAACAAGGACAGTATTTTAAGTACAGTACAATAATCAAATAATAACTCAATTCTATGTGGTGTTAGATCTGTAGATGTTAAATACCTTCTATTGAATTAAGTAAACACAGTGTGTCTGGTCTACGCTGTTGTAAAACTCTATACTTAAGTCCTAAAATATGCAAAATCCTAAAGTATATGAAATCTATCTGAAGAATAGATCAACAGTCCCCTTCTGTTGAATAAGAGTATTCAAAGGAAACAATTATATTCAACCCGTTCATTGAGTCCGTAAGGATACAGGGCATCCAATTTGTTTTATCCAAAACAGCTCTCGCTGCAATAACCTCTTCCTGTTGTTGATTCCTTGTAGTAGAGGAACCACTTCTAACACCAAGAATCTTAATTGACTGACATTATGTTTGTTGATTGTGAAGTGCAATGCTACTGGTGATTTCTCAAAATGATTTCTGATATTACTTTTATGTTCAGTCAAACAGACTTTAATTTGTCTTTCCATTTTACCCACATATATGAGCCCGCAGGGACGCTTCAAGAGGTATACTAAACTCTTTGACTCGCAGGTCGCTGTTGTGTATAAGCAAATTCATGTCCCTTTAGTGGGATGAGTCATGTTAGTTCCTTTAATGATGTTGTTACAATGCCCACAGTTCAAGCAAGGAATGGTTCCTTTGTGAGTGGTGAACATTGGTTGAGGTGAATTATCCAACAATTCTTTCAAATTCTTAGTGCATTGGTACACAACAAAATGTGGAAGACGGTCAAATATGCCTTTGAAATCTGTCTCATTGCGTATCATAGGACAACATTTTAACATGATCTTTTTGATTTGATAACTCCTCATCGAAAATTTAGATATGAACAATGGTCTGTTGCTTGTGTTATCTCTTTTCTGGCTTGTCAAAAGATTTTTCCTGTCAATTTTTTCAGCTCTTTCAATGGCGTCTTCTATTACTTTTGAGGGATATTTCCTTTCCTTGAATTGGGTAATCATTTTATTTCTGTTTGCTTCATAGCCTTCAGTTTTTGCTGAAATTCGTTTCACTCTTAGTAACTGTGAATAGGGTAAGTGTTTCTTAAGAGCAATTTGGTTACAGCTATTGAAGTGGAGAGTGTTTTTCAATCAATCAATCAATCAAGACATTTATAGAGCGCACTACTCACCCGTAGGGTCTCAAGGCGCTAGGAGGGGGGGGGGGTGCCGTCACTGCTCGAACAGCCAGGTCTTGAGCTTCTTCCTGAAGGAGAGGTGGTCTTGGGTCAGGCGCAGGTCGGTCGGGAGGGAGTTCCAGGTCTTGGCGGCCAGGTAGGAGAAGGACCTTCCTCCTGTTGTCGCTCTTCGGATGCGGGGGACGGCGGCGAGGGCGTGGCTGGTTGATCTGAGGTGGCGCTTGGGAACGTAGAAGTTGATTCGGTTGTTGAGGTAGCTTGGGCCTTGGTCGTGTAGGGCTTTGTGTGCGTGGGTGAGGAGACGGAAGGTGATTCTTTCGTTGACGGGGAGCCAGTGCAGGTCTCTCAGATGTCCGGAGATGTGGCTGTTTCGTGGGATGTCGAGGATGAGTCTGGCTGAGGCGTTCTGGATCCTCTGGAGTCTCTTCTGGATCTTGGCGGTGGTTCCGGCGTAGAGGGCGTTGCCGTAGTCCAGTCGGCTGGTGACGAGGGCCTGGGTGACAGTCTTCCTGGTCTCGGTGGGGATCCACCAGAAGATCTTCCGTAGCATGCGTAGGATGTTGAAGCATGACGAGGAGACGGCGTTGACTTGTCTGGTCATGGAGAGGGAGGAGTCCAGGATGAAGCCCAGGTTGCGTGCGTGGTCCGTTGGTTTGGGTGCGGTGCCCAGGGCGGGGGGCCACCAGGAGTCGTCCCAGGCGGAGGGCGAGGAGCCCAGGATGAGGACCTCCGTCTTGTCTGAGTTCAGTTTCAGGCGGCTGGTCGTCATCCACTCGGCTACATCTCTCATCCCTTCGTGCAGGTTGGCCCTGGCGGTGGCGGGGTCGTTGGTCAGGGAGAGGATCAGCTGGGTGTCGTCGGCGTAGGAGATTATGTTGAGGTTGTGTTGGCGTGCGATGGCCGCGAGGGGGCTCATGTAGACGTTGAAGAGGGTGGGACTCAACGAGGATCCTTGAGGGACGCCACAGATGACTTCGGTGGCCTCTGACTTGTACGGTGGTAGGCGGACTCTCTGTGTTCTTCCGTCGAGGAAGGAGGTGATCCATTCCAGTGCCTTCTCCTGGATTCTGATGTTGCCGAGGCGCTGCACTAGGGTGCGGTGGCAGACAGTGTCGAATGCCGCGGAGAGGTCCAGGAGGATGAGGGCCGCTGTTTCTCCGTTGTCCATCAGGGTTCGGATGTCATCGGTGGCAGCGATGAGGGCGGTCTCGGTGCTGTGGTTGGCTCGGAAGCCAGACTGTGAGGGGTCGAGGGATCCATTCGTCTCGAGGAAGGCAGCCAGCTGTTTGTTGACGGTCTTTTCGATGACTTTGGCCGGGAACGGGAGGAGCGAGATGGGACGGTAATTCTTGAGTTCGGTGGGGTCCGCTGTAGGTTTCTTGAGTAGAGCGCTGAGTTCTGCGTGCTTCCAGCTCTCCGGGAAGGTGGCGGTGTCGAAGGAGGTGTTGATAATGTCCCGCAGGTGGGGTGCGATGACAGCGTCGGCCTTGTTGAAGACGTGGTGAGGGCAGGGGTCGGTCGGAGATCCGGAGTGGACGGAGTTCATTGTGCGGATGGTGTCTTCGGTGCTGATCGGAGTCCAGGCGCGGAGGGTGGTGGTGGGTGGCGTTGCTGCGGTTGTGGCGTGCGTTGGTTGGATGCTGAAGCTGTTGTGTATGTCCGCGATCTTGTTGTGGAAGTAAGACGCGAGGGAGTTGCAGAGGTCTTGCGACGGGGTGATGTCGTTGTTTCCGACGTTGGGGTTGGAGAGCTCTTTCACGATGTTGAAGAGTTCCTTGCAGTTGTGTGCGTTGTTGTCCAGCCGGTCCTTGTATGTATTTTTCTTGGTGGCGCGGATCAGTTGGTGGTGTTTCCGGGTGGCGAGCTTGAGGGTGGTCATGTTGTCCATTGTTGGTTCCCTTCTCCATACTTTCTCGAGGGTTCGGCAGTTCTTCTTGGAGCTCTTGAGTTCGTCGGTGAACCATGGGGTTTTTCTGCTGGCGGGTCTGCTGGGCGGGGTCCTCAGAGGGGCGAGTTCGTCCGCGCAGTTGCTGATCCACTTCGTGAGGTTGTCGGCGGCCTGGCTGGGGTTCGCTGAGCCGGCAGGAGGGTGCTGGCTCAGGGAGGCGGTGAGCTGGTCGGCTGTGATCTTGTTCCAGCTTCTTCGGGCAACCTGTTGCTGGTGGTGGTGGATCGTCGTTCTTTTGAAGGTGAAGTGGACGCAGCTGTGGTCCGTCCAGTGGAGTCCTGTTGCGTGGCTGAAGGCGATGTCTTTGCTGGATGAGAAGACGGCGTCGAGTGTGTGTCCGGCGAGGTGGGTGGGGGTGGACACCAGCTGCTTGAGTCCGATGTTGGCGAGGTTGTCGAGCAGGGTGGTGGTGTTGCGGTCGCTGTTGTTCTCAAGGTGGAAGTTGAGGTCCCCCAGGAGGATGTAGTCGGCGGAGGGGAGGGCATGCGGGCTGATGAAGTCGGCGATGTCCTCGCTGAATCGTGTGCGTGGTCCCGGGGGTCGGTAGATCAGGGTGCCTCTGAGGGTGGTCTTCGGGTCGGTGTGGATCTGGAAGTGCAGGTGTTCGGCGGTGGTTAGGGTGTCGTCGGTGTTGGTAGTGATGCGGATGGTGTCTCTGTGGATGATGGCGATGCCTCCTCCCATCTGGTTGGCGGTGCGGTCCCTCCGGGTGATCTTGTAGCCCTCTGGGATGGCGATGGCGATGTCGGGCGCTGAGGAGGCGTTCATCCAGGTCTCCGTGAGGAAGGCGATGTCAGGGGCTGTGGTGTCCAGGAGGTTCCAGAGTTCGATGGCGTGTCTGTGGACGGAGCGGGTGTTGAGCAAGATGCACTTGAGGTGGTTGCTGCTGGTGTTCGGCTTGGCGGGTGCAGGGAAGGTCCGGATGCAGGTGAACTTGCAGGCGTGGCAGCTGAAGGGTCCGTGGGTGTGCTTCGGGGTGGCTCGTTGACATCCCGGGATGCCGCCGGCGTTGAGTGCGATGAGTTCGGCGGTGTTGTAGGTTCGTCGGGTCGGCTTCCGTCGGTGGGGGCCAGGGGTCCTGGCACTGGGCGCGGTCCAGGCGCGGACGGGCGCAGACGGGCTTATCTTTGGCGCGCCTTCGGCGCACAATCGGCGCGCCCGCTGCGCGTGACCGCTGCGCGTTCGCACGGTCGCCATATATGGCGAAGTGCGCGGGGGGGCGGAGCAGCTGGGAGGCGGGAGCGGGGAGGGTACACAAAGAAAAGGGGCGGGGCTAGCGGTGATGGCGGGAAGCGGGGAGCGGGGAGGGATGAGACGGGGACGTAAACAAACGAAGGTGAAGTCAGGCACAAGTGGGGAAAGAAAACAAATCAACAGCAAACAGCACAATACAAATTAGCAGATCACTATGGCAACAATGGGGAGACGGGTGCGTGAAGAAAAAAACGAAGGCGATAACAGGCACAAGTGGGGAAAGAAAAACAACAGCAAGCAGCACAATGCAATACAATACAAATTAGCAGATCACTATGGCAACAACAGACAGGAAGCTGGCACAGACCACGCCGCTCGATGTCAGGGGGCGTGGTCACGCGGCGGGGCCGGGGCAGCGAGGCAGAAGGCGGGGAGGCACACGCAGCAGCTGGTGGCCGTGCGGCGCGGGGGTGTCCCAGAACTGGGTCACACTCACCTGCGTCGCACGGTCGCCATATATGGCCAAGTGCGCGGGGGGGGCGGAGCAGCTGGGAGGCGGGAGCGGGGAGGGTACACAAAGAAAAGGGGCGGGGCTAGCGGTGATGGCGGGAAGCGGGGAGCGGGGAGGGATGAGACGGGGACGTAAACAAACGAAGGTAAAGTCAGGCACAAGTGGGGAAAGAAAACAAATCAACAGCAAACAGCACAATACAAATTAGCAGATCACTATGGCAACAACGGGGAGACGGGAGCGTGAAGAAAAAAACGAAGGCGATAACAGGCACAAGTGGGGAAAGAAAAACAACAGCAAGCAGCACAATGCAATACAATACAAATTAGCAGATCACTATGGCAACAACAGACAGGAAGCTGGCACAGACCACGCCGCTCGATGTCAGGGGCGTGGTCACGCGGCGGGGCCGGGGCAGCGAGGCAGAAGGCGGGGAGGCACACGCAGCAGCTGGTGGCCGTGCGGCGCGGGGGTGTCCCCTATCTGTGCTTTTAATGAAAATATCTGTTTCAAGCCTGTTCCAGTGTCTTCTGATTAATACATCCAAGAATGTGATTTTTTCTGTACTTATCGTGTTAGTAAATTTGATGTGGTCATCGATGTTATGCAATGGTTAAAAAACATAAATAATTCTGATGTTTGGCCTTTCCTTATTAAAAAAATATCATCTATGTACCGCCAGTACACTAATATCTTTTGAGAGCAGTTCTGGTTTGTTAACATGTTATCAATTTCAAATTGGTACATAAAAAGATTTGCGTAGCAAGGTGCTGCGCAATTGCCCACAGATGTTCCAGACAGCTGTAGATAATATTCATCATTCCATCGAAAATAGCTGTGAAACAGCCTGAAGTGAAGTAGTTCTAACAAAAATACTTTCAAATCCTCCTCGATGGGGCGATTTATGAGAAATTATTCAACCGCCTCTATTCCTCGGTTATGGGAAAGGGACGTATACAGTGAACATACATCTATAGTGCACAGCGTCACTATGCTGTCTTCATCAAGTTTAAGGGTGTTGTTTTTGTTTAAAAAATAGGTGGTGTCACGTAAATACGTGGACATGTTCTGCACTATAGGTTGTAAATGTTTGTCTAGATATTTTCCTGTTGGTTCGTGGATTGAATTTTTTGTAGACACATGGGAATTCATGTCCGGAACATCTACGGGCAATTGCGCAGCACCTTGCTAGGCAAACCTTTTTATGTACTGATTTGAAATTGATAACATTTTATCGAACCCAAACTGGTCTCAAACAACATTAGTGTACTGGCAGTACTTAGATGATATTTTTTTAATATGGAAAGGCCAAACATCAGAATTATCTATGTTCTGGAACCAATTGAATAACATCGAAGACCACATCATATTTACTAACACCAATAGTACGGAACAAATCACATTCTTAGATGTATTAATCACAAGACACAGGAACAGACTTGAAACAGATGTTTTTATTAGAAGTACAGAAAGGAACAACACTCTCCACTTCAATAGCTGTCATTAAGAGTGAAAAGAATGTCATCAAAAACTGACTATCGATGAAGCAAACAGAAATAAGATGATTACCAAATTCAAGGAAAGGAAATATCCCTCAAAAGTAATAGAAAAAGCTATTGACATTGCTGAAAAATTGACAGAAAACAACTTTTGACAAGCCAAAAAAGAGATAACACAAGCAACAGACCAGTGTTCGTATCTAAATTTTCGTCGAGGACTTATCAAATCACAAAGATTGTGTTAAAATATTGGCCTATGACACGCAATGAGACTGACTTCAAAGGCATATTTGAAGTTCAAAGTTTGGAATAAAGGAGAGTAACCAGCGTGCCACACGAGCTTTGACTTTTTGTTTGAACCCAAAGAATGTCAATCAGTCTCCCATCGAATACTCTTCTAAATATTTGCACCTTGCTGCAATACATAGCTCCATAACTGAGCAGACCTTCCAAGAATAAGTTCAAGATTTTGTTGCTAATTGGGTGGCATTAAAAAGGACTCTAGCTGAAGAGTATGACAGAGAAGACCAGAGAAAAGAAGACCCAGTACCACAATTAGAAAAATTCAACTGAGAACCTGATGTTGGACCCTCAAGGTGTAATATTCGTTGTAGCAGTACTGTCTGTTTTTACTCTAGCCTGAAAAAGTGTTCTCTTCAAACCATTGCATACCAACATTAGTATTTAACTTATCACAAGAACGGGAAACCCAGTATTCCAAAGAACAAGGGTAATAAAATCATCAAGAACAATGTTCCCCTAAGGATTATTCAATATTTTACTTAGCGCATGATCAAAAAGGCCAAAAACATTAAACACATTTACACAAGTGGCCAGTGTTCTGTATTATTGACAGTCACAATTACACACAAAAAATCCAAATAAATGTAGGTGCTCCAAGTGCCGGCGCAGTCAGTGTAAGTGGAAATATGTGAGCCAAACATAAAGTACATTGACGATATTTAACGTATGTACAAAAGTTCAACCATGGGACAAGATTTTTTTTTAGAAACCAACCGATATAAACATTTACGTTTGTATAGTCCAGCATTCAATGATGTGGGTGGAACCTAGGGAGTTGACGTTTCTACCAATTGAAATTAGTCGCACGGGAACTTCTTAAGGACAGCCAGAAATGGTAGCACCTGACCAAAATTATCTGGTTGTTCCTATTATTTGTCCATGTATCCTGGGCACACTGATCTGTTGCAGATTAAGAATGAAGCAGGCGTGCCAGGGCGGGACTCTAAGCAATGCCGAAATCAGATCTTCGCCCCTCTTTCAACCTCCCCATATACTGAATACATCATCTGCCAAAATGTTTTCCTTATTCTACATTAAAACTTGTATTTCTGTCAGAACAGTATTCTTTTCTATTTTTTTTAGTTCTGCTTATGATTTATGGAGGTGCTCCCTCTCCTCCAAACTCACGGTTCCCCTGCTCTGTTTAGAGAAAGGTGAAGTGCTTTGTTGATGCTGATAGAGCCTCAGCTGGCTCTGTTGGTATATACAAATGACCTGACAGCCCATCCATCAAAGGGCCACCAGGTTAAAAGAATACTTGTGTGCAGTCCAGGTCATTGTTTTTTATTTTCTGAAAAAAACACTCCAGCTGGAGGAGTTTATTTTCAGAAAACAAGAAACTTTGCAGAGTGGGTTCATCAAACAGATGAGCTTAAGTGGCTTCAATGGAAACTAATAGTGGCAAAGCCAATCGACTTTGTCTATGTGGGATTTATTGGTTTTGTCAATGTTTTTTAGATATGTTACACAGCTGTGCGGGCTGTTGTGCAACATGGCTGAAAGTAAAGAAAATAACAATGCAATGAGGTGGCCTGCACTGGAAACAAGTATTAAAAAGTAATGTGTTGGAAAAAAAATGTTTTGCACGAGATTGCATTGGATTACAAAACTGCATCTTTAAGGAGTGGGTTGCAAAACTCAAATAGGATGCTAATTGACAGTGATGACCGAAATGCCAAGAGTACCGCTGCATGTGTACAACATTTCCTAAAATCCATTTAACTTGTCAAGAGCTCTACGTTGTTTTTCTGCCAACCCAAGCTATTTGTTGCAGAACATCATAGTCTAGTAGAAATACAATTTTAGAAATGCATTTAAATCGGCTGTATTCAAATAGAAAACAAGTACTGCCATTTCAACATGCAAAGGCCCACTGTAAACTGCAAGAAATTTCGCTTGCCCTCTTTATGAGCCATTAATTTTATTACAGGATTAAAACATGCACTGGGAAAAAATTAACACGAAATTCAAGAACGTATCCTAAAGATTCACAATTATTTATCAGAAAACAGCAAAGCATGTTACAAAATAAAATGCATTATTTGCTGGGCGCAATACTAATGGTCTGACAACAGCTCAACTTTCCCTGAACAGATGACTCTCGGTGGAAGCAACCACACAGAAGTGGTCCAGTGGTGGAGCGGGAGATATGGCCTGCAAACAGATGCACTCTTGTGGTGTGCATGAATGTAAAAAAAAGTACCACAGTGAATAGCTAGATACTTACTAGCCCTCTAGCTAAAGTAAGTTTCTCCTATTTGCTACTCTGGTTGGGGAACAGTTTAACAAAGTGACTGGACAATATTATACCTGGATATAGGAAAGATAATAGCATGCAGAGTGTCCCTATCCATGCGTTGCCAGGAGCGGCCGTTGGTACTGTGAAGTGGTGGGCGGGAGGAGCGGATAAAACAAAAAAAAGACAAATAAAATATAAATAAAACTGCACTAACCTGCTCCGACGGCCGCCACTTTCCTCCCGATCCTCACGTTCATGTCAAGAACCTGGTGCACACTGCGCAGGCTCCTAGCTCCCAATCCCAGCACTACTCACATGCTGCAGGGAATAGCATTCCCAGAATGTGAGCAGGGCTGGATTAGGTCTGAGTGCCTCGGTTCGGTTCTCAGACCTGGACTGGGAGCCTGTGGTGGTTTAAGGTTGAGAAAGGCTTAGTGCGCATGAAGGTTTGGGCAGCTCTCTGGGGCAGTGCCCACCACTCCCCCCTCCTTCCTGGTGCTGCAGCTGCATCGTCACTGTGGCTGTCCTCGCCCCTCCCTTGGCTCGGCTGGCAGGATGCAAAATAAAATGATAATAAAAACATTTTATCATTTCATAAAATCTTTATTTCGATATGTTTATCATAAAAGACAATCATAATAAAATGGGAAACATAACATTCCATTCATCCAATTCTATTACATACAAATACAACAAGGGATATGATAGTTAACTTAGTCCGTCCATTAGAAGTATAATCTAGTTTAAACAAGCATTAGAAATGCAATAGGTCTCTGATTTTTTTTGAGTTAGAGGTAATGGCATTGTAAATGGCAATGTGTTTTATCCATGTGTTCACCCTGCACACTCATACACTGCAGTCACTGTCACTCCACAGTCACTATCACTCTGCAGTCACTCTGCACTCACTCTGCACTCACAGTTACTCTGGCACTCACTCTGCACTCACAGTCACTCTTGCACTCACAGTCACTCTCGCACTCACAGTCACTCTCGCACTCACTCTGCACTCACAGTCACTCTGCACTCACTCTGCACTCACAGTCACTCTCGCACTCACTCTGCACTCACAATCACTCTGGCACTCACTCTGCACTCACTCTGCACTAACAGTCACTCTCGCACTCACTCTGCACTCACTGTCACTCTGCACTCACTCTCCACTCACTCTGCACTCACAGTCACTCTCACACTCACTCTGCACTCACTGTCACTCTTGCACTCACGCTGCACTCACTCAGCACTCACAGTCACACTCACAGTCACTCTCGCACTCATTCTGCACTCACTCTGCACTCAGTCACTCTCGCACTCACTCTGCACTCACTCTGCACTCACTCTGCACTCACAGTCACTCTGGCACTCACTCTGCACTCACTCTGCACTCACAGTCACTCTTGCACTCACTGTCACTCTGCACTCACTGTCACTCTGCACTCACTCTGCACTCACTGTCACTCTCGCGCTCACTCTGCACTCACTGTCACTCTCGCACTCACTCTGCACTCACTGTCACTCTCGCACTCACGCTGCACTTACTCTGCACTCACAGTCACTCTCGCACTCACTCTGCACTCAGTCACTCTCGCACTCACTCTGCACTCACTCTGCACTCACAGTCACTCTCGCACTCACTCTGCACTCACTCTCACTCTCGCACTCACTCTGCACTCACAGTCACTCTCACACTCACTCTGCACTCACAGTCACTCTCGCACTCACTCTGCACTCACTGTCACTCTGCACTCACTCTGCACTCACTGTCACTCTGCACTCACTGTCACTCTCACACTCACTCTGCACTCACTGTCACTCTCACACTCACTCTGCACTCACTGTCACTCTTGCACTCACTCTGCACTCACAGTCACTCTCGCACTCACTCTGCACTCACAGTCACTCTCGCACTCACTCTGCACTCACTGTCACTCTGCACTCACTATCACTCTGCACTCACTGTCACTCTGCAATCACTGTCACTCTCGCACTCACTCTGCACTCACTGTCACTCTCGCACTCACTCTGCACTCACTGTCACTCTCGCACTCACTCTGCACTCACTACTCTTAGGCTCCGCCTACACTGCTACGCAGTGTGACGTAGGCCTGAGCCCTAAAAAGAAATGCTATATTCACTGTTCTCCACAAGGGACGAATTTCACCACTAAAAGCAGATCTAAATTCTTCTGTCTAACTCATCTCCAAAAAAAGAAAATGCCATCACTCTTTTACTGACATCACTGATTTACTTCATACAAGACTGATTGTATCAAATTGCAAGGCATTAAACATGGATGCCCTAAAGAACCTGGCTAGCAACTCAGCATAATCTGGAGGCCTTTCCATATCTCAGCCTCCTCAGACATAGGAAAACCTTCCCTATGAAACATGCATTCTCGGGCAATGCACCAAAAATCTGAAAATCCCTCCCAATGCTGATATTGTTGACCACCTTGTTCACACTGTTAAAAACAAGCTCAAGGAGTACCCACCAGCTAGATGTTGAATGAAACTGGGGATTTGGGGAGAGGATATGAACTAAACGTCGAGGGCGGTCAGAGGGTTCGAGTCTCGGCTACCACGCTCAACATTCTGTGATACTGGGTAAATCAATTAACCTCCCTGTGCCTAACAAAAAATGAATGTGCCTGTCTGTAACGCAACTGGTGCTCTTGTAAAGTGCTCTGATACCGATACCTTCATGGCAAGTTCACGCTATATAAAACTCTGGGGGAAAAAAGAAAATTGTAGCAAAACTCTCGAAACCCATGACTGGCCTTCTCATTACTCATCGTTCTAGAGCATCCCACAATCCATGTAGACTATGCCCTAATATGTTAACATATGTCTCCAGCATGCTTACGTGTATCTTCTACTTTCTAGAATTTTAATAGAACTATTAAATATTGTTCTCGCACTTGAGAAGCACTATGGCATGAAAAAATGTTGTAGCTGCCAAAAACGATCCCCATGCACATTGGTAAGGGCCAAGCCAGCTGTGGCTAACATCCTGTTTATTCTTTGCTTTTGTGCGGTCACCATAGGGGGGCATAGCTGTGCCACCAGATCCCCCCTTATCTGGAATGTCTTCCTGGCACCATTTAAGCAGAACGGGACCTGGCCTATGCTAAAGTCTCATATTTGGTCCCTGTAGATCCGTTGAATCTGATGTTTTAATTGACTGTAGATTAAATCTTCTGATGGTCCGTGTATTCTTTGGACATTGTACAAGTACAGTTATTCATCCATGTATCCATCCGTTAAAAAAATACCCAGTTCTTGTTTTACCTCAACTGCGGATCATTCATTCGTGCTGCAATGAGAGCAGGGGATTGGGCCTGAAACGCAGAGAAGCTTAGTTTTCTGTTGTGCATCCCACATTAAACAAAAGCTTTATGTTTGGCAGTATTTACAGACATTCCACGCAGGGGTGTACTCCAAAGAAACAAAAGCGCTGGAACCTTTTGTTTGGTATTCAATTTGCATCTGTCTCAGGGACACTTCCGGCATCCTTAAGAGAGACGGCGACTCAGATCTGCAGCAGCCAGAGTCACACCACAATTATTTCCAAGGGGTGGTGATGGACAGAGTCTCTGAATTAAGCAGAGTACTCTCACCCAGTCAAGAGATCAGGGCTAGATCCAACACCGTTTTTTAGCTCATTGCACCATCCCAGTTTCAGAACCTGGCTGTATGCAAATTAGTCTGTCCCTGGCCCAGTGCATCATGGGAACAGGGCAGACCAGACTACAAAAGCCAATTCTTACACTGGGAAGGAAACAAGCTTCCGGGGACCGGTTTCTGGCATTTCAGCCGTCTTCGGCCCGGCTTGCTTGAATCCTGATGGTGCAATGAGCAAGGGACTCACATCTGAGTATACCCTTCCACGCTTAGGGTGGACAAAATTATTTACAACAAGGGGTGGTGATGGACAGAGTCTCTGAATTAAGCAGAGTACTCTCACCCAGTCAAGAGATCAGGGCTAGATCCAACACCGTTTTTTAGCTCATTGCACCATCCCAGTTTCAGAACCTGGCTGTATGCAAATTAGTCTGTCCCTGGCCCAGTGCATCATGGGAACAGGGCAGACCAGACTACAAAAGCCAATTCTTACACTGGGAAGGAAACAAGCTTCCGGGGACCGGTTTCTGGCATTTCAGCCGTCTTCGGCCCGGCTTGCTTGAATCCTGATGGTGCAATGAGCAAGGGACTCACATCTGAGTATACCCTTCCACGCTTAGGGTGGACAAAATTATTTACAACAAGGGGTGGTGATGGACAGAGTCTCTGAATTAAGCAGAGTACTCTCACCCAGTCAAGAGATCAGGGCTAGATCCAACACCGTTTTTTAGCTCATTGCACCATCCCAGTTTCAGAACCTGGCTGTATGCAAATTAGTCTGTCCCTGGCCCAGTGCATCATGGGAACAGGGCAGACCAGACTACAAAAGCCAATTCTTACACTGGGAAGGAAACAAGCTTCCGGGGACCGGTTTCTGGCATTTCAGCCGTCTTCGGCCCGGCTTGCTTGAATCCTGATGGTGCAATGAGCAAGGGACTCACATCTGAGTATACCCTTCCACGCTTAGGGTGGACAAAATTATTTACAACAAGGGGTGGTGATGGACAGAGTCTCTGAATTAAGCAGAGTACTCTCACCCAGTCAAGAGATCAGGGCTAGATCCAACACCGTTTTTTAGCTCATTGCACCATCCCAGTTTCAGAACCTGGCTGTATGCAAATTAGTCTGTCCCTGGCCCAGTGCATCATGGGAACAGGGCAGACCAGACTACAAAAGCCAATTCTTACACTGGGAAGGAAACAAGCTTCCGGGGACCGGTTTCTGGCATTTCAGCCGTCTTCGGCCCGGCTTGCTTGAATCCTGATGGTGCAATGAGCAAGGGACTCACATCTGAGTATACCCTTCCACGCTTAGGGTGGACAAAATTATTTACAACAAGGGGTGGTGATGGACAGAGTCTCTGAATTAAGCAGAGTACTCTCACCCAGTCAAGAGATCAGGGCTAGATCCAACACCGTTTTTTAGCTCATTGCACCATCCCAGTTTCAGAACCTGGCTGTATGCAAATTAGTCTGTCCCTGGCCCAGTGCATCATGGGAACAGGGCAGACCAGACTACAAAAGCCAATTCTTACACTGGGAAGGAAACAAGCTTCCGGGGACCGGTTTCTGGCATTTCAGCCGTCTTCGGCCCGGCTTGCTTGAATCCTGATGGTGCAATGAGCAAGGGACTCACATCTGAGTATACCCTTCCACGCTTAGGGTGGACACAATTATTTACAACAAGGGGTGGTGATGGACAGAGTCTCTGAATTAAGCAGAGTACTCTCACCCAGTCAAGAGATCAGGGCTAGATCCAACACCGTTTTTTAGCTCATTGCACCATCCCAGTTTCAGAACCTGGCTGTATGCAAATTAGTCTGTCCCTGGCCCAGTTCATCATGGGAACAGGGCAGACCAGACTACAAAAGCCAATTCTTACACTGGGAAGGAAACAAGCTTCCGGGGACCGGTTTCTGGCATTTCAGCCGTCTTCGGCCCGGCTTGCTTGAATCCTGATGGTGCAATGAGCAAGGGACTCACATCTGAGTATACCCTTCCACGCTTAGGGTGGACAAAATTATTTACAACAAGGGGTGGTGATGGACAGAGTCTCTGAATTAAGCAGAGTACTCTCACCCAGTCAAGAGATCAGGGCTAGATCCAACACCGTTTTGGCTTGGTAGTTTCGTCTGCCCTGTTCCCATGATGCACTGGGCCAGGGACAGACTAATTTGCATATAGCCAGGTTCTGAGCTGGGATGGGGCAGTGAGCTAAATAACGGTGATGGATCAAGCCCTGATCTTTGGACTGGGTAAGAGTGGTCTGCTTAATTCAGACACTCTGTTCATCACCACCCCCTTTTCTGAATCGTTTTTGGCCACTATAGGTGTGGCAGGGTATACTCAGACATGAGTCCCTTGCTCACTGCTCCATCAGGATTCAAGCAAGCCGGCCGACGAGACTGAAATGCCAGAAACCGGTCCCCGGTAGCTTGTCTCCTTTCTGGTGAAGAATTGGCTTGGTAGTTTGGTCTGCCCTGTTCCCATGATGCACTGGGCCAGGGACAGACTAATTTGCATATAGCCAGGTTCTGAGCTGGGATGGGGCAGTGAGCTAAATAACGGTGATGGATCAAGCCCTGATCTTTGGACTGGGTAAGAGTGGTCTGCTTAATTCAGACACTCTGTTCATCACCACCCCCTTTTCTGAATCGTTTTTGGCCACTATAGGTGTGGCAGGGTATACTCAGACATGAGTCCCTTGCTCACTGCTCCATCAGGATTCAAGCAAGCCGGGCCGATGAGGCTGAAATGCCATAAACCGGTCCCCGGTAGCTTGTCTCCTTTCTGGTGAAGAATTGGCTTGGTAGTTTGGTCTGCCCTGTTCCCATGATGCACTGGGCCAGGGACAGACTAATTGGCATATAGCCAGGTTCTGAGCTGGGATGGGGCAGTGAGCTAAATAACGGTGATGGATCAAGCCCTGATCTTTGGACTGGGTAAGAGTGGTCTGCTTAATTCAGACACTCTGTTCATCACCACCCCCTTTTCTGAATCGTTTTTGGCCACTATAGGTGTGGCAGGGTATACTCAGACATGAGTCCCTTGCTCACTGCTCCATCAGGATTCAAGCAAGTCGGGCCGACGAGGCTGAAGTGCCAGAAACCGGTCCCCGGTAGCTTGTCTCCTTTCTGGTGAAGAATTGGCTCGGTAGTTTGGTCTGCCCTGTTCCCATGATGCACTGGGCCAGGGACAGACTAATTTGCATATAGCCAGGTTCTGAGCTGGGATGGGGCAGTGAGCTAAATAACGGTGATGGATCAAGCCCTGATCTTTGGACTGGGTAAGAGTGGTCTGCTTAATTCAGACACTCTGTTCATCACCACCCCCTTTTCTGAATCGTTTTTGGCCACTATAGGTGTGGCAGGGTATACTCAGACATGAGTCCCTTGCTCACTGCTCCATCAGGATTCAAGCAAGCCGGGCCGACGAGGCTGAAATGCCAGAAACCGGTCCCCGGTAGCTTGTCTCCTTTCTGGTGAAGAATTGGCTTGGTAGTTTGGTCTGCCCTGTTCCCATGATGCACTGGGCCAGGGACAGACTAATTTGCATATAGCCAGGTTCTGAGCTGGGATGGGGCAGTGAGCTAAATAACGGTGATGGATCAAGCCCTGATCTTTGGACTGGGTAAGAGTGGTCTGCTTAATTCAGACACTCTGTTCATCACCACCCCCTTTTCTGAATCGTTTTTGGCCACTATAGGTGTGGCAGGGTATACTCAGACATGAGTCCCTTGCTCACTGCTCCATCAGGATTCAAGCAAGCCGGGCCGACGAGGCTGAAATGCCAGAAACCGGTCCCCGGTAGCTTGTCTCCTTTCTGGTGAAGAATTGGCTTGGTAGTTTGGTCTGCCCTGTTCCCATGATGCACTGGGCCAGGGACAGACTAATTTGCATATAGCCAGGTTCTGAGCTGGGATGGGGCAGTGAGCTAAATAACGGTGATGGATCAAGCCCTGATCTTTGGACTGGGTAAGAGTGGTCTGCTTAATTCAGACACTCTGTTCATCACCACCCCCTTTTCTGAATCGTTTTTGGCCACTATAGGTGTGGCAGGGTATACTCAGACATGAGTCCCTTGCTCACTGCTCCATCAGGATTCAAGCAAGCCGGGCCGACGAGGCTGAAATGCCAGAAACCGGTACCCGGTAGCTTGTCTCCTTTCTGGTGAAGAATTGGCTTGGTAGTTTGGTCTGCCCTGTTCCCATGATGCACTGGGCCAGGGACAGACTAATTTGCATATAGCCAGGTTCTGAGCTGGGATGGGGCAGTGAGCTAAATAACGGTGATGGATCAAGCCCTGATCTTTGGACTGGGTAAGAGTGGTCTGCTTAATTCAGACACTCTGTTCATCACCACCCCCTTTTCTGAATCGTTTTTGGCCACTATAGGTGTGGCAGGGTATACTCAGACATGAGTCCCTTGCTCACTGCTCCATCAGGATTCAAGCAAGCCGGGCCGACGAGGCTGAAATGCCAGAAACCGGTCCCCGGTAGCTTGTCTCCTTTCTGGTGAAGAATTGGCTTGGTAGTTTGGTCTGCCCTGTTCCCATGATGCACTGGGCCAGGGACAGACTAATTTGCATATAGCCAGGTTCTGAGCTGGGATGGGGCAGTGAGCTAAATAACGGTGATGGATCAAGCCCTGGTCTTTGGACTGGGTAAGAGTGGTCAGCTTAATTCAGACACTCTGTTCATCACCACCCCCTTTTCTGAATCGTTTTTGGCCACTATAGGTGTGGCAGGGTATACTCAGACATGAGTCCCTTGCTCACTGCTCCATCAGGATTCAAGCAAGCCGGGCCGACGAGGCTGAAATGCCAGAAACCGGTCCCCGGTAGCTTGTCTCCTTTCTGGTGAAGAATTGGCTTGGTAGTTTGGTCTGCCCTGTTCCCATGATGCACTGGGCCAGGGACAGACTAATTTGCATATAGCCAGGTTCTGAGCTGGGATGGGGCAGTGAGCTAAATAACGGTGATGGATCAAGCCCTGATCTTTGGACTGGGTAAGAGTGGTCTGCTTAATTCAGACACTCTGTTCATCACCACCCCCTTTTCTGAAGAGTCACACCACAAAGCAGCTTTCTGTTCTGAAGCTGTTCACATTCCCTCCATTATCACCCCTTTTAGTAAGCTCCAAGTGCTAGCGAGGCTCATCATGTCAAAGCATTTACTGACATTTGTCCCTGCTTTTAATAGAAAACGTGTCATTAAACGCGACTCCTATCACAACACCGGCATCTATTTGCATTAATTCCCTGTGTGGAAACAACTGCAGAGTTTAACATCCCACAGTCCTTTCGCTCGCAAAGGCAAAGCAGCAATCTGCATACATTAGCGGTGAGTGGGATTCCCACAAACTACAGCGCGTGCTGGCAGCGGACGAGCCGCTGTGAGTCGGAGTAGAAAGATTCATTTCCAGGAGAGGAATTCCAGCTTAATGTGGCAGCCCATCTGCGGCGCTAAGCGGCCAATACAATACGGCACGAGCCGCCGCTATCACCCCTCGAGCGCACGAGCCACAATAAAAAGGCAATGCACACAAACCACTCAAGTGTTAAATTACTGTATGACTCAAATAAACATGATGTTGTGCTTGTTTCAAATACGCCTCCAAATATAAATGATGATGTTTAGATGCAAGCCTCTTACTTTGAAGGTGAATATTCGTCGTAAAACGACTACGAAATAAAAAAATAAAAAAAGCCTCGACCTCGCGCGTGCGCCACTGCAGGCATATGTTTTCGGCCGTGACACCGAGATAATTGAAGATATATGGCCTTCTGCTGCGCGTAACCGCACACAATAAGCAATAGCCGGAGCTAGTCTACCGCCTATGGCCTATTGCGTTCTCTCTTTTAAAAACACAGCCATGCGAGGCCCAATTGCCATGCAGCTGCCAAAAATAACTAGCAAAAATCACAAGCTTTCTGGAATTCGGTAGGTTAGATTTTCGAAGCTCTCAGAAAAGGACTCTTAAGCCACGCCCACTTCGTGGGACGTAGGCCGAGCCCTAAAAACCATTTATAAATAGTACTAATGCAAAAGGATAAAAAGATAAAAAACCAGGGTCAAAATACAATTAGCATCACAGAATAGATTTATAGCTAAAATAACTAAATGTTACTAAAACGCAGAGTCTTATTATAGATTTAATTTGCGTGCGCATATTATCCACATCCAGTGTAAATATTTGGCGACAGTAATAGCCATGGGCTCTGAGCTATTGGTTTTCAAAATTCTTAAAGCCCCACAGCCAGTGGTGATGCCCATCTGCAAACAGATTGGCTTCAACTACGTATGCCTTGGGAATTTATATTCTGGGCAGATAAACAAGATATGGGCTATTCTTTCCCGTTGGGAAGGGCAAAATTGACATTCCATTTAGCAGTAAAGGAATTTACAGGAAGCGTTCCGACCCTAAATTGATGATACTGCTTCCTGTCCCCGGGAAGCGTAATAAAATCCCAGTATCCCTCATAAGCAGCTTCGTGTTTAAGCTCCAGAAAGTTGTTGTGAGTGACGGGCCAGTACAATTCCTAAACCTTCTCAATGAAACCATGGTCCAGTATAGCTCTCTGAAAGCCTTCCTCGGCGGGAAAGAATTTGCGGTGGGGTTTTCCCACAAAGAACCCAAACCCATGGCAAAATACACCGCCCTTGCCTCCCTCATCCATGAAATTTTGCGGGCACTATCAGCGTCTCTGACTTCGAGGAATGCCCGATCATACTGGGAGAGCTCTGGAGAAACCCACAGTCTCCTCCAGTATGCCACTGGTCTATATCGAGCTAGATCCTCTAGTCGATGGCATCCCAAATCGTAAAAGAGAGGCACTAGTGGAGTGGAAGCTGGGAGGCCGGTTATACCCCTTAAGAACTTATTTTGAGCACTTATTAATAGGGCAAGATTACTGAACCCCATAATTCTGCCCCATAAAGGACTGCAGCGCTGATTTTGGCATCATACATTTTTAGCGCTGGGGCAATTGGATGTGTTTGAGAAAGGTGGAGGGAGCTCCTTGTTAAGGGCACCATCTAGTTGGGCATGTTTAGTAACCAACTGGTTAATGTGGGGTTTCCAGTCAAGTTTCGAGCCCAAAGTTATGCCAAGATAAGAGAAGACTTGAGTCTGTTCTAACAAAGCACCATTCATAACCCCCCTCACTCTTACATGCTTATGTTTGTGGAGGACCATGAACTTGGTCTTACTTACATTAATCGAAAGGCCATAGTCCCTGCAGAATACCTCAAACCATTCAATGGCCTTCTGGAGGCCTTGCTGTGTTTTTGAGATTAACAAGGTATCATCTGCAAACATTAGCAGAGGGATCAGTTTACCATCCAACTTTGGGGCATCAGTAGGATGGTTCTCAAAATACTGGATCACCCTGTTAATGTAAAGCGAGAAGAGAGTCGGTGCTAATACCCATCCTTGGCGTACCCCCCTTGAGATCGGAAACCTGTCTGTTACCTTACCTTCCTGACTCCACTGGACTTGGGCAAAGTTATCGTTATTATAATTGTATTTGTCTTTGCCTCCGCTGGCTTTCAGCAGGGGGTCGAGGCTCCTCCGCCATAACGGAGCAGCCTCCACTGTGCGCTTCACACGACGGAACAGCTATTGCAGGCTATTTTAGCTGAAGTTTGAGGCACACACTACACCAATTAGTTAATAATGCAGTTTAAATTAGGTATGAAGTAGGTAAGGCACAGCAAAATTCTCCCAGATAACGTCTCTATTCTTTGTGAAAATTTATTGACAATAGCGATTTTCCAAATTAATTGCCTAGAGAATCTGAATTTCATCAAGGACATTGAGGCTAGCATTATGCATTAATCTTTTAATGCTACTCCTGTAGCACATTAAGAACACAATGCATCAAAAAACCATTAACAGCCAGGAATTAGAATCTTCTTTCACACATAGATCCCTTCTGGAATGATTTTCCTCTTTTAAATGTGACAACTCGTAGACAAATTCAATCTTTTTCTTCTCTTCCATAAACCAAAATCCTCATCGTCCAGCTTTTGAAATATCACTTATTATTCTCTGAAACAATATTGAAATATTTTTTCCAAACTAAACAATTACCAAAATAAACTTAAAATATCTCTAAAAACTTCCAATTCTTTAAATTCAATGTGTACACATACATATTATCTTTTTTTTTTCAAAGGAAGTGGCAGACACTTCATTTGGAGAATCACTCTTTTATTCCAAGAACAGAGGCTATGATTGTACATGTTGGTAGCATTCTAACCCTACATTTGCCATGTGTTAAATCGGTTTACAGTAACCTTATGCAAAAACACTAGCATTCAACCAAAGGGCCACCTATATAATATCCTCCAATTTTCCTCCTTTCCAAAATGCCTTGATAGCTATTGTTCCTCTAATAGAATGTGCCTTAAACATACACAAATCGATTTCTGCTTGTTGCATAGACAATTTAATCCACCTTTCAATAATTGCCAAAATTACAGTTTTTAATGGTTTTACACACAAAATCATAAATTGGTTTACTCCATCTGGTCTAAACTCCTCCATCTGGGTTTCATACTCTATCATTCAATCCTCTACACAAAGTTTCATGCATCTTTCAAATTTTGTATCGAAAATAGTTTTCAGAATGTCAAATGTTACACCAACTTGGCCATAAAACCTGTTCTTCACCTCAAACACCTTCACATCAAAAGCTCTGCGGCATGAAATGAAACAGAACAAAGTTACCAACTTCATTGTCAATATCTTCAAATCCAAATATCTATTACTTGGCCATGAGTTCAACAATGAGGCACAGGGTCATACTGATTTGCATATGGCCATGTCTGATCTGGGGTGGTGGAGTGAGCTAAAGAATAATGATGGCTTAAACCCAGATCAGTTGACTGGGGGTGAGTGTTTGATTTGCTCAAGCGCTCTGCCAATCATCCCCTTTGGTATTGCTTTGTTCGCCCTAAGTTGGCAAGGTATGCCCAGATGTGGGTCCCTTGCTCACTTTGCCACTGGATTCAAGATAGCCTGGCTTATGAGGGTTATGAACCCAAAACCGGTCCCAGGATGCTTGTTTCCGGTCCAGGGAAGACATGGCTTGGCAGTTCGGGCTGGACTGTTCCCATGAGGCACAGGGTCAGACTGATTTGCATATGGCCATGTCTGAACTGAGGTGGTGGAGTGAGCTAAAGAATGATGATGGATTAAACCCAGATCAGTTGACGGGGGGTGAGTGTTTGATTTGCTCAAGCACTCCGTCCATCATCCCCTTTGGTATCGCATGAGTTCAACAAGGAGAGCACTATATTGACATTCCACAACACATCATACATGTCAAGTCAAGTCAACTCAATCTAATAATTTGCAAAACTCTACAAACCAAAGCATGTTTACCCACACTACTTCCACCAACCTGACTATGACCTGCTGATACTTGTGATCTATAGCAAATTATAGTTCTAGAACCAAGACTCTTCAAATTGTTTCATTAGGAAAGTCACCATTTTCACTGTAGGAGCCTCCACAGGGTCCAACCCCTTTCCATGTTCCAACATAACCATATTGCCTGAATCCCTTTATACCTTTGTCATGTACCTGATGCCACAATTCTTCGAGTTAGTCCTCTGCCTTTCACAAAAAGCCTGAGATACCATATCTCCTAACCCTTTCCAGACAAGAAGGTTCAGAATCCCCGTGTGCTTCAAAGGATGTTCTTCTCCATCCACAACCTTCAGCAGACATTCTCTGCAAGCACTAAAAAGGGTATTTTGCATGCGAGTTACAAAAGCATTGGAAACCATGCCTGAGACATGTTTTTACCCACACCAGAAAACATTAATCTCTGCTCAATTTCTGCAAAACCCTCTAAATCATGGCCAAAGGTGGAAACGGACACACTTTTCCTCCTTCCCAACTCTTCTGGAATGCATCCACTGCTTTTGCACCTGGATCTGGCATCCAGCTGGTATATCTCTCCAAATGATACAATAACCTACTTGCAATGAGATATACCTCTAGAGGACTCAACTGCAAATCTATCTTCTGAAGCTCCCTTGATTCAACTTCCAATCACTAAAATCTTTCAAAAATCTTGAATTCCAGTCCGTAGTTACCTTCTCCTTCCCTGGTAAATATATTCAGGCCACAAACGTATCTTGTGTTCCAAACAATATATCCAATGCTCCTTCACCAAATCTCACAGACAATGGGACCGGCTGCCCCCAACCGATTTAGCCACTGCAGAAACATTGTCCATCTTCAAAAGTACTGCACTGCCTTTCAAAATATGTCTGACCCTCGTGAACACATAACGATCTGCTGTCAACTCTAAATAATTTATGTGTTGTTCCCTCTCCGTACTTGACCACAATCCACTAGTAAGCATGGGCGGATCTAGCGGATCTCGCGTACGCGAACTTGCGGATTTACGGATTCGCAATCCGCGAAGATCCGCGAACTCTAGCGGATTTGCGGATTTTTCCGTTTTTTGTGTTGGCGCGTGTTCGCGCCGATTTTGGGACAAGTTCGCAATTGCGAACTTACTTTTCGGCTCGCAGCGGCCGCGACTATGTTGTTTCTACGTCTGGTTTATCATCACAGGTTCACAGCACCCTCTGTTTCACCACTGCCACCCTCTGGGACACCCATGCCACCCTCTGGTACATCCTCACTGGCACCTATTAGGTTTATTTATCACTGTAGATTATGGTGGTTGAAAAAAGCAAGCACACCTGCCCTTCTTCAACTGCCATCAATTAATTTGTGTTTCATTAATGTGTCAGTAATTTTGAAAGTTCCAGTCTGGCTGGCACCTGCTTCCTTCCTTATCTGTAATTTGCTTTTTGTTGCAGTGAAATTTTTTTTTCACAGGACCTTTATGGTCTACTTGTAGCTATTCTATGAGCCTGCTGTTTGGGTCATAGCAGGGTCATAGAATAGTTGCAAACTCTGGAGGGGCCCATCAGGAAGCACTACCTTGAATGTTACTAATGTTAAGTTTGAACTTTTGCACCTGCTCATTGCTTTCAGTTTAGCTAAAATCGTTTTTTCTGCAATTTCGCACGTTTTTTGGGGCGTGAATCCGTGCGAGATCGATTTCGGAAGCCGCGAATACGTGCGAATACAAAATTGTTTTTTTTGCGACGTGTATGTTCGCGTGATCTTGCGCGTGTTCGCGAGGCGCTTCTAGCTATACGTTTGCCAAGTTACCCTATCGGTCGTACACGGGCGCGGCCATCTTGTTGGCGTGACGTAATTCCGTTTCCGCCCGCTATGTGTAATCTCGCAAAGTGTGCTGCTCGCTAGTACAATTTCGCGCGTACTCGCAAGGAAAATCTCGCGCGAACTTACCCACGCGGTCGTGAACGGGCGCGGCCATCTTGTTTCTCATTCATTGCTATGGTTCTGGGCATGCTTTCTCTATCCTCTCTCAATCTCTGCCATCCTTTGCTTGTTTGAAGTTTTTTTGATCTAATTTTACTTATTATCTATCCCTCTATTTTTCTACCTCTATATTTTTGTGTTTTCTGCAGCTTTTAGTTACTTTTAAACTACTTTTTTAAACTCTTTTCTTTTCTTCTTCATTATTCTATTTCTTCTTTATCATTTAAGTTTATTTCTGCCCAGACCATGGTAAAGGGAGCCGGGAAGCACCCTGAGAAGGGGAAGGGTCCCGCACCCCGTGCCCGGCTCCCGTGCGGGCGTTTAAGGGGGGAGCAAGTGGTCCCGAGGGAGATCTTCAGCGCGGAGGAAGTGGCGGCACTGATCTTCCACGTCCAGCGCCGCCTCCCCAAGACGATCCTGGGAGGCGGCAAGATCGCGACCGGCTATGGCATCCGGGAGCGTCGCAAGCGGTGGGAGAAGGTGTGCCGGGCCATGTACAAGATCTCTGGGGTCCGGCGCACATATAACCAGGCCACCCACCGCTGGACCGATGTCATGGACCGGGAGCGGGACTTGCTGGACGCGCTCGGCGTAGAGGTCCCCGGGCTTGGTGAGTAGTAGTAGTAGTACATTTACTACTCTGTTTTATCCTGCTCTGTTATTTGCAAATCTTTGTTCTTTACCAAGAGCAATAATGCTGCCGATTACATTGAGGTAAATTATATTTCAAAATCTTCTATGCATTTCAGGTGCACTGCTCTCCTTCTCAGTAGCCTTGCTTGCTACTATGCTTCTTTGTTTTGTATGTTGTGTTCAGAAGCATTTCATTGGCCTGAGAAATTATGTATGAGTGTACTGTAAAGAAAAGAACTGCGTAATGCTAGACAGTAAGGGTCATATTTTCAATTACCGGCGCATCCCTGCAAAGTAGCAGGGATGCGGCAGTAATTGTGTGCCATGCCACCACCACCCATTGGCCCAAAACGTCACAGAAGCCTTACGCATCTGTGCCGTAAAGGCAGCGCATTGCTGGAGTTGCGTGCCAACGATGGCGCAGCTCCAGCAATGCTCTGGGGTACCCTATCTCCCCAATGCTGCATCAAGCCGTACGTCGGCTTCAAGCGCGCAGGGTTTGAGTCATGCATCATTGTCCTAAAAGTGACTGATTGACATCTTGTAGATTTCCCTCAGCCACTTTTAGGATTCGTTCCTGCGCAGGTACGCCCTCCCTTGCGCCGGAACGCCCCCTGATGGCGCAGGGCTTTACAACGTGATGCATCGCCCATAGGCCCATATGTGTTTTTTTTTTAATATATACGCCGCACCAACACCATGGCGAGTCTTTTGTTCTGCCGCTGCGTCAGAAAAGGCACGCAACAATGGAGGAAAATGAGCCGCAACTTCCGCAAGGGACTTCTAAATCAGCCCCAACAGACTGAAGTCCAGTCCTTCCTTTAGACACATGGCTATAAGAAGAAATAGTGGCGGTGGCGGCGGGTGGATTGATAGTTTGAGTATTCACTGATCTGCAAGCAGGATGGACTTTGTCTGTCACGTGTTGCGCACTGCTGCCTGCAGTGCCAGGCCTAGGCAAACCTCTTTAGTAGTCTGTTTATTGAGTTACATAGGAACTTTCTAAGTCAACGTTCCGCAAATCAGGCAATACGAATAACGTAGTATACCACATGAGATAGATCCCGTGGAATAGTTGTCTATCTATTTGCTATTTTTCCAAAATATGTTGTTATTGTTCTTTTGAAATGTTTGATTTGGTTGAAAAATCTCATCCATGTTTTCTGGTTTTTCTTTCTTTCATGTTGTACATCAGCTCCCCCCAAGGGCAAGAGGACACAGGAGGAGGGTGCTGAGGATGCAGGCCAGGATCGGGCAGGCGAGGGCTCCTTTGCTGGCCCCAGTAAGTTTACATTTTAATAAACAGTACCTATTTTTTCCTAGCGTTCCTCATTCGATTTTTTCTAAATCGTCTTTGATCTTCTTGTAGACTGGATATAAATTCTTATCCTGCCTCGAATATGACTCCCTGTGGTATTACTAGACTATTCTTATTAGTCTGTCTGTGTAGCTAACTAAGATTGGACATTTGGCAATTCCATTGGACTCCCATTATATTCAGCAATACCTCTATGCACTGTCTCCTTACTGACTAGATAGTGTGGCAGAGTCATTCAGCTCCCGAAGTCACCGATTATAGATCCCCAATGATCTCTAGATTATCGTACGCAGGACAAGAGAGTAGTACGGAGTCACAGCACAGTGAAGAAGTGTCAGAGGCACTCATGCTTGCAAAAATTCCAAAACCTTTAGCTCATCCACTCTAGTCTAGAGGAACAAAAACCACAGAGTCTATTTAAGTTTAAAAGCTTTATTAAAAGTAAACACATTTATTAAAATCTACTTTGTCATAAAACTATTTAACTGTAAACGGAAAAGTGGTTAGTGCTGACGATTAATTGGACACATTTCTTGTGGTCGAGCCGAACTCTCACCTGGTTTGAACTTGATCCTGGTCGTGTTCTTAGGACTCAGGAGTCAAGCTTCTGTCTGTTAGGAGAAAAAGTGGTGCGTGTTAAAAATCAAAAGCAAGCATTCATCAGTTGTGCATAAAAGTGCAGCAAGACAACAGCCTTCCCTGGAAAATGGGACATTTTTACTATGGAGTAGACAGTCACAAATTATTACATTGTATTCTGTTTTTTTAACATTTCTCCTAGACCAAATATTATATAGTAGTGAGTGGTGTATTCTAACATTCTTAAATGTACTTTGTAGGTGTAACATCTGGTGACGGGGCCAGCGCGGAGGTGGCTGTGTTGGACCAGGACTCGGAGGCCTCTGGGGAGGAGGCGGCGGTACAAGAGCTGGCGGACGTTCCTGTGGGGGATCAAACGGTGGTGGCGGAAACAGGTAAGCTATATATTCCTTACTTATTGAGATTGAAGACTGCATAGTGTGCTTTCTGCACGGGTGTATTACAATTACAAATCAACCAGGTAGTAGCCTCCTCGAAATGTACTTCGACTTAGCTGTGAAGTTTTTGGTGAGAAGAATCCCAATAAGTTCTTAGACGAACGTGATGGATGGGATGAACGAAAAGCGAAAGAAGGGTGTAAGTAAGTGGGACGCGAACTTGTATGATGGCTGGCAAAGAAGAACGATATGTGTTTGCTTGGCCCCCGAGGTGGCTGGGAAGGAAAGAATATGGTATGGTGCATGGCTGGGTCAATGATGAAGCAAGGATGGGTGGAAGGACAGCAGCCTGGGTGGGTGAAACAGAAACTGTATGTGTGCGTATACTTTGACTGAATGGATGCCTGGAGCATGGTATTCTCTGACTCTTAGATAGCACATGTGTATCTAGAGAGAGTAGATGGTCGCCAGGTGAAGTAAGTGTTACCTTGAAGAGCATGTACCACCGCACCCGCACGTCCGTTCCAGTGCAGGGAAGGCAAGGAAAAGAAATTGTAAATGTGTCCAATACTACCATGAATAGTAGCAGTACTTTGTATTGCGTTTGCATTCACAGCATATATCTGGTTATTACGGTGGACACTCCGTACCTCTCTTAATAACTTTAGTTTACTTGTAGTACGTCATTCATGTGTGGGTGTATCACTGTTCACTCAATATTAAGCAAAGCACCTAAAGTCATCTCATCTGTCATTAAATACGTCCCATGTGAAGTGATAGATAATCAAATTAGTTAGCTTCTTCATTTTCCTTTTCTAGTACTCATTTGCACTGTAGGGTGAAAGGTAAATTAATTAAGCAGTAGCCCTTGTAACAGAGTATTCTCAGTGCCACCCGTAATAGAAAAGTAATAGCTTCACCACCTGCATGTACTGGACCGGTACAGTAACGCAAGTCTGTCTCACTCATCATGGTGTGCAACTTTTTTTCTCGGGTGCAAGTTCACTGTGCTGTCCATGTCATTCTGCCGGCTTGCATAAGATAACGTACCCATTTCCCTAAACAAGAGAGAAGAAGAAGAATAAGACTGGTGTACTGTCATAGTCGACTGTAATGGAAGTCCATAGTGGTCGTAGAATTAGTTCATTAAACTACCACTACTGTTAGAGCAAGGATGCAGAAGTGGGAGGTTACATAGATACTGTCCTCAATAGTTATGTACTGTGCTTTCAATTTGCTACTTGTACTCTGTGACCCAACTTTCGGCTCAATCACTTTGTGTTATTAATAAGGAGCATTGGTTACAGACTATGTCTTTCTTTCTTCATATAGTTGCTCCTTCCAAATCAACAACAAGGAGGGAGCAGGCTAGATTGGCCCGGCAACGGAGGCTGGAGGCCACAGTCGCCGAATATCGGCGGCTGGTGGCCCTGGAGGAGGAGGAGGACACGCAGTCGAGCGGGGCAACATCCTCGACTGTGACCACTGCATCCTCCTCCGTGACTAAGCCAGCGGGACCGAGCCGGGCTAAGAAAGACGACCGCCACCGCCAAGCAACCGAAATACCAGCTGCCCCCCACAGGAGCTGCAAGGAACGCCAACGCCGCCTACGAGTCCGCATGTCCAACCTGGAGCAGGAGGTCCTGAGGTATAAGAACTTGGTTAAGGGCCTCCGCTCCGAGCTTGCCACCCTCCGCAAGGAGTATGATGCCCATGCCGCATCATGCACCAGCACCAGCACCCTCCAGTAGTGGAGTGTCCCTTGCCCTTTTTTTATAGACTTTTGGGGGGTGGGATTTGGGAGTTGGGATCGTTTTGGGACGTTTCAGAGACAATCGTTGGGGTTAGGGTGGGTGAGGGGGATTATTTTGTTAGGGCTAAATAAATATATTTTTCAACTTTATCTGACCATACCTGTTTTTTACTGCTTTTCAGTCTGGTGGGTGGGGGGCGGGGGTGTAACAGTAACTTTGTTTTCCTGAACAGTCGTAGGACTTTAGTAGTACAACTGTCAATCTCTTGTCTACTCCGAAATAATACTCCATTATACTACCTCCCACCAAACGCTTATCTTACCTGTAATTTGTGTTAGAAATTAGGGCTAGGCCCAGGGCTGGCTCCAGGTGAAATGGGGATTAACGTTGTCAATCCTGGGCGGGTGACATTTCCTCATTGCGGTGGTACTAGTGGTGTGACACAGTGGCAGTTGCATGCCTATGGAAAAAAAGAAAACGAAACCTTGTTTGTCCTCCTTACTGTAGCATTACAACGGTTACGGTACGATCGAGAAAATAGCAGGTGACAGTACACTAGAACAGTGCCATAATGTAGCCTAACAAATGGTAAAGTATTTGCTTGCAAGTATAACTAGTACTTGCGTTGAATTTATTTGACATTGGCTACTACTACTAGAAGATATAGTACTGAAGCTGAGTAAGTCTAGAAGATATCCTCGTATTCCTTCACCAGCCTGTTGCTGCTATGACCTTATCCTCCCCAGCAAGTGTGTGGAATTATTGATGTCATTTTAGTCAGACATCAAGCAAAACAACACAGCCCGGGGGAAGAGGGTTAGGGTTTGTAAAATGGATGGGAATGGGGGTTTCTTTTTGGGTAGGTTTTGTTGAGAGAAGAAAAAAAAAGCAGAGCATGGACAAACAATAATTGAAGATACAGACAATCTTTGGTTACAAACTAAAGGTAAGCACATGCAGTCACACTCATAGAATAAAAGACAACAATGGATACTGTATCTGTATTGCGTATGTTGTTGGAGTTGTCCTGTTGAATTTGGTAAGTAATAAGCATGCAGCAAACAATTCCTCTTATTGGCGGCACTCCTCCATTCCAGCTGACGCTTCGTCCATCAATGTGGTGACCACTGACAGAAGACACCCTGTCCACTGCCTGCCTGGCGGATGTTGACTGAAACCCGGCCTGTAATTATTGAACGGAAAACAGGAAGTGCTATTACAATACCACTGATAAATAAATAAAAGGTATGTACGCTGTGTGGTGCAAAAAGTCACACTTTGATTTCCCTAATAGACAGTACAATATTTTAGAAATTGCGTGCTCTGTCTGAGTCACCTTTTTAAGGATCAATAAGTATGGCCAAAATATTATAGCGGATCTTTCCCCTCAAGGTAGGTGTACTACTGTGTTTTAGAACAAAATTTGACCTTGAAAAAAAGGCTGTTCCTTATGGATTTTGTCCAAAACACTTCTATCCGGTATTAGACCTTCCCAGGAATGCCCCAGGCAAGACCCGCCGGCGCCAACCCACCCGCAAAAAACCACCCGACAACACCCCCAAACAGCGAAAAAGCTAAATCTCATACTTACAATATCTCTCGGCCTTCGGTCCAAATGCGGCGCTGTTCAGCTAGGTCATCATCATCATCAATCATCATAACTCCTGTTTTCCACCACGGATTTCCTGAAAAGCAAATGCAATCAAGATTAGACTGTCGCAGCAGTGCTTCGACAGAGACCCCGGCCGCAACCCACCCACGAACAGCAGGAAGCCCCCCAAAACGCTACATTGAGCAAGATGTCAGAAGAAATAGCAAAAAAAAGGCTGTTCCTTATGGATTTTGTCCAAAACACTTCTATCCGGTATTAGACCTTCCCAGGAATGCCCCAGGCAAGACCCGCCAACCCACCCGCAAAAAAACAACCGACAACACCCCCAAACAGCGAAAAAGCTAAATCTCATACTTACAATATCTCTCGGCCTTCGGTCCAAATGCGGCGCTGTTCAGCTAGGTCATCATCATCATCAATCATCATAACTCCGGTTTTCCACCACGGATTTCCTGAAAAGCAAATGCAATCAAGATTAGACTGTCGCAGCAGTGCTTCGACAGAGACCCCGGCCGCAACCCACCCACGAACAGCAGGAAGCCCCCCAAAACGCTACATTGAGCAAGATGTCAGAAGAAATAGCAAAAAAAAGGCTGTTCCTTATGGATTTTGTCCAAAACACTTCTATCCGGTATTAGACCTTCCCAGGAATGCCCCAGGCAAGACCCGCCAACCCACCCGCAAAAAAACAACCGACAACACCCCCAAACAGCGAAAAAGCTAAATCTCATACTTACAATATCTCTCGGCCTTCGGTCCAAATGCGGCGCTGTTCAGCTAGGTCATCATCATCATCAATCATCATAACTCCTGTTTTCCACCACGGATTTCCTGAAAAGCAAATGCAATCAAGATTAGACTGTCGCAGCAGTGCTTCGACAGAGACCCCGGCCGCAACCCACCCACGAACAGCAGGAAGCCCCCCAAAACGCTACATTGAGCAAGATGTCAGAAGAAATAGCAAAAAAAAGGCTGTTCCTTATGGATTTTGTCCAAAACACTTCTATCCGGTATTAGACCTTCCCAGGAATGCCCCAGGCAAGACCCGCCAACCCACCCGCAAATAAACAACCGACAACACCCCCAAACAGCGAAAAAGCTAAATCTCATACTTACAATATCTCTCGGCCTTCGGTCCAAATGCGGCGCTGTTCAGCTAGGTCATCATCATCAATCATCATAACTCCTGTTTTCCACCACGGATTTCCTGAAAAGCAAATGCAATCAAGATTAGACTGTCGCAGCAGTGCTTCGACAGACACCAAAAATTACCCACAAACCCCCGGAACCCCGCCAAAGAGCACCTCAAAGGCAAGCAAGTCAGCAAAAACGGCAAGAAATTTCCACCTCATATTTGGTCCAAAACACTTTTGTCCATTATTAGAGCTTCACAGCAATGGGCCCAAATCCGTCAACTCACCCGCAAAGAAGTACAACACCCCCACAAGTGCTGAGTCTTTCTTCATTGGGCGTAATCCAGCACTCTGCTTGGAGGGAAATCGCAGTCTGGAGGAGGAGGATAGAGGAGCATGTTCTTCGGAACTTGTGAACCTGAGGAATGTAGACTGCGGCACCTTCAAAGCAATAAGCAAACAAGTGAAGACAGTTCTGATGATGGTCTTGTTTTTGGGATTAGGTGATTAAAGTTTGAATTAAATTAACTGTGCAAAACAAAGAAAGAGAGACACAAAGCACACAGGAATAAAAGGGAATAAGGACGAAAAAGAAAGTTCTTGATTGATTGTCTCATTTTCAGTGCTCGGTGTCAGGGAATAAGAACAAGATTTCGTCATCATACTCTGCGAATTCAGGCTGGATGAGGTCAGTGCCACCGAACAGAGAAAAAATCCCCTCATCTACGTTGCCGTCCTCCTCGTCTTCATGCGGCGTGCTTTCTCGTACTTTGTAATCAGGTGGTATGAGGTGCTGATTCATCTTGATCATTGTCAGCCGCTCCACATTTTTGGGCGAGAGGCGGCTCCGTTTGGGAGTTACAATGCCACCAGCAGCACTGAAAACACGTTCAGAAGACACACTTGCGAGTGGGCAAGACAAATAGTTTATAGCCAGGTTGTAGAGCTGTGGCCACAATTGTTTTTTGCCATGCCAATACTGCAATGGCTCCTCATTAAGAAAGACCACTGTTGAGTCATTCATATAGTCCTGCACCATCAACTCAAGGTCATCAACGGTTCCTCCACTTTGCTTACTTTTTGCTGTGGCTGTGACATTTTTTCGAGAACCATACCCCATCAAACTTAGCCAATCCTCCTCCGCAGCCACTGTTAGTGTTGTCATTGTGTGTGGTGCAGATGATCCAGTTGCCGGTGTCTTTAACGGCTGAGAGGTCACTTGTGCCCCAGCCACAGGTGCAGAAGTGGATTCTTGTGACTGGGGATGGCCTGCTGATGCTGATGCTGATGTACTGGCTTCTCCTTCAATAACCTGCCGTTCTTTTTCAAACCTCTTGGCTGACCAGGCTAACCAATGTTTGTACTTTTGAACATCTGCATCATCAAAAGGAAAGAATGCTTCGTCTGCCAGCGCCTTTTTGTAGCGTGGATCCAGAATAGTAGCACAAATGTAATGCTGATCGGACTTGATCTTTTGAAGACGTTCATCACCACGTAGGCGCTCTAATAATTTCTCTGACAAAATGAAATGGTTTTTTTTTTCTTCATCTTCTTTTTCAAACTCAGAAGACACCGCCATCAGTTGGTGCTCCAGCATGCACAACAATGGGATAGCTTTTCCCAAATTACAGTCCTCCTGGCTGACTGCACGCGTGAAGAACTCAAAAGGACGAAGCATGTCTGTCAGGCTTTTAACTATGTCCCATTGCGCCGCAGTCATCCGCAGGTCCTCCTTCTGAGATTTACCCTCTGTGAAGAAATAGTGATCGAGTACCGTATACTGCTCATACAGACGCTCAAGCATGTAGAAGGTTGAGTTCCAACGTGTTGCCACCTCCTGGATGAGTGCTTTCACTGGCATTCTACGTTGAAGTAGCAGTCTCCGCAGATGCTTCCGGGCCTTAAAAGAATGGCTGAAATGGTTGGACATTTTGCGGCAGGTGGCCATTACCGCGAACGCTGCACTGTCTCTATCACTCAAGAATTTTTGAACTACCAGGTTGATACAGTGCGCCAAACATGGCACTCTGAAATAGCCACCCTCCGACATGGCCTTAACTACATTGGAGCCATTATCTGTGGAAACATAACCAATCTTGCGTTTTAGGGGGGATAGCATTGTCAAGACCTTTTTGTTAAACTCTTGCAAAAGGTTTTCTGCTGTGTGACTTTTCTCCAAGCCAAACATGGCTAGTGTTGCATGTTTCCGAGCAGCTTTGAAAACTTTGTCCGGGTCAACACCTGCGTTTAGCTTTGCTTTAACACCTGAAAAAGAGACCCAGTGTGCAGTGATGCACATGTAATCATGGCCTGGGCCACTGGTCCACATGTCTGTTGTCAGATGTATTGTGTGAACAGCACTCTTCTGCAAAGCTGCCCCAATCGCCTGCAGCACATCTTCATGTAGTGCTGGAACCGCAACTCTGGCAAAATAGAACCGGCTCGGAACTTTCCATTTAGGGCAGAGCGTTGCCACTAATTCAAGAAAACCTACCGCTTCTACAAAAGAAAAAGGTAGAAGGTCCACAGCTAGCATTTTAGCCAGCTTAGTGTTATACAGACGCGTCAGTGGGTGGTTGCGTTCATATGGCACGTCTGAAGTAAGCATTGTTCTAATGTTGCCCTGGACCAAGCATTTACGGGCTGATAATGACTTCGTTGACCCAATTTTGCTCGCTGGTGAACTTTTGTGCGTTGGTGTCTCACTCGCTCCAACACTCTTAGTGTGCCTCACATTGGGTGTGCTGCTGACAGGGGTACTGGGTGTAAGGGAAGTGTTTGACACGTCTTCTTCCTGCTCGTCATCATCAGATGAAACATCAACGTTTCCTTGATTTTGGCCTTTCTTGATCGCATCTAGGTGCGCAAACCATTTGACAGCGTGCTTTCTCTCAAGATGACCACTCTGGCCGCCGGTACCATAGTTGGTACCTGACTTACCACGACTAACTGCAAGCTTACAAAGGGTACAAATGGCAAACTTTGGATTTTTGGGACAAACAGTAAAGAAGTCCCAAACTGGGGACTTGAAGTGTCTGTGGGACCTGGAGGAGGCGGCGATACTGGTGGTGGTGGTCATGAAGCTAATGCCAGATGAAGTGGAGGATCTGGATTGCCCAACTTTTGTACGTTTTGCACTTTCACCGCCACTAATTAAGGTCGAGGTTGACGGAGGTCTCTTCTTGCCAGAAAGAAATATGGAAGCGGGACGAGTTGGTGTACTACTTAACTCCAATGATTGTGGTGTTTCCACTGCCTCCTCATCGACAACATCATCATCATCATCACGCGCAGCAGCTCTTCGGGCTAGGGTCAAAATGTCTGTTTGCTGCATGCCCGCTGGGGCTGCAGTGACCTTTATGATGACTGGGTCGTCGTTGGCAGAGTCTTCATCAGCAGCAGTATCCGCCACTTCTTGTTGAGCCTCATCACACTCCATAACTCTGAGACTTTGGACGAGCTTCCTTTTACGCTTAACTACCTTTGTTGGATCATGGTGTGCCTCACTCTCAGACGGCTGTGGTGCTGGTTCCCAAGTTTGATCCGTATCATCAGAAGGAGGTGTGCTTGAAGAGGATGTAGACACCACCCTTGATCTCTTCCTTGCTAGGGTTGTGGAAGACAATGAAGGATCATCAGGAGGAGTGGCTTCCTCAAATGATACCTCGCCTTGATTGTCGATTTCCTGATGTGCCCCTACTTCGGGAGGAACAACTATTGTGGGCACTTGTGACCCTCCATGCACCTCTGCTTGCGCATCTCCTTGCGCTGCCTCTCCTTCCACATGTACTTGGGCTTGTACTTGCACATGTGATTGTTGTTGCGGCTGTGGTTGTTCAACACTCGTCAGATGAGCTACAACAACCTGTGTTGATTGAGGGACATTGCTGCTGCTTTCTTGCGATGAGCCAACATCACTGGTCGATGGTGATTGAAGAACAATACTGGCTGCCTCTGCAGCACTCAAGGGCTTGGACTTAAGTTGGCGTGGTGGTGGTGGTGGCACTGAGCCCAATGGAGCGGGGGGGGTGCTGCCAGCTTGGTCCCCAGCATATCCCGCTGCTGCTGCTGCAGGCATACTTTTTTTTTTACTCCCAAAAAAAGGGGCGGGCGGCACACCAGTCTCCTTGGTAACTTGCTTCTTCTGCTCCTTACTGGCACCTTTCTTGCTAGAGGAGCTACGGGTTACTTTTTTTGGGGCCATCTTCTTCAGAGCAGGTCAGCAGGCAGCAGTTGCACGAGTTGCAGAGGGTTCTGTGTCCAGACGTGACGTCGCGTGACGTTATGCTGCACACACCGCTGCAGGACTTCTTCCTGGCACTGGTGGTTCTCTTGAGTCTTCTTGTGCACCTAAAAGCAATGGAAGACAGAGGAACATCAGTTCAGTTATACACCCCAAAAATTCGACAAAACACAGAAAAATGAGCACAATCCCATGCCATCCTTGATGTTTACATTGAAGACACCCCACAGAAAGACTACGGACATGCAAGTATGCAACACTCACTACCCCTGGGCATAATGGATGAAAAGTAGGCAAAATAAGTGCAGGCCTCAGACACTGCCTCTCCTCAAAATGGCCCCTTACACCCCAAGCACATGTTGCCTGTACCAGCCAGCACTCAAGATGGCCACCACCACCACCCACATGGCCAGTCCACATCAACAGTACACCCCCAAAAAACAGAAAAACAGCCAGAAATCACCACAATCCAACGCCATCCATGATGTTTACATTAAAGAGAGTGAGACCACACCACAGGCACACTCAGTCCATGCACCACCCACCACCCCTGGGCAAAAGGCCACACCAGCAGCCCCCCAAAAACGACAAAAAACAATAAAATAAGCCCAATCCCAGCCCATCCATGGCCTCAATTATGTTTAAATTCAAGAAGACACCCCACAGAAAGACTAGGCCCATGCAACACTCACCACCCCTGGGCAAAGGGCCACACCAGCAGGCCCAAAAAAACGACAAAAAACAATAAAATCTGCACAATCCCAGCCCATCCATGGCCTCAATAGAGTTTAAATTCAAGAAGACACCCCTCAGAAACACTAGGCCCATGCAACACTCACTACCCCTGGGCATAAGGGATGAAAAGTAGGCAAAATAAGTGCAGGCCTCAGACACTGCCTCTCCTCAAAATGGCCCCCGCCCTTACACCCCAAGCACATGTTGCCTGTACCAGCCAGCACTCAAGATGGCCACCACCACCACCCACATGGCCAGTCCACATCAACAGTACACCCCCAAAAAACAGAAAAACAGCCAGAAATCACCACAATCCAATGCCATCCATGATGTTTACATTAAAGAGAGTGAGACCACACCACAGGCACACTCAGTCCATGCACCACCACCCCTGGGCAAAAGGCCACACCAGCAGCCCCCCAAAAACGACAAAAAACAATAAAATAAGCACAATCCCAGCCCATCCATGGCCTCTATTATGTTTAAATTCAAGAAGACACCCCACAGAAAGACTAGGCCCATGCAACACTCACCACCCCTGGGCAAAGGGCCCCACCAGCAGGCCCAAAAAAACGACAAAAAACAATAAAATCATCAGCACAATCCCAGCCCATCCATGGCCTCAATGGTGTTTAAATTCAAGAAGACACCCCTCAGAAACACTAGGCCCATGCAACACTCACTACCCCTGGGCATAATGGATGAAAAGTAGGCAAAATAAGTGCAGGCCTCAGACACTGCCTCTCCTCAAAATGGCCCCTTACACCCCAGGCACATGTTGCCTGTACCAGCCAGCACTCAAGATGGCCACCACCACCACCCACATGGCCAGTCCACATCAACAGTACACCCCCAAAAAACAGAAAAACAGCCAGAAATCACCACAATCCAATGCCATCCATGATGTTTACATTAAAGAGAGTGAGACCACACCACAGGCACACTCAGTCCATGCACCACCACCCCTGGGCAAAAGGCCACACCAGCAGCCCCCCAAAAACGACAAAAAACAATAAAATAAGCACAATCCCAGCCCATCCATGGCCTCTATTATGTTTAAATTCAAGAAGACACCCCACAGAAAGACTAGGCCCATGCAACACTCACCACCCCTGGGCAAAGGGCCCCACCAGCAGGCCCAAAAAACGACAAAAAACAATAAAATCAGCACAATCCCAGCCCATCCATGGCCTCAATGGTGTTTAAATTCAAGAAGACACCCCATAGAAACACTAGGCCCATGCAACACTCACTACCCCTGGGCATAATGGATGAAAAGTAGGCAAAATAAGTGCAGGCCTCAGACACTGCCTCTCCTCAAAATGGCCCCTTACACCCCAAGCACATGTTGCCTGTAGCAGCCAGCACTCAAGATGGCCACCACCACCACCCACATGACCAGTCCACATCAACAGTACACCCCCAAAAAACAGAAAAACAGCCAGAAATCACCACAATCCAATGCCATCCATGATGTTTACATTAAAGAGAGTGAGACCACACCACAGGCACACTCAGTCCAGGCACCACCACCCCTGGGCAAAAGGCCACACCAGCAGCCCCCCAAAAACGACAAAAAACAATAAAATAAGCACAATCCCAGCCCATCCATGGCCTCTATTATGTTTAAATTCAAGAAGACACCCCACAGAAAGACTAGGCCCATGCAACACTCACTACCCCTGGGCATAATGGATGAAAAGTAGGCAAAATAAGTGCAGGCCTCAGACACTGCCTCTCCTCAAAATGGCCCCTTACACCCCAGGCACATGTTGCCTGTACCAGCCAGCACTCAAGATGGCCACCACCACCACCCACATGGCCAGTCCACATCAACAGTACACCCCCAAAAAACAGAAAAACAGCCAGAAATCACCACAATCCAATGCCATCCATGATGTTTACATTAAAGAGAGTGAGACCACACCACAGGCACACTCAGTCCATGCACCACCACCCCTGGGCAAAAGGCCACACCAGCAGCCCCCCAAAAACGACAAAAAACAATACAATAAGCACAATCCCAGCCCATCCATGGCCTCAATTATGTTTAAATTTAAGAAGACACCCCACAGAAAGACTAGGCCCATGCAACACTCACCACCCCTGGGCAAAGGGCCCCACCAGCAGGCCCAAAAAAAGGACAAAAATCAGCACAATCCCAGCCCATCCATGGCCTAAATGGTGTTTAAATTCAACAAAACAGTTGTATCATGCACCCCTAACCAACCCTGGTCCTACTGGATACTGTGGCTACCCACAATATAATTTATTTAATGTTCTGAAAAAGTTCCAAAATTTTACTTGCAGCAACTGTAATGCCCCAAACAAACTTACTTGTGAAAGTTGATTTCTAATCCAAAAGTGATCCAAAGACAGTCAAAAAGGCCTCAAATCCAAATATCCAGCAGCACCCACAAAAAGTAATCCTTCCAGCTCCAGATCCAAATGAAAGTGACCAGGAGATGGACAAAGCACTGGGAGGAGCCTGCTGGACAGGAACAGGAAGTTGGAGACTGTGGGGCACTTCCTTCCTCCCCCCCCCCCCAAAATGGACTCCTTGCAAAAAAAAGGCCATGCAAATGTCAACCTGAGGAGTGATTCTGATAAAAATCATAATTTTCTGAAGGTTTATCCTGTTTGCTGGTGATTTTCTTGTGCGAAATTGCAAAATCTCTATTTCGCAAGTGCGAGATTGTTCCTTTCCGCCGCAAGTACGTGTTCGCAATTGCGAACTCTCGCGAGGTGTGCTGTGCAAGGTGGCAAGCCGCGAGTACGTATTCGCGGGCGCCAAACTCCCGCGGGAACACGCAGCAAGATCTAAAATGGCGCGTCACTCGCAAAGAAAAACAACTCGGCAAACGCTAAATGACGGAAAGTGAACGCCGTGCACCACGCCGCGCGCCGCAACCAAGCAAAAAATCCGCCGCGAGCGGATTCACGGATTTTCGACAAATTCGCGAGCGTTCGCGGATTGCGGATTTGCCGAAAATCCGAAAAATCCGCGAGCGGAGCGGATTTTACGCCCATGCTTATCCACTAGTCTCTTGTCCACCCAAACATGCACCCCAATCAGACAGATTTGCATCCGATTCCAATGCAAAATTTGGAACACACCCAAACATTGCTCTTCCATTACTAACTTCCAGATTCTCTACCCACCAATCTAACTCCGCCTTCGCTTGCTGATCTAGACTTGTCTTGTCTCAATACCATAATGATTCACGCAGCATCTTCACCTTCACTATCCGGAGAGCTTGTTAATATAAAGGACCTTGGAAAACTGCCTGGATTGAAGAAGATAACAAGCCAATCAATATTGGCAATTCCCTTAAAGTTAAGAATTCCTTCCTCAACACATACCGAATTTACTTTCTTATTTTGTTCACTTTTTTTGCTGGCAATGATAATACCACATTGACACTTTCTATTGTGAAACCCAAATCTCCAAAGATCGAGTTGGATTCAGAATTGACTTTTATTATGTTTTCAATAAAGCCTAAACTTTTCAATAAATTCCTTATCAAATCCAAGTCTTTTAGCAGCTGCTTCACACACTGCAACATTACCAAAATGTCATCCAAATAAAAGATTATCCAAATGCCTCTCTCTATCAGAAAATATACTACTGCTCTCATTTCTTTGGAGAATCACCATTGTGCAAAGGAAAGTCCAAAAAGGAGACAAAAAACTAGTAAATGTGACCTTGCTAATTGAAATGAAGTTATGGCTGACTGCTCTTTGATATAGGTATCATAAAGGAAGCTTCTTTCAGAATTAACTTAACCAATCAGTTGTTCTTCAACAACATATCCCACAAAAGATGGACATCTTCCATCTTGAAGGGTCTGTACACTAGAAATGTGTTCAAACCTCTTAAATTTATAACAGGTCTCCAACCCTTGTCCTTCTCGCTCACTTGCACAATTGCTCCTTTTTCCAATAATAATCTTTATCTCTTCATCCACTAAGACTGCTGTCCTTTGTTCAAAACTAACTTGCTTGGTTGTTGGAACTGAATGTGTATTTCTGTGAATTCTATTCTGAAACTCTGAATAGTCTCTAAAACCAATGGGCCTTGTGTTATATTCTCTTATAATTTGGTAAAATGTTTTAGTCGACCACCTACTTTTTCTTGGAAAGAACTAAAAATAGTCACAGTACGCACCTTGGAATCCAGAAGTTTCCTTGCTTTGAGTTCTGGTTCCTCTTTCTCTTAGATTTAATTTACCTGGGGGACAGGAGGATGCTCTAGCTTGGTAACCTCTACCATCACATCTTTGTCTAAAATTGTAGTGGGACCTCTGAAGTCCTCAAGCAGCAATAGACCCCTACTGCCAGCCCTTCCAAAACCGCATCCACTAAAGACTCTCATCATTTTATTCTGAGCCTTATCAAAGGCTGTGAAGGTAGAGAACAACTTTCTCAAGCTCTTTACCATATCCTCCCCAAATAGTAATCCCTTAGGATTTTCACTCGCCCCTTTCCCCGGTAAGTTTGTGAAATTAGATGTAATAGTCATCAAAACAGCTTTTCTTCTCTATGCATTAAGGTCTGCATTTGCACTGCCCAAAAACACAAGAGCTCTCTGGCTGTATCCCTCAGTAAATCCAGATCTCGGGGCATATTAGCAAGCGGCAGCGATAATTATCGCTGACCGCTGCTAGCGTGAGTAAATTTATCGTCCGCTATCGCTGGCGATAATCTCCATGTTAGCGTTGTATTAACAACACTTAACGCCATGGAGATAAAAATCCCAGCGATAGCGGGAATTATCGACGTTTTCAATGGAACATCGCTGGTTTTCCAGCGATATTCAATTGAAAATGAAGATAACCTTGTTGATAGGGCAGGGCAATCTTAGCCATGTAATCCACCTCCCATTGGATTACATGGCTAAGTCAGGTCACAAGCAGGCTCTCATTAGAGATGCAAAGCTGGGCGTTGTTGAAAAGGGCGCAAAAACAGCATAACACCCAATAGCGTGTCTTTGCTAATAAGGCGATGAAATTATAGCTGCTTTTCGGCCAAAAAAACAGCGATAATTTCATATCCCCGCCTTGCTAATATGCCCCTTAGTCCTTTTAGATATGCTTCCTCTGTCATGTCTATAATCCATGCCAATGCTCCTGCAATATCCAGGGGTTTATCCTGCCAGTGTTTCAACTATCTTTCTAATCCTTTTCGGGGATCTCAGCCCATCTTAAACATAAAAAAAAATTAACTCCGGATTTAGATTTGGAGTGAGGCAGACCTTGTCTTCAATTACTGGTGTTGAGCACTCAGCTCTCAAAACACTTCTCACTTCTTGTTTGAAATTAGGCCTCTACTTGGCAGAGGTATGCACCCTGTCCAAGTAGGGACCACAATCCTAGTCAGGGTCAGCTAGATACACACAAAAAAATAATAGTGTTCATCCTCTGGTAGCTCGGCACAGAGCAGTGAAGTTTATCTAAAGAGGCAATCTGTGAAGTATTTGTGCAACACACACAATGAAAGCACCACAAAAATACTCCACACAGGTTTAGAAAAATATTGAATAGTTTTATGAATAAAACAAGGCTAAAGCGACAAAAAAAACATAAATCAAAAGTAGTACTTAGAAGTCAATAGTGCTAAGGGGTTACATGAGGTCCCGCTGGACACGGTCAAATCCAAAGTTCAGGCTGACCGCGATGGAGGGCAGGTCGACTACAGGACTCACGCAGGTCCTGCTGAGAAAGTACCTTGGATGGAGCAAAGCATCGACATCGATGTCTAGATGCGTCGGTGCTAATCTGCCTAGGCAATGAAGAACCCCTTTACGATGCAGGCACTGCATCGTCATTGAGTCACACTGTCCACTGAAGCAATGTCATCATTCGGCCCGTACATTGGCATCAAAGGGCAATGCGTTGGTTCCAATCGGCGCCAAGTGATCACTGTGTAGATTTTTATGGTTGTGAACAGCAGATGTTGAGCCCCCCTCCCTCTTCCTGCCCAGGAAGAGCAATCAGAATGTGGATCAATGCAGATGAGTTCTCTGTCACACCCACCCTACCTGTGTTTGTGGCCATCTAGAGGGAATGCACAAAGTGTAGCTGTCACCCACCCCAAACATGTATTGGAAATTGACTGCGAGCCACATGGATCAGTAAGAGGAGGGAAATGTCCTCTTTCTAAAAGTGACATTTCTAAAACAGTAATGTTAAATCCCACTTTACCAGCAAAGAGGATTTATCATTACCAATCCAAATACATGCAGCTACTCCTTTCTAATCAGGAATTACAGCTTTAAAGTGTTTTGAGGAATCTTCAGTGCTAGCATATTAGATGAGTATGCCTCACAGTAGTGAACAATTAATGTAGCTATTTGTCACTACCAGGACAAGTAAAGCGTACAAGTACATGTCCTACCTTTTACTTACACAGCAACTTGCCTTGAGGGCAGTGGTCTTTAAACTTTTTGATGTCGAGACCCCCTTGTCAAACCTTTTTAGGCGTAAGGACCCCTTCTGACAAAATTTTCTAAATACTGGTTCTCCTCATCATCAACACCTATCAACAACTATAAATACCCCTGTTAGACCTGCCATCTTTTGGCATGTTTCCCCTGTTTTTTCCATTCCGACCTTCTTATGAAATACAGTGCATTCCAGTCCTTTTCTGTTCACAAATTGCTGCCTAATACCAACGTAGGTAGGATTGTTTTTGTACGGGAAGAGGCACCTTCCTTCACCAAAACAATCCTGAGGGGCATTTTCCTATTTTTATGTGAGCTGCAGAATGCAGCACACATGGAACGATGAAAAAAACAAGGAGAAATGTTTTCATTTCTCCTCGTAACGCCTTCACTTAAGAGGCGTCAGTTTTTGCAGCTGCCCCAGGTTTACATGATTTTGTAAGTAGGGGGCAGCATCAAAATCAATAGGCTTTGAGTGGGAACCCCTCGCAAAGCCCATGGAACACCTCCTTGATGCAGAGTAAGGCAAAGCAGTGACTTGCGCAGCTCTGTCTTACTCCATATCTATGAGGCAATGCAAGGCCATGCAGGGTGACTTTGCACTGCCTCATAGATATGGCTGAGATGCTTGCACCACCGGAATATCCCAAAAATTGATGCTCTGGCAATGCAAGTCTTTCATACATAAGCCCAAAATATTCTGTATGTTTTTTAGGTCTTTCACCTTCAGATATCTACATATAAAATAAAGGGCAGCGTAAATGAAAAATAAATAAAAAATAGTTATTGCTCAGTGGGAAATGCACTGTAGTTAAGGGTGGGCGTCCGAATCGGCTACGCCCACGGAGTAGGCGTAGTGTTGCCTTCTACGCATTTTGCGTAGACAGCGTAGCCGGCAACACTACGCCCACTCCGTGAGCGTAGCCGAGTCGGCCGCCACCCGCCTCCCTCCCGCCCTCCACTAGATACTTTATTTAAGCATTTACACGGATTAAAACAACTTTAAAGCACTTACCTTGTCCGGGGCTCGTCCGGGTCTTCATCTTTGAATAGCGTCCTTTTCCTGGATACCAATGCGCATGCGCGGGCGGCCGCGCATGCGCATTTCTCGGTAGAAATGCGCATGCGCGGCCGCCCGCGCATGTGCATTGGTATCCAGGCAAAGGACGCTATTCAAAGATGAAGACCCGGACGAGCCCCGGACAAGGTAAGTGCTTTAAAGTTGTTTTAATCCGTGTAAATTCTTAAATAAAGTATGTAGGGGAGAGCGGGAGGGAGGTGCGTAGTGGGGCTACGCGGAGTGCGGGAGTGGGCGTAGCTTCTCGCCCTCTCCGCGTAGCTCCGCGGAGCCCCACTACGCCCACTACGCCCAGGGTTAACTGTAGTACATTATAACATTTCTAATAGTTAATGTACTGCAGAGGTCTTTGTGTAACCAGAGAACCACAGAATTACATCTTGATTGGTGCAGTGGAGAATAGTGATGTGTATTTTTAGGGATGTACGACATTACAACGCATGCTTTTACCACGCATGCTTTTACATCGCAAGTTTTACAACGCATACCATTACAACGCATAGTGCTTTGGGGCGCTGGATAGTGAATAGTTTAATTTACTATTCCAACTCCAGTCCCCGTGGATAGTAGGGAAGGTGTTGGATAGTACATTAAACCTATCCCCTATCCTAGAGTGCCCCCCAGCGCAATGCATTGTAATGGTTTGCGTTGTAAAAGTTGCGTCGTAAAGGCACTGCGTGGTAAAAGTTGCGTTGTAAAGGATGTTTCCCTATTTTTAGTGCTACGAAGTCACAGCCTGGATGGAAAGCACTGTGAATATGTAAGTAAATTTTTAATACTTGCATTACACACAGGGTAATATTGAATGCTGCAAAACATGTGAATAGTTCTACGATAAAATGGTTCTTCAAAATGTAGTTTTACTAATACCAGAGTGTGGGGGGCGTGGCTTGGCGGCGACCAGGATGGCCGCATAGTCTTGCGGAGCTCCGGTGGGGATCCTCCTGACCCCCAAAATCCGCCACTGATCCGCCTGCTGGACGACATCTGCTGCCGGAATAGTGAACCCCCCTTCCTCCGGTGCCTGCTGCTGCCTCTCGGGCATAGATCCGATTTCGGGTGGGGGAGCTGCGGGGATCGGCGTCTGGAGGCCGGCCGCGGCCTTGACTGCGGGAGCTCCGGCACTGACGCATCGGGGCGAGGTCATCGGACGGTGGCTGGAGGCGGCGCCTGGTGCCGCGAAAATCCAAGACTTGGCTCGGGGTGCCACCCCGCCTCCCAACCCTGCACTGGGGCAGTCGCTGGACGACGAGGGGTGGTGCACCGGGGATCACCCTGCCTGGGTCCCTGGGGGCAGTTTCGGACTGCCTGCGCCGTCGCGAGTGCCTGCGGCGGCCGGGTGAAAGACTCTGCGGACCCCCCCCCGCTCGGCGGTGCCCCTGGGGGGCCTGAGTTATGCTCCTACTAAAGCCATCACAGGGGGAGTGGTGAAAGCGGCACAGGGTCTGGGAGAGTTGCCTGGGGGCCCTGTGTGCGCCAGGGATCTGCCTGTGACTCGGGCTGGGACCCCCCCCCCCCCACCGGTGGAGCGTGGGGACCTGGGACCTCCTGTGGCAGCACCAACAACGAGGCCCTGTGATCGGCTCGCCCTGGAAGAATTGAATCTCTGCACATGTACCGGAGGTGGAGAGTAACGACGCACGCGGTGGGCCTGGCTGCTAGGCCCCAGTGGAGAGTGGGGTAGAGGCCTAGAAGGACACTGGCCTTCATTCGCTTGGACTGGCAGGCGAGGCTCGCCTCAACGGCGCTGGACATCTGGGGGCGGAGTCCCTAAACGCGAGGTTGGCCACGTGGAGGTTGACCGCTGAGGAGGCCTACGATTCTGGCGGACCGCCCGCTCCACGGCTGGACTCCTTACCTGAGGCCCACAACCTCCAACAGTCCCCACGTTCTGCTATCCTGACGGACCGGCGGCGGGCCTGCTCCGCGAGTAGGAAGGCCCCTACAGCCCTAAGAAACTGGTGATTGGCGTTTGGAGCGTGAGAACTGCTTTGGCTCCATTTGGGTGCCGACCTTGCGGAGGGCCTAGGAGCGGCCGCCTGCATCTTCTGTTGGGATGCGGAATAAGAGGGCCACGGCGACTCAATCCAACACGATGGATACTTACACGGCGGGCCCAGCCGGTGCTGATCTGCCCCACCCTGGTCCGTCTGAAGAACCCAGGGAGCCATCCCTTTCCTCCATCATGCAGGCCATTCAAGCTCTGGGCGCGACATTGGAGTCCAAAATAGACAAAATGTCCATCGAGTTGAAGCTCCAGCGGGCAGACTTGAATAAAACGTCAGAAAAGGCCACACAGAACGCTGCTGCTATTACGGACCTACAGGGGGCCACCAACAGGTCCAACAGCTCACCCAGCAGCAGAGGCAGATGGCGGCGCGGCTGGAGGATCAGGAAGGGAGGGCCCGAAGGAACAACCTCCGGGTGGTAGGCGTGCCAGAAAAAAGTGAAGGTGTCAGCGCGGAACTATTTCTGGAGGACCTCATCTTGAACACTCTGAAACCCAAGAGACTATCCAAGTTTTTCGTGATAGATAGAGCACATAGGTCACCAGTCCCCCCGCCACGCCCGGGGCTCCCGCCGCGCACCATTATCGCACAAATACTCAATTACCGCGACCGGGATGCAATCCTACAGGCAGCGCGACGACATGGAGACTTGCGAGTGGAGGATGCCGCAATACGTTTTTTCCCTGACTTTACGCTCAAGGTCCAGCAGGAGCGCAGATCGTTTGATGCAGTCAAGAAGAAACTGCGGGAGTGCGACCTCCGGTACATGATGCTCTTCCCGGCGTGACTCAAGGTTTTGGTGGAGGGAAAATCCTTCTTCTTCCCCACCCCGGAGGAGGCGCATACATGGTTGGAGGAGCGCGGACAGCGGCGGAGGGGCCCAGACGGTGAGGGTAGTTGGAGGAGCGCGGGCCCTCGATCTCCGGCCTCTTCGGTGGAATTGTCGGGGGGGGAGTGCGGCGGCAGCGGGAGAATCCGCCCCCTCGGACTCAGAGATGGTCCTGCAACCTATCGGCATCACCGGATCTGGAGTGAGGGGACGGACTATGTCACATCGGCCTGGCTGGATCTTATGGACATGTAATGTATGAAACCACTGTAATGTTTGTCGAGACTATGGGTGCTCCTCTTACTGATTTACTGATTTGGGGAGGGGGGGCCTTGATTTGAGTTGGGGCCCTACGCTGCTCGATATCGGCTGGATTGGTACTCCTGGGCCGACTGCTCGCACTCGCCATGGCGGGGGGGGTGGGCATTGCCCATACTACGGTGGGGTTGCTCACCCATTATGGACCATTGACTCTGGCGATGACATTCGTTGCACTGTTTATTGTATGTTAAAGGGGGGTTGGGGGGGAGAACCCCGGAGGATGGACTTGGTTGCACCACTCACCCCTAAGGTTATCGTTACTAGGGCTACAGGCGCTCTGCTTATTGGGGATGCCCGGCGCGGTTGGCCGGAGTGGCAGGGTAGCAGGGTGGGGGGCAGTTGAGGGGGGAAACGGGGGGTTTGGTTATGTTGCCTATTTTTGGTTTTTGGTACTCTGTCAAGGTTCTGATTCCATCGTCACAATCACGGGGTGGGACGGGGGGATGGAGGGAAGGGATAGTTCTTCCTCAGGACGCTATGGCAGAAGAGATGACAGGCACACACTCACCTAGAACGCAACACATAGACATCTTATCCTGGAATGTGAACGGCCTGCAAAATAAAATTAAGCGGTCGTTCTACAATACCTTCGCAGACATGCTCCGGACGTCGTCCTCCTACAGGAGACGCATCTGCTTGGGAATCACTGTAGGGCCCTAGATAGGTTCGGCTATACACTGCGCGCGCACTCAGGCTTTACAATAGGCTCCAGGGGTGTGGGCATCCTTATTAAAAATTCATTGCCATTGGTTTTGGGACGCAGCTGGTCTGATCCCCTGGGTCGTTATGCGGCACTCTCTGCGCAGTGGGAGGGTCGCCCTCTGAACTTCTGCTCACTCTACATACCTCCGAAGCTACATGCGTCCACCCTACCAGATGTGGGGAAATTGTTACTGGCACTGCCTCCGGGGACATTGGTGTTGGGTGGGGACATGAATGATGTGATAGCTAGAGATTTAGATAGGTCATCGCCCTCACTGGATGGGGAGGGGATACACCACCTCAGGGACTTTACGCAGGCTCTGGGCTTACTTGAACTATGGAGGACACATAACCCACACCTCAGACAGTACACGCACCTCTCGGCGGCCCATGGCACCTCCTCGAGATTCGACTACATTCTTACACGTACAGTCTGCATGAATCTATTTCGGGGTGGGCACATTAGGGCGAGGGGAATTTTGGACCACGCGCCGGTGGGGGTCCAGTTGTTGGGTCCCACTCGGGACTGGAGTGTCCCCCCTCACCTTGACTCCTTTCTTTGTAAGGATAGGGACTTTCAGGAGCGCTTTAAGGAGAGAGTGGGTCAATACTTTGATGACAACGTAGGCTCGGTGGATTCCCCAGGGATAGTCTGGGAGGCGTATAAAACTGTGGCCAGGCATTTTGCACAAGCTGAAGTGGGGCGGAGGCGTAAGGAGAAGCATGCACAGGTGGAGCGCCTGGAGGTGGAACTTTTGGCACTGGATAGTGTGACGGGGCTTCTCCCTGAACAGGACCGAGTTAGGCTACATAAGGCGCGCCTCCTCAGCAAAGAGATAAAGGATATTCAGACGGAACAAGCACGGGCGCATGCACTAACCACCCAGCGTAGAGTATATGACCTGGGCGATCATGCGAACAAAATGATCGCCTGGTTGGAGAGGAGAGATCGGGACCGCAGTTGGGTACCGAGCATAGAGCACCCGGATGGGTCGGTGAGTGCCACGAGCAGGGCCATAGCGGAGGACTTTGCGTGTTACTATGAGGAGGTCTACCGTTCGCATACGTCTCGTGCAGACCAGGAATGGCACGACGTCCTGGACCCCCTGCAGCTTCCGGTGCTTGAGTCCGCGGATAGAGATGTGCTGGAGGCGGACATTACGGTCAAGGAAGTGGAGGATGCCATGGGGGACCTGCAGACAGGGAAAGCTCCCGGGCCCAATGGGTTTCCGGCGGAAGCATTCGGTTGTGTGGCTAGCCACGTCGCACCGCATATGTGTAATATGTTCCATGAGGCGCGGGAAACGGGGCAGCTTCCGAGAGATCTGCTATTGGCCACGATTGTGGTAATCCACAAAGTGGGGAAACCACGGGGTCAATGCAGCTCATACAGGCCCATCTCCCTCCTTAACTACGAGACGAAGGTCCTGGGGAAGATCCTTGCTACACGCCTGGGAGCAGTGATCCAATCATTGGTACAGCCGGACCAGTCGGGCTTCATGCCCCATCGAAGCACTAGACTCAATCTGCGCCGTCTCTTTGGGGTTCTTCAGACGGCCGCCGTGCCCGGTGGGGTTCCGGCGTCCCTGCTCTCCCTAGACGCCCATATGGCCTTTGACAGCATAGAATGGCGCTATCTCTACGCGGTGCTGGAGAACCTCGGTTTTGGGGACAATTTTTGCTCCTGGGTTAAACTGCTGTACACAGAACCGATGGCGCGAGTCCAAGTTAATGGGACCATGTCCCGTGAGTTCCGATTGGGGCGTGGTACGAGACAAGGCTGTCCCCTATCCCCGACCTTCTTTGCCTTGGCACTAGAGCCGCTGGCGCACTGGGTGCGGACGGATCCTAGGGTATGGGGGATAAAAATGAAAGGCGGTTGGGAAGAACGTATATCGCTCTATGCCGACGATATACTGCTATACACCTGTAGACCGGTGGAATCGATACAACGAATAATGGCCATGCTAGGCACTTTTAGGGAATACTCCGGGTACCGCGTCAATTGGAGTAAATCCCTAGGTTATGTGCTGACAGGGCCCCAGCTGCCCGCAGTGGATGGCTGTGAGGGCCTGGTTTGGAAGGAGTCGTTCCGCTATTTGGGGACATGGATTACACCGTCTGCCTCGGAGTTTCTCCGTCTTAATGTGCAGACACAACTTGATCGCTTGCACAATGACGTACAACACTGGCGGACCCTCCCGGTCTCCCTCATGGGCAGAGCTGTGCTATTTAAAATGATGGCTTTACCACGATTGTTGTACGTGCTCCAGAGCTCCCCCTTCTTGATCCCGGACCATGTCTTCAAAACGGTGGAGGCAGAGCAGCGATCCCTTCTGTAGAGCGGGGTTTGCCCGCGGATTGCCCTTCGCAAACTACAGCAAGGTCCATATGAGGGTGGACTGGCAGTTCCTGATATCCGCTTATATTACTGGGCGACACAGTTGGCCAACGTTAATGGGTGGGTGTTTGCCCCGCAGGAGGAACTGGCGTATCGGGTGGACCGCATGGCCCTGGGTGCGGGTACTTACTTGGCGGCCCTTTACTCCGGGACTCGGCGTGGCCTGCCTTTGCCCCCCCCAGGCCGCAGTGGTGGCCCAAATATGGAAGCGGGCTACGAAACTACTTGGTTGGGAAAGGAGACTCTCGGCTCAGACGCCCTTATGGCAGAGCGACTTTCTTAAGGAAGTCGCACGGCTCCGTGAACTACGCCAATGGAGCCTAATCGGCATAGATCTATTGGGAGATGTCTGGAAAAGGGGCCAAGTGATGGAATTCACGGCCCTACAGTCGGAATTTCATATGGGGAATGGTGAATTCCTCCATTATCAACAATTTAAACACGCTATATACCTACATTTATCACCAGGGGACCAACTACCTGAGTACGCCCCACTCGAAGACCGGCTGCTATTGGATCCAATGATTGATAAGGCTATATCACTCACATATAGGAAACTCATTAACAATATTCCAGATACACTCGGCCCACTGCGGGAAAAATGGGAGTCCGATTTGGGCTTGTTAGAGGACGATGATTGGAGTGAGGCCCTGCAGTGCCCCGGAGAGGTGGCGATTCGAGCAAGATTTCGCTTGGTGCAACTTCGCATTCTTCATAGGTCCTACACCCCACGCACGGTGCAGTTCAATATGGGGTACGCAACTTCACACTTTTGCCTGAGAGGGTGCGGGGAGGAAGGCACATTCTTCCACATTCTTTGGGATTGCCCTAGGATTCGTTCATACTGGGTTCGTCTGAAGGACATAATGGAGGAAGTGGTAGGGGCGGAGGGGCCGCTGGAGGCTAGGTGGCATATTCTGGGAGTCACAGGAGAGGTAACGTGGCCCAAGGGAGATAAGATATGGTTGGCCTTCGCAAGCATGGTGGCAAAGAGGAATATTGCCTGTCTCTGGGGAAGTGACCTGGTACCGATGATAGAGGGATGGGAGCGAGATATGGACTGGTGCCAGAGGGCGGAAAAGGTCATATACAACAGTCGGGGTTGCCCCAAAAAATGGGAAAAGATCAGGCAGGCCTGGCGGAGGTACAGAGGGGAGTGGATGGACAGCTCGGAGGATGAGTGATGGGGTCTTTCCTTCTGTGGGATGCTACCCAGGGACAGCGTGCGCTTCTTCTTTACTGGGAGGTAGTGGACATAGGTTCGGATTTGTTCTCCACTGCTGGTGGGGGGGATGGGATGGGGGGACGGGCAAGAGGGAGGAAGACCGGGAGGATGAAGGAAGGGTTGTAGGATGGGGTTGGGCTATAGGGCGCACTGGATTCGAGGTAGACCACCACTATTCCCGCTAATAACTGCATTGATGTGCTGTTGCACTAATGTAAGAACTACTGTACTTTCACTGCCCCATGATGTGTCTTATGATGGAACTGTTTCTTTCAATATATATATTTTTTTTTAATAATACCAGAGTGTAAGTAATGCAGCTTTCTTTTTTTACGTAACGGTCCCTTCAACTCCTCTTATGGGGCACGAAGGGCTGTGTAAATGCAGTTAAAATTAAAAGCAAGAACTTCCCAGCCCGGTTGTTAACTCTTTGCACTTACACTAAAAAAATCATATGTTTGTCTTCACAAAGAGCCAGAACTGCTCCCAAGCATCACACTTGCAGATTAACTGATAAGGCACTTTTGCCTTTCATTCAGGCAAGCAGCTGATAACGATCTCAAGTAGCGGTCCCAGGATGGTTGTCTTTTTGCAGGGACAAGTGAAGCTGGGGAATCTGTGACCCCCTTCCTAGAACTCCACGACCCCCTGGGGGTCGCACCCCACAGTTTGAAGACATCTGCTTTAGGTCTACTTAGGGCCTTCCTTAGGGGGGACTTATGTGTAATAAAACAGGAGTTGAAGACTTGGCAGGTGTTTTTAAATGCCAAGTCGACCTGGCAGTAAACTGCACACACAGGCCTTGCAATGGCAGGCTTGAAACAAGTTTGAAAAGGTATTTGAGTGGGTGGCACAACTAGTGCTACAGGCCCACTAGTAACATTTAGATTACTGACCCTGGGAATATGCTATATCACTTTACAAGAGACTTATAGGCAAACTAAATATGCTAAACATGTATACAGCAATGCTGCCATGTTTAGGGGAGAAGCACATGCAGGTTAGCACTGGTCAGCAGTGGTAAAGTGCTCAGAGTACTAAGGTCAACAAAAAGATGCAGAAAAAAGAGGAGGTAAGCAGGCAAAATGTTTGAGGGAAGACCACCCTAAGGTTGACAGGTCTAACACTTCTTTTTCCAGAGGATTCCTTAACCATTTTGATAAATAAAACTTCCATCATGGTCTAAAGGACACCATTCTGTGTTTCTTGGGTGTTTTATATTGCAAGGGGAAACACCTCATCTCCTAAAGGGTTCTTTATATTATCCCTGGAAGTGAGGGTGTCACTCCCTCACCAAATAAATCATCCGCTCCACCATCATCCTGTTGTAAATCCAACACATATTCATCTATGTATTCTTCTTCCCCTTTAGTATAATCACTATCCATAAACTAATCATCCTGTGAATCAACTGTTATACCCTGTGTGCTGCTGAGGACATCCTTCTTCTGTGTGTCCCTAAGGACACCTTCCCTCATAATCTGTGTGCTACTTAGGTCACCTCACTCTTTCATGGTATGACTCACTACTACCTTAGAGGGTTTTAGCCCTAGTTCAAAATGCTTAGTCATTTTGTTTTCCTCCTTTTTCATTATTATCAGAATCTCCCTCTCATAAGGTCCAGTAGTCAGTATCTGAATCTGTATTTTTCCTTCTTTTTTCTATAACCTTCTCAATGGTATCCTGTACACAATTGCTTATTTCTTGCTGAACTATTTCTTAATCATCTCACTCACCCTCCCTTCTGGGAATTCATCTAAATCGTGTTCCTTCTTGGTTGACATCCTTTACCACCTATTTCCTAAATAATGAATTTAAACTGACAAATCTTAGCTAACTCCTCTCAATTGTCTTCACCAAATACTATAATAACTTCTCTTCTCCATTGTCAATTCTCGCGGAATTCTGTGTAACTGACAAAACTGACGGAACATGTTGAGAGGTACATTTGCAGTAGAGTATTCACTATACAAATGCTAGAGACAAGCCCAAAGCAATATGCCAAAACTCATGAGAGTTATTAAAATCAATACGTCGGTGCGGAAACAACGTGCTTTATCTGACTCCTTTTGGCTCGCGCTGACTAAGCTTAACACCTGACTGTGCTCAGAATGAGACATGCAATGGTCAACGCATATGGCCGATTCAGAAAATGCTGAAGAGCCTGACAACGGACCAAATGCCAGTGATGTTCGTGCCAAAGCCAGGAGAAGAGCGGGGCAATAAAATCAACAAAAAGTATTAAACAGAGCATACCATGATACATTTCTTTATATAACTGTTAAAACATGTTCAAGTTAATTTTACACTTTTTTAATAATAACAGTTCTCGCTAATCAGCGCATACCACGGTACTAAGTTTTTTAAATTTTGAATGAAACTGCTAAAAACAAGTCCAAACGGACGTGGCCAGGTAAACTAGGCTAGGCGGACGTAATCTACTCCAGCTCTGGAGTCCCGTACCGATCAATGAAGCGTTACCCTAAGGATAGAACTTCCAAACCTACCAGAACAGGTCCAGGAGAGTCGCGGGATGCAGCAGAGCATCAGTAGCCAGGAAGATTTCTCTGCGATGCCCGGAAAGTGAGTCTTTGGGAATGCGGCCAGGAGGCATCTGAGGAGCCAAGATGGCACCGGCAGCGGCACCCGCAGGAGGCTTGGAAGTAGAATAAGCCTGTGAGACGGCCGCGGCTCCCGGGTGGAAAGCGGAGACACCGGTGAAGTCTCTGATGCCATGTGCGCAACAGGAGGAGTAAGCCTAGCGAGGATTTCTTCCTTGCGACGCCGCGCTCACATGATTGTGGCGATGCCTGGCTCGTAATTGTACCTTCATGTGAAGGAAGCTTGTGAGAGCAGTGGAAAATAAAGCGCGGGGGCAGCCCAGGAGGGTGCCCCCCCAGCGGATCGACTCAGACCAAGGCTAAGAATGCCTGGGCCCTCTGTGGGGCTGACAAGGAATGCCTGATTCTAAGATGGTGCCCGCAAAGGGACGGCCTAAAAGAAATGGGGGCATTGGTCACCGGGATGGAGGAACAGAGCATGATTAAAGAATTAGTGGAGACTCTCTGACTCCCCACTTTCAACAGCAAAAGCACCACCTACGGAGCAGTGTTATGCAGAGCCACATCCCATGCCTGACTTTAAGATGGCCTCCCTTAACTACAATTAATACAATGTCATTTTCCTTTGGCCTTTACACATTAGATGGACAGTAATACATACTTCCTCTCCAAAAGAAGAAGCAAACCGAAGGGGGAGTAACCTGCCCCAGCAAAGAGGAGTCTCTGAGCTGCCCATATGCCACAGAAAAAGTGACAAATAAGGTCTCTACATACTTCGCTGCAACAGAGAAGAGGCAAGTGCAAGACGAAGTGGGACAGACAAGCACCATGACGCTCACTAGAGAGGACCTGATGGCCTCCTTCAGAGACTGTAAGTCTGAACTATGCGTGGAAATCAAGCAACATCTGCGGTCCTCAATGGAACAATTGAACTCAGACCTCTCCAAACGCGTATCTGCCATCCAGCAGGATATGGGAACTGTGGGCTTCCAGGTCCTCAGAATGGAGGAACACTCACAAGACCTGGACACTAGCAGGATACAGGGAAAGCAACAAGAGCTTCAGATGCAGCTTCAACAGGCACTCATGAAGGTGGAAGACTAAGAAAACAGATCCCGGAGGGAGAACATCCGTATAAGGGACCTGGAGGAGGGCACAGATGGACCAGATTTGGAGGCCTTTGTCGAGGGGCTCTTTGCAGAGATTCTGAGTCTGTGTCAGCTGAAGATTATTATGGACAGATTCCATTGAGTAGGAAACCAACAGATGGGCGAACGTCGACGCTCAAGGGATGTCCTTGTCAAGCTACACTCTTCTGCTTCTAAACGCCGCAAGGAAAAAGGCAGGATAAGGCGGAAACCACTTTCCAGAGGGACAAATATCTGCTGTTTTAGGACCTAGCGCCCTCCACGTTGACACGTAGGCAGCAAATCAGGCTGAATACACCAAACTCCAAGAGGACAACATACGCTATAGATGGACATTTCCATTTAGTCTGGCCTTTGAATTCAACAACAAATCACAACATGTCTCAGGTCTGGAAGATGGTCTTCGCATTTTGGGCCTCCCTGTCCCTGAAGATGAAAGCCCCTCTGAAAGGCTCGGAAGCGACAACGAGGCCACGACAACAATTGCCCACCATCACAATAGGCAAGCCCAGCGTAAAATGATAGTTTACAACAGTCAAAATAAAGTTCAAAAGAGAGTCCACATTTTGTTCTATGGGACAGGACTATGAAGAGTTGCAAGATGGAAACAAAATACTGTTGAAAGATCTCTCGCTCCTTCGTCATGAATGACTGATTGGACCCGACCGAAATATCAAAGATTTCTTTGTAACTGGAACTCTATATGGGAAGCACCTGACAGGCGAGGCTCTGTGTGTTGCCCGAATCTCCCGTTATCATACCATTTTTTTCTAAACTGAACAGGCTGGAAGCCCGTTGACTGTTCAGCTTAGGGTGTATGGAGAAAACATTTTTTTCTGGCTAAATTGGGGGGGCGAGTTCCTGGTGCTGGGACCGAGGGACAGATGGGCAATCTCTACAGATGAGAAGTGCAGGATCGCTCTTCACTGTTGGAAGGGGCAAATACAGGACACAATCAGGGGGGACAAAGGGAGGTCAATTTCAGTAGGAGAGGTCATGGGAGGGACAGTGTGCGGAGATCTATAATATGGTCTCAATGGCCTCGTGGAATGTAAAAGGCCTGAATTCCCCCTTGAAAGGCGAAAAATCTGGAAATACCATATTGACCACCAGTTCAAAGTGGTTGCGCTGAAAGAAACACATCTTTAAAAAAACGAAGAGCTGCGACTCTGCCACAAAAGCTATCTCTTAATCTATAGACTTTCTGGTCACTCGAAACACAAGGGAGTCGCCCTGTTGATTCGCAGCTCTGCAAAATTCCGAACTGGGGCTATTAAGACAGCTCGGGATGGCAGAATAATTATGGTAAAGGTGAAACTGAGAGGCAGAATCTGCATGCTTATCTCTGCATACGTCCCCAATACGGGCATCCACAAGCATCTTCTCTAAGAACACCAAGCAGAAAATACAGGCTCTGGGTCTACGTGATGCATGGTGAATGCTTTATCCCAAAACCAAAGATTACACCTTCTTTTCACATGTGCACTCAAAATACTATAGGTTAGACCACATCTGTATAAGCCAATCCCTCCTAGGCTCCTTAGACGCAGCAAATATACTCGCAATCACGATTTCAGACTACAGTCCAGTAACTATCAGTCTGTCTTGGGGGCACATGGGAGAAAGCAGTCACAAATGGTACTTCCCAATCTCAGTGACCAGGGACAGACTTCTTGATGAGTTGAGGAAATCCATCTCTGAATTCTTTCAGCTAAATCAGCCTCAGGCCACTTCGCCCCAAAATAACTAGGATGCATTTAAGGCAGTCCTCAGAGGCAAATGCAGTGAACTGAACTCCATTCTAAACAAATGTCAGGAACGATTAGCGTTAGAGGAGGAACTGAAGACAGTAGAAAGGGACCCTAAGAAAACACCATCGACAAATCACTGCACTGAGGGGGAAAATCAAAGCGATCTACACAAATAGGGCAGAATATACGCTGTTAAGGCTCCGGCAAATATCCTATGCGCAGGGAGGGAAAGTGGGGACTCATCTAGCAAGACGTTACCTGAGAAAAGAGAGCGTGAAGACATAGGGGGCATATTGGATAAGGACGGCACTCTGGCCCATAAAGACGACGTCAAAGCATGCATTTTTTAAGGGTTCTACAGAGACCTCTATTTAGGTAAGCACCCGGATGTGTCCTTGCAGCAGCAACACTTAGATTCATTAGAACTCCCACAGGTACCACCAGCAGAAAATAATCTGTTAAATGGGCCTATCACTGAGGAAGAAGTGGGGAAAGCAATCTCAAAACTCAAACTACACAAATCCCAAGGAACTGATGGGTTGACGACTCAGTTCTATCAAATTTACCTGTTGGAGCTTACACCAAACCTCACCTTGGTATTTAATGCAATAGCGGAAGACTCAGCAGTCTCAAATTCTGTGGCAGAGGCAGTGGTAACTGCAAATCCCAAGCCAGGGAAAAACCCACATAACTGTGCCTCCTATCGGCCCATTGCACTGTTAAACCTCAATGCCAAACTCTTCTATGCCATATTAGCCGCGATTCTAGACAATTTAATGCCCTCACTTATACACCCCGATCAATCGGCTTCATAAAGGGTAGACAGACACACGATAACATTCTTAGGACTATCCATTTGAACGAAAAAGTCTCTAAATTCAAAATTACGGCACTTTTGGCGGGCCTAGATGCAGAGAAGGCCGTTGACAGGGTGGATTGGTCTTTCCTCTTCCTGGCCATGCACAAATTTGGATTCGGACACAGGTTCATCAACATGGTCCGGGCTAATTACACACAGCTACAATCAAGAGTACAGGTCAACGGGTCGCAGTCACCCCCATTCGCCCTGAGCAGAGGTACTATGGAGGGGTGCCCTCTATCCCCTCTTTTATTTGCCCTCAGCCACGAACCCCTTGCAGTCCAGTTAAGAGCTAATCCAGAGATCAGAGGAATACAATTTGGGGGAACGGAACACAATGCCTTGCTCTTTGTAGATGATATCTTAATGACGCGGACAGACAGGGGCACGTCATTACAAGCACTACAGATAGAACTAGACAAATTTGAAATAGCAACGGGCTTTAAAGTCTATACCTCAAAATCCTTCATACTAAATCTTACTGTTCCCGAAAGAGAAGCACAAAACCTACAGGACCAGTTCACCTTTCAATGGGTCAAAAGCTCCATTCAGTACCTAGGTATTCAACTCACTCAGAGGGTAGAGAATCTATATAAGGCATTTCTTGGGTAGGTCGGATAAATGCAGTTAAAATGACATTGCTCCCAAAATGGCTTTATCTGTTCCAGGCACTCCTGGTTGACCTAGACCATGATCTCCTACCCAAGCTTCGTTCTCTTATCACCAAATTCATTTGGCAGGGGGGAAGAGCTTGACTCCTGTTCCATGTGTTACAATGCCCAAAGAAGGAGGGAGGGGTGGAGCTACCATATTTTTCAATCTCCTACAAGGCAGCCCAACTGAGGGTGATGGTGGAGTGGTCCATGAGAGAATACGATAAACACTGGTTACACATGGACAGGGCAATAATGGGGAGATCGATTTGGGCTGTACCATGGAGATTTAAAAAAAAGAGAGACCCCCAATGCATACAGTAGCACCACAACATGTATTAAGCTCAAGGTTTGGGTTAAAGTTACGAGGGAGGGGTGGTTGACATCCTTTCCCTCACTGTACACCCCCATTCATTTTTCGACCCAGATTTCCCCCTAGCTTTGCGAGAAGGCCCATTCGATATATGGCGGGAGGGGGGATGTCTGATGATATCAGACATGTTCCACAACTTTGATGTGCTTACCTTCGAAAGTTGCTAAAGAGAATTCCAGGTTCCAAGAGGTGAGCCCTTCCACTACCTCCAACTCAAACATTGGGTATCCCAGCCGCGGGTGAGGGAGGCTGACACAAGAGAACGCACAATGATAGAATGTTGGGTACAGAGGGCAGGCACCATGAAGGGGGCGATTTCCTTTCTCTACGTTGCACCATGAAGGGGGCAATTTCCTTTCTCTACGTTCTGCTACTCTCTGCATACACGCCCCACTGGCTCGTTACATGTCTTTCTGGGAACAAATAATTGGGAGAGACATCTCAGAAGAGGAATAGAAGCATTTGTAGTCATATATAACCAAGAACAACCACTCAGTGACCCTGAGGGAAGCCCATTACAAGACTCTTTTTGACTGGTACCTTTACCCCGCTAAAGTCAGAAAGATTTTCCCCAATTCTTCCGATCTCTGCTGGCGCGGCTGTGGCCTTCTTCGGGCCTTCCATCACATTTTGTGAGACTGCCCTACTATTCCGCGCTTCTGGGAGGAGAATCTCACTCATATCAAAGACATGCTGGGATATCCTATACCGACCTCTATTGAGGAAGTTCTTCTAAGCATCAGTGATCCGGAGCTAGATCATCAGACAAAAGCAGATAAGGCCATAATGCGGGCCTGTTTGGGGGCTGCCAAAAGAATGATAGCGGCAGCCTGGAAAAAGAGGAGGCTCCAGTTCTGTCACTATGGCACTCGCGACTCTGGAGAATACTTACGATGGAGAGATTAGCAGACATCCTTAGAGACAAACATAAAAAGTTTGAATACAATTGGGGCCTGCTGGTTTCCTTTCTCTCTAGCAGCCTCCCCTTGGCAGTAAGCCCACCCTCCGTAAGAGCCTTACATCTCTTCCAACTATAAATGATGTCAAAACCCCTGATTGAACATATCCAGATACACATGTAGCTTCTCTAGAACCTGCAAAACTAAAATAGAGCACAGCCCTACTATTCACGCTATCCAGACTACCCAATTGCGAGTAGCTAGTTGATTCGCCACCACCAGGAAGGGGAGGTATGGGGGAGGGGGATTTGTTCACAACTATGGGGGGTTGATTTAGCCCCTTTTTTGTTGATGTTTACTGTATTATTAAAACGATCATTACTCGAAGCAAGAGAGGGAGACACAGGGACCTTACATACAGGGAAAATGAACCTTTGTTAGATGCAATTGATTGAACGATGTTCTAGTGTTGCAAACATTATTTGACACTTGTTCATGGGCTTTCTCGAGTCCCTAGGTCTTTATAATGAAGTTAATCGTGTTGTGAACTGCCATTTTAAAACCATGTAATTTTTTTTTTATTTATCATATATTTTTAATAACTCAAGGGCTTTTTAAATGATCATTTTTTTATCAAAGCCGGCATACATATCAATCCTATTGTTAGAATTGGGGTTTTATATGAGACTATTTCTTGTTATATGCTTTTATGATTATATGTCAATTCAATTCAATTGAATTCAAAAATAGCTTTATTCGATTCCATTAAAAAAATCATAAAAGCACATCAAATTACATGTATATACAATAAAATTCAGTAATGAAATGATCAATCAACAAAGCAATCCTCTATACAGTTCAATTAAATTCTATTTCAGAGATAATTTTAACACATTGAGGATCTGCATCTAATAATACTTTTTGGAAACATAGAGACCACAGTTATGGACATTTCATCTTGCAATAGTTGAATCCTGAAAAAGGCAGGTCTGCATTGTCTCAGTCCCCATACTTTTAACAAGGGTAACAAGTATCTCTTACTACTATGTGAATAAAATGTACAAAATAGGATACAATGTATGGGTGATTGTAAAGAGGAGTCATCACAAGGGCATGGTATTAAGTTTTTTGACCAGTCATTCATGTCCGGAAAAGTGGCCAGTCTAAAGAAAGTACCAAATCTCAATCGTGTTAACAACATTCTACTATAACTGGACCACTTAGATGATAAGTACAACTGAATGCCCGGGCCCTACAATAGATATTGGTGTTGGATAATAGACACCTTCTTCCCCTCTGCCTGCCAGCGTTTATCTTCCAGATACTCAAAGCAGGCCTCCTTCAGTGCTTTTCTGGAGATAGCGGATAAGGTAGACGGATCATTGTAGAGCTCAGGGTGGCCTATGTCTGTTAAGAAAGTTTTTACATAACTTAACCACTGGATATGTTTTGCGCCGTGGTGTTTAACACAGTCCTGAATAATGGCCCTATTAAACTCAGTTTCAGTAGATGACCATACTTTGGGCCACAACAAAACTGGGGAAGTCTTTACCAAGTCTGATATATGGGCCAAGGCAAGCTCCTTGTGACATACATAAGTGGAGGTAGATTTTGGGACGGCTAACAGGTATCTCAGAAAACCACTTTCACATGTTTGAATTTCTGAGCAGTCTGCAACCCCCCAGATACATGCCCCATATATGGCAGTCGACACACATTTAGCCTTATATATATCTGACAAGATGCGTACCGGCCTTCCCCCCAGTTTATTAGCAAACTGTTTTACAGCTCCAATGGCCCGGAAAAAAAGCCAATTTCCTTGAGGCTACAGCTGAAGACCATGTGCCTTTTTTATTAAAATTGATCTCTAAATATGAAAAGGTATTAGTAAGACCTATCTTTGACTGTTTTAAAAAAGTGTTACAAGATACATTCGTTTTAGATGAGCAGCACATGGTAAAGGTTTTCCCAATGTTAATCTTTAAACCTCTTTCGCCCATGTATTCTGAAAAACTAGTTAGCGCCTTCTGGAGGCTTACTTGGGTCCTCGCCATTATAACCACATCATCTGCGTACAAAAGTATAGGTACCGCCGCGCCTTCAATTCGGGGGTAGTCCAGATTTTGGTCAATTAAAAAAGTTGCCACACTATTTATATACAAATTGAATAAAAAGGGTGCCAAAATGCAGCCCTACTGTACACCTTTCATTTTTTGAAGTTTGGCTGTGCATTCACCGTTTTTGCCGAAACGCACCTTCGCCCCTGCCTCTCTATACAGTTCTTTTATGAAGTTAAGGATATTAGGGTCAATGCCGATATCTTTTAGAGTGTCCCACATCACTTCATGACTCAGACAGTCGAACGCTGAACTCAGATCAACGAAGGTCATAAATAAATTTCCTTTTTTGGCCACTACATACTTTCCCGTAATCATGGCTAAATTGAGACCTTGTTCGACAGTGCCTTAACCAGACGTAAAACCATACTGGAATTTAGAAAGGGCATTTACTTCCTTGGCCCATGTATGTAATCTATTCAGTACGATTCTGCCGGCCACTTTCATTAAGGAGTCTAGTAGTGATATTGGCCTATAACACTTAGGATCGCTTCGATCTCCCTTTTAAAAATTGGCACTACAATCGCCTCCTGCCAGGTCGATGGAAATCCAGTTTTATTGCAGCTGTTTAGTACATTTGTCAGGAGGGGTGCCCAAAGGGAGATATTGGCCTTATAGATATCTATCGGTACTCCATCTGGTCCTGGAGCTTTATTTGAGGAGCTTTCTGTAATAGCTAATTCTACTTCCGTTAAGGAGAAGGCTATTTCCAGCGGGAATAATCCCTGGGTATCATGCTCCTCAGTTGTCTGATAGCCAAGACATTCTGAGCTAACTAATTCATCTTTCTTGTATAGTTCCGAGAAATGGTTTACCCATACGGCCTCCTCTACAGCTATCTCGATTGTATCCGTTTTCCTCTCTACAAAAAAGGGGGCCTTTACGGCCTTCCGGTAGGCGGTATTGTCTCTCAATGCACACGCCTTATGGAGGGCTTCCCAGGCATCCTCTTTTAGTTCTAGTTTCCTCTTCTTTACTGCAGCTTTATAACATAATCTAGCTGACCTTATATCTGGAATGTTTTTGGGTGTTTTTTTAAGAGTTGACATTAGAAAAGCGTGCGCTTTCCTACACTCTGAATCAAACCAGCCTTCAATCTTAAGTCTCTTGCCTTCCCTTGACCTGCGTGTTAATTGATTACAGATTTGACCTGTTATTTTTTGAAAGGCAGGTACAACCAGTGCTGGGCTAACCTCTTCCGCAAGATAGATCATAAAATAATTTAAATTGCCTGTTATTAGAGTATGCAGGAAAGTAGCTGGGTTCACCTTATTCCATTTTATGGAGTAACCATTGACTCTAGACAGTGCAATCCCATGGCGGTAAATATTTTCAGCCACGTCTGTGTTCTGGGGATTGTCTGTCCCAAAGCTAAAAGATGAGGAAATTGGAAAATGATCGCTCATTGCGTTATCCTCTGTTTTAAAACTCAGAACACAGCGGTGGTAACTTGTTGTTACTAGTGTGAAGTCGATCACTGACCTGAGGCCCCGTCCATTAAAGGTAGGTTGAAAAGCCACCGGATGGCTACAAAACTCATTTGCAAATCCTAAATCAGATTCATAAATCAAATAAAGCTTTACGTACCCCCCATGATCGCAGGGGTATGTGCCGTACCCCTGCGATCATGGGGGTATGTGTCATACACCCAGCGTACATGGGGGGTACGTGCCGTACACCCAGCGTACATGGGGTATGGCAGGTACCCCATGTACGCTGGGTGTACGGCACGTACCCCCATGATCGCAGGGGTACGGCACGTACCCCTGCGATCATGGGGGGTACGCGCCGTACCCGGGGGGGGGGCGTTCTGTACCTGTTTCGGGGGGAACTCTGACTGTACGACAGTTCCCAGCTCCCGTAGAAAAAGGGTTGTACGGAGCGTACACAACACGGATCGTACTTGCCGGGTCGTAAAACGCAGCCGCGAAACGTATGAACGTCGTGTACAGCGGCTTCCGAGGGCGATTCGTACGGGAATTTCATTCGTACGGTCCCTGGTATGATTCGGACGGATAGCTGCATCGGGTGTGGATCGTACTAGGTCGTTCGTACGGGGACGGTTACGGGTACGATTCGTACGGAAATGCTCTGTACGACGATTTGGAGCGCTTTTTACCGGATCGGAATCGACCCCTTAGGGTCTGAATTAGAATTTACATTGATAGACAATAATGTGAAACTTTGAAAGAGAAACCCAAACCTGCAATTTCACAGACTCGACTGACAATATATATGAGAAGTACACAAGATATAACTCAGTACCCTGCCAGCCCGAGGAGAGATAAACTAGTGAATTATCTGCATGCCACACACTTGGACTGTCAAGGGTGTACATGATAATAACATGACGTGAGGAAGCACTTTTAATTTCTACCATCATGTCTTTATTAGTAAGCAGGACAAAAACAGGCAGGTAAACGAGGCTGATGATAAAAACTACTTGGATGCTTCAGAACATAGTTGCATATGTTTGTCTGTTTGAATTTATAATTTCTGTAGTGTAAATACTGCTAATTGCAAGATTTAAGGACCACGTTTTACAAACAAGAGAAAGCAAAAGCATAAATAACACAGCATGTAGCATAAAAACAAACCATATCAGCAAGTACCTAATGACAGAATCTATACAAATACAGTTGGTAAAGCAAAGGAAAAAGTGCAAATACTTTCAAAGTGCAAAATAAAACAATCACCAGTCCAGCAATATACAAAAGCAATCACATTTTGGAAAATCAAGGAATGGATGCAAGAAGGCGAGTACTCAAGGGAAAGATACAAAAGAGGAAAGAGGTAATCACTCAACAGTTGGATGAGGACGATAAGAGACAATAATGCAGGAGTGAAAGGGATAGATGCAAGAAGGGATGATCTAAATGAAGGGCTGCAAGGAGCCAGGAGCTACAGGGACAGAGCCAAAAAGACAGGTGATAAGGGGCTGGAGCTGTCTTGAATGTATTGTATTGTTATATTTATAGAGGGCTTACTACCCCTATATGGAGCACTGAAGCGCTTGCCGCTAGCCTACATGAGTATCAAGCTACACTTTGTGTAGTTGGAAGGGTGTTGTATTTGTGTTGATGCTATGTGGGAAGTGTTTCCCTGTTGTGTTTGAGGACCACTGACTGGGGTGTGTGCAGCTTATTGTGCAATGATTTTGGCTGGGTGGGTAGATGGTCACGAGAAGTGAGTTAGTGACGGTGGATCGTAAAACACAATTAAGGTAAAGGATTGAGGATTAAACCTGTTTTTCATAAAATGAGACAGATAATCAAATTTTACTGAGATGTATTGTCTAGTGGGCATTTAAATGAACACAAGCAGATAGTGTCTTTCAGTTGCATCTTGTCAGGTGGTTAGTGACAGGAAGTGATGTAAGCAGCGTGTCGGTGCAGTTCATACATTATCAATGCTGCGCTATGGCAGGGAGAAGGGAAATTATGCTGGGTTGTTGCTAGGCTGGTTATCTGTGTGGTTTTAACTTTCTTTTGTTTCTTTCTGCACTGTAACAACAAAAAGTGTGATTTGATAATGCGAGGTTTGTTACCATTGGCATTGGCGCACATGAACTAGTTTGAGGTTTCTGCCCTTCTGTTCACAGAGTGATTACAGGATGAACCGAATCCCACTCCTTTTGAATTTACGCGAGTCCAGTTCCCCCACTTCCTACCTAGACAAAATTGCTCCTGCAGCTTTGTGCTATGAGTAATCAGTGTGTGCAAAAAAACATTTACACACCTTATTCTGAACTGTTTATGGGAAAAGACATCCAGTAACGTGCACGTGCCAGTGCTTAGTTTGTAAAAAAAATTGTCACTTCAAACTGCAGCTAACAGTTAAAGTTTTAGAATTAAAAAATTATATATATATTAAATAGTTTAATGCTCCACTAATGAACGTTGCTTGAAAATACGCCACTGCGCCCCGACGTGGTGGTTTCTCAGAAGTCTGTGCCAGTGTTTACAAATAAGGGCTGGTGCTCAGCACTGGAAAAAACCGGCGCAAATTAAGCACTGCATAATGCAGCACTAATATGAGGCTGTTTTTTCATTCATTGGTACTGGACAACTTGGGATAAGGCTCTTCGCGATATCACATTTTGGAGGTTTGGAAAATCATTGCCCCTTCAAGGGGTCTGGCCTACTTGAGTTGCGTGATAAATGTTGGTTTCTCTCCAGAGCTACACATCTTCTAGGTATGCACTCAACTCCCAAGATCATCTTATAAAAGATACCCCAATCAATGTGTGGATAGATTTGACGAGCTGCAAGGTTGTTGTTTACTTTTGAGAAGAGTATCGTCCTTCCACCTGTACCCAAGGTATCTCTGACGTCACCACAGCATTCTTTCCTTTGAATACCCCTCACATCCCCATGAACAGCTATGCCGGCCCATATTTTATGGGTGTGGACACTTACTGCACATGAGATACCAACTGTTTACTCAACTTTTCTACAAGTGTTCAGTCGGGTCTGGTTGTTTAGTGGACTAATGCCTTCACTGTCACAGGTTAAAATCCCAGCAGGTCCAATCAGCATGTCATCCGTCTTAGGTCGATAAAATAAGCACCTGCGAGTTAGTTAACATTAAACATTTGTTATTCAGCGCCAATATATCCTTCGCAGTGAATGTGGACTTTACAAATGTTATGTTATGTTAGGGTTTTTTTGTAAAGCGCACGTACGCCCGTGGGCTTCATGGCGCTGTTGAAGTAGGAACCTAATAATAACAAATAATACACGTTCTGTTATGCTTTGTGCAGTAATTATTTCGTTGAAAGTGATACTGACTCAGTGAAAATGCTAACCAAGAGGGTGTCATGTTTGTTTGGGAAACTCGTGACAAAGTCTTTGGAGTGGGTACTTTTCACCTGCACCATATGTTCTTAAGTTTTTACCTTCTAAAGCATGTAAATACTCAAGCATCCCTTGTTAAAATAAATTATCCATCCTACAAGACCTTTAAATTTAAAATAATGAACAGGTTTAATTTAAAAGGATTAGTGATTTAACTAAAATGTTACTGGAGTAACATAAGAATAAATATGGCGTGGTGTTTAAATTCAGTCACCAGATATCTCTGGGTATCACAGGCGTTGCACACATGCAAGGACTGCACAGACATGGAGATAGTGGTGAGAAGAGAGAGTTTGATGTTTCTAGTGGCACGCAGAGCCAAGAAAGTTTTGAGCACTTGCCAGCTTTTGTGCAAAACTGTAACGAAGAGGAGTTAAACGGCGGAGGGGACTGGGAGGCTATTACAGAGGGCAGAGAGGCATTTTTGCAGCAGGCCTCTGCTGGTCAGGTGGCACGAGTTGTTTTCAAAGAGCAGACAGCCACATGGACTACACGTGCGTAACTTCACTAGAAGACAATCACTGTCTACGTCGATGCCGTGGCACTGTGCTGATCTCCGAGCAGCCACAGAGTACTAGTCGGTGCTAGGGGCCCCTTGCAGCTCGAGCCCCCCCCCCCCCCCCCTCCCAGCACTGCGGGGGCTGCAGGGGCCTGTGTTACGCCCCTGTCTAGCACCTTATCTATGCCCTTCACGTGCGTGTGGTATCCATAGCTCGAGTGGGGTGTGCTTGAAGAGAGATATGCGCGTGCCGCGCCTCTCGAAGGCCCACGCAATGCACCTCCATGCCTCATTCCGTGATAAGAGGCCCAGGCAGGGGTGGGTGTTTAGGAGGCTGGAATTTCACACACACTTCACCTCTTACTACAGATTATGTAGAACACTTTAATACTGTTAGGCAATGCTTAACTATGCAGCAGGTGCGGCGACTGTAATGGGTCTACGAAATTATAGCTTTATTTTACTACCATATTGAGGTCCATTTTCATTATTTGCACGGGGGACCAGGGCACTGTTGCCACGTCACTGCAGAGGGGCAGGCCTGACGGGAAATTCAGAAGCCGGCTGCCTCTGTCTGAGGGGGAGCACAGAGCCGTCACGTGCAGGACAGTTAGGGTGGGGCACAGCACAGCTCATCACAGGGTAAACAGGCCCGTTATTGCAAGATGTGAAACACCTACTAATTGACACTCAAAGTATGAGGCATAAAAAAAGTGAGCAGTCTGCGCTCCCGTTGTGACACTGGCACCCAGTCAGTCAGACCTAGCTTTCGGTTGCTGCAAGGACCCCCACTGAATGAGGCTGGGCTCCTAGGGGGGAAACTCACCACCAAAGTGTGTGACTCACGCTGTCATTGAGACTGCTCTTTGATGTGAGATTCACACTGAGCGAGTGACTGTGCTTAAAGACATGTGGGCGGGACAGAGCTCCAGAGGAAGTGAGTCTATCTACCCTCCCATGTCAAAGCCACCAGTTCCATCCTAGAGTTCTGTAAGAAACTAAAAACCTGGCTCGTCAAATAGGCCCAAGACAGAGCAGTCCGGCGCCACTCTTCTTAGGTGCCAGTATACCCTCAGGGTGACATGTGCACACCCAAATAACACAACAGACTGCACCAAGACGTGAAGCTCAAATCTAGCAAGTGACAGCCTACTCCAAGGCGTGAGACTCATCCAATGTGTGAGACCGTGTTCCAATGTGAGAAGTTCATAGCCAGTCAGTGAGACTGCTTGCCAAGTTGTGAGAAGATCACAAGGGAGCTGAATAGATCCACTCATCATCAGACAGGGTCTGCTCTGAGGTGTCGAGGGAGGGGGAGAGAGAGAGGGAGAGGGAGAGGGAGAGGGAAAAGGGAGAGGGAGAGGGAAAAGGGAGAGGGAGAGAGAGAGAACATATGTTAGGAAAAGGTAGCATGGCATTGCTTGATGTTACACTGTTTTGACTAGTCTGACTGGGATCCTGCTAATCAGGACCCCAGTCTATCCGCTTTCTCCCTAAACTGTTATGTCTTGTACTTAGGTACACTTCAGATTGGATACTGGGGTACCCTTCTCAGTCCCTAGTATATCGTACCCATGTACCCAGGGCATAGGTACCCCAGAGGCCTCCTATGGGCTGAATCATGTATTATGCCATCCATGCAGGCTCTGGAAGACTGATTGCTTGGCAGCAAATTGAATGATTTCAAGGGATTGTACAATGTTATTATAAGGGAGCAGATACCTAATAATTGCCTAAATCAGTTGTTGCATCAATACCTGGTTGACTCTGATCTGACGTCTCCCCAAGAATTGGGAAAGAAGGCAGATATGTGGTTCAGAACCAGGGTGAAGCAGAAAACCCAGACCTCTGGTGGTGACCAGAAGATGCAAAAGACTCTAAAACTCAAGATAAGGGTGGTGAGAAGGGTGAAGATCAAAAGTCTTCATCAGTGCCTGTAGTGTCGTAGTGCCTGACCCTGTATTCAGACAGGACAGGCAACTAGACAGGAAACAGGAACAGGAAAGGGTTGTCTAGTCTGTAAGCCAGTTAAGTGCTGGTAGGCAATAAAGAAGCAGTGATCCAGTACAGCTCCGACTCACGTGTCGTTATTCAGGGGTAAAGCGTGACACTGGCGACGAGGGTGGGATGTAAGTATCCCCACACAGTCCCGCAACCCAGCCGGAGGCAGCCGGCCCGACCAGCGAGTCCGCAGTCGTCGTCGTGCGAGAGTGCGAAAGAAGCGCGAAACTCAAATTCGGCGCCGAGACTGCAGGAGCCAGAACATCAGCCGTCAACACAAACGGCACCGAAGCAAGAGCAAGAGCCGAGCATGCACAAGAGGCGCATGACGCGCGTGTCCATGCGGCGGCAAATATACCCGAGCGAGCGCGTCGCTGGAGACGCGGCCAAATAATAACTGTAGAAAAGAAGGGAGCTGCCCGCCGAGCACAGTGAATCTGCTCGACGCAGCATCAGGTCAAGGTCCTTTCAGCCGTCCGCCGGAAAACCAGAGAGCGTATGTCAGAGCGCTACTCTGTGTGTGGACAGACACTGCCTGCCGAGAGAAGGGCAAGCGTGTGTACTGGGCGCTGTCACTGCGCGTGCCTGCGGAGAGTCGGAGCGCTGCTCCGTGTGCGTCCGGACCCTGTCCCCGCCTGCCGAGAAAGACGCTGGCTGCGGGTAACGAGCGCGGGCAAACGAGCGCTGTTACCAGGCAACCCCCAGAGTCGAGCGGTCGGCTCCTCTTAGCGCCGCGGCGCCGGAAAGCAGCAGACGTCAAAGGAAAGGCGAAGAAACTGGCCGAGCACCAAAGACAAATATACAAGGGTGAGTCTAAACCCTGCAAACTGCCCAGCGCGCCCAGCCATATCTACACACGAGCCCCAGCCAACACGAGGGAAGTCAAGAGACCACGAGGGGAGTCCAAGACCCAATGTCTCGAGTGGCGGCCATGTTGGGGTCAGGCGCCAGTGCATAACACAGACCACACACACCTCTGACGGCGGCCATTTTAGGGTCAGGCGCCGTCCAAAAAAAAACAAACTAATAAACAGGTTACAAAACAAGGGAGTTCATGTCGTCCCGCCTGTAGATCAGTGCTGCTCTAAAGAAGTTGCCGCCCGTGCCCCAAACATGCTGATCAGCATAGTGGAGGCGTTGTCCATTTACCTGTGTGCCCCCAGAGGGTGACCCGACACCTGAGAGCCTGCAGGGGTCCCGATGCGATGCTCAGGAAGAGCGCGAAAAAGAGAAAGTGAAGACCGGACGTGAGACTGCCTGCCGAGAGCGCAAGAGGCCCAACAAAGAAACAAGCACAGGCAAGTGCAAGAAGGAAATAAGCAAGATGCAGGTAACGAAATATGACTGACCCACACACGACAAGCAGTGATTGAATGCACGACATACAAGTATTAAATAAGACTGCGTAGACACAAGAGATAGAATGAGGAAACAAGCACAAGTAAAAACAACAGTAGAGTGAACAAGCACGCGTGACCGCAGGAAACAATCAGTGGTGAAGACTAGAGGAAACCACGACATGCATTGACAAATACAGGAGAACAAGCCCTAATGAGAGCACACGACCAGTGCAAGTAAACACGAACGACCAAGTGACGACCAAGCTGATCCCAAGAAATCAAGTCTGTGACGACCAAGCTGATCCCAAGAAATCAAGTCTGTCTACCTGAAGCCTGTGTCCTACACCATCATGCCTATGAGGAAAGACACGCATAAACCCAATCCCTGCATTGGAGTACCTCCTCCAGTGGCACAGACCAACGCTCACTGCTTAGGTCCTGAATGGTCCAAGTGGCTGGAGTCGGTGGACGAATACCTCACAACGATCGGTGAGTGGAAGGATAGCAGACGTCGACTACTACTGCTTCAGCTGGTGGGTCACGAAGGCCGACGTTTAATGAAAACATTTCTAGCAAAAGACACAGAGACATATAGAGGACTCAGAGAGACGCTGCTCGCTTATTTCTACGCGAAGGAAGACGTGGATCATGCACGCATTGCTTTCAACGCAACACGGCAGGAACCGTTAGAACCCTTGCCAAGCTTCATTACCCGACTGCAACGTCTAGTGACATATTGTCACTTCGACACCTTCACAAATGAAGATGCAATCCGTCTGCGGGTGATTGAAGGCTGTTCAAAACCCGACACCAAGCGCAAGATCATTCAAGGGCGGTTCTCGCTAAAAGAGATCATCAGGAGAGCTGAAATTGGAGAGCGGGTCACAGCGAGGGAAGCGCCCAAAGAATTCCATCCAGAAGCAGGCAACAAAAGGAGAAGGAAGGAGACACTCCCCATGTCCGCGAGGAAAGCTCAGGAGTCAAACAAAACCCGAGAGAGGGAGAGCGAAAGCGGACTAGAAGCAAGATACCGTGAGAGACAAAGTGACAGGGAAGCAGGAATCAAAAAGAGAAGAAAGGAGACATTCCCCATGTCCGCGAGGAGAGCTCAAAAGAGAAGAAAGGAGACATTCCCCATGTCCGCGAGGAGAGCTCAGGAGTCAAACAAAACCCGAGAGAGGGAGAGCGAAAGCGGACTAGACGCAAGACACCATGAGAGACAAAGTGACAGGGAAGCAGGAATCAAACAGAGAAGAAAGGAGACATTCCCCATGTCCGCGAGGAAAGCTCAGGAGTCAAACACAACCCGAGAGAGGGAGGGCGAAAGCGGACTAAAAGCAAGACATCACGAAAGACAAAGTGACAAGGAACTAGAAGTAAGACATCACGAAAGACAAAGCGACAGGGAACCCCCTGAGTCACCAACACAAAGGACAATAGATAAGGGTGTACGAAAGACGGGGACAACCAGGAATCGTGACATCCAGTTTGACATAACGCCGAGAAGTCACTCACCACACTACTCAGGAGACATATCAAGCAGTGACACAGACCACACAGAGGAGGCCGAAGACAGTCCACTCAATGGTCTTAACGGAAATTACAAACACCGGCAAGGGGACAAGTCACGTCACATTCGGAAACCAACATACTACTCCAGTGAACCATCAAGCAGAGACACAGACTGCACAGAGGAGACCGACGACAATCGACTCAACAATTATGAAGACAGGACCAAACACCGGCGAGGGGATAAGCCACGTCATCCCCAGACGAAGAAGAGTCAAACATCTCAAGACCAAACCACGGAAGCACATACGTGGCTAGCAAGCAGCCCCGCCATAGCAATAACTCAAAAGACACTTCGAAAGATGCACCCAGAGGAACGTCCCCTCAACAGCGTCGACTCCAGGAGTGCGTCGTCGACCGACTCAGAAAGCATGTCCGGACGATCACTTAATCCAACAGAGCCCTGGTACCGACAACGGTCACGGTGTCCACCACTTGAAAATACAGTGGAAGCAAAGGCCGTCTTCCTTGTCCAAAGCAACACACCCCAGGCCAACAACCTGCAATGTCCGAACTCCCCACAAGACAACATGTCATGTCACCCCCAGGAACACCATGACGCGAAGAGCACACCGTCACCATTGAAGGGGTCAGCAAGGCTTACGCAAAAAGGACACAGAAGAAGCACAGATGCAGGTGACTATACCCGCTGGGCGGAAAAGGACCAACCAGTCATCATACCCAGAGGGGCCAACACGTGGGGGAAGAGAGGTCATCATCATCAGTCAGAAGGAAAATGTGCATCTGTGTTGTCTGAGATGCCTGTTCAAGGACAGGAGGGCAGTGTTGTCTTTGACCGAATAAAACAACGAGACATAGAAGAGTATGCAGGCGCTCGGAAGAAAACTAAAACAATGGACACACGTGCAGGTGAGCAATTGCCGCTCAAACAAGAACCACAAAAGGATACGAACAGCCGACCTCGAGCGGAGCCATTGACAGCCACATCACAGGAAGCGATACTCCCGTCAAGGCAGCCGGAAAGACACAATGAAGTGTCTCCAACAGACTGCACTCCGCTGACACCTGAGAAACAGACCGAGTTTGAGCTTGTGATCGATGTGGGTCTCTCAACTCAAACAGGCGGGTCACCGCCCTACCCTGTACAGCTAGTCTGAGTGACAATGCGGATCAGAACAGAAGCAGCTCTCCGCAACCTACCAACAGTACTGATCATCATCACAGTCGATCAGCGGAACGAGAGAGCCACCCCAAACGCCAAACGAGAAGGCCCCGACGCCTGGTTGAAGAAATCTGAGGTATGAAAGACTCTGTACAAAAGGGGGAGATGTAGTGTCGTAGTGCCTGACCCTGTATTCAGACAGGACAGGCAACTAGACAGGAAACAGGAACAGGAAAGGGTTGTCTAGTCTGTAAGCCAGTTAAGTGCTGGTAGGCAATAAAGAAGCAGTGATCCAGTACAGCTCCGACTCACGTGTCGTTATTCAGGGGTAAAGCGTGACAGTGCCCCAAAAACCTGCATCTGCAGGGGAGTCACAATAAAACAAGGGAAAAGACAAAAGATGGCAATTGTCCAAAGGCCAAGGATTCAACTTCAACCACCACTGCCCCTAAGGCAACTGCTCCCCCTATTTATTTTATTTATTTAGTGCAGTTTCAAGTGGTAGTACAGGGAACAAGAGATCATTTTGAAACATATCATCCAGATCCAATACTCACCAACTCTAGCATCAGTTGGTTATCTAGATATAATTAATTGATGATAGCTGATCATCCGGATCTTTTCATAATCATCTTCTGATTATGAAAAGATCCAGATGATCAAAATGATAGTCCTTAAAACCAGTAAATACTAGCATTGGTTTCATATAAATGTGATCTTTATGTATATAGGTCAAAGCATTTAAGAAGCTACTCCCTCTATCAACGGTGGCTCCTCCGTGCACATAGAAGACCCTATATTTGATCTGTAAGGTAAATAATGATCTAATCTATTTTAAGCATAAGGTGGAAGACACCTATATATAAAAAAGACAGAAATAAGTGGGTTTCATTGTCTTTATACCTTTGTAGCTCTAAAAGCCTGTGATTATCAGAGAAGTCCACAGCAAGTTGGAAAGCAATTGAAACGCTTTCTCTACTCAAAATACAGGTACATTTTCCGACACTGTATAGAATCACGAGGGTAGACCCAAATATATTTTTTGGATAGACCTAATAGATTACGGTTAATTTCATTATTCAGGTTAGATAAAATTAGGACTTCCTCATAATGAGTTGACAACATTAGTGTCTCAGAATGAGTTGAGTAAATATAAGGGGTCAAGCATGGTAAATAATGTTTATGTAAAATAGAAAAGAGCAAGGTGTGTGTAACAAGAACCCACAAAGTATATAATTATACTAAAACATTGTTATTTAATTTGTAGATACGGGGTCAAATGTTTTTAATGTCCTGATGAAGGTGTCAAGATCAAATAGCACCGAAACGCCGCGTCGACTGTTTTTACTTTGACTGTAACTATATTCATTGTATTACCACTCTTGGTGGTTTTTAATTGTTTTTTATTATGTTTTAGATTGTAACCCAGTTGGGAGGAAGAAAATAAATGTCATTATTTCGAATTTTCCTTTGTTGTATCTACTAGTTGTTTTACTTTAGTTGCCTGCTCTTTTCTGGTTATCAAATTTAATGTTATTAGTGGTATTTGTAATAAATCCACTATCCAACACAGACCCCCCTCAAAGTGTGTCTCAGCAATCCAAGCCTGCTACATTCATGACAGGGACTTAAAACCTTTCTCTGAGGTATGATTCCACCCTTCTGAAGCGAGCTTCGTGGGGTCACTGGTCTTTCCGGTGCCAGCCTTCTAGACCCGGTCAGCACAAAATGGATGCTGCCGAACAGAGGCACATTTCTGCCCTCTTGCTGCTGAGCCAAGTGCGAGCAGAGGAAGGCAGCACAGTAGACATCCTGTCACAGGGAGATGACCACCTCCCAGACTGGATTTAGTGTATTAGGGCTGGGTGGGTGCACTTCCAAAGTGTAAACACAACAGAAGCTGCTCCAAGTATTGTGACTGAAACCTAGATAATGCTAGGTTAAGTGTGTGATGGCATCTCACAAAAAGTTAAGGACTGTCCTCACACACCACCTGGTGTCATGCTTCATCATCAGCAGTCCTCACTCTCCAAACATCTTCTAACTTTAGTCGCTGGAAATTCAATACTTTTCTCTTGTCTGATACTGTTTTTATAAAAGAAGTTACTATTTTTATTAATGAATTTTTTACTTTTTTTTTTCAAAGTAAGTTTTATTATTTTTGCAAAAAGGATAAACAAAAGAAGACGAACAGAAGAGAAGGCATGCAGAATCATACAGCAATACAACCCGAGCCCCACAGGAGCAGCCAAGACAACCCTCAGTAGCTTCATGATTGGCAAAGCGTCGATAGCAAAGTCCGTGAGAACGGGCTGAGAAAGCCGCACTTAGTGGATGCCATTCCCCGGTTCAGTCTAGGGCGTTCTAAGGGGGAGGAACGCTGGTAGATGAAATGTCACAGAAGATACCCAGGCGGGTAAAGTCCTTCCTCAGTGCCGTAGTGCAGCAACATAGAAACAACAAGTCCCCAACGGTAACTCCCCGCCCCCCCCCCCAAGTCCCCCCCTCTGCCCCCCCCAGGTGGTGGTGCCAACATATATTCAAAGCCCTCAACACGCACTCAGCAGTCACACAATTAGAGTTGGAAGAGGTGGAGCGCTCTCAGTGCCGATGGACAGACTGCAGACGGCAGACCTTTCGACAGAAATCGCACTAGGGGTCCCCACCGGAACATAAAGTTCTTAAAATTGCCCAGGAAGACGTCTGCCATTCTCTCCATGCTCAACAGGTTCCACAACTTTGCATGCCACAGTGATAGTGCAGGAGCCGTTGGTTTCTTCCAAGCTGCAGCGAGTGTCAATTTGGCTGCCCCTAAGCACAGCCACATAATGTGTTTATCTGCTTTCGTCTGGTGTTCCAAAAGAGGGTCTCGAAGACCCAAGATCACAAAGGCCAGTGAGTCAGGAATTGGGTATCCCAACATGTCTTTGATGTGGGATAGAATTTCCGTCCAAAAAGGTCTAATGATTGGGCAGTCCCACCAGATGTGGCGAAAGTCTCCCAGTAGGCCACAGCCCCTCCAACAGCGATCCGAAGTCGCCGGGAATATGCGGTGAAGTTTCGAAGGGTAGAGGTACCAATCAAACATGGTCTTGAAATGGGCGTCCCTCAAGGCCGCCGAGTGGTTGTGGCTCTTGATGTCTCGCCAGAGACCCTTCCATTCGGTCTCCGGTATATCCCTACCCAGCTGGCTCTCCCAATGGTCCATATAGCGGGGCCGGGGAGAGATCACAGTGTCAAGCAAAAGTTTATATGAAAAAGAGATTGTTCCCTTCATCATGGTGGTTCGTAGTAAAAAGGCTTCAAACCGCGTGGGTGGTCTTTTGGCTGCCTCTCTGAGCCCTGGTGAGGTAGCCCAGTGCATCAGCTGAACGTATCGGAAGCGCTCCGTAGGTGGCAAGCCGTAGTCTCGCATACAGTTAGCGAAGGTGAGGGGCTCCGTGCCGTGGAAGAGATGCGTCAGGGCCCTACAGCCGCCTTCTCTCCAAGGCCTAAAAAGTCCATCATGCTGTCCCGGCGGAAAAGCCGGATTAAAATGCAATGGGGTGAAAGGGGAGGGGAACGACGTCGAGCGTTCGTCCCCTGATACCTTGTTCCAAACCTTAAGGACCGTGCTCGTGGGAGTGCTGATGTACGCATTTTTAGGCCTATCGGGCTTGGGTTTCCATGCCAGATCCCAGACCGACCGTCCCGCCACACTCCTGTCCATGTGCAGCCAGTGCTTTTCAGACTCTTGCTGCGACTACTCCACCAAGACCCTCAGCTGTGCGGCCTTATAGTACAGGTGCAGGTCCGGGAGGCCCACTCCTCCCTCCTCCCTGGGGCGCCTAAGAGTCGCGAAGGAGATGCGCGCCCGTCCCCCCTGCCAGACGAATTTCAAGAGGAGGGTTTTCACGCGCCGGAAGAAGTCCACTTCCATCGGTATGGGGAGGGCTTGGAAAAGGTACAGAAATTTCGGGAGGAGGACCATCTTAATGGCATGAATCCGGCCCAGCCAGGTTATGTATTTCGGCTTCCACTTATCTAATTCCCTTCGTACAGCCCGCAACATAGGTGGGAAATTCGCCGCAAACAGGGAGCCTACAGAGGAAGTTAAATGGACCCCCAGGTAGAGCAGAGAGGACGTCGCCCATGCCAACGGTGTAAGCGGCCGCAGGCGCTCGACCTCAAGTGGCGGGAGCGTCAGGTTCAGGATATAAGACTTATCAAAATTGACTTTGAAGCCGGCCACGGTCTCATAGTCAGACAACAACGATTGTATGTGCGGTAACGAATGTGCCGGGTCCCCTACGGAGAGGAGCACATCGTCCGCAAAAAGAGATACCTTGTGTTGTTCTCCCGAAAAGGGGAGCCCCTTGATCTGCTCCTGTTCTCTCAGCGCGATGGCTAGGAGCTCTATGCTTAAAGCAAAGAGCAGGGGCGAAAGAGGGCAGCCCTGTCTCGTACCCCTGGTGTGGCCAAACCAAGCGGAACGGTGTCCATTCACCATGACTCTGGAGCAGGGATTGCTATAGTTCGCGCGGATCATGGTAATGAAGCGGTGCGAGAAACCAAAGGCCTCCAAGGTGCGAAACATAAAGTTCCAGTCCACCCGGTCGAAGGCCTTCTCGGCATCCAACCCCACCAACACCGCCGGGAGGCGGAATCTCGTAGCCTTTTCGATGAGGTGAATCACCCGCCTCAGGTTATCATGTGTTTGACGCCCCTTGATAAACCCCGATTGATCCGGGTGAATGATGGCCGGCATCAAATCCCGAAGTCTACGAGCAAGGATTGCGGAGTATAACTTGGCATCTATGTTTAGGAGCGCTATCGGGCGATAGGAAGCGCATCGAGACGGGTCCTTCCCCGGCTTAGGGATCACCGAGATCCTAGCCTCGGCCATGGAGCCCGTGGTACTCCCCGTGGCCGCCATCTCGTTAAAGAGAGGCACTAGGAACTCGCAGAGCTCCAAAGCAAAGGATTTATAGAATAGCGCCGTGTAGCCGTCCGACCCAGGGGCTTTGTGCAGCTTGAGGTCTCGAATTGCTTCCAGCACGTTGTCTCTAGAGATAGGGGCCGACAGGAGTTCGTTCCACTCAGGCGACACCTTCGGGATGGAGAGGTCAGCCAAAAAGTGGTCCTGAGCCTCGTGGTCAAGAGAGTCGCCCCTATAGAGTGCCTCATAGAACTGGCCAAAAAGGCGCGCTTTGTCGGCATCATTGTGGTGAAGCGATCCGGAGGGGTCCAGGATGCCACCTACATATTCCCTTTCTCGCTTATCACGCAGTTGGCGTGCCAGATGTCTACCTATCTTATTTCCCTGTGAATAAGAGGTGCGGCGAAGCCGGAGCAGAGTAAGCTCCGCACGGTTAGCGTAGTGTGCCTTCAACTTACCCCTTACTGCAGTCAATGGCCTCAGAGTAAGTCTAGACGGATTGGCCTTGTGGGCCTGCTCTAGCGTGGCCAGTTCCGCTTCCAGGTCCTCCCGTTCCTTCCTCCGTAACCGATTAAGGTTGGCATTAAGCTGAAGGCACGTACCCCCAATGGACGCCTTAAAGGCATCCCAGGTATTAAAGAGGGAAGTGTCCGAGGGTGGGTTGAGAGATCTAAACTCGCCAATGGCCTTGCGCAGTGCCTTACAGGAAGAGTCGTCCCTGACGAGCGCCGGTGGAAAATACCAATAGTTCACGCCATCCCCCCCGGACGGCCAGTGCAGCCCAAGTACCAACAAGCTATGATCCGAGACCGATAGAGGAAAAACATTAGCAGTTCGGAGATCACCTCGAAGCGCCTGGCTCGCAAAGACATGGTCAAGCCTAGAGTAGGAACGATGAACATGGGAGAAGAACGTGTAGTCGCGTGAGTGGGGATGTAAGAATCTCCTGCAGTCAACCAAACCAAGGTCACCAATCAGTCCCTGCGTCTCGTGTGAAAACACCCCAGCCCCCGCCTTCTGTGTACTAGAACTGTCCACAGCACCATCCCAGACCATATTAAAATCACCCATTAGCACCACAAGGCCCTCAGCAAAATTCCCTGCCCTGTCCAGCAGGTCCCGGAGAAAGGCATTTTGCCCCGAGTTGGGGACATACACCACCACAAGTGTACATGACACTCCGCCAAGCACCCCCTTGACCATAAGCCACCTCCCTTCCCTGTCACAGCTAATCCCCAGTGGCTGAAAGTGCAGAGATGCACGAAAGAGAAGTGCTACCCCTCTGTGTTTGGTGGAGGCCGAAGCTCTATAGATCAGCGGGAATTGCCTATGGCGCAGCCTAAGCTCATCCTTACGCGCTAGGTGGGTCTCCTGGAGCCCCACGATATCCAGGTGATGGTCAATAAGATACTTCCAGACTTTTTGGCGCTTCTGAGGGGAATTAAGACCCTTGACGTTCCACGTCCCAATACTAAGCGGCATTAGAGGGTTCCAGCACCCACCCCCAGCTAAACATCGCCAATACCACCTCACCCCAGCATCCTTCAAATAGCATCCCTGCACAGACCGTCAGTCCCCCAACCATTGTGGCTCCCCGGAGTCCTGCAAACCCTTCAGAGGTCAACATCACACCAGCAAAAACGACAACCCTTGTGTCCCCGACAAACCCATGTACCAAGAACACCAGAAACCCAACTACTACAAGAAAGCAGCATATCACACAGTCATACCAGGCACCACCACCCCCCGTTCCACCCCACCCCGTCCCAACAAGGTCCCCCCAACAGTCCCTAGAGCCCACCCCCCAAGCTAACCCCCAGTCCAAAAACAAGCAAAGATACTTAACAGTCACAGCGAAGAGTCCCAGTACAGTGCAGCGCACCGCAAAGTCACTGGGATGGGGGTGGAAGACCTCAGGCGGGTCTCCCAGGGCCACAGTCTGGGGTGTCTTCTCACAAAGTTTTTGCATACCCCCAGGCCCAAGAACGTGTGCCCCTCCGGCACCTTCGGGCCACAGCCTTCCAGTTAGGCCGCCCCAGAGCTTTGCTGCGAAGTCGTCAACGTCGCCGAAGCAACGGAGGCCACAGCGTCGCCCATCTCCAGTAAGCTGGTCGCTCGATCGGGCCGACCCCGACCCGTGTCTGACCCCACTCTGTGCCAAGAGGAGGATCGGTGTCGCCGTCTCGGTGATGGGCTGCCTGTCCTTGGCGTTGGCGAGTCATCCTCGATGCCCAGTAAGTCCTTTGCCACTTGCAGCGAACGTATTTGCTCCAGTTTGTTCCGCCAACGGAAAACTATGCGGAAGGGATGGCCCTATGAGTAAGGAATGCTATGTAGTCTCAGGAACGTCGTCACTGGTCGAAACTCCCGCCGTTTCATAAGAGTCGTGGCCGCCAAGTCCTGGTAGAGTTGCGGACGGTGGTCACGAAACTGCACAGTAGGAGTGTCTCGAGCCTTCCTAAGGATCCTCTCCTTGAGCTGGAAATCGTGGACGCACACTAGAATGTCCGGGGGTGGTCCTCCTCCCCTCCTCGGCAGGCCTACTCGGTGAACCCGGTCCATGCGAATCTCACTAACGTCGTCGTCGCCCAGAATCTGGTGGAAGAGGTCTTGCACGTAGCCACGGAGGTCACCCGCTTCACCGTCCCATGGCACCGCTCGTATGCGAATGTTGTTTCTCCGCGAGCAGTTCTCCAAATCCTCCGCATGGGCCTGCAGGTCTAAGTTCTGTTCAGTGAGCCTCAGGACGTCCTGCTGCAGCTGGTGGACGTCGTTCGCCATGCTGAGGTCATGGTCCTCCAACGTGGCTACCCTCTCTCCCACCGCATCAACATCTCTTCGCACCTCCCGAAGGTCAGACGTTAGCTGCGCCCGGAGGTCCGAGATATCCTCCTTGATGGATTTGAAAAGGTCGGTCATGAAGGCTTTAGTGGCCGGTGCATCTTCATCGGAGGTCCTAGGGGAAGAGCTCGGGCCAGGGGACGCCGGCTGCTGGGTGCTCTTCGGATGGCCATCCTTCAAAGTCTTCCCCTTGCGCGCACCTGTAGACATTGCAGCTCCTTTGCAATTTCGTGGGAGGTACCACGAACGGAGCCTCCTCAGGCAGTCTTCACAGGGACCACACCGGGTACCCCCACACCCAGTCCAGATCGCCAATTACAGCCCGCTGGGAGAAGCCTCCAAGTTCAATAGCCGCTTCGGGCCGTTATCAATCGCCAGGGTGTGGTTACAGGCCAGCCAATGCGCAGCTAGGAGACGGTGGGGCCAACGAGGTCTTCAGCCTGACCCTGCCCGCTCCTTCGGTAAGTCAGCTTCCCAGTGCCTGGTCCGAGGGAAGGGGGGGGAGCGGAACCCAGCCAAAATGGAAGGCGCCCAAGTGGTGCTGGCAGAGCGCCTCCGCAACAGGCCCCCTCTCGCAGTAGCTCCAGGCCCCCCAAGCAGCCGCTGCCACACCGCAGTTGCACACAATCGGCGCCCTCTCCAATGCACCCCCGCTGCGCTGCTCACTCCCGGGGTCGAGCCCCTCGCACTGCTTCTAGTCCCTGCCGCAGGCCCCAGCCGATGATCCAGCCGGCCACGTGTTCGGGCCCCAGCCGTCAGTCCCTGCACTCACCGCCACAGTCCGGGCACACGCAGTCCACCGGGGGTCAGTCCGCTCCCCCCCGGAGCCCGCGCTGTAGTCAGGCGCTATCCAGGGCCCCTCTCTGATGCGGAAGTCCGAGGAGTCACTCCAGGTGCAATCCCGACCAGGCCGCAGACCACGGCCTCAATTAGGGAGCGAGCCGCACCTCGGTTCCGGGCGGTCACTGATGCGAGGCTCCGCCCCCCCTCCGGAGGATCCGGGATATGGCGCTTGTCCGGCTTCCCCTCGACACTGGACGGCCCCCGCGGCGCTCCACAGCTGTGCCCGGGGAGTTCGCTGGTCCCCGCTCTCCACACCGGGGGCTCCCGGGCTGCTACCACACGCCGCCTCACTTTCCGCCGCTCCGGAGCTCGGCACTGCTCCCAATGCGGGCGCCGCGAAGGCAAGCTTCCGCCTCTCCGGGCGCACACCACAGCTGGCCCCCGCTTCACAGGGGCGTCCGGTCAGCTAACTGCCCAAAAAGAGCTCCGGGGACCGTGCTAAACAATGCTGTACAGGCCTGGGGCCGGAGGGGACACAAAACACGTCCTACACCTCCGCCATCGTCGAATTTTTTACTTTTAACAACCCGTCTGACACCTCTATCCCTAATAATTGGGATGCTTTTTAGGCTGCTCTTCGGGCCTTCACTATTTCATATGTTTCTAAAAAAAGAAACTAAACAGAACTAAATATGAGGATCAACTGCAGAAAATTAAAGGACTAGAACATACATACTTCACCTCTAAGTCTACTATAGCCCTTCAGGATCTAATCGTAGCAAAAACTGAGCTTAATAAAATTCCCACTATTGAAGCGTGTAATACTCTGCTCAAGATTAGGTCCAAATTCCATGGGGGTCAAAATAAGGCGGGTAAAATGTTAGCAAATTATCTAAAAATCAAATCTGAACGTAAAACTGTCGGCCCTATTCTCAATGAATCTATTAATAAACTAGTCTCATCAGATGAAGAAATTGCCAAGGTTTTCCATAATTATTATCAATCTCTTTATACTGATGATACACACCCCTCCACCCAGAACTTAACTTCTTTTTTTGCTGGTCTCCATCGACCACCATCGCTTCCTGATGAATTTGATCAATTAGAGAGAGATATTACTCTTCAGGAAGTGCTTCAGGCCATTAATTCTCTGAAAAAATCGAAGGCACCAGATCCTGATGGACTGCCTGTTGAATTTTACTCTACTTTTCACTCAATTTTTGCTCCTAAACTACTACAGCTTTTTAACTCTTTTATTGCTGATGCTAGGGCCTCTGGGTCCTTTATGGATGCATTAATTGTCATTATTCCCAAACCTGATAAAGATCATTCCCATTGTAAAAATTACCGCCCTATATCGTTAATTAATTATGATTGTCAAATTTTTGCTAAAATTCTTGCATCCCGCCTTGGCTCTATTGACCCCCTTTTGATTAAAACTGACCAAGTGGGATTCGTGAAAGGCAGACTAGCCTCTGACAATTCTCGTATGTTTTCTAATATTATTTCACATGGCAAAAAATGTAAAGACCCTCTTACAGCCCTATCTTTAGTTGCTGAGAAAACCTTTAACCGCATCAACGGGCAATTTATGTTTCAGACTCTCCATTGGTTTGGTTTTGCTCCCTCTTTTATCTCCTTTGTCAAACTCTTATATTCTTCCCCCCGAGCCAGTATTTTTGTCAATAACCAATTCTCAAGTTTTTTTTCGCTGTCTAGAGGTACAAGACCAGGTTGTCCTCTTTCCCCTTTATTATTTATCCTTTGCCTTGAACCCTTTTTAGTGCGAATTAGAACTAACTCTCAGATTACTGGCTTCAGACTCACCTCTGTTGAAATTAAAATATCTGCATACGCAGATGACATACTGATTAATATGGCTAACCCGGTTGCATCTCTCCCCCATTTTTTGGACGAAGTACGATTATACTCCTCCATTTCGGGTTACAAACTTAACTTATCTAAAACGGAAGTTCTACCCTTAAACTCTATTTGTTATCAATATATGTTTAACACTACTGATTTTACGTGGTGCCTTCCAAAATTAAGTACCTTGGCATTTGGTTTTCTGCGCCCCTAGTTGATACACTTAAATTTAGTTTTAACGCCCTTTTGAAGCAAATTCAATCCCTTCTCCAACTTTGGTCTCCCTTATATCTTTCCTGGAGGGGTAGACTGGATACTATCAAAATGATGACTACACCCCATGTACTATATACTGTTTCTATGCTCCCTATTAAAATGCTTACTGTATATTTTTCCCGCATAAATTCCATTTGTACAAAATTTTTGTGGAATACTAAACATCCCCGTATTGCTCTAAGCAAACTTATTCGTCCTAAAAGTGAAGGTGGTGTTCGTTTTCCTAACTTTCAAATTTACCACTCTGCTTTTTTGATTAAACAATCCTTTTATTTAGCTTATGATTTTTGGGAAACTCCAGTTCCCAGATGGGTTCTTTTTGAACTCTCGCTATTAAAGTATTTTTCTTTTCAACATATTGTTTTTATGTCAAATCGCTCTTTTTTGGCCAAGTACCCTGTTTAGAAATACTCCCGAACACTGCTGTACAATACATTCTCTAAGGATTTTACCCCTCTACAATGCTTTTTGTCCTCTATTGTGTGGTATAACAAATTTCTTAAATACAAAGGCAAATCTTTTTACTACAAATATTGGAAGGAAAAGGGTATCTTGTTCGTCCATCAATTTCTTTCCAATCATTCTATCATTCCTTTTCATGAATTGCGGTCTTTAATGTATGGGTGAGAAAGGGAATTACGAAGATTGGTGACCTTATGGGGACCCAGGGTCTACTGCAGTTTTCCGAGATCCAGGCAAAGTATGGTGTAGATACAAGACATTTTTCCAAGTATCTCCAAGTAAGAAGTTTCTTAGCAAATAAAACGGGGGGGCCTGTGGGATTTGAAAAAAATTCCATAATGGAGGTGGTACTGGAAGGAGTTAGCTGTACTATTAAGAGGTTTTACTATGAATTAATAGAAACGAAACAGGATGATCTGGAAAAATGGGGGGGGGCAGTTGGGCAAACAAGTTGGAGGTAGAAAGGGATTGTTTTAAAATGTCATTAGAGTTGGGCCAGAACGTACTTTGCTCTGCAGCTCTCCAGGCGCAACATTATAAAACAATGTATTGGTTATATTATACCCCGGGAAAAATCGCGCAATGGGGGGGTGTAACGGGTATTAACTGCCCAAGATGTGGAAGTTTGCATGCAGATATTATACATGTATTTGCAACATGCCCCCACCTATCCACGATATTGAAAGGGATTGAGGCTTTTGTACAAAGTGCATTAAGAATATCAGTTAATCTAACGCCCTCAATAATATTGTTGGGTGTGAATGCGGATGGCGCTCAGAGGGAAGGAGGTTATTTTATTTTTGTTGCAATGGCCGTATTAAGATTATGTATTGCTTCAGCATGGCTCGACCCATTGCCACCGACATATCAACAGTGGCTAGCCAGGATACTTAGGATATACAATCTGGAAAAAGCAATTTATGCAAGAAAAGGAAAGAAGGGGAGGAAGCTGGGATTAAAAATATGGGAACCAATAACTAGGTGGAAGGATGAGAACAATGACATGTAGTTTTCTCTCTCTCTTCTGTGCGTGTTAGATCTAAGGAGAAATATTGTACACTTAAATTATAGCAGGGTAATATGAATCTATATTTAGATGTATTATATACTGGTATGCCTTTTTTCATTCCCGATGTTTTCTTTTTTCTGTATGAATTTAAACTCATTGCTTGTAGTGTTGTGCTCTTTACCCTTAATAGGGGGAAAAAAATATAAAAACCTTAATAAATATACTTTAAAGAAATCGATTATACTCCTACATTTCGGGTTACTAACTTAACTTATCTAAAACGGAAGTTCTACCCTTAAACTCTATTTGTTATCAATATATGTTTAACACTACTGATTTTACGTGGTGTCCTTCCAAAACTAAGTACCTTGGCATTTGGTTTTCTTCGTGCCTAGTTGATACACTTAAATTTAGTTTTAATGCCCTTTTGAAGAAAATTCAATCCCTTCTCCAACTTTGGTCTCCCTTATATCTTTCCTGGAGGGGTAGACTGGATACTATGAAAATGATGATTACCCCATGTACTATATACTGTTTCTATGCCCCCTATTAAAATTCCTACTATATATTTTTCCCGCATAAATTCCATTTGTACAAAATTTTTGTGGAATACTAAACATTCCCGTATTGCTCTAAGCAAACTTATTCGTCCTAAAAGTGAAGGTGGTGTTCGTTTCCCAAACTTTCAAATTTACCACTCTGCTTTTTTGATTAAACAATCCTTTTATTTGGCTTATGATTTTTTGGAAACTCTAGTTCCCAGATGGGTTCTTTTTGAACTCTCGCTATTAAAGGATTTTTCTTTTCAACATATTGTTTTTATGTCAAATTGCTCTTTTTTTGGGCAAGTACCCTGTTTTGAAATACTCCCGAAAACTGCTGTACAATACATTCTCTACGGATTTTACCCCTCTACAATGCTTTTTGTCCTCTATTGTGTGGTATAACAAATTTCTTAAATACAAAGGCAAATCTTTTTACTACAAATATTGGAAGGAAAAGGGTATCTTGTTCGTCCATCAATTTCTTTCCAATCATTCTATCATTCATTTTCATGAATTACAAACCATTTATCAATTACCTGCTTCCTGTCTTATACCAAGAAAATAACAGGAGGGGGGGAGGGAGAGGAAAAAGTGGATTCTGTCTCCCCTAGCAATACGTATAAACAAAAAGGAATCCACTATGGTGGTGTTGGTGATCCCTACAGTGGTGGGGAGCAACCAGTGTTGTTTAAATACCCCTCACACACCAACAGGCCCCTTGGTGTCATGCTTCATCATCGGGGGCTTCGCAAATCTCTACGGAATGCGGCGTGCTACGACTCACGACTACGTAGGAGCACTAAAGGTGAACTATGTGTTGGTGTGTGTGGAATAATTAAGTGTGAGTGGTGAGGTGAAAAAGTGATGGTTAAAAGATACCTGGCTCGTAGGAGCAAATAACAAAATCTTTTTATTAAGCCCTCAGCTGGTATCATTAAAAAAGTGCAGGTGAGGTTGTTTTTTACTGGTTAGGGTATGTCAACCTCAAAAGTGCGTCGACATGTTTCAGAGTCAAAAGACTCCTTCTTCAGGACGAGGATATGCACAGTTATCCTCACCGTACTCACATGAAAATGTAGATGTCAAAGTATGCTCTACAAAAAATAAAAAGGTGAAATGTACCTATCCGTGTTATAATGAATAAAGTCCGTTGCGCCCAATTGGCGTTATTTTACAGAACCTGTGAATGAACAAAAATTTACATGAAACATAATATCATATTTGGACATTTGTGTTCAGAAAAAACCTATGTTAATACACAGAAGGGTAACGACGAACCAAAAATAAGGTCCAGGAACCCTGTAAAAAAGGTGAAAAGGGGGGACATGGACATACATATAGACAAGGACACACATTGATTATAGATTGTAGTCGCCATTGGATTCCATAGGGTGAAAAAATGGAATGAGAATCACACATTTTTTAGATATACATTGCTTACTTATGGATAAAGACTTAATAGCCTCATGAGCCAAAAGCGTGGTATTGGGGGTTCTTTGTTCCTGCTCAATCTAGCAACCTGTGGGATATCAAAAGAGCTAGGTTTTAGGATCTCAGATGCTAATTCCTAACAGAGATACAGATGTTTCAACTCTGCACCACCAAACTCACGGTTACTGCAAGGCCAGGTAGGCTGTCTTCCCCTCAACGCGGCTCCGATGGTATGTCGAGTCGTTCTAACCAAGTCCCTTATATAGTGCCCGTAATTGTTTAAATTGATACTTAATTGAAAATGGAATCAGCCCAAAGAAGGACATTGCCCTTAGGTTCGGATCCGGTCCCGCGTACATATGCAGGGTGTGCCCGATCGAAATGCGCATGCGCGAAGGGGTGGCATGATTGAAACGCGCATGCGCGAAAGGGTAGCGTCTGCGCCTAGCGCTAGCGCTCAATGAGAGCAAAGTGAATGCTAGCTACTAGCGCATGCGCGGAGAACGAAAGTCCCGGACTGTTTTGAGGGAATCCTGGGCTGTTTCTAAACGGGTGAAGTTAGTTTTAACTGGGTCAAGCTCAAGAAATGGGAAACATTAATTAGATACCCATGTAAACAAAGCCCAATTAAGTGAGATCTCTGAGATAAAATCTCAGGGGGATGATGGTTATTTTGACAAATAAAATGGGATTTCTTATTAGGTACATATGCAAGCAAAGCCCAATTAAGTGAGATCTCTGAGACCAAATCTCAGGGGGATGATGGTTATTTTAACAAATAAAAAACTGGGGTTTCTTAGGAGGTATTCAAGGTAATTTCCAATACTCTAAGGGTAGAGCCATTATACTGCTATCAAGGAGTGTGTATTCAGCAGATACAGTTGATCATCGCAGTTGGCTCCATGGAATGGAGTCATTTAATCCGGTGTTGTCCGTGCACAGACGGAACACCCACCTCTGTTCCTTCTCAAAAAGTTCCACATCAGATGGCAGTTGCTCAATCACAGTCCAGTGTAATTCATTTACACAATGTTGTGCCTCCAAGAAATGTGCTGCCATTTTGGTAGTCGATTTTTAACATCTTACGTTGCTTTTATGCTCGTTTATTCTTGTTTTTACAGCTCGTGTTGTCATACCCACGTATTGCTTGCCGCATGGGCAAGTGATGAGGTAGACCACATTCCTGCTGTTGCAGTTAGTGAACGCTCGTTGTTCCCACTTGGTGCCATTTTGAAAAGTGAGGGTCAAACTTTTCTCAGTCAGATGGCAACTATTACAGTTACCACATGGGTGGTGTCCATGTAGCCCTCGTAGCCTAGTTTGTTGAATCACAGTGGTTCGGGGTCTAGTGTGTACCAGGATGTCTTTAAGATTTCTTCCTCTCCTGTGGGCAAATAGAGGTTTCTCTAGATCCAGAGTGCCACTCGTCAGAATACGCCAGTGTTTGTTGACCAACTTTGAGACCTGGTTTGAGATTGAGCTGTATGTTGTAACACAGACTGTTCTATTTTCTGTGTTTTCTTTCGGAGTATTGTCTTCCAACAGAGCTTCCCGGTTGTTATTACGAGCCCTTTTCATTGCATTTTTGATGACTCTATCTGGATATCGTCTCTGTTTCAGTTTTTCACTCAGGTCTTGGGCTTGGGATTTGTATTTTGCCACGTCGCTACAATTGCGGCGTAGACGTAGGAACTGCCCGTATGGTAGATTTTCTCTTAGGTGACGTGGATGGAAACTGTCGTACCTAAGGAGGCAGTTCCTCGCTGTGCGTTTGAAATGTGTCTCTGTTTTCAGAAACCCTGCCTCGTGATAAATGTTCAAATCCAGAAACACCATTGACTCATTAGACATTTGGTGGGTGAATTTCAGAAAAGCATTCTGTGTGTTAAGCCAATGTATGAAATCTGTGATAGATTGACCATCCCCTTCCCAGATAACCAAGACGTCATCAATGTAACGCCGCCAGGTATGGATTTTACTCCTAAATGGATTGTTGGGATGGAGGATCTTGGTAGCTTCCAGATGGTGTACGTACAGACCCGCCAGGCTCGGCGCGAATGTGCTTCCCATGCTAGTTCCGTGACGTTGTAGATACAAGGTGCCTTCATACTCAAAAAAGTTCTTGGTGAGTGCTATGGAAATGCACTCCATTACTACTCCTCGTGGAGTATGATAGTTCCATGGGTTGGAATAAAGCACCTCCTCAATGATTAGGAGGGTTTCATCATGTGGGAGGCTGGTGTACAGGCTCTCCACATCGAGGCTCAGCAGCAATTGCGAGTCTGAGTTAAACGGTTGGTTTTGTAGTAGCTGGAGGACCGCTTTCGTGTCCCTCAGGTACGTGTCCGTTGCCTGAACCAGAGGCCTTAGGAAGGCATCGGCGAATTTGGATAATGGTTCTAGTGTAGATGAAATACAGGACACAATGGGACGGCCAGGTGGACTTTGTAGGCTTTTATGAACCTTTGGTATTGTATAAAAATAGGGGCTACAAAGGGTTTTTCTGTATCAGAAATTCAGACTCCTTCTTCGAGAGCCAGTTGTGGGCATGGGCTTCTTCAATCATAGCCACTATTTGTATACGTAAGGATTCCGTGGGGTCCTCTGCGAGGATCTGGTAGTTTCTCCTATCAGAAAGGAGTCTCCTACATTCTTGGTCGTATGCAGTCGTCATTTGAATTACCACTGCGCCGCCTTTGTCAGCTGGTTTTATAATGAGTTGTTTGTTCTGCGAGAGTTCTCTTATCGCCTCGTTTTCCTGTCTGCTCATATTCTGGAATAGTTTATTCATTATAACACGGATAGGTACATTTCACCTTTTTATTTTTTGTAGAGCACACTTTGACATCTACATTTTCATGTGAGTAAGGTGAGGATAACTGTGCATATCCTCGTCCTGAAGAAGGAGTCATTTCACTCCGAAACATGTCGACGCACTTTTGAGGTTGACATAACCTAACCAGTAAAAAACAACCTCACCTGCACTTTTTTAATGATACCAGCCGAGGGTTTAATAAAAATATTTTGTTATTTTCTCCTACGAGCCAGGTATCTTTTAACCATCACTTTTTCACTCACACTTAATTATTCCACACACACCAACACATAGTTCACCTTTAGTGCTCCTACGTAGTCGTGAGTCGTAGCACGCCGCATCCCGTAGAGGTTTGCGAAGACCCCGATGATGAAGCATGACACCAAGGGGCCTGTTGGTGTGTGAGGGGTATTTAAACAACACTGGTTGCTCCCCACCACTGTAGGGATCACCGACACCACCATAGTGGATTCCTTTTTGTTTATACTTAATGAATATACCATCATTACTACGGCCATACAATCTCACCTGTCTACATTTTCACTACCTCCTGCCCTACCACCTTTCACTCCCTCTACTCCTCTATATCCTTTATTTTCGAATCACCGACCTAAAGCTGCCCTTGTATTTAAACTACTGTTATCAAATGTCATTGCTCGTTCTAAGTCAACTATTGAGATTGCTTGAGGAACTGATTTGTCCGTTTCTTTCTCTGTTACAACTTGGGATAGATTATGGTCCAAATTGGTTAAACTTTCTGCTGCTGCCAGTATTACTCAATCTTTGTTTTTTATTTATCATAGAGCTATTATTACTCCTGTTAGTATTTATAAGTTTTCACCAACATCTTCCCCACTTTGTTGGTCATGTTCTCAAGAAACTGGCACACTCAAGCATCAATTTTACGAATGTCCTTCTGTTTTATCCTTATGGAATTCTGTTTGGAATATTTGCATGCCAATGTTTAGCTGTACCACCTCTTTATCACTATTGAATGTTTTTTAGTATCTCTATCACCTGATTTAGATATTGCACCCTCCACTGCGAGATTACTTGATCTTTTCATTGCTCTAGCTTTTAAAGTGATTCTATCCTCTTGGAAAGATAACTCCAAATTATCTGTACTTACCTGGTGGAATTTCATTTGTGATGAACATAGGATTGCTGTCGCCTCATCTTCTTCTGTTTCTCTAAAAATTAAATCTGGTCTCCTTTGGCTCCCTTTTACTGCCTACCTTTCTTCCAAATCTCCCCGCTGATAATTCTGTCTCTTCCTTTTCTGCAAATATTCCCCTTATACATGATTTGGATCTCTCTTTCTTTCCCTTTCTTGTCTTTTTTTCTTTTCCTCCTTCCTTTTCCTTCTTCTTTCTCCTTCTCTATCTTCCTATTCCTCTCTTCTTCCTCCTTTTAGTGTATATTTTTCATGTGCCATATGCCTCATGTTTTATTTTCTCTAGTTAAACACTTGTCTTCATATGGCTTATGTATTGTATTTGCAAAATCCTAATAAAAATCTCTTAAACAAAAAAAAAATAAAACAGGAAGGTGAAGACAAAAAGTTCGGGGATGACCCTGCAGAAAGGGCCAAATCCAAAAGAGGGTGTCAACCTCTATGGACTCAATATCGCTCTCCAAGCAACTAAAATGCTTTCCATAGACTTCAAAGAGATGACAATCACTGAAACCTTCCTCACAATTCACAATATGTACTTCTTCATTGATTTCAATGGGATTACCATCTACAAGCATGAATCGCACCCTCCTTGCAGGCTTAAACAGTTGAGAGGTATTGTATTAAATCCACCTTTTCTGCATGGTCAACCCAGATTTTCACCCTTTTCAGGACCCTATTTTTGCTGCTTCTGCACTCTGTACCCTTTACTCCTGCTAGGCAGGAATAGTGTGTCCATGCTCCCCCTTTAAATATGGTTTAATTGGCCTCCCCTGGTTGGCATATTTAACTTGCCTATAAGTCCCTAGTAAATTGTGTAGAAAATACACAGACGTTGGATGTAAATTTACTACCTTTGGACTGCAACACCTTTGGTGCCATCCAAAGGGTTGGCCTGTAAAACATGGCTTCAAGTCTACCATGTGTATCCTTACTACAGCAACCGAAAAACCTGCTTTCAAACCTGTCAAATTAACCCTTTTTGACGGATGGGAAAGCCTGCTTTTATACGTCAATAAGTTACCGCTAAGTACATCTTGTCGTCCACAGGTAGGTTGCCTGATATGTAAAAGTGAAACATGTGCAAAATTAAAGTTGGCATGTTCCTCCAGGGAGTAGACTTCAAAAGCTAGTTTCACTGGTGGGGCTCTAGCTCGATACTAAAAGATGCTAGAAAAAGTCTAAGCAGAGATTATAGACTTTAATTTGTAACTTTTGAAAGGAAATGGCTAAAGCTATCAATCAAGGACCACAGTTCGTATTTAATAAAAGTGCAATTCATTAATGAAGTTAGATTCTTAAGACATATTTATAAAAACTAACTTTTAGAAAGTTACCTTTTCCCTGCCTAAAGAGCCTGGAAGCTAATTTGCATTAGCCTACCAGCAGCACCCTGCAGTGCTTGACCTTAATGAGATGTAAAAACTGCTCCCAGAGCAGGAAAATGATGTAGAACAAAGTCCTGGGCACACGTTCAGAGTACTGGGTTTAGAGTTATAACCCACAGTTATAGTACTTCCTGTAAAAGAAATGTGAAGTTCGACACCAGAAAGTTCTTTATGTTGAATTTTTATCACGTTCTTGAAATGGGTAAAGAAAGAAAAAACAGCCAATACTCTGAACGTGTGCCCGGGACTTGGTTCTAATTTACAGTGTGGTTCTGCACCCACACACTCTCAGGGGTTTTGCTTGGGTTTGTTTCCCCATACCTTGCAGCACCGTAACTATTCCTTTATATCCCATACTCTACAGTGAATCTGCTTGAGCGCCATTTCTTCCTGTCCTAATCAAAACCCTCCACAGAACCAGTATAGGACAATGATGTAGGCCTGCTGAGAGAACGGGCTGGGCATGGGGCACAGAAGTGGGGCTATCCCATTTACAGTTAGGTGTAAGGAGAGACCTGAAGAATGAAAAGCCTTCGTTCCCAAGGCCCACACTTGCCAGGCAGGCTCTGAAGTTGAACTCAGTGGGAGGGAAGCTACCCCCATTACCGGTTTGGAGTGGACATTTCTGCGGCCACACCTCTAGGTGGACACAAGAGCTCTGCACAAGGGAGGAAGGGTTCCCCCATCTTGGATTTTAGGAATAAGCTGCAATGTGGGATAGTTTGCAGCAATGGAAAAAAAGATGTGCTACAAAAGTGAGGCAGGATGCCCCAGGAACTTTTCCCAATTGGTTAGGGGGTGTACAGGAGTCACCCTACCCACTGCCTAACCAACCATAAATGTGAGACCCGAAGACACTCTCCCCAGGAGACCTCCAGAAGATCAGAAGAAGACTGGGCCTACTGTCTTCGAACTGAGAGGAGCCATAAAAGACTGGACCTTATCATTCTTGTACCCACAACACAGAAGTAGACTCCAAGTGTCAGTTGGCTCACCTGTGTGACTACAAGGAAACAAAAGCTGAAAATGGCCTTTTTATGAAGTTACCGTTTGACCAGTAACAACTGGACCTGGACTTTGCACTAAGTGCTGTCTCTGAGTTCCTGGCAACCTTAGAATTTACCCAGAGGAGCTGCTTCAGAAACCCTGAAAAGTTGAGACTTCGAAAATGTCCAAACTCTCCGGAAACATTCGCAGGACCTCACAGCAAAGGTGACCAATTTCAAATGCAACTTTATGACTTCAGGCTTACCCCGGAGGATTTTGAGTACCATGAAAAAGAAACAAGTAGGCAGATTTATATAGTGATTGACGGATCACCATTCCACCATGGGGACAGATTCATTCATCCCCATGACGTTAAATTTATAAATGATCTCCAAGCATTTAGAATGCATTGGCAAGAACTGCCGTCATGGTGGTTCCTGTCAATGCACCTTGCTGTTTGGTGCAGAGCTGCATCAGCATGACACAACCGGCACCAAATAAATTTTACAATTTTTTTTTATAGAATATCCTGAAACAGGATTTCCTTTATGAAAAAAAAATAGTAATGGTCTACTTACCACGGGAGGCCTCTCCCATTGCAGGGAGATCATTATTTGCTTAGAATTGTTGACCAAGACAAACCTACTTGGTGTATCCGACCCGAGCTCCATCGTGGTCAGCCTGAAATCGTACTTAGGTCCTGGGTAACCACTTCCATAAACTGTCATTAGCGCAGTTTGCTTTTGGCACTATTTTTACATACAAATTTAACAATTCATATCACCAGTTCACTATATTGATTTTTTGTCATTTTGGTTGTTACATTTATTATATTTTACTAATTAGGTTTCAGGTTTTAATTATTTGGTGTTTTGACTTTTTCAGTGTTTTGGTACTACATACATACGTTGCACAGTGCCCTAAGTTAAGCTTGTCTGTTCTGTGCTACAGATACCAGGTGACTCAGTTTAGGGTAACTTAGTTACTTTGGGGTTCACATTGGCAAATTCCTTATGTGTGCGACTGCCCACCCAAAATAATGATCAACTTTCTTATAGGTATCATTTCAGTCATCTTCCATCCAACATGTGATCGGAAGAGTTTACGGTTTAAATGCAAGGTCAGACTAGAGTGACCACCTCAATCCAAGTTATCATGGACACTTTCTCCAGTCCTGATTTGTTTGCCTACATCTCATTGTTTTCAAGTGTAAGTCTAATACGTTCAATGACAGCAAAGCAAGACTACAATACCCAGAATCCATTTTGTGATCACACAAACACTCAGGACTCCAGAGAACGTCCATACTAATCTGGTAGGGAGTTGTCATTGTAGAGGTCAAAATCAGTGGTGAAAAAATGAAAGAAGCTGTCTTTCTTGAGTATGGTCTATGCATCAAATGACGTGGATGATGGCTTCATATAACAGAACCAGGCTAGACCTGAAAAGTGTGAATAAAAGTCCTGAGGATGAAGGTGCTTTCTTGACGTAGTCAGACTTAACACAAGGACAGACACTGTGAGGAGCTTGGGCTACAAGGAGAGTACGAGGAGCTTAAGAGACAGTTACAGGAGTAGCCTTAGATATGTTGACAGGAAATATGGCCTTTGGCCACTTGGACACACAAAGTGAGGAGCTTGGGGCTCAAGGACAGTGTGAGGAGCTTGGGGCTCAAGGACAGTGTGAGGAGTTTGGGACTCAAGGACAGTGTGAGGAGCTGGGGGCTCAAGGACAGTGTGAGGAGCTGGGGGCTCAAGGACAGTGTGGGGAGCTTGGGACTCAAGGACAGTGTGAGGAGCTGGGGGCTCAAGGACAGTGTGGGGAGTTTGGGTCTCAAGGACAGTGTGAGGAGTTTGGGACTCAAGGACAGCTTGGGGAGCTGGGGGCTCAAGGACAGTGTGGGGAGCTTGGGACTCAAGGACAGTGTGGGGAGCTTGGGATCCAAGGACAGTGTGAGGAGTTTGGGACTCGAGGACAGTGTGGGGAGCTTGGGATCCAAGGACAGTGTGGGGAGTTTGGGATCCAAGGACAGTGTGGGGAGCTTGGTTCTCAAGGACAGTGTGAGGAGTTTGGGACTCAAGGACAGCTTGGGGAGCTGGGGGCTCAAGGACAGTGTGGGGAGATTTGGACTCAAGGACAGTGTGGGGAGCTTGGGATCCAAGGACAGTGTGAGGAGTTTGGGACTCGAGGACAGTGTGGGGAGCTTGGGATCCAAGGACAGTGTGGGGAGTTTGGGATCCAAGGACAGTGTGGGGAGCTTGGGATCCAAGGACAGTGTGGGGAGCTTGGGATCCAAGGACAGTGTGGGGAGCTTTGGACTCAAGGACAGTGTGGGGAGCTTGGGATCCAAGGACAGTGTGAGGAGTTTGGGACTCGAGGACAGTGTGGGGAGCTTGGGATCCAAGGACAGTGTGGGGAGTTTGGGATCCAAGGACAGTGTGGGAAGCTTGGGATCCAAGGACAGTGTGGGGAGCTTTGGACTCAAGGACAGTGTGGGGAGCTTGGGATCCAAGGACAGTGTGAGGAGTTTGGGACTCGAGGACAGTGTGGGGAGCTTGGGACTCAAGGACAGTGTGAGGTGTTTGGACTCAAGGACAGTGTGGGGAGCTTGGGATCCAAGGACAGTGTGAGGAGTTTGGAGTACAGACTCAGAGGACTCAATTCCCCCAAAAGTATAGATGTATGTGCGGAGATGCACATCTATGTCTGGACATAGTTTACTTTATTTTTGCAATTCACAAACCTACCTAGTAACACGCCTGGAAAGCTGTGCCAGGGGCTGGTTTCCAGGCGAACTCCTGGGAATGTCCCTTGACATATTCCCTAGGTTTCCATTTCTCCTCCGCGTACAAATTGAGCCTGCTGTGCAAAGGCACCTTTTTCCTTACTTCCTCACCATTACACAGCGTTGACTCCTCCGCTAAGGTGAAGGAACGTCTCCCCACTGCTCTATGAGCGGTAGAAAGGAAAAATAAAATGATACTAACTGAATGTTATTATCATTTGATTTTTACTATAATGGACTGGAGCCTGGTTAGGGCGGGCTGGGTTCGTTTCAGAGGGGGGAGTGGATGGCGCGCCAAAGTGCGCATAACGGTTTGGCTGTCTGTCTTGCGCACTTAGCATGTTCTCCATCGGGCTGTAATGCAAAGCCTGGGTGGAGAACATGCACAGGCTCCAACTCCCTGTCTGAGCACCAAACCATGGCGCTCAGACCAATCACAATACTGCTGTCATGGTGACAGAAGTGTTGTGATTGGCTATGGGAGTCTGGAAGCCTGGGGGCTGTCGGGGTGGAGGAAGAGGAGAGGAGAGGAGAGGAGAGGAGAGGAGAGGCGGCGGCTGGCGACCGGTGACGAGCAGGTAAATCTATTTTTCCTAACCCCCGCCACCGTTCCCAGCCAGTCGCCACTGCCCTTGCATCCTCTCCAAGTTTCGAGGGGATACTTTCACCCAAGTTTGTTTGTTTTCACAAACGTACATGGTAAGCCATGCCTTGTTCCGCCCACTCCCCGCCCCTTGGGCGGAGTTTACTGCTGTGTAGTTTGACACGCATGTGAGGAAAGATTACACGGTATTGAATTAAACCCACGTGCACCTGTCAGGAATCCTTCTGTGAAATCCTAGCGGGTGTAGATGAAGCTATGTTTGGCCAAAAGAGCCTTTGTGCATTGGGCCCATTGTGAGAAACTTGAGGCCCAAAGACAACCAAAATGTAGAGCCTGGGAACATGGACAGTGTGAGGAGTTTAGGGGACCAGCACAGTATGACGTCATTGTCACAAATGCAGCCTGTGAAGAGCTCATGGGACAGGCACTGTATGAGGAGCTAGGGCGCGGATGTATGTCATGACAACGCAGGCTTTACCCCGCACTGCCATTATGACGCATCCTTTACAACGCAAGTCGTTACAACGTAACGACTTGCGCTGTAAGCGCTGGATTGTGGAATAGTTTAATTTTCTATTCCAACTGCAGCCCACGTTACAGTAGGGAAGGTGTTGGAATGGAAAATTAAACTATTCCTTTACCAACAGCGCCCTCCAGCGGCAGTCGTTCTAACGACTTGCGTTGTAATAGCAGCGTCGTAATGGCAGCGCGGTGTAAAGCCCGCGTTGTCATGGCTGCTTACCGTACGAAGAGCTTAGAGAGCAAGGACAGTGTGCGGAGCTCTGGCACTGGGTAGGAATTGATAGGAACTTGGAGAACGAGGATACTGCGTGGAAATCAGGCCCCGGACCGGTCAGTGTGAAGAGCTCAGAGAACAACAAGGACAGTGTGCGGAGCTTAAGGAACAAGGACAGTGTGAGGAGCTTAAGGAACAAAGACAGTGTGAGGAGCTTAAGGAACAAGGACAGGTTTAGGAGTTCTGTCACATAGACAGCATGTGAATTGAGAGACCACTGGGTAACAGGGACAGTGTGTGCAGCCTAGAGCAAAAGGACAGGCAATGTGAAGGGTCTGGGAACGTGGACAGTGCAAGGAGCTTGGAGCACAAGGGAAGTGTGAGGAACTTGGTGAACAAGGACCAAGCAAGCAGTTTGGGAATGAGAACAATGTGAAGAGTCTTGGGCACATCACAAGACGCTGTGAAAGGTCAGCGAATAAGGACAGTGTGAGGAACTCTGGCACGTGTTCAGTCAGTGTGAGGAGCATGGGAAACAAGGACAGGGTGAGGAACTCTGGCACGTGTTTACACCGTGTGAGGAGCAGGGGAAACAAGGACAGGGTGGGTCGCTTGAGGAACAAGGACAGTGTGTGGGGAGCATGGGAAACAAGGCCGTGTGAGGAGCTTGAGACGCGGACAGAGTGAGGCGTAGGTCACATGTACTTCTATTGTAATGGCACATTGACATTGTATTTATATAGCACTTATGACCCCTGACTGGCACTGAAGTGCTTGGCGGCGAGTTGCACGCTATTCCAGAACACAAGGTGCGAGGCTAGCACTGCAGACTACTACAGAGAGCATTCCTTCCTTGTTCATCACTTGTGGATTGTGTTACAGGTGTGCTTGTGAGATGGCATGCATTTATGTACCGTATCTATTGTTTTGATAGGGAAGGATTCATCGAATTGGATTAGTAAAGAGATGTGTGACACCTCCTGTCAGTTCTGAACTTTAAAGACAGTGCGGGGACCCTGGGGGGATAATGAGCGAGGTCCGAGCACATGATCGGTTACAAAGCGGGCTCGCTCTTTCCACGCTACTTGTAATATTTACGAGTGCATCACCCTGGAATCCCCCCGCGGGTTGAACTCTCGCTTCACAGCCCTCCCTGTGCTCAGAAGCCGTCGGTGACACATGCCCGGCGCTGGGAGATTCCCACCCCAGCCTAGGTTCGTCGACAAGGCAAAGCCCCCTCGCCTGAAAAGTGAGCGCGAGGGGCGGGGGTGAGGAAATCCGGGGGCGGGAAGGAGGGCCGCGCCGACTGGAGCTGCGGGCTCACAAGTCCGTCTGTCGGATACTGAGGCGAGACCCCGAGGCAGCCGCAAGCCAGGAGACACTTGTCGCAGCAGCTGAAGACAGTCTCTCTCTTATCTTTTAAATACACATTTATCGGTTTCAGCATGGCCCGGGCTTGGGAACTTACGCTCTGTTATATGTTCCTTGGTTGCTGCGTTACCCGTTGCTCAACAGGTAAGTCATGGGGCTTTTCTGTACCTGGAGCTTCCCTCCCAAGAAGTCTGAAGGAGAAGCAAAGGAACATGTAAACATGTCTATTTATAGGTCAGCAGAGAGGGGCAGTGGGCTGTGGGTATCACTAGCCACTGTGGGTGGGGTCAGGGTGTCAGGGCAAAGTGCAAAGCGCCTGACTCTCAGCTTCGCGGGTTATCGGCAGCTCGAATGATGCATTATAGCGACATAAATACACAGTTTCCTGTTATGTATCCTGTGTGTATGCTTACATTGATAAACGTTTGATTAGCAAAAACAATTGTTGCCACTCAAAGTAAAGCAATGGGGTTGAGCTGAGCTCGCAGGCGCGTGCTGAAGGAAGAGCTTGAATGTCGGAGACTCGCGTCAGCAGTACAGATATCGAGAGTTTGTGAAGATAATTCATATCTCATCTCTCTCTCTCCTCTCTAGTTATATATATATATATATATATATATATATGTATATATATATATATATATATATATATATATATATATATATATATATATATATATATATACATATATATATATATATATATATACACACATACACATACACACACACATATATACAAACATATATATGTATATATATATATGTGTGTGTGTGTGTGTGTGTGTGTGTGTGTGTGTGTGTGGCTTGGGGAGGGTAATAATTGTATTTTCTGATAAATAGTAGGGTACATAGGGTACAGATGCTTTCAGTCGGTTATTGTGAGATGTCAGTCGGATTTCAGCAGGACTCTTTACATATGCACAGAGAAAAACGCACACACCCACTCTGTTTTGAAAGTCCTCAAAAATATTGCTTATTTTACAAAATATTGTGTTTTCCCTCTTAGTACTCCTACCAATCCACATTCCTCTTCCTTCCCACTGCTCCTTAGGCCCCTCAAATGCATCCTGCTTGTCGTTTAGTGCATTGAAACCTTATATGCCAGCCTGATTGTTGGGAAATCTGAAGCTCACACACGCCCAATCTTACTGACCAAGCTACGTGTGTGTGTGTGTGTGTGTGTGTGTCCACAATAAGGTGGGAGTTACCCTTTCACCTGGAAAAGGAATGGGTCTATAATCAAAAACAACAAATTTCCTTTTCCAGCATTTGCACCAAAGGAAATGGTCCTGATGGGCCTCTACCTCAAAACAGAATATGGGTAAAAAATGTTGGGTCTGGTCTATGCGTGAGTTACCAAATTTACAGGCTTATATAAAACAACAATAATCAACATAAGTGTATTCAAAGGACATAAGTGTTAAAATTTCATCATTTTATTAGAATTATTGTTTAAAAAAAAACAGCAAAGCTTGCTGATTATACAATGTATACCATAGTTCAAAACAAATCAAAACATAATATTCATAAAAAAATCCATTAAAAACATGCACCATTACACAGTATTATAAAAATTCATAAATTTTCATCAATTTAAAAAAAAGAACAAACAAACTGTCGACGCGGCGTTTCGGTGCCAAACACAATCTTGCACCTTCTTCAGGACTTTGTTCATAACATTGATTTCTAAAAGGAAACATGTAACAATAACATTCCATTAGGTCCAACTCATGTCTAAGGCTTAAACTTTTTTCCTTTAACACTTATACATTCTTATCCCTAAGATTTGGTAACCTCGCCAGACTTTTAAGGAACTAAATATAAGCTAGGGTCCTTTCAGGTCATAAATCACTAATCAGGGAACCCGTACCTCTTTACTCATGATGACATCTCCAAATGACTGTCTCCTAGATGGACTTGGTGGGTCCCATCTGAATTAAGCTAAAAATCAAGAGAAAAGAAATGATGCTTGTGTCCTTTTCTAATCTATAGTCTCCCATTCAGTTTGAAAACTATTTGCATACCTAGGAGTTATTTCCTTCCTGGCAGTATCTTTTCAATCTCTGGAGCTGTTTGTCTCCAAATTAAAATTTTATTTCCTTCCCTGTGTATTATAGAAAAGAATATAAACATGCCCTCAATCTTAAGTCTTTAAATTTACACATTCCCCTCACTCTCAATTAGATGTTACCATGTTTTACCTCACACTTGGGTATACGGCGAGGTCTCCTTGAGGTTAAAAATAGGGACCATCTCATTCCCTGTTCAGAGAGAAAAGATTTTTTTCCTTTGTCAACCTCTATATAGTAGACCCAGGCTCTATCCATAAAGTACAATATCTTTTAGGCCTTACCAATATGTCTTTATTAATCCTTATTGTAGTTGGGGGACGCCTTAGGATGTTGGAGGTTCCCAATGTTCTAAGTTCTTATCTATAATGTAATCAGTGAATTAGGTTTCTATCAAGATCCAATTTTCATTATTTAAACCCTGCTTCTACAGGTGGGTCTTACCTTAGTTCAATCAGAAAGACTCCTTGATAGTGTAAATTACGGCAATATTACACATATTCATAAAGCACTTTTTAATTGCAGAACACAGAATGTCATCTGTATGATAAAGTGCCCATGTGAAATGGCATATATAGGGGAAACCCAAAGAGAAATAAGATTAAGGCTCAATGAACACAGGTCGGCCATTAGGACTAAAAAATTGACAGCACCTCTAGTAACTCATTGGCTGGAAAAGGGACATCAGATCGATGATCTGAGATGGTGCATTTTAGAAGTAGTTAGTCTGAATAAAAGAGGCGGAGACCTGGTGAAAAAACGTAAAAAAAAGGGAACAATATCACATGTCCAGATTCAGTACTTATAAAACAGGTTTAAATAATAAAGAAGAGTGGGAAAGAATTTCGTGAAGAGATCTTGTTATTAATAATGTGAAATTCTTACCAATTATTTTTTTTTTAATCGCCATAAAAATGAAAAACGGCAACACCTTAATTTTTACACATAAGAGTATCGCACTTTTAAGCAATATGAGATACATATGAAAGGACTTCTAAGCACTTCATTGATTGTTACAGGGAAAGTATAATTAAAGTATATCCATTATAAGATGGCGGCTGTTTTCAACAGCAAAAACTGAGCTTGTTCTCAATATATAGTTTATGTTTGAACGATGTAGGGACAATAAAATATAAATGCAGCTATGAAATGGGGACACATGGATACAGAAAAGCCCTAGGTAGGACCGGCAGATTAATAATGTGAAATTTTTACCAAAACTTTGTACAATTTTTTTTAGAAAAATCGGCATAAAAATGAAAAACGATAACATCTCAATTTTATACATAAGAGAATCGCACTTTTAAACAATAAGAGATATATGTGATAGGACTTCCAAGCACTTTATTGATGGTTACAGGGATTATATAACTAAATAATATACATTACAAGATGGCGGCCGTTTTCGACAGTAAAAACGGAGCTTGTTTTCAACAGATAGTTGATGTTTGAACGAAATAGGGACAATAAAATAGAAATGCAGCTACGAAATGGGGACACATGGATACAGAAATGTCCAGAATAGGACCCATCAAATAACAATACCTAAATTAACATGATGTTTAAAAATCGGCGTAGAGACGAAAAACGGCGATATTTTGATATTTTAATTGTACATAAAAGACAAAGGACAAGATCTTATTCTTCTGTCACAAGTGACACATGTACAAGAACATCTAGGCACTCCATTGGAAGGTATTGGGACTGGAGAATCGAAAAAATACCCATTACAAGATGGCGGCCGTTTTCCGACGTAAAAAACTGAGCCGCATGATCATTAAGTGATGTGCAGGAACAGGTGAGAATTGTTAAGCAATTACCACCTGGTATAAAAATGGGGTGATCCTCCTAGGTAGTCAGTTGCAGGAAAAGGAACGGAGAGGGAGGACGCCATGCCAAGCTGATACTACTGATCAAGTAAGTAGGGGATTCTGAGAATAGTCTAATGAGGCAGTAATATAAGCTTAAAGACAACCTAATGGTAGGGTATAGATGGGGTAATAATGAAATGTTTCCCTCTCCATACTTTTCCACAGTTGGAAATAATTTTAAAACATTTCCTAACCAGTGGCCCTTGACCCCAATGAAGAGGAAAGGAGGATTTTTTAACTATCAAGGAGTCTTTCTGATTGAACTAAGGTAAGACCCACCTGTAGAAGCAGGGTTTAAATAATGAAAATTGGATCTTGATAGAAACCTAATACACTGATTACATTATAGATAAGAACTTAGAACATTGGGAACCTCCAACATCCTAAGGCGTCCCCCAACTACAATAAGGATTAATAAAGACATATTGGTAAGGCCTAAAAGATATTGTACTTTATGGATAGAGCCTGGGTCTACTATATAGATGTTGACAAAGGAAAAAAATCTTTTCTCTCTGAACAGGGAATGAGATGGTCCCTATTTTTAACCTCAAGGAGACCTCGCCGTATACCCAAGTGTGAGGTAAAACATGGTAACATCTAATTGAGAGTGAGGGGAATGTGTACATTTAAAGACTTAAGATTGAGGGCATGTTTATATTCTTTTCTATAATACACAGGGAAGGAAATAAAATTTTAATTTGGAGACAAACAGCTCCGGAGATTGAAAAGATACTGCCAGGAAGGAAATAACTCCTAGGTATGCAAATAGTTTTCAAACTGAATGGGAGACTATAGATTAGAAAAGGACACAAGCATCATTTCTTTTCTCTTGATTTTTAGCTTAATTCAGATGTGACCCACCAAGTCCATCTAGGAGACAGTCATTTGGAGATGTCATCATGAGTAATGAGGTACGGGTTCCCTGATTGGTGATTTATGACCTGAAAAGACCCTAGCTTATATTTACAGCCTGATTCATGTACGGGCCGTTTTGCGTGTCCCTAATAGCGAATCATAGCGACTCGCTATAGAGGAAACGCAAAACGGCATTCATGTACTTTTCGGGGAAAAAATAGCGACTCGCACGCGGGCGCTAAAGCCGTTAGCGACCAACTAAAAACGCAGAAAAATCGCTATTCCCGGCTACCTGCGATCGGGATTGCGACTCGCAATCCCGTGCGATCGGGATAGCGACTCGCAATCCCGTGCGATCGGGATAGCGACTCGCATTCTCGCGCGATTGGGAAAACGGGAAGACGCATTCCGAGCACCGTGATGACATCACATCCAGGAAGCAGGCAGTTCCCACCCCCAAACACCACAGTGACGCTATCCTACGAGTGAGCACGTCGGAAAGCAGACGCCTAACCAGCGATAGCGACTCCAGAAACGCCTGAAATAGCGACCGCCATGTCTGAGGAACCTGTCCCTGGCCCCAGCAACAGCGCAGGACGAAAGCGCAAGCTCAAGTTCTCAGAGCAGGAGCTCGAGAACCTAATTGAAGGGGTGGTGGCCAACCATGACAGGCTGTTCGGCCTGAACTCCAGGAAGGTCCCAGAGCAGGACAAGCGGAGGATCTGGCTGGGAATAGCCTCCAGCGTAAACTCGGTGGGTGTGGCCGATAGGTCATTGGAGGAGCTAAAGAAGCGCTGGTATGACCTCCGAGGTCGTGCCAAGGAGAGGGTGGCGGAGCGCCTTGGTGAGGCATCGGGCACTGGAGGTGGCGGACCGACAGTCCCACCCAACACACCCCTGGAGGACCAGGTTGAGAACACCTTGGAGAGGGAGGCGTGCGTTGGCGTGACCCCTCTGGACTCCTCCCGCCCCACCCAAGACACCCAAGGTAAGTGGCATGCGACTGCGACCCTGTCCCCTATGACCGTCCCTGACCAAATAGGCTCACTCATTGGCCCTTAGTCATGCCTATGTTGTGCATCAGGAAATGCCCTGAAGCATTGTGGGAGATGTAGTATGTCCACAATGTAGTAGTACCACAATGCAGCCAGAAAGGTTCCAAAGTACGCAAATCCACAGCCATCCAGGGAATGTCACCCAGCATGCATGTAACATCTGCACGTCTGACAGTCACATGCAACTAATGAGTATCCACTTACCCTCACAGGTGGAGCAGATAGCAGTGACAGCGAGAGGCTGCAGATTGATGAGGAGGCCCAGGAGGAGGACTCACAACCCGAAACCCAGGCACCAGCCCCTGCCGCTGCACCAACACCAGCAGCCAGGCCCCCCACCATACCTGCTCCTGCATCTGCCGCTGCACCAACACCAGCAGCCAGGCCCCCCACCGTTGTGGCCCCTGCAACTAGCATCCCACCAGCAGCCAAGGCCAGGCCCCCCACCGTAGCTGCATCTGGATCTGCCGCACCACCCGCAGCCAAGGCCAGGCCCCCCACCGTAGCTGCTCCTGCATCTGCCGGCCCACCGGCAGCCAGAGCCAGGCACCCCACCAATGTGCCTCCAGTTCCTGCCGCACCAGCAACACCTGCTGCGACACCACCTGCAGCTCGTGCAACGAGATCTGGGCCTGCGACAGCGGCAACACAGCGGCCGATCAGCAGGAGGGGCAATGGGCATCTCCATGCCTGTATGAGCGTCGAGCGGCGCATGCTCAGAATCCACCAGCGCCAGTCGCAGCAGCAAGGAGCCATCCAGCTCCAGCTGCACAAAATTGGCCGCAATGTGGCGGGAGTTGGAGACAGGATGGACCGCATGACGGCGGCCATGTGCCGCATGACTGCAGCCATGGAGGATAACACTGCTGCGCTCATCAAGCACCGCAGTGTAGCAAGCAGGCGCCACCACCAGCTAATGAGCCGGCTGTCGTCCTATAGTAGGTCGAATTATGTGGCAGCAAATGCCACCACCCAGTTGTCGCGGCGCTCTCTCACCCAGCAGCACCAACTGGTCCAGTGCTGCGAGGACATAACCAGGGTCCTGCAGCACCTAACCACCGCCGTGACGGCACTTCACACACCTGTGCTACCGGCCACTGTAGGGGGAGACGATGCCAGTGAGGGTGCCTCCAGCGTGAGCAGCCAATCTGCCACGCAGGTCCCGCCACCTAGGCGCAGCACCAGGGCAACGCCTGGTACAGCTGCCCAGGATGAGGATGAGCCTCACAGGCGCCTGGGCATTACGTGCCGGAGGCGCCCTTGACACTGTCTGAGGGACACTGCCACAGGCTGACGCTAAGCCTGCCAAGAACCTTCTTCACACTGCAGTATGCAGGAATACTGTAATTTGTAAATAGTTGAAACCATAACCTTTTTCTTGTGAATGAAACAAATACATTTATTTTGCTGCACACATTAGCCTTGTGTAATCATTACATTTTGCATGCAATTGTGATATGTGGGTTGGGGGAAGAGGGTGGGCTAGAAATTGTTCGCTGTGATCTGGTTGCGACGTCTGTGGCCTTCAGCCGGGTTCTCCCCGCGTGCATGGTGCGCATGTGCTGGTGGCCGGTCGTCCCCCTCAGATTCACTGCCTGAGATGTCAACAGGTATCCGGCGCTTGGTTGCAATGTTATGAAGCATTGCACAGACAGCCACAATGCGGCAGCACGCTGCAGGACTGTAATACATCGCCCCACCTGTCTTGTGCAGAATACGGAACCTGCTCTTGAGCAGGCCAAATGTCCTTTCTATACAGTTCCTTGTCCGGATGTGCGCAACATTGTAGCGCCGTTGCTGAGGTGTGGCAGGGTTGAGGTAAGGGGTCAGGAGGTATTCCCGTAGGGCGTAGCCACTGTCACCTGAATGAGAGGAGCAGATGTTGATTGCCTGTGCAGCGCAGTTACTTCATTGCAATGTGACATTGTCGACAAAGTGTACTTACCAAGTAGGTGTCCTTCCCCAAACTCTCCCCTGAGCAGTCGTGTGTGGAGTCCGCTGTGCCTGAAGATAAAGGAGTCATGGGTACTCCCTGGGTACTGGGCCACAATGTCAGTGATGATGGTCTTGGCATTGCAGACCATCTGTATGTTGAGGGAGTGGTAGGACTTCCTGTTGCGGTACATATACTCCGTGGCAGCTGGTGGGCAGATGGCGACGTGGGTACAGTCTATGCAGCCGAGGACATGGGGAAAATGGGCGACATTGTAAAATTGTAGTTTTGTCAGGTCCAATTCCTGTTGGCTCGTGGGAAATGTGATGTGGCGGTGGAGCTGGCTGAGCATGGCGTCAACAAAAGTGTGGAGGCAGCGTGACATGGTGGGCTGGGATATCCCCCCAGCAGCGGCTACTATGCCCTGGAAACTGCCGGAGGCCAGGAGATGCAGGCTGCACAATACCTGCACATGTGTGGGCACAGAATTGTTTCGCCTTGTTGGGTGCTGCATGATGGGGTCGAGTTCTTGTATCAGCCAGGTGATCATTTCCCCATTCAGCCTGTATTTAGCATAAATCTGTTCTCTGGTTTGGCCCAGCAAGGTGACCCGCTGCCGGTAAATCCTTTCCTGCCTCATGCGTCTCCTCCGTGCTGCTCGCTGTAGCCTTCGCCGCCTCACCACCATGTACATCCCTGGCATTGTGGAACGCCTAATGCTGCTGCTGAATGTCCTTATGTGTGATTGGTCAGGCCTGGACCTGTTGGTGATTGGCCAACAGTTTTTCAAATTTTACTTAATCATGGCTTTTATGGTTACCACCTGCTTTCAGTTGTCCTTAAATTGCGCCGCGCAAACGTGCGAATTTGCGCTTTTTCGCTATTGTATTTTTTTCATGAATGCCGATTGAGACAATATTGCGTTTCGCTATTCATTTCGCAGATTCCGTGGTTGGTCGCTATTTCCGTATCGCTAATGCTCGACTATCCGGAGTCTGCGACTATTATAGCGTAATCGCTATTTAAATCGCTATTCTGTGTTTGCGAATTCGCTATTTTGTACTTGAATACCGATTCCGTGTTTTGCACCCGCAATTGCATTTTCGCAGCCATTGCGGGCGCAATTTCGCTTCATGAATCAGGCTGTTAGTTCCTTAAAAGTCTGGCGGGGTTACCAAATCTTAGGAATAAGAATGTATAAGTGTTAAAGGAAAAAAATGTAAGCCTTAGACATGAGTTGGACCTAATGGAATGTTATTGTTACATGTTTCCTTTTAGAAATCAATGTTATGAACAAAGTCCTGATGAAGGTGCAAGATTGTGTTTGGCACCGAAACGCCGCGTCGACAGTTTGTTTGTTCTTTTTTCAAAATTGATGAAAATTTATGAATTTTTATAATACTGTGTAATGGTGCATGTTTTTAATGGATTTTTTTATGAATATTATGTTTTGATTTGTATTGAACTATGGTATACATTGTATAATCAGCAAGCTTTGCTGGTTTTTTTTAAAACAATAATTCTAATAAAATGATGACATTTTAACACTTATGTCCTTTGAATACACTTATGTTGATTATTGTTGTTTTATATAAGCCTGTAAATTTGGTAACTCACGCATGCCAGACCCAACATTTTTGACCCATATTCTGTTTTGAGATAGAGGCCCATCAGGACCATTTCCTTTGGTGCAAATGCTGGAAAAGGAAATGTGTGTGTGTGTGTACATATAGGCTGGGGTTCACGATTTTTAAAAGAGAAAAAATGCTTCCACTTCAGCTTAGAATTAGCCCTATTTATTTTTCTAAACTTCCCTCTTAGGTGTTTCTAAATGTTTCCAAGCATGAATGGGTCGAGTGACAGATACACTGATGGGTGGAGGTTTCTCGAACAGCACATATGATCTCTATATATTACAAACTGACAGCGCATTGGGCAGGTTGATAGATGCACCCTAATGGGCTTCACGCTATTAAATCCACAGGCGAGATAAAGGCAGGTAGGGTGAATGCGGGGGGGGAGGGGGAGAAGTGGGCGGAGGCAGGCACAGGCACAGACAGCAAAACACAAGAAGAGGGAGGGTTCAATGACAAACGTATCAATCAATAGACAGTAGATGTTCGGGTAGACAGCACCTACCCCCTATTTTCTAATGGTGGACGTCGTTTCTCTTGCCAGGAAGTTGGGCCCCACAGAAATAGGCGGAACAAATCCCGGTGTAATTTTCTGACACCTGGACACTTTCAGCAACGCCTGCACGTTGTCTGCTTTCAGTCTGAGCAGCAATGCACAGGCAGACAGGGGCTTTGTTATTTTAAACTCCAGCTGAAGCTAAGGGGACATCAGGCCTCCTTTTGATTGAGTATCCTTGCTGGAAGCTATCTGGAACAGGGCCGGACTGGCCGTAGTGGGCACCGGGCAATCCCCTGGTGCGCCGCATGGGTGGGGGCCGGTTTGGGGCCCATGGGTGCCGTTTTTGTTACAGGGCCGGTTTTGCAGCAAAACTGCAAAATCGACCCTGTAACAAAATCGGCCGAAAACTGGACCTGGCAAAGAGCTTCACAGCACCCACAACCCTCCCCCGGAATGGGGGGGAGGGGCGGCCGAGCACTTTGCCAGGGCCGCTTTTGGTTCCCAGTCCACCCCTGATCTGGAACCTCACACCTAGCTGTAAATGCACCGAAGGGGAAACAAAGGATGACAGCTTGTTATTGCTTCACAGCTAGTTAACTCCTTCGACGCTATTGACGGAACGGTTCCGTCACGCCCCTCGGGTGGGCTGTGCTCATGACGGAACGGTTCCATCACGGCCCCCGTTTCATTAAGCGCGCGGGGCTGTGACGGAACCATTCCGTCACAAGCACAGCTCACCCGCGAGCCGTGACGGAACGGTTCTGTCACCCGTGCAGGTGAGCCGCGCGCCCTCCAGCGACCGTTAGCGCTGCGGCGGAATAGCCGCCGCAACAAAGGTGTTAAGAGAGGCATGCTTGAGGGCTACAAGGTGTCAGAGTCACATTTCCTTCATAGCTTGCTCTATTAGAAGGAGTCAAATTTATGAACTGCAAGTAAATAAGGTATCTATGTGTTTAAAGCAGTAACCCACTTACTCATCTACATAAAATAAAAATCTGTCATCTGCATGTCACATGATGTGCTTTTCAGGGGACATATTAACCCTCTATGCTACTTTGATTAAAAACTGGAACTTAATACGCAGATCTCTCCAGCAAGTGCATTAACCTCCAGCGTTATATTACCGTTATTATTTCCCCTGAGATTTACTGGACACACAAAGATATATACAGCAGGTGCCTTAACCCCATAAGATAATTCTAAATGCCAACTTTGCAACCAATTAAGCAGAACAAATTTACGTCATGCTTCTCCTTGTTGCCAATTTCTTTGTGACAGAGTTAAAAAAATTAAATGCAGAAGTTGCGTTCCAGATTTAGCATCGAAGTTGCGCCACTTTTTTGACACAACTCCGACTCAAAATCTAATTTGTTAAATATTGTAATGCCCTCAAATGTGCTCATCATAGACCTATTAAGCATAGGATTGAGGTCTTAAGATCTGATGTCACTTCTTGTAATGTCACTTCCTGTGAGGTCACGGGTTGCGGTGCCACTTTCTGTGATGCCACGTTTGACATCACGCTCCGTGATTTCACTTGCATTCTCCCTAACTTGGATAGTCCTCGCACTTTTCTTTAGGACTTGAGGTAATGAAAGAGAAAGGAAAGAGAACTAGAGAAAGGGATGCAAAATGGATGAGACAAATAGAAAGTGAAGCAGAGAAATGAAGTAGAATAGAGTGGGTAAGAGCAAGTGAAAGAGCGGAGATTCTGCGTGCATGGGCTGCCCCTGGTCTTGAATGTTTTCAGCGGGGCCGGGTTCTGTCATTTCCTCATTTTGGAACATTTACTGAAGGTGGAGAATCTTTTGCCACATACAGCCTGACCCAACCTGTATGAGAGGCTGGTTTGTCATCTCAGTGGTGCCCTCTACTGCACACTGAGCATCTCTGCCGCTGTGAAGACCACATCATGCCCTCAGCTCTCAGCACCCTCAGCCGTCTGCCTCAATCCTACAAAAGGCATCCTGCTCAGGGTACTGACAACGTACCCTTTCTCCAGTTCAGCCCATCCTAGAGCTAGAGTACGCATGCGAAGCATGCATCTAGCTCGACAACTATTGTCGCCCGTCTCCTGGGAATCTGAGACAGGGGATGGGCACGAGCGCCGATTTCTCCTCGTGAGCCCGCACGGCGCCGTGCCCATCTCCTGTCTCACATTCACAGCCTCTCTCAATCACACACAGCCACACTCACGCATGCGCACAAACACACACAAACACACATGAAGGCACAATGCATCATGACGCACTTACAGACACACAGCCCCACATATACACACGCACAGCTAACAGACATACAGTCACACATATACATACACACGCACAGCTACACACGCGCACACACACACAGCTACACCCACACACGCGCACACACCCCCATTCCCCCTCCCCTGCCGCCACCCCCTGCTGCCACCCCCACTACAACTAAGCCCCACTTACCGCATGGGTGCAACTCCGGACTTCAGCCACCACCGCGGGGCTCTCCCTCGGGCATGGGTGCCCCGCCCACGTCACCACTGCTCCTCTCCTGGCCAGCCATTCCGTGCGCGCGAGCTTCCAGCAGGAAACGGAAGTCCCGCCCCACGGCAGTGTTCGTCACGCGCACGTCTTGTTATGCCGGGATATGCGTCACCGGTGGGTATTTTCTCTGGTGACTCGCTTACATCAGTAAGTCTCCTACCATGCGCCCTAGCAGTCACTGATTTTTTTTCTTCTAGTGCTTGCTTGTGCGTGCACTAGCGGCGCGTGTGGCTTCTGCTGTTTTATTTAGGTAGAATATGGCATATACTAACAGTATTATGCGAGGTGGCGCGCGTTTTTGTAGTGTTCACGTAAAAAAAAAATTGAGGGTTTTCTTTGATGTCACGGCTAGGTGGGAGGCTCGACTCTGTTTCGGTCATGCTCCGTGCGCTGCTACGTCACATTTGTCACAGTGAGTGCACTAAGCCCCCCCAATCTCCCTGTTTCAGGGACAGTTCCCGGGCGTGCCATGGCGCGGGCTGCAATGGGGGGGGGGGGTGGACTGGATGCCTCTGCCCATAGGCGGGTAAAATCAAATCTCACCGTTGCCCCTCTCCTCTTTCTGAAATGGGGATAGCAGAGAGAGCAACGCGCCGAGTCGAGTATGGCCACGGTTCACTGCACTGTGCGACCAGCAGCGGTGGCATTAGAGCACAGCACAGGATGTCCGTGGCATGGGTTAAGGGCCCGCATCCTGGTCTTGTACAGCGTACAGCAAACTTTTCTTTGCAGCGGATTTTTTTTATTATTCATGGCTATTTTATTTTTAATGAGCAAGATAGAAGAGTTTCAGGTTTACTTCAAATAATCCTTTCCTTCAGGGAAAACATGTGCGTGTTATAAGAAGCATAATACGAAATTGAGTTTTTATTGCTATATGTATTGAACAGCGGTTCATCTCTACACATCTCTTTTCCCCTGCTTTCACAGATATAAATCACAAAAGAGGTTAGTGATGTCCCTTTACAGAGCACCTTAGTTCCTGTCATTTTTTCCACACTAAAAACAAAGCACTGTTGTCAGCATGATGCTGCTTTTGGACAGAGTCTGGTGCCCTCTCTGGGATCACGTGAGACCCCCTAGGGGGGCCAGACCCCAACAGTTTAAAGACCCCTGCTCTAGTGCATGTTTCGTTTGACTTCCCTTCATTGCATAATCAGTGTTGTCTGTTTAAAAAAACAGTTTTTGAAACATGGGTTTCGCGCGATGAAATGAACTCCCTCCTTGTGGCCACTGACCACATCAGTTCAGTCGTAATACTGACGGCATACCACAACCACGCGCCAAGTGCGACTGTGTCACATGTCGCACCTTAAGCCAGTCCAGAAGTCTTGGGCAGCGACAGTGTGCATCCTGGATCTTGTAGTTTCACTTTTCCTTCACACTTGTTGGATTCCTCGAAGTCACACTGGGCCAAGAAGGTTGCAGGCTCCAGATGCGCTGTGGTGTTGGCTGAAGTGCAGACCTGTCTGCGGTGTCCCGGGGCACCTCGGCATCTGTGAAGGACCCTCTTTTCTCTGAGAGGCGCCCTGGCTGCTGCACACCCTCCTTCCTGCCCACCCTCCTTCCTGCCTCTGATCTGTGTGCGTTCATCTCGCCACTACACCTTAGGAAGCATGTACACCCCTGGAGCAAAGCCCCACCGCCATGTGCCTCCTTGCTGTTTCCTTACCCGTTCTATGCAATTCTTTTATACTATTGTTACAATACAAGCTTTGCTTCTCCTTTCACTCGGACGTTCCAATTTGTCCACAGCTTGCTTTCTCGTACTTAGAGTAACACCAATGAAAATGAGCTTGCTACCTCCAACCCGAAGACTGACGATTTTTCTAGCCAAACTGCTTTATTTCAGCTGTCCCCCATCCAAAATTGCCTCCGCTTTTAAATAAATCAATGGAGAAAATACATTTCCCGATTTTTTTAATCCCATTTTCATGTTCTAATCTAAAACGTTGCTTTTATGAAACCCATGAAGTCACTGTTTCGTGTCCGCTCTCAATTACTCGCTCACTGATAAATATACCCTTGGGCGCTCGCAGCATATATCTCCTACCGGTACCACCTAATAGCATTCCCGGGCGATATCTGGTTCTCTCGCTAAGCCGTTGCTGCTGCTCTTTTCACTTTTCTAACAAAATACATCCGGCGCCACGGACGTCACTGCTGACAGTGTGATGAACTCAAAGAAACATCATTGCTGAGGAAACCCTTGCTCTTCTGCTCACATTGACCTGCTTGTCATCCACCCTTTTGCCACGTTGCCCTTTTCTTCTGATTCAGCATTTCCGTTCAACCACACACACACCCCACACACCCACACACACCCACACACACACACAACCCCCCACACACAGCCCCCCCACACACAACCCCACCACACACAACCCCCCACACAAACAACCCCCACCCCCACCCCACACACCCACCCCCACCCCACACACACCCCAACCACACCCCCACCACACACCCCCACACACACCCCCACAACCCCCCCACACACAATCCCCCCACACACAACCCCACAACCACACACATAACCCCAAACATACACAACCCCATACAGATACAACCCCCCCCACACACAACCCCCCCACACACACAACTACACCAACACACAACTACACACACACACACACACAACCACACACACAAACACACAACCACACACACACAACCACAAGCACACACACAACCACACTCTACCACACACAACCACACTCGACCACACACACAACCCCAAACACAACACACAACCACACACAACCCCAAACACAGCTCCAAACATAACACACAACCACACACACACAACCACACACACACAACCACACACACACAACCACACACACAACCACACACACAACCACAACCACAACCACACACAACCACAACAACACAACCACACACAACCACAACCACACACACAACCATCTATCTATCTATCGCACTCACTGTATCTATCACCCTCACTCTATCTATCTATCGCCCTCACTCTCTCTATCTATCGCCCTCACTCTCTCTTTCTATCCTATCTATCTATTGCCCTCACTCTATCTATCGCCCTCACTCTATCTATCTATCTATTACCCTCACTCTATCTATCTATCTATCTATCGCCCTCACTCTATCTCTCTATCTATCTATCGCCCTCACTCTATCTCTCTATCTATCTATCGCCCTCACTCTATCTATCGCCCTCACTCTATCTATCGCCCTCACTCTATTGCCCTCACTCTATCGCCCTCTATCTATCTATTGCCCTCACTCTATCTATCAATCTATTGCCCTCACTCTCTCTATCGCCCTCACACTATATCTATCCATCTATCTATCTCTTTATCCATCTATCCATCTATCTATCCATCGCCCTCACTCTATCTATCGCCCTCACTCTATCTATCACCCCTCACTCTATCTATCACCCCTCACTCTATCAATCTATCAATCTATCACCCTCACTCTATCTATCGCCCCTCACTCTATCATTCTTTCTATCTATTGCACTCACTCTATCTATCGCCCCTCACTCTATCAATCTTTCTATCTATTGCACTCACTCTATCTATCACACTCACTCTATCTATCTATCTATCTATCTATCTATCTATCTATCTATCTATCTATCTATCTATCTATCTATCTATCTATCTATCTATCTATCTATCTATCTATCTATCTATCTATCATTCTCCCTTTATCTATCTATCGCCCTCACTCTATCTATCGCCCTCACTCTATCGCCCTCACTCTATCGCCCTCTATCTATCTATTGCCCTCACTCTATCTATCAATCTATTGCCCTCACTCTCTCTATCGCCCTCACACTATATCTATCCATCTATCTATCTCTTTATCCATCTATCCATCTATCTATCCATCGCCCTCACTCTATCTATCGCCCTCACTCTATCTATCACCCCTCACTCTATCTATCACCCCTCACTCTATCAATCTATCAATCTATCACCCTCACTCTATCTATCGCCCCTCACTCTATCATTCTTTCTATCTATTGCACTCACTCTATCTATCGCCCCTCACTCTATCAATCTTTCTATCTATTGCACTCACTCTATCTATCACACTCACTCTATCTATCTATCTATCTATCTATCTATCTATCTATCTATCTATCTATCTATCTATCTATCTATCTATCTATCTATCTATCATTCTCCCTTTATCTATCTATTGCCCTCACTCTATCTATCTGTCTAGCGCCCTCACTCTATCTGTCTATCTATCGCACTCACTATCTATCGCCATCACTCTATCTATCTATATATCTATTGATTGCCCTCACTCTATCTATCTGTCTATCTATCACACTTACTCTGTCTGTCTGTCTGTCTGTCTGTCTGTCTGTCTGTCTGTCTGTCTATCTATCTATCTATCTATCTATCTCAATCTATCGCCCTCAATCTATCTATCGCCCTCAATCTATCTATCGCCCTCAATCTATCTATCGCCCTCAATCTATCTATCGCCCTCAATCTATCTATCGCCCTCAATCTATCTATCGCCCTCAATCTATCTATCTATCGCCCTCAATCTATCTATCTATCGCCCTCAATCTATCTATCTATCGCCCTCAATCTATCTATCTATCGCCCTCAATATATCTATCTATTGCCCTCAATCTATCTATCGCCCTCAATCTATCTATCGCCCTCAATCTATCTATCGCCCTCAATCTATCTATCGCCCTCAATCTATCTATCGCCCTCCCTCTATCTATCGCCCTCCCTCTATCTATCGCCCTCCCTCTATCTATCGCCCTCCCTCTATCTATCGCATCACCACAGCATCACTCAGCACCACCACAGCATCACTCAGGGGCACCACAACATCACTATGCGCTACCACAGCATCACTAAACGCCACAGCATCACTCGTCGCCACCACAATATCACTCAGCGCCACCACAGAATCAATCTGTGCAACCATTCAACTACTGGTTCAAATATGTTCTCTCAATGTTTCAAGCTTTATTACAGATGTCACAAAAAGATGTTAATATTTCACTTCTGTTCTTGGATTTTCGTCACAATAAAATACACTGAACATAATCTTCACAAAAGTTATTTACAAAAGTTTAAGCTATTGCTATTATAAATTACAATAACTTTTCTTTAAGTATTAATTATTAAAAGAAATTAAAAGCCATTGTTATGTGTAATAGCAATACATCTAAGCCATGTAAATACAACACATATTGCATTACAAATGCTATAGGTGTCACATTTGCTAAAGTTATAATTATTTGCATTGTCAATGACAAAGCTATTAATTTTTTGTGCCTTTCTGCCCCCTGTTAGACTCGTTTTTTGTGCCCTTCTGCCCTCTGTTAGACTCGTTTTTCCATTGTTTTTCTGCCCTTCTGCCCTCTGTTAGACTCGTTTTTTGTGCCTTTCTGCCCTCTGCATCACCACATCATCACTCAGCGCTACCCCAGCATCACTCAGCACCACCACATTATCACTCAGCACCACCACATTATCACTCAGCACCACCACAACACCACCCAGCGCCACCCCAGCATCACTCAGCGCCACCCAAGCATCACTCAGCACCACCACAGCATCACTCAGCACCACCACAGCATCACTCAGCGCCACCCCAGCATCACTCAGCGCCACCCCAGCATCACTCAGCGCCACCACATTATCACTCAGCACCACCACATTAACACTCAGCACCACCACAGCACCACTCAGCACCACCACAGCATCACTCAGCACCACCACAGCATCACTCAGCGCCACCCCTGCATCACTCAGCGCCAACCCAGCATCACTCAGCGCCACCCCAGCATCACTCGGCACCACCACAGCACCACTCAGCGCTACCCCAGCATCACTCAGCACCACCACATTATCACTCAGCACCACCACAGCACCACTCAGCACAACCACAGCACCACTCAGCACCAACACAGCACCACTCAGCACCACCACAGCACCACTCAGCACCAACACATTATGACTCAACACCACCACATTATCACTCAGCACCACCACAGCACAGCTCAGCACCATCACAGCACCACTCAGCACCACCACAGCACCACTCAGCACCATCACAGCACCACTCAGCACCACCACAGCCTCACTCAGCACCACCACAGCATCACTCAGCACCACCAGCGCACCACTCAGCACCACCACAGCATCACTCAGCACCACCACAGCACCACTCAGCACCACCACAGCATCACTCAGCGCAACCCCAGGTTATAGGTGTCACATTTGCGAAAGTTAACTATTGGCATTGTAAATGACAAAGCTATTAATTTAGCTATTTTCAAAACCAACACATAACTAAAAAAAATTGTCATTCACAAGACCAATAGCTCAACCTTTCCTAATGCGAGACCTATTGCATTGCAAATGCTTGTTCCCGTTTACTAGCCATTTATTATTGTTATTTTTTTAATTTTTGTAACCACTTGGTTTTGATTGTAACATCCAGACGCTGTGCATTCTCCAGATCCCATTAGAGTGAAGCTGTCTTCCATAGAGGACACATCCCTTGGTTTAGATGGAAACAGCCCTTTCTTCTCACTGGGAATGTGTATATTTCCTGGCTGAAAATAGGATGAGCCCTGTCTACTGTAGGATAACGTTGGACATTCATTTACTTTTAAATGAGTAGTGCTCTGCCTTCTATAGGGACTATTGTACCTCCTCCTAAGGCTTACATAGCAAGAGCCTAGCTTCATAGGAGACTGTTTAAAGTTCCCTGTAATTACATGGGTAGATTCTGTTTTCTATATCTGTTTGCTACATGGTCTGGGCCTTTCTAAGGGGTGTGTTGTACATTCCATTCGCTTTCATGGGAAGAGTTGCGTCATTAATAGGAACGCTTTTGAATTCTCTGGCTTTTTCTATAAGGTTTGTTGGCTATTTACTGGGCTTTCTTGGGTAGAGTTCTGTCTTCAATATGGGTCTCTTGTCCATGCCCTGAGCTTTTCTGTAGAAGCCTGTTGCACATTTCCTTTCCTTCCACGGGAGAGTTCTCTCATCTGTATGGGGCTATATTACATTCTCTTAGATTTTCTATACGTTCCAGTGTATATTCGAAAGTGCTTACATGGCGAGAGTTGTTTCTTCAATAGGGACACGTTTCCATTAAGTGTTTCTATTTCTATATACATTCTTGTACATTCCCTCTGTTTACAAGACAAGAGTTGTGTCTTCTGAAAGGGATTATTTTTCATTACCTGGATTTGTATGTAGGGATTTGTTGTACGTTCCCTGGGTTTACAGTAGAAGAGGCCTTGCTTCATGTATTTCAATTCTGGGTTTACTTGTGCAGATTTCTGGCTTCTATAATGGGCAGTTTTTCTTACCATGTAGTTAAAGAGGTGGTGCTCTGGCTATCATAATGCATTGTTTTACCCAGGGTACAGAACCTCGGGTTCTTGATGTTTTTATACTGATTTATCATCTATAAAACAAGTCAGAATTAGCTGTCACCAAAAATGTTTGTGAAGAACTACAACTTTTGTGCTGGCTTTGCCTGTTCGGACGCTCCCTCAAAAGATGTATTAGTTCCGTGCAGTAGTATTTTTAATTGTAACTTTTATTACTCGTAAAGTGCTCATACAATCACAGGAGCATCAAGACGCAAGGACCAACGAGATACCGGAGGGACGAAGTGAAAATGAAGACAAACTGCATCAGAAAACAAGCATTGAAAATGCAATAAGTCTCGCCTTTGATTAAGTTGAAGTCATTTGCTTTGCTATACAATACCATTAGCAAAGCAAATGGCTTTAACTTAATCAAAGGCGAGACCTATTGCATTTTTAATGCTTGTTTATCTAATGCAGCTAACAACCATTGAAAAAGCCAATAGTCCTGACTTGTTGTAGGTATGATGTTACTTGTTGTTATCATATATCTGGATGCAATCACAAACAGAAAAATACAAGTTGGGCGGCACACTATGCTATGCACAGATTTTTAGCTTATGTGTTTTAAGCCACACCCTTAATTACATTTGCCACGCCCCTTTGAGAGACCCCCGTTTTTTCATCCAACTTAAATCCCTGGCTAAATGTATGCACTAATACCAATGGTATTGGGCATGCTCTGTGGATTTCTGACTGGTAAATCTGGTCCCACAAAGTTTTCCCTTTCCAAAGCATTTAAGCTGTAATTGCCTAGCTGTGGGGTGATGTTAGTACACAGTAACGTACATTTTGCATGCAGAGTTTGCACCCTGTCAATACTGTGTAACTCGTAATTGGGACCTAATAGGAGAAACACATCTGAAATCTCTGCACAGGTAAGGGTTTCTGCCTTTTGCACAAAGAAGAACAACAATCTTCACTGCTTTGTTTTAAACTGCCTAGGTATTAGCTCCTGAACTGAAGACAATTTCCAGATGGTGCTGACTAATCATCAACGTTGAAACAGACTTTGTGACTTTTTTTGTACAATTAGTCCTGCAACAATGGGTAGTGCTACATTGTCACCAAGGCATTATTGAGGCGCTTCACCTGACTTCTAGGCCCATTGGCCTCGCTTTCTCTGTTCGATACACCCAACTCTCTTGTCCTAAACGTTGGTAAAGCATTGTGAGGGCCAGTCGGCTGGATACTGAACCACACTCACTGGCACTATATGAAGCCTGAATGCAATTCTCTAGAAGTTACAGAGAACTTGGACTTGTAGACCCCTTTACCCCTGAGGTGGTGACAATTTTCTCTCCCCACTCACACTTCAACTGAAGATAAACTACAAATAACACATACATGCATGTGTGCACACACAGATACACACATATGCACATACACAGAAACACACACATGCCCACACATCCTGTCCCGAATCCTTACTGGACATGCACACATGAAAATAAAGGAAGGAGGCTATTGAACCCTGGTACACATGTGTGCTCTGAGATGGCCGAGCAATGATGACTGTGACATTATTGATATCACAAATGGGGGTACAGATATATACACACATATAAAACGGTTAAACTAAGCAATTTTGGGAAAATACTGGTACATGACCTGAAACCAAACGCTGAGGTCACTAAAGGCCACTGAGAACATCACACACCCGTCTCAATGTAAGATGCAACCGCACACACACAGCAGCACAGTCAGAAGCAGGCCACTGCGAAACCTGCATCCCAGACATACACATTGGTGGAAATCCTAGAAATACCTTTACATCTACTTACAATGCTGCAACCGTAATATGCACTGATAACAGTGTCCTGCCTTCCCTGGCCCAGGCCAATACTAGGCCTACAAGATAACACCACTGACCCAACACAACGTCCACAAAAACTGCAGGTGAACAACAAACACGTTGTTAGGCAAAAGCCATCTTTAGATGAAAGTTTCAGCAAATGTCTCTGGCTTCTCAGTCATCCAGTTGTAAACCTGTCCTCCCTCATGCAATTAACATACCCTAGCCTGGAGGAGGGCTGCATGGCAGACAAAATCAAGGAAGTCGCGTGCTGCCCTCACATAGCTTTGCTTCCACATGCACACCCTACAAGCTCCTATAGCTTTCAGTAGGAAGGATGTATGGACTTGTAACACATCTGTTGTATGCTGAAGCTGCACCATCCCTCTAGAACAGAAATTCATCAACTATGTACCTTGTCACACCCAACAAACCTCCATATGCAACCTGCCACCATGAGCGTCTGAAGCACGAGTGATGCCTTGCCCATAAAGCCTCGTACAGGCAGAAACAGTGTAACCAGCACCACAAGTGTCACAACGCAATGAACTAGTTTGCAAATATGCCAGAAATGCAAACATGTTTGAGCAGCAAATCCCCAGCCTGGTTCAGACTTGGGCATCCAGGAACATGGGCTCTGTCCCCAGACTAAGAGTCCAGAGCGTACTTCATAAAACAAAAGGCAGCAGTATTCTATTCACTCCAACGGCGCGACCCACAAGAAGGGAACATGAAGAAACAATTCACAGCACCGAAACCATGGCGGGGTGAGGGAGCAGAATGACAGATGAGGGCAAAGATTTCAGGAGAAGAAGAGCCATGGGTACGGCCATAGAGCACAGCACTGAGGGGCAGAGAACATTCCAGAGGGAGGGCAGTGAGCAATGCTGCGAGCATGACGAAGGGAAGCAGAGAGCACCTCAGAGAGGGCAGAGGGTATAGAAGGGTGGCTAACAGTGGAGTGCAGAGAACACACCCGACGGTGCCGAGGGCATAGCTGAGGTTGAAACAGAGCAGGAAAAACACAGATAGATAAATAAGGGGTAGAGCTACAGGTCAAACTCACCTCCTTTGTGGCCGTTTCACATAAGCAACGTTGTAGAAGCAGAGTGGTGCCAGGTGGGTAAGTGTAACCAGCTGGGGGGCGGAGTCACTGCAACTGTGGACCAGAAGAATATCAAGTTACAAAGAAGTTTCTGTGAGGCGGAGTTGGAGTTCTCTTTGAGAAGCCTATTCTGGAGTGCTAATCCCACTAAAACGAGCCATACGGCCCTCTCTCTCGGCTGCATGATAAATCAACTCGAAAAGGCTAATGGCTAACAGGGGTGCGGCTGTGTGTGTTCCCGGGAAGCTGTCTGAGCCCAGGCTGCCACACACGACGTGGGTGGGGGGGTGAGGGGCTGAAGTCCTTTGAGCTCCATGGGTGTTGTGCGCCTGACTCCCGGTCTCCTGCACAGTTGTGTCTGAAAGCGTTGCGCTTTGAAAGTGAAAGCAGACATGCACGCTCAGTGTCCAATGACAAGCCCGCATTTGCCATGAACCTAACCGCCACACTTCACGGCAAGATGGCGTCGGCATGTCCAGATGGGCAGTGTGAAAAATATAGTGCATCCAGTACCCGCGTGCACTTCTTCTGTCCGTCTGCGTGCACATCTGTAATCCGTATTTATTCCAAAAGGCCCTCCCATGGCTAGAGCAGTGCATGCTCGCTGCTAGCGCCAGGTGAGACCTAAAAAGAGGAACGTTTTGAGGGCCTTCTGAAAAGACAAATGGTTTTGGAGAAGGCGCACATGAGATGGACTATTTCTCACGCTTTTGTTTCACTTCTGGATATCTCAAATTCTACTTCCTGCCCTTTCCTGCTAGTGGGAAACGACATGCACCAGAGGAAGGAAGCTGGAGCAGAAAGCTAAAGCTTTGATGTCACTGAGAATCTGTTTACTGAGGCAGGAGTAAGCAAGTCAAGCAGAACAGTCAGTTATGTGTCATTTCTGTATGTTAGAGCCGAGCAACCAAAATAGCAATTCAACTGCACTAATAACCTAGCATTAACAAGCATTGGCAAAGCCAATAGGTCTCATCTACGCAAGAGCTATTGGCTTTGTCAATTTGTTTGAGCCATGTTGTACAACAGTGTGGCTGCTGTTCAGTGTGGCTAAAAGTTAGTGTTGTAAAGTACAGTGCCTTGAAGTGGAGTGTTATGGAGTGTCTTAGAGAGTCGTGGAGTGTCGTAGAGTAGAGTTGAGTGGTGTGGAGTGGGGTAGGATGTTGTGGAGTGTCGTGGATGAAGTAGTGTGTCGTAGAGTGTAAAGTCATAAAGTGGAGTGGAGTGTCCCAGAGTTATGTGGTGTACAGTGGCGTGGCATGGATTGCCGTACAGTGGAGTGGAGTGTCGTGGAGAGGAGTGTTGTAGAGTGGAGTATCATAGAGTGGCATAGAGCCGAGTAGAGTGCCATGGAGTGGTGGATAGCAGAGTGGAGTGGCATAAAGGGTGTTGCATAAAGTGGAGTAGAGTGTTGTACAGTAGACTGGCGTAGAGTGGAGTAGATTGTCTTAGAGTGGAGTGGCATAGAGTGCAGTAGCACAGTTGAGTGAAATGGCTTAGAGTGGAGTAAAGTGTTTTAGAGTGTCATAGATTGAAATGGCATAGAGTGGCATGAAGTGGCATAGAGTGGAATAGTGGAGTGGAGTAGAGTGAAGTAGTGTGTCGTAGAACAGAACGGAGTAAAGTGGCATGGAGTGGTGTACAGAGAGTGGCATAGAGCGTCGTAGAGTGGAGTAGTGTCATAGAGGGGCACAGAGTGGAGTAGAGTGTTGTAGAGGGGAGTATCATAGAGTGTAGTAGAGTTTAATGGTGTTTAATGGAGTACAGCTTCATAGAGTGGAGTGGTGTACAGTGGAGTAGAGTGACATAAAGTACAGTGGTACAGACTAGATTGGAGATAGAGTACTGTAGTGTAGAGTGCACTGGTTTTGAGTAAAGTGGTATAGAGTGCATCAGCATAGTGACCAGTGACACAGAGTAGAGTTGTGTAGATTACTGTGGCAATGAGTGGAGTGGTGCTGAGTAGAGTGAAGTGGCACAGCATAGATTACAGTGGCATAGAGTGCCATGGCTTAAAGTGGATTGGCGCCGGGTAGTGTGGCGTACAGTAGATTGCTTCAGAGTAGAGTGAAGTAATGTAGGGTGGAGTGGTGCAGGGTACTATGGAGTGGTGTGGTGTAGGGTGCAAACCTGTAGAGTAGAGTGGCATAGAGTGCAGTGGCATAAAGTGGAGTGATGCAGAGTAGAGAAGCATATAGTGCAGTTGCATAGAGTTCAGTGGTGTAGAGTATAGTGATGCAGAGTAGAGTGTTAGAGTGCAGTGGGATAGAGTGCATTGGCATAGAGTACATTAGCGTAGAGTGTAGTGGTGTGGAGAGAAGTGTTGGAGAGTACAGTGGTGCAGAGTAGAATAGAGTGGCGTAGAGTGCATTGACGTAGAGCGCAGTGGTGTTGAGTGGCATGGCATGCAGTGGCTTAGACCAGAGTGTTGCAGAGTAGAGTATGTGATGTAGAGTACAGTGGTGCAGAGTCGTTGGTGTAGAGTGCAGTGGTTTTTAATAAAGTGGTGTAGTGTACACTGGCTTAGAGAGCAGTGAGGTAGAGTGCAATGGTGTAGAGTGCAGTGGCATAGAGTAGAGTCGTGCAGAGCAGAATAGAGTAGCGTATAGTGGCACAGCATAGATTGCAGTGGCGTAGAGGGGAGTTGCGTAGAGTAGATTGTTTCATAGCAGATTGAAGTGGCGGAGAGTGGAATGGTGTATAGTAGAGTAGAGTGGTACAGGGTAGAGAGCAGTGACATACAGTAGTGGTGTAAAGGGCAGTGGTATGAAGTGGAGTGGGACATAGGAGAGTGCATTGGTGTAGAGTGCAGTGATATAGAGTGCAGTGTTGCAGAGTAGAGTGGCAAAGAGTGGAGTGGCCTAGGATGGAGTGGTGTAGAGTGCAGTGGTGCATATTAGTGTGGAGTACAGTGCATTGGAATGCAGTAAAGTAAGGCGAGGTAAAGTAGAGATGCATAAAGTCAAGTGGTGAAGAGTGCAGTGTCAGAGAGCAATGATGCACAGTAGGTTAGAGTGGTGGTGAGTGGATTGGCTTAGAGTGCAGTCGCCTAGAGTGCAGTGCAAAGAGTGCTGAGTAAAGTGGGGTTGCGAGCAGTGGCATAGTGTACAGTGGTGCAGAGTAGAACAGAGTGGCGTTGAGTTCAGTGTCGTAGAGTGCAGTGGCATGGAGTGGAGTGTTGCAAACTAGAGTATAGTGGCACACAGTGCATTGGTGTAGAGTAGATTGTGGTTTTGAGTCCAGTGGCTTAGAGTGTATTGGCCTTGAGTAAAGTGTGTAGAGTGCATTGACGTAGAGTGCAGTAGCATAGAGTGCACTGGCGTCGAATAGAGTGGTGTAGAGTGCAGTGGCATGGAGTAGAGAGGAGTGGAAGATGTAGATTGCAGTGATATAGAGTGGAGTGGCATAGAGTGGAATGGCACAGAGTTGACTAGAGTGACGTAGAGCGCAGTGGTGTAGAGTAGATTGTTTCAGAGTAGAGTGCAGTGGGATAGTAGAGTGATGTAGAGTGCAGTCATAGAGAGCAGTGGTGCAGAGTAGATTAAAGTGGCTTAGAGTAGATTGGTGCAGAGCGGAGTGGCGTAGAGTGGGGCCATGCAGAGTAGAGTGCCGTAGAGTGGAGTAGCATACAGTGCATTGGCCCACAGTGCAATAGAGTGGCATAGAGTTGAGCGCCGCAGCATAGATTCCAGTGGTGCAGAGTAGAGTGGCATAGAGTGCATTGTTGCAGAGTAGAAGTGGCATAGAGTGGAGTGATGCAGAGTAGAGTGATGCAGAGTAGAGTGGCGTAGAGTGGCAGAGAGTGCAGTGTTGCAGAGTGGACTCATAGAGTGCGGTGGCCTATAGTAGAGTGGCATAGAGTTCATTGGCGTAGAGTGCAGTGACATAGAGTAGAGTGGTGCAGAGTAGAGTGGCGTAGAGAGCAGTATATATTATAGTAGAATAGATTGGCCTAGAGTGCAGTGATGTAGAGTACAGTGGCATAGAGTGTTGCAGAGTAGAGTAGAGTGGTATATTTTGCAGAGTATAGTGGTGTAGAGTGCGGTGTTATAGAGTAAATTATTTTTTAGCAAAGTAGTGTAGAGTGCATTGGCATAGAGTGCAGTACTTAGAGTATAGTGCGTGGCCTAGAGTAGAGTGGTACAGAGTGGAGCGGTGCAGCATAGATTGCAGTGACGTAGAGTGAAGTGGAATAGAGTAGAGTGGAATGGCGCAGAGTGGAGTGGCACTGAGTGCTGTGGCGTAGAGTAGATAGTTTAAGAGTAGAGTGAAGTGGACTAGAGTAAAGAGGCACAGAGTGGAGTGGTGCACGGTCGAGTGGAGTGACATGGAATGCAGTGTCATAGTGTGCAGTGGTACAGAGTAGATTAGTGAGCGTGGAGTGGATTGGCATATAGTACACTGCCGTAGAGCGGAGAATAACAGAGTAGAGTGCATTGGCATAGAGTGCAGTGGCATAAAGTGGAGAGGCGCAGTATAGAGTAGAGAAGCTTAGAGTGAAGTGGCGTAAAGAGGAGTGGTGCAGAGTAGAGTGCAGTGGCGTGGAGGGGTGCAGAGTAGAGTGGAGTGGGGTAAAGCGGAGTATGCATGGAATGGTGGTGCACAGTTATGACAGAGAACACATCTTAAATTAAAATTACATTTACCTTTGCACAGACATACAGTTTTATTGATAAACGTATGCAGAGCACAAATGATAATATGTGGAAATGTTATCACCTAGTGTATTGATTTGTTTTGACCGTATTAAAATATTTGTTTCCATCACACATCACAGTCTTCATCCAGCACACCTTCAGTAGCCAGCATGATTGTCACATACATCCTCTCACTTTGAAGTGAGAGAAAGAAAAGTAAACAACAAGCTTCCTGAAGGACAAAGCCTGATATTTGGCATCTGTGTTGAATGCACAGAAAATGTGCCAGACAAGATAAAGACAAGATTTAAAGTTTACAGAAATTGAACAACGATGGAAGGATACAGTAAATAAGATTTGGCCCAAGGGTGTGATGAACCTAAGCTGGACAGCCTAAAACAAATAAAGCCAGTATATACAAAGCAAGGAAATAGGAGCTACAAAACACAAAGCGAAGGGTAAACTAGGGGTGGGATGCTTTCCCAGGGAAACTTACAGAATGTCCCCAAGATGCCATTAGCAAACCAGACAGCTGGGCTGTCTGGTAGGCTTCGACCTAAAAAGCCTGTGTGCAATTGAACAGCTCTTTGAGAGCAAACCGTATATTGAAGTTATATGGGCAGAAAGGAGGATCGGACAGGAACAGCGACAAGAGGAGAAACAGGCCACCAATGCTCTATTTATTCCCACTTTGTTCAGCCTAGGACTAGTCTTCAGGATAGAATGCCCACTGTATCGAATACGGCAGAGAGATGCAAGCAGACTGTGCCGGACACGCCCATTTCCTTTAAAACTGTTCTTAACTCACCCATTTCCAATATGATGGTGTAGTAATTGAGTCCACGCTAGTAGGTAGTTCTCAAGTAGATTTATTGAGCAGTTAGGTTAAGACATGTACAAGCTCAATAGGAGACCCCACCAGGAGCATCCATCTAGGTGCTCAGCCCATCCAACTGTCACCACTAAGGCAGAACACCAACATTCTGATAGCTGCATAGATGAACATTCCATTGGTGGTAGAAAGGCATTACATTGAGAATGGCAGGATACTACATATCCCCTTTTCTTATACAGAAAACAAAAGCTAGAAACAGAAAATCAGAACCAGGGAAATAAAAGCAAGCAAAATTAGCAAAAGAAGGAAAGAAACAGCGAAAAGAGAACACCCGTCACAAGCAAAGCAACAAGAGAAATAAAGAAACTCACATCAGCAAGAGAAATCAAGAAATAGAAATTGAACAATGGAACCAAAGAGAAATCCAGAAATAGGAATAGAAGAATGGAACCAAACATGTAAACCATCCTTCCTTCTTACACAACAGCAGAAAAGAAAAGAATAGAAGAAAATACGAAAAACAACTCCAACGCACACCTACTGGCCAGAACAGGAATGAATGGAGATTGAAAAGAAACTATAGATTTCAACAGAAAAGCAGAATAGGAAGAAGAAAACGGAAAAGAAGATGAGGAACAATTAAGGAGAAACCTCATCAAAACACCATTAACCTTAAACAAAATACAAATCAGTAATGCAAAGGTAACAGTGCGAGAAAAATTAATCAAAATACAATGAAAACAGAACATATTTAGCTATAAATGCATGAAAGCACTAAAATATAAATAAAACATAAGCTAAATATGAAAATAAGACAAATCTCTTAAGAAAAAAAACGTTGTGCACCATATTAGAAACAGAACTTACTGGCGTTGTAAGTATAAAGACAAAACTGTGTGGAAAAATTCACGTTGTGCACTTTACAAAATGCTAATTAACTAGCAAGTATGAGTAAAACTCATGATAAGAGATGTAAAAGACTTTAAATTTTTCATAAATTCCTACAAACTGGATTGAAAAGACATAGTATGGGTGGGAACCCATGTTACATAAAGGGAATTGCACCCTAATACAACTCCTAAATAGGAAGTGAAATACAAAATTAAGTATGAGTAGGAACCCATTACAATAATGCCGAGGGATAGTATCCCAAGCATAACTCCTCGGAAGGAAACAAAATTCGCACCTACAAAATTTATGCGGGGTCCATGTGAGGACAACTATTGTGGTGCTGTTAGAAACTAAAAAGGACTAATATCCTTAGCAAAACACAGAAAAACAAAAATTAATGAGATCTGTGTATAGACACTAGATGTGCACAATAATAATCTAAAGGGAGTATGACCCTATGCGAAATACAGACAACAAAACTAGTGAGGTCTGTGTATGAATAACTGACGTGCACTATTGCAAACAAAAGGAACTAAAATCCTACGCAACACAGAAACAAAATTTTAGCGAAGTCTGTGTGTGCAAATGGAACCTAAAGGGACATACAGGGACCCTTAGCAAACAAGAACAACTTGCCCTCTCAAAATGACATGTAAAACAATGTGCACTATGAAAGAACACTACAAGAACAAATATGAGAGTAAGTACATAGAAACAATATTTTATCACTCTATAATACAATATTATTAGTAAATAGAGGGATAAAAACAATAGCCAAAATAGATGCACGAAGGAACTGTGACTCTTTTTCATCAACTCGAGAATAAAAGATGAGTCTGAAAGTTTATTTTTCATTTCCCTGAACGGAGAAAAAAAACCAAAAGACTCCAGCATTTAAGAATGATGAACACAGTACCTTATTCGGACGGCAAAATGATTTCAGGTTGACATTATCAAGATGAGGGGTGTTAAGGTCCCGAACATAACACTGCTGAGATGTCTTGTACTTTTGTGATGATGAGCCGTCGAGAACAAAACTTTATTGATAGCGGAACATATGCCCAAAGAACACCGTGGTAGAACGATAAATCTTCACAGTGTTTCCCCGTGCCTGCTAACAAAATATAATTAAAATAATGAAGAGAACTACAGATGGCCATTTCAAAACCTCTGCCAGGGTCAAAGCCTTGCTGCCAGGGCGCCAGAATATTGGATTCTTCTGGGTAGTTAGATAATTCTCAAGTAACTATTCTTTCCATAAGCTTGCCACGTGCTGGAAGTAGGGACATTGGGAGATAGGTGTCTGAGATCGTACTGTCCCGTGTATCCTTCTTAAGGAAGTAATGACTCCACTTTCCATTGCACCAGAACCATCCCTACTCCTAATGATAAATCTCTTCTATTTCCAGAACAGAGACTGGGCCACATTATCCGGTAATCAAGACTTAATATTTTGAAGGTGTAGTATTTCTAGTTGCTGGGGAAACAGACTACACATAGATTCGATCTACTCGGCCCCCGTCTACTGTACCGTCTACTGTAATATGGTCTATGCTCCAAATCCATTTACAAACTACAGAATCCTGCCCCTGCCATCCGCAGCCTGAAACACACAGATCATTTCATCCCAGGATTGGTGCCCGGTCAGCTCAGTTTTGGCCACAAAATGTTGTATAGTATGTTGTATAGTATTATCCTAGGGTACTTAGTGAACCTTCCAATCCTTGCAAACAACCAGCTCTCTAGGTTAAGCTACCTACAATGAACTGTTGTTCTTCCCGGCTGAGAATTTTAGACATATGGAGGAAAAAAACCCCAACAGAAGACTCAGACCTCTGAAGTTACTCTTCACCTGAAAGCTGAAGGCTTCATGCCGTTGGTATATGGGTTGGGTGGATTGTTGAATGGTTTTTAGAGGTTTCCTTAAGGGTATTGAACCAGAATATTGTGGCCTGAGTATCGTTTAACAAAAATACTGTGTCCTTGAAAAAATCCAAAAATATTGCCCCATTGGAATTAATAATAGAAATACTGGACATGGGAAAATCAATGGGAGCAATTGCAAATTATGCCCACAAACTTGAAACATGGTCACCAGGGGTGATTTTAAAGTTGTACAACTCCTTCTGTATTTCTAAGGTTTTATATGGAAGTGAGATATTGTTTTTTTTGGCAGTCAACAAAATAAATACAGAAGAAACAACAAAAGAGTGTCCCTTTAAAAGGGATAGGAATATGCACGGAGCACAAGGAATCAACAAAGGCCCATTTGGTTTGTTTATAAAGCCCTCACTCACCGACCTGGTCGGTGACTTGCTTCATCATCGGGCCCCACCGGGTGTGACCGAATGTCACCCCGGTGTGCTGCAACGCCAGAATTACTGCGGAGCTGGTCTTGTGAGGAAGGAGGGCTATGTGATAGGTAACGTGAATAGTGTCAGAGGTGGTGGTTTAAAATTGCCTTGGATGTATCAAAAATTATTTAATAGGTGATCATCAAGGACAAGGTTTAAGAAATGTGGTGGTGAACAAGGCCAACTAATTGGATGGTCTTGTACCAATAACATTACGTGAAAGTGTGGTTGGTCAACATGTTTCAGCCGGTATGGTATATTAACCTGGCATTCGTCAGGACCTAGAGTGTAAACCCCGGCGGTCTAGGCACGCTAAGGCTCATCCGACCGTGGGCCGTGTAAGTGAAAAATTGTGTCTGTGAAGTAAAAACGAGAGGAGCGCTACACCAGCCAAGGGCGGGGAGCAAACAGCCTCAAGTCTCTAGTGTAAAGAGACGAAAAATTAAAACTTCACAGGGGGTGGTATTACACCCCATAGACCACGGGAGGGGGGGGACAGCGCTTTTTGGCACATCGCCCACTACGCCAGTCTCCCGCCGATAAACCTGGTCGGCCCTCGGAACCGGGTCTCGCCGATCGGCGAGACCCGTGGAGACTCTGTGGACGTCCTACACAACTGCCTTAGGAATACGGCTAGTTGGTTAAAGGCAAATTCGCTTCAGTTTAATGCCGGGAAAACTGAAGTGCTTTTTAGCGCTGGAACAAGGATCCCTCGACCGTTTCCCAACAATTTTTGGCCCCCGGAATTCCGGCTCTACCGTACGGCCTGCGGACTCTGTCCGCAACTTAGGAGTCATGCTGAACCATGGGCTCAGTATGGACACTCATGTACAGAAAACATCAGCCTGCTGTTTTGCCATCCTTCGCTCACTCAGGAAGGTTTTGCCCCTTTTACCCTTCCATGCTCGTGCCCATGTGGTTAGATGTACCATCCTGAGCAGGTTGGACTATTGTAATGCCCTCCTGCTCGGGTCCCCTGAGTATCTACTGGACAGACTCCAAAGGGTCCAATCTGCGGCGGCTAAACTGGCGCTGGGGCTGCCTAGGAGATCTCATGGACCATCTGCCCTGGCAAAATTACATTGGCTTCCTCTTAGACAGAGGATCCAATTTAAAGCCCTTTGTATAGTGTTCAGGGCTCTCCACGGATGTGGCCCAGTTTCTCTTAGGTCCAAGTTTGTCTGGTATACTCCTTCCAGACACCTTCGTTCATCGGATGCTAAACTGGTAGTCGTTCCCAGATTTCGGAAGGTCGGAGCTGGTGGCAGATCCTTTCAGGTGACTGCCTCTAGACTCTGGAACACTCTCCCCATCGAGATTAGGGCCACTGATGAACTTCTGCAGTTTAGGAAAAGGGTAAAAACCTGGCTTTTCCCTGGCTAGCACGGGTATACTCTGTGCCTCTGTTTCTATCTGGGTTTGGATTTTGTTAGCGCCAGGATGCCTGCAATGGTGACAGTCGCGCTTTATAAGTCTTAAAATAATAATAATAATATAATTCCAAGGATGCCTACAGAATGTCCGTCACCATTTCACCAGGGATTTTCACATTCAGGCATGGCAAGAAGTGCCATATTATGCTATTGCTGCCATTATGGAGGTAAGGGTCTAAAATATTCATAGGATGGCTTTTTTATGTAAAGGATCCCTCCTCATGACAGACATCTCCTAACCGGCACTTTTGTGAGGTCACACAATGGGGCAGAAAATCCTAGTTCGAAATTTTTAGAACACCCTTGACTTATGAAGGCCAAAGTGTGGGTTGGACATGCCGACTGCAGTGCATGCACATATAGAAATGCATACCTATCGCCAAAGATACACGTTACACCACACATGCATTTGTACATGTATACACACTCACCAGCTGCACAGGAGAATGACCGTCACACCCCTTCACACCCCCTCATCCTCACACCCTCACCCACCCCCCTCACACACCCACTCACCCTCACACCTCCTCACCCTCACACGCCCTCACCCTCAAACACCCTCACCCACGTCACCTTCACCCCGTCACCCTCACCCTCCCTCACACCCTCTCACCCTCCCTTACACCCTCTCACCCCGTCACAACCCCACACCCTCACCATCACAACCCCATACACTCACTCTCACACCCCTCACCCTCCCTTGTAGTGTAGTTCCTATATTCCCAATAGGCTCTGTGCATTGGAATAACATAAACAATAGTTTAGACGTAGGACTGAGGTCATCTAGGTCTCTACTGAATATGTTAGACTTAATTAGGTATGCCAGTTTGCTCAGAGGTCACTAGAAACTTTCTCGAATGAACAGGAAGGTGTTAACTTTCCTGATTAGACAAGAAGGGATTTGTTTCTGACAACCGCATAAACATGACAACTCTGCTCCCTCCAGAACAAGGAGTATATCTCTAGAGTCGTGTGAAAACAATAGACAGTTATTTCACTCAGTCAATCGTGCATACTTAGTTTCACCAGGAGTGCAGAGAAATAGAGAGATGGGCGTTTTCAATAAAAGTTGTTATTTATTGAGCAGTCCTCTTTCTCATGCAAGAGAAGTGAATTGCCACAATTGCAATACTTATCATGAAGTAAAGTGCGTACAGTAAAAGTAGTGTTATGAAATAATACTGTAAAAGCATTTATATGGTTTTTGAGCCATATGATACTTAAAATGGATAAAATATATACATACATAAAACCATTGACTAAACGTACTCAACTGGTGCTTCTAAGATACGCCTACCCTGGTGTACCTGACCTAAGCCTAATACGTGGGAAGGAGTAAGTAAGTTGCAGTTTAAGTTAAGTTAGGTTTTTGCCAAGAATCTGCATCAAGAATTCTCTAAGAATCTAATCAGCTCCGTACCTTGGTTATATGAAGGAGGTCTTGTATCTCTTTCTCAGGACTCGATTTCCCAGCAACCCGCAAGGTGACTGGAAACACTGGAGCTAGATTTCTCGCCAAGAGAAAAGACAGCATCTCTCTCAGTGCGTCAAGGGGAGGGTCGGCTTCCTTCGGCACTCGCATCAGCTGGGCGTCGGCCAAGTAGATAGCCGCTCTGCGCCAAGCCACCGTGTGTTTGCTTAAGGCAACATTGGTATATTTATACCTGGAAGGTGCCGGGTTTGACGTAAGGTTGGACATAAGACGTCACTAAGAACTTACAGTTCTTCCTGGACTCCAGGAGTTCTTGTGCAAATCAAAACAAAAGCAGGGGGAATTCCCGGGCTGCTGGAGGCTTGGTTTGTTTAAAGAACGCGGTGTACTTTCTAGGAGTCTATGGGAGTAGCCTTGCCGTATTTGGACTGCATTGGCTATGACTAAATATGGACATGATTCTTATGCCTTTATAAGGATATGTTTTGTTATAACCACATAAGGGCATGAATCGGTAATATTTAATTAGGGTCCTAGATACATTCACAACACTCACTCCACATATAATGTCCATCATTACTAAATACTAAGCAATACTAAACATATAACGATGCATGTGTTTTCCAACCCACCCAAAAATACATAAATTGCATTTGAAATGGTATATGGTATATACACGAAAATGAGTATTTATACTGTACGTTTTTCAAGCAGTGGTATCATTCAGAAAATGCAAATATGAATATTGGCTGAATGAATTGCGAAAATTACATTTATGAAATGGCTCTTAATACAGAAAAGAAGGTCGAGACCATTTCATCACATATTTATACAATACTGTACATGTCTTAGAGGCTGAGGTAAAATATTGTCTCTAGTGTCTCTAAAAATAGAAGGTCTGTTCTCTAAGAATAGTTCTACTTTAAGCAGAGTACCATGTGCCAAAAAAAAAAGGTAAATATTTTGGAAGTGGAAAAAATAATTTCGCTTTGAGGGGAAAAAATAGTTCCAATTGTTTTCAGAAGTGTTGTTTATCAAAAACTGAAGGCCGAATTCAGAGTTCAGGGAACGCTGTGTGCTCGTTGTTTTAAAAGTTATTCTCGTTGTTAGGAGAGAACATCATATCAGACAGGCTTGCGAAAAATTGGTCTACAACAGTAGGTGAAAGTTCGACCAAGTTCGAAAAAGCTGCAATAGTGCATATGTGAGAATCATTGCCATCATCGATGTCGGGATCAGCAATGCTCACAGAAGGTTGTACCTGTGTGGTGCTGCTTTCATCTCGTACTTCACCGCCACCTAATCGTAATGGTGAAGTCTCAACGAATGCCGTCATCAGAATAGGTAGCCGCTGGGGACAACACGTTGCATGAGCCGTTACCGAACCAAGCAAAGTATCGATATCCATTGGTACTGCTGATGGTAGTGTAAGACAGACGTCCAACACGCATTCTTCTCCGCATAGCAGACATCGAAGCACAGGTAAGATGCAATCTTGCCAGATTGGTCTGAATGAAAGAAACCAAGTTGTACTCAGATCTCTTAGCCGGGCTAATCCGACGACTCTAGTGATTCGGTCTCGGTAGCGTATTGCTAGGATCGTTTCTTCCATCGTAGCTAGAGTTTTGTCTGTGGCTTGGCTTGCCATATCGGAGCAGAAGGATCAAAAATAAAATTCCTGCTACGAGTCCCAAAAGAAGAGGCAGGCCGCCGAATAAAGAATGCACAAAATTCGGGAAAATGCTCAGAACTGTTTCAAAGGGTGCTAACAGTCCCGAAAAAATTGTCTTAAATACATGTGCGATGCCACTGGTATCAGACATGTTTAAGATTTGACCTAACATTTCTACGAAATGCATGGGGCAATTTGTCGATAATAGGGTATGTATCTCTGCCGCTGTCCTTGCAACTTGCAGATCATACGTCTCTTTGGACGAGGTTAAAGGCACAGTTGTCTGTAAAAGAATAGACTTCATTCTGCTTAAAGTATCAATTCGAATAGAAGAGATATTCAAAGAAGGCCAAATTTCCGCCTCCATGTCTGGATTGCTGTTTGGATACAATACTTGCATACAGCAAATGACCCTGGAAGTAACGGTTACGAGATAGGCTTTTCCTGGCACCATGCCACAACGGCTGTGGTCACTTATTAGAACGTAGCTGCCGTTGGAAAGCTGTCTGAAAAAAGGCTCTATCTGTGTTGCAGTAGTGCCATGCAGGTGACATGAAAGGTTATTTGATGAACCTTCGCAGGCTCCATGCAAGTTAATACCTTGACACAGAAGTGTACCGCTTAGTGATTTTTTACAGTTGTTACCACTAAGAAATACTTCTTTTTTCCCTTCACTATAACATTTATGTGTGTAAGGTAAATTCCAGGTTGATTTGATGTATCCTTTACCCAACCTTTCATACAGGCCTGCTGGTATATACTTTTGGCAATACTGAAACTGAAAAGTTGTTATCGGAATTGTAATTGTTCCTTGTATTATCCATTCAATGACAGGTCTCTCTGACATTGTCAATGGTAATCTCTCAAGTTTTTCAGTGCTCAGAATCGTATAGTCTGCTCATTTTTGTGCCAAACTGATTTGTTTATCAGTAAGGTTAAAGTTAGAAAATAATGACGTTGTGTTGATTAGACGCCATGGCACGTAGCCTCAACCCAGGTTTTGCAACGTCCAAACCAAGTTCTACAATAGAACGCAATTGGGACTGACCATGTTGTAACATTAGCAAGTCCTGCTCTATTATATCAACAGCAGATGATACAATGCTGTCCAGTGAATAAATTCTGGAGGACAGAGTCGTTAACCTATTGTCCACTACAGAAAGTGATTTTTCCAAATGTATACGATCAGTGTCTCGTATTTTTTCAGCAGTTTCAATCTGCATTACTTTCCAAGCCTCGTTGTAAGCAGCGTATATACCGGCGAATATGAAACAATTTTTGACGCTGTTTGCGAGGTCCCAGTATGAAATCTCGCAAGTCAGCACCGTCTTTAAGTAAAGTCAAGTGTTGCTTAATTTCAGCCAGTGTGGATTTTTGTAGCCACTCAAGGCATAGTTTCCCTACACTGTATGTTGTATCTATCCCTGGATGTTGTCCCTGGGAATATCTCGGGTCTGGCCTGGTTTGTTTGAACCCCAGTGTTTTGTTCAGGAATCTATCTTGACAGTTATTTGTGTCTGTGGACCAGATCAACCATTTTTTACAATCAGGATTTGTTCTGTTTTGGTGTAAAATATGGGATACGTCTATCTCCACATCTGTAGTGCTATTACTATCAGGTATGGGCTTTGGAATAGACGTTTGTTCAAGTCTTTTATCTTGGCTAAACCAAGACAGGTTGTTTGTTGAATGGTGTCATTCAGGAATATTATCTGTTCTGGGATCATGCAGGCTCTAAATAATGATTCTAAACCTTGTACCTGCCAGTCTTTTGTACCCCAGATGGTTTTTGTTTCAATGTTGTTTATCCAAAATTCAAAATCAAATGTAGACATTTTATCATAACATTTTTCAGAATAAATCAATTTAGTATTTGTCAACATTGTTTTCATTCCTGTCTTATTTAACATTTTAAAATAAAATGTTTCTGGATCACTGTTGTCAAACCCTGAGAAGTATGGGAATTTCTCATAAAATGTTTTCGAGCTGCCTTTTGGCGGTGTTGGACAATGTTCCCATTGGTTATAAGTAAAAACGTTTCTAGGTTGAGCAGATTTATGCAAATAGTGATGACCATAATGATTATAACAGTACATTTCTTCATAGTTTGATGAACCCTGCAAATAATCATGTTCTGTGAATTTTGCTGACATTACTAAATCTGACATCGTATTATTAATATTTTCAAAGTCCCAATCATCAGAGAAAGTACTTGGTGTCATAAAGTCACTTAAGGAAACCTTGAATTGATGTGGATATTTCAAGAGCTCAATCGGGCCATAGATTTCATAATCCGTTTTGTCCCATGCTACCCCACCCGGTATAGTAATGGCTGTGATGATCACTGATGACAGTTCTCTTTTCTCGATGTGAGATGATCTGTGTGGCTTTAGGACCAAGTTGATGTTCTGACTTGCTGTGTCCATTGTACTATATTTTCCATCAATAAATCTACCCAAACATAAAATCATGATGAGCCAAAGCAGGAGGAAAAGTACACCTAACACAATCCATAATTCAATCCATGGTGAAATCAGATATGTTTCTTTGAGTTGATGAAAGAGTTCAGTTACTTTTTCTTTGAAAGTTTTTGTTGCTGGCGTTTCTTCATGTTCACTTGGATCATCAGAAAAGTCATCGAAATTGATGAAGTAGCCAGATGCAGTTATGTCAATTGTTGGAATTGCTTCCGGATTTTCTTTAGTCTTTGGATCTTTCTTTGGTACATTAGCATAGTCCGATGCTACATCATCGTAGACAGGTGTTTCTTGATGAACTGTTGCGATTTGGGTTTTTAAGAGGCACAAGTTCCATCGCTTTGTTGCATAGTCCTTTTTTATTTACTGTATGTTTATCAAAAGTGATTAGTCTCTCAGTTTTGGATTGTAGCAAGGTTTGGTCTTCTGCTACTTCTTGGGAGTCCACTGGGCCTACAACTTATTATTGGCCACATGATTGTGGTTTTACCAGGTTGATGGATACAACTCTGTTCTCCTTTTTACCATCAAGGGGCGGTAGTAATACTGATCTTGTTCCGCTGACAGCTAAGATAGGTACTGATTTTCTGTAAGAAGGCCCAAATTCCTTCTTCACCACAATCTTCTCTCTGACTAGATCCCCAATCCTTGGAATCCAGACAGGTCTTGCTGGGACAGGTGGTTTCTCTTCAGTGGCTGTTGGCTTTAACTTTATGTTACTTAGACTTCTTCTTATTTCATTTAAGTCCTGTAAAACAGCCAAATGATCTTTGATATCAAAGGACTTTTCTTTCACCCCTGAAGTCTGACAATCTAAGTCCTGGATTATCATTCTAGTACCGAACAATAGTTCGTATGGATTGATACCTCTTAGAGAATTTCTTGGCAGATTGTTAAGACTACGTTGGACACTTGTTAGATGTTTGACCCACCCATCACCCTAACCTAATACCTAATACCCTCGCCGTTATAGATTGCTTTATGTCAAGTTTTTTTCTTTCCACTACCGCATTACCCTCAGGATGGAAGGGGGAAGAGTACCGCAATGCAATGCCCATGCTGGCCATGGCCTCCTTGTAAGCTCGAGAGCTAAACGCAGGACCCTGGTCAGAATGTAGCATGCCAATTGCGCATGTGCCGATAAAGACTCGCAAATCATTTAGAACAGTTCTGGCGTCAGCCGAGCGCTGGGGCCTTATCTAAATGAATCCTGTCTTAATAATTATGGGATCGCATTTCTCCATCTGGATTTCTGCGTATAGATAGCCTAATGCTTTCTAATAAAGGTGTCATGGCAATTGTCTGGTCCGGTTCACAACTGCGATTTCTATTGCAGTTCTGACAATCCATTGCAAAGTTATAAATTTGCACTCACATCCCCGGCCACCAGTATTGTGATTGTAATTCTATTAGAGATTTCAAGATCTCTTGGTGCCTCAGACCCATTCCCATGTGTGCTTCTTGAATCAAGTAAGCCCTCCAGTTCGTGTTTGGAATTACTCTATCCCCCACTCCAGGGATTTGAGCAAAAGGAACGGAGTTCGCATCAATTATGTATTTATTTCCGAGTGGATAATTTAGAGGTAACGCCGCATAGTTGCCTTTCAGTGAGGCTTTTACTGCTAGTAGCGTTTCACCGTCTATTTGTTTTTTAGTACGCTTTTTTGTAGCTACGGAAGCCGATTGAACAGCCGCCGCTGTGGCTCTGTTAGCCAATTAATTCCCTGCAACGTGAACGCAATCACGTTGATGACTCAGTGTATGTATCACGTGAGTCTTTTGTAGTTATTTCTGCAAAAGAGCTTCCTGATCCCAAAGTTTTTTATGCTTTATTGTGGCACCAGACTCATCTTTGTAACCGTTTTTGATCCATATCTGCATGTCATTATTGTAAGACTGGACGCAATAATGCGAATCACACACTATTAGTGTGGGGCATTCATGATCAGCATTTCCAAGCGCCATCTTTAAAGATCTTATTTCAGCTCGCTGAGCTGTACAGTTTTTCAGTGATTCAGTTTTGGTGATTATCGGTCTGAATTTACCTAAGCGCCAGCGACCTTTAACAATCGCACATGCTGCATTGTAAACTTGTTTTTTCACAACGTAGTGTTGTGCAAATCTGTCGGTGTAGATTACACAGGTGTATTGTTCGAGAGGCAGAATTTCGATTGGCAGAGGATATTCATGTTCATATTCTAGATCTTCTAGTCTTTTCATTTTCGGATCAAATGCGTGTTTCACGTCTGTTGCAGCAAGAGAATTTTCCCATTGTATCCATTTTGGATCTAATGCCACAGCATTTAGAATGCGTGGTCTTGTTACTGCCTCAAAGGCTGATACTGCTTTTAAAACAGATATGCTCTTGCCTTGGGCTAGGGCTCTTTCTTTTGCTACAGCAGTTTGAACCGCAGTCAGAATTTTTTCAGTAGAACTGAATTTCATTTCAGCTTGTGTGTACAGGTGTGATTTATAAGCTATTGGTACCGTTTCTCCCTCATTAGAGGTCAGGTACGTGAATCCGCATCTTCCTGGGATAACTCTGATTACAAGGTTGCGTTCATTTGCGCATGTTTGAAGTTTTGTTTTAGTTAAAATGTCTGTTTGCAATGATTGTAAAATTTCGGTGTGTTTCTGAGTCCAATTAGTTGGTTTGAAATCAGGTTTTATTAATTCATATAGAGGTTTAACCCTCTCTGCACAATTTAGAATGTATGTTCTTCCGAAATTCAGGAAACCTAGTATTGATTGGAAGTTCTTCAGCTTTTTTGGTGCTTGTAGTACTGCACACTTCTCTAGGAAGTTGTCTGCTAAGCTTTGCCATCACTTGATAATTCATATCCTAAAAACAGGACAGTTAGGTGAGCAATTCGTGACTTTTTAAAGTTGAATTTGTACCCTTCAGCTGCGAACCCAAGTATTATGGGGTTCACTCTTTTCAAGTGTGTCTCCAGGTCGTCGTCTGTAAGATAGATGTCGTCGACATAAGATAATGCCTCATCATCATACATTTGTAGTAACTCTGTTTCGCTGGCTGAGAATAATCCTGGGCTATTCTTGAATCCCTGTGGGAGACGGCAACATTGTTTTTGTGCCCCCATTGTTGAGAAAGCGGTCAAATACCTGCTTTCAGGTGCAATGTTTTGACAAAAGAAACCATTTGAGATATCTAATGTTGTTTTATAGTTTTTTGCGCACAATGTTATTCATTAGTGCTGCACTGTGTGAGTTTTGTACTGCAAATGTTTTGCAGCAGGAGTTTAGGTGTCTGTAGTCCAAAGCTAGACGACATGAATCATCTGGCTTGGAGACAGGAAACAAAGGATTGTTCATTTGTGAGGTGCATGTTTCAATCACCCCCTGATATTCAAGTTGATCTAAGATCTCCCTGAATTGTTTTTTAGCTTTTTGCTTAACAGGATACTGCCTTTGTGCAGTTGGTTCTTTTTGTAACTGAATTTTGTGGTGAGGAGAATCCTCATCCCATCCTACATGATTTTTATATAATGCAGGGGCTTGGGCCACTGCCCATTTTCTCGCAAATGTGTATTTTTTTATGAATTGGAATGTGATTTGAGAAGGCAGGCATAATCATTTCTTCGCCATGAGGGCACTCCCTGACAAACTCTGGTGGCCAGTCTTTTTCTACTAGAAGGATATCATAGCCTTTCGAAAGGTTATCCCAAAAGAGACCCTTTATTTTCCTAGTTTTGTCCCCCTCTATACGCAATGTTATTTAATTTAATTTATGGGGTTTGCTAACTCTGGTGTCTGCAGTTTCCACTTGAATGTATTCATTCATGTCCACTGTCTCCAGAAGATTCATCAGGATCTTGCGCGCTATGGTCACTTCTGCTGCGCTGTCTAGCATTGTCTGGGCCCACTATCCGTTTTTCAGTTGTGTCCTCAGAATCCTCTGCATGTTTTATTTTAATACTAGCTACATTCTTTTTTGTAAATTGTAATTTTTTACTTTGATGAGCAGGTTCCTTGTCTTTGGACTTGACGTGCTCTTCCTTGTGTTCTGACCATCCTCTTCTCTCCGATTTCTGTGAGGAAGTCTGAAAAGATCGAGAGGGACGTGTACCAATATCTTGATATCTGTCAGGTTTTCTCAATTTATCCCTATCTCTAAGGTTGTATCTTTTCTCAGAGGGCTCCCTCTGGGGAGACTTGCCTCCTCTTTCTGGAGATCTATCTCTCCCTTGAGGAGACCTTCCTCTGGACTGAAACCGTTTTTCTCTGGGAGTAGTTTGTTTATTACCCTCCCACCTCTTTTTTGGAGTATTGAGATTATTTTTGATAAAGGGTTTTCCAGGATTTTCAGTTAGTTGTGGTTTTAGTGGTTTCCCACCCAAACTATCTCTACCTAGTTCTTCATAGGATTTTTCTATGATTCTGGCAAGTTCAAAAGGTTGTTCTGCTATATCTGTTTCTTTCAATTTCTGGCGGATCACCACAGATGCTGCTTCTCCTTTTATGTTGGCTAGTAATACAGCCAAAACCTGCTTAAAGTCTTTTAGTAATTTCATACCTAGAGTTAAAGCAGGTTCTGGACCGTATTCATTTTGAATCTGTCTTAGTACGTCTGGTATAACCGCCATGGACAGAACACCATGTGTTTTGTGTATATTGAAGCAAAGACTGTGCCCCAAGTGTCACAGTCCAACACATGTGGTGCGATCCCCATTGGAAGACAGATAGTCAGAATTCTGTGTTTCTCATGAGGTGTAGTATCAGGAAATACCGCCTCTATTTGAGTGATCTTTTGAGCTAACCAGAATGGAATTTGTTCCTGTTTTGCGGGTATTTTGCCAATTGCTGATTGTATATTCTGTGGTGTGATTTTATTTGTGTTCCCCTGGTGAGGGGTGTGCTGTGGAATTTTTATTGCTGGTTGGACTGTTGATGTCCGCATGACATATTGGACCAATTGTCTATGTATTTTAATTAGTTGTTTTAGCTGAGCTAAAAGTTTCCGGTCTGACATTTTTTCAATGTCTGGATGTGGTGTGTAGCTGGCTAGAACCGACCATGTGGCTCCTGGTCTACCTAGTGGACCGAGCCTGGTGATGTGATTTTGATGTTTTAGGGCGCCATTAGACCAGAGCAGGTGCTCTTGGTATGTTAGTGGAATTTCAACGTCCTCGAAAGGGGCGTCTTCATCCGGAGGTTCCTCTATTTTGTAATAGTGGAAATCTTGTTTTACAGCGTGTGCTGCTGGAAAATGTATCCATGAATAGAATACCTCTGTCTGCCGATATTCATAGGCCTCTACCACAAATATGACTGTATCACCTCTCGATGATAGTCCATTTTCTATAAGTTTAAGAGTTATAGTTCTTCTTACATTTACCGGAATGATTATAGCATTCGGGTTTTCATCTTGGAGACTTGTGTCATCCGCTATAAGTTGAGCTGCCAAAGCATCTCTTTCTTCATCACCTTCCTGCATTTTACAGACAGAAAGTTTTTTGTTGCAGATCAAGTTTCAAGGAAACAAAGATTAGGTGCACAATATTTTGGAACACTGTATCCTTCAACGTTGACTAAACCAAAAACTAATACATAGGATTCTCATCCTACTAAGTTTTGGCGGATATTAACCTTTTACCCACTCCAGACGTCTATTGGAGTTTTTACGGGAAAAAGGGGTCTGTGTGAAAAGCACGACTGAGTTACTCTAGTGTCTTGCGCTAGATTATCGCCTTACCAAACGATGGGCGCCATGTAGTGTAGTTCCTATATTCCCAATAGGCTCTGCGCATTGGAATAACATAGACAATAGTTTAGACGTAGGACTGAGGTCATCTAGGTCTCTGTTGTGTCCTAGCAGACATAGTCTAAGGGTTAACAAGTAAGCCTACAGTTAACACCCACCCACCACTGATGTCACAACATCACGTGACACAGTTAATAAATAGAGCCGAGCGCTCGTGCTCGTGGCTCATTAACCCAGCTAACCATCTGTGTCTGCGTCCAGCTATTTCCACCATGTGGGCCTAGGGCCCCACGACATAACATTGGCGACGAGGAGTGGCTGAACCCCTGGCGTGCCACTACTAAAAGGAAAAGGGGGGAGAATGCTGCCCGTGTGAAGGGCACCCGCTGACGAGGTGGCCCGGGGGGTGTGTGCCTTGCCCCGGGCCTAGCCGTCGACGAAAAGCGGACCGGCCAGAGCCCACCTGCACCGGCTGCCACTGACCCCCGCCACGAAGAGGCCATGTGGTGCCCACCCGCGATGGCCGCGATGCCAGCCGTAGGCCAGAGGTGAGCCTGGGTACTGGGAGTGGCCCCGGGGGGTCGCGCATGCCAGGAGCGACCCCCCCCCCTATGATTGAACCTCAGCGGAGCCCACCCGCATGGTCAGGCGCCCCGCCGGCGTGATGCGGACGAAAATGAACTTTACATAAGGCAAGACCAGCGGAGCCCACCCGCGGCCTGCCTGCAGTGTCCCCGCCGCGCTGCGTGTGAGAAGTGCAGCGGCGGGGTAAAGAAAAACGCCCGCTGTGTGTAGAGTGCTGCTGGGCGCTGTAAGCCGACAGCGGAGCCTACCCGCGTGGCCATGGTGCCTGAAAATGAACATTAAAACAAAGCAGCACCAGCGGAGCCCACCCGCGGCCTGCCAGCAGCGTCACGCGCCGTGCAGCGTGTGTGGAGTGCGGTGGCGAGGGAATAAACTTGAAAGGACAGCTGCCGGTCCCGAAAAGTAATGGCGGCCGCCAGCTAGCGCCGCAAGGAAATGCCCCGACACGCAGGGAGCGCTGTGAACTACGGCGGAGCCCACCCGCACACCAAGAGAGGACCGGCTACAGCAGCAGCACTGGCTCTCCCCCGCCCAGCGCAGCATAGACAGTAAGAGGCTGCTGCGGGCGGAGAGGACAACAAAATAAAGAGACAGCGGGTGCCGACCGCGCATAATTAAATATGGTCCATAGCCCCCCTGTCCGTGCGAGGACTGAGAGGCTGCCGGGCAGGGAGGGCGAAGAAAATGTGGAAAATCGCCGCTCCGACCAAAAGCAAATGTGCTCCAACCCCTGGGTCCCCGCAGGAATGAACAGTCTGCAAGCAGCCAGCGCTGCTTAAAACAAAAGGAGAAGCACTAAGTGCATGCCAGCAGCCAGCCCAAGGCTAAAGAATATGACTTACCTAGGGTCAGCAGTGGCTCCAGCCCCTTCCTGCACACTCCTGGCAACAGCAGGTCCTGCAAGCCCGGGACTCTAAGCATAGAGAAAGGACACACAACAAGGAAGAAAGTTACCACGGAAAGGAAGCTGCTGCAGAAGGAAACCCACAGCCTACACTTCCATCTAGTGATTACTGGGGAGCATTGCACTAGAAGAAGCACAAAGAAACAAACAAGCATTGGACAAACCAAGGAAGGACTCCAGAGTAAAACAGACCTGCAGCAATCACAGCCTGGAATAGATCCAATCAGCAAACAAGCACAAGACAGCCAAGAGAAAGCCTACAAGGGAGAACACGTGTGCAGCGACGCGGACGAAGACGGAGACCCGTCACCGCTGCAGAAGTGACGCCTGTGGCCACAGGTGCTCACCGCAAACGCAGGAGAGACAATAAACTCACGCTGGACGTCGAGAGAGAGTCAAGACGCCTACCGCAAGCAGCAAGATTTAAAGGCAACCGACTGGAAGAGCGCAAGTGTACCCGGACGCCCACAGTACAGGACAGCGCCTAACAGAGAGGAAGCCACACCCAAAGCACCAGAAGACGTGCGAGGCAAGTACCCAAGTGTGAAGAGCAACGACGCCAAACAATCTAAAGAAGCGCAAGGAACAAAGTGACACTGAAGATGTACCACGACGGTACCAAGTGAAGCAGGAACTTGCCACTGCAATGCACACTGACGTTCAATGGAAGAGTGACGCAAAGTTACCCCACAGCCAAAAGGAGGCGAAGCAACCAAGCACGGTAAACGCCCCAAGAAGCTAACGAGCCTCACCGGAAGCACGCACGAGAAGCGCACCCACCGGAGAAGGTCCATGGAGCGGTGAAGTAACCCTCCGGTACCTGCAAAGCATAAGAAGAGCGCAGAAGAAAGTGCGCCGACGCACAGACAAAAGTGCGCCAATGCAAAAACCGATCACCCAGTTGATCGCCCGTGAAGGAGAAGATAAAGCCGACCTGCCAACAGGTCGCCGGAATGCTGACCCGCCAGAATGGTGTAGCGAAGGTATTCTGCCAAGAAGTCAGGATGAATATGTCCTGCCAGAAGACGTCCGTGAAATGAGAGATCAGAAGACCCGGAGAGACAGACGCAACACCAACAATAACTGGAAGTAATAGGAGGCAAGAAAGAAGATCGTAATGACCGGTCCAGTCACCGAAAAAGGGAGAGAAGAGAGTGTCCTAAAGCCAGGACAAGACCAGAGGGAAACAGGCGGAGTGCACGCTGCTTGAAGTAGCCTGGTCAGCAAGACAAAGAAAGAAAGGGGACCACACCGTGTCGCGAAAAGAAAAGGGAGAAGAGTGGCACGATTACATGAAGAAAAGAACTGAAGTAAGAAGTCATGTGGCACGACGCCATCAGGAACATCTGGAAAAGGTGAAGAGAGGTGTAACAAGTCCACACACCTACAAGAAGAAGAAGAGGTGACACACCACAACATCGTGTACAGTGACCCGTACGTCCAGGAGAACACTGATAGCACCAAGAACAGAACAGGCATCTATTCACAAGACCCCGACGACCCGTGGACGGTAGGAGAGCACAGGCCGGACCATTGGCAACACCCACCTTTGGGATCGAGCGGAAATCTGGATGCGGAGGGAGCTCAGATGGCCTGAACAAGGAGAACTGACCATTCCACACCAGCCCATGGAGATCCAAGGGGCAAAGGCCTCAGGGACACCGGTGGCAGAGGGTCCCGACACGAGAGATGAATCCATCGCCGTCTAACCTGCACGTCCCAGGAAGAAGAGGAACTTGTGCGCGAAGGCAGGAGTCAACAACTACCCTTCAGGTGGAGCTACGGACTTTGCGAGGTAGTACCCTCATCGTCTCCTCCATTCACACACAGACTGTGGAGTTGGAGCAACGCTGTGGAAGAATACCCGGCCCAGTGGAAACCTGATGAAAAGGGCCTCCGGGACATCTCGTGGCAGGAGAACACCCGAGAGAGGGGCGTCGTAGTGAGAAGAATGTCCTTCTAACAGTCCATCCCTTGTAAAGTAAAGCCAAGCTGCCTACAGTGAAGAAACCGACGGACCCGTAGAAGACAACATCCTTCAAGTCTAACATCTGGTCATCCTGTTTGAGGTCACCCTCAAAAGCAAGATCTCAATGGACTGACCAACACACTTCCACGGCGCGAGTAAAGAAGAGCACGCCCACCGAGAACCAGGACGTCAAGCCAAGAATAACTAAAGTTTCAGCAGCAATTTCCACCGTCGTCATCAGTCCGACCCTATTTAACATCTATGTGACCCCACTTGCCAGGCTAATTAGATCTTACGGGATGGAGATAGTATCCTATGCAGATGACACCCAGATCCTCGTCTCTCTCTCTCAGTCAGACATCCTGACTGCCTCTAATTTTAGATCTTGTATGGAGGCAGTCGGGAAATGGATGATTTACAATTCATTAAAACTGAATGGAGAGAAGACGGAGGTGATGGTGTTCGGAGGGAAAGAGGATGTGTGGTCATCTGTTTGGTGGCCAGACTCATTAGGAGCCTGCCCTATTCCCACCTCCACTGTAAAAAATCTAGGGGTTATGATCGATCCCTCCCTAAATCTGGAAAAACAAGTCAATAGAACCATTTCCACCTGCTGGGGCATTATCTACATCCTTAGGAGGATCAGGCACTACCTGTCACTACAGGCAAGGAAACAGCTGGCAGTGGCCCTTATTGGCTCTCGACTGGACTACTGCAATGCGCTGTATGTTGGACTGAATAAAAGTCTACTGCAGCGCTTGCAAGTAGTCCAGAACGCCGCTGCCAGGTTTGTCCTGGATCTCCCCAAGCGTGCCTCAGCCACAGCAGCAAGAAAGCTGCTGCATTAGCTTCCCGTGGAACAGCGTATCCATCATAAGATCCTGTGTACGACCTATAGGGCATTGGCTAAAAACAGTACCACGGGTGTAGGATCTATCCTATCCCGCCATATTCCGGTCAGGAACCTGCGCTCTTCGGGCAAACTTCTTCTGTCAGTCCCCCGTTTTAGGAGGGCTAAATGGGGGGGTAGGGCTTTTTCCACCCTGGCACCTAAATGGTGGAACTCCCTCCCTTTGGATTTAAGATCTCTAGCCACGCTTCAGGCCTTCAGAAGTGCCCTGAAGACCTACTTATTTGTGCAGGCCTATCTGTAATGGTGACATGCCCCTGTTTATGATATTTTTGTTAGGCGCCTTGACACCTTCGGGTTACTGTATGCGCATTATAAATTTTATTCAATTCAATTCAATTCAAGCAAGCAGCTGAAGAGACCCAATGTAAATTTGTAATTAGTGTATTTTTATGTACTTCCTCCCACAGATTCGGACTTTTTGTCTTTCCTTAATTTTGATCAAATTTTGGGAGGAATGTTGTGTCCTAGCAGACACAGTCTAAGGGTTAACATGTAAGCCTACACTTAACACCCACCTACCACTGATGTCACGACATCACGTGACACAGTTAATAAATAGAGCCGAGCGCTCATGCTCGTGGCTCATTAACCCAGCTAACCATCTGTGTCTGCGTCCAGTTATTTCCACCATGTGGGCCTAGGGCCCCACCACATAACAGTCTCTACTGAATATGTTAGACTTAATTAGGTATGCCAGCTAGCTCAGAGGTCACTAGAAACTTTCTCGAATGAACAGGAATGAGTTAACTTTCCTGATTAGACAAGAAGGGATTAGTTTCTCACAACCGCATAAACATGACAACTTTGCTCCCTCCAGAACAAGGAGTATATCTCCAGAGTCGTGTGAAAACAATAGACAGTTATTTCACTCATGCATACTTAGTTTCACCAGGAGTGCAGAGAAATAGAGAGACGGGCGTTTTCAATAAAAGTTGTTATTTATTGAGCAGTCCTCTTTCTCATGCAAGAGAAGTGAATTGCCACAATTGCAATACTTATCATGAAGTAAAGTCCGTACAGTAAAAGTAGTATTATGAAATAATACTGTAAAAGCATTTATATGGTTTCTGAGCCATATGATACTTAAAATGGATAAAATATATACATACCTAAAATCAATGACTAAACGTGCTCAACTGGTGCTTCTAAGATACGCCTACCCCGGTGTACCTGACCTAAGCCTAATACGTGGGAAGGAGTAAGTAAGTTGCAGTTTAAGTTAAGTTAGGTTTTTGCCAAGAATCTGCATCAAGAATTCTCTAAGGATCTAATCAGCTCCGTACCTTGGTTATAGAATGAAGGAGGTCTTGTATCTCTTTCTCAGGACTCGATTTCCCAGCAACCTGCAAGGGTGACTGGAAACACTGGAGCTGGATTTCTCGCCAAGAGAAAAGACAGCGTCTCTCTCAGTGCGTCAAGGGGAGGGTCGGCTTCCTTCGGCACTCGCATCAGCTGGGCGTCGGGCAAGTAGATAGCCACTCTGCTCCCAACCACCGTGTGTTTGCTTAAGGCAACGTTGGTATATTTATACCTGGAAGGTGCCGGGTTTGACGTAAGGTTGGACATAAGACGTCACTAAGAACTTGCAGTTATTTTCTGGACTCCAGGAGTTCTTGTGCAAATCAAAACAAAAGCAGGGGGAATTCTCGGGCTGCTGGAGGCTTGGTTTGTTTAAAGAACGCGTTGTACTTTCTAGGAGTCTATGGGAGTAGCCTTGCCGTATTTGGACTGCATTGGCTATGACTAAATATGAACATGATTCTTATGCCTTTATAAGGATATGTTTTGTGATAACCACATAAGGGCATGAATCGGGAATATTTAATTAGGGTCCTAGATACATTCATAACATCCTCAACCTTACACCCCTCACCCTCACACCTCCTCACCCTCACACACCCTCACACACCCTCACCTTCACACACCCTCACCCACACACACCCTCACCCACACACCCCCTCACACCCCCTCACACACCCTCACACCCTCACTCACCCTCACACCCCCTCACCCACCCTCACACCCCCTCACCCTCACACCCCCTCACACCCTCACACCCTCACACTCCCTCACTCACCCTCACACCCCCTCACACCCTCTCACCCTCACACACCCTCACCCTCACACACCCTCACCCTCACACACCCACACACCCTCACTCCCACACACCCACACACCCCTTCATGCCCCTCGACCTCACACACCCTCACCCTCACACACACTCACTCACAGACCCTCACACCCTCTCACCCTCACACACCCTTGCCCTCACTCACCCTCAAACCCCCTCAACCTCACACCCCCTCACCCTCACTCACCCTCACCTTCACTCACCCTCACTCTCACATCCTCACCAGCATAGCATAACAAAAGATAGCATTGCATAACAAAACAAAGCATAGGATAGCAAAACAAAACATAGCATAACAAAACAATACATAGCAAAACACAACAAAGCATAGCATAGCATACCAAAACACAACAAAACAGCATAGCATAACAAAACATAGCATAGCAAAACAAAGCATAGCATAACAAAACATAGCATAGCAAAACAAAGCATAGCATAACAAAACATAGCATAGCAAAATAAAGCATAGCATAATAAAACACAACAAAACATAGCATAGCACAACAAAACATAACAGCATAGCAGAGCAAAACATAGCATAGCATAACAAAACAGCATAGCATGGCATAACAAAACACAGCATATGATAGAATAACAAATCGAAGCATCGGATAGCAAAACATAGCATAGCATAACAAAACAAAACATAGGATAGCAAAACAAAACATAGCATAGCATACAGGATCTCTCCGTACCACCACAGCATCACACAGGGCACCACAACATCACTATGCGCTACCACAGCATCACTGAACGCTACAGCATCACTCGTTGGCCAACACATCACTCAGCGCTACCACAGCATCAATTTGTGCAACCATTCAACAACACCTGGTTCAAATATGTTCTCTCAATGTTTCAAGCTTTATTACAAATGTAACAAAAATATGTTAATATTTCACTTCTGTTCTTGGATTTTCGTCACAATAAAATACACTGAACATAATCTTCACAAAAGTTATTTACAAAACTTTAAGCTATTGCCATTATAAATTACTATAATGTTTATTTAAGTATTAATTATTGAGAAAATTAAAAGCCATTGTTACTTGTAATATCAATACATGTAAGTCACCTACATACAAGACATGTTGTATTACAAATGCTATAGGTGTCACATTTGCGAAAGTTATAACTATTGGCATTGTAAATGACAAAGCTATTAATTTCGCTATTTTCAAAAACAAAACATAAATAACAAATGTGTCATTTACAATAACAATAGCTCAAACTTTCCCAATGCGAGACCTATTGCATTGCAAATGCTTGTTATGAGATATGACACCGTGACACGTCAGGACAAGAATATTGTTTTTATAAGTATGCCATGGCTGCCAGGGAGGAAAGCAAACTTAGGAAACCCATGGTTTGAGGGCACGTCTTGGTGAAGTCCGTGCAAGGCATGTAGACTTATTTAATGATGTTAACAAATGCACATGAAAGATTTTTAACCCGTTTTAGATTGAACATGCTCCACCATTTGTTGGTATCTCCCCCCCGGTTTTGTTTCACACATGGAGGATGGAAGGCCCCGTTGCTGCGACAATGGGTATCCACAGGATACCCTACATTTTGTATTCCTTTGTAAATATTTTACGCACTCTAGCCCACTGTTTCTTAAACCGCTTTTAAAGGAAATTAAATGTAAGCATGCCCGCGTAGCTCGACTGTTTTTTCAGCTTTTGCCGAATACTCACATGCTTTTTAGTGTTACTAACTTTTTAAGAGCAGCACTAAAGTCACGACATTCTAGATGTGACTGAAAGGTATAGAGAGATCTGCAAGTTTGCTCAATCAATGGAACATGCTCGTAAAAATGAATTTTATGTGGGTTTTAACTGTGGTCTTTTTTATGGCTTGAGTTACTGTACACTTGTTCATCTTGATTTGTATTTATATTTGTGCCTGATTGAGGGTGATGACTAATATTTACTTGGCCAACTTGAGATCTTTGCACACTTAAGTGACATATTGCTAACAAATTATTTTGATGCTATCTTTTTATCTTTTTTAATGTTGTTTCTTTTATGGCTGTGACTACTGATTATTTTTATTATTAATAATCATAGAAAATCAGACATTCTAGATGTGCCTGAAAAGTATAGGGGGATCTGCGATATTGCTCAGTCAACGGGACATGCTTGTAAAAATGAATTTTATGTAGTTTTTAACCGTAGTCTTTTTTACTGCTTGGATTACTGTACACTTGTTCATCTTGATTTGTATTTATATTTGTACCTGATTGAGGGTGATGACTGATATTTACTTGGCCAACTTGAGATCTTTGCACACTTAAGTAACATTTTGCTAACACATGATTTTGATGCTTTTTTTAAATGTTTTTTAATGGTTTTTTTTTTTATGGCTGGGACTACTGATTATTTTATTATTAATAATAATAGAAAATCAAATCGATGCCCAGTGGACTGATATTGTTGCAAACAACAATTAAGCCACACTATTTATGTCAGACAATACATTTCTTACTGATATTCTGACATACAACCTTCCTATGGTACAGGAGCTTGGCCATGAAGCGGTGTGTTTGGATTGTATTCCATAGCTTTTCTGCTGGTGCTGAGATGTGAGCAGTGCATAGTAATAATTTCATGATAGAAAGGGGATGCTAGGGGAAGACCAGAGTCAACTGTAAAGGTCATAGTACGGATTTGGCTAATTTGACTTGTAGGCGTTTGGCCCCGGTTTGATGAATAACTTATGCATAACGCATAATATCTGGTAGATAATGTGGGTGTGGCGCCATAAACCCACTGTCACTTGAGGCGCTCTAGCATGGATGGACGCTACTCGGCCAAGCTGAGGTTTTACAGCCGCACTCAGCTTACCACTAATATTATACTGCCCGCTGGCTCATCTACTCAACATTTTACCTGCTTGCTTAGAGTCTTTGACTGTGAATATAATTTGAGTCATAAACCTATGGTTAATAACTCTTTATCCTCTTGATTATTCTGAATCAACATCTTTGTAAACCGTTAGCCCTGAGGAAGTCATTAAAGTGACGAAACATATGCTGCTCAAACTGAATATTTACATGGTCATATAAAGAGGGTCTGCAATATAGTTACATTTGGGCTTTGAATCAAGAGGAGTGCTAAGGAGATAAATGCTGTAACATGGGTGTGGGAAGTAATTGAGGTCCTGTAAGGCAGGAAGGATGTGGTCTCTTGTGGTGATGTGTAGAAGCAGCCTTGCTGAAGTCCCTATGTATTCCAGGTTATCGGGCCCGCAGAACGTGTTTTGACGAACAGTAATATAGATGAATTACTGTGAGGTTTGGGGGATTGTTAGGAAATGAAAGATTTGCCTTAATGTCCTGAGCAGGAAGAACATCTTTCAAATGCAGAGCTATCTGCGGTGTCCGTGAAAGGTCAGTGTCTATCCAATCGCCTTGCTTTCTCACTATGTTTGGAAGGGGAAGAGTGCCAAGATCTTAGCAATGATGATCTGAGCAGGCGTTTGAGCAGTAGGTGCCTTTTCCCACCAGGGATGTATCTATTTATTTCTGCGTTTAGTATCAGATGCATTTATCTTTGGAACTCACTGATCCACCTAATGTTGCCTGTTTGTAATATTCTGATATTTGAGGATAGTTTATATAGCTTGGGCATAGCCGCAGCAAGCAAGCGTAAAAGTGTAGAAGATTCAAGCAGAAAAGTAGCAGGGAGACTATTTGCGTTGTTTTCTGACAAACTCATTGGCAGAGTAGAGTTTTGTGCCGCAGATTCACAAGAGCCGAGTTTATGAAAATAGTGAGGTTCATAAATATCTACAAAGCCACAAAGAGAAAGACCAAGTAGAATGAGTGCAACTGACCCCTTGTCATTAGCTTCATTCTCAACCAATGAAATCTTTTTTCTTAGCTTTACTTGTTAAGGTTAGTAGACTAGCATGTCTGTGAGGTTGTAACATTTGCATCATTTTTAGGGCTTGGCCTATGTCCCATGAAGTGGGTGTGGCTTAAGAGTCCTTTTCTGAGTGCTTCGAAAATCTAACCTACGAATTCCAGTGAAGCTTGTGATTTTTGCTGGTTATTTATGGCAGCTGCATGGCAATTGGGCCTCGCATGCCTGTCTTTTTAGAAGACAGGACGCAATAGGCCACAGGCGGTAGAGTTGCTCCGCCTTGTGCATATTCCGTGCGTACACGAGCAGCAGAAGGCCATATTTCTTCAATTACCAGCTGTCATGGCTCGCGGTAATTGAAGACAGATGCTGGGCGCGCGTGCACCATTGTTTGCTGTCTGCTCTACGAAGCCTTGTTTTCTCTGCTGTGTGTGTTGTGCGCATGCCGCCTCCCGGTCAAAGCTTGACTTCAGTCTCACATTCTGACCCTCACAGAATGAACCTCCCCACTGTCTTTGCTACTTCTTGTACGTTGTACACTCACAATTGTCACTATTGCGTCAGGTATTGTAACTTTTGCTTCTGTAATTTGTTCACTTGTAATGTTCTCTTATATCAGCTCTGTTGCTTTTGTAGAGCGCTCTGTCACCTTCGGGTAAAGTCTGTGCTATATAAAATAGCATAAATAAATCCACCGACTTCGCACCTCCCCTCCCTGTTGTCTCATCACCTATGCTGCCACCAATGCTAGCTGCCTGCTAACTGACTAGCTAACTGCCTAGCTAACTGCAGAAAGTGCATGCCACTGCCAAGCATAAATGACCACGCACATGCCACTCTCAAGCTCGCGTGACCACATGCACGCTACAACACCGAAATACCCACAGCAGTCACTGGCGACCACTCAGAAACTTGACATTTATTGCTGACTCTTTATTCAGAAAGTCGTGGTGTGCAATAGAATCATAATACTCGGATTTGTATAGTGCTAAACACTCATGCGGGTCTCCAGGCGCTGTGAGATGAAATGATTTGCCAGAATCACAGGAGTTCAGCAGATGCCGAAACTCGAACCTGGACCCCCCAGCTCTAAAGTCGAGCATTGGTCCCAGCAGTACAGGAAAACTGGTCCTAGCAGTACAGAAGCACGGATATCACAGTACAGGAGCACTGGTCCCAGCATTACAGGAGCACTGGTCCCAGCAGTACAGGAACACTGGTCCCAGCAGTACAGGAACACTGGTCTTAGCAATACAGAAGCACAGAACCCACAGTACATGAACACTGGTCCCAGCAGTACAGGAACACTGGTCCCCGCAGTACAGAAGCATGGAACCCACAGTACAGGAACACTGGTCCCAGCAGTACAGGAGCACTGGTTCTAGCAGTACAGGAACACTGGTCCCAGCAGTGCAGGAACACAGAACCCACAGTACAGGAGCACTTGTTCCAGCAGTACAGAAGCACAGAACACACAGTACAGGCGCACTGGTTCCAGCAGTACAGAAGCATGCAGTGTGTGAGTGTGCAGAGTGAGCAGTGTGTGAGTATGCAGGGTGAGCAGTGTGTGAGTATGCAGGGTGATCAGTATGTGAGTATGCAGGGTGATCAGTATGTGGGTGTCCAGGGTCAGTAGTATGTGAGTGTGCAGACTAAGCAGTGTGTGCATATGCAGGATGAGCAGTATGTGGATGTTCAGTGCCAGCAGTGTGTGAGTGTGCAGGGTGAGCAGAGTGTGCGTATGCAGGGTGAGCAGTGTTTGAGTATGCAGGGAGATCAGTATGTGAGTATGCAGGGTGAGCAGTATGTGGTTGTCCAGGGCCAGCAGTGTGTGAGTGTACAGGGTGAGCAGTGTGTGAGTATGCAGGGTGAGCAGAGTGTGCGTATGCAGGGTGAGCAGTGTTTGAGTATGCAGGGAGATCAGTATGTGAGTATGCAGGGTGAGCAGTATGTGGGTGTCCAGAGCCAGCAGTGTGTGAGTGTACAGGGTGAGCAGTGTGTGAGTATGCAGGGTGAGCAGTACGTAGGTGTCCAGGGCCAGCAGTGTGGGGGTGTGCAGGGTGAGCAGTGTTTCAATATGCAGGGTAATCAGTATGTGAGTATGCAGGGTAATCAGCTCACACACACCACCAGCCGTCACTGCACGCTTTCACCAGGCGCACACACACACCACCAACCATCAGTGCACACTTTCACCAGGCATACACACACCACCAGCCGTCAGTGCACGCTTTTACCAGGCACACACCACCACCCGTCAGTGCACACCAACAGCCATCACTACACACATCAATTGTTAATGAATCCACAATTAACTTTTGTAGCAATAGCAGTATTGCAAACTTTACTTTTAAACATAATCATCTAAAGCTCAGCATGCTACCATTGCTCCAATTCCAATCCAAACCACACAATTCCATTACACACTACATACATACACTCCATAACACATGGCGAAAAGACATTGCCATTTACAATGCCATTTCCTCTAACTCAAATGGATCCGAGGCCTATTGCATTTCTAATGCTTGTTTAGTCCTCTTTTCATGAGGGTAGTTATATTAAGGGAATTGTCGATTTTTTTGTAGTTTTCATACTATTGTATTCTAATAACAAAAGCAGGGCTTGGGGCAAGAAGTCACACGAAGTTTCATAATATATTCCTTTTTGTAAAATGAGCTTCTATAACTGTGGATCATTGCCACCGTGTTCATTGCTGTAAGCAAGGAAAGCTGATCCTGTTTTATCTAAATCATTACTTGACCGTCCGCGTTGGGTATTGGCACAATGGAGTGATTCACCAGTTCTGGTTCTCTTTCTATGCAATACCCTGATTAGTTGCATCTGTACTCAGCCAGAGAAGACCTAGTCCTTGGAGCTTGGAGAAGTTGGATGCACTTCCATGCCTGATGTCCTGGTGACCCGTTGCTTACCACTCGCTAACTCAGCCGGCAGGAAGCATCCTCCCTGCCTACTTATGAATCTCCTCATGTTACGTGCAGACCATGCTGTGGCAGTGCATTTGGAACATCTGCTGGTCACCTCAGCTGTTGTGTAGGCTTTCCTGCACCAAAGCAGCTTCTGAACTCCTTTTCTGTAGCGAGGAAGAAAATGTGTGCTGTGCAGCATCCTGCAGTTGGATTATATTTCCATATGGGAGCCTCCAACTAACCTGTGTATTGTATTGTATTGTATTGTAATTGCATTTATATAGCGCTTACTACCTCTGATGAGGCGTCAAAGCACTTTTTCGGTGAGTAGCACACTACTCCAGGACCAATAAAGGATTAGTGGTGAAATATGAAAGTAATTTGAGTGGTGGATATGTTAGTTAGTTATTTGGATTGAGAAGGATAGTGGAGGGATAGAAGAGGGAAAAAAGGTTTGCATTTATATATCGCTTTCTACCCTGATGGGTTGGTGTGGCGGTGGATGTGTAGGTGCCACCCCGTCAGGTGAGTGTTGTGCTCCCATCCCACAGAGGTAAGCAGCTCTTCAGTGTACGGTTGCTGAAAGGGGCCTTAGAAGTCCATGGCAGTGTGCATAAGAGAGACTAGTCCACCTGGCTCCTCCTTATAAACATATTCTTTAAAGGTCGAGGCATCTGTGCCGATGCCTCTAGGCCGAACTCTGACTTCTGTATGGGAAATTCCATAGGCTTAAATAGGAAGAGCTTTGCCCTTTATATGGGGCTGTTTCACATTCCCAAAGAAATAGAAGAGGAGAATCCTCACTTCTAAATGCGACTATTTCACAACAGTGATGTACACATGGGGAGCCTTGGCTTCTATACCAGACTGTGCTGAGGTTTACAGCTAGCAGAAGCTGATTGTAAGAGAGGTGCACAGACCTTTTTACCGATACCCCTGGGAGAGAAGTTTACTGACCCTCTCAGTAAAGTTAAGTAATCACACCTTACTGGGACCCCTCACTACTCCAAACACGAGGGTTGTGCACATGGAGTCGCTGTGCCTTGTGAATGGGGTCCTCTGAGACAACTCCTTGCATGGTAGACAAGATGGCGGTTCCCCACAAGAGGTCAACATTATTCTGTATTCCCTTCGAGCAGTCTCTGAAGCCTGTGACTTGGAGACCACACGGTCATTTTAACCATATTGGGCTTCTTTAATTGTCATCTTGCTCACGCACTGGCTCGGAAACAAATGGCTGCCCTAAACTGTTTTGATCAAGCTGGAAAATATAAATCATCTGTAGACAGTTATGTTTCCATAACTGCCTGGGATTGCTTACCCTTGATCAGACTGTGTAAGTTACATGAAGCTGAATCCACATTATTGTGGCTTTCTGTGCCTTGCCTTTGGTGAGGTGTAGAGATCGGTGTTGCAAAAAGGGAGAGATCCCTCTTGGGAAGTCTGGATTGTCTCCTCAGGAATATACATACCTTTTACCATTCGGTACTTGGCCATTGCGTTTAGTGTAGAAATGCCTATGGTGACATGCTCTAAGCTGTGTTTGTGAGAACTAGGGGGCATATTAACAAGGAACGGCGTTAAATATCGCCGCTTTAGCAGCAGGAAACTGCCGCTAAAGCGGCGATAATGGGCTTGATAATACGCCGTAAAGAATTCCAATAGAAGCCTTTGTTAACACCAGAACATGGGCTTCTATTGGAATTCTCAAGGGCATATTATCAAGCCCATTATCGCCGCTTTAGCGTCAGTTTCCTGCCGTTAAAGTGGCTATCATTTTAACGCCGTTCCTTGATAATATGCCTCTAGGAGGTTTTTTCAAGGTGCCACACCTTTTCTGGGAGTAGCTTTTCACCAATTTCCAAGGAACTGGCCTAGTAATGCAGCATATGTTCTTACATTCACACTATACTCCTAAAGAACGCTGCAGCCCAGATCAGAATACGTGTCTGATTTTGGCACTGCGGTTTTAGCAGCGGGCCCCAACAGTAGACCAGTTGACGCTATGAATCTCCACCAATCTGTGCCCTTTGTGACTGCCCTCCATCCCCAACCTGACCACCACATTTCTGGCTTCATTAGAAGAAACCACAAACTTTAACCTTGGATTAAGCTTCTTTGCCTATCTTTTTTACCGGCTTGGACTGCCAGTTCACTTTATGATTAATGGTGTTTTGAAATTTGTGGTCTTTGTGTCACATGCTGTGCTAAGTCTCATTGAGATGGCATCCTCAGCACCCAATGCCATATAGAAGCTGAGACAAAGGACCAACAATTGATAGTACACCTGATTAAGCATGGGCGTAAAATCCGCTCCGCTCGCGGATTTTTCGGATTTTCGGCAAATCCGCAATCCGCGAACGCTCGCGAATTTGTCGAAAATCCGTGAATCCGCTCGCGGCGGATTTTTTGCTTGGTTGTGGCGCGCGGCGTGGTGCACGGCGTTCACTTTCCGTCATTTAGCGTTTGCCGAGTTGTTTTTCTTTGCGAGTGACGCGCCATTTTAGATCTTGCTGCGTGTTCCCGCGGGAGTTTGTCGCCCGCGAATACGTACTCGCGGCTTGCCACCTTGCACAGCACACCTCGCGAGAGTTCGCAATTGCGAACACGTAGTTGCGGCGGAAAGGAACAATCTCGCACTTGCGAAATAGAGATTTTGCAATTTCGCACAAGAAAATCACCAGCAAACAGGATAAACCTTCAGAAAATTATGATTTTTATCAGAATCACTCCTCAGGTTGACATTTGCATGGCCTTTTTTTTGCAAGGAGTCCATTTTGGGGGGGGGGGGAGGAAGGAAGTGCCCCACAGTCTCCAACTTCCTGTTCCTGTCCAGCAGGCTCCTCCCAGTGCTTTGTCCATCTCCTGGTCACTTTCATTTGGATCTGGAGCTGGAAGGATTACTTTTTGTGGGTGCTGCTGGATATTTGGATTTGAGGCCTTTTTGACTGTCTTTGGATCACTTTTGGATTAGAAATCAACTTTCACAAGTAAGTTTGTTTGGGGCATTACAGTTGCTGCAAGTAAAATTTTGGAACTTTTTCAGAACATTAAATAAATTATATTGTGGGTAGCCACAGTATCCAGTAGGACCAGGGTTGGTTAGGGGTGCATGATACAACTGTTTTGTTGAATTTAAACACCATTTAGGCCATGGATGGGCTGGGATTGTGCTGATTTTTGTCCTTTTTTTGGGCCTGCTGGTGGGGCCCTTTGCCCAGGGGTGGTGAGTGTTGCATGGGCCTAGTCTTTCTGTGGGGTGTCTTCTTAAATTTAAACATAATTGAGGCCATGGATGGGCTGGGATTGTGCTTATTTTATTGTTTTTTGTCGTTTTTGGGGGGCTGCTGGTGTGGCCTTTTGCCCAGGGGTGGTGGTGCATGGACTGAGTGTGCCTGTGGTGTGGTCTCACTCTCTTTAATGTAAACATCATGGATGGCATTGGATTGTGGTGATTTCTGGCTGTTTTTCTGTTTTTTGGGGGTGTACTGTTGATGTGGACTGGCCATGTGGGTGGTGGTGGTGGCCATCTTGAGTGCTGGCTGGTACAGGCAACATGTGCCTGGGGTGTAAGGGGCCATTTTGAGGAGAGGCAGTGTCTGAGGCCTGCACTTATTTTGCCTACTTTTCATCCATTATGCCCAGGGGTAGTGAGTGTTGCATGGGCCTAGTGTTTCTGAGGGGTGTCTTCTTGAATTTAAACACCATTGAGGCCATGGATGGGCTGGGATTGTGCTGATTTTATTGTTTTTGTCGTTTTTTTGGGCCTGCTGGTGGGGCCCTTTGCCCAGGGGTGGTGAGTGTTGCATGGGCCTAGTCTTTCTGTGGGGTGTCTTCTTGAATTTAAACATAATAGAGGCCATGGATGGGCTGGGATTGTGCTTATTTTATTGTTTTTTGTCGTTTTTGGGGGGGTGCTGGTGTGGCCTTTTGCCCAGGGGTGGTGGTGCATGGACTGAGTGTGCCTGTGGTGTGGTCTCACTCTCTTTAATGTAAACATCATGGATGGCATTGGATTGTGGTGATTTCTGGCTGTTTTTCTGTTTTATGGGGGTGTACTGTTGATGTGGACTGGTCATGTGGGTGGTGGTGGTGGCCATCTTGAGTGCTGGCTGCTACAGGCAACATGTGCTTGGGGTGTAAGGGGCCATTTTGAGGAGAGGCAGTGTCTGAGGCCTGCACTTATTTTGCCTACTTTTCATCCATTATGCCCAGGGGCAGTGAGTGTTGCATGGGCCTAGTGTGTTTCTGAGGGGTGTCTTCTTGAATGTAAACACCATTGAGGCCATGGATGGGCTGGGATTGTGCTGATTTTATTGTTTTTTGTCGTTTTTTTGGGCCTGCTGGTGGGGCCCTTTGCCCAGGGGTGGTGAGTGTTGCATGGGCCTAGTCTTTCTGTGGGGTGTCTTCTTGAATTTAAACATAATAGAGGCCATGGATGGGCTGGGATTGTGCTTATTTTATTGTTTTTTGTCGTTTTTGGGGGGCTGCTGGTGTGGCCTTTTGCCCAGGGGTGGTGGTGCATGGACTGAGTGTGCCTGTGGTGTGGTCTCACTCTCTTTAATGTAAACATCATGGATGGCATTGGATTGTGGTGATTTCTGGCTGTTTTTCTGTTTTTTGGGGGTGTACTGTTGATGTGGACTGGTCATGTGGGTGGTGGTGGTGGCCATCTTGAGTGCTGGCTGCTACAGGCAACATGTGCTTGGGGTGTAAGAAGGGGCCATTTTGAGGAGAGGCAGTGTCTGAGGCCTGCACTTATTTTGCCTACTTTTCATCCATTATGCCCAGGGGTAGTGAGTGTTGCATGGGCCTAGTGTTTCTGAGGGGTGTCTTCTTGAATTTAAACACCATTGAGGCCATGGATGGGCTGGGATTGTGCTGATTTTATTGTTTTTTGTCGTTTTTTTGGGCCTGCTGGTGGGGCCCTTTGCCCAGGGGTGGTGAGTGTTGCATGGGCCTAGTCTTTCTGTGGGGTGTCTTCTTGAATTTAAACATAATTGAGGCCATGGATGGGCTGGGATTGGGCTTATTTTATTGTTTTTTGTCGTTTTTGGGGGGCTGCTGGTGTGGCCTTTTGCCCAGGGGTGGTGGTGCATGGACTGAGTGTGCCTGTGGTGTGGTCTCACTCTCTTTAATGTAAACATCATGGATGGCATTGGATTGTGGTGATTTCTGGCTGTTTTTCTGTTTTTTGGGGGTGTACTGTTGATGTGGACTGGTCATGTGGGTGGTGGTGGTGGCCATCTTGAGTGCTGGCTGCTACAGGCAACATGTGCTTGGGGTGTAAGAAGGGGCCATTTTGAGGAGAGGCAGTGTCTGAGGCCTGCACTTATTTTGCCTACTTTTCATCCATTATGCCCAGGGGTAGTGAGTGTTGCATGGGCCTAGTGTTTCTGAGGGGTGTCTTCTTGAATTTAAACACCATTGAGGCCATGGATGGGCTGGGATTGTGCTGATTTTATTGTTTTTTGTGCCTGCTGGTGGGGCCCTTTGCCCAGGGGTGGTGAGTGTTGCATGGGCCTAGTCTTTCTGTGGGGTGTCTTCTTGAATTTAAACATAATTGAGGCCATGGATGGGCTGGGATTGGGCTTATTTTATTGTTTTTTGTCGTTTTTGGGGGGCTGCTGGTGTGGCCTTTTGCCCAGGGGTGGTGGGTGGTGCATGGACTGAGTGTGCCTGTGGTGTGGTCTCACTCTCTTTAATGTAAACATCATGGATGGCGTTGGATTGTGGTGATTTCTGGCTGTTTTTCTGTTTTTTGGGGGTGTACTGTTGATGTGGACTGGCCATGTGGGTGGTGGTGGTGGCCATCTTGAGTGCTGGCTGGTACAGGCAACATGTGCCTGGGGTGTAAGGGGCCATTTTGAGGAGAGGCAGTGTCTGAGGCCTGTACTTATTTTGCCTACTTTTCATCCATTATGCCCAGGGGTAGTGAGTGTTGCATGGGCCTAGTGTTTCTGAGGGGTGTCTTCTTGAATTTAAACACCATTGAGGCCATGGATGGGCTGGGATTGTGCTGATTTTATTGTTTTTTGTCGTTTTTTTGGGCCTGCTGGTGGGGCCCTTTGCCCAGGGGTGGTGAGTGTTGCATGGGCCTAGTCTTTCTGTGGGGTGTCTTCTTGAATTTAAACATAATTGAGGCCATGGATGGGCTGGGATTGGGCTTATTTTATTGTTTTTTGTCGTTTTTGGGGGGCTGCTGGTGTGGCCTTTTGCCCAGGGGTGGTGGGTGGTGCATGGACTGAGTGTGCCTGTGGTGTGGTCTCACTCTCTTTAATGTAAACATCATGGATGGCGTTGGATTGTGGTGATTTCTGGCTGTTTTTCAGTTTTTTGGGGGTGTACTGTTGATGTGGACTGGCCATGTGGGTGGTGGTGGTGGCCATCTTGAGTGCTGGCTGGTACAGGCAACATGTGCCTGGGGTGTAAGGGGCCATTTTGAGGAGAGGCAGTGTCTGAGGCCTGCACTTATTTTGCCTACTTTTCATCCATTATGCCCAGGGGTAGTGAGTGTTGCATGGGCCTAGTGTTTCTGAGGGGTGTCTTCTTGAATTTAAACACCATTGAGGCCATGGATGGGCTGGGATTGTGCTGATTTTATTGTTTTTTGTCGTTTTTTTGGGCCTGCTGGTGGGGCCCTTTGCCCAGGGGTGGTGAGTGTTGCATGGGCCTAGTCTTTCTGTGGGGTGTCTTCTTGAATTTAAACATAATTGAGGCCATGGATGGGCTGGGATTGGGCTTATTTTATTGTTTTTTGTCGTTTTTGGGGGGCTGCTGGTGTGGCCTTTTGCCCAGGGGTGGTGGGTGGTGCATGGACTGAGTGTGCCTGTGGTGTGGTCTCACTCTCTTTAATGTAAACATCATGGATGGCGTTGGATTGTGGTGATTTCTGGCTGTTTTTCTGTTTTTTGGGGGTGTACTGTTGATGTGGACTGGCCATGTGGGTGGTGGTGGTGGCCATCTTGAGTGCTGGCTGGTACAGGCAACATGTGCCTGGGGTGTAAGGGGCCATTTTGAGGAGAGGCAGTGTCTGAGGCCTGCACTTATTTTGCCTACTTTTCATCCATTATGCCCAGGGGTAGTGAGTGTTGCATACTTGCATGTCCGTAGTCTTTCTGTGGGGTGTCTTCAATGTAAACATCAAGGATGGCATGGGATTGTGCTCATTTTTCTGTGTTTTGTCGAATTTTTGGGGTGTATAACTGAACTGATGTTCCTCTGTCTTCCATTGCTTTTAGGTGCACAAGAAGACTCAAGAGAACCACCAGTGCCAGGAAGAAGTCCTGCAGCGGTGTGTGCAGCATAACGTCACGCGACGTCACGTCTGGACACAGAACCCTCTGCAACTCGTGCAACTGCTGCCTGCTGACCTGCTCTGAAGAGGATGGCCCCAAAAAAAGTAACCCGTAGCTCCTCTAGCAAGAAAGGTGCCAGTAAGGAGCAGAAGAAGCAAGTTACCAAGGAGACTGGTGTGCCGCCCGCCCCTTTTTTTGGGAGTAAAAAAAAAAAGTATGCCTGCAGCAGCAGCAGCGGGATCTGCTGGGGACCAAGCTGGCAGCACCCCCCCCGCTCCATTGGGCTCAGTGCCACTACCACCACCACGCCAACTTAAGTCCAAGCCCTTGAGTGCTGCAGAGGCAGCCAGTATAGTTCTTCAATCACCATCGACCAGTGATGTTGGCTCATCGCAAGAAAGCAGCAGCAATGTCCCTCAATCAACACAGGTTGTTGTAGCTCATCTGACGAGTGTTGAACAACCACAGCCGCAACAACAATCACATGTGCAAGTACAAGCCCAAGTACATGTGGAAGGAGAGGCAGCGCAAGGAGATGTGCAAGCAGAGGTGCATGGAGGGTCACAAGTGCCCACAATAGTTGTTCCTCCCGAAGTAGGGGCACATCAGGAAATCGACAATCAAGGCGAGGTATCATTTGAGGAAGCCACTCCTCCTGATGATCCTTCATTGTCTTCCACAACCCTAGCAAGGAAGAGATCAAGGGTGGTGTCTACATCCTCTTCAAGCACACCTCCTTCTGATGATATGGATCAAACTTGGGAACCAGCACCACAGCCGTCTGAGAGTGAGGCACACCATGATCCAACAAAGGTACTTAAGCGTAAAAGGAAGCTCGTCCAAAGTCTCAGAGTTATGGAGTGTGATGAGGCTCAACAAGAAGTGGCGGATACTGCTGCTGATGAAGACTCTGCCAACGACGACCCAGTCATCATAAAGGTCACTGCAGCCCCAGCGGGCATGCAGCAAACAGACATTTTGACCCTAGCCCGAAGAGCTGCTGCGCGTGATGATGATGATGATGTTGTCGATGAGGAGGCAGTGGAAACACCACAATCATTGGAGTTAAGTAGTACACCAACTCGTCCCGCTTCCATATTTCTTTCTGGCAAGAAGAGACCTCCGTCAACCTCGACCTTAATTAGTGGCGGTGAAAGTGGAAAACGTACAAAAGTTGGGCAATCCAGATCCTCCACTTCATCTGGCATTAGCTTCATGACCACCACCACCAGTATCGCCGCCTCCTCCAGGTCCCACAGACACTTCAAGTCCCCAGTTTGGGACTTCTTTACTGTTTGTCCCAAAAATCCAAAGTTTGCCATTTGTACCCTTTGTAAGCTTGCAGTTAGTCGTGGTAAGTCAGGTACCAACTATGGTACCGGCGGCCAGAGTGGTCATCTTGAGAGATAGCACGCTGTCAAATGGTTTGCGCACCTAGATGCGATCAAGAAAGGACAAAATCAAGGAAACGTTGATGTTTCATCTGATGATGACGAGCAGGAAGAAGACGTGTCAAACACTTCCCTTACACCCAGTACCCCTGTCAGCAGCACACCCAATGTGAGGCACACTAAGAGTGTTGGAGCGAGTGAGACACCAACGCACAAAAGTTCACCAGCGAGCAAAATTGGGTCAACGAAGTCATTATCAGCCCGTAAATGCTTGGTCCAGGGCAACATTAGAACAATGCTTACTTCAGACGTGCCATATGAACGCAACCACCCACTGACGCGTCCGTATAACACTAAGCTGGCTAAAATGCTAGCTGTGGACCTTCTACCTTTTTCTTTTGTAGAAGCGGTAGGTTTTCTTGAATTAGTTGCAACGCTCTGCCCTAAATGGAAGGTTCCGAGCCGGTTCTATTTTGCCAGAGTTGCGGTTCCAGCACTACATGAAGATGTGCTGCAGGCGATTGGGGCAGCTTTGCAGAAGAGTGCTGTTCACACAATACATCTGACAACAGACATGTGGACCAGTGGCCCAGGCGATGATTACATGTGCATCACTGCAAACTGGGTCTCTTTTTCAGGTGTTAAAGCAAAGCTAAACGCAGGTGTTGACCCGGGCCAAGTTTTCAAAGCTGCTCGGAAACATGCAACACTAGCCATGTTTGGCTTGGAGAAAAGTCACACAGCAGAAAACCTTTTGGAAGAGTTTGACAAAAAGGTCTTGACAATGCTATCCCCCCTAAAACGCAAGATTGGTTATGTTTCCACGGATAATGGCGCCAATGTAGTTAAGGCCATGTTCATTGGTGACCATGTTAGAGTGCCGTGTTTGGCGCACTGTATCAACCTGGTAGTTCAAAAATTCTTGAGTGATAAAGAGAGTCCAGCGTTCGAGGTAATGGCCACCTGCCGCAAAATGTGCAACCATTTCAGCCATTCTTTTAAGGCCCGGAAGCATCTGCGGAGACTGCTACTTCAACGTAGAATGCCAGTGAAAGCACTCATCCAGGAGGTGGCAACACGTTGGAACTCAACCTTCTACATGCTTGAGCGTCTGTATGAGCAGTATACGGTACTCGATCACTATTTCTTGACAGAGGCTACATCTCAGAAGGAGGACCTGCGGATGAGTAAGGCGCAATGGGACATAGTTAAAAGCCTGACAGACATGCTTCGTCCTTTTGAGTTCTTCACGCGTGCAGTCAGCCAGGAGGACTGTAATTTGGGAAAAGCTATCCCATTGTTGTGCATACTGGAGCACCAACTGATGGCGGTTTCTTCTGAGTTTGAAAAAGATGAAAAAAAAAAAACCATTTCATTTTGTCTGAGAAATTATTACATCGCCTACGTGGTGATGAACGTCTTCAAAACATCAACTCAGATCAGCATTACATTTGTGCTACTATTCTGGATCCACGCTACAAAAAGGCGCTGGCAGACAACGCATTCTTTCCTTTCGCTGATGCAGATGTTCAAAAGTACAAACATTGGTTAGCCTGGTCAGCCAAGAGGTTTGAAAAAGAACGGCAGGTTATTGAAGGAGAAGCCAGTACATCAGCATCAGCATCAGCAGGCCATCCGCAGTCACAAGAATCCACTTCTGCACCTGTGGCTGGGGCACAAGTGACCTCTCAGCCGTTAAAGACACCGGCAACTGGATCATCTGCACCACACACAATGACAACACTAACAGTGGCTGGGGAGGAGGATTGGCTAAGTTTGATGGGGTATGGTTCTCGAAAAAATGTCACAGGCACAGCAAAAAGTAAGCAAAGTGGAGGAACAGTTGATGACCTTGAGTCGATGGTGCAGGACTATCTGAATGACTCAACAGAGGTCTTCCTTAATGATGAGCCATTGCAGTATTGGCATGGCAAAAAACAATTGTGGCCACAGCTCTTCAACCTGGCTATAAACTATTTGTCTTGCCCACTCGCAAGTGTGTCTTCTGAACGTGTTTTCAGTGCTGCTGGTGGCATTGTAACTCCCAAACGGAGCCGCCTCTCGCCCAAAAATGTGGAGCGGCTGACAATGATCAAGATGAATCAGCACCTCATACCACCAGATTACAAAGTACGAGAAAGCACGCCGCATGAAGACGAGGAGGACAGCAACGTAGATGAGGGGATTTTTTCTCTGTTCGGTGCCACTGACCTCATCCAGCCTGAATTCGCAGAGTATGATGACGAAATCTTGTTCTTATTCCCTGACACCGAGCCCTGAAAATGAGACAATCAATCAAGAACTTTCTTTTTCGTCCTTATTCACTTTTATTCCTGTGTGCTTTGTGTCTCTCTTTCTTTGTTTTGCACAGTTAATTTAATTCAAACTTTAATCACCTAATCCCAAAAACAAGACCATCATCAGAACTGTCTTCACTTGTTTGCTTATTGATTTGAAGGTGCCGCAGTCTACATTCCTCAGGTTCACAAGTTCTGAAGAACATGCTCCTCTATCCTCCTCCTCCAGACTGCGATTTCCCTCCAAGCAGAGTGCTGGATTACGCCCAATGAAGAAAGACTCAGCACTTGTGGGGGTGTTGTACTTCTTTGCGGGTGAGTTGACGGATTTGGGCCCATTGCTGTGAAGCTCTAATAATGGACAAAAGTGTTTTGGACCAAATATGAGGTGGAAATTTCTTGCCGTTTTTGCTGACTTGCTTGCCTTTGAGGTGCTCTTTGGCGGGGTTCCGGGGGTTTGTGTGTAATTTTTGGTGTCTGTCGAAGCACTGCTGCGACAGTCTAATCTTGATTGCATTTGCTTTTCAGGAAATCCGTGGTGGAAAACAGGAGTTATGATGATTGATGATGATGACCTAGCTGAACAGCGCCGCATTTGGAATGAAGGCCGAGAGATATTGTAAGTATGAGATTTAGCTTTTTCGCTGTTTGGGGGTGTTGTCGGGTGGTTTTTTGCGGGTGGGTTGGCGGGTCTTGCCTGGGGCATTCCTGGGAAGGTCTAATACCGGATAGAAGTGTTTTGGACAAAACCCATAAGGAACAGCCTTTTTTTTGCTATTTCTTCTGACATCTTGCTCAATGTAGCGTTTTGGGGGGCTTCCTGCTGTTCGTGGGTGGGTTGCGTCCGGGGTCTCTGTCGAAGCACTGCTGCGACAGTCTAATCTTGATTGCATTTGCTTTTCAGGAAATCCGTGGTGGAAAACAGGAGTTATGATGATTGATGATGATGACCTAGCTGAACAGCGCCGCATTTGGAACGAAGGCCGAGGGATATTGTAAGTATGAGATTTAGCTTTTTCGCTGTTTGGGGGTGTTGTCGGGTGGTTTTTTGCGGGTGGGTTGGCGGGTCTTGCCTGGGGCATTCCTGGGAAGGTCTAATACCGGATAGAAGTGTTTTGGACAAAATCCATAAGGAACAGCCTTTTTTTTGCCATTTCTTCAGACATCTTGCTCAATGTAGCGTTTTGGGGGGCTTCCTGCTGTTCGTGGGTGGGTTGCGGCCGGGGTCTCTGTCGAAGCACTGCTGCGACAGTCTAACCTTGATTGCATTTGCTTTTCAGGAAATCCGTGGTGGAAAACAGGAGTTATGATGATTGATGATGATGACGACCTAGCTGCACAGCGCCGCGTTTGGACCGAAGGCCGAGAGACATTGTAAGTATGAGATTTAGCTTTTTCGCTGTTTGCGGGTGTTGTGTCGGGTGTTTTTTTGCGGGTGGGTTGGCGGGTCTTGCCTGGGGCATTCCTGGGAAGGTCTAATACCGGCTAGAAGTTTGTTGGACAAAATCCATAAGGAAACACCAGTTTTGGCACTTTTTGTAAGTTAGGGTTCGTTAGGGTTAGCCCTAGCAGCAGGATTGCATGTGTTTAGGGGGGTTCTATTGCAACGCGGTTCTGTTGTTGTAGAGCACTGTTGGAGCGATGCTGGCTATGGATACTTTTGCTTGCTTGCAAGTGGTTTGAATACAATCCACGGTCTGTATTTGGGCCTACTGTTACTTTCAAAGTACGTTTTGTAACCATTTTTCTGCTAGGCATCGTTTTTGGAGATATGATTGGGGTTCTTCTACATTTTTGCGACTGGCTTTAGTAAGGGTCTTGGTGGGAGCATTGCTGGGAAGGTCAAATTTTGTTCTAACACACAGTAGTACACCCACCTTGAGGGGAAAGATCCGCTATAATATTTTGGCCATACTTATTGATCCTTAAAAAGGTGACTCAGACAGAGCACGCAATTTCAAAAATATTGTACTGTCTATTAGGGAAATCAAAGTGTCACTTTTTGAACCACACAGCGTACATACCTTTTATTTATTTATCAGTGGTATTGTAATAGCACTTCCTGTTTTCCGTTCAATAATTACAGGCCGGGTTTCAGTCAACATCCGCCAGGCAGGCAGTGGACAGGGTGTCTCTTCTGTCAGTGGTCACCACATTGATGGACGAAGCGTCAGCTGGAATGGAGGAGTGCCGCCAATAAGAGGAATTGTTTGCTGCATGCAACTTACTTACCAATTTCAACAGGACAACTCCAACAACATACGCAATACAGATACAGTATCCATTGTTGTCTTTTATTCTATGAGTGTGACTGCATGTGCTTACCTTTAGTTTGTAACCAAAGATTGTCTGTATCTTCAATTATTGTTTGTCCATGCTCTGCTTTTTTTTTCTTCTCTCAACAAAACCTACCCAAAAAGAAACCCCCATTCCCATCCATTTTACAAACCCTAACCCTCTTCCCCCGGGCTGTGTTGTTTTGCTTGATGTCTGACTAAAATGACATCAATAATTCCACACACTTGCTGGGGAGGATAAGGTCATAGCAGCAACAGGCTGGTGAAGGAATACGAGGATATCTTCTAGACTTACTCAGCTTCAGTACTATATCTTCTAGTAGTAGTAGCCAATGTCAAATAAATTCAACGCAAGTACTAGTTATACTTGCAAGCAAATACTTTACCATTTGTTAGGCTACATTATGGCACTGTTCTAGTGTACTGTCACCTGCTATTTTCTCGATCGTACCGTAACCGTTGTAATGCTACAGTAAGGAGGACAAACAAGGTTTCGTTTTCTTTTTTTCCATAGGCATGCAACTGCCACTGTGTCACACCACTAGTACCACCGCAATGAGGAAATGTCACCCGCCCAGGATTGACAACGTTAATCCCCATTTCACCTGGAGCCAGCCCTGGGCCTAGCCCTAATTTCTAACACAAATTACAGGTAAGATAAGCGTTTGGTGGGAGGTAGTATAATGGAGTATTATTTCGGAGTAGACAAGAGATTGACGGTTGTACTACTAAAGTCCTACGACTGTTCAGGAAAACAAAGTTACTGTTACACCCCCGCCCCCCACCCACCAGACTGAAAAGCAGTAAAAAACAGGTATGGTCAGATAAAGTTGAAAAATATATTTATTTAGCCCTAACAAAATAATCTCCCTCACCCACCCTAACCCCAACGATTGTCTCTGAAACGTCCCAAAACGATCCCAACTCCCAAATCCCACCCCCCAAAAGTCTATAAAAAAAGGGCAAGGGACACTCCACTACTGGAGGGTGCTGGTGCTGGTGCATGATGCGGCATGGGCATCATACTCCTTGCGGAGGGTGGCAAGCTCGGAGCGGAGGCCCTTAACCAAGTTCTTATACCTCAGGACCTCCTGCTCCAGGTTGGACATGCGGACTCGTAGGCGGCGTTGGCGTTCCTTGCAGCTCCTGTGGGGGGCAGCTGGTATTTCGGTTGCTTGGCGGTGGCGGTCGTCTTTCTTAGCCCGGCTCGGTCCCGCTGGCTTAGTCACGGAGGAGGATGCAGTGGTCACAGTCGAGGATGTTGCCCCGCTCGACTGCGTGTCCTCCTCCTCCTCCAGGGCCACCAGCCGCCGATACTCGGCGACTGTGGCCTCCAGCCTCCGTTGCCGGGCCAATCTAGCCTGCTCCCTCCTTGTTGTTGATTTGGAAGGAGCAACTATATGAAGAAAGAAAGACATAGTCTGTAACCAATGCTCCTTATTAATAACACAAAGTGATTGAGCCGAAAGTTGGGTCACAGAGTACAAGTAGCAAATTGAAAGCACAGTACATAACTATTGAGGACAGTATCTATGTAACCTCCCACTTCTGCATCCTTGCTCTAACAGTAGTGGTAGTTTAATGAACTAATTCTACGACCACTATGGACTTCCATTACAGTCGACTATGACAGTACACCAGTCTTATTCTTCTTCTTCTCTCTTGTTTAGGGAAATGGGTACGTTATCTTATGCAAGCCGGCAGAATGACATGGACACAGCACAGTGAAGTTGCACCCGAGAAAAAAAGTTGCACACCATGATGAGTGAGACAGACTTGCGTTACTGTACCGGTCCAGTACATGCAGGTGGTGAAGCTATTACTTTTCTATTACGGGTGGCACTGAGAATACTCTGTTACAAGGGCTACTGCTTAATTAATTTACCTTTCACCCTACAGTGCAAATGAGTACTAGAAAAGGAAACTGAAGAAGCTAACTAATTTGATTATCTATCACTTCACATGGGACGTATTTAATGACAGATGAGATGACTTTAGGTGCTTTGCTTAATATTGAGTGAACAGTGATACACCCACACATGAATGACGTACTACAAGTAAACTAAAGTTATTAAGAGAGGTACGGAGTGTCCACCGTAATAACCAGATATATGCTGTGAATGCAAACGCAATACAAAGTACTGCTACTATTCATGGTAGTATTGGACACATTTACAATTTCTTTTCCTTGCCTTCCCTGCACTGGGACGGACGTGCGGGTGCGGTGGTACATGCTCTTCAAGGTAACACTTACTTCACCTGGCGACCATCTACTCTCTCTAGATACACATGTGCTATCTAAGAGTCAGAGAATACCATGCTCCAGGCATCCATTCAGTCAAAGTATACGCACACATACAGTTTCTGTTTCACCCACCCAGGCTGCTGTCCTTCCACCCATCCTTGCTTCATCATTGACCCAGCCATGCACCATACCATATTCTTTCCTTCCCAGCCACCTCTGGGTCCAAGCAAACACATATCGTTCTTCTTTGCCAGCCATCATACAAGTTCGCGTCCCACTTACTTACACCCTTCTTTCGCTTTTCGTTCATCCCATCCATCACGTTCGTCTAAGAACTTATTGGGATTCTTCTCACCAAAAACTTCACAGCTAAGTCGAAGTACATTTCGAGGAGGCTACTACCTGGTTGATTTGTAATTGTAATACACCCGTGCAGAAAGCACACTATGCAGTCTTCAATCTCAATAAGTAAGGAATATATAGCTTACCTGTTTCCGCCACCACCGTTTGATCCCCCACAGGAACGGCCGCCAGCTCTTCTACCGCCGCCTCCTCCCCAGAGGCCTCCGAGTCCTGGTCCAACACAGCCACCTCCGCGCTGGCCCCGTCACCAGATGTTACACCTACAAAGTACATTTAAGAATGTTAGAATACACCACTCACTACTATATAATATTTGGTCTAGGAGAAATGTTAAAAAAACAGAATACAATGTAATAATTTGTGACTGTCTACTCCATAGTAAAAATGTCCCATTTTCCAGGGAAGGCTGTTGTCTTGCTGCACTTTTATGCACAACTGATGAATGCTTGCTTTTGATTTTTAACACGCACCACTTTTTCTCCTAACAGACAGAAGCTTGACTCCTGAGTCCTAAGAACACGACCAGGATCAAGTTCAAACTAGGTGAGAGTTCGGCTCGACCACAAGAAATGTGTCCAATTAATCGTCAGCACTAACCACTTTTCCGTTTACAGTTAAATAGTTTTATGACAAAGTAGATTTTAATAAATGTGTTTACTTTTAATAAAGCTTTTAAACTTAAATAGACTCTGTGGTTTTTGTTCCTCTAGACTAGAGTGGAGGAGCTAAAGGTTTTGGAATTTTTGCAAGCATGAGTGCCTCTGACACTTCTTGACTGTGCTGTGACTCCGTACTACTCTCTTGTCCTGCGTACGATAATCTAGAGATCATTGGGGATCTATAATCGGTGACTTCGGGAGCTGAATGACTCTGCCACACTATCTAGTCAGTAAGGAGACAGTGCATAGAGGTATTGCTGAATATAATGGGAGTCCAATGGAATTGCCAAATGTCCAATCTTAGTTAGCTACACAGACAGACTAATAAGAATAGTCTAGTAATACCACAGGGAGTCATATTCGAGGCAGGATAAGAATTTATATCCAGTCTACAAGAAGATCAAAGACGATTTAGAAAAAATCGAATGAGGAACGCTAGGAAAAAATAGGTACTGTTTATTAAAATGTAAACTTACTGGGGCCAGCAAAGGAGCCCTCGCCTGCCCGATCCTGGCCTGCATCCTCAGCACCCTCCTCCTGTGTCCTCTTGCCCTTGGGGGGAGCTGATGTACAACATGAAAGAAAGAAAAAACAGAAAACATGGATGAGATTTTTCAACCAAATCAAACATTTCAAAAGAACAATAACAACATATTTTGGAAAAATAGCAAATAGATAGACAACTATTCCACGGGATCTATCTCATGTGGTATACTACGTTATTCGTATTGCCTGATTTGCGGAACGTTGACTTAGAAAGTTCCTATGTAACTCAATAAACAGACTACTAAAGAGGTTTGCCTAGGCCTGGCACTGCAGGCAGCAGTGCGCAACACGTGACAGACAAAGTCCATCCTGCTTGCAGATCAGTGAATACTCAAACTATCAATCCACCCGCCACCACCGCCACTATTTCTTCTTATAGCCATGTGACTGTCTAAAGGAAGGACTGGACTTCAGTCTGTTGGGGCTGATTTAGAAGTCCCTTGCGGAAGTTGCGGCTGATTTTCCTCCATTGTTGCGTGCCTTTTCTGACGCAGCGGCAGAACAAAAGACTCGCCATGGTGTTGGTGCGGCGTATATATTAAAAAAAAAAACACATATGGGCATATGGGCGATGCATCATGTTGTAAAGCCCTGCGCCATCAGGGGGCGTTCCGGCGCAAGGGAGGGCGTACCTGCGCAGGAACGAATCCTAAAAGTGGCTGAGGGAAATCTACAAGATGTCAATCAGTCACTTTTAGGACAATGATGCATGACTCAAACCCTGCGCGCTTGAAGCCGACGTACGGCTTGATGCAGCATTGGGGAGATAGGGTACCCCAGAGCATTGCTGGAGCTGCGCCATCGTTGGCACGCAACTCCAGCAATGCGCTGCCTTTACGGCACAGATGCGTAAGGCTTCTGTGACGTTTTGGGCCAATGGGTGGTGGTGGCATGGCACACAATTACTGCCGCATCCCTGCTACTTTGCAGGGATGCGCCGGTAATTGAAAATATGACCCTTACTGTCTAGCATTACGCAGTTCTTTTCTTTACAGTACACTCATACATAATTTCTCAGGCCAATGAAATGCTTCTGAACACAACATACAAAACAAAGAAGCATAGTAGCAAGCAAGGCTACTGAGAAGGAGAGCAGTGCACCTGAAATGCATAGAAGATTTTGAAATATAATTTACCTCAATGTAATCGGCAGCATTATTGCTCTTGGTAAAGAACAAAGATTTGCAAATAACAGAGCAGGATAAAACAGAGTAGTAAATGTACTACTACTACTACTACTCACCAAGCCCGGGGACCTCTACGCCGAGCGCGTCCAGCAAGTCCCGCTCCCGGTCCATGACATCGGTCCAGCGGTGGGTGGCCTGGTTATATGTGCGCCGGACCCCAGAGATCTTGTACATGGCCCGGCACACCTTCTCCCACCGCTTGCGACGCTCCCGGATGCCATAGCCGGTCGCGATCTTGCCGCCTCCCAGGATCGTCTTGGGGAGGCGGCGCTGGACGTGGAAGATCAGTGCCGCCACTTCCTCCGCGCTGAAGATCTCCCTCGGGACCACTTGCTCCCCCCTTAAACGCCCGCACGGGAGCCGGGCACGGGGTGCGGGACCCTTCCCCTTCTCAGGGTGCTTCCCGGCTCCCTTTACCATGGTCTGGGCAGAAATAAACTTAAATGATAAAGAAGAAATAGAATAGTGAAGAAGAAAAGAAAAGAGTTTAAAAAAGTAGTTTAAAAGTAACTAAAAGCTGCAGAAAACACAAAAATATAGAGCTAGAAAAATAGAGGGATAGATAATAAGTAAAATTAGATCAAAAAAACTTCAAACAAGCAAAGGATGGCAGAGATTGAGAGAGGATAGAGAAAGCATGCCCAGAACCATAGCAATGAATGAGAAACAAGATGGCCGCGCCCGTTCACGACCGCGTGGGTAAGTTCGCGCGAGATTTTCCTTGCGAGTACGCGCGAAATTGTACTAGCGAGCAGCACACTTTGCGAGATTACACATAGCGGGCGGAAACGGAATTACGTCACGCCAACAAGATGGCCGCGCCCGTGTACGACCGATAGGGTAACTTGGCAAACGTATAGCTAGAAGCGCCTCGCGAACACGCGCAAGATCACGCGAACATACACGTCGCAACAAAAACAATTTTGTATTCGCACATATTCGCGGCTTCCGAAATCGATCTCGCACGGATTCGCGCCCCAAAAAACGCGCGAAATTGCAGAAAAAACGATTTTAGCTAAACTGAAAGCAATGAGCAGGTGCAAAAGTTCAAACTTAACATTAGTAACATTCAAGGTAGTGCTTCCTGATGGGCCCCTCCAGAGTTTGCAACTATTCTATGACCCTGCTATGACCCAAACAGCAGGCTCATAGAATAGCACCATAAAGGTCCTGTGAAAAAAAAAATTCACTGCAACAAAAAGCAAATTACAGATAAGGAAGGAAGCAGGTGCCAGCCAGACTGGAACTTTCAAAATTACTGACACATTAATGAAACACAAATTAATTGATGGCAGTTGAAGAAGGGCAGGTGTGCTTGCTTTTTTCAACCACCATAATCTACAGTGATAAATAAACCTAATAGGTGCCAGTGAGGATGTACTAGAGGGTGGCATGGGTGTCCCAGAGGGTGGCAGTGGTGAAACAGAGGGTGCTGTGAACCTGTGATGATAAACCAGACGTAGAAACAACATAGTCGCGGCCGTTGCGAGCCGAAAAGTAAGTTCGCAATTGCGAACTTGTCCCAAAATCGGCGCGAACACGCGCCAACACAAAAAACGGAAAAATCCGCAAATCCGCTAGAGTTCGCGGATCTTCGCGGATTGCGAATCCGTAAATACGCAAGTTCGCGGATTGCCAATCCGCAAAATCCGCCCATGCTTACACCTGATACCTTCCAGGGTTTATGTGTTGCATCAGTTACATTTATTTTAAAGTTTGTTGTTACAAATAAATAGCCCAAGTTTTTCAAAGATATATTTTTGTCTGGGCAGTCAACTTTAGTGAGTTATTACTTTGTGTTATATGATATTTGATTTGAGTTCCAGACGCTCTCCACTTCCAAGAGTAAGCCTTAACTTCCCCGACTACACTACCCTTTCAAAAGTCACAACCCAACTAGGAATACTTGGTGACCAGTGAGCAGCGCAGCAGTAGCAAAGCCCTGAGATTCAAGTGGTAAACGACGACTACTCACCAGAGGACTACCTTTATCCACTGACTTCCCAGGACTGGCACATGAGATCTGACACCTCGTGCAGTCAACGTTTACTTCTGTTTGGGAAGATCTGCCTGTGCCTAAAATACATCAGTTGAACCTCTGGATACTATAAGTATGAGTATTCAGTAAGACTTGCAGATGACTTCCATCAGTGGTGTGGCCAAAGTCTATGCTGATCTTTTTCCATTATTTTTTTGTTTTTTGGTCGGTATTATAGGTGGTAGTTTGTCCACTTGACCAGTCGCTTGACAGAAAAGACACTTGGAGATTGTCTACTACCAGGGCATCCACTCGTGTGACAATCATCTGTGTATAGACCGTCACCACCTCTGGTCCCATGTGCTGGGATGAGAAATCTGGATTGTCACTACCCAGGCGACATGGTATCTTGAACCAATTTTGAAGTATCTGTAGAATCCGCTTGTAGATTTGTGGGGTAGATGAGGTGCTACTGCTTGCAACAGCGGTGTGAACAGCTTGTTATTTGTGATGGTTCAGAAAGGATGTTCATAAGCACAGAGAAATGTACTGGCAACATCCTGAAAGGCCAGGAACAAACACAAAAACCTCTCCCTGACCATTAATCACTACAGGTCATAGATCTTAGATGCAGACACAGTATCATTGTCCCACAGTTCAGTTATTTATAAAGTTATTTTGATTATTCCTATTGTATCAAAAGACATCATTTTATTAAAATATACGTAAATACATTATGTAGAAACAGCAATTATTCTAATATAGACACAGAGAGACCCCAACATGTGAATATTACACAAATGAAAATATAGGCAAAAATAGAATACAGAATGACACTACACATCACACAACATCCAATCATACCATACACAACCCAACAGAACCAAACACAAAATTGGAATGACACAATAACTTGCTAAAAAAAACAACTATTGCATAAACATTATACAAAGACAATAATCATAAACAGAACACACAAAAAACATATTTTTGTGAGACTATGTACAGCGCTGTTTTGCCTATTTTTTAATTCGTGTATTATTCACATGTTGGGGTTAGCGTGAAAGGGGAGGGCAGTGGGTAGTGGGTGTTCCCGGTCCTTTCTGGTTTACCTGGGTAACTCTCTTTTTTTTGTTTGAGCTCCACTGCAACACCCATTGATTTTGACGCTGCCCCCTAATTACAAGGGTGGCGTAAATAGGAGGTAGCGCCAAAATTAAACCCAGGAAAAACCTGGTCTTAAGGGGTCAAAACGAGGAGAAATGCATTATTTCTCTTCGTTTTTGCTTTTGCACAAGGCAGCACACAAGGAAAAAGCAAAATGCCTTGGATTGTTTATGTACAGGAAGGTCCCCCTTACTGTACATGTAGGAAAGTGAATCTGCTTCCTATGATTAACCCCACTTTTTGCTTGATGTGATGCTGTTTTTGCCTAGTCTGACTGGGATCCTGCTAATCAGGACCCCAGTCTATCTGTTTTCTCCCTAAATTATTGTATTAGTACCTAGGTCCAAACCCAGACTGGATACTGCGGTACCCTTATCAGTCCCTGGTATATGGTACCCATGTACCCAGAGCATAGGTACCCCAGAGGTCTCCCATGGGCTGAACACCCTTGCAGCCTATGGAGTCCATTTTCCCAGGTTGTCAAAGAAGCAGCCATATACTATATAGAGGGGGATCGCGTAAATACGCGATGACCATCTCGATGACCTATCATGTTTGGTATCAAACATGTTGGAATCATACCCCCACACCATAGCCACACCGTAAACGGTGTGGGAGGTATGATTCCAAGAACTGCATGAGCCATCGGTTAGGCTCTCAGTGTTCCTGGTACCAGCCTTCTTGACCCAGACAGCACAAAATGGTTGCTGCCGGCCAGAGACACAATTCTGCCCTCCTGCTGCTGAGCCAAGCTGGAGCAGAGGAAGGTGGAACAATAGGCATTCTGTAAGCTCCCAGACAGGATTTTGTGTATTAGGGCTGGGTGGGTGTGCTTGCCAGTGCCTGAAAGTTTGCACAAGGGGCAGATTTGGTGTCCCTGTGCATAGTCCAGCTCAAACCTGTTCTGGGAGCCGTTGGCTCCTGCTCTGGCATTATACTGGACAAAGGACATGGGAGTAACCTGACCCTGTCCAGACCCTCTCCTGGAAGGGTCCCCTGAATCTTCCCAAACCTTTCTCTAGGGTACTTAAGGGCTTACCTGGGGGTAGGTCCCTAGATTCGTCATGGACAAGATTCAGAACTGAAACCACTGCTCTTCAACCGTCTGGCTCTCTGTACTTCGCAGGACTTCATTTGGGCCTGACTTCATCTCCCTTCCATTCTGCTGCATCGCCTGTGCCTGTACATCATATAGGAACCTTCCAAGGCCTGTGAAGCATCAAGGACAACCAAAGTAATCTTCCTTGAAGTGAAGGAGTCACTCCCCTGCATTTGCAGGTACCTTAACATTGCTGACCGGTCTGCTGATCCCAAGCTCCTGAAGACTCGGAAGGGTTCAACAACACAGGTGGTAATTAGCTATATCTCGTGAGGGCTGAGCTGCCCTCTCAATGAGTTTGAGGTCAGAATCCCTAGTGGGGGTTGCATTAACTGAACCCCTATGCATTGCGTACCTTTGCAAGTGCATACGCTTGTTGGCAACTTTGCAACAAGTGCATCGGGCTCCAAGTAGCCCCAACATATGGCAACTTCCTCCACCAAGATCTTCAGCCACATCACCTCTTGGCACCATGGCCTGCACCTTTTGGTGAGCTCCCCAAGGTCCTCTTGTGACTCCTGAGCCTCCAGCCTGTGAGTCCATTTGAGGGTCACTTTTGATTTCCTTAGGCTCCCCTGATTGCTCTGGGTCTGCCTTGATTCTCCTGCTTGTGGTGAGTCTCCTGGACCTTGCTGGTCCCATCCGTGCACATTCCTGACTTCCTGCATGGGTTACATTTGCCTAGGCTTGCTGGTGCTCCTGATGGACACCGACCCCTCAGCACTTTACTCCCTTTGTGGGACAGCTCGTATCTGGCTCCTGGTTGTCCTCAGCATTGCCTGGTCCCCCCAGCTGCAGAGTCAAGATCACCGTAATCTACCTGAAGCACCCAACATCGGAGGGCATCCGTCTTCCAGGTCTCCTGGTCACCTCTGAGTGACATAGACACTGTACCCACTGCTTTCAGGTACTCCTCTTCAAGAATCCATGCTTGGATTTCTCCAGACACTTTCTTGGACAATTTGGAAATCCAACCACTTCGAAATTACGCTGCTGCTACTCTGGGACATTTTGCACACAGACACTTTATTCCAAGATACAATTTCAAAGGAAAAATGTACAACAACAGTAAAGAATGCTATTAAGCTAAAAAACGATATTACCTGTGGTTATAGTAATGGAAACAATACTGGTGCATCTTGGAACCAGTAGTGCTACGATGCATAGCCACATGACCTTTTAATTGGAGTACTTGCAATTATGATGTAATGTCACCTACCTGTGATCAAGGCTTAAAATAGCCGAAACGTGTAAGGATAGAAGTTCTGCAGATTTGAATTCAATGGTTGGAACTGTTTTCTAAACTGGGCTCTGCAAATCTTTCTTCTGTGTTTACTTGACGTGACTCTCCATTCCCGTTGTCGCCGAAGCCGCCCTGCAGGGTTGGGGCCCTCAGCATGGAGTTGCTTTTGCTGTGTTGCTGACACTTTGGGGGCATGACCCGCTCGCCCAACGCCAGACCTGTTCGACTGCCTACGTATTTCTGACAGTAGAGGTGAGAAAGAGAGAAAGGAGGGGGCACACCTCTCTTGGACAGTTTGGAAATCCAACCGTTTCGAAATTATGCTGCTCCTACTCTTGGACATTTTGCACACAGACATTTTATTCCAAGATGCAATTTCAAAGGAAAAAATGTACAACAACAGTAAAGAATGTTATTAAGCTTAAAAATTACATTACCTGTGGTTGTACAAATGGAAGCAATACTGGTGCATCTTGGAACCTGTAGTGCTGCGATGCAGTCACGTGACCTTTTTAATTTGAAATGGTTGGAACTGTTTTCTAAACCAGGCTTGGCAAATCCTATATATCTCGAGCACTCCAGTGCCACTGCAACTGCCATTGGCCCTTCGGTTCGGATGAATGGAGCACGGACCACAAGTAGGGTGCATGAAATCAGTTTATTCACCTATCGGTATGACGGTCATTACACGTTTTGGCTCCGGAGAGCCTTGATCATATGACGCGCTTGGAAGTCAGCTGATATTATTTATACCATTTTTTACTTTCTTTTTTTATTTGTGTTAAAGTGACAGTGCAACGAATATTGAACCAGTCTCAATGGTGATTTTACACATAGCATGACCTGGACGCTTCACTGATTGCAATACATTACAATTCATATATCATTGCAAACATATCAAAATGCAACCAGCTTAGTATTCGTGTTGTTCTTTGACTACCAGAACGACATTTAAAACTCCGTAAATTGTTCCACCATATAAACATACTTGTGATCACTTAATGGTTCAGAGATCAACCAGCTTGAAATATGAATACATTTTGCAATTTAAATACAGTACTGGATTTAACACAGTTGTAGGAGATGGTGGGAAGTCATACAATACCATTTTAAAGATCTTTTCCCTTATTGTCTTGACCTATCTCTCTCGGGATAGTCGATATATAAAAACATACAATTGATAAATAAATAAATAAAGCTTTCCAATAAATCCTTATTCTAAAATTATCTATAGAATCAACTAGTATGTTAATAAATATATATGTTTATCTCCTGTACATATTGCGCTCGATAATCCGTACTAATATAGTATTAAATGCCTTGCAGTAAACTTCATAGTTGGAAACGGAATGGTTACTGGTCTCTATGTAAACAATATTTGACTGGCATGATATAATAGGTGCAAATAGAAATTAAAGTGCTAGTGCCTCCCTCTCGTAAGTGTTGTAAACTATCTGTGATTTAGTTATAACTAAAAAATGGTGATTTAAAAAATAGAGTAAAATCCTTTATCTTATTCTGACTTTTGTTGACCTTTAGGCTTTCTTGCTGCTTTTATTCAAGAACTTAGAAAAATAGCTCTATATTGATTTGTATATGGGCTTCTCTTTCACAAATTATAGTAATCATTAGAGACATGTGTATAAATCTTCAGTTGTATTCAGGCCCCTAGGGTTTTTGGAGTCAAATTCTAGGATGTAGCGTGTTTCTAGCTTACGTAAGGTTCTCTCCCTGTCACTTCCTCTTCTGTTAAATGGTACGTTGTCAATTACGTAATATTTCAAATTTTTGGGATCTGACTGATGGTACTCTTCGAAGTGGCGGGCTACTGGGTACATAGGATCATGATTGAATATTGCTCTGATTTGTTGCAAAATCCTCTTGTGCCCCTGCAGCTTGGTTCTTCCCACGTACCGAAGCTCACAGGGACATTCGAGGACATATACAACAAATTCTGTTTTACATGTCAAAGCTTTTGTAATCTTCTGTTCTTGCTCGCTAAAGACTGTTCTGTATGATGTGGTATTGACGCTGTGTTGGCAGGCCTTACAGGATTTGCATTTATAAAATTCTTTCCTTTGAGTTAGCCAATTGCCCTTCTGTCTGTCTACTGGATTGTTTTGCACCAGTTTGTCTTTCATATTTGGTGCTCTCCTGTTGGTAATGGATAGCTTCATTGGTAGTATATATATATATATATATATGTATATGTATATGTATATGTATATGTATATGTATATATATCCGAGAACATTGAGGTCAAGGTGCCAGAGCGCTCAACAGCGGGTGCAGGCCAGACCCAGGGCCGAAGGTTAATGTTTTTTCACAAATTTCAGCCGCACACAACAGTCCTTTCGATTTCCAAAGATTTATTTCTCAAAACAGAGCCGGTCTGTCAACCGACGCGTTTCGGCCTGACGGCCTTTGTCAATTTTTTTACATATATGTATATATATATATATATATATATATATATATATATATATATATATATATATATATATATATATATATATATATATATATATATATATATATACACACACACACACACACTTATTGCTTACTACACCTGACGAGGCGTTGAAGTACTAATTGATTTTGGATGACATTGCATGCCGATGTGAGGCCATGTATTTATCTATAAGTTAACAAAAGTCACATGTTTCATAAAAATAATAAATAAACATATTTACATTCTCTCTGTAGCCGTGCTCAAAGAGTAAGCAAGTCAACTGTTTGGCACTACATCTTACATGATCATACCTTCTTTACCACTGAATAAAACGTACAGTGCTGCTGTGCTGTTTTTTAATGGTGCATCCAGTTTCTTTTGAACTCCAGGGTCTGAACACAGCACTTGCATTCCTTAACAAGCATTGGCTAAACCAATAGGTCTTGCATATGTGATATCTATTGGCTTTGCCAATGTGTTTTTTTGCAATATTATACTGCAGTGTTGTACACCAGCACAGCTGCTGTGCCGCATAGTTGAAAGTAAAGTAAAAAAAAAGTACTATGACACGGTTGTGGTGATTTGCAGTTTTTTTTTTAAACATTTTTTATTGAGGATTGTACACAATATGCAGGTCTCTGTACCCCAGAGATGGCTGCAGGACACTTAGGCATCAGAAAATAGAGCACAATCCAATTTTCTTCTTAAATAATCATTCAAAAAATACAAAAGCAAGGGTGAACATTGCCCCCCCAACTCTCCCCCAACCCAAAATCCCCCCTCCCCCAGCCGTGATTTGCAGTTTTATGGTATTTTGCGTTACCTTTAGGTTTTTACATGCATGCTGTTAAGTTACCTACTCAGCCTCGCGCATTCTTGTTCAGGCTGCAAGCTAGAATTGTTGTTCCTTCTGACCACTGTTCATTTGGTCATTTCCTCCTCGGATGGTGCAGTTCACTCTACGCTGCTGGGAACATTGTTTATGAATAAAGTTGCTTTTCTACTTCCTGCAACATGAAATGCCTTCTTCATTTTGGCAATGAGGAACCCAGTTTCCCCTAGCTGTTTTCATCACTACAGAAAGCGATTTTTTTGGGGAAAAAAGAAAAAAAGAAGAGGATTTCACATTCATTTAAAAAACGGATCCGACTTTGCCACTATTTAAGTGACGTGAACCTCCCGGCGCTTGCGCACTGTGCGTGCCACCATTTGTACTTACGTTTCTATCTCTTGTGTTCATGCTGATATTGCTTCGAATCCCCACAACAGCGGCTCTCAATCCACAGCCTCCAATCATTCTGCCACCATCAGGTACATTTCACTGTTGAACTTAATATTGTTATGGAATGACTTATTTGCTATTCTAGGCATCAATGGTCTTCTGAACCATTCGAAAAGTATGTAGCAGCATTATGTATTTCAGTGGCTACATGTGACTTTGGTAACATCACAGAACAGTACATTCTTAGCCAGGTTATCATGCATTCCTGTAACAAGAAGATTCAACAACTTCTCAGACACAAAAATCCTTCTCTTGTGGAGGTTGTTGAAGTTGCCAAAGGGATTATTAGATCTTTTAATGTGTTAAATGTGGAAAAGAAGGCCAATTCGAAAGGCGATTATTTGATATACCACCGGACATAAGTCATCTAAAGTTAAAAACACACTCTTACCAACAAAGGAAAGTGTTACAGATGCGGATCAGGACCGCATCATAATAAAATGGGGTATCCATGTATTTCCAAGGAATGGTTCAAATGTTGGAAAGGAGAACATCCTGCCATTAAGTCTAAATGAAACATCAATACTATTCAGGAGTGTAGCAAAATGAAGTGGATGAGAAAGAAAGCATAATGCCTTTTGGAAAAGGCCATGAGAAACTCTTATCTATTATTGATCCGGATCCTTGTGAACCACCCAATTACGAAGTTACGGTTGATGAAATCAAAAACATGATGTTAACTGACTCTGGTTCACCATTTTCATTACTTTCTTATGTGTTTTAAATAATGGAACGATACAATCTTAGAAATTAATGCTATCAAGGCTTATTGCTATGGGAAGGCTACTATTAATATCCTTGGTTATTTTGTGGCATCTGTTTCATTTTCTTCTTGCACCATTTTAGGCAAGATTTACGTTGCTAAAAATGGTCAACATATCTTTGGTTGGCAACCTACAACCTGTTTTGGATCCTGCTGCTGATTTTCCTGTTCATGGTATGACCATACAATAAAATATTGAGGGAATTATTTTGGAGTATAAAAATGTGTTTCACAAAGAATTGGGTGTCGTTAAGAGATTTTCTCATACAGTTGAACCCAAAGCTGTTGCATCTCCTGTTAGGCATAAACTGAGGGATGTGCCTTTAAGTGCCAGGAAGGATCTTACTTTGCTTTTGAAACAGCTGAAGGAAGAAGGTACAATGAAAGCGGTTGACACTTCTGAATAGGATTCCCATATTAATTCGGTTAAGGAAAAGTCTGGTGCTTTCAAATTGTGTGCATATTTACAATCCTTAAATAAACAAATTGCTGTACATTGTCATTCCCTTCCAAAAATACATTAATTGTTAGCACAACTAGAAGGATCAAGGTTTTTTATGTCACTTGATTTAAAATCTGTATATCATCAACTAGAATTGGAAGAAAATTGTGGAGATCTCACAAGATTTATCATGCTTGAAGGGGATTTTAGATAGCATCGGCTACGTCCGTTTTTCAAAAACGTATGTTTTCCTTGTTTGAGAGTACTGAGGCTGTTCTGGCATTTCAGGACAACATATTAATATATAACTGATGCTGTTGATTTACATAATCATAGGCCTTCCAAAATATTACATTTTACATGACAAGAGAATGATGTTACAAATGGAAAAGTGTACGTTTCTTACTCAAGAGGTCGAGTACCTTGGACATGCCATTTCTGGAAAGGGTATTGCTTCAAAATAAACTTTGCTTCAGGCTATGGAATCATTGCATACCCCAGCTGATAAAGACCATTTGAGATCGTATCTTTAGTTGTGTGAGTTTTATTCCAGATTTGTCAATGGATTTTCCCAAATAGCATTACTTTTTAGGCAACTTCTCAAAGAATACAAAAAATTCACTTCGTTACAGGAACGTCCATCAGATTTCGAAACCCTTAAACATTATATTGTCAATGCTGATCCATTGTTTCATTTTAATCATAAGGTGCATTGCTTATTATATGTTGATGCCAGTGCTGAAGGGCTAAGAGCCATGTTGAATCAGAAGGTCCACATGGGTGAAAAAAACTGTGGCTTTCGCCTCAAGACAGCTTTCCTTTGCTGAATCTAGATATTCGACTATTGAAAGTGAGGTGCCAGCCTGTGCTAGGGTGGTTGAGCATTTTAAGACATATCTGAATCAAAGGCTTTCATTATCAAGCCTTATCATAAAGCGTTGTTTACGTTACCTACAGCAACTACACAGTCAAAGCCTCTGTTCGCTTGGTAAGGGTTTTGTCCAAAATGTATGAGTATAATTTTTGTGGCAATTATATTCCAGGATCTTGTAATGTTGTAGCTGGTTCTTTAGTGAGACGTCCTGTTGGTGATGTCAAGGTCAAGTCTGAATTAATTAAAGAATGTGTAGTGAATTACGTCTTGACTTTGTGTGAGGATGAGTTTTCTATTGAGAGTTGGCTGGAGGGTTGCAAAGCTGATGATGATTTGCGCATGGTCCTAGATTTCACCAGAAAGGGATGGCCACAGGAAAAGTCACTTTCTCCTGGTATTTTGGAAGGTCAGAGATGTTCTGTCTGTTTCTGTTGGCATTATTTGCAAGAGGACTGCATTATTCCTTCCAAGAATATTCACAAAGCTACTATTAAGTTGAGTCTTTCAGGACATTTAGGTGAGATTCTCACTAAGAAGAGAGTTAGAAAAATATTTTGGTGGCCATATATGGATGCGTAAATAGTGGGATTTGTTAAACAATGTCCTATGTCTATGAATTCTGACAAGTATGTTAATATCAATAAGGTTAAATATGGTCATATGGGGTTTCCCGAAAGGCATTGGGAGAAATTGGCCTTGGACTTATTGGGTCCCTTTGATAATTTTTCTCAATGTAAGATCTATGCTTTTGTTCTCATTTTTTATTTCTCATTGTGGGTATTGACGGAGAGAGCGGTGCCTCTTTTTTCCCTGAGCCGCAGCCAGGTGAGGTGAGGTATTCTCCTCATGCATTTCGGATGCCGTCGGCATTATGGGATTTGCAGAGGAAGGGTTGTACATTCCTGATTACAGGTGATTCGTTGTATCTGTTCCAACCGTTTCGTGTGTACTTGTATTTATCACAATTTGTTACATTATTATTTCTGTCACATTTGCAGTAGCAATGTAGTAGTGGTCCTGAAGAACACAGTGGAAGAAAAGTTTTCCTTATATGCTGAAACATGTTGACCTTTTTTCAAATAACAGACAGTTATTTGGTATAGACTGTCATTTGCACTGTTTTTGGTTTGGGCTGTGAGAGATATTAATAAAGGTTGGTTCTCTCATAGGTCAATTTTAATTCACTTATCACCATATCATAGTGCACTGCATTTTTCCCCACACATTTTTTTCCCATACAATTCAATCACTCACATCTGGTAGTTCAGTTAGGAGTTTAGTTTCTCACGTCAACTCTTAAAAAACATCCTCGGGCTCCCATTTCCCTCTGAAAGGGTTGTAGCGCTTAGTGCCACTAGTGTGACACCAAGAGGAGACCCAGATGATGAAGCATGTCACCATTGGTGAGTGATGGGAATCCGTCCTCTTGAATAGGACTTTCTATTTTAGCGGCCTTAAGCAAGGAAGTTGGCGCCTATATATTATTTGCTCTAGACTTCTTAGTGTTCAAACTGCTAATTTCAGACCCTTGGATATCTTTGTTGTATAAGTGTTATGTATTGGGGTGACTTATCCATGTTAGGTTGCCTTCAAGGGATGTGATTAAATTTAGAACTTATTTATTAATAAAACTTCAATTGGGAGGAAAAATCAATTGTCCTCATGTGTAGTTAAAACAAAGAGTAAATTGTCAAATCACATTTAACAAATCTTAATACATACACAACATATAAACAACAAAACACAAAGGTGTATATAAAAAATACATTTTATCAAAAGATTCTTCAATCAGCAATAATTCAAAAGAGCAGGGAAGGAAATGCAGGTACACAAATATTGAACAACTAATAAGTGGCACAGCAAAACCTAAAAAACATCTATCCCAACACAAAATGACTCAAACACTGCAGGGATAAGATGAAATGTCGATGTTTCGGTCTCCTAAATCAAAGTTATCGAGACCATCCTCAGGACTGATGTCAATTCTACACTGCTAGAGCTGTAATGTAATCTGAAACATAAATGTTTACAATTACATATTTATCATTATTCAGAAAAGTTAATACACCCAAGTGACAAACCTAACTACATAACTACATATACTACTGATATTGAACATACAAAAATCATTGGGACTTACAGATAACAAACAGAAACACCTTTTGCGTTATTTAATTTAAAACCAAACACAATTTGCTAACATTTCATAACATTTGAGAAAAGATTAAGGATTCCAGTTTGGACAGTACTTATGCAGGAACTGAATTGGTCAGAGTTCGTTTAAACAAAGACAACTGATAACATGACCAGTAGGAGAGATTTTTAGTACAGAAAAAACGCTAGTTTGACAAATATTCGGCAAAGTGACATCACTTGATTCATGCACTAACGTTAATCGAATTCTAGGCATCGTGAAAAATAATTTAAAATCCAGCAAGCCTGAAAAGGTCACTACACTTCCAAATGTGTAGCACAACTACTTTAAACATATTAGATACGGATGCTTGACAAACGTACCGGGGGAGAGACAGTTGCCAGGGTGGAAGTAATCGCAGGGGAATTCGAATAACCAGAAGTGATACCTAAATAAACCGAAATAATTTCTACTTAGTGCCAGCGAGGTTAGAAATATTGTTAATCTAAGTGCACATCAGGTATACAGTACCTGGGGGTAAAGTAGAACCAAGCCTCAAATTGATAACAGGGGACAAGGTGGTCCTTCACAGGAGATGTATAGTTGTAACTAAACAATAAAAGCACTGAAAAAGATGGACAGGTCCGTCAATATGTTGAAAAGTATTTATACCGCACTCATTTAGCTTCAAATCAAAGAAGTTGTGACAGACCTCTGATAATGGCAATATGGGCTTTGAGTGCGAAGTCCTCGTGATTTTCAAAAAATAGATGTATCAAGAAAACTGATTTAATCTAGAAAAATGAAAAATCAGTAAACTACCGAACACATTTATGAAAGCATACTGAAGCTAATGATATAGCGCTGAAAAGGAGTAACTACCTTAGTCACAGCAGCAATATCATGGACTGGGACCTCGGGGCGCTTCAATCGATTATTTTCTGTAATGGGCGATAAGGAAAAGAAAAGGGGGGCAGTCAGCGTGAGAGAAACGAGCTAAGTTAAACAACGCTGTACTGGGGAGAAAATGCAGCGCATTTCGCTTACCTAAACAAATCCAACGGGTCGGGATCAGTCTGACCGACAGCGCTGCTTCTGGCGAAGTAGTCAGTGATCTGCCATCATACAATTTAAAGCGCTGTTTGGAGCGCGAGAGAGGACTACATGCCTATCTCTCTGCGCAAGTATTCCGTTGCCATCTTTGAAGGGTCAAAAAACGAAATACGAACGGCGGCCAAAGCCTGTGTTTAATCGGGCATGGTTGCCATTCATTCGGGGTATAGAGTGTTAATTTAAAAACAAGGGTGCCTTGATGGAAATACAGAGAGCCCTTATAATGAATTAAGCAATATTTTAAGGGGGAAGTGGTCTATTTCGGGAATAGGGAATACCCAATTTTAAACACAGTTAGAAAGTCTTCAAAATAGTGAGTCGTACGTTGGTGAAGCATCCCCTTTTTGTTTCAAAACAAATATCAAGCACCTAATAATGAAATAGCAGAATATTAGAGAGATTTAACATCTAATACGGACAAGTCATATTGAATGGGCTTTCATAATGTCAGCTTCGGACCTAGAACAGATTGCAGAGATCAACATTTATAGAGATAGAGAACAGAACTCCTACCTAGGAGAGGCATGCCAAAGCATGCCATTCAGTTGCAGAATTAAGGCCCCTTCTAACTGTGTCTGTTAGGCAGATTAATTTGCCTTCTCTTAGTGAGAGAATTCTATCGACGTTGTTTTGTCGTGTGCTTGGTCGAATAACTTCAAGCACCCACCAGACCATGTCGGTCTCTTTGTGGCCAAATTGAAGGTAGTGTTCAACCAAGGGGGCATTCTCTTTCTTGCAGCGAATTCGCGACTGATGTTGCAGGACGCGCTTTTTAATGGGTTGTATGGTTTTGCCCAGGTAATGGAGTAGGCAGGGGCATTGAATGCAATACACCACATTTGTGGTATTGCAGTTAGAGAAATTCTTGGCTGTGAACTTCACACCATTATTCGTACATGTTTTCATGGTCTTGGTGGTGGCACAAGCCACACAATTGTTGCATTTATAATGACCTGTTAGCGGAGCTAGTTGCCTCATGTTCTCAACGATATTATCTTGTGGAGTGTTATCGTATGCATGGATAAGCCTATCCTGCAGATTTGTGCCACGTTTAAATGAAAATAATGGTTTTTGTGCCAGTTCAGGTAAGGTGTGAAGCAGATTCCAATGTCTAGAAAAAAAATTTCTTGATTGCATTTGAATGCGTGCCAAATGTTGATACACAGACAATATTGGGTTTTTTTTGGCGTTTGTTGACAGTCAACAGCGCCTCACGGTCATTGTACCAAGCCCTCTTCATCGATTTTCCTAGAAGTCTTGAAGGATAACCCCGCACTTGCAGTTTCTCCTTTAATTTGCGGGCTTCGCAAAAGTAATCATCTTTGTATGAAGAGTTCCGCCGTAAACGGAGGAACTGCCCAAATGGCAACCCATCTTTCAACGCCTGAGGGTGATGGCTTGTATAGCGCAACAGGGTATTTCTCGCTGTTTTTTTCGTAAACAAGGTAGTGTACAGTCGGTTATTGGCATCAACTTTGATCGTGATGTCCAGAAAAGGCATCTCCACAGTGTGGTGTTCCAACGTGAACTGTAGATTAATGTTTCTGGAGTTGAGCCATGAGTGGAAATCATGCAGTTGTTCAACGGATCCTGCCCAAACCATGAACACGTCATCTATGTAATGCAGCCACTTCAATATATTTGTAGCGAAGGGATTAGTGATGTGCCAAATGTATTGATCTTCAAAGGCAGCGACATAAATGTTCGCTATATCAGGAGCGAAAATCGCGCCCATAGCCACTCCTTTTCGTTGTAAATAGAACGAATTTTGATATAGAAAGAAGTTTTCACACAAGGGTATTCTGACACATTCTAGAATGAAAGATGATGGAACAGAATGGGGTCTCGGTCTTGATTCCAGAAGAATGTTCAGTATATCCAATATTTCAGTTTGGGGAATGTTTGTGTACAAACTTTCTATATCCATTGATACAAGTATGTTAATCGTAGGATCAAATCTAAAATTCTCGACTTCATTGATGACAGCTGTCGTGTCCCTAATGTAAGACGGCCGTTCAATCGCGAACGGTCTGATGAAGAAGTCTGAGTAGGTGGCCAGGGGCTTCAGAATAGAATTACAGCCCGAAACGATGGGGCGACCTGGTGGATTAACAAGGTCTTTATGCACCTTAGGGAGCATATAGATCACAGGCACCGTTGGAGTTTTATTGACCAGAAAGGAGGCCTCCTTGTCATTCAGCCAACCTCCGTCGAGGCCCAATTTACTTAGAGCTTGAATTTCTAATGTCAGTCTTTTGGTTGGATTACTTGCGAGTTTCTGATAGTGAGTGGGAATGGAGAGCTGTCTCATCATTTCCTGATTGTATTTAGACTTTTCCCACAAAACTATGCCACCACCCTTATCTGCTGGCTTGAGCAAAGCCTGTGGTAGCTTCTGAAGGTTTTGAAGTGCTAATTGATGTTCCTTAGGTAAATTGGACTTTTATTTACAAGGGTTTTTATATAGAAGTTCGATTTCAATAAGTGTGGCATTTTCAAAGGTGATTATGTCTTTGTGCACCATCGTGTTAGATGGATAGAAAGTGGATGGATTCCTAAGCCCTGTGAATCCTGTTTTAGGATCTGACGGATTGTTCGCAAAAAAGTTTTTTAACCGAACTGAACGGAAAAAACGGTACAGTTCGAGTTTGGTTTGAAACAGATCATTTCTGTATGTAGGAACAAAACTAAGACCATTAGAAAGAACTGCCACTTCTTGTTCGGTTAAGTTATGTAATGACAGATTGAAAATAGGTATTGTTAAGTCCTCATCTACCACTCGTAGTATTGGTTCCGGGTCCGGCGGAACCCCGGAGTATATTGTTTGCGGAACCATCCTCGTCTCGATTGTTGCGGTCTCCCTGGTGGTCTGGAGCCTCGCTGGTCCTGACCTAAAAAAGGTTGGTGGGATGTAGAGGGTTGTTGGTCCTGCTGGCGATGGTTAGTATTGAATGATCTATCACTGCCAGATTCAGAACCAGTGTCAGAGAAGTTAACCCGCTTAGTCGGTTGTTGGTTAGTACCTTGGGAGGTATAAAAATCTTTTCTCAAATAGGGATACGTTCTTTCTTTATTGTATCTCCTAATATCGCTCTGCAACTTATCACACTTTTTTTGAGAGTTGAACTCCTCAAACTCTTTGATGGTTTGTTGAATTTTATCTAAGAGTAGTTTGCTATTAGTAATTGAGCTGTCGCCTGAGATCTTATTTTCCAGGGTTTGAATCTCTTTTGTCAAAATCTGTATTTGACGAAGCGCAGTTTCTATGCTCAGAACCATCCAGGTTCGTGAGCACCTGTTCGCTGAGAAACTAAAGCCAATTTTAAACTCTTCGTCGTCTACAAATATGATTGGTATATTGCGTATTTGTAGACCCGCCGGTATAATATTAGCGTTCAGGCTATCGGTCAAAAATTTCGCATGCAATTCAGTGCGAACAAGTTTCTTTTTCAGCCTTTCAAGTTGGTTCAGGTCTGAATCTAGTGGTAAACTAGTGACTGGCCCTCTGTTTCCTAATAGGGAGGGGCCAGATGCAACCTTTAAGATATATTCATCTGAGTACACCAAAGTTTCTGCCTCAGACATGAACTTAACTAAAAGGTTTTTAGGAGAGCAACCACTGGTTAAAGTGGCTCACAACAGGCAGCTGCCTGCGCAGAAATGATCAACAAACAGTGAGCAACCCAAATAGACCCTTGAGGGCTTGGGTGATTAAATGGAGGGGTAAAGTTGCCTTCAAGGGATGTGATTAAATTTAGAACTTATTTATTAATAAAACTTCAATTGGGAGGAAAAATCAATTGTCCTCATGTGTAGTTAAAACAAAGAGTAAATTGTCAAATCACATTTAACAAATCTTAATACATACACAACATATAAACAACAAAACACAAAGGTGTATATAAAAAATAAATTTTATCAAAAGATTCTTCAATCAGCAATAATTCAAAAGAGCAGGGAAGGAAATGCAGGTACACAAATATTGAACAACTAATAAGTGGCACAGCAAAACCTAAAAAACATCTATCCCAACACAAAATGACTCAAACACTGCAGGGATAAGATGAAATGTCGACGTTTCGGTCTCCTAAATCAAAGTTATCGAGACCATCCTCAGGACTGATGTCAATTCTACACTGCTAGAGCTGTAATGTAATCTGAAACATAAATGTTTACAATTACATATTTATCATTATTCAGAAAAGTTAATACACCCAAGTGACAAACCTAACTACATAACTACATATACTACTGATATTGAACATACAAAAATCATTGGGACTTACAGATAACATACAGAAACACCTTTTGCGTTATTTAATTTAAAACCAAACACAATTTGCTAACATTTCATAACATTTGAGAAAAGATTAAGGATTCCAGTTTGGACAGTACTTATGCAGGAACTGAATTGGTCAGAGTTCGTTTAAACAAAGACAACTGATAACATGACCAGTAGGAGAGATTTTTAGTACAGAAAAAACGCTAGTTTGACAAATATTCGGCAAAGTGACATCACTTGATTCATGCACTAACGTTAATCGAATTCTAGGCATCGTGAAAAATAATTTAAAATCCAGCAAGCCTGAAAAGGTCACTACACTTCCCAATGTGTAGCACAACTACTTTAAACATATTAGATACGGATGCTTGACAAACGTACCGGGGGAGAGACAGTTGCCAGGGTGGAAGTAATCGCAGGGGAATTCGAATAACCAGAAGTGATACCTAAATAAACCGAAAGAATTTCTACTTAGTGCCAGCGAGGTTAGAAATATTGTTAATCTAAGTGCACATCAGGTATACAGTACCTGGGGGTAAAGTAGAACCAAGCCTCAAATTGATAACAGGGGACAAGGTGGACCTTCACAGGAGATGTATAGTTGTAACTAAACAATAAAAGCACTGAAAAAGATGGACAGGTCCGTCAATATGTTGAAAAGTATTTATACCGCACTCATTTAGCTTCAAATCAAAGAAGTTGTGACAGACCTCTGATAATGGCAATATGGGCTTTGAGTGCGAAGTCCTCGTGATTTTCAAAAAATAGATGTATCAAGAAAACTGATTTAATCTAGAAAAATGAAAAATCAGTAAACTACCGAACACATTTATGAAAGCATACTGAAGCTAATGATATAGCGCTGAAAAGGAGTAACTACCTTAGTCACAGCAGCAATATCATGGACTGGGACCTCGGGGCGCTTCAATCGATTATTTTCTGTAATGGGCGATAAGGAAAAGAAAAGGGGGGCAGTCAGCGTGAGAGAAACGAGCTAAGTTAAACAACGCTGTACTGGGGAGAAAATGCAGCGCATTTCGCTTACCTAAACAAATCCAACGGGTCGGGATCAGTCTGACCGGCAGCGCTGCTTCTGGCGAAGTAGTCAGTGATCTGCCGTCATACAATTTAAAGCGCTGTTTGGAGCGCGAGAGAGGACTACATGCCTATCTCTCTGCGCAAGTATTCCGTCGCCATCTTTGAAGGGTCAAAAAACGAAATACGAACGGCGGCCAAAGCCTGTGTTTAATTGGGCATGGTTGCCATTAATTCGGGGTATAGAGTGTTAATTTAAAAACAAGGGTGCCTTGATGGAAATACAGAGAGCCCTTATAATGAATTAAGCAATATTTTAAGGGGGAAGTGGTCTATTTCGGGAATAGGGAATACCCAATTTTAAACACAGTTAGAAAGTCTTCAAAATAGTGAGTCGTACGTTGGTGAAGCATCCACATTTTTTTCAAAACAAATATCAAGCACCTAATAATGAAATAGCAGAATATTAGAGAGATTTAACATCTAATACGGACAAGTCATATTGAATGGGCTTTCATAATGTCAGCTTCGGACCTAGAACAGATTGCAGAGATCAACATTTATAGAGATAGAGAACAGAACTCCTACCTAGGAGAGGCATGCCAAAGCATGCCATTCAGTTGCAGAATTAAGGCCCCTTCTAACTGTGTCTGTTAGGCAGATTAATTTGCCTTCTCTTAGTGAGAGAATTCTATCGACGTCTAAGTAAATTGGGCCTCGACGGAGGTTGGCTGAATGACAAGGAGGCCTCCTTTCTGGTCAATAAAACTCCAACGGTGCCTGTGATCTATATGCTCCCTAAGGTGCATAAAGACCTTGTTAATCCACCAGGTCGCCCCATCGTTTCGGGCTGTAATTCTATTCTGAAGCCCCTGGCCACATACTCAGACTTCTTCATCAGACCGTTCGCGATTGAACGGCCGTCTTACATTAGGGACACGACAGCTGTCATCAATGAAGTCGAGAATTTTAGATTTGATCCTACGATTAACATACTTGTATCAATGGATATAGAAAGTTTGTACACAAACATTCCCCAAACTGAAATATTGGATATACTGAACATTCTTCTGGAATCAAGACCGAGACCCCATTCTGTTCCATCATCTTTCATTCTAGAATGTGTCAGAATACCCTTGTGTGAAAACTTCTTTCTATATCAAAATTCGTTCTATTTACAACGAAAAGGAGTGGCTATGGGCGCGTTTTTCGCTCCTGATATAGCGAACATTTATGTCGCTGCCTTTGAAGATCAATACATTTGGCACATCACTAATCCCTTCGCTACAAATATATTGAAGTGGCTGCGTTACATAGATGACGTGTTCATGGTTTGGGCAGGATCCGTTGAACAACTGCATGATTTCCACTCATGGCTCAACTCCAGAAACATTAATCTACAGTTCACGTTGGAACACCACACTGTGGAGATGCCTTTTCTGGACATCACGATCAAAGTTGATGCCAATAACCGACTGTACACTACCTTGTTTACGAAAAAAACAGCGAGAAATACCCTGTTGCGCTATACAAGCCATCACCCTCAGGCGTTGAAAGATGGGTTGCCATTTGGGCAGTTCCTCCGTTTACGGCGGAACTGTTCATACAAAGATGATTACTTTTGCGAAGCCCGCAAATTAAAGGAGAAACTGCAAGCGCGGGGTTATCCTTCAAGACTTCTAAGAAAATCGATGAAGAGGGCTTGGTACAATGACCGTGAGGCGCTGTTGACTGTCAACAAATGCCAAAACAAAACCAATATTGTCTGTGTATCAACATTTGGCACGCATTCAAATGCAATCAAGAAAATTGTTTCTAGACATTGGAATCTGCTTCACACCTTACCTGAACTGGCACAAAAACCATTATTTTCATTTAAACGTGGCACAAATCTGCAGGATAGGCTTATCCATGCATACGATAACACTCCACAAGATAATATCGTTGAGAACATGAGGCAACTAGCTCCGCTAACAGGTCATTATAAATGCAACAATTGTGTGGCTTGTGCCACCACCAAGACCATGAAAACATGTACGATTAATGGTGTGAAGTTCACAGCCAAGAATTTCTCTAACTGCAATACCACAAATGTGGTGTATTGCATTCAATGCCCCTGCCTACTCCATTACCTGGGCAAAACCATACAACCCATTAAAAAGCGCGTTCTGCAACATCAGTCGCGAATTCGCTGCAAGAAAGAGAATGCCCCCTTGGTTGAACACTACCTTCAATTTGGCCACAAAGAGACTGACATGGTCTGGTGGGTGCTTGAAGTTATTCGACCAAGCACACGACAAAACAATGTCGATAGAATTCTCTCACTAAGAGAAGGCAAATTAATCTGCCTAACAGACACAGTTAGAAGGGGCCTTAATTCTGCAACTGAATGGCATGCTTTGGCATGCCTCTCCTAGGTAGGAGTTCTGTTCTCTATCTCTATAAATGTTGATCTCTGCAATCTGTTCTAGGTCCGAAGCTGACATTATGAAAGCCCATTCAATATGACTTGTCCGTATTAGATGTTAAATCTCTCTAATATTCTGCTATTTCATTATTAGGTGCTTGATATTTGTTTTGAAAAAAATGTGGATGCTTCACCAACGTACGACTCACTATTTTGAAGACTTTCTAACTGTGTTTAAAATTGGGTATTCCCTATTCACGAAATAGACCACTTCCCCCTTAAAATATTGCTTAATTCATTATAAGGGCTCTCTGTATTTCCATCAAGGCACCCTTGTTTTAAATTAACACTCTATACCCCGAATTAATGGCAACCATGCCCGATTAAACACAGGCTTTTGCCGCCGTTCGTATTTCGTTTTTTGACCCTTCAAAGATGGCGACGGAATACTTGCGCAGAGAGATAGGCATGTAGTCCTCTCTCGCGCTCCAAACAGCGCTTTAAATTGTATGACGGCAGATCACTGACTACTTCGCCAGAAGCAGCGCTGCCGGTCAGACTGATCCCGACCCGTTGGATTTGTTTAGGTAAGCGAAATGCGCTGCATTTTCTCCCCAGTACAGCGTTGTTTAACTTAGCTCGTTACTCTCACGCTGACTGCCCGCCTTTTCTTTTCCTTATCGCCCATTACAGAAAATAATCGATTGAAGCGCCCCGAGGTCCCAGTCCATGATATTGCTGCTGTGACTAAGGTAGTTACTCCTTTTCAGCGCTATATCATTAGCTTCAGTATGCTTTCATAAATGTGTTCGGTAGTTTACTGATTTTTCATTTTTCTAGATTAAATCAGTTTTCTTGATACATCTATTTTTTGAAAATCACGAGGACTTCGCACTCAAAGCCCATATTGCCATTATCAGAGGTCTGTCGCAACTTCTTTGATTTGAAGCTAAATGAGTGCGGTATAAATACTTTTCAACATATTGACGGACCTGTCCATCTTTTTCAGTGCTTTTATTGTTTAGTTACAACTATACATCTCCTGTGAAGGTCCACCTTGTCCCCTGTTATCAATTTGAGGCTTGGTTCTACTTTACCCCCAGGTACTGTATACCTGATGTGCACTTAGATTAACAATATTTCTAACCTCGCTGGCACTAAGTAGAAATTCTTTCGGTTTATTTAGGTATCACTTCTGGTTATTCGAATTCCCCTGCGATTACTTCCACCCTGGCAACTGTCTCTCCCCCGGTACGTTTGTCAAGCATCCGTATCTAATATGTTTAAAGTAGTTGTGCTACACATTTGGAAGTGTAGTGACCTTTTCAGGCTTGCTGGATTTTAAATTATTTTTCACGATGCCTAGAATTCGATTAACGTTAGTGCATGAATCAAGTGATGTCACTTTGCCGAATATTTGTCAAACTAGCGTTTTTTCTGTACTAAAAATCTCTCCTACTGGTCATGTTATCAGTTGTCTTTGTTTAAACGAACTCTGACCAATTCAGTTCCTGCATAAGTACTGTCCAAACTGGAATCCTTAATCTTTTCTCAAATGTTATGAAATGTTAGCAAATTGTGTTTGGTTTTAAATTAAATAACGCAAAAGGTTTGTTATCTGTAAGTCCCAATGATTTTTGTATGTTCAATATCAGTAGTATATGTAGTTATGTAGTTAGGTTTGTCACTTGGGTGTATTAACTTTTCTGAATAATGATAAATATGTAATTGTAAACATTTATGTTTCAGATTACATTACAGCTCTAGCAGTGTAGAATTGACATCAGTCCTGAGGATGGTCTCGATAACTTTGATTTAGGAGACCGAAACGTCGACATTTCATCTTATCCCTGCAGTGTTTGAGTCATTTTGTGTTGGGATAGATGTTTTTTAGGTTTTGCTGTGCCACTTATTAGTTGTTCAATATTTGTGTACCTGCATTTCCTTCCCTGCTCTTTTGAATTATTGCTGATTGAAGAATCTTTTGATAAAATTTATTTTTTATATACACCTTTGTGTTTTGTTGTTTATATGTTGTGTATGTATTAAGATTTGTTAAATGTGATTTGCCAATTTACTCTTTGTTTTAACTACACATGAGGACAATTGATTTTTCCTCCCAATTTAAGTTTTATTAATAAATAAGTTCTAAATGTAATCACATCCCTTGAAGGCAACTTTACCCCTCCATTTAATCACCCAAGCCCTCAAGGGTCTATTTGGGTTGCTCACTGTTTGTTGATCATTATCCATGTTAGGTCCTTAAAAATTGCCTCAGACCCTATCTAAATCTGAGTGTTTTTCCATACCATAACTGCTCCAATTCTGTTACGGGGTTTTTTACTTTTGCAACGTTGGAAGGGAGGGCTCTCTGCACTGATCTCAATCCTTCTTAGATAAACAAAGATTTACACATTATTGAATTTAAAAAAATTATGACAATGCTAAGGACAATGTGTCAAAAACTGTAATGGAAATGTGAATGATTTCAAGACAAGCAAAGTTATGTTACCTGTGGGTCTTTGTTAAGATCAAATTACTTTTTCTTGTTAATAAAGGAGTGTTGGACCCGGCCCCACGGCGTGGTCCTAACCCTCCCCGCATGGCGGGCCCAGGACGACAACGGCCCTCCATCAGACCCCGGGCGACCCTTGGCCCGACCTTACACGAACTACCAACGAGAGCAACCCCCCTGACACACCATCGCTCTCCTCCCCTGGAACATGGCGGACCCAGCACATCCCCAACCCTACCGGCCCGACTCCATCCTGGGCCCATCACGTTATGAGAACGAGGCCTCGTCCGACTCCATCTTGGACCACCACGTCCCGAGCACGTGGCCTCGGCCCCGGCCAAGGCCCCAGCGAAGCCCCGACATCGAGGCACCAAGATCCCCCCGAGTGGTAGAGTGGCCACTCAACAGATCCTAGAGGAGGGAAGTTTCGATGGCCCTCCAGTCGTCCCCGGACGCCTGGTATCGATCGCCCTCCGGCCTCCCTGGGTGCTGGCTCCACCCCCCTGCTGGGTGTCTGGACACCATCATCCCGGCCCCTCTGACCCCCAGGCGAGAGGGTCCGGACATCAAGGGACCCCAGTCCTATATCTGGACCAGCCCCGGAGTAGGACGGCAGTTGTATCCTGGAGTTGAGAGCCCTGCTGACGCTGTCGCGGCTGACCCCGAGACAAACTCCTTTTCCCCTGAAACCTGCAACCATCCTTGGAGCCTGCTGGCGCTGCCGCGGTCCATCTTAGCTGAACCATCTTTGGAGCCTGCTGGCGCTGCCGCGGTCCATCTTAGCTGAACCATGTTTGGAGCCTGCTGGCGCTGCCGCGGTCCATCTTAGCTGAACCACCTTTGGAGCCTGCTGGCGCTGCCGCGGTCCATCCTATCTGAACCATCTTTGGAGCCTGCTGGCGCTGCCGCGGTCCATTTTAGTTGAACCATCTTTGGAGCCTGCTGGCGCTGCCGCGGTCCATCTTAGCTGAACCATCTGTGGAGCCTGCTGGCGCTGCCGCGGCCCATCCTCTCGGAACCCCCCGGCTCGAGGATTGAGAGCTGTGCGCAGGGTATCCCTTCCGTCCTCAGGACAAAGACTATCCCGCTACCCTGTCCCCTATTTACGAGACTTTTCAGATCCCTCGATCTGCCTGTACCTATCGCTGAAGACAAACAACCCTTTATTCTTGATAAAAGCCTAAAGAACTTATCCTCCTGTGTGGCGTCCATTTGTAGTGGTGTGATTACTCTGCTGTATGAACCTAGGAGGGGACCCTTACCCAGGAGGCCTCTCACTAACGCTCGGCTACTTCTCGACGGAGGGGTGGACCTAGGGGTGGTCAGTCAGACATCTTCTGCCTCCCCGGGACCGCCCTTCTAACAAGGAGAGTCACCATTTTGAAGAGTATATAAGGTTGAGTGGGGAACTCTTCTGCAAAGCTCACCAATAACACTTGATGGAGTCGGAATAGACTGCCTAAAGTTGATTAATGTTTGCTTAACAGAAAGCCTTTTCAGATATGTCAAACGTTAGAGAGAGTGTTCAAAATGGCCTTGACTTTTCTAAATTTGATTTATGTTCAGATTCTTGCTGACAATGTCCTTCTTTTGCAGCTGGCGTTACATTGTCTACTCCTGAGAGTTCAATGGGTGATACTGAGAATTCAATGGGTAATGCATCACGTGGCAACCTTTTGTCTACTAAATCTCTTGATGCTGCACCTGCTGATATGGAGTTCAAAGGTAATTCTGCTTGCTGCATTGTGAAGTGCCTTCTTCAATGGTCAACGACCTTTCAGCTATGGCAATGCTTGTTTCTTTTTGTTTAGGCACTCCATGAGAGTCCATGTGCTTTCCTCCCTTCGTCCATACTGCTCTCTCTCTCTCGTCTAAGTGCTTCTCTCCCCTCACCCACACTGATGTTGCTCTCTTTCATGCTTCTTTCCGGCACTCCACAGTGCTCTTTCTCCTGTGTTCTCCCCCATTCACCGTGTTGCTTCTCCCCTTCTGCTGTGTTTCTTCTTCCCTGCCTGCCATTTCGCTTTACTCATCCACCCCACCCCTCCTGAACCCACTCATCATTTACATGTTATTTTTAAAGTGCTTTGGAACTACATTTTAAAAGTGTGCTTTCATGCTATTTTTTTTTAAAACAACAGTTTTTATTAAGAACAAATGCAGGGCATATTTCAGACAAACATTGCATATTATTGCGACAATTGTACCTCATAATCAACAGCAGTACAGATTCATGCTATTATTTTTTTTTTATATACTTATCCATCTCGGATCTGTAAAAATAAAAGAGACATTTTGTTGGGGTGCACATGTGTGTTGAACGTGCCACGTTGTGTCTTTTTTTTAGGTCTCGTGGCGTTAACCGCGCGAAGAGCGGTCTCGCCAGAGACCTATTGTTAGCGACTGTGCTTTCCAGGAGACAAGACTGGCCACACGCATGTGAAAGAGTTGGAATTGAGTGGGCCACGCGCACACGAACGCGCGTTCCATTGAGCAGCTTATGGTTTCCTTCCAATGCGTGCTTAGCGAGACAGTGCTTTCACTTTGTTTATGTTTCGTTTTTACTGCTGTCCAGATGGCTCTGGGAGTGCGCGGTTCGAGCGACAGTGTTGCCAGCTTTCATTTTCTTTGCACACACGCAGAGACATACACATACGCACACACACTAGCGCACATACACGCATGCATACACACGAGCGCACAGAGACACACCCCCCGCCGCACACACACAAGAGCGCGCGCACACACACACACGAGTGCACACACACACACCAGCGCACAGAGACATCCCCCGCTCCCCCGCCGCCACCCCCCACTTCAACTAAGCCCCACTCAGCTCACTCCGGACTTCAGCTGCCACCGCGGGGCTCTCCCTCGGGCATCGGAGCCCCGCGTCACCACTGCTCCTCTGGCCGGGCACTCCGTGGGCGCGGGCTTCCAGCAGAAATGAAAGTCTCGCCCCATGGCAGGTTTCGGCAGTGCACGCGCACGTCTATTCCTGCTTCCGCTCATTCCACTCTCTCGCCCTGGGGTCGCATATCTGGTATGGGTTTTACCTTTTTGTTACAATAGCGATAGTTTTTTTGTTATTGCTATTTATGTAATGCGAATTTGTATAGCGCGAACTTTACCCGAAGGTGTTGCTCGTTATTACTGGTTTGGCCCCAGAACAGCCTGATAGGGGGACATCTTTTTCCGACTGCTGAACACTTTGTACGTTGTGGGCTGAACTCTCCTCACGACCCGTGAGATGCTTCCCGAGGGCTCCTGCTGCGGGGCAACAGGTGGAAGAGAGTCTGTGAGAGTGAAGCGGGGTCTGGCCTGTACTGCATGGATCCTCTCCCGAGCTTAGTCCCGAGCTTAGACTTAAACATGCAGCTGAGGCAGCAAAGTCTTTACATTGAGAAACTTCACTGCATTTATCCAGCCAGGTTGCCCCCAGTAAAAAGCAGGAAGCACCGTAACAGCTGTGAGCCCATGCCTAAGGTGCATCATCAGAGCTGTGTGAATAATAACAGCTGTGAGCCCGTGCCTAAGGTGCATCAGAGGTGTGTAAATAATAACTGCGTCAGCCCCATGCGTGAGTTGCATCATCAGAGCTGTGTGAATAGTAACAGCTGTGAGCCCGTGCCTAAGGTGCATCAGAGCTGTGTAAATAATAACTGCGTCAGCCCCGTGTGTGAGGTGCATCATCAGAGCTGTTTGAATAATAACAGCTGTGAGCCCGTGCCTAAGGTGCATCATCAGAGCTGTGTGAATGATAACTGCGTCGGCCCCGTGCGTGAGGTGCATCATCAGAGCTGTGTGAATAATAACAGCTGTGAGCCCGTGCCTAAGGTGCATCATAGCTGTGTAAATAATAAGTGCGTCAGCCTCGTGCGTGAGGTGCATCATCAGAGCTGTGTGAATAATAACAGCTGTGAGCCCGTGCCTAAGGTGCATCATCAGAGCTGTGTGAATAATAACTGCGTCAGCTCCGTGCATGAGGTGCATCATCAGAGCTGTGTGAATAATAGCTGTGAGCCCGTGCCGGAGGTGCATCATCAGAGCTGTGTGAATAACAACAGCTGTGAGCCCGTGCCTAAGGTGCATCAGAACTGTGTGATAACTGCGTCAGCCCCGTGCGTGAGGTGCATCATCAGAGCTGTGTGAATGTAAATGTAAATGTCATGGTACTTATAGAGCGCACTGTCACCAGACGGTCACCTTGCAGTGTCGCCTATTCGGCTTCCTGGCGCTGATACTCATACCGCTGTGGAACCCCTCCTGGCTTTCCCTGTGAAGTGTCCACTCCTGGGCACTCACAGGGTGAAGCCAGGCATCCTTAGCGCTGTTGGGGCCGGTGTGGAGGCTAAGCAAGCTATTGCCCAGAGTTGCAGCATGGGGCCCGTGATTAGAATAGGCACCGAGGCGATAATTAACAGGTCCGAGGAAATTGAGCCCAAGACCCAGCCGAGGCGGGAATCGATCCCTGACCAGAACTCTGCATCAGGGTCTGCCGCTCTAACCATTGAGCCACACTCCTCCGTGAATAATAACAGCTGTGAGCACGTGCCTAAGGTGCATCATCAGAGCTGTGTGAATAATAACTGCGTCAGCCCCGTGCGTGAGGTGCATCATCAGAGCTGTGTGAATAACAACTGTGAGCCCGTGCGTAAGGTGCATCATCAGAGCTGTGTGAATAATAACAGCTGTGAGCCCGTGCGTGAAGTGCACCATCAGAGCTGTGTGAATAATAACTGCGGCAGCCCCGTGCGTGAGGTGCATCATCCACATTGCTCAGGTCACCCAAATTCCTGCACTCTCTACCACACTGCTTTCAAAAACAGCATACTGTTGCACACACTCTCACTGCTCAACAATTCAAAGTTTGCTAAAAATGTTATGCACCGCATTGTCATACACAATGCCAATAACTCAAACTTTAATGCTGCGAGACCTATTGCATTGTAAATGCTTGTTTTAGCAATGCTGCAGAGTAGCCACAATGCTATACAGCATGGCTAAAGACATTGGCAAAGCAAAGCAAGATAGTTCAAATGTCTTAAGATTTCCCTGGTTGAATAACAACCGCGATACCAAGGCGGGAGCAATTGTGCTGGTGCTGCTAGGGTGACTGATGAGACCATGTCCCTAAAACTGCAATTAGAAAATCAGTGATCCGTGGAGGCAACAGGCTTATATTTCTCCCAGTTTTAATACCGGTCACATTGGCCACAAAGAGGGAGTTTCTGGTGTTCACCAAGAACATAGAAGGACTTGGAGTCCCCCCCATTGCTCATCGTTGATTGACTTGCCTCTCACTCTCTTTTGCCTGCTTCCTATTCGTATATTGTCATTCTTGTGATTTCCCCTCCAATGCCTTTTTGCCAGCTCTTTTGATTGGCTGGCTTCTATGATCCCGTTATGCGCTTTTCAAGCACTACCGCTTTCCCTTTGGTTACGCACTCTACAAGATTGCATGTCCAGCTATCTCCTTTTTAGGTCTCGCCTAAGCAGCGCGCAAGCGCTGCATAGGAGAGGACCTTTAGCAATCGCTCAGGACTTTTGCTTAAATTAGTGCATGTTTTGCATTGGTTTCAATTGCCACTGGGGCACGTTTGGCATTTCCCTTGAGGTAGCGAGCAGCGGCGCCATCTGTTACCAAGGTATACGCTGCGCGTCGCTGAACTCGCCTGCCGCAGTCACGGACACACCTTCCAGATTGCTAATATGCCTTCCCCAGTCCCTGCTCTCGGCCGCACTCCCCCACCCCTCCCACTTGTTTATTTCATGCCGTCACGGCCACGTCTTCCACATTGCCAATCTGTAATAAGCCTAGCAACCTCCGCACACTTTGTCTGACGTCACATGCTGTGCCAAGCTTCACAAGCTCGATAAGCATCCAGCTGCTCCATTCTGCTCAGGCAATGGATGGAATGCCAACTTTATGTCTTTGGCAACTTTTTCAGCCTTTCTCATACATTGGAGACAGAGAACTTCAGGGAGATGAGTCCAAGCAGGGAGAATGCTTTTAGCATGATGCCCTCACAGTGACTTAGAATGAACTGTCTCTTGGCTGGGCTTCCCCTGTAGAAGTCGCTGCTAGTGATGTTACATTATTATGGGTAGTATCAGAGCACAGTTCCATCACAGTGAACTCTGCTGCACAGCCCCATCTGCACTGTTGCCTCCCACAGCACCAAGAGATCTCCAGGAGGGATTCCCTGGAGCATGGCATACGTCTACCGGGTGATGCGTCCACTGTCCTTTTCACTGGGCACTCTGGACTGGTGTCCTCAGGTGTCACCACCGTGTCGTTAGTAACTTGAAGAAGCGAACCGTCCGCATCCCTGCGGAAGAAATTCCTCCTCAAACCTCTAGATGGCGATCTTCTCATGAGGTGTTATGCAATGCTTTTGGGAGGTTTCCTGCAATGCCTTAAGAAGTTGGCTTGATGCGTGCAGTGAAAGCTCAGCACGGATGGGCACAAGCTGTCCAAATGTGACGTCCTGCCGTGTGGTTAGCTGAGGCTCTTCATAGCAAGCACGAGTTTTCCTTAATGTTGGTAACGACCCCACCTGCCCATCACCTCACTGCAAACAGCCATGTGAGTTTTGTTTGCGAGTCCACCCTTCTCTCTAGTACAGGTTCAGGTGACTATTTCTGCGTTTTTCAGTGCCTCTAGGCCGTAGATAGCCTCATTCAAGACTGGGGAACGTGACATCTACACCAGGACGAGGCAGCAGGTGTGTCAGCCCCACACCCACAGGACACCTTACAGGTTGGGACGCGGTGCCATGAAAGGGACGTGAGGTAGAGCAGAGTGAAGAGGAAGCTGCAGATGACCCCTACACCTGTTATTAGTCACAGTTCTTTTGCTTGTGTTTATGTTTACTGGAAAGGATATGGAGTAACAGCCAGAGCTGCCCACTTTGGAGCTTGGGGAACAAGATTTGAGTCTCGGTTCAATATCCTGTGATCCTGGGCAAATCACCTAGGGCCAGATGTAGGAGCCCTAATACCGATCGGAAACGGCCGATTTGGGCCGTTTCCGACCGGTATTAGGGTTTTCAGATGTAGGGGATGCATTTACAGAATCGGTATTTTACCGATTCTGTATTTACCGATTCGGTAAAATTACCGAATCGGTAAATACAGACTCGGTAAAATACCGATTCTGTAAATGCAGATGTAGCTGGCACATGTCAGAGTGCCACAGGGCTTTAAGAATCGGTATTTTACCACCCAATCCAATTGGGTGGTAAAATACCAAATCCAGGTGTGCATGCACATGTGTGCATGCACACCTGTGCCATGTGACACACAGACATGCCCTTAGGGCATGTCTGTGTGCCACATGGCACACAAGCCTGTACTTGGGGTGCTAGAGGGTGTCAAAGTGACACCCCCTGCACCCTTGCTAAAATATTAAACAAGCATCGGCATAGCCAATAGGTCTCGCCTTTGGGACCTTATAAGTGTTTAGCCATGTAACAGTTAATGTTGTTGCACCAAGAATATTGTACTGGATAACTATACACTTATAAGGTCCCAAAGTGAAGACCTATTGGCTACGCTAATGCCTATTGTACTTCTCTCCTGTGTACTCTGTGTTGCTCTCCGTCACCCTGTGCTTTTCCCCACCTGCTTCATGGTGCGCTTTCCCCTGTTGCTTCTCCTCTCCACCCCCTTCCTATGTGTTGCTTCTGTCCCCCTGCATTCCATTTTGCTTCCAGACCCATGCCCTGCTTCTCTGCCACCTGCTGCTTCTCCTCCCCACCCAATGTGTTGCATTCCCTCATCCATGCCCTCCATGTGCCCCACCCACTCCCTCAGTTTTGGCCACAACCCTCAGAGTTGCTTGCCCTTGCCCTTGCCCTTGCTTCAAAAAAATTATTTCAACCATGGTTTTCGTGTGTGCTAAAAGCACTTGCAAATTTATATGGCTGGCAGTGTAAAAGGCTTTTTTTCTGAGAAGAATGACTAAAAACCATTGACAAAGTCTGTAGGTCTCAAAGGCTAGACCTATTTTCTTTGGCAATGCTTGTTTTAGTCTGGACTGACAGTGCAGTGGTGTGCCAGTGCTTTGTTACCACTCTGTTACAACATATACATATAGCGAGCTTCAGAATTTTAACATGTCCGACCTCATGCCATTGACAGTTTAATATAAATTTCCAATGCCTTGAAAGTGTGTCCAGTGCAATGCAGGAAAAACTAGTTTGCATTTTGGAAATTCCAGCCAGTTAGTGCATTCAATACTTTATCTCGCACACATGCATCCATGCATTTTTTTATAGATTTTTTTTTCACTGCAGCAGGCATTTTGTGTATGCACTTTTCAGAACTCGAGTGAGAGCGTGGCAATATTTTGGCTGCTTTATTGGTGTTTCTTTTTGCTTATCAGGATGACCTGACCCCAAGATGGCTGCCATGATGCTTTGAGAGATTAACAATAAAAGTTACGATCCATCTTGCTAGCGTTCAATCAGCCATCTTTGGGTTGGGCTGTCCCAGTCCTAAACAGAACAAGCATATGCAATTCAATAGGGCTCGCATTTGAGAGATGTAGAGCTATTGGCATTGTAAATGACAATGTCTTTTCTCTATGTGTTTTTGTTTGGAGTGGATTGGATGTAAGGTGTTTGGAGTGGATTTATGTGGGTTGAATTGGAGTTATGTGGTGTACTGTTGAAATTTGTGGCATGATGTGGAATTCTGTTGTGTAGATTGGATTATATGGTGTGTTACGTAATTGTAATGGTGGCCCTGCCTGCCTATTTTCTTTAGAGCAATTACTGTCTTATACCCCAACCTCATGCTGGGGTGGAAATACTCAATTTAGTGAAAAATTATTTGTTGTATTTACCATAGCAAGAAAATTCAAGAAGACAGAAGGGGAAATGCATTTATTAGAAAGTGAGGTTTTTCAGAAAAAGAAACAGGATCAGAAATTGGCACACTTATCTTCTAAACACCACGAAGATGTGTGGAGCAGGCACAAACTAGCAATAAGTGTCTGGATGCTTCGTGACCTTTTTAGTGCACGCTTAATCTTACTGGTGCATATCATAACAGACAGAAAGTGGGCCAAAACAGCGCTTACCGTTTCTGAGATCTCACTAAACTTAATTGGGATTGGATCTTCCTCATGTTGCAGCACAAATTTGGGCTCTGTATGTAATGTTAAAACGTGTCATTAATTATTAATATGTAAACTCACGCGTGAGTCGTGAAGATTGCCACTGCGGATAGCTGAAAAAACTTACATGTGATGGGTACTACCTGAGTGTTTTACTGGCAGCTTCAACCCAGTTCTGTAGAATGACCCAATCGAACCACAAAACAGCGCAGGTTAAAGAGTTCACTGTGCCAGAGAGGAAGCCGTTGTAAAATTGGAAAGGGAGTTTTGATTGGCACAGCTTATCTTTGGCGGCGCTGGCCGCTTACAGGCACTTTATTCCTCACATGGAGCCCACGAGGTGGATGCACATTAGCTCTCGGCGGCGCTGGCCGCATGCATGCGCTTCATTCTCTTCTGCTTTCCCCTCCCGGCCCGCGGTAGCCTCGGCAGTCCTCACGCGGGCGGCGGGGGGGTGTTGATGCTTCCCTCAGGCGGGGGAGCGCGTCACTCCAGTCACTCTTCCCTGGGCGGGGGCGCTCGAGGCAGGCCGCGGGTGGGCTCCGCCGGTTCTGCAGTGTGTTTCCTTGTTGGGGGTGCTACCGGCAGCCCGCGGGAGGGCTACGCTGGCCCGCTGATTGCCCGACCACGTTGCGAGGGGGGTCGGGAGGCGGGTAGCTACTCCGCTCCCTCCCCCTCGTTGTTCTTAGTGATTGCGGGTCCGGCCGCCCCTTCCCACGCCGTCTCTAGTCTCTATGCCCCGCCGCTCACACACGCGGCGGGGGCAGAGGACGACTCGGGCAGGCCGCGGGTGAGCTCCGCTGGTCCTGCTTATTGCTGGGCATTAGAGTTAATGTCTATAGCGGGTGGGCTCCGCTTTGGTGCAGTCTTCCGGGGGAGTCACCTCCCGCTCCCGGCTCACCTTCGGCCGGCGGGCCTGATGCTCTGTCGTGGTCGTGGCGGGTGGGCTCCGCCCGGCCCGTGCACCTCTCCGGTGGGGGTCTCTGCCTTGCGGCCGTCGCAGGTGGGCACTGGGCGGTCCGCTCCTCCCTGGTGGTGCTTGTTGGTGTCGGTCAACGCGGGTGGGCTCCGGTCGGCTTGCTGTGGGCCTCCCGGTCGCTGCTAGGCTCAGACGTGCCCACCGGCTTCTCGGCACGCTGCGCCGTGCTGCAGGGGATGCCCTTCAGGCGGGCAGCTCTCTTCCACTTTTTCTTCTTGTCGTGCTGTGGGTAGTGGCACGCATGGGCTGCACTACCGGCCTCGTCGCCAGTGTAAAATTGGAAAGGGCCCTAGGCCCGCATGTTGGAGAGCAGCAATAATGTGGACACGGACACCAGATAGGGGTAGTGGGAATGGCCACGAGCACGTGCGCTCGGCCCCTTTTATTGGCAGCGTCATGTGACACCATGACGTCTGTGGTGGGTGGGTGTAAAGTATATTACATCACTCCTGAACACTAGAACGTGTCCATGCTAGGACACTACAGCCGTGAGGAAAGCAGGGAGAGTCAGCTCAAATAGGGACTTCCTGAGGTCGTGTCAGCAAAGGTACTTCTCAATGTACCAAAACACTGAATGATGGGGGGAGAAACACAGCCTGAAGGAGGAAACATGTATAAATAATTTACAGACAATGTAAAAAGTGCCCTGAAAACAATATGCAACAACTTACGTTTTGAAGTTATCCAAGTGGGGCTGGTAAAGGTGGACTTGGGCCACAGCCACAATCCACAAGTCAGCATGAGGGAATATTTAATCACCGTCGTAGTAGGCCACACCAGCCCGAAAGGGCAGGAAGAGAACATGGCTCAAAACAGATCAGTGAAAAACGCTTCCAACCTAAAACAGGTGGCTCGCGTTTCATAATATAAAGATGTCATCTAGCGCGTAGCTAGAAAGTGTGATGGGGCTACTCTATCTTGGAAATTACAAAACCTGCTTAAATCAGTGTGCTTGCTTGAGGGAACACATTTAGACATGTCAACCAGTAATCACCTATGTCAGCTCTACATGTGATATAATTAAAAAAATATATCTTGTTCGCTCTATATAAAACTTTCAAAATAAAAAGTAAATAAATACTATTTTATTGCTTCAGCTGTACAAGGACGCTGAGGTGTTTCTTCTTTACATATAAGAAAGTAACAGAATCTGCAAATATAAAGACATTTCAAACTTTAAAAATCTTTTCACGGCAATTTAGCATACAGTAAAAGGCGACGGGTAAACATGGAATGGAATAGACGAAATAGGTAGTGTTAGAAAAGTAAAGTCTCAAAATTGTATAGAAAGGCAAAGAGTCAAAGCGTGAATTAGAAAAATAAGTCGGATAGCGGCAACGGTGAGCATGAAGTGTGACATGAAATACTGAAGTGCACGTCGATAAACTTCGAATGGGAGACACTCACAGGTGTGAGGGGGCGGCCTTAATTGGTCATTATACAAGACTGCAGGATGTTTTGTGTCAAGGGCTCTGCAGCAGCTCGCAGTGTTTACTCAGCCTCTTTGGCAGGTAGCCCCGCCCCTTCGCGGCCTGCAGGCTTGTTAATAGTCAAAGGGATTTGGAGCACCCTGCTGACACGTCACAGCTAAATTACCTCATGCATCATGGTTGATGTGGTTCAATGTAATAGCCTGGGTGCTGAAACATCGACTGTTCTTTGTAGAAGTGTGGCTCAATGGTTAGAGCGGCAGACCCTGATGCAGAGGTCTAGCCCGGGACCAGGGTTCAATTCCCCGCCTCGGCGGGTCTTGGGCTCAAAAGGCTCAAAAATTCCACGGACCTGATAATTCTCGCCTTGGGGCCTATTCCAATCATGGAGTCCCACTCTGCAACTCTGGGCAATAGCTTGCTTAATCTCCACAACGGCCCCCACAACGCTAAGGATGCCTGGCCTCCACCTTGGGGGTGCCCAGGAGTGGACACCTCACAGGGAAAGCCAGGATGGGTTCCACAGCGGTATTCGTACAAGCGCCTTGAGACCCTTGCGGGTGAGTAGTGCGCTATACAAGTATCAATTTACATTTTTCTTTAACATGGAAGGAAAGTAAGCACCAAACTGCGTGACACGCCAGCCAGGTATGGGAGGGAACACATGGTGAGAAATACTGCCTTTCAGCGGGAATTGGTATAGTCCAAAGCTCTGTTTTTAATATAAAACCAGGGCATTTGGTGGTCATATCACTGAAAATAAGAGATTTGAAAAATATATATTGTGTATGGGTGCTCGTGGAAGAGAATATCTATGGACTGGAATCTTAGAGAATGCTAAAGTGATTCTGATATTTTACTAACCTCTGCTGGTCGTTTTCTATCAAGAAAGTTAAATAGAGGCAGTTGCCAAAACAATAAAAATACAGAAAGTACCTCAGCAGAAAGCAATTCTGGTATTTTACTGGCCTCTGCTGGTCGTGTTCTATAAAGACAGTTAAATAGAGGCAGTTCAATAGAAAAAAAAAGTCCCTAATGGAAAGCAGACAAGTCCTAGGGCTGATCGCCAGAGACCACAAAGTACATACACCTATAAGTATATACTAAAGTACATACTAAAGTATATACAAGAGGTCTCGAATGCTAGACCTAAAAAAGAAGTGGGGGAACTCTACAAGTTAGGTAGCATCACAGGAAGTGACATCACGGTACGTGGCATTGCAGGAAGTGACATCACAGGAAGTGACATCACGACGCAAACCTAAGGATTGACAAACTAACTCTGCTGCCAGCCTATCCCACCAGGCGTTATATTGCATGTGCAGCATATTTCCATGTACATGGGATCGCTTGAGCTGCCTGGTGGTTGACACATTTGATGGAAAGATCTGTTTTTGTCTAGTCCTAGTTTTGACTCAAAGTAGCATACATGGTTAATGTGCCTCCTGCAAAGCACATCATGTAACATGCAGATGGCAGATTTTATTTTATGTAGATAGGTACTTAGGGTACTGCTTTGAACACAGAGACCCTTTTGTTACATGCAGTTGCATTGTAATCCTTCTAGTATAGCTGAGCAAGCTCTGAAGGATGATATGTAACTCCTACACCCAGTAACCCTCACTGTCTGATGTAACACATCCTGTACAATTATTTACAAACTTGCGTGATTTATTGACAATATAATATGTATGTTTGCTGTAAAGTAATCTGGCACCCTACATTGGGATGAGCAGCACTGTAAAACAAATAAAAAATACTAGTATTTAAATTGTTATTTTGCACTGGGCCAAAGTAAAGCATCTGACATTCTTATAGTGCATGAATATCTATTATATATGGGAGTTCCGAACAAAGTCAAAATCGTGCCTCTCTTATGTGCCTTTGAAGTGTTAACAAGCAGCTTCTTTTGTGTACCTTCCTCTGCATTTACATCTAGGTGTGAGACTACAGGCAGCCCCCAGCCTGGTTACTCAGACAAAGAAGGCCAAATGGGCCCTTAAGTTTGGCCTTTGTTATGGCCCAGCTGGAGTCTCAAATAACATAACCCCCCTCCCCATCTGCACGTTGCTCCTTGAAAGGAAAGCAGATAACGAGCAGGAGCTGCTGAATGAATCCCGGTGTCTCAAACTTACACCAGGACGAGTTCAGCATATTTTAGAGTGGGGCTCAACATCTTGGCAGGGTGGACCGGGTGGACGGAGTCCACCCTGTGAAAAGCGCGGGTGGACGCAGACCCGCGTGTACCTCAAACTCGAGCCCAGCACATACACATACACAGGCGGGTGCACAAACACGCAAGGAAACATGCACACAAATTCGAACTCGAAGCTCAAACATATGCAGACAAACACACGCACACACAAATGTATCATGCAAAGACACAATGAGGCCAGAAAGGCTTGGAAGGCAGGGCCCGATGGCACGGGGAGCAGAACCAAGCACAGCACCAGTCGCCTGAAGGAGGAATAAAAATAAAACACAAGTGGGGCAAAGGCATTGTAAATGTGACCGAGATAACAGAATGATTCACAGTTCTGTTTACAGAAACAGTGTTGCAGGGAAGCCAAGCTCAGAGCAAGAATGCTCCGCAAATGAAAAGGGAAGCTTCACCAAACATGAGCAGGAAACCAAGAACAAAAGTCCTCCCAAGATCAGCTAAACATGACAAAGCATAATGATACCTTAATTAATCCCAGCTCCTGGGAGAAACTAAAGAGAGAAGGAGAGACAAAGAGGCAGGACTGACCACGAGCACATAAGGATTTTCAACTACATACCTGCGCCGCCGCAAATGAGTTTTTGATTGGTTCAGATGCTCCGTTCATTACCACCCCCTTTTGTACCGCTTTTGGCTGCCATAAGTGTGGCAGAGTATGCTCAGACGTGAGTCCCTTGCTCACTTTGCCACTGGATTCAAGCAAGCCGGGCTGAAGATGGCTGTAATGCCAGAAACCGGTCCTCGGAAGCTTGTTTCCGGTCCAGGGAAGGCATGGCTTGGCAGTTCGGGCTGGACTGTTCCCATGAGGCACAGGGTCAGACTGATTTGCATATAGCCATGTCTGAACTGGGGTGGCAGAGTGGGCTAAAGAACGGTGATGGATTAAACCCAGATCTTTTGACTGGGTGTGAGTGTTTGATTGGTTCAGATGCTCCGTCCATTACCACCCCCTTTTGTACCGCAAATTCCACCGCGACGCGGGGGCCTAGGGGGTGAGCGCGGCACTTCCGTGCTCATTACGGAACCACACCGTCATAAGTCATGGGCGGCGTGTGCTCATGACGGCGTGGTTCCGTCATGACCACGCCCGCTCATTAATTCGACCGCACAGGCTCGGAATTAGTGCTTCGTGGGCGGAGCGGCAGCAGCATGACGGAACCACGCCGTCATGAGCACATGCTGCCCGAAGGCGTGGTTCCGTCATAAGCACGCAAGGGGTTAAAGGACATGGAAATAAACAAATCAAAAGTAGGAGATGGCTTTATGCCCACAAGAGAAGTGTACTAAGGTATATAAGAGGATGTATGCTTACGCTCAACTTGAAAAGTAAACAGCTGCCCTTTACCTGTTCCCTAGCAGCATCCAGGCACCCAGTGGACTTTGTTCAGTACTCTTCTCCTTTTGCTTCCAACCATACTATGCATCCTATTTAAAATATTACACTTCTTATGTTCATAATTAGGAAGCGTTCCCAAGTCAGCTTGTATATTTCAATCAATCAGGGGTTCTTAAGCGTGCTACTCACTTCAAGATGCTTGGGGGTGCGGGGGGGTTGGGGGTCACAGATCTGTTAGCCAAAGAGCCAGGTCTTGAGAGCCTTCCTGAAGGTGTTCAGAGTGGGGCCGAGTCTGATGTCTGCCGGCAGCTCGTTCCGTGTATTTGCCGCAATGTGAGTGAAGGCTCTTCCACCTGCTCTATCTCTGCGGATGCGCGGGGTTTTGGCCAATGTGAGGTTGGAAGATTTCTTTTGGGTATGTGGAAGTTGATTCTGTCGTTGAGGCATTTGGGTCCGGTGTTGTGTAGGCATTTGTGTGAAAAGAAAACGCTGATCTTTGCAGGCAAGCGTTCGCTTCGACGATTGATCAAAGACTTTGAAGCTCCCTGCCACAATATTATTCTGATTATTCTCTATCGAACATTAATTACCATCAGCATTTTTTGACCAATAAAAATATCTAAACAACGCTGACTACAACGGCGTTTACAGATTTTGCAGCCAAACCACTGCGATACTACCAGGCGCCGAATGTCCATTGGGGCGTGGGGGCGTAGCCCCCCGCCTGCAGCTCCCTCTGCATCTTTGAACTTGAGTAAATTGAGCAGGTTACTCAAGTTCAAAGACGCCGAGGGAAAACTGACAATCATGTCAGTCAGCATGACTTCGGACCGCCCACCCCTTCAGAGTCTGAATGGGTGGGCGATCTGGCGTCATGTTGACTGACATGATTGTCACTAGGGGCAGCAGGCAGCAACACAAGTCCGCACTCATGCACACTTGTGTTTTCATTTAATTGCGCATGCCCATTAGGAGCCCCTCGGTCTCCTAATGGGCGTGCTGCGGGCGAAGAGAAACCTGTGCCCCAAGTCAATCCTGGCACTGCTGGCAGCACCAGGATTGGCTGAGAGATACTGCCAGTCAACTCCAAAGGGCCGTTAGTGAAGGCGCCAAGACAGGGGAGCAGCAGAGGTGGCACAGACCGGCTGTTAGATAAGTTTAAAGATTTCCTTTTCATAATGAATTCCTTCGGGCCTCGCACATACCCCCGCGCGATGAACCCCCCCATGCCCCCCCCCTTCAAGCCGCTTCTGCGCACCGACGCAGGAGACACTGACACAACAAGCACAGACACTGAAGTGGTGCAACACACTGCTCTCTTCTTCCCGCCATGGCAGCAGTGCCACATAATTGAATTGCTATTCAGCTGCATTTATCCCCGTGTGCTTCATCTGAAGGCACTTGGGCCATGGCGTGCAACAGTTCTTCAGTATGCTGCGGGGACAAAAAGTTAAAGACAGGCTTTCAACGCCAGTACAGCAGGTGGGAACGTGTGCTCCTCTGCACTTATGACCATTCTCTCTGTAAGCAAGCGGGAGAGCTAGGCACAGACTGTGCTTTTTAAATGCATGCGTGCGGGTTCTTGTTTGATTCATCTGATGCTGACAGTATTTCTATGAACTCAGAGATACTCGTGTAGATGTTACATTGCCTCATTTCATTGGCCTAGCATCTTCTCAACAGTAAACCATTTGTTTCCGTATCATTTCCCCCCGTTAAATGTGATTTTTAGTATGTGTTTTTGTTCCTGTATGAAGTGATTTATGCCCGACTACGGGTGGCACTCTTTTGCGAACTGTAGTTGACTGTGCAGTGCACACTGTGACACAGACTATAATTACAGCAAGGTCCTTTTGTGTATTAATATTACTTTCCTCCTGAGTTAGACCACCCTGCTGGGTGGGGGGAGTGGGGGGGGGGGGGGCATTGTTATCTTCAGTCTGTTGTGGGGGGGGGGGGCATTGTTATCTTCAGTCTGTTGTGAAGTTCTGTGGTTATACTGAAAAAGCAGCTACCTACGTCATTATGAAGTTTCCTTTTTGTTTATGTTATTCTACACTTTCACAATTCCTTTATCAACCTTCTTGCTTTCTCTAATTTGCTTCAAAATAGACCATTTGTCCACTCTTTTTTCAGAAATTTTTCAGGGTGGGGAACCCCGCAAGCCACCCTTATGTCATGCTTGCTCGCTACTCTCACTCGCCACCAAGAACTCAACCAGAACTTTTACACCACACCACTTACAAATGTCACCAGCCGCCCCTGGATACTACTCAGATTTTCCAATTTTCCAAACCGGTTTTTGTGATTCAACAAATACCTGGGTTTCCAGTTTGAAAAGATAATCTCCATTTGGATAGATTTCTAAGGGTCAACCATTGTCAACTCCTACAGTCCTGAAGAAGGTCGAATAGACGACAGCCCATTGACCGAAATGTCGACAATCACACTTCTTTTCTGTATAATGTTGATATAGGCACTATCCATTTGTGTTTTCTGTGGGTCTGTCTCATCTTTTTTTTTGGAAAAGAGTGTGCACAATTGTTGCTGAGAAGTTTAAAAATAACAATTGATGTATATAACTTCCTGTTACATTGTGTGTTCAACGTTCTAGTACCCCAGAATATACTTTTTAATTACGATAAAATCTTTTTGTACTATACACCCGTGTTTGGCATGTTTTTTGTTACTGTTTTGCTTTGGTAATCTTTTTCCATATTTGATTCAAACTTATGTTTACACATTTTCAGTAAACACAATTGTATGAGTTGCTTATGTACAGACAATTGTTCTAAAATAAATCAATCTTCTTAGAAATAAGCATTAACAAAGCCAAAATGTATGGCTAACATTTTCGGTTATAAGCCAGACCTATTGGCTTTCCCAATGCTTGTCTTACTGCTGCATTCTTCCATTATCTTGGTCTCAGAAATGGGGCTATAATCAGCTATAAGCAGTATATGCTGACAGCTCAAATGTATGGCTATTCCTGTGGTCTATTAAACACCAGTTTGGAGTATATTGTCACAGGAGACTGCTTGTCTTGGCCCAGACAGTTTTTTCCCAGGGTGTGGGGGTTGCTACTTTTTTTCTCTGTCCCTCCCAGCCAGGTTTTTGTTGGCATTACGGAAAGAAAAAAAGACATTACACAGTCCGCCATAATAGTGTGGGAAATGTGATTTGATTTCCTTCCTCCGATAGTTCCTACTCCGTGGGGCCGGTGGAGGAGCAACTCTTTAAAAGTGAACATCAGCCCATCTATAAAAGAGGTGGGCGGACCATGGGTTTGGTGGGCATTTGCAATGGAGGACTCTGTCTGCCAAACTCTAAATCGGGCCCTTTGCCTTGCACAAAAGAACAGGCTGCCTTTTCAGACCATCCTTTCTAACTTGCAGAGTAAAATAGAGTGAGTTAAATATACATGATCCTTTGCAAATCTCCAAAATATAGCTGTTTGACTAGCAAGCATTTGCAGCAGTGCTTGTAAAGATACTAGTTGCTATAGACCTGTTATGACTGTAGTTTCAGATAATTTTTATTCAGGCTATTAAGTGTTCATTGGTGCCAGGTTTAGGGGTTGTTTCATGAACTTAAGTCTGGTGATTGACCGCATTGGATATTGGGACGTGTATTGTTTTGGATAATGGGTAATACTGCCAAACTTATAAATGCAATTATTCCTGGATTTCTGGTGGTAGTTACGATTCAGATACATTTACCACCAGGCGCTACGTAAGCTGCAGTTGCTTCAGTGGTTCATTTGTTAAAAAATAAGTGCAGAGGCTCTCGCCAGGAGGCAGCTTGCACAAGTCCATTTCTCCTGTCAGCATTGCCTAAAACAGAGCCAAATGCTAACCACGAAAGTGGGGGGAGGATGTGGCGTAATGGCCAGAGCTGCCGACTTCAGAGCTGGTGAACCAGGTTTGAGTCTGGGTGTCGGCTCAACATCCTGTGATTCTGGGCAAATCAATTAATCTCCCAGTAAATCAATGTGCCATTAACTAGTGCTCATGAAAAGTGACAATGTTAATGGTCAAGTGCTGGTGCTGAGCACCAGAAACCACCTGTTCAAATTAAGCACTGAGTTGCTTGCTTGTAACTCGGAAGGCAGCAGGCTGGATCCTGGTTGGGACTCTTGAGCCCTTGTTCTCTAGGAGGCTTGCTAAATTAAGTCCAATGGGCACAGGACCAACCATCACACGTGGGGTGCTGCTGGGGACAGTTACCCAGGCCCTGTTGTTGCAGTACCCCTACTTCAGATGGCAAAGTATGTGATAAATGGCTCAAAATGAAGGAAGATTACAACGTCAAACAATGGTTTTGTAATTACAGTCTCTGCAGTGGACTGCTTTACAAAAACAAGGGAAGCCATTTTTTGGGGGTGTAGAGGGTGGGGAAGGCAGAAAAGAGGGGATCACTGTTCCTACAAAAAGCATGTGCATTAAATACACACTATATTGAGTGTGAATCAGTATGCTTCCCTCCTTCAGTTAAATAAACATTGATAAAGATCTTCGGTTTTAATAGAAAAATATTTCAGTGTTCAGACTTACACCCATAAAGGTAGCGGGGATGACTGGGCTGAAACATGGCAGAGAAGGTCAAGTGTTCGATCTTGATGAAAGGTTATAATGCCACTGCAGTGTACATTGGGTTTTTAATATGATAGATGTAGTGAGCCACCCGGCCCCTACAGAGGACTGCACACAACCGTCTGAGCCATGCTCAGCCCGAGAGTATAAATAAAGGGGCGAGATACCACTTGGGGTCTTCGACCGATATAAAAAAAACTAGTGCTAGCCTCACTTTTGTGTTGCCCACACCCCGCCCAGTGCAGCACCACACTGGTGATGAGGTATCGCCTCACCATGCACCCCTTCTGCTACCGCCATACAGCAGCCAGTTTCACCAGCCAGGGCCCATTGACATTATCGCAGCACCCGTGGCCTGTGACTGCAGCCTCCTCTATGCTGCCAAGTCCTACAAGTAGCTGGATTAGAGTGTCACACACCCATGTGCCTCAGCAAGACCTTACATGCGCCACACCTCCACATCCAGACTGCTCCAGATCAGCCCGGCGCATCTGTCAGTGTAAATTTTGAATATGCCACTTTTAGAAAGTTGGCGTTTTCCTGTCCTTAGCCATTTGGTGCCTGCAGACTCCCCATGGTCACATGACTGGGTGTAACTGATAGTTAGACTTTGTGGATTCCTCCCAAACAGTCACACAATAGAGCGATTAGGTGTGCCTGAATGGGCCATCTGCTGGTAGGATGGTGGGGTGAAGCTGGGCACAGCCCCACTTGCAACTGAATAGGCTGTGATATGCTTTCACACAAAGGGCTTGTTACCTCCACATCGTTTCTGTAGCCAGCTTGAAGCCAGGGCAGGGGAGTCAGGAAATTCCAACCACTACAAAGATAATCCTCCAGAAACTTCTCCCAACTTCAAAGAAGTCATCAGATATAAAAATAGAGCCCTCAGACCAACTCTTCAGTTCACTTTCAGAGGACTGCCTGCTGCGATGGCCTCTAGTGTACTCCACATGCCTCCTTCATTGCACCTAGGAGGTCTGCTTTGCTGCCTGGAGCCTGCAGTGAATCGTCAGAGGCCAGCCCTGCTGTTTAAGCCCTGCATCTTTGCCTAAACCCAGGGCCACCAGAGTGACTAGTTTGCTAGCCCCCTGTCCAGAGCCACAGGAACATAATAGGCTCCCACAATCTTGAACCCAAACCTAGACCCAGTTGAGTGAGTTCTGAACACCAAAGCGGTGTCCCATCAGAAGGTTTCAGGGCCCACCCTGTGGGTTTCCCTGATTGCTGAAAAACAAAAACAAGCTGGCAAAATCAGCTATGCATCAATATGCTTTTCTTCAGCAAGAGGATCATAAGGGAACAATACATTAAGCCCACCTTGCATGGGCCCTCCCCTAACCCCCAAAGCTGATATCAAAAGCTTGGGGATTTGGCTAGATCATAACCTCACCCTAAACACCCAGGCAAGGAAAACGGCAGGAACCTGCTTTGGTTTACTACGCACTACCCGCAAGATCCTCCCCCTGCTCCCTTTCCAGTCAAGAAAGTTCCTTCTACAGGGCCTCATCCTGTCCAGACTGGACTACGGAAATGCCCTATATCTCGGTGCACCAAAGAAAGTTACAGCCAGGCTTCAGGTTGTGCAAAACGCTGCTGCTCGGATTCTTACTGACACCAAGAACCGCTGCTCAGCTAAACCGGCGATTAGAGCATTACACTGGCTGCCCGTGGAACAAAGGGTGCAGTTCAAGGCCCTATGCCTAAACCACAAAATCCTTCATGGAAAGCCCCACCTATCCTTAAGGACCTTGTTGTCCCGCATACCACGACTAGATCTCTCCGATCCTCTAATTCCCATCTAACCCAAGTACCCAGGATCAAGAAAGCACGCTCCGAAGGCCGGCGTTTTTCCTATGACGCGTCCAAGATGTGGAACGCCCCCCCGCTCGACCTCCGTGCCCAACACAACCTTCTGCCTTTCCGAAAGCTTCTAAAGACTTGGCTGTTCCCGTAACCATCTTTCCCGCTCTCGCCTGATCTATCTAGATCTTCCGTTAGCGCTGGGACGCTCGCGGGCAGCCATGCGCTTTAGAAATCCCATTACAATTACAATTACAATTACTATGGACGACTTAATCGCCAACCTCAATGGGCCAGATGTTTTTTTTAAACTTGACCTGAATACAGGGTGCCACAAATTACAACTGGATGAAAGCCGCCGGTACATCACCACCTCCTTCTCAACCCATGTTAGCCTGAGGAGATACAAGCAGCTAAAGTTTGGGATCTCTTCCACAGAAGAAGCAGTGCTTAATTTAAGCCTGTGGTTTCCGGTGATCAGCACCGGCACTTAATCATCATATCCGGCATTTTTCAGGAGCACCAGTCACGGACACATTAATTTATGGTAGACACAGGTAGATTACGTGATTTACCCAAAATCACAGGATGTTAAGCCGATGCCGAGACTCGAACCTGGTTCACCAGCTCCGAAGTCAGCAGCTCTGGCCATTACGCGACATCCTCTCCCCACTTTCATGGCTAGTAGTTGGTTCTATTTTAGGCTGCACTCACAGGAGAAATGGGCAGGTGCAAGCTGCCTCCTGATGCGAGCCCTGGTGCTTATTTTGTTTTACAAATTAACCTCTTAAAACAAGTGTCTGGCTTCCAAGGCATCATTAAAATATGTGACAATATTCTCATCTATTCGACGACCATAGGAGACCACCATCACCTGCTCTGAGCAAGCTTGAAGTGACTCAGAGACCACGGCCTTACCCTACATTGAAAGAAGAGCTTGTTTTTTAAACCAAAATAGAATTCTTCAGATACGCCTTGATGAAAAACAGCACCCAGGTAGGCCAGTATGAATCCCAAGCAATCCAACAAACCTTAGCCCCTAGAAATGCAACAGAATTACGTAGTTTACTCTGTATGGCCACCTAATGTGGCTGCTTCATACCCAACCTCACAATACTACCAGAACAGCTCACAGCCCTGATGAAGGCTGACACTAAGTGGAACTGGGGCCCCAAGGAAGCAGAGTCATTTGAAAAGATCAAGAACACACGACTAGGCAAAGCGACAATGGCCTACTTCGATCCAGAGAGGAAAACAGAATTGATTGTGGATGCGAGCTCTGTAGGACAGGGGCAGTACTAACTCAGGAAGTGGAACCTGGGAGATGGGAACCCCTCACCTTGTCCAACAGAGCTATCACCCCAACCGAAGCAAGATACGTCCAAATTGAGAGACACTCGCCATTAAATGCGGCTGTGAACACTTCCACCTGTATTTGTGTGGGTGACCATTTCAGGTGGTAACTGACCACTAGTGCCCCTATTCTAAAGCACCGCACAACACCCGCCTCATTTGAGCATTGGGCGATACAGCTGCAACAGTACAGTTGAAACGTTATTTACTGCCAGTGGTCTAGGAACCCCACATACTTCCTCTCACAGCACCCCATCCTAGAGGAAAACCCAGCCACAGATCCTGACACTCAAACTGAGGAATACATAAAGCTCAGGGTCCAAGGAGCTTGCCCAAGGGCACTTCACCTCCAGGAGATAAGCCAGGTGACAGCAGAGGACTGCGCTCCAGAATGTCATTGCCACACTCTGTGGCGGAGCACGGGGACTGTTCTTAAATGATACCAACCAGTGGGGCTGCCCAGACAAGGAGAGACTAACACAAACCTGGAGAGTCAGAAATGAGCTGAGTGCCACACTGGAAGGTCTCGAGCAATGAGGACATTCATTGTGAGACCAGATCACTGGCACAGCAAGTCAACAAATTTGCCTACAATGGACACCAAGGAGCAGCCAAGATGAAAAATCACCTAAGGGAAAAGGTATGATTCCCCGGACTAGAGGAGGCCATAGACGACCTAGTAAGGCATTGCCTTGCATGCCAAATGACAGGCGGAGCAGAAGCCCCAGCACAGGTAATCAGTGAAGAACAATGAGGTACATCATGGGCAAAGATGAGCCTGGACTTTAGCACCTTTCCAGATGGACACACCACAATGGTAATAATGGGCACATGGGAAAACAAGAAGGGCTTATAGGTTTATCACTTTTCTCGAGGCTAGAGGAGGTTGGGGGGCCCCAGACTTTAGACTTTATTATTGGGCAGCGGCTCTGCAGTACATGCAGGGCCTGTTAGGAGGCGGCGGACTGGACCCTAAAATTACATCCAACTCTACAGAGGTTTACGCAACCGTTCTCGGGATCGATGCAGAAAACTCCTTTCTTAGTTGCAATGATTCTTCTTATTTCAAAAGGACAAGATTCAAGACAGTTTTGGCCGCTCATAAAATCTGGACTGCCTTTTTGAAGAAATCCGGCTTAGGGAGGTTTAACAGATATACACGGCTGTATAAAAGTAGGTCCCTCCCCCCGGAGATATTTTCAGATTCAGCCATGGCCGCCTGGGCGGAAAAAGGGATCGTGAAGATAGGGGACTTGAAAAACCCGATGGGATCCTTCAATTTTCAAATCTAGAGGTCAAATTCCATATAAACCGGAGTAGCTTTTTTAAGTATCTTCAGGTCCGGAGCTTTTTGAGTAATAGACGGGGGGGTTGCAGGGTACACCAACAACGATATCCTGGATTGTATAGAAAGGGGCGGGGAGTCTACAATTCGCAGGTTCTACTCAGTCCTGGCAGCCACAAAAGCTGATGACATGGGAAAACATGGGGCCAAGTGGGCGAATAAATTAGATATTGAGATAGGCTGCTTTCAAGATTCTCTAGAGCTAGGGTGTTCAGTATTATGTTCAGCACCGTTACAATCGCAGCATTATAAAACGCTATTCTCGCTCTGTTACCCCAGCCAGAATTGCTCAGTGGGGTGGTACATCTGGGACCTCCTGCTACCGTTGTAATCCCCCAGAGGCAGATATTATACATATATTCGCCACATGTCCCCAACTCTATACACGTATTAAAAATATCGAAAACTTTTTGGTTCAGTTGCTAGGGGCTAACATCACCCTCACCCCAGCTCTGATGCTACTGGGAGTTACGTCTGATCTGGACAATACATATGGAGAATTCATATTTGTTCCAATGGCAGTTTTAAGGCTTTCGATTGCTAGGACCTGGTGGGATAAATCTCTACCAGTAATGCAACAATGGCTGGCTAGCCTCCTGGCTGTTTACAATTTAGAAAAAGGTATCTATGCTAGGAAGGGTAGGAGGGCGAGGGAGTTAGGGAAGAAAATTTGGGAACCAATACAGTTGTGGAAGGAGGGTATGCCGGAGATTTGAATATTGGTAGTATTTCTGTTTGGCTCATTAGGATCTACTGTGTTTTGTATAAGAATCTGCAAACAAGTAATTCTTAGTTCATTTTATTTGCATTTTTGTTAAATGTGTCTATGCATATCATTATTTAATGTTGCTAAGTGTCATTGTGCTGTGCTGCACAAGAAATGTTTCAGAAGCAATAAATATAGACTCAATCGAATCTATATTAAATTTGACATGTCCAGCCGGACAGAGGTCTCAATCTTTACTTAATAAAAGATGCACGGAAAAGAATTCCTTCAACAAATCACTGTAGTGGGGCACAAGCCTGTACCCGAGCACATACAAATCAATACAGTGAGGAAAGCAAGGAAAAAAACAGGGCTTTTTAGGCAAAAGCTGCAGGTTTCTGTAGTTTACATATGCACAGAAAATTCAGGCGGGCACCTTCGCATACATAACATATAATTTTACGTTTTTGCATAAGGTGCACATAAAGGTCGACGGCGTTTCGGTCACACTAAATAATCATGGGGACCATCATCAGGACATTAATTAATGCCTAGTAGTTGAAAGCCTCTATTGCCTGGGAGGGGGATGAAGGGAAAAAGGCATAGACACATTTAGATACACGCACTCAATTAACTTAGAATAATCAAGTACGACAAGGAACTATCCAATGACTGTGATGCTCTGGCAGGGAGAGCGGTGGTGTGGTGCGTTTCGCTAGAGTGAGGTGAAAAGACTTCCAATTGTGTTGGTGGTGGCAAGATACTAGCTCTGTCAGGTGAGAAAGTGTCTTCAACGCACGACTAAAGTATTGAGCTAACCCGGTATGGCGGCAGTGTTAGTGGAGGCATGACACTGGCTCAGTTAGGTGAAAAAGTGTCTTCATTGCACAAGTGGATATAAAGACGCTGGCTCTATGCGGTGAGAATAGTGCCTGATTCACACGAGTAGAAGGTGAATATTGCGTGATAAAATGTGCGGGAGGTAGCGACGTCTATATAGAGGGAAAGTGCCTGATTCACTTGACGAGCAGGAATTACCGAAGGAGTCTGCCGAATGCCTATAAGGAGACCAGTGTCACAGTGAGCGGCGGCGGAGTCAAGTATTCAAATGAAAGAATTCAGTTGTGTGGTGAAATTTAAAAAGCCGGGAGGCAGAGAAAGCGAAGCGGCGCAGTGAAGAAAAAATTAAGTATGTAGCGATCGGGGAGGAAAGCCAAGGCAGGCTTTAGATCAGGGATGTCCAATCCTCTTGAAGGTTTAGTCCAGAGTTCAGACTGTCCGTTTCGAGTATCCATTTTAGCTCTTCCTTATTGAGCATTTTTGTCAAGTCACCACCTCTTGGTGGTACGATCACTTGGCTGATCACAGTCCAGCGAATTTCATTTTCACTGTGTCCTTTGTCAATAAAATGTTCAACCAAAGGAGCATTAGCCGTTCTGCATCTAATCCGGCTCCGGTGCTGTGAGATCCGCAGTTTGATTTTTTGTTTCGTTTGGCCCACATAGATCAGATTGCAGGGACAAAAATGGCATAAACAAGGTTACAACTGTTGCAGTTAGTGAATGTTTTTAACTCGTTTTTTACATCTTTAAACACAAATTCCTTACAATCAATTGAAAGGTCACAGCCAACACACGCTCCACATTTAGAATGGCCTTTCAGAGGTGGTAGTGCCCAGTGGGCGTTAAGTGTGGTGTTGATAGAGGTGGTAGAGGGGAGAGCTGCCCTCACTAGCTGGTCTTTCAGGTTTTTGCTCTTTTTGAATGCGAACAAAGGGGCTTCCCATTCAAGCGTACCAGAGTTCAGAATGTACCAATTTTTCTTTATGCTTTTCCGGATTTTATTGGAGATTGTGGAGCAGGTCGTGACGCACACTATTTTTTCAGTGGATTTCTTAGGTTTGGGCTCTAGTAGGGTCTCACGTGGGTAATACCACGCCCTCTTCATCGCATTTTTTACTAGGCGGCGTGGGTAGCCCCTGAATCTGAGTTTAGCTGAGAGTATATTGGCCTCAATAAAATAATCACTCTTTTGGAAGCAGTTTATTCTGAGTCTCAAGAAGTGCTCACACACTTTGACAATTCAATTTGACATCCCAGAGGAGATCAGAACAGTTGAAGCCCATATTTCCAAGTGTCAGAATTCCACAACTTCCTGAAACACTTGGGCATATGACACCGGCGAATCACTCCTCAGTGGCCGCAGCCCAATGGCGATGTCAAGCCCTTCATGTGCACCCTAAACAAAGCACTACGAATTGCAGTACAAGAAGAGTTGATAGAGATCGTAGGTCACCCGACCAACAATTTCATCATATAGTTTTCGGGCCCATAAATTTCAATTCACCATATACATTAATCAGGTGACCTTACAAATTTCCACCAGTAACCCTGATTCCTTCCTATTTAATTCTAGTGTACCCGACTTACCAATCCACCGTTACGGGTACCTATGACCACAATGGATCAGGGAGCTAGCTGTGAAAGAAGGCAGACAAAAAATACAAACCCAACGATATAATACTTCTGCATTAAATGATCACAGACAACTGGGAAGTTTTAAAAGTTTATCTAGAAATCAGATTCGGAAAGAACACCATTTACAACCAGAAGGCAGTCTATAATCAGAGTAACGAAAAGCACATAACCATACAGGAAAAATATAAGGGCAACCATATAAGGGTTTAGTTTGAGAAGAAAACATGAAACATGCTAAACAGATTTATAGAAATGGAACTCAAAAATGGACATCTATAAATGGGCAAACTTATGCACGTACTAGAATTACACTATTGGGAAATACTTCAAGAGTGGATAAAAGAATTGGAAAATCCTATATCACTATAGGAGGGGGGAAAAGTGGAATATGCTATAATTCTAACATCATTACTTCAAATCAGATTGCAGGAGAAACATTATAAACCACATCTATAATTCATAGACAGTATGGAGAAATATATGCTCTAAAAGGTAGGGAAACATAGGAACATGCTATAGAAATAAATGCATTGGCTTTCATATAGTAGATTGCGAAAAGCATGGAAATTTAACGTATGCAAAGGTTTATCTTTATTTAAGCAAAGACAGAAAAATAGAAAGGTGCAGTATAGAGTTCTCAGCAATTTATAATTACCTAGAATGGTGTGAAAACCAACCCTGGCCACGGATCAGTCAAGGACAGAAAATACCCCAAGGAAGGACAGACATCAGTGGGACAGCAGGTGCAGAATGGACACCCCAGGACAGGACAGGAAAACCAGATTAGGATCAGGACAGGACCACCAAGGAACGACCAGCACCCGCAGTTCGGAAGCAACGCCTGCGCTCCACCCTCTCTGCAGCTATCAGTCAGAACCCCGATTGGGTTAGCGAACTCCCCAGCAAAGTGCTCCGCCAGCACTTAAGGTTTAGTAAAACCTTTGAGTCTATGGTCAAATTCGGACAGAGTGCTCCGCAGCGCTCTGTATTCAGTCACCTATTGAGTGCGTTGGGTCAGTGACAGGTCAGCTATTCAGACAAGTCGGACAAATTCTCTAGCTAGACCTAGGCTAGTTATACTGTTTTCGAGTCAGTGTACCACCCCCCAATGTTGCAAAGTGTCAGAATCCCCAATTTTGATTGGTCCCCAAGTAGGATAGGTTAACACACCAATCAGAACAAACTTTGACAAGCCCATATTTGCATGTTATGGAACCGCCTAGCAGATTTGGGGTTCCCATGACCTATTCTACAGAATACAATAGAAAGATATACAATTGTATCCAATGCAGGACATTTCAGTTTCTCCGGCTGGGTGAAGGCGCATCTTCCCAGGCACATCTTGGCAGAGACCTTCACTTGGCACTTGGTCAATGCCACTTTGCCACCCTTGGTCATGCGCAGTACTGCACTTCAACATGGACTCCCAAGCATCCCATCAACCCTCCACGCCGTGGATACATGAAAAGTAAGCGAGAACAAATTAAAACATAGAAATAAATGAATTCAGTTGTATATCATGAACAGCTACTTTATACTCTTCATTATAAAAATATACTATGCGATTATGAATTAGTGCAATAGACAATAACACGAGAGCATCAGTGCAAGCTTCACCACGTTAAGACACTTACAGCCATTTTAGAGGCAAGTACGCATGCGCACATTTTCCCACCAGAACTGCAACTACGTCACGTCACGTGAGTGTGGCTAACGCATGCGCAGTAGAAGATCCCCAAGCGGCGGCCATATTAAGGACAAGGGTTATTCGGATTAGTAAAACACATAGGCAAGCATCACTAATATACACGCACATCAAAAATAAAAGAAAATTAGTAAGACATACAGGTTGAATTACAGGATTATAAATTATTCGAGGTTCTTGACTCAAGCAAGTCACGTAATATGCGAATTCTTGCTCTATCAATCCCCTCTTTGATGATATTTACTATCATCACAAACAAATGGAACCGGATGCCAACTTCTCTCACACCTTGTGCATCTCAATCTCTTCCAACAGACGATTCAATTTCTCTTTCACATCTTTGCTAGGGTGAGAATTTTTCACCTTTTTGTAAATCTGATTATTCATTTCTTCCAATTCAAGCTCATCCACACTCCGTTTCACGCCTCTTCTATTCACAGTGTATTTCTTTGTGTGTTTGCGACATTTGCAACAGACGAATATTAGAAATATGAGGAAAACTTTCACTCCAATTGGCATCAGTACTTTAAACAATAAACCTTTACCTAAATTAGCAAACCAATGACCTATATTGGAGAGACCATCAGTAAGTCTCTTCCAGGCACTATCAACCTCCAGTGGTTTGAGTTCTCTTTCCAAATTGGAAATGTTTTTCACATATTTTTTAATTTGTACACTTTTGTCCGGTATGTAAGTGCAACAATGTTGCGCTTTCAGCATCCGGCAGACTCCGCCCTCTTTTGCTAATAAGGGGGCAGATTTATGAAGCCCTTGCGCCACGTTTACGCCGCTGTTGCGTCACGCAAGGCGGCGTAAACGTGGCGCATCCCTACGAACGATTTACAACGTGACGCATCTAGGCAGATGCGTCACGTTGTAAAGCCCTGCGCCGCTTGTGGGCGTTCCGGCGCAGGGTGGGCGTTCCGGGGCCGGTGCGCCTCGCAAAAGTGGCTGAGTGAAATCTATGAGATTTCACTCAGTCACTTTCTATGTCAATTCCTTACGCCTGCTTGAAGCAGGCGTAAGGGTGACGCAGCAGGCATTGGATAGGTGGCTCCTGTGCATTGCAGGAGTCATGTCGCACTTGCGACATGACTCCTGCAATGCACCGCCCGTACGTCGAGAGATGCGTCACGCATCCTCATTTCCTTGCACCATGGTGCGCCGCATCATAAATGCGGCGCACCATGGGTGGCGTAGCAGTGGCGCACCGTGGCGCATGTTAACTGGCGCATCCCTGGGGATGCGCCAGTTAACATAAATCTGCCCCATGGTATCAAGCGCAAGTCTGTTCTGCAAAACCATTGATCTGATCGCAACCATTTCGGTATTGACCAACAGAAATCCATGAGCTGTGTCAGTAGACAACACATCCACTATTGTAGACAATTTGCAAATTCGGTGAGTATTCAGAACCACTCCCACTCCAGGTATCAGTGCACTAAAAATACTACCCATTATTTCACCTACGCTTTCTCTTTTGCTACGCGCTAAGCCATTAGTGTTTTCATTGCTTCCAGCAATTTCATTCACATGGTATATTTTCGGGAAAACTATGCCAAAGTAGCAGCTTCCATACCAGTGATCCGGCAATTTGAAATAAGCCTTGTTCCCACATATATAATAAATCCCGGGAAACACAGGTTTTGCAGCGTGAATCTTTCTGGATTCACTATGCTGTGCATTATTCCGCGGTCTTGTGGTTGGGTCCGGATTCGTAGTCTTTTCTTTGGTTTTTTTTTTTTTTTGTAGCCCAGGTGGGCGTCGGCGTCACACCCCCTTGGGTGTATTTCCGGTGACGTCGGCATGCTTCCTGCGGAAGCTCCCACTCTTGGGCGCCATCTTCAGATTCTTTTTTTCCGCGGTCGGGTCTGGATCGTTCCCGTTTGGGCTCCAGACATTTTTGGAGAAAGAAGAAAGAAAATACAGAAAAGACGAGGAGAAGTCATCTGAAGACTCCAGGGGACTTCATCGATGAACAGTCAGCAAGGAGAAAGCGTTTTTCATCGAGATCCTTTGACGACCGTCGACGAACACGCGACCAGGGAGGCCCTGGACGCTCGATGATGGACAACACACCGTTCAAGTTCTGCCGTAACTGCCACCACAAGTACGCGCAGAAGGACCAGCACCCGGTATGCAACCTTTGCCTACCGGTGAACTACGAAAGCGGAGACTGCAACGCCTGTTCCGCCTTCGCCCCGAAGACCCTTCGTGTGAGAGAGAGGCAGAGGGTAGCACACGCCACCCTGCAGGGGAAGGCCCCGACTCCGTCCCTCTACGAGCTGAGGATGTCCTCCGAGGAAGAAGACAACGCTGCCGCCGAAGACGACAGCTACACGGTCGTAGAGACCGATTACACGAAGACTTCTGACAAGGTAGGAGACTCTTCGGCCCCCAAGAACCCAAAAGACTCTGAGTCTAGAAAAATCGAGGGCAAGACCCCGAAAGCGCCGACTCCAAAAAAGGCGGCATCCGCGACTACTCCCAGGCCCAGCGGATCCTCCGAGAAGCAGTCCCCGGCGCCGAGAGCTGCTTATCAGCAGAAAACATCGAAAATCGTCCCCGAAAAGGATCGATCGACGCCGAGGGAGAAAGACCCAAAACTGACGACGACGACCAGAGACCCAAAATCCGGTTCGATGTCGACGTCGAAAACTTCGACACCGAAAGGCACGGCGCCGAGCCATCCGCCGAAAAGAACGGCCGACCCATCCGACGCGGAACACGCGGCCGAGATGGAGAAGAAGAGAAGGCGCCTCGAGGCCGAAATGGAGAACATCATGCAGCGGAAGAAATATTTCGACGCAAAGATGAAAGCCTTCATGATCCCTCACAAGACCAAGCCACCGGTGGTGGAGGAGGTCGAGGAGGAAGAAGAGATCGCCGAAGTCGCCGAGGAACAAGACCAGGACGTCGAGGTGGTCGACGACCAGGAGGAGTACGAGAATCCCTACGATAGTTACAACTATGGGGAGGAAGAGGAAAGCAGGACGGACGCAGAGTCGGCACCCTCTGACCTACAGGAGGTAGATTACATAGATGTCGACACTGACAGCCCAGAGGAGGTGGTCGACACTTACCCCTCGAGGCCCTCGCCGCCGGACGACATCGGGGCCTACAACTCGGGGATACAATCTGCCGCAGCAGCTTTCAAGCTCAAGCTCGACGAAGAGAAGCAGAAAGCAGACTTCCTTCTAGAGACATTGCTCCCAACACAAACGAGGAGCCAGTTCCTTCCAATTCTCGAAAGCGTCTTGGCTCAGGGGAAGGAAGCATTCAGGGAACCCGCAACATGCAAGGCAGTAACTCCCAGAACTGAGAAGAAGTACAAACATTCCACAAAGGACCCGGCCTACATTCAGGGCACGGTCTCCGCAGACTCCATTATCACGGCCACAGCAAGGAGGAGGGCTAACGTACCCACTACCTCGGGTCCGCCACCGGATAAGGAGAGCAAAAGGATGGATCTGGTGGGCAGAAGGATCGAACCGAATGCCGCGACCCACTGGCGCATGGCTAATTCCAACGCCCTGATAAACAGGCACATGTACCAGATCATGGAGGGGCTGGGGCAGTTGGTGAAGGACCTGCCCCAGGATGCCAGGCAGAAGGCCGAAAAGCTGGTTGAAGAAGGGAAAAACGCGGAAAATTCTTGCCTTAAGACGGCCCTGGATGGGGCAGACACCGCCAGCAGGCTCATGATGATGGGTGTCACGGAAAGGAGGCACGCCTGGCTCAGGATCTCAGGTTTCAAACCGGAGGTGCAACACAGCATCCTGAACACACCGTTCAACGGCAACACGCTTTTCGGAACAACAGTTGATGAAACGGTCAGTCAACTGAAAAAAGATAACGAAACAGCAAGATCCATGGCAGCATTGCAGTTCAGAGGGAACAAAAGGGGCACCCCGTCACGGAGGCCCGGCGGGAGAGGCGGAAACCATCCAGGTACATCACACAAGGCTTTCCAGCAAACGCACCAGGCAGACTTGCAGGCTCAGCAAGGTCAGCAGAAGCAGTCCTGGCAGTACCAACCAAGAGGCCAGTCCTTTTGAGGGAGAAATGGACGGGGACAAAATAGAAGAGGGGGGTAGCAGCCCGCCTCTAAGTGACTTAAAAAAACTACGTGTGCCCGCCCACAGAAAAGATCCCAAGGGGCAGCACGTACAGAGGGGTCAGGACAAACTAGACACCTACGACCACATAACACCAGTGGGAGGAAGATTAAGATTTTACCTCCAGAAATGGAGAGAAATCACGTCAGACAAATGGATCCTCAACATCATCCAATTCGGATACTGCATAGAGTTGGAGGGGAAGCCAACAAGCAGAAAACCAAAAAGAAAACCGCTAGCAAGCAAGCCGCTAGAGTGTCTTCAGGAGGAGGCAAAGGAACTCCTGCGGAAGCAGGCCATAGAACGGGTACCCTTCAAGGAAAGAAACACAGGAATATACTCAACGTACTTCCTGGTGCCAAAAGTAGACGAGACAATGAGACCCATTCTGGACTTAAGGTTCCTGAACAAATTCATAAGAACGCAAAAATTCAAAATGACCTCCCTGCAAGAGGTGCTCCCGCAATTGCAGATCGGGGACTTCATGGTCACAATAGACCTCAAAGACGCCTACCTGCACATCCCAATGAACAGAAAGCACAAGCACATGCTCAGGTTCACCATCGGAGAGAGCCACTACCAGTTCACGACACTAGCCTTCGGGCTAAAATCAGCACCAAGGGTATTCACAAAGTGCCTCGCAGCAGTCGCAGCGCACCTACGAAGGCAAGGAATACACGTATACCCTTACCTGGACGACTGGCTGGTGAAAGCAAACTCATACCAGAAATGCAAGCAGCAGGCACATACAGTGACGAGCACGCTCATAAACCTGGGTTTCTCCATCCATTGGAAGAAATCATCAATGGGCCGGAACAAGTGAAGATCTTCCTGGGAGCACAGATCAACACCTTACAGGGCAGGGTGTTCCCCAGCGAGAAGAGGGCGAGGGCACTGGTGAAGGAGACTCGCCTCTACCGGAAGGGGCAAGCTCGGACAGTGAGGACTGCGAGCAAGATCATGGGCATGATGGCATCATGCATCCACCTGGTACCAAATGTACGACTCCACATGAGACCCATTCAAGAATGGCTACAGGGACAATGGTCACAAGCTACAGGCAGTTGGGAGGATCTAGTGGTTGTAACGCACGCAGTGCAGAGGGAGATGACATGGTGGACCATGGAGAACATAACAAGCGGAAAGCCTCTAACGTCCCCAATGCCAACAGTGACCATCACCACAGACGCATCCCTGAAGGGATGGGGCGCTCACATGGAGGAGCTCAAGGTGAGGGGACTGTGGACGCCAACAGAGGCGACAAAGCACATCAATTACCTAGAATTGAAGACAATCTTCCTTGCAATGAAAGCCTTTCAAACAAGACTGTACAAACACAAGGTGTTGCTACAAACAGACAACACCACTGCGATGTTCTACATCAACAAGCAGGGGGGCACACAGTCAGCCCCACTCTCAACACTGGCGCAGGTGATATGGAGATGGGCCATCCCTCTCAAGATAGACCTGGTAGCCATACACCTACCAGGGAAGGACAACATACAAGCAGATTGGCTCAGCAGACAGACATTGGCATCCCACGAGTGGGAGCTCAATGCTCAGGAGACAAGGCGGCTGTTCGACAGATGGGGGACACCATCGGTGGACCTGTTTGCCACACGCCAGAATGCAAAATGCCAAAACTTCGCATCCAGACAGCCCGAGGAGAGGTCACTGGGGAATGCCCTATGGATAGATTGGTCAAGGACATTTGCCTACGCCTTTCCCCCGATACCACTGATGCACAAAGTACTGAGCAAGTGCAGAGCGAGCAATATGACACTGATACTGGTCGCGCCACAGTGGGCGAGACAGACGTGGTACTCGCAGATCATGGAGATGACACAGTGTGCACCCCACAGATTCAGCAAGAGGAAAGACCTTCTCTCCATGCAGAACGGAGAGGTGCTACACCCAGAGCCAGAGAGCCTGAGCCTGGTAGCGTGGCTCCTGAGGACATAGAGTTCGCACATTTGAGATTGCCAGAAAGCACCCTGAGGGTCCTTCGGGAGGCACGACGACCCAGCACTCGAAAGTGCTACGTTGCGAAATGGAAAAGATTCACAATGTGGTGCAGAAAAGAAAGGCTTTACAATAAAATGAAGAAGGACTCCACAGTGCTAAAGTACCTGACCCACTTGCTGGAGAAGAACCTTAGCTCATCCTCGTTAAGAGTTCACTTGGCAGCAATAGTCGCCTACACAAGAGGAGAAACGTGCAGGAGTTTCTTCACATCACAGGTGGTGAAGAGATTCCTAGAAGGAGCAAAAAGGATCGCACCACCCAAGCGGGTGCCGCCACCCGCATGGAACCTGAACATAGTCCTAACAGAACTCATGAAAGAGCCCTTTGAACCACTTCACAAGGCCTCCCTAAAAATGCTAACTATGAAAACAGCCTTCCTGGTTGCAATAACGTCCTTACGCAGAGTAAGCGAGCTTCAGGCGCTGACGCTACAAGAACCCTACATACAGATACACAATGATAGGGTCGTGATGAGGACTGACCCACACTTCATGCCGAAGGTGGTGTCCAAGTTCCACATGAACCAATCTATACAGATACCGAGTTTTTTCCAAAAACCAACAACCAGTGCAGAGCGATCTCTGCACACCCTGGACGCCAGAAGGGCAGTCATGCACTACATTGAGAGGACGAAGGGACACAGGAAAACGAAACAGTTCTTTGTGTCATTCGCCAACAGTTTCATGGGAAAAGCAGTAACCAAAAAGACTATTGCACGATGGATCGCACAGACAATTCAACTGTGCCACAAACGTGCAGGCCAAGAGCTAGCTGAGGGGACACGTGCCCACTCCACTAGGAAGAAGGGCGCCACAATAGCCTTCCTGGCTAACACACCCATACAAGACATATGCCTGGCGGCAACATGGGCTTCGGTGCACACGTTCACGAAGCACTACTGTGTGGATATTCAAATGAACAAGGAAGCTCAAGTTGGACAGAAGGTGCTCCAGCACATATTCAATACCCAACGCTCATCTTCCACCCAGCCGCCACAGAGATGAGAAACCGCTACAAAATCTATGCACAGCATAGTGAATCCAGAAAGATTCACGCTGCAAAACGAATAGTTTTCTTACCTGTCGGTGTAGTTTTGCAGCTTGAAGATCTTTCTGGATTCACTAGCGATCCCACCCACCTCCGCCAGAAAGATGAGGCTGGAGAGAGAAGAGGTGGATAAAAAAAAAAAAAAAGGGATTTAGAAGTACAAAGCGGTAAAATATCACCTTCATAGAACATTGCCATTACTTCGGAAACGAAAGAAACACGGAAAAAAAGAACCCGAAGATGGCGCCCAAGAGTGGGAGCTTCCGCAGGAAGCATGCCGACGTCACCGGAAATACACCCAAGGGGGTGTGACGCCGACGCCCACCTGGGCTACAAAAAAAAATAAAAAAAACAAAGAAAAGACTACGAATCCGGACCCAACCACAAGACCGCGGAATAATGCACAGCATAGTGAATCCAGAAAGATCTTCAAGCTGCAAAACTACACCGACAGGTAAGAAAACTATTCGTTCTGACCCATTTTTGAAACCCCAACCTCCAATTACCTTGTAATTGTGCTCACATTGACTGGAACCAATGAAAATGTTATTATAATAAGTAGTCTTTTCGCGGTGAAGACAGAGTTTCCCTTTCCTTTCGAAATCCGGCAACAAAGCAGGACCAGCCCCACCATATGAGGTGCTTTCCATGGTTTCAGCCCACTTAGGAGTTTTCTGTCTTTTATCATTTCCCTTACTTTGGAAACTCTCCCTTCTTTTCTCTGCCATGTTTAAAAACATTTTTTCTTGCTCATGTAATGAACAGGTCAAGTTGTCTCTGTGTGCTTCATTTAGGTCTATGGTACCTATAGTCAGAAAGTATTCTCTCATATAACGTGTAACGTCACTTTTGGTATGTACAGGATTCAGATTTCCACGTATAGGAAGTTCAGAAAATATCACGTCAGAGTTAGAGTAATAGTACTGTAACGGTCCTCTTTTGTAAAATAAGCTTGCTAATATACTACAGGAAATTCCATAAGTCAAGGGCAGGTGATGATAAGTCACGCCTTCAGCTACAGAAGTAGGTAGCTTCATGCAGACATAGCAATCTTCTATCTCCATAGTTTCTACATAATGCACTAACAGGTTTGCGAAAACATTTAAATGAGTCTGGTTCTTAACTCCGTGGTAATGTAGTTCTTCCTCATCTGGTGCTTCTAAGTCTCGTTTTGTTTGTCTGAGTGCCTTTTCACGTCTTACTACACTTCGTGTTGTCAGTTCTTCAGTGTCAGTAGTTACAGTCTGCGTAGGGTCAATATTAGTATTTTTGCTTACCATATAAGGAATGAAAACGGTTAGTCCTATCCAGATTATCAACACTATAGCTACACTACATATACATACTTTGCAGCATGTTTTGCAACAACTGCGTCTAGGCCTTCCATTCACACTTGAATCAGACATTTTAGCTCAGAAGAAGTTTTCCACCCCTCTTTGTAACTTTGCACAGGTAGCTTACACTGAGCAACTTCAGGTTAGTTCGTCTTCTTCTTCTGCAGAATGATCAGCAATCGGTTCTCCGTCACTTTCGTCAGTTATATCAAGATCCTCAAACTCTTCCAGAATTAAATATGTCCATTCAGGATCTTGGTATTTTTCGTTCAGTCTTCTTATTCGATCACTTCTTCTTTTGGAGTTTTCTCCAGCTTGTTCTGCTATTCGAGGACTTTTCCTCCTTTCTGCAAGTTTCTCTTCTACTGTTTTTATTCTCAGTCTCAGTTTCTTGATGTACCTTGGTTCGATATGTTTATTTTTCTTTAGTCTTTTAGCTGGCACTGTGTTTTGGCTTTCTTCTAATGCTCTTTTGTTTTCGTTTGTTTGTGGCACTTCTACTTCTGTTTCTTCCCTTCCTGTCTGACTAGTTCCAGGTCTTATCTCTGTTTCTTCTGCCTGGTTACTAAGCTGGCCTTGTTCAGGTGAATTCTGGGTTTGGCTTTCGAATGTCTCTATTTCTGAGTCCTGAACACGTTCTTCTAATTCTATCTGATCCTGTTCAAGCACTTCGATCCCTTGATTTTCTTCTGCTCGAACCTTTTCACTAGTTCTAGTCTGTCCCTTTTCAATTTCAGGAGTCTGTGGAGGTGTGTCAATTACTTGCTCTATCCCTGTCTGACCTTCTTCTTCCTCAGGTTTGACGTGAATCTCAATGATCTGAGGATCTTCGCCTGTGCCTATCTCTTCCCCTCTATACCACTCTCTATCTTCGTAGATTTTACTTCTTGTTCTGATTGGGTCATTAGTCAGATCGATTATGGGTATCCAACCATCTTGACTTGTGCTCGGTTGTTCGTCATCAGCTACTTCAGGACCAACGTCTGCAGACCCCTCAGCTGGACAACCTTTAGCGTCAGGTTCCTTGTCTGGAATCACCTTCTGTGTATGGCTGGCATGGATCCACTTGGGAACGCCAGCACACTTCACCGCTGTCGTGGTCACCAGTATCACTTGGCGCTTTTTCCCCCACCTCGGTGCAAGGCAACTCGAACGAGTATGTTTCTTGAGTACAACCCAATTGCCTGGAACCAATTTGTGGACTGAGTTGTTGGATTGGCGACGGCGTCTTCCCCAATCTGGCGAGAGATAGAACGCACTTGGTCACCCAGTTGCTTGCAGTACTCAAGTACCAAATCATCAGAAATGCTTAACAGTTTGTATCCTGGTACCCATGCTTGTCTCATCACTCTTCCCATCAGGATTTCATGAGGGCTCAGGCCTGTTTTTCGGTCTGGAATACTTCTGAGTCCCATCAGAACAAGAGGCAAGGCATTTATCCAGTTCATGCCTGTAGAATCACACATCTTTCCTAGTCTCGATTTTATAGTGCCATTTATTTGCTCCACCACTCCAGAAGCCTCTGGACGATATGCACAGTGCAGCACCTGTGTGATCTTGAATGCTTTACAGAGCTGATCGATTACCTCATTCTGAAAATGTCCGCCTCTATCTGATTCAATTGTGACTGGAACCCCGAACCTAGGTATTAATTCTCATAGTAACAATTTGGCTACGGTTATGGCGTCATTCTTTTTGGCAGGGTAGGCTTCCACCCACTTTGAAAACAGGCAGACAATGACAAGGACATATCTCATTCCCTCACAACGAGGCAAGGTGATGAAGTCAATCTGTACTCTTACAAAGGGACCCCCTGATTTCCCAATTTTTCCTAATTCAACTACTGTTCTTTTCCCAGCGACCAGCGTTGAATTGCTGACATGTTAAGCACCTCTGGCAGAGTGATTCTGCTACCTTCCTGAACTTCGGATTATACCAGGTTTGTTGAAACACCAGAACCATGGCATCCCTACCAGTGTGTGAATCTCCATGTATCAGTCTTGCCATGGAAGCAAGCAGATGTCTAGGCAACACAGGCATACCATTTGGGCCCACAATGACACCATCCTCACTTCTCTGTCGACAACCAAGTTTCCTCCATTTTTCTTTCTCTTTCGATGGCACAGCATGCTGCCAATCTCTCAATTCTTCCCAGGTAGGCACCTCTTCAAACACCATAAGTTGGCAGCTGTTTCCAGGTCCCCCCATTTTAACATTTACAGACATGCGATTTCTGGCACAATGTTTGGCCACTTCATCAGCAAAGTTATTTCCAAAGTTATAGGGTCAAGGCCCGTTTTATGAGCAGCACATTTGACCACTGCCAATTCTTTTGGTAATTGGATCGCCTCTAGTAAATCTTGTACAACCTTTCCATTTCTGATGGGAGTACCTGAAGAAGTCAGAAACTCCCTTTGTAGCCATAATTGGCCGAAGTCATGCACAACCCCATAACAGTACTGACTGTCAGTATATACTGTTATTCTTTTGTTTTTCCCAATTTTACAAGCTCTTGTTAATGCAATCAATTTGGCTACTTGTGCAGACTTCACCCCAAACAAACAGGATGCTTCTTTAATGCTGTTTACAGAGACTACAGCATAAGCAGCGCTTAGGCCTACAAGTTCGTGTCTCATACATGAACCATCTACGAACAGCTCCTCATCTTCCACAGGCAAAGGCACTTCCTTAATGTCTGGGCGTGGTTTAGTACTGAATTCTGTCAGATCAATGCAGTCATGCTCGTCCTCTCCCTCGGCTTCCATAATCATTGAGTCAGGGAGCAGGGTAGCTGGATTCAGGATATTACACAGAGTAATGACTACATTTGCAGCACCCACGAGAATCCTCTCGTATTTAGTCAGCCGACTAGGGGTGAGATACTGGGTCTTAGTTCGGGTCAGTAAAATCACGACTGCATGTGGAACATACACAGTTACAGGATGTCCCATAACAATAGATTCACTCTGTTCTAAACTTGTGCAAGTTGCAGCTACTGCTTTCAGACACCCAGGTAATCCAGCAGCCACTGGATCCAAAGTGGCAGAAAAATATGCCACCGGACGTCTAGTCAACCCATGCTCTTGAGTTAGGACTGACAATGCACAATTGTCACGTGTGTCACAGAACAGGGCAAACTCTTTAGAATAGTCAGGCATTCCTAAAGCAGGGGCTGTACACAGAAAATCTCGTAATTTGGTAAATGCTGTTAAGCTTTCATCATCCCATTCCACTGGGTCCTTTGCTCCTTTCTTTGTCATTTTTATCAAAGGCTTTGCCAGGACTGCGAATCCCACAATCCATTGCCTGCAGTAACCTACAACTCCAAGGAACATTCTGACTTCTTTCTGAGTACGGGGTAACTGCATATTTTGAATTATTCTGACTCTCTCTGAGGTGACTTTTCTGATGCCTTTTTCTATCTGGTGCCCCAGATATTTCACTGACTTTGTACAGAACTGCAATTTGTCAGGGGACCCTTTATGTCCCTTTTCACCTAGGTGATTCAGTAAAGCAATGGTGTCAATAACACAATCTCTATGACTTTTAGACGCCACCAATAGGTCGTCTATATATTGCACTAGGACAGACTTTCCAGGTAAGACTACAGATTCAAGGCATTTTTTCAAGATCTGATTAAAGATAGAGGGGCTTTCTGTGTACCCTTGAGGGACACGATTCCAAACATACACGTGACTGTCGAAAGCAAATGAGAAAAGAAATTTGCTGTCTGGATGCAATGGGATCGAAAAGAATGCGTGACATAGGTCTATCACGGTGAACCACTCAGCATCCCAGGGAATCTGATACAGGATCACTGCTGGGTTCGGGACAATAGGACAGCAAGGGACTACTATTTTGTTTACCTTTCCCAGGTCCTGCACTACCCTGTACTTGCCACTAGGTTTCTTGATTCCAATTATGGGTGAGTTACATGGGCTACTCATCACCTCCTGTATGATGTTTGCTTCTAGCAATCTCTTTATTTCAATGGCAACTCCTGCTCTCACTTCTGCACTCATTTTGTATGGCTTGGTATTGGGGTAAACTGCATTTTCTTTCATGGCTATTTGTATTGGGTCTACATTTGCCATTAAACCTACATCCTTTCCAGTAAAGTCCCATACGTCTGGTTTCACTGTCTTTTGGAGTTCTTCGGGTAAGTCTTGTATAGTCATTTGTTTAATTTCTGAGTCAGGTCTGATTAACATTAGTTTGTATATCCCATCTTCATCTGGGGTTTGGATTTCAACGCCTTTTGGTGAGCAAAAGATAGTACAGTTCATTTTGCACAACAAATCACGTCCCAGTAAGTTTACTGGACTGGTATCACATACGACAAATCTATGCATTTCTTTGAAGTTCCCTATTGTGATCTCCATGGGCTCAGTAACGGGGGTACTAATCAATTGATTAGATACACCCACTACTTGGATTGCTTCTCCCGAGAGGGGTAGGTTTGGAACGTCCGCTGTTCTCACAGTAGAACGGGTAGCACCAGTGTCCAATAGGAAGGTGACATAATTTCCATCAACCTTTCCTTCAATGTATGGCCCTGACTGGTCTACCGGCAAGGAGGCGCCAAGTACACACTCCTCGTCCTCCCCTCTCAGGCCCCGTCAGTACTGGTTGTCACAGAGAAAAGTGTCATTCAACAAAAACTGCGAAGTTGCTGCATTTCTATTCTCATTGCCTCCCCAGATCTCTATGTCGTCACCCTGCGGTGATTTTCCCTTATAATTCGGTTTTGGCGCTCGGGGCAATTGACTTGCTTTTACCTGTTGCTGGGTCTTTCTTGGTTTTTCATTCTGCGTCTGTGGAGTTAAATCAGGTGTTTGGGTATTATCATGCTGTAAATATGGACACTCGTCTCTCCAATGCCCAATTTCTCCGCACTGGTGGCAGGGAAATTTCTTTTTAGCTTCTTCTCTGCTCATTTTTACTTTGGGCTTTCCCCCACCCCCAGAGCCTTGATTTTGGGTATTCTTATTCAATTTATTCAATTGCTTTTCCTGTTGTTCTGCTAATTTTACTTGTGCCCACATCATCTTTTCCTTCAAAGCCTTCCGCTTTTCTGCCATCTCATCCTCACAGTACTTTGCGTACCGTAGGACCTCATCCATTTTCTTAGACTGCCAACAAATTTTATTATCTTTGATCCATTGACAAATTTCAGGTCTTAAACCGTTTACAAACCTGTAAATGAAGTGGGTCATATCCTTCATCTCGATGTTATCTATACCACTGTATGTTTTAAACACCTGTAACAATCTTTCATAAAAGGAGTGCACAGTCTCATCCCTTTCCTGCGTGGTTCTATCTATCTTTGTCCAATCAGTTTCCTTCGCAGGCACCTTTTGCTTCAGGTGTAGAATGACTTGATCATATTTCTTCATCACGTCATCAGAGGGTGCTCCTGTGTTAGGGTCCCTCGGGTATTCCTCACTAGGCCAACCTATGGCGATCTTACACATAAATCTACAGGGACCACAATATCAAAGAACCCATCCAAGTCTTTCCATAGGCAATTTTGCACCTTTACAAACCTTTCCACCTGCCTGTACCAGTCCACGGGTTTTTCTCGCAATTTTGGAAAGTCATTTGTAAAGGACCCAATATCCTGTCTGGACCATGGAACGTGCACATACTTTCCACCTGGCACTTCGCGCATAGGGTATAACTGCTCTGGTTTGTCAGCTTCCTTTAGAACGAATTCGGGAGTTACTTGTTTGGATCTAGCCTGATCTTTCTTCTTGGCCCATCTGGCTTTCCATCTTTCTACATCTCCCCATTTCTGCAATACTGTCAATAATTCTTTGACCTGTGCCTTCTTCCCTGACACATTCAGGTTTTCCAAATAAATCTTTGTCTGAGAAATCTGCTCTGTACGGTTTTTGCAAAGGTTTTGATTTTGAAATATCTATTCCAATGCTAGCTGCAGTGTCTGTCAGCTTTTCGTGGAGTACTCTGGCATTTCGGGTAAGACTTTTGCAGATAACCAGCAGTTCTTCCTCGGAGTAGGTATTTAATCGGTCTAATCCTACGTTTCCTGCCATCAGTTCTTCTATTTCTACTCTCAGTTTGTAGAGATCCAAAGGTTTCGACTGAGGGGTTTGTTTTTCTAATTCTCGACTCCATCTTTCAATTTCTTCAGGAGTCACCAACGTGACACTCTTAGTACCCGAAGTCGATTCCATTTGAATCTCCTTCGTGTTGAAAGGATTATGTCTTTTCTGCATCCTTTTCCCTGCATCCCTGATTGGCAGATCCATTAGCGAGACCTCAGACTCGCACTCACTTGTCTGGTCATCTACGATTAAGGGTTCTGGTCTTGGCGGTGCTATAACTGGGGTAATAACTGGAGTATTTGGACTCCCTTGTCGGTCCCCATACAACGGAACCACTGGTACAATAGTTACCGGGATTGTCAATGCTTCAGGGCTTGTATTTAACCAGGAGATTTTCTGAATTATCTCAGCTCTCTGCTTTGCTAGTGCTTCTCGTTCCTTTTCTTCCAATAACCTGTCTAAGGATTTTTCATGTAATACCTGCGGGGTCAAAGTTGGAGCATAACTCGGAGCAGTGGGGTGCGTCTCACTTGGTCCTTCACCATAATTAGGTTTTGGGAACAAACTTCCTGTACTTAGGGATCTTGGTTCCTCCTCATACGGAGGCTTTAAGAACGGCATTCCTGAACTTGATGGTCTTGCCTCACCTTCGTAGGGAGGTCTAGAGCAAAAGTCTGTTTCACGTGAGTATCTTGCCTCCCCACTAGCGGGTACTCTTGGATAAATATCTCTCGTATCTATGGGACCTAAACTCTCGGTATAGGGAGGTATTTGACAACCTCCTCCTACACTGACAGATCTGGCCTCATCCTGGGGAGGAGGTCTTCGAGAATTATCCCCTTCACTGGAAGGTCGGTGTCCTCATTATAAGGAGGCGGACTTCTTATAAACATATCATCTAACAATTCATCATCCGACTCCCCAATGGGCACCCAATGTTTAAATTTTTCTGTCTTCTTCTCCCCTGTAGGAGGACCACCCGCTGGCATCATTGGAAACAGCCCTTCTACAATCATATTCTGTCTCCACTGTTTCATCCTTTTATCTCGGGTTTCTTGCTTTACTTTCGGATAAAATTTTGTTAACCCTTTGTCTAATCTGGGTCTGTCTCTTTCAAAAGCTTCGATTTCCCATTCCTCTAGTGCTTCGTACTGCGTTAATCTAGGTCTGGGATGTAAATCATTCATGCGGGTTCTCAAATTGAATAAAATCCTGCCATTAAATGTACCCTCTAACGGAAAAGCCAAAATTCCGTCATCCTTTGTGTATTCCGCCCAGTTTTCTAACCATACACACGAGTGGTACCCTTTATCAAACATCATGAAAGATGCGGGAGTATTCGGTGGCGGAATGACAACACCTTCTCTGGTTCTAATCGGTTTGTCCTTTTTGAAATAATTCTTTACCTTGTTTACAAGAGATAATTTTCTCTTATTCCCGTACTTAATGCTAGTGTTATGGCCTTTCCACTGATCCTTCTCAAAACCTAAATACCTGGGATCAAGTCTAGTCTCTGGCATATATGTGTGCCAAATGCAATTTCCTGCGAGCGACTCTGTTTACAAAATCACTCCCAATCCAAGTGCGTCTTTTATTTTTGTGCAACCAATGAGATGCACGGTTTCAAATAATCTCGACCAATGGGTGCGCGGCCTTTTCGCGAGACAGTTCTCACACCTCGGCACTCACCCCTCCTTTACAATTCCAGCTCCGCTACACACCCGCTGCGTCTACCAATCCCAGCGCGGCACGGAGTGACGTCAGAGCAGCTTCGCAACTGACTCCCTCCTTCACAAGGTAACGGAAACTTTCTTTCTTTCTAAAGTGCTAGTGCTTGGTTATTTAACAACGAATACACATTCGCCACTGTACTCAAGTGTCTAGACAGTAAAGAATTTGTTTCACTGCAAGTAAACTACTTCCATTTACTTTTCACACACTACGGGTAGATCTCTTCTGCCTACCCTTCACTCAAGCATTAGGGAACCTGTTACTTCCCTAGACTCATCCACCTTTCCGGGATATATCTAAGTCTAAAGTTTCACCAGCGAACCCCTTTGCCTTCACCCAAGCTCCGACAAACCTGCTACTCCTTCTGGTGTGACCCTTACTAGGTTATATCACGGTAGAAGTTTTGCCAGCGAGCTCGTTGCTGTCAATTATTCGAACATACATTCAGAAAAACCCTAATTAGTGCTTCCAGTTCTGCCTAACCTGCACCAATTTTCCTAAAGCCAGTGACCTCAGAGCAAGTGGATTCTCTTCACCACTCGCTATTCAATTCCCCGGGGATTCCCAACAAACACTAAACAGTAACTAACGAGAAAGTTAATACATATATAAGTACAATAATAAGAAAAACTATTTAAAACATTTCATAATTTTCAAAGCAAATTATTTCACGTGAGTGATCAGTTCACACAAAATATTTACCCCTTTTTAGCAGCATAAAATTTATGTTAGCAGCATCCAACCTATCTAGCTTAACTAGTCCTACCTAACTTTAACTAGTCCCTAACCATCCTCTCTGCTACCAGAAAATTACTGATAGAGATCGTAGGTCACCCGACCAACAATTTCATCATATAGTTTTCGGGCCCATAAATTTCAATTCACCATATACATTAATCAGGTGACCTTACAATTTTCCACCAGTAACCCTGATTCCTTCCTATTTAATTCTAGTGTACCCGACTTACCAATCCACCGTTACGGGTACCTATGACCACAATGGATCAGGGAGCTAGCTGTGAAAGAAGGCAGACAAAAAATACAAACCCAACGATATAATACTTCTGCATTAAATGATCACAGACAACTGGGAAGTTTTAAAAGTTTATCTAGAAATCAGATTCGGAAAGAACACCATTTACAACCGGAAGGCAGTCTATAATCAGAGTAACGAAAAGCACATAACCATACAGGAAAAATATAAGGGCAACCATATAAGGGTTTAGTTTGAGAAGAAAACATGAAACATGCTAAACAGATTTATAGAAATGGAACTCAAAAATGGACATCTATAAATGGGCAAACTTATGCACGTACTAGAATTACACTATTGGGAAATACTTCAAGAGTGGATAAAAGAATTGGAAAATCCTATATCACTATAGGAGGGGGAAAAAGTAGAATATGCTATAATTCTAACATCATTACTTCAAATCAGATTGCAGGAGAAAAATTATAAACCACATCTATAATTCATAGACAATATGGAGAAATATATGCTCTAAAAGGTAGGGAAACATAGGAACATGCTATAGAAATAAATGCATTGACTTTCATATAGTAGATTGCGGAAAGCATGGAAATTTAACGTATGCAAAGGTATATCTTTATTTAAGCAAAGACAGAAAAATAGAAAGGTGCAGTATAGAGTTCTCAGCAATTTATAATTACCTAGAATGGTGTGAAAACCAACCCTGGCCACGGATCAGTCAAGGACAGGAAATACCCCAAGGAAGGACAGACATCAGTGGGACAGCAGGTGCAGAATGGACACCCCAGGACAGGACAGGAAAACCAGATTAGGATCAGGACAGGACCACCAAGGAACGACCAGCACCCGCAGTTCGGAAGCAACGCCTGCGCTCCACCCTCTCTGCAGCTATCAGTCAGAACCCCGATTGGGTTAGCGAACTCCCCAGCAAAGTGCTCCGCCAGCACTTAAGGTTTAGTAAAACCTTTGAGTCTATGGTCAAATTCGGACAGAGTGCTCCGCAGCGCTCTGTATTCAGTCACCTATTGAGTGCGTTGGGTCAGTGACAGGTCAGCTATTCAGACAAGTCGGACAAATTCTCTAGCTAGACCTAGGCTAGTTATACTGTTTTCGGGTCAGTGTACCACCCCCCAATGTTGCAAAGTGTCAGAATCCCCAATTTCGATTGGTCCCCAAGTAGGATAGGTTAACACACCAATCAGAACAAACTTTGACAAGCCCATATTTGCATGTTATGGAACCGCCTAGCAGATTTGAGGTTCCCATGACCTATTCTACAGAATACAATAGAAAGATATACAATTGTATCCAATTCAGGACATTTCAGTTTCTCCGGCTGGGTGAAGGTGCATCTTCCCAGGCACATCTTGGCAGAGACCTTCACTTGGCACTTGGTCAATGCCACTTTGCCACCCTTGGTCATGCGCAGTACTGCACTTCAACATGGACTCCCAAGCATCCCATCAACCCTCCACGCCGTGGATACATGAAAAGTAAGCGAGAACAAATTAAAACATAGAAATAAATGAATTCAGTTGTATATCATGAACAGCTACTTTATACTCTTCATTATAAAAATATACTATGCGATTATGAATTAGTGCAATAGACAATAACACAAGAGCATCAGTGCAAGCTTCACCACGTTAAGACACAAACAGCCATTTTAGAGGCAAGTACGCATGCGCACATTTTCCCACCAGAACTGCAACTACGTCAAGTCACGTGAGTGTGACTAACGCATGCGCAGTAGAAGATCCCCAAGCGGCGGCCATATTAAGGACAAGGGTTATTCGGATTAGTAAAACACATAGGCAAGCGTCACTAAAATACACGCACATCCAAAATAAAAGAAAATTAGTAAAACATACCGGTTGAATTACAGGATTATAAATTATTCGAGGTTCTTGACTCAAGCAAGTCGCGTAATATGCGAATTCTTGCTCTATCAGAGTCAGACTCAGAAGTTAGCCTCCATGTGCTTCTCAGGGAGTACCAAGGAACCCAACACTTTAGAACAAGGTGCTCACCATGAATACTAATGCTAAGAAGGAACAAGTGAGACACAATTCCAACCCACCCAGGGAAGGCACCACCATAGAAAGCATGCAAAGGTGGAGAAGACAGAATAATGAAAGCGATACCCGCAAAGGACAAGCACACAGCCGTCACTTGTATATGCAATCGCTGGCCAGGGTGGAAGTTCCATACCTCCCGACATGCAAGGAACATGGACTGTGACAACGGTGGTAGGAACCAGGGTGAAGAAGATGAGGCTGGATTGGTACTCTAGTTACCGGCGACAGGTGCCCCCAAGGTGTACAGCCAAGGAGGCACACCACAGGGTCATAAGTCCCCAAATGGCAATCCCTGTCAGAAGCAGGTGTGGAAATGGATCTGGCAGAGCCCACAGAACTCGCCAGCCCCATCAGAAGCCAACGATACAACCTAAGGCCAAAATACTCCGCCTAGCCAAAGGCTCTGAGACTTTGTAAGCACCTCGTGGCCTATAAAAAGAGTTTCTGAAATGGACTAAAGTTGGTGAGTATGTAGTGAGCCACACGACCCCTACGGAAGACCCCTGCCCAGGAAATGATACACGCAACCCTTTGAGCTAGGCGCAGCCCAAGGGTATAAATTCAGAAACAAGTGTGAACCTCAGTTTTTTGTTGCCTACGCCATGTGCTAGGCTTTTGCTCTGCCCAGCGCAGCCCCACACTAATGAAGTCTGCCGCTGGGCCACTTTCAAGTTGTCACAAATGAAAATAAAACATCATACTTCATGTCTGTGATTCTAAGCACACTCTATATTCACATGTGCAATTGATATGGGTTACTGACACCTAATATTTAAAGGACACATGACATCTCATTGAGTGATGTGTGCTGCATAAATTGCCACAATGATCATTTTATAGATCTTTGATAGGTCTATTGTCTTTCATGTGGTTTGTTTGGCCCAGTCATCCCTCCATGATGCAGGTATGGTTGTAACCCCATATGTCCTTATAACCATTGCCTCCTCTTATCAACTGCACCCCCATTTTTTGTGCCCCTCTCATCCCTGCTTCTTCCTTTGGCACTCTTTCCCAGGAGCTTCCCGAGAATAGAAAACATCTTTCTGTTGCACGCCCCCACATGTCCAGCCACAGGCACAGGACCTCCAAGGAAGAGTGCCAGGATGACATGTCTTCTCATCACAACAATTTGGAGCGATGGTCAGAATTCTGGATAATCCTTGGCACTGCACATTTTGGGATGTGTCTTATCAAAATTATCAAATTTCAGCATTCTGTGCAGAGGTCACCACAGGGGAGACTTACTTCGATCAATGTTACCTACTTTTTTCATCAATGCAAGCCCTTTTCTACACATGAGCCATGGGACCTAATGAAAGGAAGTATATATATATATCTATCTATATATATATATATCTATATATCTATATATATATATATTACCTACTGGCGGTCGCCAGTAGGTATATATAGTTAGGATTTTTTCTCTATGGGATTTTTGAAAATTCTATGTCTAATAACTTTGGCGTTTGTGGACGGAATAGGCTGAAATTTTCAGGAAAATGGAACATTTTGTTTCTGAGCAGCCCCTGGAAATTTGGGGGGGGTTCGTCAAGGGGGGGCCGAGAAAAAAGGGGGGTCCCAAAACGTGTTTTTAACATTGAGTTTTCCATAGGGCGGTTGGCCTCACTTTTAGCCCGAACGGCTGAATGGATTTGCACGAAACTTGGCAAAATTGTAGGGACTGGTAGCCCGATGTGCCTTTTGTAGGTCTCAATATATGTGCTCCAGTGGATTTTGAGAAATTAACGTTCAAAAAAAGATATATATCTGTAACAGCGGACCGGGCAGCGCTCCGGTTCGCGGACCTTACGCGTAACGGAACTTCGCGTAGCGAAGCTGATTGGCTCTCCGGTGTCTGTCAACATTCTAAACAGTCCGGAGCGGCCGCCATCTTGTCTCTCGGTAGGATTGAGAGACAAGAGGAGGCCAAAACAAAGGGGGAAATGACCATAAGGGGGCATAGTAGATCCTCCCTGACCCCCTAGGTTTAATGTGGAGGCTTTAAAAGGGCCCCGCGGGGCAAAAAAAACAAATTTTTTTTTGTTTTTTTTGCGTGGGTAGCGCCCGGTACGCGCACCGGGAAGCGGTCCGAGGAGCGTACTATGAGGAGAAAAGAAAGACAGGGTATAAACATTTTGGCAATTTTGTTATAAATGGAAGGTAGATCTGAAAAGAACTGTTTTTTTATTCTTTTTCTTTTTTTTCTTTTTTTTATGAATTTTCTGAACAATTTTTTGATTTTTTTTTTATTTTTGAAAACTATTTTGTGTTTTTTTTGGGTTTTGTAAGGGGGAAATAACAAAAAAGCAGGGTTAGAACATGTCTCAACAGGAGCAAAAAAAAATAAAAAGGATTCATTGTTTTCTCATCTTGTAGCATTTATGATTTTCTCCAGCTCGGTTAATCAAAGTAATACTCTTCTCTCCATAAGCAATAGTTCCTCCACAATATATACAAACTATTTTGTAGTGTGCAAAAGGAGCTTGAATATTGGGGATTATTTCTCGGCCTTCTGGTCCGGCGAATGAGCTTTGTCCCCTGTTGGTGCTGGGGATGACATCTGGGGGGTTGGCAGCAAGATCCCTTACTTGTGCTTGGGAAAGATTATTAGGATGCCATCGCTCCATGTGGCGAATCATTGTATGATTGCCAAAGCTGTATTTCTTGTTGGGGTTGCCACGAGAAAGTATATTTTTGCAAATCAAACAAGACACCTGGGATGCGTTGACCTTCTTTTGTCCAGGTGGAATTTTAAAGAATTGCCATATGTAGTGCTCTTTAATATGGCTCTGCCTTGGTGTTTCTGGCAGGAACTGCCTTACTTGCTCTTCCTCCTCCTCCTCCTCTTCGTCCTCATTATCTTCCTCTCTACAAAAGTCCAGTGTTGGTGGTGGTCCTTTTGGTGGTGGTGGTGGTGGTGGTTGCTGAGAAGCACCAGCTGCAGCTATTACAGAAGCCATTGTGAAAAATAGGTCTTGCTCCCTGGAAATAGAAAGTAAGAATGAGGTAAAAAGAAGGAGGGGTTTTCATCATTTGAGAAAAAAAATAGTTCTAAACCAATGAAAAGTGTTATTTTTAGGTCACATGACCAAGCCTAACAACATTATGAAACCAAAAGTGAAATGAACCAATAAAAAGTGTTATTAACAAGTCACATGACCTCTCACGCTTATGTTACGCGCTGCGGAACGCGCCGCGGATCGCTTCCGGGGAGCTGCGTTTCGCGCCTCGGTTCGCGCCCCGGAGCACTTCCGGGTGCGCTAACGCGGCGCGTCATAAGACGCATTACACGACAACGTGACACGTCACGCTTCCGTCACGATAATGATTTCTAACGTGGCAGTTGCGCAAACGGACCGTTTACCGGTTCGCGGACCGGGTCGCGGCATCAAATTGAGCTAACGGAAAGCTTCCCGGTTAGCGGACCGGGAGCGAAACAAAAAAAATATTTAAAAAAAATTATTAATAAACATATAAAATATCTTTTTGGATTGAAAGAAGAATACATTTTACAGCTATACATATTAGCTTTTAAAAAACCAATGAAATTCACTGAAAAAACCATAGGTTATAGACCATATATAGTTAGGAATTAGCATTTACAAAACCTTGAAAATTCACTGAAAAAACCATAGGTTATAGACCATATATAGTTAGGAATTAGCATTTAAAAAACCTTATTTTACTCACACAAAACCATTGAAATTCCATATATAGTTAGTTGTACTAACTATATATCGCGCACCCGCAATACACTGCTGATCATGTCACATATTACATCATTCATGACATGGTCAGTGACATCACTGATGACATCACTGTTGACATCTCAAATGACATCACTGATGACATCACTGATGACATCTCAAATGACATCACTGATGACATCACTGATGACATCACTGATGTCGTCTCAAATGACATCACTAATGACATCATTGATGACATCTCATTTGACATTACTGATTACATCACTGATGACATCATTCATGTGACATTATGATGAACCTCTTCAGACTCTTATATAATCTTAGATACACTCAGTATAAACATACACTCACAGACTGTCACTCATCCATGGAGTTACTCACACACCTAGTCAGTCATGCAAAGAATCAATCACACCTCCATTTCCTTTACTATACAGTTAACCACACCTTACTTATTCAAACATATACTAAAACATATTTACTCACTTATA